>NC_083417.1:56240014-57456889 GCF_020745735.1 Hemiscyllium ocellatum | reverse complement strand
GGCATTTATCTGATTTTTAGGGTTTGTTCAAGGGTAGGATGGTGTACTGTGCGCCCAGTAAGGCTGGAAAAAAGCCCCAGTGCAATTCTCACTGATTGTATCTAAAATGCAAAAGTTTTCATTTTCTAACTCAAACATCCTCAGAGTTTTATTGAATTGTGAATTGCAATTCAAACAGAGAGAATTCAGGTCATGCACATGTTAGTGGATATATGACTTGGTTTATTGCGGGTCTTTGTAAAGCACCTCAAACGTGTGCACTTTCTGTTTCAGACCATCGCTGTCGGCGCCAGCAAACAGCTTTGTGGATGCTACTGACAGAGGCCCCTTGCCCGAAATGCACAATGGTTTTTCAATAAAGCACTCTACTCCAACCAAAGTCCCCAGCAAACAACTGGAAGCCGAGCAGAAGGAAACTGAGAAGGAGAAGATGGGAAACACTAAAGACTTTGTGAAGGTTGTGACTAATGCCCAGGATGTTTCTGTGACCCCATCACCGATGAGAATTCTACTTCGCTCGTCCCTGGAAACCTCTGTCATGCCAAAGAACGTGCCTGTCCTCCAACAGATTTATGAGGAAGATGAAGAGGAGGAGGAGGAGGAAGCCAATGCAGCGATGGAGATCAAAGCCACCCCTTTGTCGAACGTCATGCCAGCTCCATGCTCTGGTACTAATCACCAAACCTTGTTGGGCTGCCCCAGCAAAGACACCGAGGTGGATGGTAACAAACTGCTCCATGAGATGTGGAACTGCCAGCGGGAGAGCGGGGTGATGAGCTCCTCTGTCGAAGTGCCAGGGTCAGTGGGGCCACTCTGCTGCAGCAGGTGGGCTGGGAAAAGTGAGCCGCTTTCCAGTTACTTTGGGAATCGGCCGATCAACCTCATGAACGAGAGCAACAACAATAGCACCAGCAAAGGAGCCGTCAGAGCTCCGGTAGACATTAGCGACATCAGTGTTCAGAAGGCCCACCCTTGCCCGCACTCCCAGCAATGCCCAGCCAGCTTAGACTCCAGAGTCACGGAGCCCGTGGTGTCTGGCACTGACTTAACGAAGGAAAAACTGCAGGCGCTACCGAAATGCGAGGGCCCAAGTGTGGAAAGTCCAAAGCATCTGATTGACCAGATGGCTGAGAACAGTGGGTTGACAAATGACAGTGCCAGCGTTGACAGCAGTGCAGACACTGTGAATAAATTTGATCCTACTCGGTCAAAAAACATAAACATTAGGGATCGGATTCTGCAAATCCCACTCTGTGAGAAAGCCCTTTCCTTTAAGATCAAACCGAACTCTAAGGAAAACCTCCTCTCCTTTGGACAATTCAATTGTTGTCATGTAATTTAGTATTTTTTTAAAGAAGAAAAATTATATAGTTTGTGTGTGTCTCCACACACACGTTGTAAATATGTATCATCTTTTACAGACCAGGGGTACGACATTAGAAAGGAAGGATATTTAAGGTTGGTTTCTGACTGCACTCCGAGTGGGGGAGCTCTGTCTGTCATGAATGTATATTGGAAGCCACTGACTTCCTGACTGACTGTCTGTCTGTTTAAGTGGGTGGGGCTCTCACTGTTAATGATGCATAGACTCAGTTCCCCACCTGAAGTGCAAAATTGGGAAAAATAGCCCTTTAATTCTCATAACTGAATAACGGGTATACAGCGAAATACAATTTGGTGCTGCTTTCTGGGTTGGAAGAAGGTTCAAAAGTGATTCTCCATTCTTTATAACATCTAACTTGTGAAATCCTTCATTGCTGTACCATAAATGGGTAGTCATGTGGTGATTGTACCCTTTTAGGCACAGACCCAGTATCCCATCTTCAAAGTTCCAGATTAATTCACTGATATCTTGAGAACTCATTAGTTGATGAAGACGCTGTGTTCGGGGAATTTCCTTGTGTACATTCTATGACAGCATACTGTAGACATCTGCCCTGGTTAACTGAAGTGTGTACATAATAGTGTACTTCCTTCATTGTCACCTTTATATTAAAAGAAATCTAGTGTTCGCAGATTAATTTTCACAGGTCTGTTTTATTACTTGTACAAGAAATGTGACTCTTACTTTAAATGTATAGTGTATGTTCCTCTTCCTTCTATTGTAAATGCTAAGCCTTCATTGTACATATCGCACTTTTAGCTCTGGAAGCTGCCTTGCACTAACATGTGAATATGAAATAGCAAGTTTCCCTAAATAGCACATATTTTTAAATACTGTAAATTACTACATTGTCATTTGTTTGTCCTCCTCTTAAGCCTAAGATAAACACATGAAAGGTTGTTGGAAAATTATGCCTCTTTATTAGGTGCATACCATCCCAAAAAAAGGCCTGTGTATCATTAGTGTTTCCTAACTGCACATCGAGACACTAAAGGTATGACAAAGTACACACGTGAACTGAGTAAAATGTGCAATTGGAGCACCACTCCCCATCTCCCAGTGAGCTCTGCCAGCTATTGGATGCAGTCTCTAGTCATTGTTATAAATGACTAATAAAGAATAATGTCCCCTTATTTCCTACGGTTCTTTCTGAAATGTCCAAGACACTGTCTTGATGAATTTGATTCTCGCATCTTAGTTGCTGTGTCACTGTTTGTAAGGGGCTTCAGCAGTAGCAGCCCATGAGCTGAAAGCTCTTCTAAGTGACCATTCCAAACTGTCAGCCAGCGCAGTGTAACAAAGAGCACACAGTGTTAAAATGGCACTATCCCATCCACCACTATCTTCCATCTGGTCTACTTATCCTTTGATTTTTTCCTTTAACTTATCTCATTTCCTCCACAAATAAAAGATGTAACCGTGGGTGTATACATGTGTCCTAGTTATGCCTTTTCCTTTACTGGGATTTATGGAGTACTCCTTGTTCCAGTCTTGAGCCCCTGCCCTCTTTTAGGAATCCATCCCATTCTCCGAGTTTCTCTCCCACCATCTCTCATATCAGCACTTCTGAAATCTCCTTCACTTTTCATCAAGCAAAACCTCTGCATGTCGACAGGAAGGTAATCCAACAGTGTTGGGATTGAAATTCACCAGAGTTAATCCACATTCCGCATTTCCACCTGAGCTTGTGGATATTGCTCGGATTGTTCCTGGGTTAGGGAGGAAATGATTCGCTCTGGCTCATACTGCTGAGGGCCTTTCTGATCGAAGGTGTATGTGTACATGTAAGGACAAGATTGAATTTTCTTGCCATCCTGATCTTTCCCTCTCCTCAGCGGCTCAGTTGTTTTACACACACAGAATCTCGTAGACCCCAATGCCAGCAAGAGTCGGTCACTTTGAGTGGTTGAAGACAATAGGTGTGACCAGGGCTGGAATTGTACAGTTGAAGTCTGGCAGCGGGTGTGGAAGCAAATGGCTTTTTGTGCACCATTACCAGTGCAGGAACAATTGGTCAAATGGCTTCCTTCCACGCTGTGACTATTCCGCAATTTCATGGTTCTCAGCTCGTTGCATGTGAACCTTATGGTGAGCAGGAAGTCAATACCATTGCCGTTGTCTTCAGGTCCTGGCACTAAAATGGCACCCAAATATTTCTGCCAGCCCAGAGCATCGTTGCCACTTTGAGTGGGTATCTTCAGCTAAATATTCTGGCTCTTCCTTAGTCAGGCTGCCTCCCTTGGGCAGACAGATTAAACCCTTGGCCAGCTTCCTTGACCTATGTCCACTACAGTCCCTTGACTACCTTCAATGCCCTGGGTAACTGAGACAATGACCATCTGGTCTCAATCATGGCATGCCATCAATGAAGGCTGCCTAATGAGTGCAAAGTGGCAGCAATTCCAATATCTTCCTTGATACTTTGACTTGTTTGCTCACAGAAAATCATAACTGGGAAGAGTATCTTAATTTTGATGATTTTTCAATGAGTTAGCAAGACATGTTGCCTGAAGCTTACAATGAGGAAGCTGGTAGGTTCCGAGAGTTTCATTGTGAGCTTTCTTCCTGTCTTTGGGCCCTTGAGCAGTTGTTCCCTGAGCCATCATCTCCTTGCTCCTGGGAGCAACTCAAGATTCCACCCTGGGATTGGAAACCAATGACCCCAGGAAGAAAAGTCTCCAAACCCCAGAGCATGTATTTAAAAGTATTAATAATATTAAACTTTGGAAACAAGAGAACATCGGTTTGACCTAAGATTTCAAATAACTATTTGCAACACCAAGCAGGAGATTATCTTCTTCTTGAAGACCTTTTAGTAAAGGTATCCTGGGGGTAAAGGCAGACAAGACATGTATGGACCAGTTTAGTGATGACAAATTTGGAAATCAGCTTTTGAACTACATTCAATGATGTGTAATAATAAGTAGTTACCATGCAATATTAGCAGCATGTGGTGCGACTTTCTGTAATTAGACAAAATGCAACCCATGTTCCAACTGTTAGTCTCCGGCTGGAGTCAACCCTGAACTTAATTAAGAAGTGTTATGAAAGTATTGAAGTTCCTTCTAATACTTACTAACATGATAGGATGTTTATTCAGCTTGCATTTATGTGGTGTTCCTCATTTGTAGATTTATTTGTCAAATATGTTACAGAATCCCTACAGTGTGGAAGCAGGCCACTCAGCCCATCAAGTGCTCCCCAACCCTCCGAACAGCATCCTACCCAGAGCCACTCTCCTACCCTATCCCTGTAATGCTGCATTTCTCATGGCCAATCCACCTAACCTACATATCCCCAGACACTATGGGCAACTCAATCCACCTGACTAGCACATCTTGTCAAAAATTTGTCAGACGTGAAAAGGAAAGGTTTAGAGGGATATGGGCCAAATGCAGGTACGTGGGATGAGTTTAATTTGAGAAATTTCTTTGGAGTTGTCAAGTTGCGCTAAAGGGTCTGTTTCCATGCTGTATGACTCTATGACTAAATAAGGAAATAAGTGAGAGAAATGGAGAGGCTAGTTTAAAAGAGCGCAGTGGTTGGTTGTGGGAGGGATGTGTGCGACAGCGGGGAGGAAGGTGAGATGGTGGGGGAGGGGGAGTATTCCAGAGACCATGGTCACTGAACAGTCACCGTGGTGTGGAGAGATTGAGCTGACAGCATAAATACTGGGAATGAAGGCAGGTAAGGTACGAGGAGACAATGAAGATAGACATGGCGGAGGAGACAAAGAGATTTGAAAATGTTGATTGAGGTCTGGGAGAAGTTCCTGGAGGTTGGACAACCTAATGTAATGGGATTGTGGAATTTTTTATCTCAAAGGGAATGGAGTATAAAAGTCAGGAGAAGAGATTAGAATGGTACTGGAAAAGCACAGCAGGTCAGACAGCATCTGAGGACCAGGAAAATCGACATTTCGGGCAAAAGCCCTTCATCAGGAAATGATGAGCTTTTGCCCAAAATGTCGATTTTCCTGGTCCGCAGATGCTGCCTGACCTGCTGTGCTTTTTCAGCATCACTCTAATCTTGACTCTAATCTCCAGCATCTGCAGTACTCACTTCTGCCCATAAAAGTAGGAATGTCTTGTTAAAACTATATTCAGCCCACAGCTGGAATACTCTAGTCCCCCTTATCTAAAAAAAGATATACAGTACTGGCATTGGTGGCAATCTAGAAAAGATTAACAAGGTTCATTCTGGGTCTTATGAAGACGTTGAGTAGGTTGGCCTGTACTCATTGAATTTGAGAGGAATGTGAGGACAACTTATTGAAGCAATCCAAATTTTTAGGGGGCTTGGGAGGGTAGATGTGGAGAGACTGTTTCCTCTGTGTGGAGTTTGCACCTTCTCCCTGTGTCTGCGTGGGTTTCCTCCGGGTGCTCCGGTTTCCTTCCACAGTCTAAAGATGTGCAGGTCAGGTGAATTGGCCATGCTAAATTGCCCATGGTGTTAGGTGCATTAGTCAGAAGGAAATGGGTGTGGGTGGGTTACTGTTCGGAGGGCTAGTGTGGACTTGTTGGGCCGAAGGGTCTGTAGGGAATCTAATCTAATCTAATCTTGTGAGAGAGTCCAGGACCGGACGGCATAATCTCGAATAAGGAGTCACCCATTTAAGACCGAGATGAGGAGGAATTTCTTTTGAGAGTAATGAATCTGTGGAATTCTTTACTTCAGAGGGCTGTTGGGTGACTAAGAATATTCAAGGCTCAGATACACAGATTTTTCATCAGTAAGGGAATCAAGGGTTATGTGGAAAAGGTAGGGCATTCCAGGTTATCTGATCAGTCATGATATAATTGAATGGTGGAGAAATCTTTAAATGGTTTCTTTCTGCTTCTATGTTTAATGGTCTTATGGAGCAAAGCAAACATGTGGCTATAGGATGTTTGACCTGGTGATTAAAGGTTTAGGGGTCTGAAAACATTCATATTAATGAGTGCCTTGAACACTGTCCAAAATGAGAATTTATGGTTTGGAGGAAAGAGCAGGTTAGAATCTCAAGCGATAAAGATCTACCATCTGAGTCTGCTGCATAGCCACTGTGACAATTGTTGTCACTTCAGTGTAACTCATAGATAGCTACTAATGTGCAATAGACTGCATCCTGCTTAGGTTTGGGCTGTTCGTCCATCAAGTAATTTTCCTCTACTACATCAGATTAATCAGCTCCCATAGATCCTGGTCCCGAAAGAGGATAGTGGCAGCGGTGCACAGTGGAGACCAGAGCTCAGGCACCGTGTTGAGCAGCAGTACAAATTCCTCGTGCAACAGCCTCAGCTTAGGCTTTGGAGAGAGGCACATAGCAGCACATTGGAGAATTTAGCCCTAAAACAATAATAACGTATAGCAGGATATTAAAGAAGAGAGTTGTTTCGGGGAGAGGGAAATTTTTATCGAGGTCGAAGCTGTTTTAAGTCAGAGGATGTGGAGGCTAAACAAACTTTGGGAGAAAAGACAATGCCAAGATTACAAGGTTCCTGACTGAGGCTGGGGTGGCAGCTAAGGAGGTTGGAATCCAGGTTCTCTGGAAATCTTTTCTGAAAACTACTTCACACTTGAACCAAGTGCAAATAACCTTTTGCAAGTTGTTGCTATTCGAACAAGCATTTTGAGTGCTGTTAGCAGTGCAGGAGAGAATGTACATAACAGATCATGTTATATTTTTACTATCAAAATGTTTTCCATCTCCTGAGTACTCTGGTGGATTCCCTAAAGCCTCTCAATAACATAGCCATTGCTACCAGGTGTTGTTCTCGAGAAAGCTGACATTAGGTTTTCTGAATGGTAGCCAGAAGGTACAAGGGTAATGCAATTAAAGTGAATGCATCATTCTCACTTTCTTCTGTCTCTTCCTCTCTATTCCACCCTTCCACATCTTTCACACACCCATTTTTCTCACTGTCTTGCTGTCACAACTCCTTTTATTTCTTTCAATATTGATGGCATTCCATACAACCACATCCAAGTTGCAGTCCTTGTTACATACCAGAGAATGAAAGCGCAATTTGGGCACTTCAAATTAAGAGGCTGTCAAGCCTTGTAGGTTAATTATTGGTGTACGTTTGGTGAGTGGCCAGAAATAGAAAATGTGACTGAGGTAAATAATGGAAGCTGGGAATTCATTGATGGTGGAACTCCAACCTTTGACGTTGTCCAACAACTTTGAGATACTTACTCGCAGTGTGGATGAGAACTGATGATGAAGTTGGTCAGTTTGGCAGCATAGTGTACAAGGTTACTCAAGTTGGACAAAAATAGAAGCTGGCATCATAAGGGGAGTAAGAATATTCAATACCACTTTGATTAGGAGTTCCCACGTTGTCTGCCTGGTGCTGGGATACAATGTTCCCTTCCTGTCCAGAAAAGAGCTTGCATTGTGACTCATTGGATGCAGTTGTATCATGTTTCACGTAGGACTGAATGACATAGGTAGAATAAGGAATAGTATTGTGATGAGAGAATCTGAAGATCCCAGGTCAAAATTAATAAACAAAGTGAAAACTAAAAATCTGGCGGAGTGGACTCGATGGGCCGAATGGCCTTACTTCCACTCCTATGTCTTATGGTCTAAATCTTCAGATTACTGCCTGATCCATGTGATAAATGGATATGAGGAAAACAGATGAGAGTATTCAGTATGTTACTTGAGCAGTTTACTGGGAGACTGAGCTTTCAATTCATGGATCACTAGAACCAGTACTAGAGAAAGACAGAACTGATCTCTTGGGGTGGACTTGACTTCAAATAGATTGGGACCAGTGTCCTGGTAAATGAAATATCATGGTATGACTCGGGATAGAGCTTTCAATTAAAAATGGATTTTGGGAGAGAGAGGGAGATCAGGTGAGGGGAAATTAATGTCAGAAGGTAATTCAAAGCATAGCGCTGTGTCACTATTTGAATAGTGTGTGACAGCAAGGAACACAGATTTTAAAATTTAATAATGTGTTAGTGAATAGGGACAATTCAAGGCGAAATAGTTTAACAATTCAATTAAATGTGCTTTGTTTGAATGCATAAATAACAAGGTAGCTAAATGGATTGGCATAAATAAAGAAATGTTTGATATAATTGTAACAGCAGAGACCTGGTTGCCTGGTGGTCTAGGCAGAAGTGGGTACTGCTGGAGATTAGAGTCAAGATTAGAGTGGTGCTGGAAAAGCACAGCAGGTCAGGCAGCGTCAAGGAGAAGAAGAAAAATAGATGTTTCAGGCCAGAGCCCTTCATCAGGAATGAGGCTGGAAGCCTTGGGGGTGGATAGATAAATGGGAGGGGGGTGGGGCTGGGGAGAAGGTAGCTAAGAGTACAATAGGTAGATGGAGGTAGGGGTGAAGGTGATAGGTCAGAGAGGAGAGTGGAGGTGATAGGTGGGAAGGAAGATTGACAGGTGGGACAGTTCAGGAGGATGGTACTGAGCTGGAATGTTGGAACTGGAATAAGGTAGGGGGAGGAGAAATGAGGAAACCGGTGAAGTCCACATTGATGTCATGGGCTTGAAGAGTCCCAAGGTGAAAGATGAGGTGTTCTTCCTCCAGGCCTCTGGTGGCAAGAAAGTTACGGTGGAGGAGGCCTAGGACCTGCATCTCCTTGGCAGAGTGGAAGGGGGAGTTGAAATGTTGGGCCACCGGGTGGTAGGGTTGATTGGTGCGGGTGTCCCAGAGATGTTCCCTAAAACCTCCGCGAGAAAGCATCCAGTCTCCCCAATGTAAAGCAGACCGCATTGGGAGCAACGGATACAATAAATGAAATTGGTGGGATTGCAGGTGAAACTTTGGATGCGGAAGGCTTCTTTGGAGCCTTGGATGATGATGAGGGAGGAGGTGTGGGCGCAGGTTTTGCAATTCGTGCTGTGGCAGGGGAAGGTGCTGGGAGGGGAGGGTGAGGTTGTTGGGGGTGGTGGGGTGGGGACATGGACCTGGCCAGGTAGTCACAGAGGAAACAGTCTTTGTGTAAAGTGGATGAGGTGGGGAGGGAAATATATCCCTGGTGGTGGGGGTCAATTGGAGGTGGTGGAAAGGTCAGCGGATGATGTGTTTTATGTGGAGGTTGGTGGGGTGGAAGGTGAGGACCGGGGGTTTCTATCCTTGTTGCGATTGGAGGGATAGGTTTTGAGGGCAAAGGTGTGGGACGTGGATGAGATGTGTTGGAGGGTATCTTCGACCACATGGGAGGTGAAATTACAGTCTTTAAAGAAGGAGGCCATCTGGTGTGTTCTGTGATGGAACTGGTCCTCCTGGAAGCAGATATGGTGGAGATGGAGGAATAGCATTTTTGCAGGAGGTAGGGTGGGAGGAAGTGTAATCCAGGTAGCTGTGGGAGTCTGTGGGTTTGTAAAAAAAAAAGTCAGTGTTGAGTCGGTCATCATTGATGGAGATGGAGAGGTCCAGGAAGGGGACGGAAGTGTCAGAGATCATCCAGGCGAATTTAAGGTCAGGGTGGAATGTGTTGGTAAAGTTGATGAACTGTTCAACCTCCTCGTGGGAGCATGAGGTGGCGCCGATGCAGTCATCAATGTAGCGGAGGAAAAGTTGGGGAGTGGAGCCGGTGTAAGTCCAGAAGATGAGCTGATGAAGAGACAGGTATAGCTGGAGCCCATGCGGGTGCCCATGGCTACCCCTTTCGTTTGGAGGAAGAGGGAGGTCTTGTAGTCTAGTTGAGACGTTGAGATTCCAGGGTATTTTGTCAATCTGACAAAATGAGAAAGAAGAGAGAACGGCGTTAACCCAGATGAGGAAGAGCGACATGAGAACAAAAGTGAGGAAGGCGATCTTTATTTTGATATCAGAAAGCAGAATATATGGGTGAAAATGAAAAATACTGATGGGAATGGTTCGTAGGCCTCTAACAGTTGTGATATCATTGGATGATCATTAACCAAGAAATGAAAGGAACTGGTAACAAAGGCAATGCAATAATATTGAGACACACAAATCTTCAGCTATACTGGACACATCAAATTAGCAACAATAGTTTGGAGGATGTGTTCATGGGAAGAATTGAAGAACAATACATTGCCGAGAATAAGGCATGTGCAGGCAGCCATTTTGTCCCATACAATTAGAAAGGAGAGGAGTGATCATAATTTGATAGAATTGTATGTTAAGTTGAAGAGAAGCATACATAATTAAATCTAAAGGGCTCTAGCCTAATTGTTACATTGGTATGAGGGGTAAGTTAAATAAGGTATGCTTTATTCCAGCTATAGGCTAACACTGCTGTTATGATAGTTAGCAAGATGTGCCTATCTCTGAGCTGTGGCTATCTACACATACATTCTCAGAATACCACTCTGATTCACTGTATCTTTCATGTCTTCACTACAGTAACACACTTTACTTTCATCCATGCATTATAGGCTGCTGAATACCATTCTCTAGCATAATGCCTAGGACCTTTCGCTTCACATGATTAGTCTTATCTCTCTACTATGATTTTTTTTCTTCTGATCTATTTATCTGATAGAGTAATACCATCATTATTTGTGAATTCCATTATACTGCAAGTTAGTATTTAATCAGATTTCTGAATCTATGATAGCAGAAAAGCAATGACAAACATTATATTTTATTGAGGAATAAGAAATTCATGGAAAAGGTGATCCTCCTTAGACTCACTGAAGATAATGATTGTATTAAATGAAAATAAGAGGTTTATAAAGTTGCCAAGAAGAATAAGAAGCCTGAAGTATAGGTGTTTGGCCAAATTTTGCTGATTTCTAAAACAAAAGATGGATGCTGGGCAAGATCAGATTAAGAAAATAAGTTAACAAGAACATATGAACCGGAAGAAACTGAGCATTCAGGACTTTTGAACCTACTATGCCATTCAATGAGATCATGTCTAACATATTTGTGTTCGACTCTTACCTTCCCTTAGCTTTTGATCCCATTTCCTAACAAGACTCTATCTAATGTGAAAAATAAAACTAAAATACTGCAGATGCTGAAAATTTGAATTCAAAACAGAAATTACCCAGAGAACCTCAGCAGATCTGGCAACATTTAAAGAGAGCACAAGTGATAACGTTTCAAGTCCAGCAGGACTCTTCAGAACTGACACAGGCTGGAACATTATTTTATGCTGTAAACAGAGGGGAGGGTGACCAAAGAAAAATACAAAGGGGCTAATAATGATGGTAAAGGAGCAACAGGTATAAAGTTGGTGTAAATGTTAGGAGTAAGAAAATGAAAATTTGGCTGTACTACTGAGAGCAAAGCCAACAAGTCATAAAAACATGCATCCAGGGCTGGGGAGGCACAGGGCTGTTACATTCTGATTGGAGGACAGAGATTATGATCTTGTTGTTGAATTCAATATTGCTTAGTTGTAGTGGGAGGGAAACAAGGAAGAAAAGCTTCTGAGGGCACATAGATGGCATAGGCGATACTTAATTGTAATAGAATCTCCCAATCATAAACATGTTCCTATTTTAAATTACCTCTCTGATTGACTGTGATAATAACACAACTACAAGAATGGAGCTACCCATTCTTAACACTGTGCTGGGTTAGAATCCTGTCTAATCCTGGAGTGTTATCCGTTCCCTAACACCTATCTGGTCATTATTCGGGGCTATCTGTGTCCTTTCCCCACTGTATGACTCAGAAGCCCAATCTCAAGTGTGAAGTGACCAGACCCCTGGTTGATTTCCTGATTGAGTGACCTCTGATGCCTGGACTGGTTACACCAGATCTTCATGACTAACTAATGCCCAATTCCCAGATCGTAATGTTGTAGAACCCTTACGCTGACCACACAAGTGGCTGACTAACCATGTTCAAGCCCGTGGATGATGCCTTTGATTTACTGTGACAGTACCCTCTGACTGATTACAGTCACCCTTCATTTGACTGAGGACTACACCCCTTAGACTTAGAGGAATAGCCATTTGGATTTACACCTTCAGTGTATTTGTTACACATGTTGCTGACAATTGGTTCATTGATATAGCATGGTGTTATAACATGACGTGCCCAACCTGATCACTGCTGCCACGTGTCTACATTAAAAGGCAAGACCAAAGTATGAAGAGCTTGCTAGATCAAAAAGATGCAGCAAAATCCAAAAAAGGCGAGACAAGTTGGAGATGCAGTGAGCACCCAAATGGGTGCAGACTGAGTAAGTGCTAAATGAGCAAACCCAAAGTGCTGAGGTGCTCCTTGCTCCAATCCATGGGAGGGGACCCTGACCCTGGACACATAGCAGCCAGGCAGGAGAGTGCCAAGGCAAGGGGTGGGGGAGCTCCTTAGGCAGCACTGTAATGGATTCGCAGTGAGCCAGACACAGGCCATGAGAATGTGGTGCTGCTGATGATTCTGCCTCTGTGGAAGGGGATGTTCAGGCAGTGATTACTATCCATGGAATGTGCCCAAAGATACTGGGGACTGTTGGATGGCACAGAGCCCTAGAGAAGCTATCAGAGAGCTAGAACTGCCAGGTACTCACTCTGACTTTCACATTGGGATTTGTCCACATATAGTCACGTGGGAGAATGGGAATCTCCATATGAATGAAGTGAGATTAGATATTTGTGAGATGGAAATGGGTCACTCCTTGCATAACAACATGATTCTCTTCTTGTAGTTCAAACCTTGGATGGAAACTACCTTTATTTCTTGACATAGGCAACCTCATTTTTCCAATTTCTCCATATTTTCTTAACTGACTTCATTGGGCACTTGTTGATGGGCTGGGAAGATTCCACTCTTGCTGTTATCAACCCGTGCTTGAATGTTGTCCAGCTCGAGCTGCCTTATCGTTGGGTTCTTTTGTCAGTTCAATTTCTTCTCTTTCCTTCATAAAGAACCAAACTATACTTCAATAAGAAAATATACTTCATGGGTATTATATAACAGGAAACATATTGCTGTATGCAGCATGCAGAGAGGGTTAGTAGAAAGATTAGGGCCTATGTCCTTTGAGCCTGTTCTGCCGTTAAATATAATTATTTACAATTAAGGAAGAGAAACCCCCATGAAACTCCCCAAAATTAACGACCAATCAATTTTTGACAAAATGCAGCCTGACGTTACATTTGTGGCCTGCACTTCCAAGACAATGACCATCTCCAGCAGGAGAGATCTGACCATCCGGCATTAACATTCAATAGCATTACCATTGCTGAATTCCCTCAGGGCTACTATTGAACAGAACAGACAAGGCCCAAGTCAAGAATGTGATGGAATGCTTCCAATTGCCTGGATGAGAGCAGCACCAACAATACCCAAGTTTAAAGGAGCCGCGTGATTGGCGCTAACACCCTTCATTGCCAACACACTCTGGTTGCAGCTTTTATCCTGGCAAGAAGCAGCAACAGGGAGAAAGTGAGGTCTGCAGATGCTGGAGATCAGAGCTGAAAATGTGTTGCTGGAAAAGCGCAGCAGGTCAGGCAGCATTCAAGGAACAGGAAATTCGACATTTCGGGCATAAGCCCTTCATCAGGAATCCTCTTGCAAGGATGCCTTCCTTGAAGAAGCTCTCTTCCTCCCTCATCCTCTTGCAAGGATGCCTTCCTTGAAGAAGCTCTCTTCCTCCCTCAATTCCTGATTCAGGGCTTATGCCCGAAATGTCGAATTTCCTGTTCCTTGGATGCTGCCTGACCTGCTGCGCTTTTCCAAGAAGCAGCAACACTCCAGTTTCCTCCAGCAACACCTGCTAAACCCACAACCTCTACTATCCAGAGGTCTGGGGAAGCACATACACAGAAAGAGTACCACGGACAAGTTCCCCTCCAAGCCACACCACCACTTAACTTGGAACTGCACTTGGATAGTTCCTTCACCATCACTGGGTCATAATACTGGAATCTCCTTTCTCTGTGGCAATATCTACACTGGATGGACCTAAAACATTGGCTCACATCACCGTCTCCAGGGCATTTAGAGATGAGCTAGCCCAACCATCAAAACTAACATCCCATGAAAGAATAAATGGAACAGAATGGTTAACAAGGAAATCTTGACCCATTATCGATGAGTATTCCAGATTAATATTGCTGTGAATTAAATCTATATGTGTAATTTGGTAAAGTCTACTTTTACATCCAGTGGGTCTTTGAACCCTCTTCTTTATAGTTCAGGGTTTTTTTTATTGTGGGAATAAAAATAAAATCACAACTTTGCAGTAAATAAATCATTGCTGGCATCTCCTGTGTTGAAAGACCTACAATGTGCAGCACTAGCTGGCGAATGCTTGTGTGCTGACAGAGGCAAAAGACCTGACTGACTGGTAGCTTTGCTGAACCCATTCAAATTACAGTTTGCCCTTGTCACAGGTTCTGAGTGATGTGTGCATACAAACAATATAAGATGCAGTCTTCTGCTAATTAGATACCCGAAGAAGTGAGGTGATTGCAGCACGATTGCTTCAGACTTTGCTCCCAGTCATCAGTGATATTGACGTGCTGATCACCAACAACCTTTCCCTCATGTTCCCTTTTCTCTGCCAATGTCACACATCATTTGACAGCAAGAGGAAATAGGACAAGGCTTGTCAATTTCCTGTCTATGATGAAGCCTCAGGCTCTCAATGGCTGTGTTATCTGTGCTAACACTCTTTTTAATGGAAAGAGCTTGAATTTAAACAAGGGAATGTTTAATACATATTACACTGTCACACCAAACTGATTACAAAGGACTGAATTTTATGTGGAAGTCTAGAATAAATACTTTGCAATCCTAGCATATTCACCTTTAAACATCAATGAGAGTGTTTTAACTTTTGACTAATGTAGTAAATGTGTATGTAATGTAGTAATGTAGTATGTGATGCTGGGTGAGTTAGTTATATATTACACACCAGTCCCTATATTACACACAGAGGATTTCAGGAACTCTCTTTGAAGTGTCAATGTAAGTTATTTTGTTCTGTGTATCTCTGCTGTTGCAATTTGGACTATCTCAGTACATTTTATCCCAAGTCACAGAATCACAGTGCTGAATAGAATTCCGACAGTGTGGAAACAGGCCATTTTGGCCTAACAAGCCCAGACCGAACCTTCTGAAGAGTACCCCACCCTGACTCGTCCCCCAACCCTATTACTGATTCTAGCCCCATTTTATCATGTGCCATCCCAGAACATCTCGCCACTCACAGATATCCACCAGAGACCGACATCCCTCACATCTGTGCCTCCCAGACAAGCGTTGACAATCCAGTGCTGCCCCTCACTGGCAACATTATGACACAGCAGCCACAAAGCAATGTTTCTCAAGGCACATCCAAAACCCATTCCCTCCCCCTAGTCCCTGTTTAACCACAGGACACACAGTTTGCCTTGACCTTAGCTACATCCTGTCTAAACAGCCTCCACTCTGTCCCTAGTGTCTGCTGTAACCCACAGCTTGTTATTATCCAGGTGGGGAACAGGCAAGCAATTAGACATTCCCAAAGAATGGGCTTTTATTTGCAGTCAGCAGATGTGAATGCGATATAATGAATAGAGACTGTAGTTCACCCTGACATTGCAAACCAAACACTGGAATGAAGATCAATGTCTGTTTAACTGCATCGCACCCAGCTCTCATCGACTGGAACAGGTCGTCCATTAGGTCCTGTCTGCTCTGTAGCACCTGATGTAGTACAACTCTATTATGGACAAGGAGAGTTCCCCCTCCCTACTACCCTTTGTCCCCCTCCTTGGGAAGATTGCTCCCACTCCCCCAGTTCCTCACTGCCTCCTCCAATTGTGTACAGCATAGCACGCCAGGATGGTGCAGCATCTGTGGGTTGGGGCACCAGAAACATCAGTCATGGGCACTGCCCATGCACAGTCCAGAGGCTTGGTCCCAAGCATTTGCCCTCTCACTCAAGTCGGGTGATGCTAATGGATTTGTGTGACTACATTCTGGGGCGGGCTTCCAGCAGTCAGTTCTGAGGGCCACCAGGATGGTGCAGCATGCTGTGTCTGGACTATACTGGACAGGGCCTCAGACCAGTCAGAACCACATCTTCCAGACCCCCATCGTCTACTTCACTATGGCCCTGGTCACAACTTGTGTACCAACTTGGTGAAGGTGCTGCATTGGCACTGCCCAAGTGAGCAATGCATTAAACCAGAAAGGGAATGTCTGCTGTACCCTTTCCATGCCAGATCTGAATTAATCATTCAACTGTTCATTGAATTCAGTCAAGTCCATTGTCACAATTAGGTGTCATATGATGAAGCAATATTCCCCTCCTCCCAAGTAGCCTTGGAAGTTTCACAACTGATGGTCACCTTTGGTCAGCGTTTGCCTCTTTTTAAGCCATTGCTGCCAACTTTCTCATTGCGGAGACAACAATGTTAGATTTGCAAGTACCATCGGCACACTGCAATCCACCTTGGATCACAGAAGCACCTTCACTCTGCCTGCATTGCAAATGGGCAAGTAGATTATTGCGAACACAGTGGAGCTGGAGTTTGCGTTTGCATGCTTTATGTATTTGCCCTTTCAACTGCCTAAAGCCTAGCAGATGGGAATCCTGTACATTCACCCTGAAAATGACACTGACTCCATCCACCAGTTCTCCAGTTGCATTTTGCATCTAGGGAATGGCAAGTGATAGCAGGGAACACAGCTCATTGTGAGCACCATCAGCACCAGTCCCCATCTGCTCACCAAGTTACCCCATCCCCCTCACCCTGCCATCCTGGGGTGGGGGGGGGGGAGGGGGAATCCATGTCCGCTGTCACCTTACACATCCCGACATCCCATTTCCACCCAAACCCCTCCCCAGGGGGACCACAAACTGATTGAGCATTGCCTCTGTTTTCAATGCCCCCTCTACCGAACACAACAGTTCACTTTAATGATGCCCATCCTAACCATTATGCTGTTGATGGTCCCTGCCAATAACCACATCCCCTGACATGTTCCACCATGCCCTCTGTTCTGTTCTGCATACCCTGGATACACATTGAGTTCATCCACCCAAAACCATGTCCCTACCTTGAGACATTCCTCGGCATTCTTCCAGCCTTATCCCTCCCACCCAGCTTTGGCAGCGATTATCCTGCTATCCTTTCTGGACTCCTGTCGCACCTTCCTCCATGACCAACGCACAGACCCCAGCCTGTGTATTTACTCAACCCTGTGGATGAGCAGCCCCTGGATATGACAGACTGCAGCCTTCACCACTGTCCTTGCAGCTCCCTGACTGATGGTATGTGGTTCCCCCCCTCGACCGATACTGATGGCCCTCGGGACTGACTGCTGGATGCCCGCTCCAGAATACAGTCGCACAGATCCCTTAACATTACCTGACCTGAGTGAGAGACCAAGCCCCTGGACTGTGCGTGGGCAGTGCCTATGACTGATGTTTCTAGGACTCCTCACCCACAGCGTGCCCTGGTTGAGTGGACTGAAGACTGGACCCCATTCTTTGTCCGCCGTGGCTATTGGCTTGAATAAACATGGCGCATGCTGTCGGTTTTAGATTTTTGGTGTGATGTACTGTAAGACATCCATTCCTCTCCACTCCCCAAGCAGCCTGTCTGTGTGCCAATACATCAGCACCGATAGCCTTTACACTCAGTTTGATGGCCTGATGTCTGAACAAGTTGGCACAGGTTAGGCAGCATCCAAGGAACAGGAAATTCAACGTTTTGGGCATAAGCCCTTCATCAGGAATGAGGAGAGTGTGCCAAGCAGGCTAAGATAAAAGGTAGGGAGGAGGGACTTGGGGGAGGGGCGATGGAGATGTGATAGGTGGAAGGAGGTCAAGGTGAGGGTGATAGGCCGGAGTGGGGTGGGGGCGGAGAGGTCAGGAAGAAGATTGCAGGTTAGGAGGGCGGTGCTGAGTTGAGGGAACCGACTGAGACAAGGTGGGGGGAGGGGAAATGAGGAAACTGGAGAAATCTGAGTTCATCCCTTGTGGTTGGAGGGTTCCCAGGCGGAAGATGAGGCGCTCCTCCTCCAGCCATCGTGTTGTTATGTTCTGCCGGTGGAGGAGTCCAAGGACCAGCATGTCCTCGGTGGAGTGGGAGGGAGAGTTAAAGTGTTGAGCCACGGGGTGGTTGGGTTGGTTGGTCCGGGCGTCCCTGAGGTGTTCTCTGAAGCGTTCCGCAAGTAAGCGGCCCGTCTCCCCACATCGGGTGCAGCGGATGCAATAGATGATGTGTGTGGAGGTACAGGTGAACTTGTGGCGGATATGGAAGGATCCCTTGGGGCCTTGGAGGGAAGTGAGGGAGGAGGTGTGGGCGCAAGTTTTACATTTCCTGCGGTTGCAGGGGAAGGTGCCGGGAGTGGAGGTTGGGTTGGTGGGGGGTGTGGACCTGACGAGGGAGTCACGAAGGAAGTGGTCTTTGTGGAACGCTGATAGGGGAGGGGAGGGAAATATATCCCTGGTGGTGGGGTCCGTTTGGAGGTGGTGGAAATGACGGCAGATGATACGTTGTATACGGAGGTTGGTGGGGTGATAGGTGAGAACCAGTGGGGTTCTGTCTTGGTGGCGGTTGGAGGAGCGGGACTCAAGGGCGGAGGAGCGGGAAGTGGAGGAGATGCGGTGGAGGGCATCGTCGATCACGTTTGGGGGGAATCTGCGGTCCTTGAAGAAGGAGGCCATCTGGGCTGTGCGGTGTTGGAACTGGTCCTCCTGGGAGCAGATGCGGCGGAGACAAAGGAATTGAGAATATGGGATGGAGTTTTTACAGGGGGCAGGGTGGGAGGAGGTGTAGTCCTTCAAAGCTGACTGCATCTGTCCTTTGCAGTGCAGGTCTGTTAGCGAAGGCTGGTACCCATGGATCATGCCCCCCACCCCTTGACATTATTTGGTGCTGAGCAACATGCAGGGTCCTCCGAGCCTGCAGTGAGCTGAAGTCACCAGGCACTCTCTTTGACTTCTGTGTGGAGAATTCCCAGCATCTGGTTTGGTAAGGCAGGAAGTTGAATATTATAATGGTGAGTCGCAACATTAGCAAGAGATTAAACAAACGCTAATCTTCCTCAACTGGCAATTCACTGTTGTCTAGAGAGAAATTTGCCTCACCACTAGGGAGATGCATCAAAGATGCTGTGAGTTTCTCCCGACATCTAAATGGGCCTCACTGGCTTTCTCATGTGATTGTGCCTCAAAGCCCAACATAGGCACGTCATTCAGGCCCCTATTAGATTCCACACTGAATGAGTCTATTTGACTTCTCAATCCTGACTGACACGTGCAAGAAACTATCAAATTAGCAATCCAATTAGACCCACAACATTGCTCTTTCTACAGAGTGTGCCTTTTGCATTCAACTATACATCTAATTCCATTTAGGATAGGTGGATCGGCCATTCCAAATGCCCATTGAGTCCAGGGGTGCGCAGGTGGATTGGCCATAGGAAATGCAGAGTTATAGGGAGAGTGTAGGGGGCTAGCTCTGGGTGGGATGTTCTTTGGAGGGTTGGTGTGGACTTGATAGGCCGAATGGCCTGTTTACACACTATAGGGATTCTGTAAAACTTACTGCCAAACCTATCTCCACTACTCTTTCAGGTAGTGCATTCTACATCAAAGTTAAACCCATAATTTACACTTTCCAGAATGGGAGGTCCAATTAGCATAAATAAGGAATTACATTGTTGGTACACTTTGTGTCTTTCACCGTGTCCCACACCTGCACACACACAAAATGGGTGCTGGGGAAAATATAAGCATTACTGCAGTTAAAAAAAAAATTGTTGGTTTTAAAACTGCTGCATTTAGCTAAATGTATTTGTTTTTTATGAACCATTAGGAAATGCTATCGTTCCTAGTTGCGTAGCGTGGCCTCAGTAAAAGAAACCAAAGGCAGAGAGTGTTGGGAGATTACACAGCATTTGAAGAGAGAAGAGTTATATTCACCATAGAGCCTTTGACCAAAATGGAGAAATAATATTGGAAAGTGGACAAACACTTGGAATGAAGAAGAGGGCAAAAACAATGAGAGAAAACTGTGTAGTTGCTGGCGCCGAACACCACTTTTGGAATTGACACAGGCCAGCACCACCAACAATCAAATAATTACCTGCTACTGTTTCATTGCTGGACTTACCATAGCCAAGTACTTGTCATGCATCAGCCAAAGCAAACACAGGATGGAAATGATAGTTAGTTTTGCGCAGGCAGTCTATTGTATAACTTACTCTGGTCTGGATGCCTTGATACTGTTTGAATGTCACAGGGTCAGTGTGACAACTAGTCTTCAGTAAGGGCAGAAAAAAGATTGGAAGAAGATCTGAGAGCTGATATTGGCAATGTGTTAACTGTGGGCGGCACGGTGGCACAGTGGTTAGCACTGCTGCCTCACAATGCCAGAGACCCGGGTTCAATTCCTGTCTCAGGCGACTAACTGTGTGGAGTTTGCACATTCTCCCCGTGTCTGCATGGGTTTCCTCTGGGTGCTCCAGTTTCCTCCCACAGTCCAAAAATGTGCAGGTTAGGTGAATTGGCCACGCTAAATTGCCCGCAGTGTTAGGTGCAGGGGTAAATGTAGGGGAATGGGTCTGGGTGGGTACGCTTCGGCGGGTCGGTGTGGACTTTTTGGGCCAAAGGGCCTGTTTCCACACTGTAAGTAATCTAATCTAGAGTAAAGTCTAGGCCCATAGCTGGTGTACTGGAAGGGTATAAACAGAATTTTGGGGCAATGGTAATATGCAATGTAGATTCAGTGGGACAAATAGAGGTGTTACAGCTGTGAAACCTAGAACTCTATTCAGTGAATAGATTCCAATAGAAAAATTGAACATTTTAATTTGAGTGAGACGATTTTAAAATGTTATTTCCACTTGCCAACATATTGCTAGCAAGGAAGTGGAGTTCAGAACTGGGAACATAAAAAAATTTTTGCAGGTAAAGGATTATTGTGGTAAGTTGAAACTGAGTCAACAACACAAATTAAGAGGGAGACAAGATAAATATTTGAAGAACAGAAATATTACAAGGCCTGGGGAGTAGCAGAAGAATGGAATTACAACAAATAGCTCCATGGCAGAGTTGGAACACAGAGTGAACAGATACCTTCTGTGTCTATATTCTATAATTTGATAGACTGTCATGCATCAGTTATGTTGCATATTTAGGACTGATTAAGGTTATGACCAGTCTGAGTCATTCCAGACCTCTTGCACACAGGAAGGAAGATTATAATTTGTGTAATACAATGTCATTAACATTATTCTCAGAAATCATCATGGATGATATTGTCCCTTGCTTGCAAACTTGCTGGTTAGTATAGTGCAATGTTCGCTTCATGCTGTTTCCATTCATTAGTTTGCTTTGATTGACAGCTGACTGATTGAACAGTTTCTCACAGCGCCTGCACTGATGAATTTGGTCAGGTGCAAGGTGCAGATGCTCCTGTTATCTGAAATTATCTATTATTAAATCTGACTGCATAATGTCTTTCTCGATTTCCATTTATGAGCATGTTCCCCATCATTAAGCAGCTTCAAAAATAGCCTCCTGTGCCACAGTTATTCTTATTCAGTAGAATTGTAACCTGGTATCAAATGGTTGCGAATTATTTCGTGACACTATACAGCAGAGAAGCAAGCTATTCAGTCCATTGTGATTGTGCCACCTCATTGAAAGAGGTGTCCAATTCATCCAACTCCTTTGCTCTTTCTTCATAGAATTGCTTCAACGTTGAAGTATGTGTCCAAATCGCTTCTGAAAGTTAATCTTGGATGATCACCTTTCCAGACCATATTAACTTGCTGCCTAGAAAACATTTCTTTTAATTTCTCCCTGGAAGTTCTTCTTAAAAATATTAATATAGGATGTGGTTGTAGGCCAGGCCAGAATTTGTTACCCATCCTTCATTACCCTTGGGCAGGTGGTGATCACTGGGGCAGCACTGTGGCTTAGCGGTTAGCACTGCTGCCTCACAGCATCAGGGACCCAGGTTTGATTCCAGCCTTGAGCCATTGTATGTGTGGAGTTTGCACGTTCTCCCCGTGCCTGCATAGGTTTCATCTGGGTGCTCCACTTTCTTCCACTGTTCAAAGATTTGCATGTTAATTGGATTGGTTGTGGGAAATGCAGGGTTTGGGTAGAAGGGTTGAGTCTGGGTGCGATGCTCTTCGGAGGGTCAATATGAATTCAATGAGCTGAATGGCCTGCTTCCACATCGTAGGGATTCTATGATAAAATCTTGCTTGCAACTTCACCAAGGCCTTGGCATCTCTTGTATCAAGGTACAGCTGGAGACAGCTCCAGTAAGGATTCCATAAGTAGGCCATCATTATTTCCAATGTGCAAAAAGAAGTAAAAGAATTTATATTCACAGATAAGTCAAGGAGTATCAATAACTTAAAGTGTACTGCTGTAAGTCTGACTCAGCATCTGCTGATTGATTTCTTGTTGTATTAAGGTCCAAGTACAAGGAGATGACACTGTAATCCTTAGACAGTTAACTCAAGGTTGCTAATAGCAATTTCACTGAACAAATACGTATTTTCAAATAGGAAACTGAATAGACGCTGCTAAATAATCTACCCCTGCAATTCCATTTGGATTTTCCAGTCTTCCACCAGCAAAGCTCCAAATGAAATGTAATAAATGGTTTAAAATGGTAGTTTACTTGGGAGTCCTATCGAAGTTATGAAGTCTTAGAGCCCTCAGGTTATTTGTTGCTAGTTCTATGCATGGCCAGAGAAGCTCAGAATTGCTTAATACTGGGCGAAGAATCAGGGATTTACACCTCTGACATTTTTGAAATGATTGAAGAGAACTCAACTGGGATTTCTAGCAAAGGCTTGGACCTATCTTTTCCTCTTTGATTAAATCAAAATAGCTAGATACGAATATAGAAATTAGGACATAGGTCATTCAATTCCTCACACCCACTTCACTTATTGATAAAATCGTGGCTGATGTGACTGGGCCGACAATTACATATTGCTGCCTAGGCCTGTTCCTGTTTCATTCCCTGGTTTGTTCAGAATCTAAAGATTTATCTCCACTTTAAAAATATCCAGTGAAAAATATTCAAAAAAAGTCATAATATACCCACACAATGTTTAGTCAGATTGAAATAAAAGTAAATATTGAGTTAAATCAATCAGGTTTATGAATAAGTTTTATGATGGAAGGAAAAACTTCAAACATTTCAATAGCACTACTGATTGAAGTGAATAATGGAGAAAACTAATATTAAATCTTGATAGGGGCATGTCAAAAGGCTACTTAGAGTCAGCATAGGAGCCATACTATTTACAAACAACCTCAGGCAGCATATGTACTGTAATCATAGAATGCCTACAGTGCAGAAAATGGCCACTTGGCCCATCAGGTCTGCACCAACCCTCTGAAGAGCATCCCACCCAGATCCCAAACCCTCACCCTACCCACATAACCCATGGTTAACCCACCTAAACTGCACATTATCGGCAATTTAGCACAGCCAATCATGTATATCTTTGGAGTGTGGGAGGAAACTGGAGCACCAGACGGAAACACACATGTACATGGGGAGAACATGCAAACTCCACACAGGCAGCCAGCTGACAGTGGAATTGAACCTGAGTCTCTGGTGCTGTGAGGCAGCAGTGCTGACAAGTGAGCCATCGTGCCACCCTAATGGAGGCAGCTCATCTAGGCTTTATGGGGCACTAGGTTTACAAATGTTCTTTTTGACTTGTGTGCTACCTGGCATCAATTTGACTGAGTCAGTATTTCCACTTTTTCCTGAATAACATTAAAAAGTCATAGCTAAAACCAATTCCACAAATGGCCTTCATCCTCTATTAAGACAGAGTGATATTCTTGTCATGCTCTTCTTGAACAAATACTTGAGTACATTCTCTCAAATCTTTCTTGGAACTAACCTCTATAGCCTGTGTCCTATAGTTTAAAAACAACCCCCTCCCTTGGGTAATGAATTCTGAAAGAGAATTGCCTTGTGATAACATTAATGCACTCTCAGGAGAGAAACTGTATGAATTTGTTGAACTCAGTCTGCATTGTATGCTCCAGTTCAAATGGTGGAGGGAAAGGGAAAGGATAAATGCAGAGAGAGAACGAGAGAAAATGGAACATGGGTTGTAGGCAACAGGTGGAGGCAGGAATGCCTTTTCTACTAATATGTTTTTCTACCTATCTCGCCTCCCATGGGACTCGAGCTGAAGACCTGAACACTGTGGACTTGTTCCCATACAGCTCTCCAAAACAGGTCTGTTAAGTACACACCAAGTGACTTTGATTTACTTCCTTATTTCACTGTGGTTAATGCCTGGTTTTCCTTAGCTTCCCACAATGGCATGACTGAATCTACAGACTCAGCGTATGGTGTTTAAATTGTTTTCTTCAAGGCTGCCACAAACTAAGGTGAAAGTGAGATACATTGGAGGCCAAAGTCTATGCCTATACAGCAAACCAGTAAATTCATTTCTCCAAATATCCCCCTTTCATAAACAAAGTTTGCATTCACTATCAAATGCAATTGCAAGTTGTCTTAAAGACATGTCAATAAATAAAAAGTGCCATGAGCGAATAAACTCTCGAGAATTCTAGTCTGTCCCAATTTCATAAGTCTCAAAACATACGTTTCATCCGTTGTCTCCATAAAGTCACAGTCTTCTGGTGACATGCACGTGAGTTGCTGTTGTCAGTTTGTCTGCTATTTGTTGGCTCCTTCCCCAAGTGAATGTTGTTCCCATGATCAGTACGTGAACAGAGATGGACACTTCTTTTACAGTTGGCATGATTTTCCCAATTCTAGAGGTGGCAAGAAGGTGAAAGAAGTTGAGGGGATGTCCAACACCATAATCTGTGGAAAATTGGAGGCAGAAGCTGATGACTGACAACCTCAGAGCTTCTGCATATGTTCAGTTAAATATATTAGTGCTTTCACATACTGATCAATAATTTCCCTTTCTCCTTGAGACTTGATGTTGAACACATATAATTCCTACATAACGTTAATAAAGGGCTCAAAGTATAGCATCAAAGCCTTTGAATGGCTGCTGTCTGAATTCCCTGCTCCCCAGTGAGATCTAGCTGTAATACAGTGTGGAGCACTCTTTCTCCAGCACTGATCACAGGGTTGCTATTCCAATTTGCTCAGTCTTTTCATTCAATTCCATAGCAATTTTGAAATTTTGTCACGAGGTGCAGAATTAATTCCAATTCTGTCTCGCATCTCTTTTCATTTCCATAGCAGCAGCAAGTGGAAAAGTCACAGCCATTCTGACTCACCCAACATTTCAATGTTGCAGGCTGTGGTTTTCATTTTTTTTGGCAGTAACAGGGTCCTTTGCAGATCTGAAAATCCACTCACTATCAGCTTCAAACATCTGACATCACATTACAAGTTATCTATCTGAAGATTGCCACAAACTAAAATGAAAGCCATTTATAGCAGAGGTTGAGGCCACATCATTATAGCAAGCCAGCTACTATACTATCAACAAATACACTTCTGCAAACATGTGGTAAGTGAATGCTTTGATTTCTATCCAGGTATTATGCGACAAAGAATATTGACAAGAGTAAGACTACAACTACGACTGAAGAAATCCTCTTGTATGTACGATGGTCCAGTTAACGTTTTTGACATGAGATGAAATGTAGGGAGAGTTGCTCCTGGCTCTGATCATGGTGTATTAGCTTTTTACCAGTTACAGCCCCACATGGGTGAAAGGTACAAGAGCTTCATCTTCATAGATCCATAAATATGAATTATTTTCCACACATTAATCATTTCAGAGTTTAAATAATTAATTGTGCCTCATTTGGAAGTGGCTTGCCGCTCATTAATTGAGTAAATGTCACTTAGACTGTTGTAATTAAGCAACACACATTAGCTGTTTCATATTCTGATTCCCCCAGTATGTGCACTATGATCTTTGTCACTTTACTGACTCAACAAAACAGAGCTATTATTATTTTAATGTTTATAGACTGAGTTCCTCTTTTGGAAATATTCAGCTTAATAAACTATTGGTGATAGGTATGATTATTTTGAAAAATAAAAATAAAAAGTATTTCCCTCCCCCATGCTATTAGTCTTCACATTTGCTTACATCCCTTTTCCACATTGTCATTCCTCAGATGATTTACCAACAGGTGAATGTTTCCAGATCTTCTCCCTCTCTGCTCCTGTCCTCCAACTGATGTGAAGTACAGGTCGTTCTCCTATAAAGCAGTAGTTATGTTCCCATGCCATGTTGGTTTATAGAAAACCACGCAATAGAAGTAATGGGGCCTATGGGAAAAACAGGGTTAGGGACTCCAAGTTTGGCGGACCTGTCCAATTCTGGTCAGTTATAGAAAAGGCAAGTGAAATTTGCCAACGTTTTGTTGTATTCCTGGCTCCTTGTGGAGTGGAGTTTATCCAGGGTCCGGCTCTTTGCCATGAAACTTTGTGAAACTTCCGGAAGTTGTTTTTTTGGCACGAGTGAAATCTCCTTTTTGTTCAGGAGGTGGTTAAAGGGCTGGGCTGCTCCGAATGGCTGGAAGTTTTGATGGGTCTCGGGTTTCAGAGAGAACGAGGGACTGAGACTCAGATTACCCCACCCCGACGTTCAAACAGATACAAGGGGAGCTTGGATCAGGTATAACTTGGGGTTGGGTGGAATGGGGGGAGATGAGCGTCGCCTGTGGTTCATCCTTGTGTTCACAACTCCCCCCCCACCCTTGCAAAGTCGCCATGTGTTGAAGCTTCAGATGGCCAGCAACTGAGCCCTGCTTACTCTCTAGTTTTCAGTGGGCATCGTTGTATTTGCACCTTCTTTCGCTCCCTATCTCTGTCTCTCTCTCTCTTCCCACTCCTCGGCTCCCACCCACCCGAGCTCCATGCATGATCCCAGTAGGTATTCCAGCAAAATATTCCAATGTTCGCTTCCCCTACTTTAGTTGCAGATAGAAGCAAAACTACACAGACGCAGCTACACCGGCACCACCCCCAACCTGTTACATCAGGTCCTGAAGAGAGCACACACACACACACAAAGGACAAACTGGTGCAGAATAAATCACAGGCGGCTGGTAATATAGGGGGTAGAATCGCATAATAGCGAATGGCAATTCGCTTTATTTTGAAAAAAGATCCGTAATTCACAAATCGCTTTACAGTTGAATCACGTTTATGAAAAATGCGTTGCAGGAGAACTACCTGTAATCAACAAAGTTAAAAAATCACACAACACCAGGTTATAGTCCAACAGGTTTAATTGGAAGCACATTAGCTTTCGGAGCGACGCTCCTTCATCAGGTGATTGTGGTTCACCTGATGAAGGAGCGTCACTCCGAAAGCTAGTGTGCTTCCAATTAAACTTGTTGGACTATAACCTGGTGTTGTGTGATTTTTAACTTTGTACACCCCAGTCCAACACTGGCATCTCCAAATCATGTAATCAACAACTCATTCAGTTCTCCATAAAGTTTTCTGATCAAAAGTGAGCTCTGCTGATGAGGCTAGTCCAGATTTTCCAGCCAAAGTCACAGTGAGAGTGATGGAGCTTGGCATTGCTGGTGTATAAATGGTCTACCAAAATTATTTGAGTGGGTGATGCATGGTTTAATTAACATATCCGAAAACTGCTTTCTGAAATAGGTCACTGGAACCTGAGTGTCACAAAAACAGCAGCTTGCTAACTACCTCACCATCAAAATGAACTGAATGGCATGAAGTTGCTATGTTTCTGCAATCATTAGGAACATAGCTCTTCATAGAGGGTTAAGTCAGATCATTTCAATTCCAAATCTCCTTAAAATGATGTGATAGGTGCTAATTGTAGCCAATCAACCTCCCTGGCACTGAAAATAATCCATTATTTAAAGCATATAGTGTTATTCCTTCAGGTTCAATTGCTGGAGATTTAAAAATAGAACATGTTCACTTTTAAACTTTCTCCTATTTGTTCTTAATCCAATCTCATTCGGCCCCATTTTACCTCCGTGTAAATCTGATTTTGATTGCATGAAAATCTTGCCTTTATTTTCCTTCTGTACTTCCGGACCATCGGAATTTATGAAGTTAGAGATTGGAGGGAATCAGGTTGTGGCAAATATGACAATACACATGAATAGATACATATGTGAGGGAAAAAGCTTGAAAGGAAGTGTAGTTATAAAGTAATCATTCTGAAAGGTTTAATGTCAGAAGTTGCATTGAGGTCCACACTGTCTGATGCTGTCATGGGATTTAGGTGTGGAAAAGGCTTATGATCTTGAAGAATGGGAGCCTATACCCTATGTCTCCTCATAGTCTTAAACATTCTTACCTTCTAATGTAAATTATTGAGTCATAGAGTCATACAGCATGGAAACAGACCCTTCAAGCCAATTTGTCTGCACTGACCAGACATCCCAGTCAAAGACAATCCCATTCACCAGCATTTGGCCCATAACCCTCCCTATTCATGTACCCATTCAGATTGTACTTGATTGCTATCATCCAACAAACTATATTCTGTTTCAGACAAAAGCTTCTTCTCATTAGGACTCAACCAGGCTTTTCCTCTACCACAGTAAACCTTAGAGCCTCAGATTCCATCAAGGAAAGAGGCTGGTAGCAACAAACTACCCCAATTATAATTTGCTGGTGGTTTGGTATTGCAATAAATACAACTGCAGACATGTCTAATCATAGGGGATTCCATTAGATGCCTTTTGCTAGTGGTGAGTTTCCACTGAAATATAATAACACTGAAAATGGAGACATGAAACTTCGGTCTTCCATTTGGATCTCCAAGACAAAACTGTCATTGCCACTTGAACACCCTAGAAGTTCACCCTGATGATTATCTTAACAATGGTAGCATAGTAGTTCAGTGATTAGCACTGCTGCCTCATAACTTCAGGGACCTGGGTTCGATTCCACCCTCAGGCAACTGTCTATGTGGCACATTCTCCCCGTGTCTGTGTGGGTTTCTTCCAGGTGCCCTGGTTTCCTCCCACAGTCCAAAGGTGGGCAGGTAAGGTGGACTGGTCAGGCTAAATTGCCCCATAGTGTCCAGGGATGTGCAGGCCAGGTGGGTTAGCAACAAGAAATGCAGGGCTATGGGGAAAGCTAAGGATTGGGTCTAGATGGGATGCTCTTCAGAGGGTCAATGAGAACCTGATGGGCTGAATGGTCTGCTTCCATACTGTAGGAATTCTATGAAACTTCAAGAAGGAAATTGCTGTTGTTTGCTTTGACAAATGCAATTGTCTGAAGTTATTTTATCTGCTGTAGTGAATTTTAGGTCCAGCCCATTAACAATTAACTTCATCCTTTGTGTAAATGCAGGGTCTGTTAATCTACAGACTGACAACTGAGATTGAGGAACTGATCTACGCTTTCAGTGACAGTGGTCAATCTTCTAGATTGATGTCTTCACCTTCTCTTCACTTCCTAAAATAAGCAGTGTTTTATTTATTCTTATGGGCTCAGTAACAACCTTTTCCACAGCCTGTGTTTTTGTGGGAGGATATTTTCTTGTTGTAATGTGGTATTTTTGTGTGGGCTTTCCTCTGGTTGTAATGTTGACATTATGGCACAGTGCCATTATGTTTTACAGTTTCCGACCAGATTTAACAGCTCAGCCTGTCTGGGATCATTCCAAATTAAAGAGATTCCTGAATGACAAATACCAAAGAAATGGCAACAGGATTCTCATTCAGCTACTTTCCGAGAATTGTTGAATGGATAGACACTAGTTAGTCTTACCATTAATCTCTAATTATTTAGTAGACCCCAAGCTTGTAAAGATTTGGATTTCACAGGCTGCAAGAACAGTATTTTCACTTTTGGCTACATGTTCACTGTCTCTTGATCTTTTTTTCTTGTCATCAGTACAAAATATTAAACCTGAAATCAGAATAAGGTAGTTACATAATTTGCTTAGCAACAGACAATGATAAATTATCATTGCAGCCACAATTGCTTAGCAACACAGACAAATCCACAACATCATTGATTTTGTAAGGATAAATGCACAGATTAGCAAATGCCAGAAATGAAACTTAATGTGGGCTGTTATAATGTGAACTTGAAATAAAAAATTGTCAGCTGCATTCTGAAATTTAGGGATATGGGACTATACATACATACTGCCTGGAGATAGCTAGTAGTAGAACAAAAATTGTTGTCATGTGTACAGTGCTATAATTGCTGCCCACTTCACTTTGCTTAGGAAAGTGGTTTCCAGACCATTGTTGTAATACTGAAGAGCTTATTGCAAGTGCAGCTGTCCCTTTGGCTGAGGCAGTCAGTGCAGCTGTTCCCTTAGTTAAGGCACTCAGTGCAGGTGTCTCTGGGGAAGTGCTGCATACAGCTGTACAAGCCCTGAGACAGTGAATTCAGTAGTTTCAGGGGCTGAGACAGTGAATGTAGTAGTTCCAGGGCCTGAGACAGTGAATGCAGTTGTTCCAGGGCCTGAGACAGTGAATACAGTGGCTCCAGGGTCTGAGACAGTGAATACAGTGGCTCCATGGCCTGAAACAGTGAATGCAAATGTTCCAGGGCTGAGTCAGTGAATGCAGTAGTTCCAGGGCCTGAGACAGTGAATGCAGTAGTTCCAGGGGGTGAATGCAGTTGTTCCAGGGGCTCAGACAGTGAATGTAATTGTTCCAGGGGCTGAGACAGTGAATGCAATTGTTCCAGGGCTGAGTCAGTGAATGCAGTAGTTCCAGGGCCTGAGACAGTGAATGCAGTAGTTCCAGGGCCTGAGACAGTGAATGCAATTGTTCCAGGGGCTGAGACGGTGAATGCAGTTGCTCCAGGGGATGAGACAGTGAATGCAGTTGTTCCAGGGTCTGAGACAGTGAACATATTTGTTCCAGGAACTGAGACAGTTAATACAGTTATTCCAGGGATTGAGACAGTGAATGCAGTAGTTTCAGGGCCTGAGACAGTGAATGCAATTGTTCCAGGGACTGAGACAGTGAATGCAGTAGTTCCAGGGCCTGAGACAGTGAATGCAATTGTTCCAGGGGCTGAGACGGTGAATGCAGTTGCTCCAGGGGATGAGACAGTGAATGCAGTAATTCTAGTAACTAAGACAGTTATTACAGTTGTTCCAGGGCCTGAGACAGTGAACGTATTTGTTCCAGGAACTGAGACAGTTAATACAGTTATTCCAGGGATTGAGACAGTGAAAGCAGTTGTTCCAGGGACTGAGACAGTGAATGCAATTGTTCCAGGGGCTGAGACAGTGAATGCAGATGATTCAGACCACTGAAGCAGTAAACACAATTGTCCAGGATCTCTGGCAGTGGAGGAAAGTGTGCCTAAGGTTGAGGCAGTGTGTGCAGACGGTACTATGTCTGAGGGAGTGCACAGATATTCCAATGGTTGAGAAGGTAGCGCACATGTTACTGGGGCTGATCCAGTGTGTGCAGCTGGCCCAGGGCTGATCCAGTGAGTGCAGCTGACCCAGGAGTGAGCCAGTGAGTGCAACTGGCCCAGGGTTGGGGCAGTGAGTGCAGCTGGCCCAGGGCTCAGCCAGTGAGTGCAACTGACCCAGGGCTGATCCAGTGAGTGCAGCTGGCCCAGGGCTGATCCAGTGAGTGCAACTGACCCAGGGCTGATCCAGTGAGTGCAGCTGGCCCAGGGCTGATCCAGTGAGTGCAGCTGGCCCAGGGCTCAGCCAGTGAGTGCAGCTGGCCCAGGGCTCAGCCAGTGAGTGCTGCTGGCCCAGGGCTCAGCCAGTGAGTGCAACTGACCCAGGGCTGATCCAGTGAGTGCAACTGACCCAGGGCTGATCCAGTGAGTGCAGCTGGCCCAGGGCTGATCCAGTGAGTGCAGCTGGCCCAGGGCTCAGCCAGTGAGTGCAGCTGGCCCAGGGCTCAGCCAGTGAGTGCTGCTGGCCCAGGATTGAGCCAGTGAGTGCTGCTGGCCCAGTGTTGAGCCAGTGAGTGCAGCTGGACCAGGGCTGATCCAGTGAGTGCAGCTGGCCCAGTGCTGGGGTAGTGAGTGCAGTTGACCCAATGCTGAACCAGTGAGTACAACTGGCCCAGTGCTGAACCTGTGAGTACAGCTGGCCCAGTGCTGAGACAGTGAATGCAGTTGTTCCAGGGTGTAATATGCTCGTGCCTCTACCAGTGAACACCAGATGGAACTACTGGATTATGTAGCAGACAAATTTCATGAAGAAGGTGGTATTTTTAAACTCTTGGTATAAACAATGTTTAACTTGAATTATAACTCATTAGCTTATAGGATCTGAACTGGTAATTGCCCTAAACTGCATTATGTCTTCCAAGAATGTTCATATTCTTGTTGTATATTTGAGAAATGCTATTGGAGAGGGATCTTTGTGAATAAGATGAAAGGTCCATTCTTTGCTTGTTAATAGTGTTGAACTTCCTATTGAGTTGCTTTCTGGGAAGTATGTCTATTATCTTGTTAGTTTGTGAAATGAGTCCATTATCTGGTTGTCTGTTGGGGAGAGGTCTATTAATTCATCTCCAATCGGTGCTATACAAACTTCTGTTCTGTATAGGACTCCAAGGCTCAGCATCTGAGATCAGATAGACATGGCTGGACCTACCCTTTGATATGGAATGTCTACTGCTGACAATGCGCTGTGAGTTGTCTCAGGCTTGTGCATGTGAGCTGATGAAGGGTGTGTTTGCCACCTGTGACAGTCCTTCCTCAGAATGCAAATCATTTGGCCTACACAATCTGATACTAGTTAACCTCTGAAATCCGTGCTGTGTGTTAGAAAGAAAATTTCAGTTACTTGCATCATACCAATTGCTTTGTCAGTCATTTGTTGAGATTTGCCCTAAAGGTAATTTAGGGAGTTCGGTGGAAAGTTGAAAAGAAGGTCCTCTAGGGCTGTAAATATGGGAGGAATAGATAGTGTCAATAGCCAGAGACTTTTCCCAGGGCAGGATTGACTGGTACGAGGGGTCATAGATTTAAGATATTAGGAGAAAGGTATAGAGGAGATGTCAGAGGTAGGTTCTTTACACCGAGAATTGTGAATGCATGGAATGCGTTGCCAGTGGTGGTGATAGAAGCAGAGTCATTAGGGACATTTAAGCAACTGCTGGACATGCACATGGATAGCAGTGGGTTGAAGGGTGCGTAGGTTAAGCTGTTATATTTTACATTAGGATTAAACCTCGGCACAACGTTGTGGGCCAAAGGGCCCGTTCTGTGCTGTACTTTTCTATGTTCTATGTTCTATGTAATACAGTGAATGCAGAAGTTCCAGAGTCTGAGACAGTGAATACAGTTGTTCCAGGGGATGAGACCGTGAATGCAGTAGTTCCAGGGCCTGAGACAGTGAATACAGTAGTTCCAGGGCCTGAGACAGTGAATGTAGTAGTTCCAGGGCCTGAGACAGTGAATGCAGTAGTTCTGGGACAGTGAGTGCAGCTGGCCCGTTGCTGACCCAGTCAGAACATCTGGCCCAGTGATTGGACAGTGAACCTACTGAACAGTTCTGTTCAATGCCATCCAGGAATGGCAGACAGCCGTCTTTTGAAGTCTGGCCTAGCCTGGACAGAAATGTCAGATGTGTTGAGCAGCCATGGTATCCACAGGCAAATCTCAGTCCAGTGCTGCATGAGACATTATGGCCTCCTAATGTTGACAAGGGTAAGTGGTACATCACTACAAAGTGGTACTCCTAATGGTGTCCATCAGTGTAAATGTGTGAGCAGAGAGAGATACTGCTTCTCGGCCTCAGTCTCAAATGGAACATGTGGACTCAACGTGTGAGCCATTTTAAGCTATGAAAGTTGTATGAGTCGCAGGAGAGTGTGTGACATTAGCCATCATAGACCTGCATGCACCTAATGGGGTTTGCACATCAATATTTATAATCCATCAACCATTCACCACCTGCTTTCCAGAGAATTAGATGGAACCCAACTGGGAGCAGGGTCATAGAGTCATACAGCATGGAAACAGACCCTTCAGTCCAACCAGTCCACACCAACAATGTTCCCAAACTAACCTAATACCACATGCCTGCATTTGGCCTATATCCCTCCAAACCTTTCCTATTCAAGAACTTATCCAAATGTCTTTTAAATGTTATAAATGTACCTGCATTCACGTTCTCTGGCAATTAATTTCACAGGTGAGCCACTCCCTGTGTGAAAAGGTTGCCCCTGATGTCCTTTCTACGTCTTTCTCCTCTCACCTTGAAAATATACCCTCTGGTTTTGAACTCCCCACAACCTAGGGAAAAGACCTTTGTTATTTACCTTAACTGTGCTCTTTATGATTTCGTAAACCTCAGTAAAGTCACCCCTCAACCTCCTACATTCCAGTGAAAAGGTCCCAGTCTTTCCAAACTGTTTTTATATCCATTCCTGGTAATATCCTGGTAAATGTTCAAGGTTTGTGCGAAGATTTGTAGCTCGGGTGCTCGTTGTTGTGGTTCTGTTCGCCGAGCTGGAAGTTTTTGTTGCAAACGTTTCGTCCCCTGTCTAGGAGACATCATCAGTGCTCTGAAGCCTCCTGCAAAGCGCTTCTTTGATGTTTCTTCCGGTATTTATAGTGGTCTGTCCTTGCCGCTTCCGGGTGTCAGTTTCAGCTGTCCGCTGTAGTGGTTGGTATATTGGGTCCAGGTCGATGTGTTTGTTGATGGAGTTTGTGGATGAATGCCATGCCTCTAGGAATTCCCTGGCTGTTCTCTGTCTGGCTTGCCCTATGATAGTAGTGTTTTCCCAGTCAAATTCATGTTGCTTGTTGTCTGCGTGTGTGGCCACTAGGGATAGCTGGTCGTGTTGTTTCGTGGCTAGTTGATGTTCATGTATGCGGATTGTTAGCTGTCTTCCTATTTGTCCTATATAGTGTTTTGTGCAGTCCTTGCATGGTATTTTGTAAACTACATTAGTTTTGCTCATGTTGGGTATCGGGTCCTTTGTTCTAGTGAGTTGTTGTCTGAGCGTGGCTGTTGGTTTGTGTGCCGTTATGAGTCCTAAGGGTCGCAGTAGTCTGGCTGTCAGTTCTGAAACGCTCCTGATGTATGGTAGTGTGGATAGTCCTTTTGGTTGTGGCATGTCCTCGTTCCGTGGTCTGTCTCTTAGGCATCTGTTGGTAAAGTTGCGCGGGTATCCGTTTTTGGCGAATACCTTGTATAGGTGTTCCTCTTCCTCTTTTTGCAGTTCTGGTGTACTGCAGTGTGTTGTGGCTCTTTTGAATAGTGTCCTGATGCAGCTTCGTTTGTGTGTGTTTTGGGGTGGTTACTTTCATAGTTTAGGACTTGGTCTGTGTGTGTTGTTTTCCTGTGTAACACCTGGTCAGCAGATCCAAACACTCCATACAATCAACACAGGAATTCTTGGACGTCATCAGGAATACACACATAGACAAAGAAGAAACCATGATCTCATTCGATGTGACGGCACTGTTCACTTCGATTGACAAAACCCTAGCCAGAGAAACAATAGCCAACCTACTGGACGTACAGAACAGAAAACAGGAGGTGGAACCTATCAACAAAGACGGCATACTTAAATTACTGGACTTGTGCCTCACTACACACTTTACATTCAACAATCAGATATACGAACAAATCAACGGAACACCCATGGGATCACCAATCTCGGGACTCAAAGCAGAGGCAGTTATGCAAAGGTTAGAACAAACAGCCCTACCACAAATTCAACCCAAACTCTGGGTCAGATATGTCGATGACACGTTCGTGATCATCAAAAACACGGAAATAGAAAAAACACACCGGATCATCAACGCCACACTCACAGGAATCCGATTCACAAGAGAAGAAGCAAAGGATAGCCAACTCCCATTCCTAGACGTGATAATACAGAGAACACCGAACGGAGAATTCACCACAAGGGTACACAGGAAAACAACACACACAGACCAAGTCCTAAACTATGAAAGTAACCACCCCAACACACACAAACGAAGCTGCATCAGGACACTATTCAAAAGAGCCACAACACACTGCAGTACACCAGAACTGCAAAAAGAGGAAGAGGAACACCTATACAAGGTATTCGCCAAAAACGGATACCCGCGCAACTTTATCAACAGATGCCTAAGAGACAGACCACGGAACGAGGACATGCCACAACCAAAAGGACTATCCACACTACCATACATCAGGAGCGTTTCAGAACTGACAGCCAGACTACTGCGACCCTTAGGACTCATAACGGCACACAAACCAACAGCCACGCTCAGACAACAACTCACTAGAACAAAGGAGTCCAAGAACAATCCAAACGGACCCCACCACCAGGGATATATTTCCCTCCCCTCCCCTATCAGCGTTCCGCAAAGACCACTTCCTTCGTGACTCCCTCGTCAGGTCCACACCCCCCACCAACCCAACCTCCACTCCCGGCACCTTCCCCTGCAACCGCAGGAAATGTAAAACTTGCGCACACACCTCCTCCCTCACTTCCCTCCAAGGCCCCAAGGGATCCTTCCATATCCGCCACAAGTTCACCTGTACCTCCACACACATCATCTATTGCATCCGCTGCACCCGATGTGGCCTCCTCTATATTGGGGAGACGGGCCGCTTACTTGCGGAACGCTTCAGAGAACACCTCAGGGACGCCCGGACCAACCAACCCAACCACCCCGTGGCTCAACACTTTAACTCTCCCTCCCACTCCACCGAGGACATGCAGGTCCTTGGAATCCTCCACCGGCAGAACATAACAACACGACGGCTGGAGGAGGAGCGCCTCATCTTCCGCCTGGGAACCCTCCAACCACAAGGGATGGACTCAGATTTCTCCAGTTTCCTCATTTCCCCTCCCACCACTGTGTCTCAGTCGATTCCCTCAACTCAGCACCGCCCTCCTAACCTGCAATCTTCTTCCTGACCTCTCCGCCCCCACCCCACTCCGGCCTATCACCCTCACCTTGACCTCCTTCCACCTATCACATCTCCATCGCCCCTCCCCCAAGTCCCTCCTCCCTACCTTTTATCTTAGCCTGCTTGGCATACTCTCCTCATTCCTGAGGAAGGGCTTATGCCCGAAACGTCGAACTTCCTATTCCTTGGATGCTGCCTGACCTGCTGTGCTTTAACCAGCAACACATTTTCAACTGTGATCTCCAGCATCTGCAGACCTCATTTTTTACCCAAAGGACCCGATACCCAACATGAGCAAAACTAATGTAGTTTACAAAATACCATGCAAGGACTGCACAAAACACTATATAGGACAAACAGGAAGACAGCTAACAATCCGCATACATGAACATCAACTAGCCACGAAACAACACGACCAGCTATCCCTAGTAGCCACACACGCAGACAACAAGCAACATGAATTTGACTGGGAAAACACTACTATCATAGGGCAAGCCAGACAGAGAACAGCCAGGAAATTGCTAGAGGCATGGCATTCATCCACAAACTCCATCAACAAACACATCGACCTGGACCCAATATACCAACCACTACAGCGGACAGCTGAAACTGACACCCGGAAGCGGCAAGGACAGACCACTATAAATACTGGAAGAAACATCAAAGAAGCGCTTCGCAGGAGGCTCCAGAGCACTGATGATGTCGCCTAGCCAGGGGACGAAACGTTTGCAACAAAAACTTCCAGCTTGGCGAACAGAACCACAACATCCTGGTAAATTTTTTGAATCCTCTTCAAAGCTCCTTGTTCACTTACTAAATTCTAAGTGTTCCTTTATCCTGGGAAGTATATAGCTGCAGTATAACTGGTGTCATATTATAGATGACACTTATAAGTTCACAGCACTTTTCATGAGATGAGGTAAAAACGAGGACTGCAGACGCTGGAAACCTGAGTCTGGATTTGAATGGTGCTGGAAAAGCACAGCAGGTCAGGCAGCATCCAAGGAGCAGGGAAATCGATGTTTTGGGCAACAGCACTTCATCAGGAATAGAGGAGCCTGCAGGGCAAAGAGATAAATAAGAGGGGGGTTGGGGGCGGGGAGAAAGTAGCATAGAGTACAATAGGTGGATGGGGGTGGGGATGGAGGTAATAGGTCAGAGAGGAGCATGGGGGAAGGTAGCAAAGAGTACAATAGGTGAATGGGGGTGGGGATGAAGGTGATAGGTCAGAGAGGAGAGTGGAGTGGATAGGTGGAAAGGAAGAAAAGCAGGTAGGACAGGTCATGGGGATGGTGCTGTGCTGGAAGGCTGGAACAGGGGTAAGGTGGGGGTGAGGGGAAATGTCGAAACTGGTGAAGTCCACATTGATGCCCTGGGGTTGAAGTGTTCCGAGGCGTCGGGTGGTGAGGGAGTGGCGGTGGAGGAGGCCCAGGACCTCCGTGTGGGAGGGTGGGGGTTGGTCCACAACCCGCACCTCCACCCTCAGACCCCACCCCTCCAACCATAACAAGGACAGAAGCTCCCTGGTACTCACCTTCCACCCTATTTACCTTCACATGAACCGCAGCATACGCCGACATTTCCGCCACTTCCAAACGGACCCCACCACTAGGGATATATTTCCCTCCCCACCCTTTCCACTTTCCGCAAAGACCATTCCCTCCATGACTACCTGGTCAGGCCCCCAACAACCCACCCTCCCATCCTGGCACCTTCCCCTGCCACCGCAGGAAATGCAAAACCTGTGCCCTCACCTCTATCCAAGGCCCCAAAGGAGCCTTCCACATCCATCAAAGTTTCACCTGCACATCCACCAATATCATTTATTGTATCTGTTGCTCCCGATGCAGTCTCCTCTACATTGGGGTGACTGAAGCCTCCTCGCAGAGCGCTTTAGGGAACATCTCTGGGACACCCACACCAATCAACCCCACTGCCCTGTGGCCCAACATTTCAACTCCCCCTCCCATTCTGCTGAGGACATGCAGGTCCTGGGCCTCCTCCACCGCTGCTCCCTCACCACCCGACACCTGGAGGGAGAACACCTCATCTTCCGCCTCAGAACACTTCAACCCCAGGGCATCAATGTGGACTTCACCAGTTTCCTCATTTCCCCTTCCCCCACCTCACCCCAGTTCCAGCCTTCCAACTCAGCACCATCCCCATGACCTGTCCGACCTGCCTATCTTCCTTTCCACCTATCCACTCCACCCTCCTCTCTGACCGATTCACCTTCATCCCCAACACTATTCACTCATTGTACTCCTTGCTACCTTCCCCCACCCTCCTCTCTGACCTATCACCTCCATCCCTACCCATTCACGTATTGTACTCTATTCTACTTTCTTCCCACCCCCATCCCCTCTCATTTGTCTCTCCACCCTGCACGCTCCCTGCCTCTATTTCTGATGACGGGCTTTTGCCCGAAACGTCGATTTTCCTGCTTCTTGGATGCTGCCTGACCTGCTGTGCTTTTCCAGCACCACTCTAATCCAGACTCTTTTCATGTGATGAACCTGGGGAATTTGAGCATGTTCTACTCATAATGCTCTGACCAATGAAATTACAAATAAACACTCCTCACATGTGGTGATCAGTGATCTGCAATTGTAGGATAACAGACCCTTTTGTTATAACTGAGGCTGGATGTGTATACAAAGTATCTCTAGTCCCAGTAGTCCATGAGTCACAACATATATTTAAATGTTACCCTTCTTTCTGATATTTTATACTTTATTTCTATTAGATTTAGAATTAAACATCTATCAACCAGATTTCTTTAATAAACGGCAGAATTGTTGTTTATTAATTCGTTGTAAAAACAGGATCAGTTTGGTAAATATATCAATTGAATTAACATTAAGTTTGAAATATTAAAGTATCAGTATTTATCCTTCTAAATACCTGTAAACCCTACAAATGTGTGGACTTACACACTAAGTAAGGGAAAAAAGGAAACTTCACTGCAGAGATAAATTTTGAAATAAAAACACTTTGGCCAATAATTGTTAGTTCCCGAAGGAAAAATATGATAAGTTATGAAATGTTCAATATAGCTTTCAAGTGGCATCATGGCATATACAGATGAATATTCCTTAAACGTGGTTGTGACTAGGATCTTCAAACACAGTTCATTTAAAGAGCTCACAAGGTGCTGTTGAGAATAACCCCTTCAGTGGATTTTCATGAGAAAAGGCAGGTCGGGGTTTCAGTTATTTGACTGGACCCTCCAAAAGAGGTTTCTGAGAGAGAATGATGACGGACTGGAATGGCTTCTCTCTGTCTCTCTATTTCTCAGTTGGATGTACTCCAGCAGAACTCTAATCAATACCCAATATAAAGCCATAATCCAGGCATGTGATTTCCAGTAAATAAATCCAAGCAAATTGCTTAATGCATGACTTCTGGGAGATAGTTTTAAAATAAATGTCCCAATATCCTTATAGGGACCCTATTCTTAAAAACAAAAGTCTAGGTATTTCTTGGGCCTTTTCAAATGGGCCAAATATCAAAAACATGAACGTTAGAATAAAATCCCATGAAATCCATGAGAAAACAATGGACTTTACTTTGTGCTTTGGTTTTAATGAAATACTGTACATGAGAATATTCATTCCCACTCCATATGTACGCAATAATAGTAATACAAAACTAATAAATAAACGACCCAGCATTATATGCATCAAACATTTCAAAGGGACAAATCCTTCTTTTTTTCCTTTTAGTCTTTTAATGTTGAATCCTCTGCAATGTCATATTTATCAAGTATCAATGTTGTAAAGTTCCTATGCACTTTCTATGGTTTGCAGAGGAGGTATTAAAGTACAGATCAGAATCCACAAATCACTGAGTCTGAATGTTGTACATTTTCTCAAGGTAATATCCGATGGGTATGTGTGTGAATGACAGTTTTAACATCAAGACATAGAATTGAGGCCAATAGCACTAACTATTGCTGTCATGAAGTTGTCTATTTCTGTGTTTGTCAGTTTGAAGCGATAGTAATATACCACAGAGTAATAAATGGTCAGAGGGCCTTACCACAAGGATTAGTCAGATTGTCACATGGGAAAGTGTACAGCCAGCTTGCTGCAGTATGAGGCCTGCAACTATCACTCAGTGTCACAGGGTAAGTAACCCAGCCATCAATCAGTGAGTCTCTGGATAAAGATATTACGATCAGTCAGGGCCATAAGGAAAGGTCTCCAACTGTCAGACAGCACCAACCGCAGACAAGAGGGCTGGATTGTATGCTAATCTATCATTGGTTAGACCATTCAACCTCTGGAATGCTATACTTTCATGAGAAACTTGCTGTTTTAACATTTCATCACATAGCAATGCAGAGAAGCATTAAAAATAGAAAGGCAATGGGATCAAAATCTCACTAGGTAGGATGGTATTTGTGCCAATTATGCAGAAATAATGAGGACTTTGTGCTAATCATTTAAATAAACAGGATCTTATTTGTAAAAGAGAAACCAGTTTTGCTGCCACCCTTTCTGAACAGACCATTGGTCTGTGTTGTCCCTGGCTGTGATGATTTATATTTGTGAAAGGTTATTGCTTTAATCAAGAGACAAAGCTGGAAATACAAGTGGAAGTCATGGTTTCTGCTGTAGGGAGTGTAGTTTATCAGTGACTGGTTTCTATATAGATTTGTGCATGTAGAGGCAATCCACAAAATAACAAAGGAGCCGAGTGATTATTCACAAAGCATAAAAATAAATGACGGAGGGACAGAGATAATTTCTCAGCAGGGATTATTCAATGCTTACAGAAATATATTTCTGTTGTTCGTGGTAACAGAGTGGTTACAGTAAGTTTAGCTGCTTCTTGCTTGTATACAGTGAGCTCTCTGTAGAATTGAACCCCGTAGTTCCATCAGAGAGTGTTTCTTTCGCCACCATTTCTTTGCTGTCATCTTTATTGGCTTCAGCCAGCTGAAACAGAGAGAAAATAGCAGTTACGTCCCAAGGCTGATGGAAAATGAGCCCTTTTTGTCTGCCAAGTTCATCCTTTATTCAACCACTGGTGGCTTTAGCTGCTGGGACCCCATGCCATCAGGTTGGAGTTGACTGCTTCCCACAAGGTGTGTTTCCTGTGGATAGGAGATGGATTTGGTGGATGGATTCGGTGGATGGTTGGTCCACCATGACTAGTGCCCAGGTCCAGACTTGAACTGCCCTCCATAAAAAAGGTAGGTACTGGTGGTAGGGAAGGTGCCCACTAGTTCACATAGTGTGAGGCCTAATGAGGCTCTTAACTGGCCAATTTCTACCCTCTTACAGCTCTCAGTTTGCCTCAACTACCATCACATAGAGTCACAGAGTCACACAGCATGGAATCCGACCTAAGCAGTCCATGCCGAACATAATCCCAAATTAACCTAGTCCCACCTGCCAGCTCTTGGCCCATATGCCGGGGGGGGTTGGGGATGGCTTTTTTTAAAGTGCCAGTTTCTGATCAACATTTCCCCTCAGGAGGGAGGCTTGAGCAGGTCAGTTCCATGTGCCCCTGTTAAAAACAGCCCCCAATTCACTCTTCCTTCCATAAGAAGCTCCTCTAAACATACTTTGTTGACCAATCCTGTCAATACGACCCACCTCTCCCCCCCTCCCACCCCCCTCCCCCCCCCCCCCCCCCACCCCTCACCCACCCACCCACCCCACACTTTTTGACTTGGCATCAATGTTTGACTGCTGACACTCCCGAGATCACCTCATGAGTTTATTACATTAGAAGTGCTTCAGAGGTCAACCATTACGACGGACAATAGTTTCTTCACCCACAGGGGTTATCAATCTTTGGAATTCTCTACTCAAAAATCTGAGAATGCCCATGATTAAGCATATTCATAACATCACAGAGGAAAGGAGTGTGGGCGTAGGCCATTCAGCCCATTGAGCCTACTCTGCATTCAATAAGATCATGACCAATCTTTTAGATTTGGAAAAGGGAGCATCATGCATTCAAAGCAGGGTGAGAGATTTCTGGGTACCAAAGGAATTAGCTAGAAAGTCGACATTGATCCTTTTGGATGGTGGAGCAGGCTCAAAGGGTGCAGCGGCCTTCTCCAGTTTCTGTTTCACATGTTCTGAGGTAAACACAAGCTGTTGTTGAATGATGAGAAATCTGTTTGTAAATCGCACATGGATCACTGGAAGGCCTGAGCTAGAAATCACTCCACAACAGCCAGCAGGACTTGCACTTGTTTTGTGGAGACATGTGTATCTACCTTCAAAATCAGTGTATGATTTGATCTGAAGCATCAGTGGAGTGATTCTAGTAACTGATGACAGGATCATTTGCTAACACAGGGTTGTGAGTCTGCAGCTCTCCTGACTTCTGTGATTCTGATTTGCTTCTAGATTTCTCACAGATCATACAGCACAGAAACAAGCCATTCAACCCAATCATCCATGCTAGCATGATCATTCTACACATCAGCATCCTCTGACTCTATTTATCTATGATCCTCAGTGCTGTGGAGCACCATAAGACATTTTTCTCAACTAAGTGTACCCTATCAATGTAAGTTGTTGAAAGAGATTCTTTAGTTCTTTGATATTTTAGATAGGTCATGATTTACCTTGTGCTTGAGGGCTTGAAGGGACTGATATTCAACTCTCTCAATCCTCAGCTTCACCCACTGAGGAACATCAGGAATAGCGAAAGCTAAAATGATCTTTATGGCCAATAAGGCATGCTGAAACACAGAAATAACACAAGAGTCGGCCTGAGAACCGTGGAAGAGTTCATGAGTCCCTTAAATAGGTAGCAAGAACAAACTGGTCTATGTTTCAAGAGTACAACACAGCAGTGTGTTCGCCGCGAGGATTTTTATTGAAGTGAAGTTTAAAATGTCACTCTAGAAGATATATGCATCGTGGGAGAAGTCAAATGACTATGGCAGACTCAGGCAGATATTTGTCACATCAATCCAAGTATCCCCATCCTGATACAAATAAACAAATAGCATAGCATGCACTGCCATGTATGTTCTGAATTGCCTACATTAGCAACTATATGCACTACAGTTCTCATGCCTTGCTTCCACTAGTCTCTGCATATGCGTAACCCACATTGTGCTTAAATTATGCTGGACTCTTAAAGGTACATGTTTGTATTGTTGTTGGTGGCTGTTCACCTGGGTGATGCTGTATCCTCAGGGAGTGCAATTCCTGTGGTATTTGTTGTTTTTATGGTGGTCGTTGTTCCTCTATTTCTGTTGCTGGATTGCTGTGAACCCCTGGGTGTGCTGTGTTCCCGCTAGGCAGCGTGTTCACCTCTTCCTGATCAACTCTCTGTAGGTTCTTCTGCAGCTCTCATTCCCATAGTCACAAACCATGTCTGACCTATCGAGCTGACTGAACCAAAGCTGCTACACTGCGTGTAGTGATTCATCATTCTCTTCAGCCGCTATCTCTTCAGTATCTCATCTGTATCTGTTTGTCGTGTTTCTTCGTAGCCATGTTGGACATGCCTCATGATGTCTTTTACAAGATTTGCATCCAGCCCTTGGTCTGTGATTGTTCCATCCTTCATGCCTGGAAGTTCTGTCAGAATAATGCCAGAATTGGTCTGTTCAACAATGAATATGTTCCATCTATTGATTCACAACCTCAGTGCTTCTGCTTAGCTCAATCACTAACCTGAGTGTAGGTTTGTTTTCTGTCAGTAGGCATACATTCACTTGTAGATCCCTTATTCCTAACATAATCCTGTCTCTAATTAGCTCAGACTTTAATGGTGGAAACGCACAGGTTTCTGCAAGCTTAGTTTATGAGCTGGCATATTGATCAATTGATCTTTTTCATTTTGTTCCCTCGTATTGAATATGCACTGTTTATACATAACGCTAACTTAGGCCTCAATGCGTAACTTCAAAGCTTTTAAAATTTTGCCGTGTCCTTTATGTTCTTTCAAAAGAATTAGGGTAGAATACATTTTGAAACAGCCTCTTTCCAGCAACGACTGAAGTGTAGAAATTTGTACTTGTTCTGGTTTGCTCAACAAATGAGGCAAATTAGAAGGAACATTTGTATCTGACTGCATTTCAGTCTGAACAGTCTCAGTGGTTAGATATTGAGAACAAAGCTACTGTGAGTAGACAAACAGATCCATAGACAGATTAGAAACATTAACTCATCTGCTCTCTTTTCAGATGTCTATGGTTGTGCTATTTCCAGTTATTTCTGATTCCATGTCTAGCTTATTGAGTGCAGAACAGACAACCTTTATGTTCATCAAAGGATGCAAAAATAGCTCGAGGGATATGGGCTTTTTATTCAAATCATGTGTGCCTGATCATAAGATACCAACCTCCTGGTCCCTCCTGAGGGTGTGCGCTTCTCTTCAGATATTAGAGATTCAATGCTCTATTTATCAGTTAAAAGGACTTTGAAGCTTACATAAAGGCATAGTCATGTTCAGAATATAGACATAGATGATAATTAACTACAGTCATTTACGAGTGTGTGTGTTTGTGTCAGTGTGACTGGAGTGTGTGTAGAAAATAGGACAACCAAGGACTCTGAGGCACAGATAGTGATGAAAAGGCAAAACTGTTATTTCTCTTTACAGATCTAAGTTTCAATCCATCCCAGATGTTGGGTGAAAAGTTTCTTTGTCCAACTGTAAGGATATTGTGCAAGAAAAAACAGGGTTGGTTTAACTTTTTCATTGTAAGAACAAGCAGATCATCCAGAATTGCTCATACTTTGGCATGTGCTGCCATGTTATTGGCAGCCTACAGCTCAGATGCTTTAACTGTGTCTGAAATGACATATGGAGGTGGTCACCTTGTTGGGACCAGAGCTTGGAGATGTGTCTTGCTGTGATATGATCACATGGAAGATGCCTGGCCTTAATTTGAGTGTCCAACGTGGAAGAGCATTCCCAATTTTTCAACACTAATCGCTCAACTGAATGTGGATAATAGGGAAAAAAACAATACAGATTCACATGGTAGGTATGGATGTGGGTGTAAGCATTAATAGTCAGCTTCTTAGCATCAGACAGACAAATAATTCCAAGCTCTGAAGTCAATCTTAGATCCAGTCAGACTGCAAGGAGAGACCATGGTCAGGCTTCCTTATCCTCCAGTACTCTGACAGTCAAACCAGTTGGAGTGGAAGAGAGGAGAAGACCCTATTATGTTTCTTAATCATACCTAGGTTCTCGCTAGCTCTTGTTCCCTCAGTTGATATAGAATTAAGTTGTTGTGGTTCTGTTCGCCGAGCTGGGAGTTTTTGTTGTAAACGTTTCGTCCCCTGTCAAGGTGACATCCTCAGTGCTTGGGAGCCTCCTGTGAAGCGCGTCTGTGCTGTTTCCTCCGGCATTTATAGTGGCTTGTCTCTGCCGCTTCCAGCTGTCAGTTGCTGTCCGCTGCAGTGGCCGGTATATTGGGTCCAGGTCGATGTGTTTGTTGATAGAATCTGTGGATGAGTGCCATGCCTCTAGGAATTCCCTGGCTGTTCTCTGTTTGGCTTGCCCTGTAATAGTAGTGTTGTCCCAGTCGAATTTGAGCTCGGTGAACAGAACCACAACAACGAGCACCCGAGCTACAAATCTTCTCACAAACTTTGAATAGAATTAAGTGTCTGACTCCATTACTTTGTATCACACTGAGGATGGGAAATTGGTCTTTGAGAGCTCATCCTCAGCTCTTACGGTCAGCAGAAGGCTGGGCCCTTAGCTTACACTTTGCCTATATACAACTGTACAGTTGCTTTTGGTAGGAAATACCCCAATAAAATTCCAAAAGGCTTGACTCAAGAAGTTTGTGAGTATGTTCTTTTCACATTTTATTAATGATACGGGCATCACAGGCATATGTTCCACGTGCAGGGTCTGGTTCTTTAAGGAGTTTGACAATCTTGTTTGTTTTCCATCACCAAGGTTGTTACACAAAGGTATAGAAGGTAATCAAACAGAGTTGACTAGCCACTCCTTCTAAAATCCATTAATTATAGACACTCATTCATTTCAATGAAATCACAACTGGTGGGTTCTAAAAGAGCTGGTGATCTGCTCTATCAGATCACTCCCGAGGTGGTGAAGACAATAATCTCTTCAGTGTTGTTGGTACAGTGCTAGATGAAAGACTGATATAAAGAGTCAATGAGTGTCGTTTCCATCATTTGGGCCAGCTGCATGTGCCCTGGATAGATTTCTGGATTGGGCAAACGGTGCTGAACATTTTCAATTCCCATGGGCCTTGGTGAATGAGACACTTGTCCATAATGTGGGCCCAAACTGTTGGAATCCTGTTGAAGTGACTTGGTTCAAGAAGCCCTGGCAGCTTTGGTCGCCTGCTCCCTCTCACACCTCGTGCCATTGCCATGGCTGGCAGATCCTTGCAGCTGCCTTGTCATTGTGAATAGTGACCTGAGAGACTTTTTTTTGTCTCTGCCCCACCTTACCTGCCAGCCTCAGGATTTTAGCCTTCAGGTACCTGAGGATGTGTACCCAAAGGTAACTTTTCAATTTAATCTGGAGGACAGTCCTTCAAGTGTAGGTAATTTCCTTTAGAAAATATATTTGAATTTTATTTGCTCCAAAGTAATTTATTTTGGTTATATCAGTCACTATACTGTGGGCAAATCATGCTTACACCAATGCACCCACCATAGCCATTGGTGACTATATGTCCTCTTTGAAATCCCTTTGAATGAGAAGTGGCAGATGGAGTTTAATTCAGATAAATGCGAGGTGCTGCATTTTGGAAAAGCAAATCTTAGCAGGATTTATACACTTAATGGTAAGGTCCTAGGGAGTGTTGCTGAACAATGAAACAGATCAGAGTGTGCAGGTTCATAGCTCCTTGAAAGTGGATTGCAAGTAGATAGGATAGTGAAGAAGGCATTTATTGGTCAGAGTACTGAGTACAGGAGTTGGGAGGTCATGTTGCAGCTGTACAGGACATTGGTTTGGCCACTGTTGGAATATTGCATGCAATTCTGGTCTCCTTCCTATCAGAAAGATGTTGTGAAACTTGAAAGGGTTCAGAAAAGATTTACAAGGATGTTGCCAGGGTTGGAGGATTTGAGCTATAGGGAGAGGCTGAACAAGCTGGGGCTGTTTTCCCTGGAGCATGAGAGGCTGAGGGGTGACCTTATAGAGGTTTACAAAATTATGAGGGGCATGGATAGGGTAAATAGGCAAAGTCTTTTCCCTGAGGTCAGGGAGTCCAGAACTAGAGGGCATAGGTTTAGGGTGAGAGGAGAAAGATATAAAAGAGACCTTAGGGGCAACTTTTTCACCCAGAAGGTGGTACATGAATGGAATGAGCTGCCAGAGGATGTGTTGGAGGCTGGTACAATTGCGACATTTAAGAGGTATTTGGATGGGTATATGAATAGGAAGAGTTTGGAGGGATATGGGCCAGGTGCTGGCAGGTGGGACTAGATTGGGTTGGGATATCTGGTCAGCATGGACGGGTTGGACCGAAGGGTCTGTTTCCGTGCTGTACATCTCTATAAGTCTATGACACTTTGAATGCCATTTGTCAGACTGATGAGAAAATACATTCCAATTTGTACTCTAATACATTCAAAATCATTAAACACCTCCTTGCTGTAGCTGATATTGTGCTGTGTCTGTAGCTATTGTGATTTGTCATTGTCCCTTGCAAGACAGAGAAGAATGAACACTATTGACATTCACTTACCTCAATGCCAACCGTCCAGATCAACACATTCTTGGGTGTTATATTATTTTCTGCACAATACCCTTCTACTTGAGGGGAAATACTAATTAGAAAACAGTTGGAGATGACTGACAAGAATCCTATCATCTCAAACGCAGTCTGTGAAACAGAGCAGATAATAAGAGGGACATGGCAGTGTTAATAAAAAAAAATACATTGATGCAAATTTGAAATACGCCAGCTACAAAACATGGAGCTCCTTCGTCTTTAAAAGTAAATAGGAAAACTTTAGAAGCAGACACAATGACATTGGCTTGCTGTTCAGTGTCTTTCATCTCCTGGCTGTCAATTATTTGGATAGACTGCTTTACCCAAGCTTGCATATTACCACTAACAGAGAGGTGAATTTAATTCCTAACTTGCAGCTGGAGCATTGAAGCACTAGAGAATGAAAGCCAGTTGGAGAGAAATGATTTGTTTGGAAACAGACTGGAACCCCCCTGAGCTAATTTGAAAGTGTTCCACTCTGCTGTCCTATCTCAGTCACAGAAATGCCTCTGATGTCAGTTTCACATATGACCAAGGAACAGAAGCAAACCATTCAGCCTCTTCAGCCTGTTCTGCCATTCAATGGCCGATAAGATTTTAACCTCAACTGCACATGCCTGCATATCCCCAATTAACCTTTCATCCCCTTGGTCATCAAGAATCAATCTACCTCTGCCTTAAAACTATTTCAAGATCCTGCATCCACAGCCTTTTGAGGAAGGGAGGGCCGAAGATTCACAACGCTCTGAAAGAGAAACTGTTTCCTCAACTCCGTTTAAATGAGCATCCCTAATTTTTAAACTCTGACCCCTAGTTTTATATTCTCCCACAAAAGAATATAACCAAGTCCTCTCAGGTTCTTTTATGTTTCAATTAAATAACCTCTAACTCTGAGTAGTACAGACCTAAACTGTCTAGCTTTGCCTCAGAAAACAATAAGCTCATTCCTGGTAATAACCTAATTGTCTGAATTGCTTCCAATGCATTAACATTCTTCTGTGAGTATGATGACCAGCATCGTACACTGTACGCCAGATGTGCTCTCGCCAATACCCTGTATAACTAAAGTATACCTATTCATAGAATCCCTCCAGCGTATTCTGCCATACAGTGTAGGAACAGATCATTTTGGCCCAACAAGCCACACCAACCCTCCGAAGAGTAACCCACCCAGACCCATTCCCCTAAACTAATGCACCTAACCTACTGGACACTAGGGGCAACTTAGCACAGCCAATTCACCTGACCTGCACATCTTTGGACTGTGGGAGGAAGCCCGTGCAGTCACAGGGAGAACGTGTCAACTCCACACAGACAGTCGCCCAAGGCTGGAATCAAACCCGGGTCCCTAGCACTGTGACGCAGCAGTGCTAACCACTGAGCCTCCATGCCACCACACAATATTCCCCAGGCAATTCAACATAGCATCAACAGGCTCTACTCCCACTCACTATTTTCTAAGAACATATAAAAGAAAAAAAGGCCAAATTGATCATTTTGTGCACCACTGTGATCATGCTGACCTCAAATCTCCATATGAAGCAGATGGACCCCATGCTGTTTGTTATGTCGACCCTCTGTTCATACTACCAATTGAGTGTTCACTCCTCGTTGGCAAGAAAGTTTGAAGAGCATCCAATAAAACAGCAAGGAGTCAGCAAGGGCTAACCAGGAATCGGCCACACTTCTGTCTTTGGGTGTTTGCCTTCATTAAGTGAGAGCACTCAGATGTTTGTGGCTTCAAGCCCCACTCCAACATTTCAAGCACAGAATCTAGGCTGAAATTTCAGATGAGACTAAGATTATGCTCTAATCTAATCATGGTAGAGTTCAGAACTACCCCAACCATTCCTTTTGAAACTATTCTACTGAGGGACACAGTTGAAATTTAGATGAGACATGAAATCATCCCTCGCAGTTGGATGTAGAAGACCTCAAAATACTATCTGAACAAAAGCAATGTTATTGACCTTGCCTGCTGTCCTGGACCAACATTTTTGCTAAGCAAACATCACTATGGAACAGATTGTTAGGTAGAACCATCTTTTCATATCTTTTGCACAAATTGAATGCCTCTTTATCAATTTCATGAAGATAACTTCCCCAACAACAGCCTCTCATTTAAAGCCCTCCTCTAAGGGAGAGTCTGATCAATGCACTTTCTCACCTGCCACACCCCTATGTTTGCTGCTGGTGAGATGAAAGGTTTTCTAAAGAGATGACAGAGCTTCATCGCATCCATTCGGATTTCCGTGACGTTGTTCACCATTATCAGTATGGCCGTCAAAGGGTAAATGCAGGAGAAAAGGCTGACGTAACCGAACTGAACAAAGAGTTCCATGTACTCATCAAACATCCCCTAGACAGACAAAAACAAAGGTGACAGGATTTTCAGCGGACCTCCGTTGTAGTATCAGGTTAGTGGCAAGAGCATTACCAACTGAGCACCGACCTGAGTGTGGTCAACTGCGCTAGTTCACATCTGAACTGTGATATAGAAGGTGGTGAATCCTAAAGCAGGTGAATCCCTCCCACCGTCATTTGATTTTGAGTTTCCTCCTTGTCTCTCAACAATAAATGGTGGCTTTAGAAAATTCAGTGAACCAGGCCTAGCCCTTTTCAAGAAAGAATCAATTATTCTTCCTCACCCCCTCTCAAATTCTTTTGTACAATATTGTTTGCTGCCTTCGAGTCCATTTGAAGGTATTCTTGTTCATTCTGAGTTGCAGTATAGTCATTAGCGTAGTGACTAACAGGGTAGAGCTCAGATTGCCCCAGCCATTCCTTTTGAAATCATTCTACTGAGATTTTTCTGAGATGATACAATCTTTGGACAAATGGCACATTTACAGAGTCGATCAAATCAAGAGGTTAGTCGAAGAGGCAGAAAAAAGCCAGGAGTCACCAAAGTAAATGATCTATGCAGCCCATTTGAAAAAAAGCACATTGCTTTTCCTGTCTCTATGCAGTGATATAGTTCCTTTCCATACAGTGCTTCATTTCCCAACCTGACTGAGAACGGATACATCCCAGAGCAGAGCTGACTGAATTTGTCTGACAGGCAACTCTGAGGCTGCAACTATTTCCGTCCAGTCAGTTCATAAATCATTAAGTGAGAAATTCAGCTTTTTTTTGAAAACTAGATCAATCCTAAAACTTGTCAAAACCTCCTTGCAAAAGAGAGGTACGAGGATAATTGTCCCTGTGTCTATTAAAATATGTAACGATACCAAATGTCTGCATTTTAATTTAATGTCAGTATTGGGGAAGGTGGATTGGACTTTTTTTGAAAATTGTTATCACTGAAAAGAGAGACAGGCCATCAATTTTTGTTTTATCTTGCCAAACAATCAGTACTCGGTTTCCCATACATTGTTTGTAAATTGTTGTTCCATGTGAAATTTGGTTTCCGGGCATCTATCCTGATAACATTGAGATGAAAAGCTTCAGCAGCAAGTTTGTTATATTTTCAGCAATAAACCAGCTCTCTATTATCAGATGAAGATTGTTATTCTGAACCTCCCCAATATACAATCAATTTAAAATGCATCAATAGCACACTGCTTAAGCTCTTAGTGAATCAGATAGATCTTTACCCTGTGTGACAACATAAAACAGTGAGTGAAGGCCTGCTTTCAATTAGGGACATAGACCACATGGAAACAAGCCCTTTGGTCCAACTTGTCCATGCTGAATAAACTAAATTAGTCTCACTTGCCTGCATTTGACCCACGTCAAACTACATCCCCTGAAGTAAACCGTCTCTCGCTTAGCAGAGCCTTGAGTTCAGCACTAGTGTTCCCGATGCTGTTTGATTCCCTAACCCCCCCCCCCCCCCCACCCCCCCCCCCCCCCCCCCCCCCCCCCACCATCACCCCCGGGCCCGGTATGATCAGACTTAACCTGGTGCAGAGTCTTCTCCCCATTAGCAACTCTGCTGGAGCTATCCCTGTAGTTTCATGGGGGGATGGTCCGAGAGTCAAACAGGAACTGGGACAGTTCGGGATCTAGTGAAGCTGTAAGGCTTTTTCTTTAAGCCTGCCTTCAAAGTTTGGATAGCTCTTTCCACCAGACCATTGGACGATGGATGGCATCAAGCTGTCCCTATGTCGAATGCCATTCGACTTTGCGAAACACTCAAATTCCCTGTTGGTAAATGATGGCCCGTTATCTGTGACCAAGACTTCTAGTAGTCTGTGTATTACAAAAGATATGTGCAGTTTTTCTATTATTGTCCCCATGTTCCTCCAATGATTCCTCCTGTTGATTTAAGTTGAATCATGGGTAATGTGGATCTCATTCTCCTGTCTACTATTTCCCTCACCACCTTGTTAGCTCCTGCTTCGGCCAGTATGCCTGAGATCAATAATCCCAAAACTACCAGACTCTAAATCTTCCCTACTACTGCAGAAACACTGCTCCTCATTATTACCAGACTCTAGAGCCTTGGCATCTCCATCCTTTCCCAAGTGCTAATTTGGCTCCCAGATCCCAGGATGTTCTCTGAGAGCTTGCAGAACCTCAGACCACATTTCCAGAGTCTCTAACTCTCACTGCAATACCTCCAGAGATTAGGAACCTTCTCTCAGTGATCTCTCAGCATTCCTGAAACCCCACCCATTCAATTTTCCTGAACCCTGGGATCCTCCATCTCCTGATTCCAACCACCTCTCATTCCAAGAACTGCCATAATAAATGCTGCCTTTTCAAGTGCACCCAGATCTCAGTGCTGACTCCAACACTGAACAGGTGGCATCCCTGGTTAATGGTGCTTGGCATCGATCTTCTTACAAAATCTCCAACTGATGATAAGAAATGACGCGAGGGTTCTGCTGGTACCCCAAAATATATAGAGGAAAATAAGGACAGAAATCTCAGTGAAAATCAAACAGAAGAGATGTGGCAGGGCCCAGTGCTGTCACCTTCACATGAAGCAATACTGCCCTCCTGTGGAGACAGTAATATAAGTAACCGGATTACACAACACTCAGGAGAAGGCCTTTGGTCACACAAGGGCCAGAGCCAAGTCCACCAAGTAATATGTTTCAAATGTAGGGTGGGAATCATTCTCTAACAATACTATTTCAAGATATTTACCAAATATTCTACAATAGAATAAAGCATCATGAGTATGCTTTATATTTGCAATTTTCTTTTGTTTGTTACATACATTTTCAGAGGATGAAATACCAGATCTCTCGAATCTTTCTGCTTTGCAGTTTATAACTGCAAAATCCCAACCATAGGGGATACTAAACTCATAAGATGAACATATTGCATACATTCTTCTAAAATTACTAATCGCTCAGAGGAGGGTGGAATGTTTGAGCGGAATACAAGGTCATTGTTGTTTAACAAAGATAATAATGACACTACTTACCGGAAATGACGACATCTCTCCTTGTAATTTGATTTTGTCGATATCTGGTGTGTTTTCCATGGTCGTTTTCTTCAAACCTGCTCCTTTCCTCATAATGGTCTTGTATAAATAGGGCACCAATGCCTCTATGAGCTGATTGATGATCTGAGTCAGAACAAGCAGTGATGCAAGTTTCTAGGGTGCAAGGGACAACATGAGGTCTGAAAATCAACTAGAAATGACTGAAAATCAGCAATCACAGCTAATGAACAACGTGTTTGTAAGAGATTCGTCAGTCTGTTATTTTAGTGGGAGCATTAACCTATTCCATAAATGGGGTTAAGGCCATGGTGGTGTACAGTGAGCAATTCAAAAATCTCCAGAGCTTGTCAAACATTTACCTACAGAAACTAACATCAGGCAGAGGTGGTGTTAGGAGAGTGTAGGGGCACTTCAGGAGCCAGCTCAGGGAGGAATTGGCAGTCTAGTTAATTATTTGATCTTACCTGGCTTCGAAAATCTCAGGATTTAGTTTTTACAAGCTGAACACTTCTCCTTCTCTAGAAATGTGAACAGGTTTGATGAAAGTGTGCCCACACATGGGAAACAGACATATTCCTCAATGTCCTTTCTTTCTTAACTTGATATTATACTGATTCTCTACATGGGCAAAATCAATTCAAATATTTGAGTTACAAGGAATAATAATTGCATTTTGATCACAGAGGTCTAGTTGACATTCAAAAATGTTTGGTGTGATTTATTGGACTCTAGGGAGATATATCACTGCTATCTAGTATTCTGCATAAGTGTACTCATGTTAGTTATTAGTTTCAACTTCTGCATATGCCATGGAGCTTCAGTTCACATAGATTTCTGCATCAGACTCTTTCACAATCCAAATAAAGTACCATTTGTCTCAGCTACATATCAGTGGCATCCTGAAGGTGCCCCATTAGATCACAGCTGCCTCTGTTTGCACCAATTCATCACCTTGCCATGTTACTCCTGTTAAAAAGAAAATACAACCATAGATGTTTTATATCTGGTTTCAAACATCTGGTTTATATCACGGATTTGAAACTGCCTACCTTTCTGAGGAGCTCTAGATCCTGGAGGTAGAGTGAGATATAAAACAGGGCAGCGAAACAATTGACAAAGCGAAACTAGAAATGAAAAGCAAAATTAATCATTGTCTCTAGACTTAAGATGTTGTGACTGCTATTAACTGGCTACAAAGGAAGTCTCAAATGTAAAACTCTTCAAGAGTTACCGTTTAGAATTTTTCCGTGAAAATAGTCCCATCTGATCCACTCATAGTGTGCAGCCAATGAACACCTATGTGCCAGTGAAGTGGATGAGAGAGCTCCAAATGGAATTATCACATGATGAGGATAGATATGATAATGAGATGGCGATGCATGTCATGATGTAACAGTGACATCAGCAGTCATGTGTAAGAGACAAGTGAAGAAAGGATGGAATACAGGTCGTTAGGCTATAACCCACTTCCTTAACGTGAATTCGCTGTATTCCAATTGATGAATTGGGGATACTATGTCTAAAGTGCGAACTTTTTAAATATATGTTGGCTGTAATGTGATTACATTGCCAACACTTTAACCACTGATTCTAAAGTGCAATGTTTCTATAGCTTGGGCTTACACAAGAACACAGCCATCATATTCTAGAAGAACTGACTATAGTCTGCATTAAAGAGAGCGAGTATTCACAGAGAACAGCACAATGTACAATCAATAAAACAGTTTGCAGAAGTCTATTAGAATCACACAGCAGTCATTCAGAGGTGATAGGAAACTATTACAGGTCAGAAAGTACCTGCAGACCCAAGGATAGTCACCTCTTCAATGAGGATGTGGGATCTTCCCACATTGTAAATTAAGAGATCGCATAGTGATGGGGGGTGGGGAGGTGAAATAATTCATAGTGTTCATGAAAAGCAACCATAATGGGTAAAGGTCAACCTGGGAGGATGAATAGCTGCTAATGGGGACAGTTAATGGCAGACATTGGGTTGTGTATGGTAGCAGCCCATGTGATGATAAGGCCTGGTGTATGGTGGTTTGGGTAAGGACATGGGAGAAAGTGCTCAAGCCCTAAACTTATTGAGCTCGATATTGAGTCCTGAAGGCTGTAGGGTCTCCAAGTGGAAAATGAGGTGTTGTTCTTCCAGCTTGTGCTGAGCTTCACTGGAATACTGCAGCAAACCTGACACGGTGATGTTGGCCAGGGAACGGGTTAGTGTGTTGAAATGGCAGGCAACTGGAAGCTCAGGGTCATTTTATTGGCAGAATGTAAGTGTTCTGCAAAATGGTCTCCCACTCTCTCTTCATTTCCCCAATGTAGAGGAGACCACACTGTGAGCAGCGAATACAGTAGACTAGATTGTGTGAAGTGCAGGCAAATCGCTGCCCCACCTGGAAGATATCTGCAGGGCCTTGGCCAATGAGGAGGAAGGAAGTAAATGGGCAGGTGTTACACCTTCTGCAATTGCAGGGGATGGTGCCTTGGAGCTGTAGGAGGGTAGTGGGAATGGAGGAGGAATGGACTAGGACTGTCCCAGATGGAACAGTCTCTGCAGAAGGTTGACAAGGGAGGGGAGGAGAATATGTGTCTGGTGGTGCCATCTTGCTGGCGATAGTGGAAATGGTGGCTAATGATCCTCTGGAGGTGGACATTGGTGGCTGGTAGGTGAGGACGAGAGGACCCTATCACTCTTGTGGGATGGAAGAGAAGCAGTGACAGTAGAAGTGCAGGAGATGGGTTGAACATAACTGAGGCCCTGACAACCTCGGTGGTGGAGAATCCTCAGCTGTGGAAGAAGCTGGATATTTCAGAGGGCACTTTGTAGAAGCTGGCATCATCAGAACAGATGGGATGGAGGCAGAGAAACTGGTAGATTGGAATAAAGTCTTTACAGGAAGCTGGGTGTATGAATGTATAGTCCAGGTAACTGTGGGAGTCAATGAGCTTGTAATGGCTTGTTAACCAGTCTGCCATGCAAGGCTTTGTCAAAAGCGTTACTGAAGTCCATGTAGTCTACATCAACTGCACTACTCTCATTCATCTATCTAATCATCTCCTTGAGAAATTCAGTTAAACTCATGAGGTATGATTTTCTCCTTACAAAGCCACAGTGAACTGTTCTTGACTGATCTTTGCCTATACTTTCAAGGGAAAGACGAAGGAATTATCCACTGCCTCACAACCTTATCTTGCAAAGATAGCAAATGCGCTTGCAAAGTGCATCAGTTTCCCCTCCCTCCTTTTTTCAATATGATATGTTGTGACTCATAGCTGAGACAGTAATATCTTAAAATTATGGCAAATTTGAAAATGCAACAAGTGCTTGTGTACTTACCACCAACACTTTGATTGTCAAATGGTTTTGATAAGATGATTCCAAACGATGATTTTCTGGAATAGATTTATAACCAACTTTAGAAATTGTTTCAGTTGCCTCTCCCACTGTTCTTTGTCTTATTATCATTTCCTCGTGTTTTTTTTCTCATTGACACCTCTCTCTTATTCCCAACACATTTCACCACCTGTATGACCATTGCTATCCTAGGCCTTTGGGTCACTTGTGGTGCAGCAGTGGTAGTATCCCTATCTCTGAGTCAGGAGGCCTGAATTTAAATCCTACTTGTTCCAGAAGTGTGTAATGACATTTCTGAAATGATTGATTAGAAAATATCTACAACAAGAGATTGGGCTTTTGTGGCACAGTGGTAGTGTCCCTCCCGTTGAACTGGAAAAACTGGGTTCAAGTTCCCACCTTCTCGAGGGACATGTCATACCCTGTCTGAACAGGCTGAATGAAAATATCAACACCAATAAATGAAATGCTTTTTCCATACTTTTTAAAATTAATTCACAGGATATGGACATCTCAGGCTGGGCCATCATTTATTTCCCATCCCTAACCTCCTGGAGGCCAGCTGCATTCTAAACCACTGCAGTCCTTGCAGTGTTAGTGCTCCCACAGTCTCTTAGGGAGTGAGTACCAGGGAGGGATAGACCCAGCACCAGTGAAGGAACGGTGCTAAATCAGGATGGTGAGTGGCTTAGGGAGGAACCTGCAGATGGTGGTGTTCCCATGTATTTGCTGCCCTTGTCCTTCCAGATGGAAGTGGACATGGATTTGAACAGTTACCAAGATTTGAAAGGATCTCAGGAGCCTTTGTAGCCTATAGCAGTGCATCCTGTAGATGGTACACACTGCTGTAGATAGTGAAGAAAATAAATGTTGAAGGTGTAGGACGTGATGCCAATCAATTGTCTTGGATGGTATCAAACTACTTGAGAGTGTGGATTAAGTTACACGCCTCCAAGAACGTGGAAGGTTTCTGTCACATTCCTGAGTTGTGACTTGCAGATGATTGACAGGCTTTGGGGAAACCACATGTGAGTTACATGTCACCAAATTCCTAGCTCCTAACCTACTCGTGTGATCACAGTATTTATATCATAAAATGATAGCATCCCTACAGTGTGGACACTGGCCATTTGACCCATCAAATTCACACTGACCCTCCAAAGCGCATGGTGCCCAGACCCACTCCCCTTCTCTATCATCATGCATTTCCCATGGCTAATGCATGATGGAAGTGGACATGTCCCTGGACATTATGGGCAATGTAGCATGGCCAGTCCACCTAACTTGCACATTTTTGGACTGTGGAAGGAAACCGGAGCACCTGGAGGAAACCCACACAGACACAGGAAGAATGTGCAAACTCCACACACCCGAGGGTGGGATTGAACACATATCCCTGGCACTGTGAGGCAGTAGTGCTAACTACTGGTTGGTCTAATTCAGTTTCTTGTCAATGATAACCTCCAGGATGTTTACATGGGGGATTCAGCAATGGTAACTTCAAGGGGCAATGGTTAGATTCTCTCTTATTGAAGAGGTCATCACCTGGTACTTGTGTAGCTTGAATGTTTCTTGCCACTTATCAGACCAAGCCTGGATGTTGTCCAGACATCGCTGTATCTGCAAACAGACTGTTTCAATATCTGAAGAACTACAAAATGGTGTTGAAGAACTGTGCCCACAGCAGAGAACATCACCATTTCTGACCTAATGATGGGAGAAGATTATTGACTGATTGTTTAAGATGGTTGAACTTAAATCAAAACCCTGAGGAACTCCTGTAGAGATATCCTAGGACTGAGATGACTAACCTCCAACGACCACAACCAGCTTCCATTGTGCTTGGTAAAACTCCCATCAATGGAGAGGTTTTCCACTGATTCTCATTGACTCTAGTTTTGTTCAGGCCCCTTGAGGCCATGTTGGATGAATGCTGCCTTGATGTCAAGCACAGTTAATTGCACCTCACCTCTGGAGTTCAATTCTTTAGTCCGTGTCTGAGCCAAGGCTGTCATGAGGACAGCAGCTGAATGGCCCCAGTGGAACCCAAACTGAGCATCAGTGAACAGTGTACTCCTTTGCAAGTACTTGATAATAGCAGGTTGATCACCCCTTTTGTCACTTTGCTGATGATTGTGACAATGCTACCACTTTAAAAAGATTATTTTGTCATTGGGTTTTTTTAAGAGGGGTCCTAAAGACAGAGGTGTTGAAATGTCTGGATGTGTCTACGTTAACAATGGCAGGGGAGTGGCCAGTTCTCACAGTTCAGGTTTTTTTCCTAGTTTGGTTTAGCTGTAACAGTGACAGAAGCTGCTGCAGTGAAAAGGGTTTCATGCTTCAGCAGATGATCCCCGGCTGATTTTTCTCTCTGAAATCTCTACTGCCTGTAAGAACCTGTATTTAAATTTACTTATGCCAGGGGTTGTGTTTATAAAATGTTGCAGGAATTGGAAGAGCTCGTTTGTTAAGATAACGTCTCGAGTCAATTGAGTTTTCATAAAGTTGAGTTATTCTAAATTCTCTTTTATTTTGTTCGTGTTTCAACAGTGGTGTTTAAATAAATTCTGTTTTGCTTAAAGCTGAGTGGTTTGACCAGCTGCATCATGCCTGGAATATCCACTACACATATGCCTTTAAAATAAGAAAAAGTTAGAATCTAGGCTACCTTCTTAAAATATCTTGAGGGGATCTGGCCTGGTCCATAATATGATTGAGAGGGTATTGATTAGATTGGCTGTGTCCTGCATTTTGTAAGCATTGTGGCATCCAATATGTTATTAATCTGATAATTTGTTCTAACTAATGTTTGTTGAAGCCACAGGGGATCTACCTTTCCCAGATTTTCTTCAAAAGAGTGTCACAGGTCCTCAGTGGTTAGTGCTGCAACCTCACAGTGCCAGGGACGCAAGTTCAATTCCAGCCTCAGACGACTGTCTGCCAGTTTGCATGTTCTCCCCATGTCTGCATGGGTTCCCTCCAGGTGCTCCAGTTTCCTCCCACAGTCCAAAGGTGTGCAGGTTGGGTGGATTGGCCATGCTGAATTGCCCCATTGTGTCCAGGGATGTACAGGTTAGGTGGATTATCCATAGGAAACACAGGGTTACTGGGATTGGATAGGGAAATGGGTCTGGTTGGGATACACTTCAGAGGGTCACTGTAAACTAGATGGGCTGAATGGCCTGCTACCACACTGCAAGGATTCTATGATCCTGTTGAGGATTCAAAGGCTTGCAATCACACTGCAAGTAGGTGTTAGCCTCTATTGGACACAAGTTGCAAGTGCTCCTTCACAAATGTCAAGACTCTGAGGCGAAGTGGTACCACTGAACCCCAGCTGATACCTACATAATATAGCTATTAGTCCACTCTTTGTTGTACTCCTTTACTGGAACAATTTGAATTGAGTTAGTGTTCCTGAAACTCAGAAGGAAACCCACCAAGGAGATAAGATGGTTGAGGGAGACATCATCTGAGGAAGGGTCTCTGGACTCGAAATGCTAACTATGATTTCCCTCCTCTGCCAGACCTGCTGAGCTCTTACAGCAACTTTTGCCTTTGTTTCTGATTTATGGCAACCACAGTTCTTTCAGTTTTTATACATCACCTAGAGACTGATTTGATATATTCCTGTAGATCTATTCGAATGATCTCATCAGATAACTAATTCACTCATTATCTCCTTCTAATAGCTAATGAACAGGTGAAAAACAAAACAAAAACACCGCACATTTCTTTAATGGCCGTGTGATTTTCTTTCTCCTGGGTTGCTCTCAGCAGTATCCAGAAGGTGATCTTTAACTCCTAGAGAATCCAGCCCCGTTCTGAAGGGTTGAAAAACTGAGCCTGTGATTTATGACCATAGGACCTTTGTGTCATGAAATGACCAGCAATGCCAAATTACGTCCTGCCAAAGTGAGTCAACTGGACAATATTGCCACAGCCTGTGTGCACCTGAAGAGTTGCTCCCTGCTGACTGTTTTCAACCTGTACTTACCCCATTCAGTGAGTACTTCAGCAACCATTTTGTACAGGCTGTTCATACCAGTAACGTAGAGAGTGTGAAGAATACTTGGTAGATATAATGCACAGGCCCAGCAGCCATCATTTTCACTGTAATAGGTTTTGACCAGTGCCTCCATCCTGAAGAAAACATACATCCCAAACAGAGAGAAGCTCAAGAACAAACATAGTACTGGCACTGAAACACACCAAATTTTCAATTTGCGTCTCCATGCAGGATAGTAGGGCTGGTAACGATGGGTGATTGGATTTATTCCCATTGAGCCTTTATAATCCACACGGGGCTCCTCAAATTGGCTGTTCATCTGCATGGTGCCCCAGGTGTATGATAGAACTGAACTATGTCGCTTCCACAACTCCATGACCACAGTCGACCAAATCATGTTGAAAACCGAAAAGAGGATACACTTGTCAATTGTGTCCATTGATAGTAGAACGACAGCAGTACCGAAGACTGCTATTGGCATCAGTGAACAGGTAAAGAATTCAAGGAAACTGAAGTACATGGCGACAGAACCACCAAAATATGAATAAATTGAGTCTGTAAAAGACACACACACACAAAAATGAAATAATAATGCTGTCATGTGTTTTCTACTACCTATTTCTTTTCTATCTTGGGCAACTGCCTCATTATTTGGAAAAATGGCAATTTTCCTCAGTCCTTACTTTCCACCCTACCATCCCTCTGACCAGGTTTCAGGGTCTTGCAGTGACATTTGGCCATGGCCCAACCACAGTGAAAGGGGAGGTCTTGATGACATGCATGGTACATTTATGTGTTCTCATGCATCACATTTTCTGTATATCCCATAACAAAGAAATTTTGGATTTATATAGTGCTTTTTGGGACTCTGGCAACAGCATGGTAGGCTGCTGTAGCCCAGACCAGGACCCTGGAGGCAGAGAAGGAAAAGTTGGACTCTCTTTTAGTTATCTTTCTTTATTTTTTGTTTTGTTTTAAGTTAATGTGAATGTCTCCAATTCACGGCAGCAGCATAAAATTTTCACTGTGGTTTATATTGAATACGTGACAATAATGACTCGATTCAAAATCATTCAATTCAGTTCAATTCACTGCATAGCTCAAAACACTTTAAAGCCACTTTGAAAGTGTAATGTAGGAAGCCCATTTATGCACAGTGCTCTCATATAAACAGCAACGTGATCCTGACTAGATAACCTGTCTTCTGACATTGATCAAGGGATAAATACTGGTCAGGACATCAAGGACAAATTCATTGCTCTTCTTCAAAATGGGGCCATGGGATCCTCTATCAGAGAGAGCAAACAAAGATTTTGGAATGATGAGACAAGGGTGGAGCACTCCCTCAGTACTGGAGAGTTAGACTTGATTTTTGTGCTCAAACCTTGCAATGGACTTAAACCCAGAAGTTAGTGACTCAGAGATGAGAGAGTCTTTCAACAGAGCCACATCTAATATAAGGAAATGCACTCACTGCAATGAATTGCTAAAATCCCCTGTTACATCATATGATACTACAAGATGCATCCCATGATTAATGTGTAATGCCACTACTATGGCTCACTTTGAATGGTGTAGGAGCCCTATCACATCCTTTACAGCAGCACCAAGATCCTGAAAACACTTTCTCTTCAAACGTGTAGGAATTCAATGAGCATTATATGATTTAGGGTCAGTTTTTTAAATAAATTATTTTACCATTGGATACAACTGTGGTGAAGAAAAGCACAAACAAGAATGTAAATAAAGTAACAAACAACTATGGAAAAGAATGAGTTTAGCGTCTCAATATTTACAGCCCAGTGAGATTAGTACAAGCAACAAGTTTGGGTACGGTGGACGAATCGTCAAAAGCAAAGTTAAGCTAATGCAATTAATAACAGTGAATAAATTGAAATGAGAGGCATTAACAGTGAGACTAAACTAAGGATAACCACAAAAAAAACATTTGTTTTGATCTTGTTAAAGGATGGTTATAATTACATGGTATTTCTTCCTTGAAAGTTTCGGACATAATTAGTAGGGTTCTGAAGGGAGAACCCAGCTTCTGGGACAGACAAATAACCATCTCTCAGGGAGTGGAAGGTGTGGATGCATTGGACAGTGTTTCGCAGACCTGCCTCCTATAATACAGGTTATAAAGTCACCTTTAAGATATGGTCTGCTCACCAATGGGCTGTAAGCTCAAATTCCTGTAAGAGTGCCAGCGAGCTCCCAGTTTGCACAGAATTTGCTCATCATGCAATGGATAGAATGTGTGTAGAATCTTGCTTTTCTGTAGCCTGTTAACTGAAGGCAAGACACATGTGAATTGACAATGTAGGTATGGAGTACAGCTGCCTCCTGCATTGTTCTCTCAGAGTTGCAGGTTATACTCATTGGCCCAGCATTATAAAGTGATGAATCCCTCCCAAATTGTCTGCAATTCCACATCGAAAGTGGAGTTAATTATGGAATAAATTTTCAGATTCCACATTTTAAAATAGCCTGGAAAAATAAATAAAATTGTATTTAATGACAATCGAGAGAGGGTTAAGCATTTACTAATATGTGGGAATTGAAGAATACAGAGTCAAAACTGATAATGGTTTATAGAATCACAGAGTCATAGACATGTACAACTCAAGCAGACCCTTCGCTCCAACTCGTCCATGCCAACCAGAATTGAGTCCCATTTGCCAGTATTTAGCCCATATCTCTCTAAACCCTGCCTATTCACATACCTACCAAATGCTTTTTAAATTGTGTAATTGTACCAGCCTTCAGCACTTCCTCTGGCAGCTCATTCCAAACACACACTACTCTCTGCATGAAAACGTTTTCCCTCTCACCCTAAACCTACACTGTCTAGTTCTGGACTTCCCCACTCCAGGGAAAGAATCTTGTTTATGTGGATTAGTGGTGCTGGAAGAGCACAGTAGTTCAGGCAGCATCCAAGGAGCAGCAAAATCGACATTTCGGGCAAAAGCCCTTCATCAGGAACAAAGGCAGAGAGCCTGAAGGGTGGAGAGATCAGCTAGAGGAAGGTGGGAGTGGGGAGAAAGTAGCTTGGAGTACAATAAGTGAGTGGGGGAGGGGATGAAGGTGACAGGTCAGAGAGGAGAGGGTGAAGTGGAAAGGAGCTAGGCAGGTAGGACAAGTCCAGACAAGTCATGGGGACAGTGCTGAGCTGGAAGTTTGGAACTAGGGTGAGGTGGGGGAAGGGGAAATGAGGAAACTGTTGAAGTCCACATTGATGCCCTGGGGTTGAAGTGTTCCGAGGCGGAAGATGAGGCCTTTTTCCTCCAGGCGTCTGGTGGTGAGGGAGCAGCAGTGAAGGAGGCCAAGGACCTCCATGTCCTCGGCAGAGTGGGAGGGGGAGTTGAAATGTTGGGCCACGGGGCGGTGTGGTTGATTGGTGTGGGTGTCCCGGAGATGTTCCCTAAAGCGCTCTGCTAGGAGAAGTCCAGTCTCCCCAATGTAGAGGAGACCGCATCGGGAGCAACAGATACAATAAATGATATTAGTGGATGTGCAGGTAAAACTTTGATGGATGTGGAAGGCTTCTTTAGGGCCTTGGATAGAGGTGAGGGAGGAGGTGTGGGCGCAGGTTTTACAGTTCCTGCGGTGGCAGGGGAAGGTGCCAGGATGGGAGGGTGGGTTGCAGGGGGGCGTGGACCTGACCAGGTAGTCACGGAGGGAACGATCTTTGCGGAAGGTGGAAAGGGGTGGGGAGGGAAATATATCCCTGGTGGTGGGGTCTTTTTGGAGGTGGTGGAAATGTCGGCAGATGATTTGGTTTATGCGAAGGTTGGTAGGATAGAAGGTGAGCACCAGGGGCATTCTGTCCTTGTTACGGTTGGAGGGGTGGGGTCTGAGGGCGGAGGTGGTTAAAGATGCCCTCCAACTCATCTCGTACACATCCCGCCTCCGCCCCTCCTTCCACACATTTCAACTCCCCCTCCCACTCTGCCGAGGACATGGAGGTCCTGGGCCTCCTTCACCGCCGCTCCCTCACCACCAGACGCCCGGAGGAAGCACGCCACATCTTCTGCCTCGGAACACTTCAACCCTAGGACATCAATGTATACTTCAACAGCTTCCTCATTTCCCCTTCCCTCACCTCACCCTAGTTCCAAACTTCCAGCTCAGCACTGTCCCCATGTCTTGTCCGGACTTGTCCTACCTGCCTATCTCCTTTTCCTGCTATCCACTCCACCCTCTCCTCCCTGACCTATCACCTTCATCCCCTCCCCCACTCACCTATTGTACTCTATGCTACTTTCTCCCCACCCCCGCCCTCCTCTAGCTTATCTCTCCACGCTTCAGGCTCTCTGCCTTTATTCCTGATCAAGGGTTTTTGCCTGAAATGTCGATTTCACTGCTCCTTGGATGCTGCCTGAACTGCTGTGCTCTTCCAGCACCACTGATCCAGAATCCGGTTTCCAGCATCTGCAGTCATTGTTTTTACCTTTCCATGCCCCTCCTGATTTCATAAACCTCTATAAGGTTTAGCTTCCAGAGAAAACAGGGCCAGCTTATTCAGCCTCCCCCCATAGCTCAACCCCTCTAACCCCGGCAACATCCTTGTAAATCTTTTTCTGAATCTTTTCTGAACCTATAGGTGGGAGACCAGAATTGCATGCAGAATTCCAAAAGTGGTCTACCAATGCCCTTTGCAGCCACAAGATGACATCACAAATCTTATTCTCAATACACTGAACAATAAAGGCAAGCACACTAAATGCCTTCTTTACTATTCGGTCTACCTGGGACTCAACTTTCAAAGCACTATGAACCTGCACTCCAAGGTCTTTTTGTTCAGCAACACACCCCGGGACCTTACCATTAAGTCCTGCCCTGATTTGCCTTTGCAAAATGCACGTAATATGAAAGAATATGAAAAAAAAGTTTATCCAATTTCCTTTCCTAAGTGTTCTTACATCACTTTTCAGGCAATGAACTCTAGGTTATCAGATCTAACTTTTCTCATCTCTCCATTATTTCTGTGCCAGTTTGCACAAACCTATGCTCTCTTGTCAGCCATGCTGCTACTAGTGAAACCTATTTACTCATCAGCATTGTTCATAACGTTCTATTAAACCTCTACTCTACTTTGGAGAATCCTTGTTTCTGTTAACATTTCTTTATCAAATTGGTATTAAATATCATGCCCAACTGTAATTTTTGAGCTTCATTTTCTATTCTACTCCCCCTCCTGGTATCAAGTCGCCTGATGATATTGGTATTAGATTTCTAGATGCAGTTTTTGTTGCAAATTCAGAATATCCATTTCCAATGCCAGCAAAGGCAAGGGCAAATAAGTTTTAGAAGCATCAGAACATCCAGCTTCCCAATGCTGGTATGCCTCAGGGGCCAAGCTATCAAGGTGAGCAGCTGCTAATGTTATTTCTGTCTGGCACCTGGAGCCTGGGATCCTTTAGGCACAGCTCATGCTATTTTCAAAGCTATCTCCAGCTTGTTTATCCCAATGGCATACTGGCATTCCATGGGATTAAAAGGCAATAGTCTATGAACTCCTGAAATTTGGTTTGAAACAAGAGATTATAACATTGCTGTTTAATGTCATTTTTGGGCCAATGGCTCCCATAATCACTATAAATGGGTATATCAATGTCATTCTAATTACTTACAGAATCATGGTAATGTTACGGTGCAGAATGAGGCCATTTAGCCCATCACTGCATTCAGTTCTGGTCATTCTACTATAGAAAGGATACTATTATACTAGAAAGAGTGCAGAAATGATTCACTAGGATGCTACCTGGACTGGAAAGTTTGAGTTATAAGAAAAGGCAAGATAGGCTGGGATTTCTTTTAGTGAATTTTGAGAAAATTTGTAGCTCAGGTTGAGTTTCTGGATTTAGGTTTGCTCGCTGAGCTGGGATTTAATTTGCCTGGGGCAGAGGAGACTGAGGGGTCATCTTACAGATGTCTGTAAAATCATGGGAGACATAGATAAGGTGGATAGCTAGCAGCTTTTCCCTATAGTAGGAGAGTCTAAAACTAGAGGGCATAGGTTTAAGATGAGAGAGGAAAGCTACAAAAGGGTCCAGAGAGGCAATTTTTCACACAGAAGGTGGCAAGTATCTGGAACAGGCTGCCAGACGTAATGATCGAGGCAAGTATAATCTCATCATTTAAAAAACATGTAGACAAGTTCATGGATAGGTATGGATGGATATGGACCAAACATAGGAAAATGGGACTAGTTTAATTGTAAAAACAAGGCAGCATAGGCAAGTTGGGCCAAAGGGCCTGTTTCCATGATGTAGACCTCTATTAGGCTATGGCTTCTCTGGCTCTTCAAATGTGCATCATTACCGTCTGTCAGTCTCCTGCTTTTCTCCCCACATACCTGCACACTATTTTTGTTCAAATAATTACTGTCCTGAGTACCCATACATCGCTTTATGGGAAAAGAACGCAGCTCACAAGTTCTGCAAAAAGCATAGCTTTTGATAGTTTTGAACTGAGAATGATAAAAAGCACTTGAGTTCATGTTAAGTTTTTGAGTGGGCATTATTTTACTGGGCATTTCATTGACGGGATAGATCGTGTGAACACTGTTCCAAGCAGCCGAAAGTTACATGACATATGGGTCCGAAATTTCCAATGATTGAATTGTGTGTACAACAAAACAAAAGATCATTTTGATGTTTCCCGTGCTTTAAAAATTAAAGGCCCAGTGCTGGGTGCACCACTGTTTCACAATTTCCTGACAAAACTGAGAACTTACAAATTGCTTCTCCGGGATAGAGGGTTTCTGTAGGGTATCCTGGAATATATTTCTCATCCACGGCCTTTATATTCTCCAATGTGCGTAAAACAATAAATTGACGTTCAGCAAGTGTCAGAAACTCATTGATGTTATCTGGAAAGGAAGAACGAAATAGTCTGAAAAGTAAGAAATACGATGGAAGCTGAGGTGATTCTTTGCCACTCGATGCGGATGTGATACCTGAGTTTTGAAAGTTTCTGCTGTCTCTGTATGAAAATGCGATCATGGAGCCGTCCTTGTAGAGTTTGTAAAGTCCCACAACCTCGGCTGCCCTCAGCAGAACATGTTGAGATGCAGAAACAAGAAGCATGTTGCCATCATCATCTTCACCAGGGTGGACCATGAGCTCGGCACCTGGACAATAAGAATCGTTACCTACTGTCAGTCTCATTTTTTCCCATAGACTTGCACACTATTTTTATCAAAATAATTACCCTCCTGAATGTCCATACATTCCTTTAAGGGAAAAATCCCAGCCTGGGGACTGAATTGACAATTGGAATCACGGATTGGTTCAAATTAATTTCATCTAGCTGACCTCACTGTTCCCAAATATCAACCCTCACTGGTTTCCAGTGACGTATCCTAATCAGTTAGGTCCCTTATTCATTCATGGGATGAAGGTGTCTCTAGCTAGGTCAACATTTATTGCCCATTCCTTATTGCCCAGAAGGCAGTTAAGAGTCAACCACATTGCTGTGGGTCTGGAGTCACATGTAGGGCCAGACTAGGTAAGGGCATTGGTGAACTAGATGGGTTTTTCTTGAAAATTGGCAATGGATTCACAGTCATCATTAGACACTAAACTCCCGATTTTTATTGAGTTCAAACTCGACTATCTGCCTGGTGGGATTTGAACACAAGTCCTCTCAACATTACCCAGGTCTCTGGCTTAAATATCTAGTGATAATTCCACTGGGCCATTGGCTCACCCAAGAATAAACAGACAGTGAGAATAAACAGACAGTGATAGGAAGGATGTTACAGGAGAGCATTCAGAAACAATTTACAAGGATGTTACTGGGACTAGAGGCTTTGTGTTGTAAGGAGAGGCAGGATAGGCTGGGATCTTTCTAACAGGAGTGTAGGAAGTTGAGGAGTGACCTTATACAGGATTATAAACTCATGAGGGGCAGAGAAAAAGTGAATGGCAAAGGTCTTTTCCTTCAGGTAGGGGTGTCTAAAACTAGACGGCATAACTCTAGGGTGAGAGGAGTAAGACTTAATGGGACCTAGGGGCAACTTTTTCACACAGTGAGTGGTTTGTGTGTGGAAAGAACTGCCAGAAGAAGCGGTAGACGCTGATACAATTACAACATTTAAAAAACATTTGGACAGGTACATGAATAGGAAAGAGGGATATGGGCCTAACCACAGGCAAATGGGACTAGTTTATTTGAGAACCTTGGTTGGCTTGGATGAGTTGGACTGAAGAGTCTATTTACATGCTGTATTCCTCCATGATTCTCTAACTGTATGACTCTGTAACTGAAGGCAAAAACTGAGAGACAAAGTGAAACAGTGAAACAAATGGACCAGCGATAGACATGCATTCATAAAGTGTGTCCAGAGGTGAGAGAGTACCAACTGAAAGGCCAAAAGAGGAAAACAAGGACTCAGAACAGGAATCAAACTGAGTCAATCAGACATTGACAAGAGCAACAGTATTACGTAGCTGGAGTGAGGAGAGAAAATAGGCAACATGACTGGATAGATTGTGAGAAATTTTCATATGAAAGCTGCAGCGGAGAAAAACTGAAGAGATCAAAAACTTAACAAATTAAAGAGGACATTTGAAAGAGGAGAACAAAGTTTACTAAAGAAACCAAACAGTCCAGAAGCACTGTTCGTGAAAGAGAGTAAAATATGCAAGAAAAGAATCAGATTGAAATCCCGAAGATAAGGAATATGAGTATAACAAATGTCTGGATAAAGGCCATAATATTAACCATGTCAGATGATTAAGGAAGAGGTAAAAGTTAAAATTCTGCAAGGAAAAAGGATGAATAAAATGTGATATCATAATTCAGAAATTTAGCGGAACTATGCTTCCCTCAGTCTTCTACTGTATTGGACCAAACTCTCCATGTGGAGGAAGACCCCCTGTAACGGGTTGAAAATGTGTTGCTGGTTAAAGCACAGCAGGTCAGGCAGCATCCAAGGAACAGGAAATTCGACGTTTCTGGCCAGAGCCCTTCATCAGGATTCCTGATGCTGCCTGACCTGCTGTGCTTTAACCAGCAACACATTTTCAGCTCTGATCTCCAGCATCTGCAGACCTCACTTTTTACCCCTGTAACGGGTTTCTACTGTTTCTGGAAGTTATTAAATAGCCTTGCAAGGTTCTGAATTCTATCCATTCTTACAAAGTGAATGACTACTGAGTGCTTCTCATACTGAGATTTCCATGCCTAACTATGGTAAGGGGCCCAGGGCAATAGTGATGGTTAGCATGCTGAGTGAGGTGAGGTATATCAAAATTCACAAAGACAGGGGCTGGTCAAACAATCGAAATCACTCTCAGAAATGATCTCAAAATTGTTGATGAGGAATATCTAACAACTAAACAGACACGAGATTGATTGGAGCAATGTCAGTGCTCTTGAAGCAGGTGAATACCAAACATATACCCAAACCTGCAACTGCACCCATACAGCCCTTTGCAACTGAGCCTTCTACTGTTGGTCCAGTAGTGCAGGTTATTGCTGCAGGCCATCAGTAGTTGCAGTCCCAGTTATTTTTTAAGAACTGTGTTTTTTAAAACCTGTCCATTGTCAGCTAATCAGCACTGACTTACCACCAACTATCTTCTCTGCCTGCAATCGGGTCATCAGCCATCGCTTCGTTTCCATGTTAATGTCTTCAATTAACTCCAAGGCGACCAGAGGCTGCACTGCCTTGGAAATACAGCATTTACACGAAGGTCTGGTCCAAGATCCCATGGCTTCTCAAGTCCATGGAAAAGAATGGAAAGTGTAAACCAACAGGATTTATAACCACAGAATAACAGCCTATTCATATAAATGGTTTCTATATATAAGTGGAGCTGAAAGCGCAACATGATGCTTTAATGATCGGAAGGCTTTTGTTATTTGAATGCATTATTTTGCCTGAATTTGCAAAGTGAAGCTAACATCAGCTGTGCACTGTGTTGTAAATTTGACCCAGGCCTGTCCTAATAAGTAGTTTTGAGAGGCAGGGGGTTGGAGGTTACAACAATACAATTTGTGTTTTATATTGCCTATTGATGTAACAGTGACTCTTCCCCCAGCACCTTTGTGAATTGACCCAGTCTTTCTACTGTGGTGAACCTGATGATAAATTGAATAAGAGACGTCCAATGTAGCCATCAGTATGGTAATAAGTCAGCCTCGGGGGACTTGTGTCAGTTCTCATACCGAAATGATGAATTATGATTCAACGTCTGAATCATTCTTCACAAATGCCTGAGTGTCAGGTACAGATAGATCAAATATCCAATTAGCAGTTGATGTGAAGAAGATACATTGCTCTGGAAGCATTATTCCTTTTCTGCTGACAAATGGGCAAACCATTCACCCATTCTAGACAGTGTGCTTGGGTTGCTTTGTGCAGCTGGAGGACATACAGAACAGTGGAGGGGACTGTAGACTCTCACTTGCTCCTGTCCTATTAAACTTTCATCTCTTCCCAACTTCTATCCGTCACCCAACTCCAAAGTTGATCCTAAACTTTATAAGGAAGAATGTCACAGTGCAGTCACTGAGAGTGTGAACGAGAAACATTGTTTAAAACTTAATAGAATAACATATGTAATACATAACAGCAAGCCTGAATGTTAACTTTCTACTCTCTGGACTTGACAGGAAAATGTTAACCATGATGGTCAGTGTAGGACCGAATGGCCTACTTCCACACTGTAGGCATTCTATGATTCGATGTGGCAACCTGGTACACAGAGGGGAGATGATAATACTGCACTAATCCAACTGGATTGGTAATCCAGCAATCTAGACTAATGCCATGGGGATGCAGGTTGAAGTCCCACCACGGCACATTGTGGAACTCAAATGTAATGAATAAGCAACCTGGGATAGAAAGCTGGTCTCACTTATGGTGCCACAGGACTGACACATATTGTCATTAAACCCCATCAGCTTCACTCGTTTCCTTTAGGGAAGGTAAATCTGCCATCCTTAGCTAGTCTTACATGTGACCTCAGCCCAACAACAATGTAGCCCTGTGAAATGGCCCACCCAGTCCCTCAGTTCAAGGGACATGAGGGAGTGGAAACAAATGCTGGTCTTGCGAGAGAAACCTACATGCTGAGAAAGTACGCATAAAAAATGGAATTAGTGTATAGCCGGTAGGCAAGCAGCAACTCAACAGGATGGAGAAACAAGATGGAGAAACAGGATCTTGCAATAGTTAAAGACTATGACATCCTATACTATATGACTATTAAGAACATCAAATAGGCATCTTTTTGCTTGCAAATCTATAGCAGAATACAGCCTCCTCTTATGGTAATTCTTTTCACCGAAAAGTCAAAATGAAGCCAAATAAATATTAAACAGGAAGTAGAATTTGTGCACTCCAATGTTACTAAATAACTGAGACTTACCTGCACAGGTGAGGATTTAATGTGAAGGCCTAATCACAGGACTGCAGGAGGAGTCATAGAGTCATACAGCTACATCGCTTGAACTGTAGTTTCTGACCCATCCTTGTACTGGTCTACACGAGTACTTTCTTCCCCTGTACCTTTACAGAGATGGAAAATCACAAAAATCAACACCAACAAGTTAGACAGGCTCCCTGGAATGTTGCTGCACTAAAACCCTCCCATCTCTCTGTCAGTGTCAGGGCTCCTCGAACACAAGTAATGTCCACAGGGTTTGCCAGATGCTTTTTAACGCCTACTTGGCTTCTGCTGAAGTTGGTCTTGCTGAAGGAAAAGTTAGCACCTGCATTGGCCCAGTAGCTTCCCAAAACATGCGATTAGTGGCTTGAATGAAGGCACCTACTATCAGGAAAAGCCTCTGTGTTGTGTATCACAATGACTCGTTGAGACTGTTCAGCTCAAATCGGTCAGAAGCTGCACTGCTGTGTTCAGCAGGGTGTGGAACACAGGGAGCCAAATAACTATGTGCTTTCTTTTCTTTGGGCCTTTTGTTTGCCAATCAATAGGAAGACAAATCAAATGAATGCCTGGAAGACAAACAGTCCCACCCTGAATGGCTGTGGTAAGCAGCGATGAAGGTTTTTAAAATCATTTCAATAAGGCACCCAAGCTCACACAGTCAGCTTTGAAATAATTTATTAATTATGCTACTATTTAAAGAGAGTCAAGACCTTCAAATCACAGGGCAATCTTTAAGAATACAGCACTGGTTCTCTTCCCTGTAGTCAGAGTGATCAGCAGGTGGAGTTACAATGCAAATGCAGGATAGAAAGAAACATTAGAGATATTATTGAGTAAATGCTCAACTCATTTGTGTGGTATCTTCTCAATCTGGTATTTTAACAAAGACCTATTTAAAATACGTCACCAAGTTTCTAATTCTAACAAGTAGACACTGAGGTAGCATGGAAGTTAGTGATGAGCAATAGCTAATGTACCTTCCAAACTGTGAAGTCCTTCATCATGTGAAATTGAAGCACAAGGGGTTTCAGTCTGACTAAGATTCATTATTGGATTAACATTTCCCACTCTCCCTTCACTAGAATACGAGTAATTAGACAAGCCGTATCCAGCCATAGGGCCTCTGTCATAAGCTGCTGAGAATTCAATATAATTTAACACACTTTCCAGCCCAACTCTCCCCATTCCCCCATTGTCTCCTTCCACTTATGAGTCATAATGAACATGCAACATGTTCCTTTAGATATAGTGTCCTTCGCTCGATGCATTTTTGATGATTGCAGGTTCTGCCACATGAAGCTACCAAATGACACTGTGGCTTCTTGTTTTTGGGCACCTGTTGCCAGTGGTCATCACAGTATTTCCTGCAGTTCACATCAAGTATTGCCGTTGCCCTTTCCCATGAGCCAATGACTCCAAGAAGTGACGGTTGATGTCTGGGGCCTTCACATCATGCTGGTTAGCATCATTGAACAGGAGGCTTGTGTGCCCAGCTAGTCATTTGCTTTTGGCCACCTCACCATTCAGAAGGACTTACAACTATCTTCCACCCTATTCACTGAAGCCACCCCTTCATTGCTGGTAACACATTTGGTGATTTGCCTTTGACAGAAATGTCACATTTATGATTTTATCACAAAAAGATGTACTAGTATTGGGCTGCAGACACTGTGAATGGAAAATATTGACCTTCCTGTCACCTGTAAGTCACCTCTATTTTACAGCCAGGTGTGGTGAAGACAGCCCAACCCTTCAGCTTAGACCAAAGGTCATGTAGTCCAAGGTGCATTTCACAAATTGGCCATAGGTTGGTGGCCATAGCTGTTTTCCCTAAGCATTATGGGACAGATTGTCTGTTGCTGTGGACCTAAGGTAGCAGAATGTGCTAATCACTTCCAGAGGACTGTTATTTAAGTAATTAGGAATAGAGATACCAAGCAATATCCACAATCACAGTTTCCTTGAGTAAAAGGTGAGGTCTGCAGATGCTGGAGATCAGAGCTGAAATTGTGTTGCTGGTTAAAGCGCAGCAGGTCAGGCAGCATCCAAGGAACAGGAAATTCGACGTTTCGGGCAAAAGTCATTCATCAGGAATGAGGAGAATGTGTCCAGCAGGCTAAGATAAAAGGTAGGGAGGAGGAACTTGGGGGAGGGGTGATGGAGATGTGATAGGTGGAAGGAGGTCAAGGTGAGGGTGATAGGCCGGAGTGGGGTGGGGGCGGAGAGGTCAGGAAGAAAATTGCAGGTTAGGAGGGCGGTGCTGAGTTCGAGGGATTTGGCTGAGACAAGGTGGGGGGAGGGGAAATGAGGAAACTGGAGAAATCTGAGTTCATCCCTTGTGGTTGGAGGGTTCCCAGGCGGAAGATGAGGCGCTCTTCCTCCAACCGTCGTGTTGTTATGTTCTGGCGATGGAGGAGTCCAAGGACCTGCATGTCCTTGGTGGAGTGGGAGGGGGAGTTAAAGTATTGAGCCACGGGGTGGTTGGGTTGGTTGGTCCAGGCATCCCAGAGGTATTCTCTGAAATGTACCGTATCCTTGATGCTTACAGTAACGGAGAACATGTTGGAGGAAACATAAAATAGCCAAAGTGTGCATCGCTCAAGGTACAGTTTCAGAACTATGTGTTGAAAAATAACTCTGCATTTTCTGGTCTGACTCAATTCAGGCCTGGAATCGATTAAACTGTTTCAATTTTAATCAAAATGTCAATACTTTGCTTCAGTTGCTGCAATTAAATAATCCTATCCAGCCCCACACCCGTCACTTTGAGAAGAAATATGAGGTCTATGATACATCGAAAATGCTTACAATATACGTAGGTCTTGCCAGCATTTCATTTCTTGGATTGTGATGACTTGGTCACATTCACTTCAGCCGATCATCAATAACATTTATTTGCCAGGTTCTGTTCAGCAAGAGAGCTCACAGTTTGGATGCCTGCCAGTAAACAGAAGGATGTCTTTGTCGAGCGCATACAGCCAAGTTCATTTCACCTCAGGGATACAATGTGCTGCTTTTGTGCTGGAATATGACCAAGATACAGCATGACACTAAAATTTTGTTCTGATTAGAGTTCTGTCACCAGAGGCAGCCCTGACCCAAGAGACACAAAGATAATGGAACTGAGGTGCTGATGGTGTGCAGATGTGATGTGTCCTTGCACAGCTGGAAAAGCAGGGCCACACATGGCAAACAGGAAGACTTGTTGATACAGGCCAACAGTCTCACAGTTGCCCTCCCAACCCACAATGTGAGACATCTGTGCTCAGAAAGCTGAAGCTCACTGCAAGCTCTCAACAACTGTACAAGTAGAGTTTTTAATGAATGGCAGCCATTTCCCTATTGACATTGCACTGGGGCAGATTGCAGAAGCATTGGAAGGCAAAGCGCAGTCAAGTTAAATTGGTGCTACGATGTAAATATAACACAAAAGCTTCCTGCAAAGGGGACGACAGGAAGAAGAATAAAAGGGAGATAACTGTGAACTCAGCTGACTGAAAATATGCCAGCATAGTCAGATTGCAATATGTCAAATATCTGTAAAATAAGCAGGAATGTCAAAAAATGGCACCCCTTTATATGGAATATCTCAGGTAGTTGTAAACAATTCCACGCCTCTCCTTGAAGAAAAGCCATGGAATTATCACATTGTCCTAGCTATTATTTAATATTGAAACAGTTTGCCGATTGTGGGAGTTTGCTCTGTACAAACTGGCTGCTATACTTCTTACATAAAAACGGAGAGTATACTTCAAAGTTCACCATAGTTTGGAAAATACCTTGGAATGATCTAAAGTTGGGAAATTGCCATCTTTCTTCCTCATACTGCCTGGAGTAAAACATTGAAACAATATAGAAGGAGCTATTGTTGGATTTTTTCTTGTACGGTTTTGAATTGTATTGTTTTGAACTCGTAATATTTAAAAATCTATTTTTTCAATAAAAATATATTTTTTAAAAAAGGAGGAGCTATTGATGTTTAAATATTGTCATGTGGCCATCTCTCCACCCAAACTCAGCAGAAGACATCGTGAAGGTGCAAAAATGCCTTATTTTACCTTGATTTGCGTGTTGCCTTATTTAATGCCCCTCAGTATTGCTTTTTGTTAACATGATGGTCCTTGCCTTCCTTGTGTTATGGACGAGGCCAGACCACTCAAGACATTCTTAAGCAGGCAGCCCAGATCATAACTTTACAATTTGTTTCGGTAGTGTACAGTGAAAATTACCCTGAGTTAGGTTGCTAGGATGACTGCCAGGTTTTAAAAAGGACAAAAATTTATTCACAAAATTACACAATGAAACACAAAGAACATAATAAAGAACCCCTACAGAACTCAGCCTATCCAAACTAGACTTAATTCTGCTGTTCCAAGTATACACAACTGTCCCAATAAGCAAACTCCCTTAAAAACCAATGTAAATGAATGGAACAGATGCTTACAGGTTGAAGCTAGAAGGGCAGAAAGAGAGTGGCAAAAAGTGGCTAGAGCGTTTTTCATACCAAATGGTATGACTTTGAACTGATATAGTCCATTTGGCGTAATGAAAGCTGAAATTGCCTTTGCTCTCTCTGACAAAGGTACTTGCCAGTAGCCTCTGAGTGAGTCCAACTTCGAAATGTAAGCTGCTCATCCACACAGAGTTTATAGAGTCATAGAGTCACAGAGATGTACAGCATGGAAACAGACCCTTCGGTCCATGCCGACCAGATATCCCAACCCAATCTAGTCCCACCTGCCAGCACCCAGCCCATATCCCTCCAAACCCTTTCTATTCATATATCCCTCCAGATGCCTTTTAAATGTTGCAATTGTACTAGCTTCCACACTTCCTCTGGCAGCTCATTCCATACACGTACCACCCTCTGCATGAAAAAGTTGCCCTTTAGGTCTCTTTTATATCTTTCCTCTCTCAACCTAAACATATGCTTTCTAGTTCTGGACTCCCCCACCCCAGGGAAGAGACTTTGTCTATTCATCCTATCCATGCCCCTCATGATTTAAAAACCCCGATAAGGTCACCCCTCAGCCTCCGACGCTCCAGGGAAAACAGCCCTAGTCTATTCAAACTCTCCCTTTCCTTCAATTCCTCCAACCCTGGCAACATCCTTATAAATCTTTTCTGAACCTTTTCAAGTTTCACAACATCTTTCCGATAAGAAGGAGTCCAGAATTGCACACAATATTCCAACAGTGGCCTAACCAGTGCCCTGTACAGCCGCAACATGACCTCCCAATTCCTGTACTCAATACTCTGACCAATAATGAAAGCATACCAAACACCTTCTTCACTTACCTCATTTCTGAAGGTTTCCTATCTTCACGCCGTCCCTTTACCTGTGAACATTCACCCCCACCCAATCAACTTTTGAAAGTCCTTGCCTAAAGCCATCAAAATTAGCCTTCCTCCAATTTAGAATTTCAACTTTTAGATCCAGTCTATCCTTTTCCATCACTACTTTAAAACTAATAGAATTATGATTGCTGGCCCCAAAGTGCTCCCCCACTGACACCTCAGTCACCTTATTTCCCAAGAGTAGGTCAGGTTTTGCACCTTCTCTAGTAGGTACATCCACATACTGAGTCAGAAAATTTTCTTGTACACATTTAACAAATTCCTCTCCATCTAAACCCTTAACCTGAAGGCAGTCCCAGCCTATATTTGGAAAGTTAAAATCCCCTACCATAACCACCCTATACAGATAGCTGAGATCTCCTTACAAATTTGTTTCTCAAATTTCCTCTGCCAATCAAGGGCTCTATAATGCAATCTCAATAAGGTGCCCAACACTTTCTCATTTCTCAGTTCCACCCAAATAACTTCCCTGGATGTATTTCTTGGAATATTTTCCCTCAGCACAGCTGTAATGCTATCTCTTGTCAAAAACACCACTCCCCCTCCTCTCTTGCCTCCTGTTCTGTCCTTCCTTTAGCATTTGTATCCTGGAACATTAAGCTGCCAGTCCTGCCCATCCCTGAGCCACGTTTCCGTAGTTGCTATGATATCCCAGTCCCATGTTCCTAACCATGCCCTGAGTTCATCTGCCTTCCTTGTTAAGCCTCTTTGTTTCCACACAGCTCACTGTTCAACTCCCAAATAGTTCTGGACTGAACTCAACTGCTGCTAGAAAGCTGACCTCTCCCCTTTCATTACACAGGTCACTTCTAAAACATGACCACTTTGGCCTGAAATTTCATATATAAACAAAAAGGCCTATCAATTCCCTTTAATCTCTGGACCAAACCAGACTAATTGGTGCCAGGAGATATTTACGACCCCTCTGAAAAAAACCAAGGACACAGTATCCTTGAGAAAAGGAACAACTTTTAGAAAAAAAGGGCCAACTTTGTGACACATGAGAGAGATTAGATTAGATTAGATTACTTACAGTGTGGAAACAGGCCCTTCAGCCCAACCAGCCCACGCTGACCCTCTGAAGAGCAACCCACCCAATCCCATTCCCCTACATTTAACCCTTCACCTAACTCTACGGGCAATTTAGCACGGCCAATTCACCTAACCTGCACATTTTTGGACTGTGGGAGGGAACCGGAGCACCCGGAGGAAACCCACGCAGACACAGGGAGAATGTGCAAACTCCACACAGACAGTTGCCTGAGGCGGGAATTGAACCAGGTCTCTGGCGCTGTGAGACAGCAGTGCTAACCACTGAGCCACCATTGATTCAGGTATACAATGAAATTAACAGAATCAATTGGATAAAAGCTTACTTTGCCACTTTACCAGCTATCCAATTAAAGACAACATAGATTATTTACAAACTATCTAAATACAAAAGGAAAGACGTACATTTATACACTGCCTTTTACAACTTCAAGATATCCCAAAAGGGTTTACAACATTTGGAAATGTATTCACTGTAACAATGTGGGAAAGTTTTCCCACAATCTAAATTCCCACAAACAGCAATCTGATAGCAACCAGATACTCTATTTCTTGGTGACATTAACTAAGGGATGGATATTTTCCAAGACACCAGGGATAACTCAGCTGATCATTTCCTTTTATAGTCACCTGAGAGAGCCTCTGGAAAACCTCTAGATCCAAAAGACAGCAGCTCTTCATAGTGTAGCATTCCATCAGTATCCAGCTTAGGGAGCAGAATACGGGAAGAGAGATTTTGGTTCATTGTGTCTGTACTGCCGTTCAATCCGTCAACAAATATCTTACATAAATATACTTTCCCCATTCCCAATGACTTAGTTTTCATTTAGTAAGTTTGCTTTAATTTATTTCTAATTGTACACTTTGGGATGAGCTAGGGAAATACCATTTAAACAAATATATATGTTTGTGCATGTGTGTTATGATGAAATCCTCCAGTTATACAGTATCTCTTTGTTTGGACCAAGCAAGCCAGGATGCTCTGTGTAATGTAATACTTCGAGTACATTCAGTTCAGGGCTAGGTGGCATCAGGGGAAGGGGATATTGCAAGGTTTTATAGGTCATTCAGGACAGTTTTGAGTCACTGAAGAGGGGTTCATGGGCCACATTTTGTTGGAGAAGGGGAAAGATGTCAACTCCATTTCAGGAATGCAGCAGTTCAATGTATTGCTAGGAAGGCTAGCAATGTATTGCTGTGCTGAATTACACAGATTGTGTGCAGTACGAGTCATAGGTGAGTCAAGAGCAGTCAAATGGTTCTGTGCTGATTGAGTAAACTCAGGTAAAAGTTCTAGGAATTAGTAAGTAGCTATGTTGGAATCAGGACTCAAAGTGGTGCCCTAGGGAGATGATAAAATGGGAAGTTTGCTTTATGCTGTGATCTGTAAGCCGTAAGGGGCTTAGGAGAAACACATAACTATTAAATTTTCAGTGCAGTTGAGCGAGTGGGAGTTAAAAAGCTCACTAGCAGTATTTGCTTGATGTAATATTGGAGCGTGGGGAATGACCAAGGGGCAGCTGTCAGTGGGGAGCTGGACCTATGGTTGTGAATGAGTGATTGGAGAGTAGTTCCCAAGTGCAGGGGAATGTAAATCCAGGGAAGGAGGGCAGAAAAGCAGCACTCTTTGAGGCAACCTGTGACAGTCCGAAACTAGGATCAGAGTGAAGAATAGTAATCTGTGAAGTTTAATTAGATTTTGTTGTATCATCAAGATCTGGGGAGTTTCTAGGAAGTTCATGGGATCTTTCTTATTCCCGTTTGCTCTTTGATGTACTCTGTGGAATGTTTGATCACAATATATTACCTTTGTTTACTATATGTTAATTCTGAGTGTTTGAAATAAGTTGAACATGTATTATATATTTGATTACTGTTCTAAAGTGATATAGCTTTATTCTCTACATAAATTCCATAGGTACTCTGAGCATTGATATTACATACTTCCTACATGTTGAGGGAATCAAGTGCGACAGGTTACAGATGGACATGGAGTTAGCCTGAGAGAATTGACAGATTTAGATCGAAAGACAGGAAAAAAAATAGGAATGGACTTTCAGTTTTAAACTGTTCATCAGATCTGTTGACACAGACTATCAAATGTCACACTTGATTTGAGTAATCATCATTTTATTAATATGTCTGACCTCAGCTCACTACTGGATTTCTTGTTTATTTTGTATCAAATTGAATGATGGAAAGCTTTGGATTGCCACAAGGATTTCAGGCATCTGGCAGCACCAGCACTTACCCCACAGCCTCCTATCCCCCACTCAACCCCTAACCAATTCCAAAGTATTTTGATACATCACACAGCTTTCACACTTTCCACTTCATGCCGAGCCAGTGACAATTCATTTTCCTAAAATTGACAGGTCAGAGGTATGTTTTGACAGTCTACAGCTCATCCTGATGTGCAAATAAAATGCATCTACTGATCTACACATTTCACTCCCTTTCATAAGACCAGAGAGCCTTTTGTGTATAAAACAAAGAACAGCAGATATGGAAATCTGAAGCAAAAACAGATATTGCTGGAGCAGTTCTGGCAGCATTTGTGGAGAAAAAAAGAGTTCTGATGCTTCACTAACTTGTCTGCAAACATTGTGAAATACATGGGTTGCTTTTAGACACCTTGTTCGACTGTACACAGAGTGGATCCTGTTCTAACAGAAAACCTGATACATGTTTTGTCAATTGTAATCTGGCAAGTTGTCAACTCTATTAAATGCTACTAACCCTTGCTGTGTGCTGTAAAGCTGTATTCAATCACAAGGTACATTTAACAGGAAGGCCACAAGGTTGGGAGGCTCAGACACATCAGGCATATACATGGGCAACTTGAACAAGATTGCCTTTGCTAGGGATTAACGTGTACAGTATATCAACTTTAAAGGAGGCACACTGTCAGCCACCTCATGCAAATCTATTCTTGAGCTGCCTGAAAAACTAAAATCCAAATGACTACACCCTTTCTTCCTGGAAAACCAGTTATCAATACCTCAGTCCACCGCCCTTGTGAGGTATTTAACCATTTCTGGCCTGGGTGTTATTTCAGCATTTTCCAGTTTTCTGTGTGAATTCTCACCTCTCTTGGTCGAGAGGGTGTTAAAAGCAACGTAAGAACATAGGAGGCTTGTGTACATGCAGTACCGTAGCAAATTGATCACCATTATTTTAACATGGTTCACTCAAAATGATAGCTCTGCTGTAACAGAGGTCATAGGTCACATGATACCAGCTTATGGTTCAACAGGTTTGTTTGAAATCACAAGGGTTCAAAGTGCTGCCCCTTTGCCAGGTGAAGTGAAGAGAGCACACAAGTACAGATTTTATAATCAGACAGATCAAACAATCCCAAAAATAGTGTGAGTGAAGTGTCGACAGCTGAATTATAGATCTCTGCAAGTGATCAAGAGTGTCAGAAGGTGTGAGTAAAATGTCAACAGCAGAATAATGAATGAAGGGATGACCTACAATTTGAATAACTGAGGCAGAGAGATAATTACAAAACAATTTAAAATAAGGTAATGCTGGAGACAAACCAAATGATTGGAATAACATGATAGGTATAAAAGTTGCATGCCAAAGGTCTAACCAAAGTAACAAGTAACGCAACACTGTACAAACTAATTAAGATAGAGCGATTATAACATGTTATCAAGGTAATGGTGTCAAAACAGGACAGTAAGGAAGATTTAACAGAACAGTATGGTGGGGTCACATGTAGTGCAACATGTATCTGTTACATAGGCAAGCATTATCTTCAATTAAACTTCCAATCTGCCTATGCACAGTCCTTGAATGTCCTAACAACATATTATTCTGGACTTGTTCAAGGTGGTCACTCATGCTCTTTAGCTCTCCCATCTCAAGATCTTGGATAAAGTACAGAGGAGGTTATTGAGATTCAGGCTACGAATGAGGGACTTCTGTTATGAGGAGAGACCAGAGAAGGTGGCATTGTTCTCCTTCGAATAGGTTTGTTTCAGTGAAAGGGTAATAGATGTGTCCAAAATTATGAGGGGATTTGATCGAGGAAGAAAGAAAACAATTTCTGTTGGCCGCAGGTCAATAACCAAAGGACACAGATTTTAGATTATTGGCAAAAGAGCCAGGGGAGAGTTGAGAAGTGAAAGCATCTGTTTACATCGTTGCTGTGATCTGGAAAGCACTGCCTAAAAAGTTGGTGGAAGTTGGTTCGATAGCAATGTTCAAAAAGGAAAAGTACATTTACTTGAAAAGAAGAAAATTGCAGGGCCATAAAGAAAGAAAGAGCAAGGTAATGGGACAAATTGGGTAGATATTTTACAGCACAATGACCCCATTGGTATAAGATTTAACTGTCTGAAGAAAATTATATATGTAGAGCACGGTGAGAATCATAGAACTTCATTGAAGAATTCTGCTAACAAACTATTCAGAAAGAACAGCTCATAAATTCCTTTCAAAGAGATTTTAATTGCTGTGTGAATATTTAGGAGTATGGGAATAAGCAGCATGATGGAATTAGAACAGTGTTTCATGGAGGGAAAATTATCATTAGGCACTTGATGAGCATACTGAACTATTTGTATGTTGCAGTTTTCTGCAATTGCACTCTGCATCAAGTCATTGAAAAGCATGATTGATGTAGAGGGAATGTATGCAATTGATTACATACAGGGGGTAATTAGGACCTTGAAAAGCTTGTTAACTGGTCCTCAGTGTTTTAGAGCATGCAGGGAAGAAACATTGAGAGAAATAGATTGAGAGAAATGGACTACCTTTGATTATGGTTTTACTCTGTCTTATCTCTGTCCATCATATGATTGACTTAACCTGACCGCTGATCTACACACTACATTTTCCAGAAAAATCACTACATTGCAGCTTATTTTGCACAGCCAGCAGAAATAAAAGTTACATGCTTCAGATATTGAACAAAGATCAGATGATGCAGCCAAACAAATCACCTGATTACGAAGCAGGAGTCAGCTCGTCACAGCTCATGAACCTTAATGACTAAATAATAGGATACTGGAAAATGTAGAGGATGTGAGAGAAGTTCAAATCCACAAATCCCTGAATGTAACTGGAAAAGTAGATTAGATGGACCAGAAGACATAATCATTTCTTGCCTTTATTAACTGAAGCTTAGAATATAAGCCTAGGAGGTAAAGGTAGATTAGATGGACTAGAAAACATAATAGTTATTTGTCTTTATTAGCTGAAGCTTAGAATACAAGCCTATGAGGTTATGCAACACTTGTTAGGACACAGCTGAAGTACTGTATGTAGTTCCAATTGTTGCATAATAGGAACTTTTATAAGGATGTTGTCATGATTGGAGAATATTAAATATTATGAGGGAAGATTGGAAAGGCTAGGGTTGTTTACTTTTGGACCAAAGCAGATCAGGGAGATCTGCAATAACATTATGAGTAGGGGAGGGCCAGAGCCATTGGTGTCAGAGGCACCCTCAAACAAAGGGGTGATTCTGGGCAGGCATGGTCTTGTGTAGCCTTGGAATATTAAATATTTGTTTCTCCCAGGGTTTTTCACATTAGGCAACCTCTTGATCTCCAATTGGCTGCTGAGATTTTGCAGTAGCTTGCCCTCTGAGTGGGCTAGCAGCAGCAGGAGCCTGGAGAATAAACTTGGAGACAGCCAATTAGGAGTCTGTATCCTGGACAATGTCTCAGCTGTCTGCCTCCCAGCAACTGGGTGTTCAGATTTCCCTTTGGTGCTGGCAGCGAGGCTCTGAAGCCTACAGTTAAATTCAGCCTTTGGGGAATATGATTTCAAACCATGTCCCAATCTGATAAAGACCTGCTTCTTGTCACTGAGGCAATTTGTGTCAATATCATCAGTTTCACCTTAATTCCATATGCTTCTATTATCTTAAAAATTAAACTTTTATGGCACTTTGCAGAACGCTTTCTGAAACCTACATATTCAACATCTACTCCGGTTATTTTAAGAGCCATGTTGTGTTACTTCATCATAGGATTCAATCAAATTTAACAAAAATTATTTGCCTTTAATAAATTATTGGAACCCCTCGTTGATTTACTCACACCTTTTCAAGGGAAAGTTCATCTTGCTGCTAATAATAGCTTCTAATAACTCCGACATCATCAGCACTAAGTCCATTGGTCTGCAGTTTCATGTTTACCTCTATCACCTTTCTTGAGTGCTTTTATGATATTAGTGGCCCTGCAGTTCTCTTGCACTGCCCCTGTATCCACTAAAGGTTGTGACTGATGTCTCCATTACTTCTGCTATTGCTTCTTTGATGAATTTCAGATGCATTCTACCTGGATCAGGTGACTTATCAATTTCCATTAATGTTAAACTTTTTAGTAAATCTTTTCTCTATTCATTTACTGTCACTTTCACATCAACCATTTTCTTTATGAAGACTGATGCAGAGAACTAATTTAGTTACAAATTTTACTTTTTTTAACTTCAGCCACTTCCTATATCTTGACATTTTTTTGGGTCTCAATAAGCAACACAGTTTCCTTTCACACTTTAGCAGTGTATAAAATGATTAGGCATTCAATTTAACGTTGCCTTTAATTCAACATTGACTGTTAATCTTTTCTCATAACTTCTCTGGCACTAACTTTTTCAATTCTTTCTGATACTTGCCGTTATAGTCATTCTTTTTACTGAATCCTGCGCCAAACATTTGCCATCAACCTCCTTTTTTCAGTTAACTTTAACTTTTATTTATTTTGTCATCTTAGGATGTTCTAATCATTTCTCTTCAAATTAAGATGTTTTGCTTTTTTGTTAATTATTTCTTCCCTGAGTGCCATCCATTAATGTGTTAACCTGCAATCACTTTTCCTTATTCCTAATGAAGAGCTTACTTTCAAAATGCTGATCCTCCTGCTCCTCAGATGCTGCCTGACTGGCTGTGCTTTTCCAGTGCCACACTTTTTGACTCTGATCTCCAGCATCTGCAGTCCTCACTATCACCTTTTCCCACATAACTGTGTGACATCCCTTTCCAAATCACTAAAACAAGCTTTTCCTTAGTTGAGCATTTTTACCTTTGATATTTTCCATTCCCATTCCTGAATTACTTTGAACGAAATTATGTTGATGATCTATTGCCAGAAACTCCTCCCTTTGCCCTACTTCATTTCCTGGAACTAGACTCTGTTTTGTTTCTTGTTGAATTGATTGATTGAGAAAGTCCATATGTCAGAAATTCACCCCATCCACTAATGTTAGAACTCCCACTCTGAAATAACTGCACAGAAGCTGGTATTCTGGGACTTGTTAGTTACATGAACACAGTACATGGGCTCTGACCAGCCAGTTCAGTGCCAGTCTCCAGAGTGAGGAGACTCTCTGACACTCCTGTTTATATCTGTCAGCCAGGACTCCCTGAGTGTCCCCAGGTAAACAGCCCCCAATCAGGGAACTCATACTCAAAGAGCTCTACCTGGCCAACCTCATTCCAATCACTACACGCTGTCAGGGAAGCTTTCCCAAATTGTGGACCATAGCCCTATTAGGAGTCATTGGAGAAGCTGTTGGGGTTGAGTTCTGAGCTGTAATGGACTGCTTTCTGAAAACTGCAAAGGGCTTGTTTTGTTTTTGGAAACCTTGTCTTTTTTTCTCTCAGAAGGAAAACAAGTGACAGAAGGTGCCGGTGGAGGGGGGGGGGGGGGGGGGAGGGTTGGGGGGTGGGGGGGAGATTGGACAGAGAAGCAGGAGATGAGGATGAAGAACGGGACATGGAGCGTGCTCAACTCCCAGCCCCAAATGAAACCTCTCCCCTCTGCTGATCAACCCTCATACACCCCCAAAACTTTCACCGTGGAATCGTGAGGCATTAAAATGAAGTCATGTCAGGAAACAGTTTAGGAAGCACTGCTCAATGGGTATACAACGAGTTCTAAGATTACTATTTCATTTTGTTAGGTACCGTTGAAATCTTTCACACATTTTCTTCTCTGTTATTTTCATTCTGTTTACTGTTGCTTTCTCCATGTATAATCCCTGCAAGAAAAGTTACCAACAATATCACAGCTTTCCCTCTGTTCCTCAACTCAATTTAAATTGATTCAGTGCTAGAATCACATCCTTAGTTGTGTCTTCATGGAGTTGTATGCACGACATGGTCAATCTGTTTCCATGAACTTTTCTTTTCAATCCACCTATCGATCTGTGCAATAGAAGGCAGATTTCTTACATTAACTTGTTGGTTACTTTGGACTTTCCTGTTTGCTCTCATGTATGGAATGAGCTGCCAGAGGAAGTGGTGGAGGCTAGTACAATTGCAACATTTAAAAGGCATCTGGATGGGTATATGAATAGGAAGGGTTTGGAAGGATATGGGTCGGGTGCTGGCAGGTGGGACTAGATTGGGTTGGAACATCTGGTTGTCATGGACGGGTTGGACCGAAGGATCAGTTTCCGTGCTGTACATCTCTATGACTCTATTGGTGAAATCAACTTGTCCACTTGCTCAATTGTCTTACCTGAAGATTCCTCTTGCTTGATGTGATATCCACAATTGTTGTTGAGAATTCTTCTTTGAAAGATAGGAACGTCAGATATTCTATTTGAACTTCTCCTTTCCTAGTCATCTATGAATGTAATGTGTGACTGGAATTGTTCATAAGTAGTTGTTCACTGTGCTGTATTGCACTCTGGCTCAATTCAGTTGTAGGTACTTCAATTACTCTGAGTCAGATTTACTGTTCAGTTGCTGCATGTTTGTGTCCCTTTCTTCCAAAGATTTGTTGGCACTAGAATCTTCAATGTTGATAACAATGGAAAACATTTCTGCCAAATTACTATGGTCACAGATTTCCAACTCATTGATGGTTTAGACAAATTTCTTATTCCAATGTAAGTAACATCAGGGAATTGTGCTTTTTATTTAGGTTCAACTGTGAGTTATAGCACCCTGTAAAAATCTTGGATCAATTGGTCTTTGACCAGCTGTGTCTCGGCTAGCTGTTCCTTGACTGAATGTTATCTAACAGCTTCCTGGCTTTGAATGAGAATGTAGTTAATACACCACTTTCTGTTTGAAAGTGAGAATTTCAGTTTGTGAAAGTCAAACAGGTTTTCTAAGATTTGTTATCTCTCCTATGTTTGAGAGTTGTTTGTAGCATACCTTTAACACAATGGTCCCCAGAGTTCAACTTCTGTTGACTGTAAAATATTTGGTCAACCAAGGCTCAGTACCAGATAAGATCATGACAATTTCTCGTGTTTAACTTGAAATTCATGAGATTCCCATGGTATAAATATTAGAGGGCCAAAATATTTGGTTACAGTCACCAATTTCCATTAGGAAATCTTTGAGCCTGTCTCTATCTGGGAAATATTGTACCTCTTTTAGTTCCTTGAGTGATTCATTCTTAGTCTAATGCTTTTCTGCAGATCTGTCCTGTTTCAATACATTTTCCACAAGTAACCTGTTATTTTACTGTAAAAGTGCTCAATTTTAAAAGCAGGGCTCTGTTCATGCCAGTATTGCATCTTTGCTCTGTAATGTCGGCAAAGACTTTTCATGTTTGCTGTTGTACCCACAACATTAACTTATTACATGTGACCTTTATGGTTCTGTATCTTAAAAATTGAATGGATTCCAAAGACTACTTCTTCCAAGTTTCCCCCAAGAGTCAATCTATGTTACTGCACCTTTGCCTTACTATGCAATTTGAATGGTGTTCTCTCAAGTTAAATCTGACAAAACCTCATTAGTAATGACTTTTAAAAAAGTCAATCTCTTATGAATTCAAAATCTAAGTTACCGTAGTTGCATTTCTCTACTCATTTTGGGAGATCATTAATGACATCATCCATTAATTCTGCTAGATGTTGTATTCCTCTGTTAAATCAAACTCTTTCTAAATTTTTATTATTCCTGAGGTTAAAATAATTACCAAAGGCTTACGGTACCCCTTTAAATATGTTTGTTGCTTCTTTTATCCCTTGGTAAGCAATAACAACATCTGCTAAATTCACATTTTGTGTGGAAGTGTATTTATTCATTCTTCTGACTTAATATACAGGTTAAAAGCTCTTCAACACCTCAAAAATTATTTTCTCCAAGATGTCCAATTCGTTAATATCTAGTGGCCTATCTCTGAAATTAAATCACCCTGGCCATACTATTTCTGATGCTTTGGATTCCTAATGTGATTATCTACTTCATCTACTTTAGAGATTTTGATGTTGTAATAATGGTGGTTCTCTCAGAATTTGCAGTTGTACCAGAAGATTTTCCAGCTCTTTGCAGCTTTCATAGAGGATTCCAACTGTTATAGAGGATTTCCTACCTTTTGTAATAGAATGGTATCTCTGAAAAAGTTTCCATGTTAAGCCAGAATCACTCAGTCCTTTAAATTGCCCAGCCTTTAACTGTGTTAAATGACTGGGTCTGTGATTTCTCCCAGCTTTCTACTCCTAGGTTATACAAGTTTCTCACTTTGCTCTCTTAGTCCATTTCTTACTGTTGAGCCATGCCTCCTGGTATCTGTCCTGTTATGGTACATCACATGATCTGAATTGTATCTTATTTTTATAATTTCCAACTCTTATGTTTAGGTTAATATTTCGTATTGCCCCTTAGATCAGTTGTCTAGATGCCTAGTTTGCAGAGTGAACAGCAGCGGTTGAATTCCCATACTGGGCAAGGTCAAAATAAATGCCCTATCTTCTCAACTTCACCCTCACCTGAGGAGTGGTGACCCACAGATTAAACTGCCAATGATTGTCTCTCTCTGAGGGGACAATGGGACAATAGTGGTTATTTGATTTGATGTATTATAGTCACATGTACTGAGATGTACTTACCATAGATCGCCTTGTGGGACCGTCCTGGATTTTTTATGAAGAGAGTTTGAGACGGAGGTACTGAGCAATCTTTTCCAAGCCAATAAAATAAACAGCTTGTGACACCTAGAGTTCATTTTTTAAGTTGGAACAGTTGAAGCAACCTGAATGGGCGGAGTTAGGCTCTCACAGAATCACAGTTTTAGTTCAGCTTTCAGGAGTTGTTCGGGTTTTGAAGCTGCTGTACATCTCTCCCTGCTACAACAAAACACTTGAGTTCTATCTCACTCTCTCTCTGCTGGAAGTTTTCTTGATGTTCTTTTCTCTGGGCTGGAGAAACCTTGCATGTGAGGCAATCTATTTTACAGAATTTGTCTTTGCCAAGGGTTTGTTTATGGGATATTAGAACAGTTGCTGTTTTTAACTAAATAAACTATTATTCTCTTAAGTTTTCCAATAGAGTTAAACTTAAATAAATGCTTCTTTCTTTTGTTTGTATTTTAACTGTAGTGTAAGAATACAACTGAGTAGTATAACTAATCAAATTACATCTGGGACACAACACCTTACATTTGCCTTTAAATAAAATCAAAGTTAGGATCTAGGCTCTCCTGGATATATTTGAAGGGGTTTTGGTCTGGTCCATAGCATTAGGTAAGGATCAAAAATGGGATTCACACTAATTTTCTGCTGTAAATAATTACTTTCCCATTCATAATTGGATAGGTGTCTAGTCATGGCGTCGAAGAGTCATAGAGATACGCAGCACGAAAACAGAACCTTCAATGCAATTCATCCATGCTGACCAGATACCTTAAGTAAATCTAGTCTTATTTGCCAGCATTTGGCCCACACCCCCCTAAATCCTTCCTATTCATATACCCATCCAGATATCTTTTAAATATAGTTGTACCAGAATTCACCATTTCCTTTGGCAGCTCATTTCATACACGCACCACCCTCTGAGTGAAAAAGTTGCCCCTTAGGACCTTTTAAATCTTTCCCCTCTCACCTTAAACTTATGCCCTATAGTTTTGGATTGCCTTATTGATTTACCCTATCCATGCCCCAATACTTTTATCAACCTCTATAAGTCACCTCTCAGCCTCCAACGCTCTCGGGAAAATGGCCCCAGCCTTTTCAGCCTCTCTCTATATCTCAAATGCTCCAACCCTAGCAACATCCTTGCAAATCTTTTCTGAACCCTTTCAAGTTTCACAGCCTCCTTCCTATAGTGGGGAGTCAAGAATTGCGCGCAATGTTCCAATAGTCAACCAATCAAAATTTTTACAGTGCAGATGGAGGCTGTGTGGCCCATTGAGTCTGCACTTACCCTCCAAGGAACATCCCATTTCCACCCTCTTCCCGTAGCTCCACACTTACCATGGTTAATCCACCTAGCCTGCACATCCTTGGACACTAGCGGGCAATTTAGCATGGCCAATCCACCTAACCTTTACATCTTTGGACTATAGGAAGAAACCAGAGCACCCGATAGAAACCCACACAACTATGAGGCGAACGTGCAAACTCCACACAGTCAGACACCCAAGGTTAGAATTGAACTTGGGGCTTGGCACTGTGAGGCAGCAATGCTGATCACTGATCCACCAATGGTTATGGGTCATTTGAGTTGGGGTTGCCTCAGGAATGTTTGTTTTCCACTTCAGTAATTTTTTATTTATAATAATAATTTGTGTATCAGAAGCCACTTGACTGACAATTACCGTCACATTTATGATTAAAATGTTGCTAGTTTTTTTTCTCTCTGTGATCAGTCCCCTCAGTGTATAATGTTAAGTAATAGTTCACCCAAGTTAAAGCAGATTTACAGAATGGCATTGCCTCACACTCTCACTACAAAATGAATAGCCAAATGAATTAAATGTCTTGCTCATTTTTTAAAAATCTGTTACATACCGAGGAGAGAAATGATGCTGTTTCAAAGAGGAGATAGCATTGAAAATGTTACACTGATCTAATTTACATTTCACCCCTGATCATCTGACTAATGAGCATGTGCAAATGTGTGAAATTATTCTATATGATCACCAATGGTGATGTGTGCAAAGGACCTGTGGGTTTCAATCAGGAGATTAATGCTGACCTCCCGGATCAATAGTTTGTTGTTGGTAAAGTTATTAAGGATTGTGGAGTAAAAGCAAATAAGTAAATGTGAAATGCACACCAGTCATGATCTAACGGGATAGAGAAGCATGTTTAAAAGACTAAACAGTCTATCACTGTCTACTGCTGTCACTATCTCCAATAATTTTTGTTTACCAAAGTGAGCTCAGTCTAAAAATCGAACTCTCGACTTCTCTGCAGTTATCTCCATTTGTCTATAAAAAGCAGTAACAGGTCATTGATGACACAGTGTAACTCTCTGTACTGGAAAAATAATCAACTGCTGATGATAACCATGAACATTTGTTTGCACTGATGTATGCCTAGCAGTATGGTAAACTAAATTGATCTTTGCAACTAAATTAGTCCAACACTATAAGGTTGAAAATGTGTTGCTGGTTAAAGCACAGCAGGTTAGGCAGCATCCAAGGAACAGGAAATTCGACGTTTCGGGCCAGAGCCCTTCACCTCTCCTCATTCTTGATGAAGGGCTCTGGCCCCAAACGTCGAATTTCCTGTTCCTTGGATGCTGCCTAACCTGCTGTGCTTTAACCAGCAACACATTTTCAGCTCTGATCTCTAGCATCTGCAGACCTCACTTTTTACTCCAACACTATAAGGTTGGATGAAGTTAATGATTTAATATCTATAGTGCATCCACTACAAGCAAGGGAACTGCCAATCTGAAATAATTTTTTTTTAGAAGAAGTGATCTGTGCTGTCAGCCCAGCTAAAACAGTCATACCCTGTACTCTCAGTCACACTCAAAGCTAAATCTCCAGCATAATATCAGGAGAGTACTATTTTGCTGGAAGGGGAAGCCTACAGAAAAATTAGGCAAAGGGTTGGCACAAACACTGAGAGGTGTGTTTATCATATGGATAACATGTCCAATGCAGAGAACTTCAGAATTCCAATGCCAATCTTTTAGATATTAGATAGAACTGGAGCCCTGCAGCAGCCTTGGCAACATTCTCTTCCCAAGTAATACCACCAGCACAAAACAGCTATTAATTAGTCATTTACTTCATTGCTGTTAGTGGGGCATAGCTTACCTGCAGAGTTTGCCTGCAACAGTATGCTGACCACACATCAAAGTCTTTTTCTGTGATATGTTTGACAATGTTTCTCTATAGCAAGGTGGCAGTTAATGTGAATAGATTAAGAATCAGAGTCACCGGCCCAAAACTAAAACAAGAAAGGTGGCCCCTGACCATGGCTAACAAGGGAAATTAGGGATAGTATTATATCCAAGGAAGGGGCATACAAATTGTCCAGAAAGACCTGCAGACCTGAGGATTGGGAGCAGTTTTGATTTCAGTGAAGGGATTGATTAGAAGAGAAAAATACAATATGAAGGTAAGCTTGTGGGGAACATAGGAACTGACTGCAAAAAATTCCAAAGGGAAAAGGATTAGTGAAGACATTCACAATACATGTAGGTCCTTACATTCAGAAGCAGGGGAATTATAAATGCCAACAAAAAGACAACAAACCACTTAAATACACACTTTATTTCTGTCTTCATAAAGGAGAACACAAACAACAGGCAGCATTCATCAAAAGTGGGGAAAATACTACAGTTCATGATAAGTGATTTAATAATAGAGCATTTGGGAAACAGTGACAGGATTGGGCAGAGTCAGCATGGATTTATTAAAGGGAAATCAGGCTTAGCAACTCTACTGGAATTATTCAAGGACACAACTAGTAGAGTTGTTAAGGGGTGTGACTGCTCAACATGATGGATTTATGATGGATTTAAGACAAATGGATTTATGTAAATGAGGCATGCTGGGAAATTGAGATAAAATGTGACCAAAGTGACTGTGCGAATAAACATGCTGCAGAATCCAGACTGGCTGCAGCTACAGACAGACAGTATGTAATTGACCCAGCAGCTGCAGAAAATACAATATACTCTTGAATTTGGAATTGAATAATTTTGACCGGAATGCCATCCACAGGACAATTGCAAGCATCAAGTTGCTTACCAGACATGGGGTGCCTCACACCATTATTTGAAAATGCATACTTGACATACATGCACCCAAACCCTCCAGGAATGGATGCCTAAGGACCACCCTGCTATCAACATATCATCGCCTGGTTAGGTCTGATCGATTAGGGTGACTGAGCCCTCATCTATCTATTGGGGGACATTGAGGTCCCTCCCAAAAGGCCTCAGGTATAAGAATTGCCACAACAACACCCTTAGGAACAGTAATTCAAGACTAACCACTGTGAAGAGAAAACTCCCCCTAGGACCACTGGGAGAAGAGGATAATACATTCATCGCCAGGTGGATCAATGGTAACATCTAGTGTGATGGTGTATGATCATCCAGAGTTAAGTTAAAGCATAAGATAGTTGATTAGATTTATAGGATAAAATGTTAGTTTATAATGTATTTTGTTGTTATAGTATTAATTGAGTTAAATAAATAAATATTATCATTTATTATGTTTGAGAGTTGACTCTTAGTTTCTTTGCTAGATATAACATTTAAAATGCACTGTGTGGCAGGCGCAACAGAGGGATGCAGTGGATATGGTTTATTTAGACTTTCAGAAGGCATCCAATAAGGTCCCACATAAGAGATGAACATGTAAAATCAAAGTGCATGGGATTAGGGGTAATGTACTGACCTGATTAGAGAACTGATTGGCAGACAGGAAGCAAAGGTTAGGAATAAATGGGTCATTTTCCAAGTGGCAGGGAGTGACTAGTGGGATACCAAAGGAATCAGTGCTTGGACCCCAGCTATTCACAATATATAAAAGATTTAGATGAGGGAGCTAAATAAACATCTTCAAATTTGCAATGACACAAAGCTGGATTGGAACGTGAACTGATGCTTCAGTGTGATTTGGATAAATTGAGTGAATGGGCAAATGCATTGCAGATGAAATATAATGTAGATAAATGTGAGGTCACCCACTTTGGTAGCAAAATCAAGAAGGCACATTACAATGTTAATGAGATAGATTGTGAAAAAGGGGAGGTGAAATGAGATCTCAGTGTCCTCATACACCAGTCAGGAAAAGTGAGTAGACAGTGAAGAAGGTAAATACTATGTTGTCCTTCATAGCGAGAGGATTCGAGTACAGGAGCAGGAGTGTCTTGTTGCAATTGTATAAGTCCTTGGTGAGACTATACTTAGAATATTGTGTGCAGTTTTATTCTCCTTATCTGAGGAAGGATGTTCTGCCAAATGAGGGAGGGCAACAAAGACTTATCAGGCTAAATCCTATGATGGCCAGGATTGGTGCAAGTTTAGAGACCAGATAAGAATATACTCACTGGTGTTTAGAAGAATGAGGAGGTTTCTCATGGAAATCTATAAAATTCTAACAAGACCAGATAGGGTAAACACAGGAAGGATCTTCCCACTGACCGGAACCAGGGGTCACAGTCTAAGGATACAGGGTAAGACTGGCATGAAAAGAAATATGTTCACCCAAAGAGCAGTGACCTATGGAATTCTCTACATCTTGGTAGGTACCACTCTCACTCCTGAGTTTCAGGTTATGGCTTTACATGCCAGTCCTAAAAGGAAAGAACCAAATTCATGCTGGCAACCTGGTGCACTGACTGAATGCAGCAATGGGGAGGATACTGTTTTCAAAAGCTCTGTTTGCTGCTCTGTAGGCCAGATCCATCCACCTTTGCACCCTTGTTACATTTATCAAAAAAATCTATTGATTTCAGTCCTGAAGGCTATAATTGCCTCTGCAATCATCCAAGCAGGAGTACAGTGGTCAATGGAGCATTCACCTTCCAGTTATCTGGGAGAAAGTGTAAGAACTGGGAGATCTAAATAGGTATTAATCGATGGAGCTGTGGTTGGGGGATGTGCTGGAAGTGGTGAGAGGGAATCGAATGATTTAGAAGTGTACCTACACATGTTTTTATATCCCTGTCTGTCCACCTCCTTTCTCTGAAAACGTTATTGCTGATGTTTGCATGTTTGTGTTTGATATTTTATTTTCTTATTTTTCTTGGGTTTAATAGGAAATAAAATCCATTCTCCTTCACTCAAGACAACATTAGAATTGGCTGTCCTTCATTTTTGATTTGATTAACTATGACTAATTGAAGTATGATAGTTATGTACTAACAACATAAACACAACAACTTGTTGCGAGAAGCTGGAAGGGTGTAAGAAGAGAGGAATCGATCACTTCTGCTCACCTTGTTGGGACATTCTTCACAATGAAGAATGTTCTGTCTTGAGTAGAATGGTGCGTTTGACCCCAGTCTCATCGGTGGCAGATGCAAAACAACAGAAGCTAAAGAGTTCATTTGGAAAGGAATATCCCAATTTGTTCAAAATGAGGAAAGTTAAAACTGAAAAAAGCATTGCACTGAAGAAAGGTAATGATTCTTATACATTTATAGACCCAGAATGTAACACATTGTTTAATGAAACAAGTTGAGAGTTAATTTGAAGAGGTGGCAAGAGAGAAGTCGTTCCTCTAGTCTCAAAACCAGCAGAGTGGTGTGCAGGTATGGGTCTAGTCCCAGTACCCGAGCTTCATGGAGTTCTCCAAACTGTGTAGAACTTATACAACTCAATAAGGTCTTAGCAAGAAAATTTCAGCTCTATCTATTGTTGATGAAAGTGTAGCTTAATTATCTAAGAACAGAGTTTTCAGGAAGCTCGATGCAAAACAGTGGCTTTTAGCAAGTACGACTCATTAAGCAATTTATGTTTGGAAGATTTTGCTTCAAAAGACGATCATTTGGAGTTGCATCTGCACCAGAGAATTTTCAAAGAATAAAGTCTAACAAGGTCTTTGCAGAGTCATATGTCACGTAGACGAGATACACTATCCCCACAAAACATCACTGAGGGCCTGAACGAACTCAGATATAATTTTTTGATCACTGATGTCTCTACTGCCCTTTGTAAAATTTCAGACAGGTCAGGGATGGGCGGGCAGGCCAGACACTGGTTTCCAAGAGATCTTCAGCTTTCAAAGCTGCAAGTAATGGGATGTGAAATCCATCCATATGATATGTTGGTTTCTGAGGTAGATAGAGGTTATGGGAGCAGCAAGCAGGAAAGTGGAGTTGAGACAAAGACCTAATCTGCCTTGATCTTGAAGCAGTTTCTGAAGCCATATAGCTTAATCCTGATCCTATTTCTTCCTCCTACATTCCGCATGGACCTACATTCAGGTTGTTTTTTCTGAACGTGGGGTTTTTTGGAGCCAATTAAGGACTGCCTGTTAAGTTTCATGTCGACAGATTTATCTGTTGCTAGCTACCTCAAGACAGAACAATATTACAAAGGGAGCTTCAAAAGGGCTTTCAATCCTATATTTGCACATGCCAAGGAGTTAATGTCTGGTTCCTCAATACTTATTTCTCCATTAATATGTTTAATCTGGTGGGTGGCACATCTCTCATCAAAATGAAAGAGAAAGGTGCAGTGCTACTGAAAACAGTTCATAGCAGACAGAGTGATACCAATTTAGCTTAAATTGCATATAAATCCTGCCTAACATTTCCTACTTTATAATTGTACCTTTACTTGTTTTGAGACATCATGAATTTGTGAAAGATTTCATACAAGATACAAGTCTAAAGGAAAATGTGCAGTCCACAAGCAAAAGAACTACTACTTCTTCCAGAATTCTTGCACTCACTAATTGGGAAGTTTTGGTTTTGCTTTATTTTTATCATTTTTCGAACCTCGGTGCCTGAGATTAGAGTTGAAATCCATTGTTGGCAGAGAGCTGTGTATCAGCCCATTGAGTATTTACTCAGCCTGCACTGTCTGACGAGCTAAAGTCAGGACCTTGAAAGCTCTTTTTGTCCCAGTGAGAACATTCCAGGCTGCGAGAGAGCAGTGAAAAATGAGAGACCACCCTCAAATGAGTTTTGTTCTTTCCTTGATCTTGGTGTCTGTCTCTATCCAGCTGTCAGCATCTGATCCATCGAAAACAAATTGGCTTCTCAACGTTTTGTTACCACCGATAAGCCCTGAAGATGCAAACTTTAAGCATAGTGAAGTCCCGCCCCTGGTCATTGGTAAGCAGAGACAGTAATAGTTGTTCTGTAGTTGGATTGTTGGGGGAGCAGAGGGTGTTCATTTTAATGATAAAGATGGGAATCATACAGCAAGTGACAGGAATCAATTGTATTGAATGTTTTGGAGAAAGACATCCGTTGTTCAGAAAGCTATAGATCCATCCAAACTATCCATTCATGCCCAGGAACATGTCATCTCTCTCTGCTATTGGTATTTCCAAAGACATCATAAGACCCAGAGCTATGGAATGGAGCCCATAATGGGGATATCAAAAGAGTTGACTTCAGTGTGGCTTTTGGTAATTAAACAAAAAAAAATTGGAGATTTAGTGATAGACAAGTTGATAGCAGTGACCTTGGTACTGATTCCACCTTTGCCACTGGGTTGGTCGCTGGTTATGGAAACCGTGGCTTCGATTTCAATTGAAATTTTGAGTTTATAATTGAGCTAATCGGCAAAGTCAGTTTTATAGCTGGGGAAAGGTTGAAAATCCACACCCATTGTATAGGTAAGGCATGCGTTATCCACTGGTGTGAATGAAATGTGCGCCCTTTTCAATGTAACAGATTATTTGGATGGTAATATTGGAACAAAGAAATTCTAGAGACTCTTGCAGAGCATCATTCCCGCCCTGTATTTTTGCCTCAGATTGCAGGGAGAGGTGCATTTGAACAGTTGAGGTGGTAGTCTAGATCTGACTGACGTACTGTGGTGATACCTATCCACTGTGACATAAGTAATACCCAGAGTGTGAGCCCCAAGCTTCGAATGAGAAAGAAGCAGCTACTGTGGAAGACAAGGTGGATGTGTTATTCCATGAATTAAATCTGGTGATGTTTGCTCTGTTTGATATCCCAGCATACCTTTCACAGGAGACCACAGCTTATATGGAAGATATGAGGCAGACATATTCAACACCGGGATAAAGCCCTTTTCCCAAACTCCTGATTGATAAACTATGTGTTTATTCTTATCCAGATTCAGTGTGTTGTATTATCAGGCTGGGATAAAGGAGTAAAGCAGTCTCAGCCAGCAATTGTTTGTCTTGTTTGTGAAATATTCAGCTGTGTAACATTTAGCAATGTGGCTGAGGAAAGGTAAAGTTTTTCTTTTAGAAATGCGAAATGACTTTTATCATACTGCAACATGTGGTTTTAGAGCGGAGAGATGCATTTTATTTAGATCTCGGGCAGTTTAGGCTTGGTTTGAGTTGTGATTTTATCCTGTAAACAGCTAGATATCATTTGGCAAATACTAAGCCCATTTTAGGTAGTGTGACTATTTGTCTTTGCATTTCCTTGTGTAATGAGTCAAAGACCTGATTATAATCTTGCTCAGTCTGACTTCTGCTAGAGTTTCAAAAGTATCAGCCATGACATGATACAGCATCAAAGATCATGATCATTTTGTTACCTTTGTATGAACATCCTGCTGTGTTTTCATTGAGCCTAAATGTTTTTAAAAGACATGATGGATCAAAGTTCATGTTGTTGTTGTTCAAATGAAAAAGTTGCCCCTTAGGTCTCTTTTATATCTTTCTCCTCTCACCCTAAACCTATGCCCTCTAATTCAGGAATCCCCGACCTCAGGGAAAAGACTTTGCCTCTTTACTCTATCCATGCCCCTCATAATTTTGTAAACCTCTACAAGGTCACCCCTCAGCCTCTGACACTACAGGGAAAACAGCCCCAGCCTGTTCAGCCTCTCCATATATCTCAAATCCTCCAACCCTGACAACATCCTTGTAAATCTTTTCTGAACCCTTTCAAGTTTCACAACATCTTTCCGTTAGGAAGGAGACCAGAATTGCATGCAATATTCCAACAGTGGCCTAACCAATGTCCTGTACAGCAGCAACATGACCTCCCACACCTGTACTCAATACTCTGACCAATAAAGGAAAGCATACCAAACACCTTCTTCACTATCCTATCTACCTGTGACTCCACTTTCTAGGAGCTATAAACCTGCACGCCAAGGTCTCTTTGTTCAGCAACACTCTCTAGGATCTTACCATTAAGTATATAAGTCCTGCTAAGATTTGCTTTCCCAAAATGCAGCACCTCACACTTATCTGAATTAAACTCCTGCCACTTCTCTGCCCATTGGCCCATCTGGTCAAGATCCTGTTGTAATCTGAGGTAACCCTCTTCGCTGTCTACTACACCTCCAGATTTGGTGTCATCTGCAAACTTACGAACTGTCCCTCTTATGCTCGCATCCAAATCATTTATGTAAATGACAAAAAGTAGAGGATCCAGCACTGATCCTTGTGACACTCCACTGGTCACAGGCCTCCAGTCTGAAAAACAACCCTCCACCACTACCCTCTGTCTTCTACCTTTGAGCCAGTTCTGTATCCAAATGGTTAGTTCTCCCTGTATTCTGTGAGATCTAACCTTGCTAATCAGCCTCCCATGGGGAATCTTGACTGCTAAGTTTCACTTCCGCACTTTTGGTATGCAATTCTGTAAGGTACTCATAGAATCATAGAACCTATACAGCTATTTGATCCATTGAGTCCACACCAAACCTCCAAAGAGCATCCCATCCAGACACATTCCCCTCCCCAAACCCCATAACCCTACATTTCCCATGGCTAGTCCACCCAGTCTGCACATCCCTGGAGGCTACAGGCAATTTAGCATTGCCAATCCACCTAACTCGCACATCCTTGGACTTTGGAAATTGGATCAGTGCTTGAGGTACGTAAGAGATGTGAACCTAATTCTGGGTTGGGAGGTCTGGGCTTTACCTCCAACTAATAGAGTAGATTTTATAACCCATCTTATCAACTTGCAGAACTTTTTTGGGGAATTTGTGCAAAGGAGCATTAAGGTCTCTCTGCTTGTCTACATTTTTGAAAATCAGGCTATTTATAACTTCTATCTTTCAGGGTTAAGTCTTCCAAAATGCATCGCTTCACACTTCTCCACATTGAAATCCATCTGCCATATTTTTGCCCAATTTGCCATCCTTCCTATGTCATGCCAAACTCTGTAACAATCCTCGAGGAGAAAGTGAGGACTGCAGATGCTGGAGATCAGAGCTGAAAATGTGTTGCTGGAAAAGCGCAGCATGTCAGGCAGCGTCCAAGGAGCAGGAGAATCGATGTTTTGGGCATGAGACCTTCTTCATTCCTAAAGAAGGGCTCATGCCTGAAATGTTGATTCTCCTGCTCCTTGGATGCTGCCTGGCCTGCTGCGCTTTTCCAGCAACACATTTTCAGCTCTGTAACAATCCTCACCATGATCAACGACTTTGCCAAATTCTGTATCTTTTGCAAACTTTAAAATGCTGTTCCCATCCCATACTCAAATGTAGGCCATACCTAAAAATTGAAAACTTTTGGACTCAATTTGGACTTAATTGAAAATTATTGGATTCAAATTATTGGGGGTGACGTGGTGGTACAGTGGTTAGCACTGCTCCCTCATAGCACCAGGGTCCCAGGTTCGATTCCAACCTTGGTCAACTGTTTGTGTGGAGTTTACACATTCTCCCCGTGTCTGCGTGGGTTTTCTCCGGGTGCTCCAGTTTCTTCCAAAAATGTGCAGGTCAGGTGAAATGGCCATAAGTTAGGTGCGTTAGTCAGAGGGAATGGGTCTGGGTGGGGTTACTCTTCGGAGGGCCTGTTTCCACACTGTAGGGAATCTAATCGAATCAATTTAACATGCCTGCAAATGATCTCCCAATTTGAAAAGCATTAATCATAACAACAGCTCTTTTCCTGTTAGTGATCAAGCTTTGCATCTGTAGAGCCACCTTCCTCTTAATTCCATGGATCTACATTTTCTTAATAAGCTGCCTGCATGGTCCTTTGTCAAATACATTTTGAAAGTTATTATCTCATACACTACTTTGATCAACCTTCCCTGTTACTTCATGAACTAAGTTAATCTGACAAAGTTTACCTTGGGCAAATCAATACTGGCTCTCCCTCATTAACTAGTGCCTTTACAGATGCAAGTTTATTTTGTCCTTCATAAAGGATTCAATAATTTTCCCATCATCAATAACAGAATGACTGATCTATTATTATTATTATTTATTCCTATCTCTTTCATGATGTACTTTCAGCACCCAGCATACCAAACGCCTTCTTCACTACCCTATCTACCTGCAACTCTACTTTCAAGGAGCTTATGAACCTGCACTCCAAGGTCTCTGTTCAGCAACACTCCCAAGGTCCTTACCATTAAGTGTATAAGTCCTGCTAAGATTTGCTTTTACAAAATGCAGCAGCTCTCATGTACCTAAATTAAACTCCATCTGCCACTTCTCAGCCCTTTGGCCCATCTCATCAAGATCCCGTCGTAATCTGAGGTAACCTTCTCTGCTGTCCATTACACCTCCAATTTTGGTGTCATCTGTAAACTTACTAATTATACCTCCTATGTTTATATCCAATTCATTTGCAGCATTTATAATAGAGTTTGAAATGTACCACAAATCCCAGAAAAGCTACCAAACATTGTTATTGTGCAGAAAATTGTTTGTAACTGCCATTAAATGTCTTTGACTAGGCATAGATTTCTGGGGAAAGTGAGGACTGCAGATGCTGGAGATCAGAGCTTAAAAATGTGTTGCTGGAACAGTGCAGCAGGTCAGGCAGCATGAAAGGAGCAGGAGAATCGACGTTTTGGGGTGGGAACCCCTTTAATATTTTCCTTTCTCCCCATCAGCCCACCTTGAACATCCTAAAATCTCCCAAAGTACGCTATTTTTCTTTGAATCATAATCAACTTGTTTTTACAGTGCAGACAAACAAAATCTCACTAACGATAACAGTCAAAATTTACCAGTCACCTGAATACTGCAGAAGTAAAACTTCCTGCGTACACTGAGTCCCCAGGACAATCTTGTTTGTTTTATGTTGGCTGCCCCACATGCAACTTGTGCAAGTATTGGTGGTGCCTTCAGCATGTGAGCCCAGTTTAGGACAGGTACAGTTGAAAATCGTTCATCTACAATGTAGGCAGAAGACTATATTTGAAAAATAAAATATTGATTTAGTATTCAAGCAATTACTGAATATTAATTTAAAATCTCTCAAAGATTTCATAATTAGGTATTATGTTTTAAAATGCTTAGATGATGACCTCAATATTGACCACAAAATGATCTTTTTTTTGGACCACCATTTTCTTCCCTCCACTAAAGCCAAACTGATACATTTTGGTATAAAGTCTACTGGCATCAGCCAGACTGACAAAAGTGTCTATTTTTCATGGGTATGCCTCAACAGAAGTGTCAGAGAGTGCAGCAAGAGAGTGCAAACGCTTTGAGTTGAGCTAAGTGTGGGAGTGCAAACAAGTTGGGGAGGGAGGCATTGCTGCGTCTTGCTCCGGCCAGTTTTACAAAGGGCTGCTTTGTGGTCAAGGTACTGCAGGTTAGATTGAAGAGCAGCCCTAGGCGAATACCAGACTTTGTTGAAGAGGACAAGCAGCAACAAGGTAAGGATAAGGCTCTTTTTTATCCTAAGTCTACTAGCTGTTAAAGATGCAGAGACGGCAGTCAATGGAGTGGAATGGTCCATGTCAGATGTGGGAGATCAGGGACTGTCCCTGACAAATATGTCTACAGGAAGTATATCTGTCTGCAGCTCCTCTTAGACACCATGGCTGGGTTGGAGCGGCAGTTGGAAGCACTCAGGAGTATAGCGGAGGCAAAGAGTGCGATAGATTGTAGTTTCAAAGAGGTAGTCACTCTGCAGATACAGTCACATAGATAGGTGACAACCAGGAGAGGTAGGCAGGGATTGCAGGAGTCTCCTGTGATTATCTCCCTCTCAAACAAGTATACCATTCAGTTGGGGGAATTACCTCTCAGGGGAAAATAACAGCAGTAGCCACCAGTCTTTGGTGCCATAACTGGCTATGTTGTAAAGTTGGATCTGGCAAAGTCCAAGTGAACAATTGTGAGAGGGGACTCTCATAGAGTCAGAGAGATGTACAGCACGGAAACAGAACCTTCGGTCCAACCCATCCACACTGACCAGACATCCAAACCCAGTCCAATCCCACCTGGCAGCACCTGGCCCACACCACCCCCCACCCCCCCCCCCACACACCCCCACCAAACCCTGTCCCCCCCACCCATAGTAAATCTTGTTTCTAAGAAGCTTGTCCAATAATTTCCCTACCATTGACATAAAACTCACCAGTCTCTAATTTCCTGGAGTATTCTTGCCCTTCTTAAATAAAGGAATAACATTGGCTATTCTTCAGTCTTCTGGGACCTTGCCTGTGCCTAAAAAGGATAGCAAGAGCGCTGTCAAAGTCCCAGAAGCTCCCTCCTTTGCCTCCCTCAGTTTACTGGGATAGATCTTAGGACACATTGGGGACTGATCTACCTTAATGTTTTCAAGACACCAAAACCTCCTCCTTCTTAATATCAACATGCCCTTAAATATTAACATATCTCTCCCTAATCCTACTATCATCCATATCCTTCTCATTGATGAACACCGATGCAAAGTACTCATTAAAAACCTCACCCATTTCCTCTGATTCTAAACATAAATTCCCTCATTTGTCCTTGAATGGACCTACCTTTTCCATAGCTAACTTCTTGCTCCTAGTATACTTACAAAGTATCCCAGGATTCACCTTACTCTTACTTGTTAAAGACATTTCCTGGGCCTTTTTAGCCACCTTAATTACTTGTTTAAGTTATTTGCTGCATTCTTTATACTCCTTAAGGGTCTTTCTGAAGTCGGTTCCCTAAACCTTATATATGTTTCCTTTTCTTTTTGATTGAACTTTCAATGTCTCTTGTCATCCAGTCTTCCTGAATCTTGCCATTCATATTTTTCACCCTCACAGGAACATATGTGTCCTGAACTCCTTTAAAAGACGGCTGAAAATGTGTTGCTGGTTAAAGCACAGCAGGTCAGGCAGCATCTCAGGAATAGGGAATTCGACGTTTCGAGCATAAGCCCTTCATCAGGGCTATGTTGTAAAGTTGGATCTGACAAAGTCCAAGTGAACAATTGTGAGAGGGGACTCTCATAGAGTTAGAGAGATGTACAGCCCTTCCTGATGAAGGGCTTATGCTCGAAACGTCGAATTCCCTATTCCTGAGATGCTGCCTGACCTGCTGTGCTTTAACCAGCAACACGTTTTCAGCTGTGATCTCCAGCATCTGCAGACCTCATTTTTTACTCCTTTAAAAGACTCCCATTTGTCAAATGTGGATTTACCCTCAAACAGCCACCCCACCCCACCCCCCAATCTAATTTCTGAAGTAGCTGCCTAATAATCTCATAATTAGCCTTCCCACAATTTGGCACTTTCACCTGAGTACCAGTCTTATTCTTATCCATAACTATCTTAAAACATACAGAATTCTGATCACTGTTCCCAAAATGTTCCCCCACTAAAACTTGAATCACCAGGTCAGGCTCATTCCCAAACACAAGGTCTAGTACGGCCCCTTCCCAAGTTGAACTATCTACATATTGTTTCAAGAAGCCCGCCTGGATGCACCCAACAAACGTTGCTCCTTCCAAGTCCTTGGCACTAACAGTCCCAGTCAATACTGGGGAAGTTAAAATCATCCATGAAAACAACCTTGCTGTTTTTATATCTTTCTATGGTCTGCTTACATATATGTTCCTCCATCTCCTGCTGGCTATTCGGAGACATATAGTATAACCCAATCATAGTGATTGCACCTTGCTTATTCCTGAGTTCTACCCAGAGAGCATCTCCAGATGAACCTGTCAAGATCTCCTCTCTCAGTCATAGCTGTGACATTCTCCTTAATCAGTAATGCAATCCCCCTCACCCCTTTTACACCCTAACCTCTGGAACGCTGAGCTGCTAGTCCTGCCCTTCTCTCAACCAAATTTCTGTAATGGGTACCACATTGTAGCCCGACATATTAATCCAAACTTGAAGCTCATCTGCCTCACCTGTTATACCCCTTATTAAAAATGAACACACTTCACACTGCCAGTTCTGCCGTACTTGTTAACTTGGCCCTGTCTATTCCTCCTTACTTGACTTAACCTCTACTGTCTCCTCATCAATCCACATGCTGACCTACTGCTCTGGTTACCACCCCCAGCCACACAAGTTTTAACTCTCCTGACTGCACTACCATATGGCCTGCAAGGAGATCATTGCCTCTCCAGTTTAGGTGCAATCTGTCCTTGTACAGGTCACTCCTGCCTGAGAAGAAATCCTAAAGATCCAGATATCTACAACCCTCCCTCCTACCACTAACTTTTCAGCCACACATTCAGCTGTATTATCTTCCTATTTCTGATCTCACTAGCACCTGGCATAGGGAGTGATCCTGAGATTGCAACCTAGAGTCCTGCTTTTCAACTTTTTACCTAACTCCCTCATTTCTTTTCTCTTCCTGCCTATGTCGTTAGCAACCTCTGGCTGCTTACCGTCTCCCTTCAGAATATTCTTTATCTGCTCAGAGACATCCTTAACTCTAGCACCAGGAGTCTCACTCATAGCCACAGACAGGTCTATCTGTGCCAGTGACTATACAGAACCCTATCACTACTGCTCACCTACACTTCGACCCTCTTTGCTCCAAAACAGTATATGGCTGCTACTGCTGCTTTCCTGCTATCCCCCAGCCCCAGCCACTCCCAAACCCCCAACAGCATCCACTGTACAAAGTATAATTGTTTGAGAGGGGAAGAGTCGAGAAGTGTGGCACTGGAAAATCATAGCCGATCAGGCAGCATCCGAGGAGCAGGAGAATCAACGTTTCAAATCTGAGCTCTTTATCATCTTGTCAAAGATAGTAATGGGAAGTTGTCATGGAGTCCGAAGAGATAGGAAAGGTACTAAATGAATATTTTTCATCAGTATTCACACAGGAAAAAGACAATGTTGTCAAGGAGAATACTGAGATACAGGCTATTAAACTAGACAGGATTGAGGCTCATAAGGAGGAGATGTTAACAATTCTGGAAACTGTGAAAATAGATAAGTCCCCTGGGCTGGATGGGATTTATCTGAGGATTCTCTGGGAAGCTAGGGAGGAGATTGCAGAGCCTTTGGCTTTGATCTTTAATTTGTCATTGTCTACAGAAATAGTGCCAGAAGACTGGAGAAAATGTTGCCCCCTTGTTCAAGAAGGGAAGTAGAGATCACCCTGGTAATTGTAGACCAGAGAGCCTTAACTTCAGTTGTAGGTAAAGTGTTGGAAAAAATTGTAAGAGATAGGATTTATAATCAACTAGAAAGGAATAATTTGATTAGGGTTAGTCAACACAGTTTTGTGAAGTGTAGATCACGCCTCACTAACCTTATTGAGTTTTTGAGAAGGTGACCAAACAGCTAGATGAGGGTAAAGCAGTTGATGTGGAAAATGTGGATTTCAGTAAAGCATTTGATAAGGTTCCCTACAGTAGGCTATTGCAGAAAATACGGAAGCATGGGACTGAGGGTGATTTAATGGTTTGGATCAGAAATTGGCTAGCTGAAAGAAGACAGAGGGTGGTGGTTGATGGGAAATGTCCATCCTGGAATTCAGTTACTAGTAGTGTACTGCAAGGATCGGTTTTAGGGCCACTGCTCTTTGTCATTTTTACAAATGACCTTGATGAGGGTGTAGAAGAATGGGTTAATAAATTTGCAGATAACACTAAAGTTGGTGGAGTTGTGGATTGTGCAGAAGGATGTTGCAGAGAGACATAGATAAGCTGCAGAGCTGGGCTGAGAGGGGGCAAATGGAGTGTGAGGTGATTCACGTTGGAAGGAGTAACAGGAATACAGAGTACTTGGCTAATGGTAAGATTCTTGGTAGTGTGGATAAGCAGAGGGATCTCGGTGTTCAAGTACATAGATCCCTGAAAGTTGCCACCCAGGTTGATAGGGTTATTAAGAAGGCATACAGTGTGTTAGCTTTTATTGGGAGAGGGATTAAGTTTCAGAGCCATGAGGTCATGTTGCAGCTATACAAAATTCTGGTGTGGTCACCCATGGAATATTGCATATAGTTCATGTCGCCACATTATAGGAAGGATGTCGAAGCTTTGGAAAGGGTGCAGAGGAGATTTACCAGGATGTTGCCTGGTATGGAGGGAAGGTCTTATGAGGAAAGGCTGATGGTCTTGAGGCTGTTTTCATTAGAGAGAAGAAGGTTAAGAGGTGACTTAATAGAGACATACAAAATGATCAGAGGATTAGATAGGATGGACAGTGAAAGCCTTTTTCCTTGGATGGTGACGGCTAGCATGAAGGGACATAGCTTTAAACTGAGGGGTGATAAATATAGGACAGATGTCAGATGTAGGTCCTTTACTTAAACAGTAGTAAGGGGGTGGAACGCCCTGCCTGCAACAGTAGTAGAGCGCCAACTTTAAGGGCATTTAAATGGTCATTGGATAAATATATGGATGATTATGGAATAGTGTAGGTTGGATGGGCTTCAGATCAGTTTTGCAGGTCGGCACAACATTGAGGGCTGAAGGGCCTGTACTGTGCTGTAATGTTCGATGTTCTATGTTCTCGGAGATTCCCACACTGTCTGCCTGCCCCTCATGGCAGTCACCCTTTTATCTGGCTGAACCCTTGGTGTGACCATATCCCAGAAGCTCCTATCTATCATACTCTCTCCCTCTTGTGAGTCCAAATATGTCTCGAATGATCAGGTGCATGCTGTTCCAGTATGGCATACTTGACAGGGACATTTGACCGGTCTCTGATCTTCCACCTCTCACAGGAAGTGTATACCACTCCACTAACCACCATTATTAATCTTACAGTAACTATTGGATTAAAAGGAAAGAAAAGACCTTACCGTGCTTAAAAAGTGATAAATAATGTTTGTGCTACACAAGTGCAAGACTATGGCCCATATCCATAAAAAGAGAATTTAACCATCATCCCTTGACACTCCATGACATTAGCATTGATTAATTTCCCCTATATTAACATTATCTGGGCAGGATCTAATTCTATTACCTAAAATGACAGGGACAGCAGATCCATGGAAACACCATCATCTCATGTACCCCTCCAAGTCATATACCACCCTGACTTGAAACTATCTTACCATTCCTTCATTGCCATTGGGCCAAAGTCTGGAACTCTCTTGCTAACAGTACTGTGAATGTCCCTGCACACAAGGACTGAAGTGGTCAAAGAAGGCAATTCTTCTTCAGCCACTATGACGGTCTCTAGGGCAATTAGGGATGTTCAATAAATGTTGGCTCAGCCAATGACACCCACACATCATGAACAAATAAGATAAATGTATATATTGGTCACTCTGGTCTAATGCACGTTTTGTTAATGAAAATTCACTGTAATGTGTTTGACGCATTGGATACACTGTTTCTAAAGTGTGAACTTTACAAATGTGTGTTGGCTGTAACGCGATTACATCACGCAACATTTTAAGTGCTGTTTCTGAAGTGTGATTTTGCATAATGTGGGTTTGCATAAGAACGCAACCATCATGTTATAGAAGAACTACCTGTAGTTTCAAGTCAGGATGGTGTGTGACATGATGTGAAAGATGCAGGGTCTGATGTTTCCATGCATATGATACCTTGACTTTGTTGGAAGTTGCAATCATGGGTTTGGAAGGTGATATCTGCAGAACTTTGGTGAGTTACTTAATTACATCTTGTAGATTGTACAGACTAATTCCATTGCTCATCAATGTTGGAAAAGACGAAATTTGAAGGTGATGGATGTGGGCTGCTTGGTCCTGGATGTTGTTGAGCTACTTGAGTGTTGTTGAAGCTGCTCTTTTCCAGGAAAATGGGGAGTTTTCCATGACACTCCTGACTTGAGCCTTGTAGATGGTTAACAGGCTTTGGGAAATCACAAGGTGAATTACACACAACAGAATTCCCAGTCTCTGACCTGCTCTTGTCCCAACAGTATTTGCAGCTCCAGTCTAGTTCCTGTAAATGGTAACACACAGAATGTTGATGGTAGGAGATACAGTAATGAAAATTATTGATTTATTATTTTACTGATGCCCCTTTAGTCCATGAAGATTTCCCTTTTGGTCATGTGTACTTTCCATCACCTTTTTGGTTATTAAATGAAATTTATCTTGATATTTGTATTTAAGTTTCATTTCTCTTATCACCTAGAGGCAATTAGCTCAGAATACACTGACCTTTTTAAATAAATATGCTTTTCCAGCAGTCTGTCTCAGCTCCATTTCTGCTTTATCCCACAATTACCTTTCCACTCTACCTGCACATCTCTGAAATTAGTTCTTTCCTGGTCGAGTGATCTTCTTTAGGTATTTTCTGATATCTTTCCACTTTTACTCAAAATCGAAATTTCCTGGCACTGTTAGCCAGCTGATCCCCTAAAGTAAAAAAATCCTTTCTTGTCCTGCTTTATTTCCCAGAACAAGATTCAACACTGTTTCTTACCTTGTTGGGCTGGAGACAGATTGCTCAAGAAAATTCTTCAGATCACTTCACAGAAATTCCTCTCCTTCGTTGCTTTCAGCACTTTCTTCTTCCTATTCTGTATTCAGATCATGAAAGGCTTTTGATCCTACAATCACATTTTCGTTATGTGCCATTGAGATTTGTCAACAAATGCTCTGGTCCTCAATGTTTGGTCTTCAAAAAAACTCGAGCTAAATGGATACAGTTCTCAAACAATATTTCTGCTGAGAACTGTATCATTTTCCTTAATCCATTCTGCCACACCCCTTCTTTTTCTTTCTCTTTCATTCCTGAATATTTGGTATCTGGGAATATGAAACATTTCTTTTCAGCCTTAAATGAGCTATGTATCTATTAATGCTACCATTTCATAATCTCATTTGACAATTTATGCTTGTAACTCACTATGTTATTTGCAATACAGTGGCAATTGACAAATATACTATTTAATATCTCCTATGTAACTTTTGCTACTTTCTTCAACTTGATGTCTGCAAACTTTAAATTATTTATAATTTTACAATTTGTATTATTCTGAGGTATGACCTTATCTCTGCTCCTCACTGCTATTTTCTGGTTTCCCTGCTCCTGCTAAATGTGTTTAAACCTGGCTATTTGGATACCTAAGAAATTGCCAGATATAAAGATACTGGTAAGTTAAAATTGCCCAAGAGTTGCAAGTGTAAGGCACAAATATGCTTGTGAGTACGCTTACAATTTGTTGTTTTTCAACACTGGCCAACGATAAATTTTCAAACAACTTTATAGTTCTTTCATTCCTTACTGTATAAGTGCATACTGTGACAGGACACATATTCCACCTGCGACATCCATCTTAAAAGAGTGTCATGGACTGGATCATTGTAAAACAGCCAATATGAGGAGGTTATGGCCACATAACCTGAACAAGGAGGTGCAGGGTTGTCCTAATTCGAAAGGTACCCACTGGCACTAAGCAGTCTTTCATCTCACAGGTCACAGGTTTGTAAGGTGCTGTCAGTGGAGGTTTGATGAATAGTTGCAGTGCATCTTTTGTACCGGAGGTCAGGTGGTGAATGTTTAGGTTCATGGATGCAATATCAATCAAGTTGATTGCTTTAGTCTAGAAGGTTCCAGTCATCTTCAGAACTATCGGAGCTGCACTCATCCAAGCAAGTGGACAGCATTCCCTCACATGCCTGATTTGATAGATGTTAAAGGAGGTGTGAAAAGGTTTCTATAAACAGGTAATGTCAGTCTACACCAGGCTGTCGAACTAGAAAACATGGTGTTTTTTTGGTCGGTGACTCTCTATAACCTAGTTTTTCTTCTATTGCTACAAGTGCCTGGGCATGTTGGAAATCGCCTGGAAGCGAAGTTAGACAAACCTGCTATAGTCCACTGGCTGTGCATGAGGAAAAGTAACTACTACTTCACATTGTGGCTCAACCTGAATATGTTCCTGCCCATCGGAATTGACTGCTGGATAGATAATATCAGGTATCGATGCCATTCTGTACTTTATTAATCTGTTTTTTCTTCCCAATGCTTTTTCTGCTGTACAAATTGGGGATTTCCCTGTTCACAGATTTCAGTGTGAGTTTCAGAGCCATAATGGGACGAAAGATTCATTTTGCTGTAGTCCCTTCATTAGTAAATAGATGCTGCCTGAACTTTGGCAGGAACCTGTCATCAATAAGTAAACAGGATTTCAGCCAATCTTAAATCAACATATTGTGGCCAATAGAAGATTTCCCATGGAAATTCTCGGCATTGATCTCAAGTTCCATTGCCCCCACTGTTACAAGCATTCTATTTCTTTCAGTGGGCATCACCCAATCTCTGAGAAATCATGTGAAGGAAGTTTTTTTTAAAAAAACTCCTATTTAAGATAAAATTATTCTTCTTTTGCAGTTTTTCTCTGCGAAAGTAAGGTTTTTTTGACCTTAGAATACAATAAGGTCAAAATACAACCTTAATAAAAAAAAAGGGATCTCTACAGTGTGGAAGCAGGCCATTTGGTTCATCAACACCAACCCTCCAAAGAGCATTCTACCCAGTCTTACTTCCCTACCCTGTAACCCTGCATTTATCATGGCTAATCTACCTAGCCTGCACCTCCCTGGACACTATGGATAACTTAGCATGACCAATCCACCTAACCTGCACATCCTTGGACTGTGGGAGGAAACCAGAGCACCCAGAGGAAACCCACGCAGATGCAGGGAGAATGTGCAAACTCCACGCAGACCTGAGGCTGGAATTGAACGCAGGTCCCTGGTAGTGTGAGGTAGAAGTACTAACCACTGAGTCACCAAACTGCCCATAGAAACATACAACATTTATGTTTCTTACAGAGAAGTGTATTTTATATCACTTTTCATTTCATTCTTGATGGTATTTTCCAGTTCCCCAAATTCGTCGTCTTCTTCTCACTTTCTCAGCTGATTGGTCCGTCTTCTCAGTAATGCCAAAGCTGAGTAACAGCATGGTTTCTAGATATTTCTTTTTCTTCTAGGGGGCAAATACTTGGGTTCTACGGGTTCATTCCTGTAGCAGCAAAGCTGAGGCTGGAATTCATTCGAGTGGGAATTGGTGTGAAGTTCCATCTCCCCTATACAATCCCTTATGTTAAACAGAATTAAACAGAAATTGAACAGATGAGAACTGAATGTGAACCCCTTGGATCCTGAGAATTGACTTTTCAGATTAATATTCAGGATTAGAATTGCTGTTACAGATACTGCCCAATTTTCATTCCCATCAGTGCCACTTTAACAGCCAATTGGTAATTTGAGTGAAAAGTCATTAAGGACCAGAGAGGTACCTTCTGTCGATCATAATGTGCAGTTTGTGTTGACATTTTTAAAAATTAGAACTTCACAAAACTGAATCTCTTTTAGACTTGTTTACAACAGGACAACAAGGAGGAGTTCCAATTCCCCTGGGGTAGAGATCCGAGTGCCTGGTTTCGGGAAGACTTATTCTGTGGAATATCTGGATCCATTTAAACTAGCAGGTTTGTTTGGGAAAGCTGGTAAATTCTCCACTGGTGACTAGTGCATCTTGAATTCATCAATCTTTAAGTTATATGGTGTGCAAGTGAATAAAAGATCCACAGTACAACAAGAAAGCCATATCTTTAGACAGCACCTTTCACAAGAGTCAGGAAGTCCCAAACAAATGAAGAACATTTCGTCATTTACAGCCAATGAAGAATATTTTGCAATTTGGACTGTGTTGTAATGCAAGAAATACAGCCATCATTTTGCACACAGCCAACTCCCACAAACTGTAATGTGATAATGATTATGTTCTCAACTTATTAGTTGTCAGTTTTTTGTTTAATCTAAACTCTCCATTTCTCATCTCTCTCCAAAGTCATATGAAGAAATTAACATACAAGCAGACAGTCAATATTTATTCATGCGACCATCAATTCATCCACTTCTTTACTGGTCAGCTCTTTCCTACCACTCTAACATGGAAGTCCCACCCTCTTAGCCTCACCTAGCCATGGTCACTCTCAGTTTAAACTCACCACCAGTCATCTCTCTCTAATGAGAGGGCATCCCTATGGTTCTCTGGGACTATGCTGACTTATGGTGGTTTATCATATGGTAATTACAGTCTATGTTATGTTCTCTGACCCATACAGCATCCGATGCACCATATAGATAAAGTGTTTTGACTGAGTTGGTAGGAGTTCCACTGCTCCACAGGTCACAATATAATTATAATTATTTTACCCAGTTCCAAATATGGTAAACATATGTTGCCTTTCCATATTAGACATTAGAATTAAAAGATTCATCAATCAAGTTAACAAAAGAAATCCCAAAACTATTGATGCATCATAGATCAAAATTTATTCAGTGAGGTGCAAGATTGGTTAACAGACATAGTTTTCAATATGAAAGTATAAATGTTCACCCCACACAAACAGAACACAGAAATGTTACACACACATATGTATGTGTACACATAGTAAAGACTAGAGAAAGAATAGCTGTCTCAGGGGTCTTGGCAGTTGCTGATCAGTAAACATAGGATCAAGAAGTCTTCCAAATGCTCTTCAAGAGGACAATCAGGTTTTACCATGGACTCACAACAAGAGTGTCTCAGGAAGGTAGAGAAATGAGCTGCAATGCCTTTTCCTCAGTAGACTTTTCTCCCCAATTGCAAACCTAACAATATCCAAATGCATGCAAAACACTGTTCTACAGAAACTAGCTCTTAAAGTGACCTTCAAAAATTCAGGTTTTCACTAAACCTGAAAAAAAAATCTATTTTCCCACAATCTTTCAAAACCCAAGTTTTCAAAAACATTCTTAGAAGCTGTTACAATAAGTCCATGAACAAATTCCCCCAAGATCATAACCCTAATGTATCTGATGCTTGACATGTTTGACACATACAAAGATTAGGAGAAAGTGAGGACTGCAGATGCTGGAGATCAGAGCTGAAAATGTGTTGCTGGAAAGGCGCAGCAGGTCATCCTGATTCCTGAAGAAAGGCTCATGCCCAAAACGTTGATTCTCCTGCTCCATGGATGCTGCCTGACCTGCTGCGCCTTTCCAGCAACATGAACACAAAGATTAGGCCATTTAGCTCCTCAAGCATATCCTGACATTCCATCAGACTATGGGTGACCTATATCCTGACTTATAGAACATAGAACAGTTCAGGAATACAGGAATGGTCCCTTTGGCCAACAATATTGCTCCAAACATGACACCAAATTAAACGAATCCCTTCTGTTTGCCCTCGGTCATATCCCTGAATTCTGTGCATATTGTGTGTTTATCTAAAAGCTCCTTAAATGCTGCTATCATATCTGACTTCACTACAACCCTGGCAGCACTTTCCAGATACCATTTCTGTGTAAAACAACTTGCCCCTCACATATCCTTTGAACTTTGCCCCTCTCACCTTAAATGCATGCCCCCAAGTATGAGGCATTTTGGCTCTGTGAAAAAGCTTCTGTCTGTCAACCCTATCAATAGATCTTAGCATTTTATAGACATCTTTCAAGTCTCCCCTCAGCCTCCACCACTGCAAAGAAAAAAATTGAGTTTTTCTAGCCTGTCCTTATAGCTCATACCCTCTAATCTAGACAGCATCCTGGTAAACCTCTTCTGCACCCTCTCCAGAGCCTTCACATCCTTCCTGTATTATTGCAACCAGAATTGAATGCGATACTTTAAGCGCAGCTGAACCAAAGTCTTATAAAGCTGCGACATGATATCCTGACTTCTATTTATCTACAAAAAATTCCCTATCTCTTAATACCTTTACCTAGGAAAAAAAGCAATTATTGCTGGGTTTGAAATTTTCCACCTTTAATAGTTTCTTCCATTATAACCCACAATGCAAATGTTATTAGATTAGATTAGATTACATTACAGTGTGGAAACAGGCCCTTCGGCCCAACAAGTCCACACCGACCCGCAACCCGCCCATACCCCTACATTTACCCCTTACCTAACACTACGGGCAATTTAGCATGACCAATTCACCTGACCCGCACATCTTTGGACTGGGAGGACACCGGAGCACCCAGAGGAAACCCATGCAGACACGGGGAGAACGTGCAAACTCCACACAGTCAGTCGCCTGAGTCGGGAATTGAACCCGGGTCTCTGGCGCTGTGAGGCAACAGTGCTAACCACTGTGCCACCGTGCCGCCCACATGGTTCAATAGCATTTTATAGACATCTTTCAAGTCTCCCCTCAGCCTCCACCACTGCAAAGAAAACAATTGAGTTATGGTTCAATAGTTGGGGGAGAGGTAGTCATGCAGTATCAAACCATTTAGTAAGCAGGTATTTCTCGGCCATGTATGACGTTAGAAACTGCAACTTTGTTTTGTTTCGGGTTTAGGTTTGCTCGCTGAGCTGTAGGGTTGATATCCAGACATTTCATTACCTGGCTAGGTAACATCATCAGTGGCGACCTCCAAGTGAAGCGAAGCTGTTGTCTCCTGCTTTCTATTTATACCTTTCTCCTGGATGGGGTTCCTGGGGTTTGTGGTGATGTCATTTCCTGTTTGTTTTCTGAGGAGTTGATAGATGGCATCTAGATCTGTGTGTTTGTTTATGGCGTTGTGGTTGGAGTGCCAGGCCTCTAGGAATTCTCTGGCATGTCTTTGCTTAGCCTGTCCCAGGATAGATGTGTTGTCCCAGTCGAAACTAACAAACTTAAAAGACCCAGTACAACCCATGGACAAAACCAACGTCATCTATAAAATTCCATGCAAGGACTGCCACAAACACTACGTATGACAAACAGGAAGAAAGTTAGCCACCAGGATACATGAACACCAGCTAGCCACAAAAAGACACGACCCCCCCCCACCTCCCTCATAGCCCTACACACGGATGAAAAAAACCACCATTTCGACTGGGACAACACATCTATCCTGGGACAGGCTAAGCGAAGACATGCCAGAGAATTCCTAGAGGCCTGACACTCCAACCACAATGCCATAAACAAGCACATAGATCTAGATGCCATCTATCAACCCCTCAGAAAACGAACAGGAAATGACATCACCACAAACCCCAGGAACCCCCATCCAGGAGAAAGATATAAATAGAAAGCAGGAGACAACAGCTTTGCTTCACTTGGAGGTCGCCACTGATGATGTTACCTAGCCAGGTAATGAAACGTCTGGATATCAACCCTACAGCTCAGCAAGCAAACCTAAACCCTAAACCTCAACCTGAGCTACAAACCTTGTTTTGTTTCGATAGGGTACTTGCACACGTTGGTGCAGTTCTTGGTAAACACAGGCTACATTCGTGATGACACTGTGCGAGCAGCCCCCTATGATTGGAGAGTTGCAGCACGTGAGTAGAGATATTGGACACCTCATCAAGTCATTACCTTTTTGACAAAAGTGCTAACTATGTGAAAATTTAATACTGTATTCTGAATGACATCTTCAGTGGCACTTCAGCACATGATCTAACAGCATAGGAGACCATTCAACCCATCATTACTGTGCCAGGTCTTTGAATTAACTATCCAATTAGCCCCACATCCAATATTTTGTTGAAAGTCATGCAATTTCTTTCAGTCGTACAGTCATACAGAATGGAAGCAAACTCTTTGGTCCAACTTGTCCATTCCGACCAGATATCCTGAACTAATCTAGTCCCACTTACTAGGAGAAGGTGAGGACTGCAGACACTAGAGATCAGAGTCAAAAAGTGTGGCACTGGAAAAGCACAGCCAGTTTGGCAGCATCCGAGGAGTAGGATAGTCGATGTTTTAGGCACAAGCCCTTCATCAGGATGGGCTTATGATGAAAGGCTTCTGCTCAAAATGTCAACTTTCCTGCTCCTTGGACATTGCCTGACCTGCTGTGCTTTTCCAGCACCACCCTTTTTTGACACTAGCCCCATTTACTGTTCTGTTAATTCTCTCGAAGGCTACTTTAGGGCCCTGCTTCCAGATTATAACAACTCACCATGATTAAAAAATTTCTTTCCATCTCAGATCCAATTTTATTTGTCAATGATTTCAAACTTCATCCTCTAGATACCAACATTCCCGTCAATGCAAACAGTTTCTCTTATTTAAAAGAAGCAACAGACTGCTTCCTACTTCTGACCAGATTTCAACTTAAAAAAGAACATTGAAGTAAACCTTTTTTTAAAATTTTCTTATCCTGTTCCTCTTGATGTGGTCTCTCCTCCACAAATACCTCATCACTTGGTCAGTCTTCTGGCTTCACGCCTCCACCATACCATGGGGATTGGGACAACCCTACGTCGGGTGAACATTTTTCTAGGAAAGTGTCCAAGAGTTGAATTAGTCATAGAGTCATAGAGATGTACAGCATGGAATAAGACCCCTCCGTCCAACTTGTCCATGCCACCCAGATACCCTAACCTAATCTATTCCCATTTGCCAGCACTTGATCAATTAACTGGATTGGACTAAAATGTTAATTCATGTCCAAAAACAGAAAACCGGCTTACAGTCTAATTTTGTCAAATTACTGATAGCACTGATCTAGCCTCTGTGCATAACAGCGTGACTGTGATGGAGAACTGACTGGGTCAAGTGCATGAACTCAATCCTTTCTGAGCCCTCAGACGATACCTCGTAGCACTTGAGTACAATGGGGCTCTTGTTGATTGTAATACTTCATGCTTCTTTGTTATTCACAGACGAACAAGAAGAATATTTTGACAAATTGAAGCAATTGATTGAGGAAATGTACACAGCACACAACAAGCCTGTTTACCTGCTGGGCCACAGCATGGGGAATCTATACATCTTATACTTCCTGAAAGAACAGTCCCAGGAATGGAAAGACAAATTCATTAATGGATTAATTTCACTCGGAGCTCCATGGGGTGGAACAGTGAAATCTCTCGCTGTGCTTGCCTCAGGTAACAATTCTGTGTGCATATTTATTCTCCCACCCTTGTTTTTGTGCAACTTTCAGAGGTATAAGTGAAGTCATAAAATCTGACAACCCGGTTTCCATCATCGTAAAGAGATGTGGGATAAAGAGAGGTAGGATTCTGAAAAGCCTATTGTGAATTGGAAATTTGAGTATCAGTTGATTCAAGATTGGCTTTCATTTCACCTCATGTTGCTTTCACCCCACTATCCCCTATCATGAAACCTGTATTAGCAGAGTGTGTGCACATTGAATCTAGCAATGATCTCAGTTCTCTGCATATTGCTGATGATGCGGTTGGCTTTTGCTGTTTTGTTCGTGGGAGGTGGGGTTAGGTTATTGTGCATGCAGACTAGAAAGTTGACAGGCTCATCTCACTGAATCTATTTCCATAACCGTTTGGAATATAGAAGGAGAATCAGGATTTATAAATATGCAGCTCACTAATTCTTTTACTCCATGTACCCCCAGGAGTTGGAATGGATTCTGAGCAACGTAGTAAACACTCATAACCCAGTCTTCTGTGACCCCTTAGTCACTTGTGCTCTTCAGTTTCTTGATTAGGGAAATGTGTATGCAAGCTGTGAATTTAGCAGAGTTCTTGCAGAATGCTGTTGGTATGAAACAAATTGCAGACAGAGCCTTGCTTTGATCTGTTCAACTTTTGGGAAGTGGTTGGGTACAGGTGGGGAAAGGAGAAAACAGATATTTAAGGGGAGTCAGATTTTAAATAGGTGCCCAGAACTAAAACTGATGTTGTTTGCTCAGTTGTCCATCATTGAATCCGTATGATTTTCATTTAGTTACAAAACAGAGAACAAAGCAGTTTCAAAGCAACTGTTTGCAACAGTGTTTGTTTCCTTTCAAGTCCCTCCCACGGACTCTGTTGAAATCTAGATTATTTTCATGTTTAACCAACTTCGAACTTGGCCTGTTCCCTGACATTCAGAGCACTCACCTCAAGGTTCTTGGCTTGGGCTTAGAACAGCATAAAACTGAAAGGCTTACTCCAATTCAAACCCATTTTTGTGTCTCATTGTTGATGTGGATATCAGCAGTGCGCAATCAAGGTTGCCTTTACTTGTCAGTGCATTGACTTTAAGCTAGGAAGTCATGTTCTGGATGTACAGGACAATGGTTTGGCTACTTTTGGAATACTGTATTCAATTCTGGTCTTCCTGCTACAGGAAAGATGTTGCTAAACTTGAAAGGGTTTAGACAAGATTTAATAATTTACAAGGATGTTGCCAGGATTGGTGGATTTGAGCAAGAGGGAGAGGCTGAATAGGCTGGGGGTAGTTTCCCTGGAGCATCAGAAGCTGAGGGGTGGGTGGCACGGTGGCACAGTGGTTAGCACTGTTGCCTCACAGCGCCAGAGACCTGGGTTCAATTCCCGCCTCAGGCGACTGACTGTGTGGAGTTTGCACGTTCTCCCCGTGTCTGCGTGGGTTTCCTCCGGGTGCTCCAGTTTCCTCCCACAGTCCAAAGATGTGTGGGTCAGGTGAATTGGCCATGCTAAATTGCCTGTAGTGTTAGGTAAGGGGTAAATGTAGCGGTATGTGTGGGTTGCGCTTCAGCGGGTCGGTGTGGACTTGTTGGGCCAAAGGGCCTGTTTCCACACTGTAAGTAATCTAATCTTATAGAAATTTATATGATCATGAGGGGCATTGATAAGGTGAATAGATAAGGTCTTTTCCCCAGTGTGGGGGAATCCAAAACTAGAGGGCATAGATTTAAGGTGAGAGGGGAAAGATTTAAAAGGGACCTAAGGGGCAACTTTCTCATGCAGAGGTGGTGTGTGTAAGGAATGAGCTGCCAGAGGAAATGATGGAGACTGGTACAATTACAATATCTAGGGGGTACATGAATAGGAAGGGGTTAGATGGATATGGGCCAAACACTGGCAAATGGAACTGGATTAATTTAGGATATCTGATTGGCATGAGCGAATTCGACCAAGAGGTCTATTTCCGTGTTGGGAAACTCTATGACTCAATGATTCCAAATCGAGGGAGGTCTGTCGGGGTCCTTGCACAGTAAGTCGAGGGCAGCCTCCAATACCAGTCCAGAGGTCTGTCAGTCAGCTGCTCAGAGTGGTCAGAGTCAGGGTGGTGCCCAAATAAGGAGTGAGGAGCTGAATGTTTATCAGTCCATCATCCAACTTGTCTCTTTATGCCCAATTGTGGCCTGTTTTCCTCCGGCAATTTGACCGAGAGGCAGGTATCAAGGGAAATGAAAGTGAGTGGCATTGCTGTTATTCTTGGAGAAAGTGGGGAGGCGTTGAGACCTCCACCACTGCCCCTGAAAGAAAAGAATGACCTGCCTGCAGCAGATCCTTTACCCTGCCCACAAAGTGAAGCACCAATATTTCCTTGTTTGCCATGCCCAGGGTAAATGTCAGGAACATTAGGGTGCTGCTCCAGACTGACCGTGCTTGGCCTTTTAAAGATCCCGTGAGCGCCAAATATGCCAATCAATTCGAGAAGGGCCATTCAGTGAAGAGTTGTTCCAGGAATAGAGCGGGTGGAAGGATGTGTTCAAAATCAAACAAGGAGTGGCAGAGGGGTGATAGCGTGTTTGATAACATACAACAAGAATCCTCACTCAACCTCACAGAGAGAAACCCTCTATGAAACTTGACAAAACTAAAACTCAGTCCAAAAAATGTAAGGGACTATCCTTCCACTTTATATCTATCCAGCCTAATGCATTTCTAATTTGAAAAGCTTCTCTCATGCCACTTTTAAGTCTTGTCTTTCTAAACAAAAGGTATCTTTGTGTTCAATCCTATCTAATAATTGCCATCCTTGTTAATCTTTTTTTCTACATCCATAATTCTATGTCCTTTCTATAGTCTGGAGATTAGAATTGTGGGCAGTTCTTTAAGTGTAGTCTGACCAAGATCCTACACAAGTTTAACATTACTTTACAATTTTTAAATTCTGTACCTATAGGAATAAATCCCAGGGCCTTGATAGCATATTTTGCTGATGAGTGAAGTTACTCATAGTTTTTGTTCAGCTTTATCCCTAGATTCTTTTCATTTAGAGAAATACATTTGTCACATAGTGAGTTGCCTTGCTGTTCTCATTTCCCTTTTATCAACTTATATGCTGTCACTTTAGTTTGTGGTAGTTGTAATTACACAAATCAGGAGTCTGACTTTTCAGAGCTGGAAGAGAGCAAGTTTCTGTAACAAAAAGAAAGGACAGCAAGGAAGCACAAAAACCATATGTTTACAACTTTGAACTGCTGGCTGAGGTGGGGTGGTTGTGACTTTTACATTCCCTGCTACACTGGAAATAAATGGAGACATGAGACAGAATTGGAATTTGTTCTACAGTTGGAGATAAAGTTATGATATAGCTACATAGTTAAATAACAAGACTGAAGAAATAAGTGTAGCAGCTCTGTTATTAGTGCTGAGGAAAGAGTGCTACAAACCACTTTAGATGTTTGCAGCCTAGATGTCACTGAGGAGCAGAAAAGCCATAAAGGAGATGTATGATAGCTTTTCAAACATATTTTTAAATCCATATTATTGCTACTTATGTACAGCGTATGATCACGATTATAGATCGGGGAAGAGGGAGACTATTAATCATTCGTGACTGCAAGAATATTTCTATCTGAATGTTGTGCATTTGGATCACAGAAAGGTGATCTCATCAGGATAGGATTGTATTAGGCATAAGTGATCCAGCTATGAAAACATGTCTACTGAGAGAGGAGACACACTTTCAAGAAAGCAATTGCAATTGCAGGAATAATAAGTTTATCAATCATCAGGTACAGGCAAAAGTAGGTCCTGAAGATGCTGGAGATTAGAGTCAAGATTAGAGTGGTGCTGGAAAAGCACAGCAGGCCAGGCAGCGTCTGAGGAGCAGGAAAATCAATGTTTTGGGCAGAAGCCCTTCATCAGGAATAAGGCTGGGAGCCTTGGGGATGGAGAGATAAATGGGAAGGGGGTGGGGCTAGGGAGAAGATAGCTAAGAGTGCAATAGGTGGATGGAGTTGGAGGTGAAGGTGATAAGTCAGAGAGGAGGTTGGAGCGGATAGGTGAGAAGGAAGATTGACAGGTGGAACAGGTCAAAGGACGATGCTGAGTTGGAAGGTTGGAATTGGGGTAAGGTGGGTGTAGGGGAAATGAGGAAACTGGTGAACATATATTGATGCCATGGAGTTGAAGGGTCCCAAGGTGAAAGATGAGGCGTTCTTCATCCAGGAGTCGGGTGGTGAGAGAATGGTGGTGGAGGAGGCCCAGGACCTGCATATCCTTGGCAGAGTGGGAGGCCGAGTTGAAATGTTCAGCCACGGGGCAGTGGGGTTGATTGGTGTAGGTGTCCCAGAGATATTCTCTGAAGAGCTCTGTGAGAAGGTGTCCGGTTTCCCCAATGTAGAGGAGACCCCATCAGGAGCAACGGATACAATAAATGGCATGTGGAAGTGCAGGTGAAACTTTGATGGATGTGGAAGAGGTCCTGGGCCACCTCCATTGCTATTCCCTCACCATCCTCACCTGGAGGAAGAATGCATCATCTTTTGCCTCAGGACCCTTCAACCCAGGGCATCAATGTGGACTTCACCAATTTCCTCATTTCCCCTAAACTCAGTTCCATCCTTCCAGCTCAGCACTGTCCTCATGACCTGTCCCACCTGTCAATCCTCCTTCCCACCTATCCACTCCAACCTCCTATCACCTTCACCTCCACCTCCATCCACCTATTGCACTCTCAGCTAACTTTTCCCCAGCCAAACCTCTCCCATTTATCTCTCCACCCCCGAGGCTCCCATTCTTGATGAAGGGCTTTTGCCCAAAACATCGATTTTCCTGCTCCTGACCTGCTGTGCTTTTCCAGCACCACTCTAATCATCAGGTACAGCCTACTAATAGAAGAAAAGGCAAAGCTTTGCATCATGCTGGGAAGCATTCCAAGGCTAAATAAGAACAACACATTGGAAATAAAGAATAAATACTATCAGAAGAGCCAACAGAAAGATAAAGGCCAGAGAACAGAATGTGAGTATTCTAGAGGATACTAAAGAAAATACAGCATATCCAGCCAAGGTCAAACAATGCTGTAACTAAAAGAAACTAAATGAGCAATCTAGAATCTGAAAGGAGCAAGCTGGAGATTGTTAAGGAAAGGTTTGAGGATTAGCAGAGTGAATGTAGGAGCTTAAAGAATGGAACCTGAAAAGTAGTAATCTCTACTCCTGGTGCCAAGTTCTAATGAGGGAAGGAGTAAAAGGATGGGACAGATAATTCAATGGCTGAAATGGAGGTGCAATTCAGGTTTTTGGATCATTGGCATGTCTTCTGGGGCAGAAAAGACATGTTCAAAAGGGTTTGGGTTCACCTGAACTGGAAGCGACCAGTATCCTGGGAGATTTGCTAGTTCTATTTTGGGAGCCTGGAAAACTTAGAGGGATGGGGAATGATGTTCCTAAGCAGCCATGAAAATAGAAAGACAGATATGGATGGTTTGGAATCAGAAAAGAGCAAGTTAATTAGAAAAGACAGAAGAGCAAGGTAACTAAAGAATTAAACTGCATTTATTTCAATACAAAGGGTCTTATAGGTAAGGCTGATAAACTCAAGGCATGTATGGGAACATGCAACTGGGATGTCATAACTATGACAGAAACTTGGAAGGAGAGGACAGGACTGGCAGTTGAACGTTCTAAATTTTAGATCCTATAGGAATGATAGAAAGGAGGCAAGAGAGAAGGGGGAAATGTGTTTTTGATTTAAGGAAAACACTATACTGTAATTAAAGAGGAATATTTCAAAGGGATTGTTCAGCTAAATATATGGGTTGAAAGAGACGATCTCCTTGATGTGGTTGTACTATAAGCCCGCCAATATTCAGAAATTGAGAACAAATACAGAGATCTTTGATAGATTTTAGAGTGATAGCATTGTAATAAGGGATTTTAATTTTCCAAGCATTGACTGGGACTGCCACAATGTTAAAAGTTTGGATGATGAGGAATTTGTTAAATGCGTTAAGAAAATTTTCTTTATCAATATGAGAAGTAATTGAAATTTAAATTGAATTCAACATCTGGAATTAAAAATCTGAAGATGACCAAGTTGTAAGCATTACTGTTTGTCAAAAAACAAGATCTGGCTCACTAATGTCCTTGTGGGAAAGAGATCTGCCATCTTAATCCGTTCTATCCTTCATGTGGCTCCAGACCCACAGCAGTGTGGTTTATTGTCAACTGCTCTCTCAGTATCGTTATGAAATCTCAACAAAGTAATAAAACTGGAAGGACAACCCAGCACCAACCTAGGCACCAGAAAAGACAATGACAGAAACAGCCTTGTCAACTCTGCAGAGTTCTCCTTGTGAATATCTGGGGGCTAATGTCAAAATAAAAGTGCTGTCTCAGCACCAGCCTGACATATTGATACTCATGGTATCAGACGTTACTGACAATGTCCCAGCCCCCAACATCACCTTTCCTAGATATGTTGTCTTTCTCTGGAAGGACAGACTCAACATAGATGAGGCAGAGTGTTATACAGTCAAGTGGGAGTTGCCCTGGGAATCCTCAACATTGACTCCGTATCCCAAGAAGTCTCATGGCTCCAGGTTAAGCAAGGGCAAGGAAACTGCTTGCTAAGTAATGTGTACCATCCTCCCTTGGCTGATGAATCAGTACTCCTCTATGTTGAGCTGAAAATGTGTTGCTGGTTAAAGCACAGCAGGTTAGGCAGCATCCAAGGAACAGGAAATTCGACGTTTGGGGCCAGAGCCCTTCATCAGGAATGAGGAGAGGTGAAGGGCTCTGGCCCGAAACGTCGAATTTCCTGTTCCTTGGATGCTGTCTAACCTGCTGTGCTTTAACCAGCAACACGTTTTCAGCTCTGATCGCCAGCATCTGCAGACCTCACTTTTTACTCCTCTATGTTGAACAAACCTTGGAGGAAGCACTGAGGGTGACAAGGATACAAATTGAACTCTGGAGGTTTTCAATGTTCACCACAAGTGCCTCAGCAGCAGCACTACTGACCAAGCTGGTCATATCCTGAAGGACACCACTGCTAGACTGGGTCTCTGGCAAGTGGTGAGGGAAAAACATAACTTGATCTCATCCCTGTCAATTTGCTGACTGCAGATGCATCTCTCTGTGACAGTAACTCTAAGAGTGACCACAGTGTTCTTTTGGAGTTGAAGTCCCACTTTCACATTGAGAATAGCCTCCATTATGTTGTGTGGCACTGTCCATGGGCTAAATGGGACAGACCTCAAACAGATCTGGCAACTCAACTGGGCATCTGAGGTGCTGTGGTCCATCAACAGCAGCAGAATTATACTCCACAATCTGCAACCTCATGGCCTGATCCATCACCCACTCAAATATTGCTTTTGAGCCTGGGGATCAACCCTACTTCAATGGAGAGTAGGAGGGCATGGCAGGAGCAGCACCTGGTATACCTAAAAATTAACCATCAACATTTAAAAGGCATCTGGATGGGTATATGAATGGGAAGGGTTTAGAGGGATATGGGCCAAATGCTGGTAAATGGGACCAGAATAGGTTGGGATTCCTGCTTGACATGGACAAGTTGGACCAAAGGGTCTGTTTCCATGCTGTACATCTCTATGGCTCTATGACTCTAACTGGAGTTCTAGATAGCAGACAGTAAGCAAAATGCACTTATCCCAGCTGGAACAAGGCTAAAGTTTGCACTGGTAACCTGACACACACCACAAGAGACCTGCTGCATTTTGCAAGCCGCCAAGGCTGCTGAACTGCTGAAAGATCATAAAACATTACAAGTATATTTTATGGATGTAGGTTTGCTCGCTGAGCTGGAAGGTTTGTTTTCAGACATTTCTTCACCTACTTGGTAACACCTTCAGTGAGCCTTCGAATGAAGCACTGGTGGTATAGCCTGCTTTCTATTTATATGTTTGAGTTTCCGATGGTTGGTGACATGATTTCCTGTGGTGATATCATTTCCTGTTCTTTTTCTCAGGGGGTGGTAAATGGGATCCAAGTCAATGTGTTTGCTGATAGAGTTCCGGTTGGATTGCTATGCTTCTAGGAATTCTTATGCATGTCTCTGTTTGACTTGTCCTCAGATGAATGTGTTGTCCAGTCGAAGAGGTGTCCTTCCTCATCCGTACATAAGGATACGAGTGAGAGTGGGTCATATTGTTTTGTGGCTAGTTGATGTTCATGTATCCTGGTGGCTAGTTTTCTGCCTGTTTGTCTAATGTTGTGTTTGTTACAGTTCTTGCAAGGTATTTTCCAAATGACATCAGTTTTGCTTGTTGTCTCGATAGGGTTTTTCAAGTTCATTAGCTACTGTTTTATTGTGTGGGTGGGTTTGCGACCTACCATGATGCCAAGAGGTCTGAGTAGCCTGGCAGTCATTTCCGAGATGTCTTTGATGTAGGGGAGAGTGGCTAGGGTTTCTGGACATGTTTTGTTTCCTTATTTCGGTTTGTTGCTCAGAAATCAGCTGACTGTGTTCATTGGGTACCCATTCTTTTTGAATACATTGTATAGGTGATTTTCCTCTGCTCTGCATAGTTTCTCTGTGCTGCAGTGAGTGGTGGCTCACTGAAATAATGTTCTAATGCAGCTTCGTTTGTGAATGTTGGGATGATTGTTTCTGTAGTTCAATATTTGGTCCGTATGTGTTGTTTTCCTGTAGACGCTGGTTGGCTGTTCGCTCTACTGTGACATCTTGGAATGGCAGATTGTTGTTGTTTTCCTCCGCTTTAGTGAATTTTATGCCATAAGGGCATTATTGATGGTCTTGAAGGTTTCCTCTAACTTGTTTCGTTTAGTAATGACACAGGTGTCATCCATGTAGCGGGCCCAAAGTTTGGGTTGGATGGTTGGCAGAGCTGTTTGTTCAAGTCTCTGCATTACTGCCTCTGCTAAAAACCCTGATATCGGAGATCCCATGGGTGTTCTCTCAGTTTATCTGTAAGTTTTGTTGTTGAAGGTGAGGTGGGTGGTAAGGCAAAGGTCCTCTAGCTTGACGATACTGTCCTTATTGATGAAGATGGTGGTGTTTGGTGTATGTGTCTTTGGTTCTTCTAATAATGTAGTCAATGTTTCCTTGACCAGGTTGATGTTGATGGATATGAACAGGGCTGTTACGTCAAAGGAGATAATTATTTCATCCTCTTCTATCTTGGTGTCTTTGATGGTCTTCAGGAATTCTTGGATGGAGTGGAAGCAGTCGTGTGAGTCTTCTACTAAGTGTTTCAGTCTTTGGGGAAAAAAAGGAAATGACATCACCATAGGAAATGATGTCACCACAGGAAATAACATCACCAACCATAGGAAACTCAAACATATAAATAGAAAGCAGGCTATACCACCAGTACTTCATTTGGAGGCTCACTGAAGATGTTACCTAGTATGGTGATGAAAGGTCTGAAAAATGAACCTTCCAGCTCAGTGAGCAAACCTACATGCAGAACCTCAATCTAAGCTACAATTCTTCTCAAAACTCACCAAAGATGTTTTATGTTGTTTGGGATGTCTTCCTGGTGAATGTCATCTCGAAGAAGGTGAGAGTTGTCTGCTACTAACATATCACCCTGTTCCCTGGCCAACATCTCTGTCTCGGCCTTGATAAAATCTTTAACTTTTGTGAAGACTCCGAGAATAGTGTGGCCTGGTTCCTAGCATACTACCCCACTGGGGGAAAACAAAACATGTCTGCTTCTCTTCCCCCTTCAGTTCCTCATTTTGTAAATAGCATGGGCCACACAGAAACCAGATTGGTGCATTTGGAACGAGGAAAGAGAGGCTAGAAAATCATGGGGAAAAGTGCAATCACAATTAACATTTAACTATTATTATCTGGACTGATGTAGATAAACTTAAGTAGATTCTTTGCTTCAAGAAATACATATGCTTATACGTTAATGAAATATAGCTAAAGGATAGTTGCATTTGGAGGGGTGGTTAGTAATTGAGTCTATTGGTTACCAACTTGGCTGAACCTCTGCAATGCATCATTTTAACTATTTTCAAGTGCTGTTATTTGGCAAAGGCAGCAGGGAATGATACGTAGCCTCCAGACTGGTCATCTTCCATCTGAAAAAGAAGGTAATGTCAGCTCAGCTATCTGAAAGTTGCTCCCAGATTAAAAGGGAGCCTTCACCCACAAAAAGAGAGTTACACGATTAGCAAATTAGAGGGTGAGCATCCAATAACTGCATTGGCAAACACAGGAAAGTAACTCATCTTCCATAATGCAGAGCTACGACAGCCTTCATGGTATCTGGAAAAGAGTTGGATCAAACCATGTTTCATGGCATGTGGAGTAAGTGGGGGAGAATCTGCGAGATGTTCCTTTGTTCAGGTGAGGGTGGGTGGATGATAGGGGAGATGATCAGGGCCTGTGTGTTAGGTGGGTATGGATGGATATGGATTTCAGAATGGTTCATAATCTGAAGACCGGGAGCTGGATCTTAGACTGGTTTTCAGAAAGCTTAGAGTGTGCATGATATTGAGAACTTGTCCTCTCCAACCACCATCATCCTTTATCTCTGCCAAGCTTTTCCCACTCCAGAAAGAAATTTGATTGAGGTGCTTAAAATCATGAACCTCTGTCCATGTAAATTCAGTATTTGAGCTAGGTGGGTTAGGGGCATTGCTATTACTGAGGTCAGGAATTATAGAGGTGTCAGGCTGTGTCTGGTTTATATGAGAAACAAGTCAGACAAGCTTCTTTAGTCAATAAAGAATAACAAGGTAATTATAAATAAAACATAAACAAACAAACAAGCCAAGATCATTAACAAAAAAGCTTTAAACTGTACAAGGATAGATATAACTGATATTCTAACATCCCAAAACTAATATGAAGTAAATTTGGGGAACAGACAAACTAAGATTGAACACTCACACGTCAAATAGCAAAGCTAATCGAGACAAATACCACAGATTTCTCAGCAATCCCCCTCCAGGTGTCAGTAAATCTCATTCAACCTTCACAGGGGATTCCAATCCCTAACCTTCAACAATCCAGCCTCAAACTCTCTCAAAGATCACTCTGTTAAGGAATGCCTCAACAAGCGCTCCTATTCTAGAGGTTCACCTTCCTTTCCTGCGATTACACTCCTTTTGATTATGCGGAAATTGCATTCCAGCACTTAATCACAGGTATAACACCAGCTTTTCACAAACAGCCAGTTTCACCAAGCTAGCACTGCCCCTGGTTTGTTTTCTGAGCTCCAATCTTGCTTGTTTGCACCAAGAAATGATTGTCTATGGGTTTTCAACTCCAAATATTAATGATGCTTAGTCTGCCTTCAAGCCATAACCATAACATTTAGCTGCCTACCAACTCCCATGATGTTTCCCTGTATTCTGACTGCACAGAGCTAACCAACTTGACTTCTTCCTAAGTCCCCAACTTTTACCATTACGTATGCACCTACCGACACCAAAAACTTCTTTTAGACTTCAATCTGCACAGAGTCAATGACCCTAAGTTGCCCTTCAGCAACGCAGCTTAACAATTCTTTTCTTCAAGGAGCCTGCATCCAACTATCTGCTGTCTTCTCAAACTAACTGTGACTCTGGGACTGTTTTTCAGTGACCCTGAACTGTTTGGGCTGACTTAGTGAAAAACTTGCAAATTCTCTATGCAGTGTTGAATGTAACTTATATATTGGGACAACTCAAATATAGCAGCCCGTTTGGAACTGTCTGTTCCCTGAGGGTTACAAAGTTCACTAAGGGCTGGCCGCTATAGCACAAATTACTGATAACAAAAAGTGTGAGTCCATCAAGATCAAAAAGACATGTGAATCAGTTATGAAAACAACGAGCTAGATTTGATTTTTTTTTTGCAGTTGCTTATTGACCTTAGGAACAAGTTACCTGCTCATGCAGTGAGTGCAGATCAAACATTCACAGGGGGAGTGTTCCTAGCTCTGGTGTTATCATATGAGGTAGATTGAAAAATAAATTCTATGGCATTGAGATTCTATGGAAAATAAATTTAGAGCAATAAGTGGAATGGATTAAACAGGAGATGTATAATTAAGAGGCACCCTCTTTAGGAATATGGGAATTTGTTTTTTCCTTTGTTGTTCATTCACTGCAGATTAGTATCGAATGAATCTGACTGAATACTGTGCTTTTAAATTGACTATTTAATCTAAGTTTAAAATATACACATTTACTCTTCTATGGTCAGGCTGAACATGAATACTGTTTTCAGCTAACATTATCATGTTACATTGGAAATACATAGTCCAGAGAGTACTCCAGAAAGAACTATGAGGCTGAAGAGGCAGCGGGAAAGTACAGACCACCCAGTACTGAAAGAAAACAAATGGGAAGATGCATTGTAGTGGAGTTGAATCTGTGGTTTCAAAGCCTGTGTTTTGTTTTAACACAGCACCCTCATGAAAAGCAATGGAAGCAGCAAAAGAACAATATAACTGTGGATGGTTGAAACTGGAAACCAATAGCAGTAATTTCTGGAGAAATTCAGCAGGTCTGCCAGCATCCATGGGGAGAAAACAGAGTTAAGAATGAACAGTTAAACAGAATTAGTGTTTCAACTCCAGCGATCCTCCCTCAGAATCTCTGAAGCCGGGTTCTGAAGAAGGGTCACAATACTCGAAACATTAACACTGCCTTCTTTCCATCGATGCTGCCATACCTGCTGGGTTTCTACAGCCAACAGAGAAACAAAACTGGTCAGGAATCGCAGGAGGTCTTGGAAGTGGCAAGCACTTCCACCGCAGGGAAGTCTCTGAGGTGTGCTATGGCTCTCAGAGAGAAATTCTCCAGGAAACTCCAAAATGTCCTTGTTCAGTCAATCTTCAGTATAATTCAGACCATAATTTTTGACCTGTATCAAGACTGTAACAATATGGATACAGTGTCCAGGGGAAGTAGAAACGATAAATCCACATAAATCAGTATTGAACCATGACAATTAATTAAAAGAGAATTATAACCGGTCTGGTCAGAAAAAAAGAACTTGCTTTGATAAAATGCTTTTCATACTATCAGTATATTGCAAGGTTCATAAAGTCATGGAGATATACAGCATGGAAGCAGACCCTTCGGTCCAACTCGTCCATGCCAACTAGATATCCTATATAAATCTAATCTTATTTGCCATTATTTAGATTAGATTAGATTACTTACAGTGTGGAAACAGGCCCTTCGGGCCAACAAGTCCACACCGACCCGCCGAAGCGCAACCCACCCAGACCCATTCCCCTACATTTATCCTGCCCCTAACACTACGGTCAATTTAGCATGGCCAATTCACCTAACTTGCACATTTTTGGACTGTGGGAGGAAACCGGAGCAAACTCACGCAGACACGGGGAGAATATGCAAACTCCACACAGTCAGTTGTCTGAGGCGGGAATTGAACCCGGGTCTCTAACGCTGTGAGGCAGCAGTGCTAACCACTGTGCCGTCCACTAATGCCACTGTGCCGCCCACTATTTGGCCCCTTATTTCTCCAAACCCATTTTATTCATATATCCATCCAGCTGCCTTTTAAACATTGCAATTGTATTAGCTTCCACCACTTTCTCTGACAGCTCACTCCATACATACACCACCATCTGCTTGAAAAGGTTGCTCCCTTATGTCCCTTTTATATTTTTCCCACTCCCTTAAATCTATGTCCTCTAATTCTTTGCTAACAATTAAGTTTTGAACAATATTTACATTAATGTTGGCTATTAGTTTCCACCTAAGTACTGCTCCCACAATCAGCAGGTCGGATAGGTACGTAATTAGGTAACTGGGGTGGACGTTGACTGGGACTAGGGTCAAAAACAGAAAACATGGACCTAGTGCAGCTGTAATGGCCCTTCACCAAGAAAATGGACTTATCAGCAAAAGGTTTTGTGCTGGGAAAGTCATGTCTTACCAACTTAATAGAGTTCTTTGAGGAAGTGACAAAGTTGTTTGATGAGGGAACAGCTGCAGATGTCATATACGTGAATGTCAGTAAGGTGTTTGATAAGGTTCCCCATAGGAACCAGGCTGATAGAGAAAGTGAAGTCGTATGGGGTCCAGGGTATACACACTAAATGTTCAGAGAATTGGCTGGTGTCACAAAGCTAGTTCCTTTTTTTTCCAAAAGTTGTTCTTTGGCTCAGGGATACTCTGTCCTTGATTTTTTCAGAGGGATCATAAACTAGGTCAGGCTCCAATTAGTCTGGTTTGGTACCGAGATTAAAGGATTTTGAGAGGCCTGTTGTTTGTCTGTAACATAACCTCACTAACATAATCCAGGTAATTTTCACTGTACACTTACTGAAACAAATTGCAAAGTTATGATCTGGCTGCCTGCTTAAGAACGTTTTGAGTGGTCTGGCCTAGTCCTTAACACTGGCCATCAGGAGACAGAGGGTAATAGTGGAAGAGAGTTACTCAAAATGGAGAACTGTGACCAGTAGTGTTCCACAGGGGTTTGTGTTAGGACCACTGTTGTTTGTGATATACATAAATGACCTGAAGGAAGGGATAGAGGGTCTGATTAGCAAGTTTGCAGATGACACTAGAATTAGTGGAATACCAGATAGTGAAGGGGACTGTCAGAGAATGCAGCAGAATATAGATAGTTTGGAGTGTTGGGCAGAGAAATGGCAGATGGAGTTCAATCCGGGCAAATGAGAGGTGGTGCAATTTGGAAGATCCAATTCAAAAGCGGACTATATGGTGAATGGAAAAGCCCTGGGGAAAATTGATGTAGTGTAGAGCAGCTTTTATTTGTCATTTCTACCAGATACAACTGATACAGTAAAAATGAGACAGCATTCCTCTGGGACCAAAGGTGCTACATGGATAACACAAACGACATGATCGTAGACAGGGCAGCATAAAGTGCATTAGAAGCGCAAAACACACAAATTACAGTGTAATAATAAAAAATTAATTAATAAACATTTTTCTAGCAGCAATTTGAAGTTGTGCAAAGAATCAGGTGGGAAAGTGTTCGATCATACTATGTTAAAGAGCTTGATAGCTTGGAGGAGGAAACTGTTGCACAGTCTGGCTGTGAGAGACCGTATGTTCTGGTATCTTCTGCCAGATGGCAGGAGGGAGAAGAGTTTGAGTGAGGGGTGTGTGGGGTCTTCCACAATGCTTTTAGCCTTTTGGATGCAGCATGTGGTGTAAATGTGTGCAATGGAGGGAAGTGAGACCCCCGATGATCTTCTCAGCTGTCCTCACTATCCATTGTAGTGATTTGAGAAGGTGCAATTCCTGAACCAAGCAGTGATGTGGCAGCTTAGGGTACTCTCAATGAACCCTCTGTAGAATGTGGTGAGGATGGGGTGTTGGGAGGTGGGCTTTCCTCAGCCTGCATAGAAAGTAGAGATGCTGCGGTGCTTTCTTGGCAATGGAGCTGGTGTCAAGCATCCAGGTGAGATTCTTCACCAGGTAGACGCCAGTAAATATGGTGCTCTTCACGATCTCCACGGGGGAGCCGTCGCTGTCCAGCAGAAAGTGGTCGCTCCATGCCCTCATGAAGTCAACAACCATCTCTTTTGTCTTGTCCACATTCAGAGACAGCTTGTTGGATCTGCACCAGTCCATTAGCCACTGCACCTCCTCTCTATATGCTGACTCATTGTTCCTGCTGATGTGACCCACTATAGTCGTTACATCAGCAAACTTGATGATGTGATTCAACCTGTGTGTCACTGCACAGTTGTGTGTCAGCAGGGTGAACAGCAATGGACTGCTGTACAGAGGGATCTGGATGTTCAGGTCCATTGTACCCTGAAGGTGGCAACACAGGTTGATACAGTGGTCAAGAAAGCTTTCCTTCATCGGATGAGGTATTGAGTGCAGGAATTGGTAGGTCATATTACAGTTGTATCGGACTTTGGTTCAGCCAAATTTGGAATATTACATACAATTCTGGTCACCACATTGCCAAAAGGATGTGGATGCTTTGGAGAGGCCGCAGAGGAGGTTCACTATGATGTGGCCTGGTATGGGAGACACTAGCTATGAAGAGGTATTGAGTAGATCAGGATTATTTTCATTAGGAAGACGGAGGTTGAGGAGGGACCTGATTGAGGTGTACAAAATCATAAGAGGTATAGATAGGATGGATAGAAAGAAACTTTTTTCCGAGAATGGGGGACTCAATCACTAGGGGCCATGTGTTCAAAGTGAGAGGGGAGAAGTTTAAGGGAGATATACATGGAAAGTTCTTGACACAGTGGGTGATGGGTGCCTGGAATGCATTGCCAGCAGAGGTGGTAGAAGTGGGAACAGTATCATCATTTAAGATGTATCTAGACAGATACATGAATTGGCAGGAAGCAGAGGGATACAGATCCTTAGAAAATAGTTGTCAGATTTAGATAGAGGATCTGGATCAGTGCAGGCTTGGAGGGCTGAAGGGCGTGTTCCTATGCTGTAATGTTCTTTGTTCCTTGCTCCACCAACTCAAGGACAGTGGCCCCTTCCACTACCCAAGCACAGCAAGTCCCTTAGAGCCCAAGTCATTGATTTTGGGTCCAATTTTGGGACCTCTTTGTCCCAGACCTTGTCAGTGATATTGGGATCCCTTTTCAACTATGTGTTCAGATCTTCTACATTCCCTTGAACATTAATGATTGGTTCATAGCTTATCACCTCATTTTGCTGATAATTGCACTCTCTGTACAATCATTCAAAGTGTTTTCAAATTCATTTATGGGACATGAGCATCACTGATTGATCCAGTATTTATTGCTTTGAGAAAATGGTAATCAGCCACTTTCTAGAACCACTGTTATTAACCTTGTGCTGTGGAAAGTGAGTTCTAAGATTTTGACACAGTGGCTGTGAAGGAACAATGATATATGAAGGGAACTTGCAGGTGCTGATGTCCCCAAATGACTACCGCCTTTGTTTTTTTAGGTAATAGATATCAGAAATTTGGAAGGTGATATCAAAGGAGACTTGTTGAATTGCCACAATACATTATATACATAGTTCATCATGCTGCTAGGTGCACTTGTGATGGAAGGACTAAGTGCTTAACTATTGGATGGGTGCCAGTTATGTTGGCTGCTTTGTCCTTGGTGCAGCTATGATTCTTGGGTATTGTTGAGCTGTACGCTTGCAGGCCAGTGGAGAGTGCTCCATCACACTCCTGACATGTACTGTTTAGGTAGCGGACAAGCTTTGGTGAGCCAGGAAGTAATTTTCTTGCTGCATAATGTCTTTAGCCACACTATTTAATTTTCTGATTCTGTTATTTCTGTCAAAAGTAACCCCAAAATTGCTGATGGCTTGGTATTTAACAATGGTAAGTGTCATTCAATATTAAGGGGAGATGGTTACATTCTCTCTCACTGGAGATGATCATTGTCTGGCACTTGGATGACATGAATGATGAGATCAAGCCACTGCCATCATCAACTATTAAACTTCCTAAAAAAGTCCAACTTCATGAATACAAAAAACCTACAGGGGAAGGAAGGAAATCAGACAATACTTCCATGTGAAAAATACTCTTTTCAATCCCTAAAGCCTCCCACAGCCCCACTGTATAGTATCTATTGTCAGAGAAGAGGAAAGGGATTTCATATTTGTGTGTTTCTTTTTCAACCATCCAGGGGACAACTATGGCCTCGCTCTTGACCTCATGAAGATACGGCAGCAGCAACGGACAACAACAACGAACCCTTGGCTACTTCCTACCTCACAAGCCTGGCCTGCAGATCATGTCTTCATCTCCACCCCAAGCTACAATTACACATACAAAGACTACAGGAAATTCTTCACTGACATAGGATATGAAGATGGCTGGTTCAAATGGCAACACAGCAAAAGTTTTCTGACTGACCTGCCTCCTCCAGGGGTGGAATTGTATTGTATGTATGGAACAGAAGTTCCAACACCAATGACTTATGTGTACGATGAAAATTTTCCTTCCAACCAGCCAGTACAGATTATCTACGGAAGTGGTGACAACACAGTGAATAAGAGAAGCTTGTCTCTGTGTGGACAATGGAAGGACCAGCAAAAGCACAAAATTCATGTTATAGAACTTCGTAACAAACATCATTTTGAGACAATTTATGACACTGACGCTTTACAAATGATTCAAGATATATTGTTAGGAAATTATTCTGAACACTAAGTCAATTCTGTCAACTAGATGTGGTTTCCTTTGTGATTGGGTACACCTGATTCAGGTACACATAAACTTCAGATTTCCAAATCAGAGCTTTAAACTAGACTGGGCTTCTCTGAGGGGTTCAACAACATCTTTAAGTTGTAATAACTGTTTCTGCTGGGAATAATAACTACCATATTTCATTGCTTATATCCAGGAATTCTGAACTTACAAGCTACAAATTATGATCAGAGCTGAAAATGTGTTGCTGGAAAAACGCAGCAGGTCAGGCAGCATCAAAGGAACAGGAGATTCGACGTTTCGGGCATAAGCCCTTCTTCAACTTTCGGCTTATGCCCAAAACGTCGAATCTCCTGTTCCTTGAGTGCTGCCTGACCTGCTGCGCTTTTCCAGCAACACATTTTCAGCTCTGATCGCCAGCATCTGCAGACCTCACTTTCTCCTCGAAAATTATGATCAGACCCAGTTAAGTGATGTTTACACTTCTATATAAGCAATCTAAGCCCAGAAATCAATATCTTCAGAATACCAAACAAATTCACATCTATGTTTTTCCTTATAAAGAGATATTGACCCATTTCAAATCATATCTCAAATTATCAGGTAATTCCAGATGAAGGCCACATAACTAGTTGGATGTTGTTTGCTGATATCTTCAATAGTAATTTGTAAAATGTTCTCAAAGTTACAGCATCAATCAATTGCTTAATTCAGATAAAAACCATTTTGCTTTAGTGTACATTTTTTTAAGAATAAAAAGGATTTTCATCCTGAGGAATATGAATGAGCTCTCAGACAACCTTTGACCTGGCCAATTATGATTCTACATCTCTCGTATTTGACTGATCCTTACTCTGGGACAGCTTTATCAATTCTCAGAGAAGCCACTAGGGGGCACGTTTTGAAAAATGATTCCCATGGAGTAAACAGATCAGGCGTGTGGGGAAAAAAAACTTTAAATGTACAACAGCAAGAAAACATTTTATTGTTATTTTTCGATGTAAAACTCCATATGTAAGAATTGAATCTGTTGAAGGAGCTCTAGCTCCTTTCCCTTTCTAAATGTTGAAATATGAGCACCCCACAGTGATTTACAAATAGTGGAATTCTTTATAATGGGCAATATTGGAACTGAAAACTTAGAGTTTGTGTAATTGCTAAATTTTCCACGAAGTGAAACATAATGGATCAAACACATGCTCATGATACGTAGCTTGTGGGAGTGTCAGTTCTCAGAAAAATTAGTAGGCAAACACCTCATGGGTTAGACACTGCTTAAATCAGATCTTTCTCATTATCATTAGTTTATCAGCTATACATGTTCTTCTGTGAAATAATATTTTCCAATCTCAATCCTATGGCCTACAGGGCATAACTGTCCCTTATTGAGTACAACTTGACATTCTCAACTGGACTGGCCACAGAATGGCTGGTGGGGAAAATGTCACATTGCTGCAATGGAAGCCACTAGAACAGAGAATTGCATCATTTCCTATCTAGCTGCATGGTTGTACAATGTGCTGACAACAGTAAAGTCTTACTCTGCATTACTTCAAAAGTTACATCTATAAAATTGGGAGTTTTACAGTTCTGATAAGTCACTGGACTCAAAATGCCAGACCTGCTGAGTTTCGCCAGCAATTTCGTCTCTTGTTTTATGTTCAATTAAACAGTGGTTTCACTTTTTTTTGCTGAAACTGAGTTGAAATTGCCAAATGACTGGAAACAGATACTTGCTTGTGAAATTGAATTGGAGCTTTCCTGGATTTCACAAATGTTTGTTGTTGATTGATGTGGATTTTTTATAGTATTGATCACGTGGTTTTAGAAAAGGGGATAGAAGGGGCAAGTTAGTTGCTGCTAGTGAATTCCTGGACAAAGAAAGAGTAATTTTAACACTGGTTATATGGGGGTAACTTGGGGGTAGGTCGGGAGGGAGTAAGTCCCTCCTTGGAATACTTTTCATTTTAATAGTTCCCCAAGTCTCCTTTGACAGCACTTTCCAAATTCATGACCATTACCATCTAGATGGCCAAGAACAGCAGATACATGCGAACATCACCACATGGAAGTTCCCCTCCAAGCCACTCATCAGTGTTATGTTATGGAAACATAACACTGTTCTTTCACTGTCATTGGGTCCAAATCCTGGAAATCCACATCTACAAACACACACACACATACATGGCTGACAGTGTAACAGGTTGACCAACACCAAATGGCCAGCATTGTTTCAAGAAGGCAGCTCACCATCACCATCTCAAATGCTATTTGTGATAAACAATAAATGCTGGCCAAAGCAACTATACCCATGTCCTATGAAAGAACTTTTTAAAAGACCTTCTTTGGCCTTGTTAAAACTATATTGCAGATATATTCTTCATCAACTTAATGGAAACAACTAAACAAAAAGATATTAACTTTGATTTTTGTGGTAATTATCAATAAACTCTTCACCTTTATGTTTATTACACTGACATTCCATTTTAATGTGGGTGAGCTGTAAATTCTAAGTAATGGTTTTGTTAAAGTCTTCATTGCTTCTCAGATAGTGCGCGACTGCAGGCATCATAGAGGGTGAAGGAGCTCCTGCAAGGCTGGTCCCCATCTGCAATGCTATTGAAATATTCCTCAGAATGGTGTGACAGCCCAAGAAGAATGCTCTGAATTTCCTCTCTCCCACTATGAGGGCTGTTTCTCCAGCCACCTTCTCGGCTTCTTTATTGTCACTTACAGGAGGAATCAGCTCACAGGTCAGTGGAAGCTTGTTTAAGTGGCAACTATACTCACTTTACTTTATCATAGAGTGCATCAAGAGTACTACCTGATCCAATCTCTGCTGCTATCCACACAAATAAACATATTTCAGGTAGGAATGACTGATCACAGACAGAGGCCTTGTGCTGATCTGGTGTTGAAGGTAAGATATAATTGCACTTTGGAAGACAGAAAGGAAATGAATAAGGATGTTGCCAGAAATTGAGAATTTTATATATGAAGAAAGATTGGATGGGCTGGGGATGTTTTCTTTGGAATCGAGGAGGCTGAGGAGAAATATAATTGTGGAAAATGTTGAGAGATCAGAAAGGATCTATTTAATTAGCACAGATCAAGAAGCAAGAGACAGGTATTTAAAGTAATTGGTGAGAGGGTTAGAAGTGAGAGTTAAAGGGTAACTTTGCACCCCGGGGCTGGTGGGGATTTGGGACTCACTGTGTGAAAGAGTGATACAGGCAGAACCTTCCAAGCACTTGGTTATGCACTTCAGGTTTCGTAACCAAGAGGACTATGGAGCAAGAGCCGGTGGTTGGGATAGGCTAGAAAGCTCATTTTGAGCTAGCATGGACATGACAAGCTGAATGGCCACTTGTTGTGAATCAAACATAAAGTGGACCAATATACAGTGGATACCCTTCAGAACTGAAACTGCATCTGTGTAAGGCAGCTTGCCAATGCTGTCTCAATGAACAGCTAAGGATGGACAATAAATGCTGACCTTGCTAGAAACCCTGTACACCAAGAATGAATTTTATTGTAAATTATAAGTCCTTGGGACTGATATATTTCATGGGGAACCTCTCTGGCTGAAGTTGATCTCTTTTTGGGAGCAGCACTTCTTCAACAGTCAATGAACTAGTTCAAGCACTCCCCCAATGACTGAAATGGTCATGACCCTGACATGGGAACCTCAGCCTGATGTCAGTGATATTACATGTTTGCTTGGTGCTATATTTAGGGATAGTTTCCTTATTAATTTGTCAGGTAAAAACAATGACTGCAGATGCTGGAAACCAGATTCTGGATTAGGGTGGTACTGGAAAAGCACAGCCATTCAGGCAGCATCCGAGGAGCAGGAAAATCGATGTTTTGGGCAAAAGCCCTTCATCAGGAATTTGTCACTGAATGCATAAGCATTAATATCAAAAGATATCCCCCCCTCTGGCAACTTAATTTTTTTTATGAATCAACTTACTCAGACATGTTATGACACACCTCTGAAAGCAAGTGGGATTTGAACTCAGATCATCTGATTCAGAATTTGGGACATTATCACTGCACCGCAGCAACCCCTTCAGTCTAGCTCATATGCATAGATTCAGATGTTAGATCTACCTGGAACAATATTGGAAATGTATAAAGCTGTTTTCTACAGAAATTTCCATCTATTGATGATATGATTTGTTCTGTATGGAAGAGTGAACTACTCTTACCTGTGCATAGTACCTGTGCATAACTTCAGGACATCTCATAGCACATTAGAGCAAATTGGCACAGTGGCTCAATGGTTAGCATTGCTGCCTCACAGTGGCAAGAGCCCAGGTTTGATTCCACCCTTGGGCCACAGTCTGTGTGGAGTTTCTACATTTTCCCCATGTCTGCATGAATTTCCTCTGGGTGCTCCAGTTTCCACAGTCCAAAGATGTGCAGGTGAGGTGGATTGGCCATGGGAAATGCAGGTTTACAAGGAGAGGGTGGGTCTGTGTGGAAATGGAGGGTTGGTGTGGACTCAATGAGCTGAATGGTCTGCTGTAGGGATTCAATGAATTAAGTACATTTGGGGTGGCTGTCACTGTTGTAATAAAGGGAACACAGCAGCCAATTTATGCTGACCAAATTCCCACAAAAAGCAGTGTGATCATGACCAAATCCGCCGGCATCTGGGAACATTCTTCTCTAATGTCACTCTCTTTTTTCCAGCAAACTCTGTTGTGTTTGTTAACAAAAATAAACATTTTTGTGTTTATTTCGGATTTCCAGCAAATGTAGTATGTTGCTTTTACCAAATACATCTTGCTCAGAGATGAGAGAGAAATTATGGCTCAACAGTTGGGGAAGAACAGAGCACTTCCTTGTTTTCTTCCAAAGCCGGGAGATTGCTTAGGACAATTTAATACTCAGCTGAGAGAGAGTTATTAAATTTTTTGAAGAAAATGGGCAAAAGGAAGAAAACAAAATAGGACAAAGTGAATGCTGGAGATCTGAAACAAACAAACAGCCAAAAATTGCTGGAGAAACTCAGCAGGTCTGGCAGTATCTGTAGAGAGAAAATAAAATTATCGTTTTGAGTCCAGTGCCCTTTCTTGAGAAAGGTCTCCATCTGTTCTTCTACATCAGCATGGTATTCCCCAGGGCAACAAAAACAGAAATTGCTAGAAAAGCTCAGCAGGTCTGGCAGTACAGGTGAGAAAAATCAGAGATAACGTTTGAGGTCGAGTGACCCTTCCTCAGAACTGAGTTTTTTCCATGAATGCTGCCAGACCTGCTGAGATTTTCCTGCGATTTCTGTCGATGCAAATCACTGCAGGTGCTGGAATCTGTGCTGAGAACAACAGATTAGGCGCAGCAATTTATGTTTTTGTTTCCGATTTACAGCATCCGCAGTTCTCTCAGTTTGTAATTGATATTCTCAGGGATTAGACTGGAGTACACTGCACTACACACTGAGTCATGATCATAAAACGATTGTGTAAACCTCCTCTGCTTCGCTCCTTCTTATTGGGCCCAATCCTGCCTCCTTATTGGCTTATTGGGTGAGGGCATACCAACCGAGTCCCGAGGGTGGCGTTTTACGCCCCCCTAGTTTCGATTGGTAGAGTCTAGTTTGTTATTTGCGCCTTACTGTGCGGGGGACTGTAGCTTGCGATGGACGGGCCGAGTTCCAGGGTGCGCTCCCTTTTATGTCAGTTTCCCAGTGAAACTCGCTGTTAGTTACATTGTATCCGCGCAGTTGCTACATTATATTCGCGGAGTTGCTACATTGTATCCGCCGGGTTCCACTGCTGTTCTGACCACCTCCTCTCTATCTCATCTTTCCTCTCTGAGTTATGAGAGCTGGGAAATGATTTCCAGAATTGGCCTCTCCTCTCTCCTCCTCCTCCTCGCCGCTGCCTGCCCCGGCGCTCTCTCCTTCGCCTGCGAGGATAAGCCATCATCGCCGGGTTGCTTAAAGGTGACCAGACCTCCTGTTGTCCTGGGTGAGTTCACGAGTAAAGGACGCTCGGTTTTTGTCTATTTATTCAACGTGTTTTGAGACACCCTTTTCATTTTTTTTAAAAAAGTCCATTTCTATGGCCAAGTGTATTATTTTGTTTTAGTGCCCGTGGGCCTGCGATTGAATGCATCATCCTTCCGGTTGAATTTATTTTTTTCTCTGCCTTAAACATGTGAAAATGTCACTTTCTTTAAATCGCTCTATCGACTTATGACAGCTTCAGCCTGACAGTAAAATATTCAATAGCGTTGTTTACCTAATGCATTGTTTAAACATTTATAAATGGATTGGGTAATTATTGTATAGATAATATTTCTACTGTCCCTAATGTTCGCTTTTCCAACGACTAACTGCACCGAAGTAGAAATAAACTGCGTGAGGTGTTTCTTTGTTGGTGTTTGCCACCGAGTAGTACTGAGCTGTATGTGTAGTGACTGGGAGAAGTGAGGTAAAGCGCAGGCCAGTGTTCCTGAGCTGTCCCTGCCGCACATTGGCACATTGTTTTGTTTTAATGTGAAAGTGAATGCAAGTGTTCGCCCTTCAAACAATCATACTGAGTTTAATGCCTATACTGTATTTTCATTTAATGTTGTTTTGAACTGTAGTAGCAGAGTAATAGAGATGTACAGCGTGGAAACAAATCCTTCGGCCCATCCTGTCCGTGCCGACCAGTTATCCCAACCCAATCTAGTCCCACCTGCCAGCACCTGGGCCATATCCCTCCAAACCCTTTCTATTCATGTACCCATCCAAGTGCCTCTTAAATGTTGCAATTGTACCAGCTTCCACCACATCCTCTTTCAGCTCATTCCATACACGTACCATCCTCTGTGTGAAAAAGTTGCCTGTAGGTCTCTTTTATATCTTTCCCCTCTCACCCTATCCCTATGCTTTCCAGTTCTGGACTCTCCGACCCCAGGGAAAAGACTCCTTTTCATCACAACTGGAAAACTTGATTGATGAGGAGGAATTGAATGGATTGGGATAATACTCGCTAGGTGAAAGTGAGGACTGCAGATGCTGGAGATCAGAGCTGAAAATGTGTTGCTGGAAAAGCGCAGCAGGTCAGGCAGCATCAAAGGAGCAGGAGAATCGACGTTTCGGGCATGATTCCTGAAAAAGGGCTCATGCCCAAAAAGTCGATTCGCCTGCTCCTTGAATAATACTCGTTATATTTAGAAGAATGGGGGGGGGAGCGGAATCTTACAGAAACACATTAAAATTATGAAGGGAATAGGATAAGATGGAAGCAGGGAGGTTGTTTCCACTGGTGGGTGAAACTAGGTGGGCATAACCTCAAAATAAGGGGGAGCGGAGTTAGGACTGTGCTGAGGAGGGACTCCTTCACCCAGAGGGTTGTGAACCTGTGGAATTCCCCCACCCAGTTAAGCAGCTGAGGCCACCTCATGGAATGTTTTTAAGGCAAAGATAGATTTTTGACCAGTAAAGGAATTAAGAGTTATGGTGAGTGGGCAGGTAAGTGGAGCTGAGTCCATAAGAAAATCAGCCATGATCTTAATGAATACGGAGCATGCTCAAGGGGGCCAGCTGATGGGCTCCTGCTGTTATGTACTTCACAGCCAGTGAAGCCAAGTCGCTGTTGCAAAGTAGGTAAACACAACAGTTGGAGATCAATGATCGAAGTTGATTGACAAAACAAGCAATGGTAACCTGGAAAATGTATAAGTGAACCCGTTTTGGTGTAAATGTGCTGAAATGTTACTGTGGGACAGGTATATAGATTCATATTAGGTGAAGGACCATATAACCATGTCTTGGAAACCCATCTAGTTCACTCTCCTTTAGCGAGGGAGGTCTGTTGTCCTGTCCTGGTCTGGCATGCATTTTCTCCAGATCCACAGCAGTACAGTTTACTCAAAGCTGGGAAATTAGGAACAGACAATAAGGAATGGTCTAGCCAGTGGTTCCCATAACACACCAACAAATACAAATATCAAGTGTTATGAAAGCCACAACACAAACAGATGTTATTGAATGGCAGAGCAGGCACCGGATCTCCCAGTTCTGCTTCTGACTCTGATGTTCACCTACGTTGAATGGTTAGAATTTGGAATGCACTGCCTTTCTGCTGCCCGTGCTTCAGTCGAGACATTCCAAGGAAGAGAATTGAAGGATTGTTGAAAGGAGGAGGATTTTCAGGACTGTGGAGAAAAGGTGGCATTAAGTAACCAACACCAACATGATAAGCAAAGGCCCCTGTGCTATAACCATTCTATGATTACATTCTAAGCTGCCAAAAACAACAATTGACCAGATAATCTGTTTGAATGAGACGAATGAGAGATGGACTTTGGTTGAGATAACAGGAGAACTTTGCTCATCTTTAAATTGCATCCTTCCAAGGTGGTAGAAATTTTGTTTAAAACTTGGCAGCGTTGAATATAACCGTGCTCTTTATTACTGCACGGAAGTTGTCGCCTCGCTTTAGTGCTCAAGTGCATGAATTTTTCGTCGACAAAACAGAACTCCCCATCTGATCCACCATCAAAGCTGCTGGTTGTGGAACTTTGTGTGCAAATTAGCTGCCTCGCTTGCTTGGTGAATGCATTTCAGAAATAATTCCTTGGTTTTTGAAACATTTTTGTCATGTCCTGAGCATGTGCGAAGTAACTAAATGAACAAGTTCTTTTCACAGATTTAATGGGGATGGTTGAGGAAGGGCAGTTGGAGTGGTTTGTCTTGATCAGTTAAACTCCTCCTTTACCCCCGAAATATTTAGTTGCAAGGTTGAATGTATCGAAACAAGAACAGAAGTTGCTGGAAAAGCTCAACAGTTCTGGCAGCATCTGTGGAGAGAAATCAGAGTTCATGTTTTGGGTTGAGTGACCCTTCCTCAGAACTGGAATAGTCTGAATCTGGCATCAATGCCTTTGCTTTACAACTGAGTCTGTTTCAGAAGTAGTTAAGTTGGAGTTGTCAGATGAAGTAGTTCATTTTTATCATTAACTAACTACACGTCTTTCTGCATTACTGTCAATTCCTGACTTCTGCTATTGTACATAAATTTTACGTTGCCTAATTCTGCTACCGCAGTACAAGGAATATGGTGCTTATAGTTGAGGTATTATTTTGTATGTGGGATCTGATTGACACTACTATCAGCCCTGCTTAGCTTACTTGATAAGCCTTATTCTGCATTGTTTTACTGAGTATTGGAAATCTTTGCCCCTGTTCCAAAGGAGCTTAGGTTGTAAAGATAACTTTCAAAAATGACAATTTTATATTGATGAGGGACGTTCCGGATTAGGATGTCTTGTTGCAAAGTAGGTTGTGTGTCTGCCTCGCAGCCAGAAGCTACATGTTTAAGTCTCATTCCAGGACTTGATCAGCAAGGAAGACATGCTAATACCATTGCCTAACAGGTTGAGTATCAATGCTTAAATCTTTCAAACACATACCCACTGATGTAAAAGAGGGAGAGATTCCTGGTCAGTCAGGTAATGGAAAGAAGCTCCATGCTACAACATGTAAGTAAAGGTATATGTTGCCTGAGAAATCTAGATTCACTTGTGGGCTAGTTGGATCTGTAGCCTGGAGGCTGTTGTGCATCTAATGGGTGCCAGCAATAAAAGGTTTGACTCCCATTCTAGTGGGATGGATCTTCCTCCTTGTCGCTGTGGATTAGACTTGCCTTCCTGTGAGAAACTCCAAGATGATGACGATTCAGAGTTATAGAAGTAACGTGCAAATTCAGAGAGAGTAATCTTTAAAATTGAAATATAAACAGAAAGTATTGGAGAAACTCAGCAGGTCTGGCAGCATCAGTGAAGAGACAAACGCAGTAAATGTTTTGGGTCCCCTATAACTCTTCTAGAATGGAAGCCTGAGTTCATGCTCTGAGGTTGTTGAACACAATGTTGAAGGATGTGAAGTCTCAATGAAAACTGAGGTGCTGTTTCCCCCCTTCAAGTTTGCTTCGGGCTTCACTTAAGCACTGCAGCAGGCCTGGAACAAAACTGTTGTCGGAGAACAAGATGGTAGGTTGAAATGTTCAATAGTTGGAGCCTTGCTTGTGGGCACAGTAGACGCAATCCCAGTTTATGTTTGGTTTTGCCAATGTCGAGCAAACCACGTTTTGAGCACTGAGTACAGTAGACTAGAGTGAAAGTAAATTGCTGCTTCACCTGGAAGATATGTTTGGGATCTTGGACATTGAGACAGGAGGAAAAAAATCACATTGAGACAGGTGATTGGACTACGATTGTGTATGGAAAGGGGCCAGGATGGGGTGAAAATTTGTTGGGAGTGACAGAAGAGTGGACAAGACTGTCATGAAGAGGGAAGAAGAAGGTGTGTTTCGTAGTGCCTCCTGCTGGAGGTGATGGAAATGGCGGAGGATGATCTTTTTGAATACAAAAGTTGATAGGGTAGAAAGTGAGGATAGGGAGCACCATATCATTGTTATGAAATGGAGAGGAAGGGGTGAGGGCAGAAATGCAGGAAGTGGGTTAGACGGGGCTGGAAACTGTGTGTCAGCCATGGAGTTGGGGACGGATATGGGGAAATCCTTGATTGAAAGGGAAAGGAACATGCATTGGCTTTCCCCCATCAATGGAACAGTTGCAACAGAGGTGGAGAGACTGAGAATGGTATGGAGCCCTGCAAGAAACAGAGTGTGAGGAAATCTGGTCAAGGTTACTGTGGGAGTCAGTGGGATTGGAGTGGGTATGAGTGGACAGCCTAATTCAAGAAATGGAAGTCAAAGAAGGGAAGAGTCAGATTCCCCAGGGAAGGATGTACATTGGAAGCAAAACTGTTCCAATTCTGGGTCAGAGCAAGAAGCAGCACCAGTGGTATAATTGATGTAACAAAGAGTTTTAGGAGGGGGCCCCATTTAAGACCAGAAAATGGAATCTTCCACATACTCTTGCAAGAGACAGGCATAACAGGGACCTGTGTGGGGACTCAAATCAAGTTGTACTTGGAGAAATGAAATGCATTAAGGGAGATTTTGTTCAACATAAGAACAAGTGTAGGCGGACACAGATGGATGGTGGATAAGGACTATTCAGGAGTCCTTTTCAAAGAAGAAATGTTGAGTATTCAGACCATCCGGCTGAAGGATTGAGCTGTAGCTGTGCTATATGTCCATGGTGGGCTACAAAACTGGAAATTGTGGAACTGATACATTTAGCTTATAAATTATAGAAACAGGATTAGATCATTTGGCCCATCAAGTCGGCTCCACCATTAGATTATGTTTTGTTGATATTTCTTAACCCCATTCTCCTGCCTTCTCCCTGTACCCCTTGATATCCCTAAGAATCATGAATTCTGCAATGGGGTGAGCAAGAAACACCATTTACATCTCTTCTGGCACTTTTTCTTAAAAGTGGGAAGTGACGGAATGAGGGGAGCAAAAACAGTCGAAATAGGAAGGAGTTAATTCAGTGGGATAGGAACAAGCAGACCTATCAGATCAGTCCTGTTTTATGGATTTTGGGAAGGAGGTCGAAGTGGGCAGTGCAATAGGGTTGCAGCACTAATGAGGTGGGAAGATGCGTATGGGAGATTTCTAGTGGAGACTAGGTCAGTGCCAGTCCTGAAAACAACAGCTTGGTGAGTGGTGGCATCATGATTCAGGAGGAATTAGGATGATCTATCAGAGAGGTGGCATTCATTCTTTCTAAAGCCTGTCCCTGTTTGAATAGTTGACTTCAAGAAACTGAATTTTTGATACTAGCTAAATGCATTTTTTTAATCTAAGGGTTTTAGCTGCCTTTGATGTCACTGTCAGACCAAAGTAAAGACTATTCCTGGAATTTTAACTCTGGTTACTTCCTCGTTTCACACATCCTCCTGCTTATTGTGTTTATCTTCCCATTGATCTTTCTCACTGGAGGAATGCATTTGTTTACTCCATGTTTATTCCTCTCACTGCCTCTCTTCATTTCTTGTTCTGTAGGTTTGTGCTCATCCCTTTCTATTGTATATACTCGGAATATTTCATACATCAATAAGTCATCAATTACTTAGGGATGTGTCTGAACTAAAATAAGGAATTAGCTTGGCATGTTTGTTCAATTCATACATACTTTCTCAAATTAGCTTTTTTTGGTTGGAATGTTGCTATCTTTTAATGCCCCAGGTGATGTGCATGCACACAGACCATCACTAGAATAGCTTAAAATGAGGCTGCCACTCCGATCAAGTGAAAGCCACCTACAACACTATCTGTAGGTTACATCTCAGACTAGGGAACCACAGCACGAAGCTGGGAAGTGGGGTCACGGTAAGGTCATTTCTTCTTAAATGGTCACAATCAGCAATGAGTACGATACAATGTGTGTGCATCTTAGTGTTCACTGTTCCACAAGGATCAGCCATTCAGCATCTAAATCAGCTGTGAAATCCAGGAATGGGCAGCAAGTTCTGAAACATTCCAACATCTGAAATATTCCTACACCACAGCAGCGACTGTGCTTTAAAAGTACTAAGTTGGCTTAAACACGCATAGGGACTTTTTGGGCTTATGAAAGGTACTTTATGAATGCATGCCATTTCTGCTTGAATGTGGAGCAGCCAGAGGGGAGTCTGGACCCAGCATGCAGTGGGGATGGTGAAATCCCAGAGTTTATAGGTACCCTGCAGGATTAGGAATGAAGCCCAGTGTGTGTATTAGTGGATTGGACATGAATGATATATATCAACACATGGAGTTACATTAGCTTAGTCAGTAACCAAACAGGACAGCTCTCCTTCGGTACAGGAGCTTTCCTGTATTGTTGTTTGCCGATGGATTAAAACACACTGAAAGTCCATCTGGGTGCAGCAAACTATTTAATGTGGCCTTTTCATTTAAGGCAGATCTGAATTATTGCTGCTAATTGCAAGCTCGTGGCATCACTTAAGGGACTTTTGAGTATGGCCTGGTGTGCAGTAAAAAAGCCCCATTTAAAACTGCTGTGTGTGACACCAATCTCAAGATCCATCCCCTCCCCTCCCCCAACTCCAGCCAACTCATGGTTAACACACAGTCATATTCTAGAGGTCAGCAGTTCTGTGGAACTTCATTACAGTGGCAGTACGCCAGAGATTTGATCCTTCTATCCTTCTAATTGGAGCTGATGAAGTTGCCAATTTAAAGTGGCCAGTATTTAAATATATTTTGTAGCATCAACCAGCAACCTTGCCAAAATGCAAGTGTTTTTCAATGGATGTAATAATTCAGTCTTTCCTTGTAGCTCATATTCTCTAGCACAGGCTGATAAATTGGGTGGTGTTAGTCTGTCAGGTTCGAAACTCTCACTTGGAATAGGAGGAGCCTCTTTTTTTCGTTTTTTTTGGATGACTGCATAACTAGCAAAGCCAGCTCATCCTTATCTCCCCTTGAAAGTGGTGTATTGCATTGCTGCTGCATTCCATGTGGTGCAGGCCATAAGAATCATAGAATCCCTACAGGGTGGAAACAGGACCTTCAGCCCAACAAGTTCACAAACTGACTCTCTGAAGAGTAACCCACCCAAACCATTCCCCTGCCCTATTATCCTATATTTACCTCTAACCAGTGTATCTAACGCATACAACCCTGAACATCCTTAGCATGGCCAGTTCACCTAACCTGCACGTCTTTGGATTGTGGGAGGAAACCCACGTAGACACAGAGAGAATGTGTAAACTTCACGCAAACAGTTATCTGAGGCTGGAATTGAACCTGGGTCCTTGGGGTTGTGGGGCAACAGTCCTAACCACTGAGCCGCTGTGCAGACCCCTGAAGGGCTTATGCTCGAAACGTCGAATTCTCTATTCCTGAGATGCTGCCTAACCTGCTGTGCTTTAACCAGCAACACATTTTCAGTGGCAACAAGAGTGGGTCACTTTGGTCCATCAAACTTAGTCAATGACAAAGTAAGATCATGGCCGATCTGACTGAGACATGAACACCACTTTGCTTTCTGCCCCTCCATAATCCTTAACTCCCTTGTAGAAAAAAAATCCCTTTTAAATCGGCCTTGAACATATTTGATGATCCAGCCTCCACTGGTCTCTAGGTAAAATTATTACAAACATTGACACCTCCTTGAGCAAAGAAGTTCCTCCTTGTTGCTGTCTTAAATCAGAGATGCTTTCCTTCAAAATCTGTGCCCCTTTTGTCCAGATTTTGCCATGGTGGTGGTGGGGGGCGGTGGCAGGGGCGCGGGTGGGGGGCGGTGGCAGGGGCGCGGGGGGGGTGGCAGGGGCAGGGGGGCAGCAGCATCCTCTCTCACCATTTACCCCATCAAGCCCCCTCAATCTTTTTTTCCTTACAGGGCCACCTTTCATTCTTCTTAACTCCAATGATTATAGGCTCAAACTTTTATCATGTAAGAATTACTTTATTCTAAAAACCAGCTTGCACCAACATCACTGTTAAGGTTGGAATTACAGGGATCCAGTGCTAGTGAATGATTCTGCATTATAATTTGGAATGTAATAGATGATAAATAGATCTGAAATCCTCCAAGCCTAAGGAGCAGAGGAAAGAAATCCATTTGCAGTTTTCTTTTGACTTGCATGCACTTGTAAATCTGTTTTTCTTTTCCTATATTAAGTGCGACAAGCTGGAGTGTACCAGTAAACATGTGGCACACTTCAGTCACATGACTGACTGTTACTAAATAGATTGAAAAACAAGCTACTCACATCACCGTGTCAATCAGAGGAAATTAAATTGGTAGAGAACTTAGATCTGTTTCTCATTGGAAAAGAAAGGTGGAGAATAGAGTCGCAGCAGTAGTTATATATACATTATTTACAATGGATATGTTAGAAAATCAAAATGACAAGATTCAGAAGATGTTACAATACTTTTACCTGAAAATTATCATGAGCTTTGAAGGAAGTGGTCTTGTGTTGACATTTGGTTGTGAAGTTTGCACGTGGTTGATGCAATCCATGAATTAGCCCAGGAAGACCTTGTGGTGTGAAACAACTGGAACTGAACTAAAATTGAATCCCTTCTTTGAATGGAGCATTTTTTGTGTGTTGCAGGTCTTCAAATGGGCACGATGTTGCTTGTAGTTATGCCTCTTAAGCTGAGGGCAGTATATTTAAAGCAAGAGCCACTGTTTAAGAGTTTAGTCAAAAATGCATTATATTAAGAGTTGCATTGCTGTTGTTCAAATGCCAATAATAATGAAAAACCAGACTGAGGCATTTATTGATTCTGATTCAGTTCAGTGTTACTGATGCTCACAGATATACATGTATTAGTATACTTACTAATCATCACTGCATTCTTCTGGGCAGTAGCATGACAAACATTTCACTGTGTGCTCTCTCATGCAAGTGTTGCAATCAATTCAATATGGCTCTTTGCAGACAATCCTGCACCTACTATCAACTGCTAACCATTGATGTGGAACCTGCAGACAGGGCAACACGAGAGATCAATTACATTAGCTGGACAATTGTCACTAGTGCTTCCTTGGACCAAAGCAGTGAAGCCATTAGCAGCATTTTGTCACCATCTGACAGAAGGTGTGTACAGTGGTCAACCTGTTTAAAGGAATAATTTTTTTTCTATTCACTTGCTCTTTGCATCTTTTACTGTGTTGTCCAGGTACCCAGCTAAACATAGGAAAGAATCTGTCATCGTCTTAAAATCTTCCTGCTCTTGGTGATGGGTGCTACGTTGTTGAGTAACTTATTGTAGATGTTTGGTTGCATTACTGATATTGCATTAGTCACCTGACCTGTCTGTAAGAGCAGGATTTCATAACGTTGATAGTTTAAGGTTGTATTGTTTTAAGTAGTCAGTTTATGGCATGAATGTATTGCATTCTATCTTTTTAAAAATTCATTTATGGGATATGGGCAATAGGCTATGCCAGTATATATTGTCTATCTCTTGAGAAAAGAATGGTGCCTTTAATGCAGTCCATTTAGTGTGGGTAGACATAAGGTACTATTATTGAGAGAGATCCAGGATTTTCACCAAGCAACATTGAAAGAACAGTGATGTATTTCTATGTCAGGATGGTGAGAGACTGGAGGGGCTCTTGCAGGTGGTGATGTTCCAGTGAATGCCCTTGTCATTTAGCTGGTCATGGTTATGGGTTTGGAAGGGGCTATCTAATGAGAATAGGTGAATTTCTGCAGTGTATCTTGTAGGTGGTCAGTAGCTACAGTACATACTATCAGTGAGGAGAGAATCAATGCTTGTGGATTAATTGCCAGTCAAGCAGACTGCTTTATCCTGGATGCTGTCAAGCTTCTTGAGTATTGTTAGAGCTACACCTGCTCGGGTAACTGGGGAGTATTCCACCACACTCCTGAATTGTGATGGAGGGAGGAAGAACGCATTCTTCAAAATAGGTGGACATCTGGGATGCTTGAGGGTGGAATGTCTCCTCATCAGAGCCGATTATGGTGGAGGTGGAGGAATTGGGAGAACAAGGTGGAGTTCCTGCAGAATATTGGGTGGGAGGAGGTGTAATCCAGGTAGTTGAGAGTCTGTAGGTTTATAGTAAATGTCCGTCTTGAGACGGAGATGACCAAATCGTGTGCTAATTGCCTAAAAGATGGAACAATTCAGTACACCAACCCACACTGAGCACAGATACAAGAACTCTCCACAGTTTGATTATATAAAAGAAAATTCCCTTTGGCTCAAGAGGTAGCTAGTGTCTCAGTTATGTCCCCTGTATCACTGTTGTGCAATATCAAGCTAAGGCATGGTATCTTGCTTTGATCTTTCCCAGTAAACATGATGGTAGTACTCCCTATTATATAATTGTACTGAGCCAATTGTTTACAAAGAGACTGTTAACCTTGGAGCAGTTACCCAGTCCTCCAATTCATGTGACTATTGTAGTTGCTGTTGAGAAACCTAAAAGTTTGAGTGCAAGAACAATTGCAATAAAAGTTAAAGAATGGAGATGAAAATGTAGAAGAGCTGACTAGACAGAGAAGCTTGGTTTTAAAACTCGGTCAGATAAGGGAGGAAAGAATGATGGGTAGATAGTGCACTGCTGTGAAGTAATCCACAGCAAATAAATTAAGTTGTGTGATTTTTCTGTTTAATCATCTTCACGTGAAACTTTGCATACAAAACACCACACAGTGCCTTCATATCAGTTTGTTGTTAATCTCACAACTATATTAAGAAATTTAGAGAATTAGTAGAAGGTGCAGCAGTACAATGTATCTTGCAACAGGATTCAAAGCAAAAAGAGAGGCAATGTCCAAGATGGTTTTATGTTGGAGAAATGCTTACACTCCAATTGCAACAGTTTTCTTTCTTCTTTCTTGGGATGTGGGATCACTGGCAAGACTGGCATTTGTTGCACCTCCCTGGTTGGTCTTTAACAAAGTGGCTGTTTTAAACTGATTTGATTGAATCAGGTTTATTGCTACATGTACTCCCATGAGTACAGTGAAAAGTTTACAAATCACCACTTATGGCGCATTCATTGGTAAAATGGTACCTAGGCACAGAATTTTAATACAAAGCACAGCAATAAACAAAACAAAGTTTAAAAAGTTAAACATTACAGTCCTTCTTACTAAAAAGTAGAAAACAAAGAAACACAGTTAACAGTTCAACATCACAGCCCATAAGTGACTGGCCATGCTGGGCTCACACTCCAAATCATTGGGCAGTTCAGGGTAACTCATGTTACTGTGGATCTGGAGTCTCATAGAACAGACTTGATAAGGAGGCAATTTTTCACCACCAAAGGAAATCCGTGAGCCACGTGGGTTTTTTAGAACCATCACTTTGTGGTTTCCATTGGACCGGCTGTTAAGTCCAGATTTCAGTGAATTCAAATGTCACCATTTGCCATGGTGAGAATTGGACCTGTGTCCCTGGAACATTAGCCTGGGGTTCAGGTTACTAGTCCACTGACAATACCATTTGCATTTGGAAAACTATTGTCCCAATCATGCAAGAGATGTGCCATTGTTTTTTCACTGTTACATATTACTGAAAGCCATATTACTAAGATGGTCTGCCTTCTGATTAGATTCAGACACCAGTAACAACTACTTACACCGACATCAAACATTTTGTTGCACTCAAGACGCTAAGGACCTTCACAGGAATACTCTCAAATGAACTATAACACTAAGCTACATGGGAATACATCCATGCAGGTAATCAAAAACGTAATCAAATTGGTAAATGTTAAGTAGCAACTTCAAGAAGGAAGAGAGAGGTGTAGAAGTTTGGGGAAGGAAGTTTGAGTTGATAAGTTCACAGCTGCTGAAAACCCAACCACCAGCAATAGTGCAATTATAATCAGAGTTGTGCAAAAGGCAAGACTAGGAAAACAAGCAAATATGTAGGAAGTTATTACAGAGGCCGTTGAGAAGAAGTATGAGAGCTTTAGACTTGGGGTGTTGCTTAAGTAGGAATTGGTGGAGGTCAGTGTACACTAGGTGATGGGGGGAGGAATGTTGGCCGGATGGGACGTGGTGCCTGTGACAGCGCAGTTTGGATAAGTTCACAAAATGTAAGGTGTGACTGACCATGAATGAGTTTGAGTAGTCCAGTCCAGCAGTATCAAAGAAATGGATGAGGATTCCAACAGCATAAAAGTGGGAGTGTCACAAGTGTGGAAATAGCTGCTGCAGGTAATTATCCTATAAATGCCCGTTTATTAAACACAACTTGATTGGAACGTGATTTGTGAATTGCGGAGTTTTTTTTTGTATAAAGCGAACTCCCATTTGCTGTTATGCGATTCCATCCCCAGCACTAGCTGAACAGCAAAACCCAGCCTCCGGATCCTCAGTCTGCAAAATACAAATTTGGTGTGTTCTGTTAAAACAGGAATACAATCAGCTCTACAAGCCTTGAAACTTAGTTTGAAACTGGAATTGTAGTCTACATTTAGAAGGAGCTTTGATTACTAAACAGTGATCTCGGACTACGCCTCATTCTCTGCAACTGGATCCTCAGTTTCCTGACCCACAGGCCACAATCAGTGAAGACTGGGGACAATATTTCACCCTCACTAACCCTCAACACTGGAGCCCCCCAGGGGTGCGTACTCAGCCCCCTACTGTACTCACTGTATACCCATGACTGCATCGCTAAAAACCAGACTAATGCCGTTTACAAGTTTGCTGATGCCACCACCATAGTCAATCGAATCACAATTGGCACTGAAACAGACTATAGATGGGAGGTGGAAGACCTGGTAAAAATGGTGCACTGAGAACAACCTAGCTCTCAATGCCAGCAAAACCAAGGAACTCATTATTGACTTTCAGCGGGATGTTACTCCTGCCCCCCTACACATTAACAGCACAGGGGTGGAACGAGTGGAGAGTGTCAAGCTCCTGGGAATGGTCATCCACAACAAGCTTTCTTGGACTCTTCATGTGGATACACTGGTTACAGAGGCCCAACAACATCTCTTTTTCCTCAGGCAGCTGAGGAAATTTGTCATGACGGCAAATACCTTTGCCAACTTTTATAGATGCACCATTGAGAGCATTCTGTCTGGATGTATCACTACCTGATGTGGCAACTGTACCCTTCAAGATCGGAGACAGTTACAGAGAGTGGTGAACTCAGCCTGGCCAATCACAAAGGCCAACCTCCAGTCTATAGAATCCATCTACCGGACCCCCTGTCAAGGAAAGGCCGCCAGCATTCTTAAAGATCCATCCCACCCTGGCATTGCTTTTCTACAACCTCTACCATCGGGGAGAAGGTACAGAAGCCTGAACACACGCACCAGCCGGTTGAAATAAGTTTCTACCCTACTGTTGTTAGAATATTGAATGGATCCTCAAACTCTTAGCACTCACCTGTACCTGTGTTTTTGGTTTTGCCACTGTTTACCTATTATTTACTTATCTATGCTACTTAACTCTGTGATCTGCCTGTATAGCTCTCAAAACCAAAGCTTTTCACCGTGCTTCAGTATACGTGACAATCAATTCAATTCAGTTCAATTCAACTCGACTCAAACCTGGAGAGAATCTTGGAGGACTGGACTCTGCGTTTGGCATCACGTGGTCAGTCTCACCTCGTGTGCTTTCTGATGAAGAGCTTTGTGAAAGTTACAGTCCTGTAGTTAGTGGTCTTAGTGTTAAAATGTTACACTTACTGTATTATTGCATTAAAATTATGAGATTCAAAGATTGACTTAGACTGTGCTATCATTTGTGTTAAGCTAGTTATCATTTTTGTTTCAATTTTTACTAGTATTTTTGGTGGTTCGCCCTAACCCTGTTTGTCCCATAAGCCCCATTATATATTGTGCAATTTTCTACAACAGTGTTGTATGGGAACACAATTACTGCAATATAGGAGATCTACCTGTATTTGTGATGAGATGTGTATGTGGGTTCAAAAGCTGAAGTAGAGCTAGATATTGTCAGCGACATGAACGGTTTTTCCAGGATGTTGCCGAAAGAAAACATGTAAATGAAAAATAGGACAGGACCAAGTGGTCAGTCGAAGAAGCTTAATGTTTTCTGTTATATTCCATTCTTAACTGAACAAAACTAATTTTTACTGGTGCTTTTTTTCTTTGGTTTAATACCAAGAAATTTAAAAGGAATTGCTGAAACCCTCAACTTCTAGCAATACATTCTGTAGGTGCTGGATGTTATTGCCTGTGTTTATGTAAATACTGAAAAGCTGCATTCAAAGACAGAATAAGTGAGTAAACAATTTGGTCAGTTGAAATGATTTATTGTGCTGTATGTTTTACTGCTGTTTGTTCATGAGATGTGTGTCACCCAGTAAGGGCAGCATTTACTGCCTATATGTAATTACTCTCAATGGTGACGTGTCTTCTTGAACCCCTGGAGTCCATGGTTCATCCTCCGTGCTGTTGGAAAGGAAGATCCAGGATTTTCACTCCACAACAGTGAAGGAACACTAATGTAGTTCCAAGTGAGGGAGGCATTGATGAGTTGCTGCACTGCGTTTGTAGATTGACCCACAATGGCAGCAGTGTATACCTTGATGAAGGGAACACATGTTGGAGATAATAAGATTTCATCATGTGAATTGCTTTGTACTGGATGGTATTGATCCTCTTGAAGCTGCATTCATTCAGGCAAATGGGAGTATTCTATCACACACCTGACTTGAGCCTTAAAGGTGGTGGGCAGCTTTGAGGAGGCAGATGGGGAGTTACTCATAGAAACTCCTTGTTAAAAGCAAGGAATTCTAACTCTTGCTGTCACAATGTGCATATGGCTGGTCCAGTTCAGCTTTTAGTCAGTGGTAACCTGGAGATGTAAGGGATTAGTGATTGTAATGCCTTGCAACATCAAAGGGAAACATCAACATCAACATCTTGTTAGAGATGGTCATCACTTGGCACCTGTGGTATGAATATTGTTTGCCACTTTTCAGTCAAAGCCTGAATGTTGTCCAGTTTTGCTGCATACGGACACAGACTCTTTCGGTGTCTGAGGGGTTGCGAATATTGCTGAATGTTGTGCAATCATCAGTGAACATCTCCAGTTCTGACCTTTATGAGGGAGAGAGCATCATTGCAGCAGCTGAAGATAGTTGGGCCTGGGACAGTACCCTGAGGAACTCCCTGAGTAGATTGACCTCCAACAGTCACAACCACCTTTCTTTGTACCAGCTATGGTCCTAACCAGCTTCAGTCATCATGGAGAGGAATACAGGAGGCAGATCACCTGAATAGTCTTCCACTCTCCTCTGAGTAACCAGGAACGTGCTCTTTCTCAATCTATAATCTACTTCTACATTACAGCAGCAGTTTGACTATTCTTTTGAGAAACATGGGGATTCCACATGAGGTTTGACCCTGTAGTGACCGTAGAAGTATTTCAGATGAACATCTTCACCTGATCTGATCTAGTGCTGCTCCATATCATTTGAACTTGAACTTGACATGGCAAATGTACTGTCTCTCCCCTCGGTCATGCATCAGGAAATCCACCAAATGTTGAGCAGTCCACTAATCTCCTCCTAGAAAGTGTCTTACGCACGGATACTGGTTGAATTTGATGCGCATTATTAAACAATTGTGTCTTACCATCAAGGTTGAAGCTGCTAAATTGGTGAGAGATGTGGTATAAAGTACTTTTTATCTTTAACATGTTTTGTGTTACTGTTGATTCAGGCTCTGCCCTTTTGAGTAATTAATGTGTTAATTTGCACGATTGAGAATTCAATGTCTTTTTGGCTTCCACCCAGCTCTTGGCACATGGGTAGACTCCAAATTCCTCATAAGATTCTCATGTGCTCCATGTCGATTTTTATTTGCTGACGTTGTATCCCTACAATAGGCACATTAGATCATAGCTGGCTCTGCTGCTCTGCTGTAAAGCTTTCTGATATTGCTTTTAATATTAATGTATAAATATCACATCTAGCGCATATCTTTAACATTTTGTCTGTGATGAGTATCATAAAGGAGAAACTGAGGACCGCAGATGTTAGAGAATCAGAGTCAAAAAGTGTGATGCTAGAAAAGCACAGCAGGTTGGGCAGCATCCAAAAGGCAGAAGAGTCGATGTTTTATGCATAAAGCCTTCATCATGAATGTCATTTATGATGGGCTAATGCCCCAAATATCAACTATCCTGCTTCCCAGATGCTTCCTGACCTCCTGTGCTTTTCCAGCATCACACTTTTTTGACAGAGTATTATAAAGCGATGCAGGCACGAGTGATTTTTAAATTTTGTTCTTCAGACATGGCCGTCATTGATTAATGGCATGGTGGCTCAGTGGTTAACACTGCTGCCTCACAGCATCAGGGAGCTGGGCTCAATCCCAGCCTTGTGTGAAGTTTGCACTTTCTCACTGCCTGCATGGGTTTTCTCCTGGGTGCTTTGGTTTCCTCCCACAATCCAAAGATGTGCAGGTTATTGGTCATGTTAAATTGCCCCATACTATTCAGAGATGTGTAAATTAGGTGCATTGATCAGGGGTTATTAGAGGGTTGGGGAATGGGTCTGGGTGGGTTACTCTTCGGAGGGTTGGTGGAGACTTGTTGGGCCAAGTGGCCTGTTTCCACACTATAGGGATTCTATGATTGTTCATAGCCACAACTGGCTACTTGCTTGGTGATTAAGGTCCAGCTACAATAATGTAGGGTTGGAGTCGCATACAGACCAGATTGAGGACGATTGGCAGCTTGCCTTTCCTGAGGGGCACTAATAAAAAAAGGTTAGGTTTTACAAAGATCTGAAAGTTTTGTGATTACTTAGTGATGTGAGCTTTTAATTTCTAATTTAAAATATAATACTTACAAATGGAATTCAAATACCACAGACAAGTTTATACTGTCAGCCCTTCTGGTTTCCTTGTCACTAAATTGATGGGTCTTGACCATAGAGAGACAGACACCGACATACATATACACAGGTGAATGCAGGAGCACACGCACATGCACACACCCACATCTGTCCATCCCTCCCTCCCTAGAGCAGTATTTATTGCCCATCCCTATTTTCCCAGATGGCAGTACAGAAGTAACCATGTTGTTGTGGCTTTGGAGTTACACGTAGGCTAGACCAAGTAAGAAGGCATGGAGGGCATTAACGAATCAAATGAGTTTTTAAAATAATTGACTGACAGTAAGTAATTGCCATCAATCTATCTTCCAGATATTTTAAAAATTGAATTGAATTCCCCAGCTACCTTTTGCGGGATTTGAAGTCATCGCCTCAGAATTTTAGCCTAGGGTTCTGATTTGCTGGTGACATTACTGCCTCCCACAGCTGTGATCCTTTTTTGTTTCGTGTGTATGCAGATGTGTCTGCTGATTTGATTCCTAGTTGTAATTTTGTATTTGTTTTGGAATTGACAGTTCCAGGTGACCTGGGGAACCAGCTGGAGGCGAAGCTGAACAAACCTAGTGTAGTGCACTACATGTGCACCAAGAAAACGGATGATTACTTCACCCTGTGGCTGAACCTGGAGCTGCTCCTACCCCTGGTCATTGACTGCTGGATTGACAACATCAGGTATGGTACAAGGTCATGCACCACCTGGTCAGAGAGAAACAAAGTGACCTTTTATGGTCAATGACCTTTGGTCAAAATTGGAAACTGTTAGAGATGTAACCAGTTTTAAACAAGTACAGAGGCAACCAGGGGTGAGGGTTTATGATGGGACACAAAGCAGAGTCAGAGTTGGTCGCCACGGAAACAGATCCTTCAGTTCAACTCGTACGTGCCAATCAAACATCCCAATCTGACTGAGTCCCATTTGCCAGCAGCTGGTCTGTATCCCTCTCAACCCTTACTCTTCATATATCTATCCAGGTGCCTTTTTAAATGTTGGAATTTTACCAACCTCCACCACTTCCTCTGGCAGCTCATTCCATACACGCACCACTCTCTGCATGAAAAAGTTGTCCCTTTTCCCCTCTCACCTTAAAACTTATGCCCTCTAGTTTTTGCCTTCCACCCTAGGAAAAAGACCTTGTCTATTCACCGTAGCCATGCCCCTCATGATTTTATAAATTTCTGTAATGCTCCAGGGAAAAAAAGCTCTTGCCTATTCAGCCTCTCACTATAACCCCAATTCTCCAGTCCAGGCAGCATCCTTGCTTAATTCCTTCTTCATCCAGAATTATACACAGTCTTCTAAAAGTAGCCTCAATGATATCCTGTACAGCCATAACATGACATCTCACCACTTATACCAATGAAGGCAAGCATGCCAAATGCTACCTTCAACATCCTGTCTGCCTGCGACTCTGCTTTCAAGGAACTATGCAACTGCACCCCTAGGTCTCTTTGTTCAGCAACACTCTCCAGGGCACTGCCATTAACTGTAAGTCCTGCCCTGGTTTGTGGGTGTGATAAAATGGTGGTGCTGGGTAAAAAGAGATGGTAATGGGACAAATAATGATGGATCTCAGAAGCGTAAGTGGAAAATAGCAGAATTGTCAACAACTCCTGTGGTTTAACATTACTAGATCAGAGGTTACACTTTGAAATAGTTGAATTCTGTGTTCATTTTTAAGGCTGTAAGATGCCCATCGAGATGATAAGGTGCTGGAGCTCCAGCTTCATTGGAACAGCGTAGGAGGTGGAGCACAAGGAGATCAGAGTGCAATCAGGCTGCCGAAATTAAAATGACCGATGTGCTGAAACTCAGGCTCATTGCAACTGGGCAGAAATGTTTTCTGTGTTCACAGTATATTCATTTCGTGCAAATGTGTGAAAGATCTTTTCTTGATTTGAGAGCTGAGAGAACTGGCTGATGTTATGGTCTTTTTTTCCTGTCCAGTCGCGTTGCTGAGCATTGCTGGTGAGGTGTCCAAGCATCTGTAGGAAACCACTTTGTGAACAGAACTATTCATAATCATCTCACTATCTCCTTCATGGAAGACGCCATCTCATGCTTTACCAGGATGTCTTCGTGTTAAAGTTATAAACTATGCAATTGTACCATCACCACAGTTTCAGATTAAATTTAGTTATTGTTTCTATTTCAAATGGGCAGGTACTCCTACTGCTCTTTCAGCACTGCCATTCTGAGTCTAGAAAACTTAATTTATTTCAGACACCTTTAGTGTCTCCCTGAATCCAACAAAGTGTAGTTGGGCATATTTGGGTGGATTCAGCTGCAGCTTCTTGAATAAGGTCCAGGTGAAACTCTGCTCATGTCAGGTATGTGAAATGGATCTCACTGCAGAGCTTTGGTCACCAATCTTTGTGGAAATATGTTAACTTGCTTGGTTTTGTACCTCCCTTTCCTTGCAAGCTATCTATGGTTTGACCCTGTAAAGTGGTCATTTTCACAAATGGTTTCTGTTAACAGTGACTTCTGAGTTAGTCTAAATTGCAGTCTTTTACTCCAGATTCTACTCACTGTCCCAGCACTCACTTTTTACAAAGTTATTTGTGTGTTGTGTGTTTGAGATATTAACCTGAATAATGTAACAATACATTTCTGTCCTGCTTTTGTTTTTTGAACATCAATTGCAGCTCTGGTTTATGCTTGTTATTGAGTTAGTTTGTGCCAATCAGATCAAATCCTGTTGGATTTGATTCTGTGTACTTTTCTCTCGGGAAATGAGCCTTAAATTGCAGTAAATGACCCTTCTTATAATCTCTTCTTTTTGCTAAGGAAACATGGCAACCAGTTTGTGCACAGCAATTGTTCACAAGCACCAATGTGATAATTATTAGAGCATCTATCAATTCCACTGATGTTGGTTCATGGAATCTCTGCAATGTGGAAGCAGCCAGTTGGCCCATTGAGTCCACACTGACCCTCCAAAGAGCATCCCACCCAGACCCCACACCCCTACAGTATCCTTGTGACCCTGCATTTCCCATGGCTAATCCAACTAGCCTGCACATCTTTCCTCCGTGGAAGGAAACCGGAGCATTCAGAGGAAACCTATGCACGCATGGGTTTCTGTTAACAGTGACAAAGGTGCAAACTCCACACACACAGTTGTCCAAGGGTGGAATTGAGCCCAGATCCCCGTGAGGCAGCAGTGCTAACCACTGAGCCACTGTGCTGCCCCCAAGGTTGAGAGAGAAATTGTGTCGGACCCTGCAGCACTTGTTGTTCAGTCACCCTGCATTAGAAAGACCAAATTTTGCTGAAAGTGCAAAGCTTGTAAGCAACAACTGGAGTCCCTATATCAAACTGACCTCTGCTGTTGTAAATATTTAATAGTAAATGGTGTCAAGTTACTGGGCCAGAGTTCTGGACCTACATTACAGATATGGTTGCAAAGTGTGTCCATGATTCAAATGCAACCTGAAATAAACAGCTAGAGGGACAAATCAGGAATAGTGGGAAATGAACATACCTCGGCTACTGATCTTCATTTTGAAATTTACTACTTGGATTAGACCAGTGTGCATCATCAATCAATTCTAGCTTTATCTTTTGGGAAACATAAAAGCAGCTCTGAAGAAAATCACCTGTATTTGTTGAAATATTTTCATTTGGAAAAATGCATTGGCAATTTGCCAGTGAATGACACACCCAGCTTTCTGTTCCTCATTGAACGAAGGTCCATTTCCTCAATGATCACCAGATATTTTGTAGAAAATAGTTCTTGTTGGTCTGTGGGAAAATTCTGCGCCTATAGAAATGAAAATGAAGGATGATTCTGCAACGGAAAAGCCTAGATGTGAAAGTGCTCTCTAATGCTATATTTGTTGCTGCAACATTTATGAATGAATTAGATTGAGCAAGGAGTGACCTTGGAGCATTCTCTTCTGCTGTAGCTCCTGACTATTTAATGACTAGCTAATATCTCTAGGGTCTTTAAGCCAAAGTTAGTACTTTAATTACGCACAGGAATAACAACCTTGTAGATTATGCCAGTATAAAGATATTACAGAAGCAGGTTTATTGATCAACAGAGCTGTCTTTGTAAAACTCATGTGATTGTCAGATCACTGGTCTTGTGATTCTGTAACATGCCTCTTCTGGAGGAAAAAAAACAAATTTGAACATGCTAATAGAATTAGGAATAGAATTAGGTTTTAATGTCACGTGTACTCAATATAGATATACAAAGTACAGTGAAATGTGTGCAAAGTCACCCTTCCCGGTGTCATCTTGGATACCAAAGTATTATCTTTAAAAAGCCATTGTTTGTACAGTAAATCCAAAGTTCATATCATTTGAAATGATATATAAATATTAATTGAATAACTTTCCTGTTTGAACAGTTCTGAATCGTACATGTAAAAGTTCTTAGGTTGGATCATAAGTTTCTGCCTTTTTAAAAATGTGACCATGCTAAGCAGCCTGTATGTTCCTGGATCAGTGCATGTAGGGCAGGAGTCAACATACCCCACTGCTTTTCTGACACAACTTTTAATAAAGCAAACGATGTAATTTGTTTCCCATTGTCTGTAAAATACTGTGAGCAGTTATCTGACAGTTTACTGATTTGTGTTTTATTCAATTCTATTTACAATTGGTCAGATAATGAAACAGCCGGTGTCTACGTATAGCAAGACAAAACAGCATCCAGACTTGAACTGTTAAATGACAAGTAGCATGATAGGGTATAATCAACACCCCTTGATATTCACTTGCATTTCTATCATCAGATATCGCAGCATCTACATCCTAAAGGCCAGTAACAACCAGAAATTGAATTGGACTTGGTCATAGAGTCATCCAGCATGGAAACAGACCCTTCAGTCCAACGAGCCATGCCAACTATGTTCCCAAGCTAACCTAGTCTAGCTGCCTATGTTTGACCCATATCCCTCTAAATCTTTACAATTCATGTAACTGTATCTGCAGCTACCACCTCCTCTGCAGTTTATACCACTCACAAAACACTTCTTCCTATCTTTTTAAAAAAAAACATTAAGGGCCTAGAGCTGGCAGGTGGGACTAGGTTGGGTTGAGATATCTGGTCAGCATGGACGAGTTGGACCGAAGGGTCTGTTTCTGTGCTGTACATCTCTATGACTCTGTCCTTTTTAAATCTTTCTCCTCTCATCTAAAGATATTCCCTCTAGTTTTGAACTCCTCCACCTTAAGGTGAATAGCAAAAGATCTTTTCCTTATCTATGCCCCTCATGATTTTATAAATCTCTATAAGGTCACCCCTCAACCTCCTATGGTCCAGTGAAACAAGTCCCATTCTATTTTTATAACTCAAACCCCCCATTCCTATTAACATCCTGATAAACCTTTTCTTAATCTTCTCCAATTTAATAATAGCCTTCCTTTAACAGGGTGACCAGAACTGCACACAATACTGCAGAAGAATACAACCTCAACATGATGTCCCAACTTCTATACTCAAAGGTCTGAGCAATGAATGCAAGTGTGCTAAACGCTTTCTTAACCATCCTGTCTACCTGTGAAGCAAATTTCAAAACAAATGTAACTGAACCCCTAGGTGTCTCTGTTCTACAACACTACCCAGGGCTTTGCCATTTCTTGTTCAAGTCCTACCCTTGTCTGTTTTGCTAAAATGCATTACCTCCCGTTTACCTCCATCTGCCACTCCTCAGCTCGTTGACTGAATTGATCAAGATCTCTTTGTAATCTTGCAAAACCCTTCACTGTCCATTATACCACCAATTTTGTTGTCATCCACAACCTTACTAACCATGTCTCCTATATTCTCATCCAAATCATTTATATAAATGACAGACGAAAGTGGACAGAGTACTGGTCCTTGTGGAACACAATTGGTCACAGGCCTCCAGTCTGGGGGGAAAAAACCCTCCACCACCACCGTCTGTCTCCTACTGTAAAGCCAACTTTGTAATCAATTGGCAAGCTCACCTCGAATCCTATGTGATCTAATTTTACTAATTAGTCTACCATGCGGAACAAAGGCTTTACGAACGTCCAAATAAACAATGTCCTCTTCAATCTTTTTGGTTACTTCCTCAAAAAACTCATTGAAGTTTGTAAGACATGACTTCCCATGCATAAAACGATGCTGATTATCCCTAGTCAGTCCTTACCTCTCCAAAGGTATGTAAATCCTATTTTACAGAATCCCCTTCAACAACTTACTCATCACCAATGTCAGACTTGGGTCTACAGTTCCCAGTCTCCTCCTTACAGCCCTTCTTAAATAAAGGCACAACAAATTAGCCACCCTCCAGTCCTCCAACACCCCACCAGCTTATAGATGATACAAATATTTCTGCTATGTGCTCCGCAATTTCTTCCCTAGCTTCTGTCAACCTCCATCACTTCCTCTTCTATAATGTAGAACTGTTTTCAAAATGTCAGTATTTGTTTCCCTGAGTTTTCTAGCCTCCATATCTGTCTTCACAGTAAAAACTGATTTGCTACACAAATGCAGTGGCTACAAGCGCAGGTCAGAGGCCAGGGATCCTGCGGTGAGTTACTCTCCCCACCTGACTTCCTGAAGCCTGTCCACCATTTAGGTCAGGAGTGTAGTGGAATATTCCCCACATGCCTGTGTAGCTGCAGTTGCACCAACACTCCAGTTCAGACCATTCGGGACAAAGGGGCCCCTTTGATTCTCGATCTACCCAATCACATTAGGCATTCACTCCCACGTGTCACTGCTGCACAGTAACAACAGTGTGTGTCATCTACAAGGTGCACAGCAGAAATTTACCAAAGATCTTTAGATAGTGCCTTCCAGCCCCATAACCATGTGAAGGTAGAGGCAACAGATGCTTGGGGACTCCTACTTGGAAATATATCATTGCTGGTCCAAAATCCTGGAATTCCCTCCCTACCAATAGTGTTCACCATTTGAAGAAGTCTGCTCCCCTTCAATACCTTGAGAGAAATTTGGGATAATTTGTTAAATGCTTGTCTTGCCAGAGACACCCATATCCTGTTACTGAATTAATTAATAAAAATAGACATTGGGAATGATCAAATATCTGACAGGATAGAGGGGTGATTGAAATAGAGGTTGACAGGGAGATGGGGGGGGGTGGTTGGGTGAAAGCAGTTCCAGAGTGTGGAACATGTGCAGCTCTCGTGAAGTGCTGCGAGAGGTTTGGGTGAAATGGTTTAACTGTTTTTGTGAGAGTGTATGAAGAATAAAGGAACATTTAAGACAGAGCTGTGGGAAGAGAGCAGTATCAAATTTAGATGGATGCACAAAAAGCTCCGTCACATTTAGACCTAGATGCAATCTATTATCATTCACAAGTCTGGGATAAGCACAAATTCACTGAACTATTCTGCACCACATTGTGTTGGGTTTATATTGACTTCCAACAAAATAACAGCTACTGGGTCACGCTGCTGCTACCTTAGTTCCAATGAGGTTAAGACCACCTACAGTGCTAGACTGCACAGAAAGCATCGCTGAAAAGCAGTGTCATATTCAGAAGAATCTAAGAGGGAACTGATGGAAATTTTAATCTACTCTTCATGGGCAAGACAGTAACCATTTCTCGTGATGAAAGAAACAGTTTCTGAGGAAGTCCGATCCTCTGTGCTTAGCACTAAAGAGACACTTGGAGGGAAATCCCTTACTTCCGTTTCCCCATTCTGAATCCTTTTACTGGCTGATTTGCTCCCAGTTAGTTATCTAATCAGAGCAGATGTTTGTGGTGGAGTTTTCTGAGGAAGAGACTGCTAACTCATTTTGACAACACAGTACCACTTTCCCACTGTTAGGGTCTTTTTACTTCAACATGAGTAATCTCTTACATGATCCACGTTCACAATCGTAGGCCAGGTTTTGAAAGTTTGATATGCATGAGATCCAAAGACATGACCATCAGGAACTGATCTCTGTCCACTACAGAGCTGAGAGACTCTTCAGAACCTGCAGAATGTGCCAATCACATGTACTTATATGGCCTGTTAAATTATTTTGTTAGAGGTCAATATCAACTCATCACAATGTGGTGCAGACTAATTTGTGCTCATTCTAGAATCTTTAGTGGGAATAGATTGCAGCCAGGTTTAAATATTTTGGGGGAATTCCCAAGTCTGGCATTCGTCAGTATTCCCCAGATAAATCTGTTCAACCAGTGGAAAGGGCCAATGTCAAAAGCGAGTGTATACACTACAGGTTCATGGAGAAGACAGATTTGAGTGTCCTAGAGCACAAACATCTGAACGCTCATAACAAAGCAAATGTTGAGTTTGGATGTACTGCAGCATGACCAAATACAAAACAAACCTTGTGCGAGTTTTAACTGAGCTGAGCTTTAACTAGGAAACACTGGCCACCTTCTTTGGTCCTTTTGAATTGGTGGCTGATACAGAAGTCTTGGAAACTAATTTTACTACTTTTCCTCTGTGTGGGTGTCAAGGTGGTCTGAATAATTTCTTTTCAAGAAGTCTGGAACTTATGCATTAACTTACTGTACTGTTCCAATTTTAACACCAAATCAATTGGATTACAAGTTTCTCCATTGCACAATAAATCTGTTTCATTTTGTATCTGCATTCATTTAAACCCAACTTAATATCAATTACTTTAAATGGCTGGTTATCAATGGTCCTCTTGCCTATGTTGTCACCTCATCCTGTCTTAGCTTCGGACCTTGAGATCAACAGAGGTTTATTCATAATTAATAAAGACATTCCTTTTCTTTTTGCCCTGGTTTGGTGCACCACTCGTTTCTAGATTAGATCCCTTTTTGAACTACAGTGAAGAGTTGGAGTGTTCTGTCGAAATGCAGGTATCCTCCGCTTTTTGAAAGTTCGCTTTATGCCACTTCACTTTAACGTACCTGTTTTTGCTTATCGAAAGAAATCTGAAGAAGATTTTCACTTTTACGAGAGATGTAATTGCTTTTTCGCTTTACTCCATTTTGGCTTACAAAAGGTTTCATAGGAACGCTCTACTTTCGGATAGTGGGGCAAACCTGTACTTGTATCCTTCTGTGTAAACATTCTCTCTTGTGATGTCATTTACTGAGAGGATGGCATTTTGAATATAACATATCATTATTGAATATAACAACAACTTGTTCTACATCACCAGCATTCCATAACAACCTGGCATTTCAGAGAAGTTTAAACAAGGAATCTTTTGAAGTGAGTTACAGACATTGCTGGAATTTGAACCAGGATCTCCTGTTTACTGGACAGGTGCTTTAACCACCTAAGCCAGGGTGCTGGGAAGCAGCTACTTTCTTACCAGTACTATTCTAGAATTACGTTTTTAAAAAAAATTACACAACAACAGGTTATGGTCCAACTGATTTATTTGAAAGTATAAGCTTTCGGAACACTGCTCCTCTGTCAGGGAGTTAGTGGGCAGGATCATAGGACACAGAATTTATAGTAAAAGTTCAAAGTGTCGTACAACTGATGCAAAGTATTGAACAAACCTATAAGTCTTTAATTACTTGGAATGGGGATGCAGGGTTTGAATCATTAATGTGTAAATCTCAGAACTTCTTTCAAGTCACAGCCCCAAGATGACTTAAGGTTTTATTTTTTAAAAAGTGACATCTCTACTCAGACAATGCGTTAAAGGTGCAAAGTTAGAGTCTGTCTGTATCCCAACCTTGAGTTAGGCTGTTTCTATTTCCAAAGTAGGACTTTATAAAATGTCACATGGACTGACTGCCTACAGATTTTGTACTTTTTGAACAAAATAGAACGAATTTGCAAATACAAATCTGCAAATTCATCCCATTGACTTGTGTGTTTGCGAGTATGACGAGATATATGTGTGAGTGTGTGCGTGAGAGAGAGAGGGTCTGTGTGAGTGTGATCGTGAGTATATGTGCTTGTGTGTGAGTATATAGTGTAGTGGGATCACCTGTAGTGTGACATGAACCCAAGGTCCCAGTTGAGGTCCTCCTCATGGGTACCGAACTTGGCTATCAGCCTCTGCTCAGCCATTTTGCATATCACAAAGTCTGCCTTGGAGGACGGTCATCCGAAAATCCAAGCCAAATGTCCTTGACTGCTGAAGTGTTCCCCGACTGGGAGGGAACATCCCTGTCTGGCATTTGTTGCACGGTGTCTGTTCATCAGTTGTAGCATCTGCCTGGTCTCACCAATATACCCTGCCTCTGGGCATCTCTGCCTGTAGCGTATGAGATGGAAAACATTGGCCAAAATGCATGAGTACCTGCTCATGTACGTGGGGACACCACCAATCACGTACATGTCGACATTCTTGACACATTTTGCAGTAGTTGCCATGACAGTGTTGGATAGTGTTGTGGTCGATGTTGTCCTGAACGCTGGGCAGTCTGCTGTGAACAATGGCCTGTTTAAGATTTGGCAGTTGTTTAAGGCATGGAGTGGAGGCTTAGGGAAGATCTTGGTGAGATGCTCATCCTCATCGATAATGTGCAGGCAGTGAAGAACATGGCATAGTTTCTCCGCTCCCAGGAAGTACTGGATAATGAAGGGTACCCTATCGGTTGCATCCCATGCCTCTCTCCTGAGGAGATCATTACGGTTTCTCACTGTGGCATGTTGGAACTGGCAATTGATGAGTTGAGCATCATATCCTGTTCCTCAGCACCTTCATGTGTCTGTCATGTTCCTCCTCATCTGAACAGATCCTGTGTATGTGTAGAGTTTGTCTGTAAGGAATGGCTGTTTTAATATGTTTAGAGTGGCAGCTAGAGAAGTGTAGCATTGTGTGGTTATCTATGGGCTTGCTGTAAAGTAAGATGCTGTGGTGCCCATCCTTGATGGAGATGCATATGCCCAAGAATGAGACTGATTCAAAAGAGTAGTCCATGGTAAGTCTGATGGTGGGATGGAACTGTGTTGATATCACTGTGCAGTTGTTTCAGTGACTCCTCGCCAAGGGTGCAGAGGAAGAAGATGTCATCAATATATTTGGTATATAGTGCTGTTTGGAGAACTTTGTGCATGAAACTGTTAGCATATTGGGATGCAAATTTAGTCCTCAATTCCATTTGTAACTTTTTTAAATAAAACATTAAGTTATCTTGAGGCTGTGGCTTTGAAAGAAATTCTGGGATTTGCATATTAATCACTTGAAACCTGCATCCCCATTTTAAGTGATTAAAGACTTAACAGCAATGTAAGTTTGTTCAATATTTTGCATCTGTTGTATGACACTTTGATCTTTTATTATAAATTCTGTGTCCTATGATCCTGCCCCACTAACTACCTGACAAAGGAGCAGTGCTCCAAAAGCCTGTTGGACTATAACTTGGTGTGTGATTTTTAACTTTATCCATTCCAGTCTCCTCCACATCATTATTCTAGAATTCTAATACTGGAATTGTTTTATCACCATTTGAATAAACAGTCGTCCTCCTCAATAACATGTTATGCAAGATCTTTCTTTCCAGATGTAAGATTTTCATTCATAAAATTACATTTTTTGGATATGGAGTGATTCAGAGCTTTTGTTATAAAGGATGAGCAGATGATATGAATCCAGTTGAAGCAAACTCTGCATCAAGTGAGATTGAAGGTGACTTTCAGATGGGGATGACTGACAGAACAGGTGATCTGACTTTGTTGTTTGCCATGCACTGTTAACCAAGTGGCTTCAAGTACAATCTTGTCTGAAATAAGAGACAAGATGCTCTCATGAAACTTATCAACGTCAGCTGCAATACTGTTGACAGGCTTTCAGTTATTGCTTTGGGAAAAGAGTGAGTTTTGCTTTGGCAATCTAATGTGAGTGCACAGGACTGAAGGCCTCTGCAAACTTTAGAATTGAGCAGGAGGCAATGGTATGGAGTGAGAGAGCAATTGGGAGAACCTGCTGAGGTCTAATAACACTTTCTTAATTTTGCTTTTTGCAACTTCAGCATTTGTTCCCCATTCCTAATTTCCCTTTAATTATCTCAGGCACTTTAGAGGGGAAGTTGAGCACCAACTACGTTGCTGAGTCTAGAGTGACATGTAGGCCAGACCAGGTAACCTTAGGTTTTGATTCGTAAAGGACATGAATGCTTTGGATGGGTTTTCTCAATTATTTACAATAACCATGAAAATAGCTTTATAATTCCAAACTTATGAATTGAGTTTAAACTCCACTGGTTGCAACATTTAAATCCATCTCCCAGCCCAATAGCCTGGGTCTCTGAATTGTTAATCCAGCGACCTTACCACAAAACATCCAACTCCCCATACATAGTGGTTATGTTACTGGATTTGTAACCCAGAGACAAGAGTTAAAATCCCAATATGAAGGTTGGAGAATTTCAATTCAGCTAATTACATTTCAGATTAAGTGATTTAACAATTACGACTATGAAACTAGGACCTTCAATTTCACTTGATGTGGAGTTCACTTCAATTGGTTTCATGTCATCTGTTTTTATCCTTTATAAAAGTAATTGGCATAAAAACCCTTCTGATTGACTCATCCTTTTTTTAAGCTGTCTTTACCCAGCCTGTATGCCCTCTGAACTGGCTTTGCAAGTCACCCAGTTGTATTCAGGAGGATAGTTCATCGACACCTTCGTAAGGACAGTTGAGGATGGACAGTAAATGCTGGTTTTACCAGTGATGTTTGCATTTATCGAATGATTTGAACAAGAAATAGAAGGAACTGAATTCAATTATATTTTTGTAATTTCTTCTTTTGTTTTGAAGGTTGATTTACAACACAACAACTCAGACCACACAAACACCACCTGGAGTTGATGTGCGAATCCCTGGATTTGGTAAAACCTACCCCCTGGAATTCCTGGATCCTAGCAAAAGGACTGTAGGTCAGTTTTAACAAGATGAATGTGATTTTTCGGGTGTAAATCTTTAAAGACGACCTCTAGTGGTTTAAAGTTATTTATCTGGAGCTGACCGACAAAGTACTTGGTTTGTTGAATTTCGACTGCAATGACGTACAATACACTGTTGTGCTAAGTCTCTTTTCTTGAGCTTCTAGTTTTCTTGGTAGGCCATTAGATCTGATGCCTTGATAATGCATCAGGAAATCTAAAGGACAGTATCCATCACTGACAATTTTTTGGCAGCATATTAACGAAGCTCCCCTGCATATTAAGGTCACATTTTCATTTGCAAGAAGTAAATATTACCTTGGGTAATTAAACCAGTGTATTAGACATGAACAAAAACAGTGCAAGTGTCAACAAATTCTTAACATGGAACAAGTCTTTTGTTTTGGAGACTAACCTATAACTTTGAAACTTTCCAATAGCTTTTCAGGTTCTCTTTAACTAGTGCTGCTTTAAAAAGACATGTGTGACACCATTCTTCAGTGTTTGTATTGTAGGCTACAGCGGACCATGAAATGATTCCACACAGTTCTAGTTTATTTTAGGGTTTTTTGGGTATAAAATGGAGAACTGGAAGCAAGATTCAGAGCTGGAGTGATAATGACCAGGAAAGTCAAGTGTGAAGCTGAGGGAAAAGAACCAAAGGGCAGGGGAATCCAAGGGACACGTGTGCAGACTGCAGCTTGCCCAATAAGTAAATACCTTAACATGCTGTCATTGAGCCATTGAAACAAGTTACAAATCACACAACACCAGGTTATAGTCCAACAGATTTAATTGGAAGCACTAGCTTTCGGAGCGCCGTTCCTTCATCAAGTGGTTGTGGAGGGCACAATTGACAATTGACTGCATTTGTTTAAAGTCTTATCTGAAACAAAGCAGCTGACCCGAATGGAATGATGGTGACCGACTTGAGAAGGGAAGAGCCGAGAGGGACCACATGAAATAATCAACTGAGTTAGTAAGTAGGCACAAAGGCAGAAGCTTTGCTGTAATTGTAGAATGCCAGTGTCATTTATGACGTTGATTGACCTAGTTATACACAGTTTAAAAAGGCATTCTTGTTTATCCACATCACATGGTCATATTTCATTCAGATTTGTTTTCTGCATGTACTTCATGTTTTAAACATGTTTGCCTTAGCCAGTGATGTTTATTTCCTAAACAGATTCTTGTGATTTACTTAGGGTATCGTTGCTGTTATAGATTTTCCTTTCTTCAGCTGCCCTCGACTCTGGAGATCCTCCCTAAACCTTGCCAGCTCTTTACCTTTTTGCCCCTCCTTCAAGATAGTTCTTAAGATCTATCTACCTAACCAAGCTATTGATCACCTGTTCTAATATACCCTATATGTCCATTTGCAAATCAGTCAAGTATTTTTCCAGATCAGTCACTGCCCCATTACACAAATTCCTTCTGTGCATGCCTGCTGTGTCACAGCTGTGAAAGCAGTCATGAGATTGTGACGAACAAAGGTTTTTGTGGCTGTGTCCCAAAGCTCCATCAAGCTACACATTAACATTGGGAAGACAGCGGGCCCTGGGGGTAACTCCTGTCAAAATGCATTACAGGCTTAGTTTCCAGTGGAATTAGACAGAACAAGAGAAGCTTGAGAAAGTCTTTGTGTGGAATCTCTCTCAGTGCAGGAAGAGGCCAGTCAGTCCATTGTGTTTATTCCAACTGTTCTGAAATAGCTTTTTGTTTGACTAAATTTATTTTAAGTCAATGATTTGTTTCATTTTTGAAAATGGTTGAACCTGCTTCTATTACCCTTTTAGGAAGTGTCTTCCAGATCCACATCAAGATCTTTTCCCTCTTCGCTTTTTTTTTGACATTTATTTTAAATCTCTGTCCTCTAGGTCGTCAGTTATCCTGCCACCGAAAGTATGTTTTTTTGTCATCTTTCCCATCAGAATGCCTCATACTTTTGAATACAACAAATCTTGCAGACGATGGGGTGGGTGGGAATAGTGCCAAAATTGAGAGAGTTGTCTCAGACTAGTCAAGCAACAGGCTGACATGATCATAATCTTACAGACAATGTCCAAGAATGACCATCACCATTATCATCCCTGGGTATGTCACCAAAAGTGGCAGCACAGTGGTGTACACTCAGGAGGGAGTTGCTGTAGGAGTCCTCAATATTGATTACAGACCACGTGAAGTCTTGTGGTTTCAGGTTAAACAGGCAAGGAAACCTCCTGATTACCATGTACCATCCTCCCTCAGCTAATGAATTGCTGCTCCTCCATGTTTAACAACACAGGGACTGAGGGTGGCAAAAGTGCAGAATGTATTCTGGGTGGTGGATCTTCAATGTCCACCACCCAAGAGTGGCTCGGACCAATACTACTGATCAAGTTGGTCGTGTCCTAAAGGACATACCTGCAGCAGACCCTGTCCAGCAGCTGGTGAGGAAACCAATAAAAGGCAAAAGATATTTGCCCTCGTCTTTTCCAACCTGCTGGCTGCTGGTGCATCTGTCCATGACAGTATCACTAAGAGTGACCACCACTCAATTCTACAAGACCAAAAGATGTAAGAGCAGAATTAAGTCATTTTGGCCCATCAAGTCTATTCCACCATTCGATAGAATCTGATAAGTTTCTCAATCCCATTCTCCTGTCTTCTCCCTGTAACCCTTTATCCCCTCTCTAATCACAAACCTATCTATCTCTGTCTTAAATACACTCAATGACTTGGCCTCCACAGACTTCTGTGGTAATGACTTCCACAATTTAACATCCACTGTCTGAAGAAATTCCTCCTCCTCTGAGTTCTGAAAGGTCATCCCTTCATTTGAGGCTGTGCCCTCAAGTCCTAGTCTCTCCTATTACTAGAAGCATCTTCTCCATGTCCACTCTCTCTGGGCCTCTCCATATTCTGAAAGTTTCATTGAGATTCCACTCATTTTTTGAAACTCCGAATACAGAACCTTAATCGCTATTCGTGTGACAAGACCTTCATCCCCAGGATCATTCTTTTAATCCTCCTCTGGACCCCTTCCAATGCCAGCACATTCTTCTTTAGATAAGTGTCCTAAAACTACTCTCAATATTCCAAACGTGCTCTGACCCAGAGCCTTATGCAGTCTCAGCATTTCAACCCAGCTGTTGTATTCTAGCCCTCTCGAAATGAATGCTAATATTGAATTTGCCTTCCTAACTGAATCTGCATGTTAACCTTAAGAGAATTGTGAACTAGGACTTTTAAGTCCCTTTGTACTTCAGATTATTGAAGCCTTTCCCTGTTTAGAAAATAGTCTGTCTCTTTTTCTTCCTACTGAAGTTCCTAACCTCGCACCTTGCCATTGTATGCCATCTGCCTCTTGATTTCCCACTCCCCTAGCCTGTCCAAGTCCTTTGGCAGCCTCCCTCTTCCTCAACACTCCATCCCTCCATCTATTTTTGTGTCATCTGCAAATGTGGCAAAAATACCCTCCAATCCTTCATCCAGATTGTTACCATACCAAATGAATAGCTGTGGTCCCAACACTGACCATTGCAGAACTCCACTGGAGTCACAGAGACGTACAGCACAGAATCAGATCCTTCAGTCCAACTCGTCCATGCCAACCAGATTTCCTAAATTAGTCCATCCCATTTGTCTGCACTTGGTCCATATCCCTCTAAACCCTTCCTATTCATGTACCCATCCAGATGCCTTTTAAATGTTGTAATTGTACCAGCCTCTCCACTTGCTGTGGCAGCTCATTCCATACACAGACCATCTTTTGCATGAAAAAGTTGCCCGTTAGGTCCCTTTTAAATCTTTCCCTTCTCAGCCAAAACTTATGACCTCTAGTTCTGGACTCTTTCTCCCACCCCCACCCACCCCATAAAAATGCAAACATTTTATGATTGACCAATTTTTGCTGCATTAATTAAACTGCACCAAATTACCACCTGAATAACATCAAGGAATTTTTCGATGTATTTATTTATATACAATTCCACACTGTGAGGCTGCCTGCTTATATTAATTACTGGCAGATTAAGTTCAATGAAATAGAAATTATTTTGAGCAGCAACACACTTAAAATTTGACTGCAAAATAAGTTGCATTTTGCACTCAAGGTGCCATTTTGAGTGACACAGAAGTTACTGCACTCTGGGTTCTGCTGTTAAAATTGCATACCAAGCAGCTTTATTCTCCCTATAGATAAGGGAGGGGTAAAGTATAGATGTCACTGATCTCTACTGTTTCATCTTCAATTCTGTCATTAGCAGTACGTGTCTTCAGCAAGGTCTTCACAGTGAGGATACCTTCAACCCACTAGCTCCCATGAAATAACCCTGGTCAATTTTCTGCATTCCACGATTGACTTCACATCTTATGTATGTACAAATTAGGAGCAGGAATATGCCCTCGGCCCTTAAACTCTCAATGACCTTTCACCCCCTTGTCAATATCTACCTCTTCCTTAAAAATATTCAAAGATTCTTAGTCCCTTGTGCCAAAATAAATTCCCTTTATCTCTCTCTCAATCTCTGTCATCCCAAGGAGTTTTTGTTTTGGTAATGAATCCAATTAAAGGCTGCAGAAATATACTGGAGTTACTACAGAACTGAGGACAAATGTTGCTTAACTAAACAGTAACTGGCCCCCACCTGGGTCACTTTCTCTTTCTTGCTTTACAGGGATTTACTTCTATACTCTGGTGAAGTCTATGGTGGAATGGGGTTACTTGAGAGACGAAGATGTCCGAGGTGCTCCCTACGATTGGCGCCGGGCACCCAGTAAGTAAAGAAGTGTGCATCTCAGGCTGTAGGGTTTAAGAAGGAGAAGTACATCCTCCCTCTGGTAAATTCCTGGCTAGTTGGGTGGAGGTAACCAGACATGTGCTTCAGAACAAAATAGTTTATTATGATTGATTTATTATTTTTTAAAGGTGAAAATATTTAAAATAAATCAAACATTTAAAGGGCAGCATGTTGGCTCAGTGGTTAGCACTGCTGCCTCACAGCACCATGGTCCCAGGTTCAATTTTAGCCTTGGGTGACTGTCTGTCTATGTGGAGTTTGCACATTCTCCCCGTGTCTGTGTGGGTTTTCTCTGGGTGCACCGCTTTTCTCCCACAATCCAAAGATGTGCCGGTCAGGTGATTGGCTATGCTAAATTGCCCATAGTGTTAGATGCATTAGTCAGAGGGAGATGGGTTTGGGTGGGTTACTGTTCGGAAGGTCGGTGTGGACTGCTTGGGCCGAAGGGCCTGTTTCCACACTGTAGGGAATCTAATCTAATCAAACTGTAAAACCTTTTCCATTGTGTCATAGGTCAAGGGCAGCATTCTGTCCAAACCACCAATGAGATCAGAGTGTTTAGCAATGTTCTTTCTATAGGTGTTTTTAGAGATAGGGCAGATTTTTAATCTCTTTTTAGAAAGACCAGAAGATTAATTCTGGAATTCAAACATGGTTTACAGTATTTTCAGAGGGAAAATCAGGTGACATTGAGTACTGCTTCATTTCAGTGGTGTCTGTTTGACCTTTTTTCTGCTTTTCTTTTGCCCTGTCTCTCTCCAGCTTGTGTAGTGACAGCCCTGGCAGTGTATTCACCACTCTCTGTATCAGGGAGGAAGTCCTACGTTCATCTCGCAATTTGAGAAAAACCAAGGGAACCTCCCCAGTCAGCAACACTGCTCTGCCTTTATTTTGAAATCTGTAAAGATATGTAATTGGTACATTAGCAGCTGACATATTTCTAATCATAATTCCTCCTAATTCCACCTCCCCCTTCCACCCCAGTCACTGCGACTGAAATCCATTTTGCCATCGATAGATTCTGCTTTGCTCTTCTCTTGCTTGACTCTTCTTTCTCCTTCCATAAATCAGCAAGGTTCAAAATTCAGTCATTCATTAAATTCTACATCTTGGTAGACAGGTAAAGTCCTCCTCTACAAGGATTTGTGTACTTCAAAGCTTGCTGCCTGCACGAAGTCTGGTGTGCTTTGTGGTCTTTCAACACTGATGTTTTCTGCATACCCTCCCATCTTCCCTCCACCATTGTTGAAAGGCACTTTTAAATCTTTTCAAAATGTTTCTCTTATTGATCAGGTTTGTGATACCTGTCTATCTCCCACATTATCTCAACATCCATTGTTGCTTCTATCAATTTGTTCACTTCTGTCCTCGCACTAAGGTACCAATTGGGTGTATTTTATTAATATTTAAATATTATGTATTTGTCTTGATGTATTTTTATAGATTGGTGGAGCTAACATAGTTTTTTTTTTATTTGCACATCATTACAATGCTAAAATGAAATAAGACAATTATTTTTGAGAGAATATTTCTGAGGTCAATTTTGTTGGAAGGCCTGAGAAAAATGTCAGTTTGTTTTCAAACAGCGCAGTACATTCTCTCTTCTGTTTTAATCCCCAGATGAAAATGGCCCATTTTTTAAAGAGCTGCAGAAGATGATTGAATCCATGTATGAACAGTATGGTAGCCCTGTTGTCCTGATTGCACACAGCATGGGAAACCTCTACACACTTTACTTCCTCAACCATCAGCCCCAGGAGTGGAAAGACAAGTACATTAAATATTATATTGCACTGGGGGCTCCTTGGGGAGGTGTGTCGAAGACTTTGCGAGTGCTGGCTACAGGTAGGTCATGAGATCAGTCCTCCAGAAAAATGAAAGTGTCCTGTGGCGATCCTCATTGTTAGCATTGTGAGTCAAGTGTGTTAGCAGGAGCCTTAATTTCATTTGTGGTCAGACTAAAATATATATTGGGGTGTACGATGGTTACTAAGTGGCAGTGGATGGTTGAGGCAACTGTATCCCGAAAGAAAAGGTACGCATTTTATTCAGAAGATGGAGGGTAGTGGGACTGGTTTTGAATTATTCTAACTAATGGCTAACACTCACCAGGGAGAGTGGGGGGATGAATTCTTTGTTAAAAACTTCCTTACTTTTACTTTTATTTTTAAGAAGGATTTCAATTTTTTTTCCCCATAAGATGACATTATTTTCAGCACCTTTCTTCAGAATGTTTCAAATGTGGTCCAGGCAATATTCTGGACAGGTTGAGGCAAATGTCACTAATGGATAGAAGGAGAAAGGAAATAAAGGAGATGGGAGAAGTTCTTTATGAAACTTAACGCTGTCATAAGACCAGTTGGGTCAAATGGCCTATTTCTGTGCTGTAAATGTCCAAAACTGCTAAAGCACTTTGCTTAACTTCACAGGAGACAATGATCGAATTCCTGTCATCAGCCCACTCAAGATCCGTGAACAGCAACGGACTGCTGTCTCCACAAACTGGCTACTTCCTTACAACAATACCTGGTCGGTGGACACAATTTTTGTCACCACACCAACACGCAATTATACAACAAAGGACTATCAGAAATTCTACCAGGACATCAACTTTAAAGATGGCTGGCTCATGCGGCAAAACACTGAATCACTGGTGTACAACTTGACTGCCCCAGGGGTAACAATACACTGCTTGTATGGAACTGGAATACAAACACCTGAGTCCTTTCATTACGATGTTTTCCCTGACCAGGAGCCCAAAGTGCACTACGGTGATGGTGATGGCACAGTCAACCTAGTCAGTGCTCTTCGGTGCCAAAACTGGAAAGGGAAACAGAAAGGCAAAGTCCATATGAAGGAATTGCGTTCAAATGAACATATTGATATGCTGTCCAACCTCACCACAATATCCTACATCAAAAAAGTGCTATTTAATCTGCCTCTGTTTTGAATTCTGAATGAGAGAAAGCTCCCTTTTTTATTTTTATAGTTGCGCCATGTTTTCCTGATGATCTGAGGCAGAACGTCGTCTATGAATACTGTCTAATGTATCTGTTTCAAACAATGTTTGAAATTTGGCTTTATTAGAGCATAAGCTGTGTAAAAATAAGACTAAATTTCCTCCTGTAAGGGGCTACAGGAGTAGTGAAACTAACTCTCATGTCACTCCAGAACAGCGCATGTATAAATCAGATAGTTGCAAAGTGAGCTGTTTTCCACATTTCCGAGGTTAATGGTGTTCATTTTGGGACCTTTTCCAATTTTGATAGTGTTAGCTGGGAAGGTAGGAGTTGAAAGTAGGTCCTTGACCCTGTTCCGCCATATATGTTGGACTGTGGTTGATCTGTATTTTAACTGGTCGGGTAGTCAACATATGAAGTAATAAGGGGGCTCTTGTGGTAGACACTAATGTTTCTACCTATGGGCCCAGGTCAGTACCTAAGTCCCACCAATCATGAAGGTATTCCATACCTTGGATGCACGTTGTTAACAATAGATTGTTTTAAATGTAAAGTAACAAGTCCCAATTGACCCCTTTGAACCAAAAGTTATGTACCACGACAGAGCCTCTGTGGGTTGTCTTGTGGCAGTGTAGTTTGAGAAGTGAAACAGGAGCAGAGGCTGTTTATTAGATTAGATTAGATTAGATTAGATTACTTACAGTGTGGAAACAGGCCCTTCAGCCCAACAAGTCCACACCGACCCGCCGAAGCGCAACCCACCCATACCCCTACATATACCCCTTATCTAACACTACGGGCAATTTAGCATGGCCAATTCACCTGACCCACACATCTTTGGACTGTGGGAGGAAACCGGAGCACCCGGAGGAAACCCACGCAGACACGGGGAGAATGTGCAAACTCCACACAGTCAGTAGCCTGAGGCGGGAATTGAACCCAGGTCCCTGGCGCTGTGAGGCTAACCACTGTGCCACCGTGCCGCCCCCTATTCTTTCCAAACATTTAGGGATTAGATCAGACCATGCCCATCGCTTCCTGGGAAATGGTTTTAGCCACAGCCCTAGTAGACAGATGCTTTTGGTGAACCCTTTAACCAAATGGGATGTCTGAAGATAAACCTCACCCTTGTCTGCTGCTGAAAGGACAGTGGTTCTTGAATCGTTTTCATTATAGTCTCATTTTCAAATGAGGGAACCCCCCACCCCCCACAATGTGTTGTATATAAGGAGGGTTTATAGAAAGGCTAGGTTTTGTGTCTTTTATCAGCAAGATGGATGTGCATGGGATCTTTACACACTTCCTGAGCCATTTTAGTATCAATCTCATGTGAACTAATAAGCACAGTGTGATTAATTGAAGTATTACATTAGTGTGCTTTTCTGAAAGTAGAATTAAGATGCATTAACAAGAAGTGTAAAGGATCCGTACTGATGAGTTGAAATGACCATGGACAATATGCTGATTTAAGTACAAAAGCATGGATATGACAGACATTCAGTTCCCTAAGGTACATTCCTCGAATATGCTAAGCTCTTCTCTTTTTAACATCCAAATGGCGTTTTAAATATCCTACCCCCCATTAGCTTATTTGACACATTGTTATTGACTAGCCTGGTAATGACTGTTTTCCTAATTTTGAATCTGCTTTTTACGACTTTTGAATGCTCCTTTTCTGGACCTGTTTTGAGTTGACACTTCAAATGGAGTGGAAAATGATGTCTTTTCCTACAGCTGAAGTCTCTCTTTTTTGTTGTGGACAGCTGCACTAAATGATTCTGATATAATTATTTGACCTTTTTCGAGCCTCTGGTTAGAATTGTTTAACTTCTTCTGACTTCCAGTGAAGAATATTAGAGTACTGTTGTGCAATATTTTGATAATTTAATTGTGTCTGTCTCTGTGCCTTATCTCACTTGTGGCTTTTGTCAGAGGTGGTGAGGCCTAACACTTCAATTTCCTCTTCCTCCTCCCAACAAAAGCCATTTCTCTTCTCTGCCCCAATTTGAATGCCCTACCTTTTATGAAGTTTCTCTCCTCTTGTAACCTTTCCAAGCTTATTGAATTAAGAAGTTGTCCTTCTTCCCTTTTCCTTATTCCATTCCCATGAAACTGCCGATAACTTGATTCCTTCTGGTTCAGGAATCTGTTTAAAAGTTGTAAATGATGAAACACAATTTTCTTATGCCAACAGTCTAAATAATTAAAGCTCCCATGGGTTTATCCTCCGGATTACAGAGATGGGACTTTAGGAAGAAAGGGACACATTTTACAATCTTAATGTCAGAAAAATGGTACATAGATTTAGAAAAATAACTTGATTAACTTATCTGTAAACAGAACCTAAAATAAGACAAATGTTATATTAGTGGAATGTGTGGAACAGTGTGAAAGAATCAGTTGCTGTGTTTGTATTTGGCCAGGATGGATAGTTAGTATCAACCAAAGCTTTCTTTCCCTTGCCCCCACCATCTCTCCTAGATTTGAGAAGAGAGTTACCACCTATTGTCCAACAGGTGGGGATCAAGGCTTCAATTTTGATAGCTTCTTTGCTCCTTTTTTAAAGAGAGTAGTCATTCAGGCTGCAAAGAAGCTATGTGCCTGGATTGTAAGAGCTGAAGGCAGGATGGGGTTAGGGGATATGGTTGCTTTTATAATAAAATAAGCCTTTAGTGTCCTGTTTACATTTTCAAAAGTTTCTGGACATTTCTGATTTTGACTGTTTGTTTTAAATGTTGGGCGTTGACAATTTCCTTGGTCTAAATATAACATTCAAATGGTATATTTTAATATATAGTACTATTGTAAATGTGGCATATTCCAAATATTGGGTCAGTGAATTTGACCAGTTATTATTTATGGATATGAATATTTTCTTAATTGTTATATTTTTGATAAGTGGCACATTGCTCATGGTGCCAAGTCTGGGTGCAGCCATTATGCAAGCTGCTACAGATATTTTGAAAAAACATTTCCACAATTGCTCGTAATTGGTCCCTTGTGATGAAATTCCTGAAGTCTTCAAGATTGCACCACAATAATCCTGATAATCAAAGGAAAATCTCAACTGTAACCTTCAGCAACCTGTTTATCAGGGATAGTGCTTCTATGGCAGCACAGCCCCAGCAGCACTCAATTCCTCCTCCTAGCCATTCCCGATGGAGGCTACTTGGGAAATGCCTGAGACACATCAATCAGTACAATCTCTTGAGTGCCTCATGAATGAGCAGAGACTTATGGCAAATGGCTAGCTTGCCCCACCCTCTTCCAATCCCACCTCAACAAATGGTTGAGAGGGTGAGGTGGAAAAATCAAATATTCATTACTTTGAGACACTGAGTCCATGGTGAGTTTAATGTCTCAGTCTGAGTGGTTGGTAACTATTGTGTATTAAGGGTGTTGCCCATACCTCTACAGTTACATACCCAGTTGCTGCCAATGTGCTTGTTAAACTTAATGTCTCACTGATAAATGCCAAGATTGCTTCACTAAACCACTGTCTGTTTCTACTAAGAGTGTTATATTTTTCACTGGATAATAAACTTGATTTCAACACTGAGAACTGTGTCCATGTACGTGTGTCTGAGTTTCATCTTTTGACAGTCTCCAACTAAATTGGGATGTTACTATCTGTCGATGACTGTGGCAGCAAGACATAGTACCTGGTTCTTGAAGGTGCCCATGTGCACAATACCAAGTGGGCAATGGTAATCATGGCCTGTTACAGGAGGTTCTCCTAGAATTCATCTACTGCAGAAATTTTTATCCATGCTTTTATGAACAACAATCTTAACTATTTGAACGCTGAGGCTGTCCATTCATTCTGTACCCTCCAAAAACTTGCTCAGCTAAAGCTTTGCTGCTTGGTGTCTGACTCATAGCAAGGTCTGCTTCTTCTGTGTTTGCTGACCCACAGGCATTCACTTCCAAAACATCTCTTTATTAAATGCTTATTCTCATGTTAAAATCCATCTGTGGCCTTGTCCCAGTCTCTAAACTCCTTCAGCCCTAAAAATCCTCCAAACTACTTTCCAACTCACTATTGGTGGTTATGCTACAGCTTTTGAGATTTTAATCTTGGATATCTATTTTCTAATCTTTACAACTCTCTGTTCCTTTATAAATTCTCTATGAATGGAATTCTGTAGCCTTGTTACAGTCATCCATCTCAATATTCAAAAATCATCTTTGATTCAATATTAATTTGTTTGATTAGAGAACTGTTGTATTTTTGGATTTTATATATCAGTTAAAAATTACAGTTCATTGGATAGGTAGAAAGGTCTATTGTACATGATGCTATTTATGAATAATCTCACTGAAATCCAGGAAATTGTGGTTTTTCATTATTCCAGTATATCATATACAGTTTTTTTTAACTAATCTCCTTACAATTTCACTTCTGCTTTTCTGTTCCTCTTCATCAAGTTGCATAATGCTCAATACCATTTGTGACTCCTCAGACACTGAAGCAGTAATGTTCAAAGCAACATTTAGGCAGTATTCAGGCTTGGACTAACTTGTGGCAAGTAACATTTGCAACACACAAATGCCAGGCAATGACTATCTCCAAAAGAGACTGTCTAACTACTGCCGTTGATGTTCAATGGTATTATCGTCACTGAATCCCCTAATATCAACAACCTTCAGGTACCATTGACCAGAAACTCAACCGGGCTCACCAAGTAAACACAGAGGCTACAAGAGGTCAGAGGCTAGGAATATCATGGTGAGTATCTCAGCCTGTCCACCATCTACAGGGCACAAGTCAGGAGTGTGATGGAATACTCCTACATACCTGGATAAGTGCAGCTTCAGCAATACTCAAGAAACTACACAATCCAGCACAAAGCAGCCCATTTGCTCAGCAACACAAAACATCCACTCTCTCCATCACGAACGCTCAGTAGCAGCAGTGTTTACTATTCACAAGATACACTGCAGAAACTCAAGATACCCTTGGACAGCACCTTCCAGACTGATGACCATTTCTATCTTGAAGAACAAGGGCAGCAGATACATGGGAAACACCATGCAAGTTCCTCTCCAAGCCACTCACCATCCTGACTTGGAAATTATCTTACCATTCCTCAATTGTTGTTGGGTCAAAATCTTGGAATTCCCTCACTATCTAAAGCATGTGAACTGCAGCAGCTCAATGGCAACGAGGGAAGGATAATAAATGCTGGTCAGCCAACAACATTCATGTCCCACAAGTGAATTAAAGAATATGATGTAAAAGTTCATCAAGATATTCCAATAATATTAACAGCTGAGATAAATTTGTTTTATGTTCATCACTATGTAACATTAATACTGTACATGTAATTACCTAGATTTGTTATGCTCATGTTTGAAGGTGACACAATGCTGCCTTGCTAACAATCTGAGCATTCACACTCACTTCCCCATAATGTCCCAACTGTTGCTTGCAAAAGCTGAAAACAACATCCTTCCTTCCCATCTGTTTTAAAGAGAGATATTAAGAATTATTTCTGCTCTTTGAATTAAGCTGGTCTAATCATCTCAGTATAAAATGCCCCGAAAGTTTCCAGAAACCTAAGAAAGTGGCATTATAAATTGACAACACAATGAAAAATAAATAACTAAGTTTTCTTTGAGATTTTTACTTTTTTAGCCAACATTTTAATTAAAATAAAATTCTCAAACTCAATCTATGCATTTTGAGTTCTCCCTGCAATATTTAATTTAATGGCCTCAATAGTATTCCTCTCTCCTTCTCGATGACATATTCCATTGCCGACAGGAAGTCAAAAATGCACTCTGTTTTATTTGAAATCTTATCATTCTGGGTACAACAGATTGGTATTCATGGCCCAGATATTCTAAATGACCAGATAAACGTTGGAGCAGTGGACATGGAGTTGTGGACTCCTAGACACAACAAACTCTGTAGGAATTCTCCAGGAATTTGAAGATTCTGATGGCCAAACCCACACCTGGAATTCTCCAAAAACCCCAAAATAATGGAGAACTAAAGAGGATTCTGCCTTTATTTAGTTAACAATCACCTTGACAATTCAAAACCTTGTCTTACTCCTGGTAAATCTCCCTACATTTGCCTCACATTGCTTGTGCACTTTAATGAGTGATCAACATCAGTCTCTTTCTTGATCCATCACCTTTAAATGCAAACCCCTACACGTTTTTGACAAGCCTCATTCCAAGAAGATGACATGACATCTGTCCATACTAAATATCAAGCAGATTTGGCCAATCCATCGAAATACAGTGACAACCTATTGCTTTGATATGTACCTGCAAATTTTGGAACACTGCTTCCTTTTCAACTTCAGAAATTTTGAAATGAGAAACAATTTTAGAATCAGAGTTATACAGCATGGAAACAATCTTTTGGTTTTCTATTTAAGATCCTCCCTTTCCAATGGACTTCAGAAGGTTTATCTAATCAATCATTACCTTGGGGTAGTTATCCTATTACAATAGATATCAGAGTTCTGACAAATGGTGAGGCCATCTACCTTGCTTTCACATAGTGGGACTTCAAACTGCTCTCGGCAATTCAGTTAAATAAAACCTTTCCTTTCCACAAGTTACCAGAAGAATTGCTTGTACTTTTACATGCAATCCAACATTGAGTGTTCAAATCAGTTGATCAGAAAATCAAATTTGCTGCAAACCATGCCAGACAGTACATGTCCCACTTAACTGATTGTAAAAGTTACCAGGAAGTGAGACCCATTTCTTGGAAAATCAGTTCCTTGAGCCAATTTAAAAATAAGCACTTGCATTTTGATGTCAAAATGCAAGCACTTGGTGACTGGAGCAATGGAACAGAATTTGGCATATGAGCAGTGACACATACTGTTTTTACTCACTATTCATCTGTAAAATTGTCTGTGGCCTTGAATTGGTCATGATATGGCAAAGTTGATAGGTTGCTTAGTGTCAGTAGTATGTCTTCAAAGAAATATGGATAGAGAAAGAGTGAACAATAAAAAAGGGCAAATTATTGAAATAATCAGTTGGAGACAAAAGAAAATTACAGGTGAGGCAGACAAATTTGAAAGAAGAAACAGAGAGATTAAGATAAAAATGTTTACAAATTACTACTAGCAAAAGTGAAATCAAGAGAGAAAATAAAGTTACATTTTGAGTCTTGTAACAACCTTGTCAGAACAGAACAGTTTTGAAGGATGGACACGTGATCAGGCAGCATCCAAGAAACAGGAAATTCGACGTTTCGGGCTTAAGCCCTTCATCAGGAAGGGCTTATGCCCGAAACGTCGAATTTCCTGTTCCTTGGATGCTGCCTGACCTGCTGCGCTTTAACCAGCAACACATTTTCAGCTCTGATCTCCAGCATCTGCAGACCTCACTTTTTCCTTGAAGGATGGACGCTCCACTCAATCTTAACTATTTTCCAGCATTCGCAGATCTTTGTTTAATTATAGACTCCAGTGATTTCCTGGGTGTTACAACATTGAGTAGGATTGCAAAAACAATAACCTCTTCAGTAAATGGGCCCTTAGATTGCAAAATACTAGTCCTAACTTTGTGTCCCCTTCCATTAGTATTTAGAAGGCAAAACTGATCATTTCTTGAAACTCACACTGAGATTAAGGTTGAGATCTTGTATTCATGAGGGAATGGCACAAAGCACACAGCAATTTGTATCAATCCTGAACTCGCAGTACAGGATTGTCATAAAATAAACTAAACTTCCTTGTCATAAAATAAACTTGTTGGCTTTTTGGCAGGAAATTTTAGTGCTTGTGTTATGCAGTAATCAAATCCAGGTATCAAGAAAACCATCAAAATAGCTTACAGTTCTTCTGGTTATATCTACAAACAAATATACACAAAAACATGACTGCAATCCTCAAACCTTAATACTTGACAGGTTTCAATCCAAAACATTATCAGGATTGTCACATTCACAGTTTTCATGCATGTAATTACAACTTTGACAGAAGAACATTTTTAGATGAACACTTGGTTTATTTTTGGCATTTTCACAGTTATATACAAGATGTTAATTTCAAGTCAAAATTCCCACTATTTTTAAAGTTAAGGAAAAAATGCTACACTGTATACACAAATTGCAAAAGATAAACATATTTATAAATAGTTTCAAGTTGAAGATGTAATTCTTTGAAGAGGTGACAAGTAGGTTAGACCAGAGAAACCCAGTGATGTGGTCTATGTCGACTTCCAAAAGGCCTTTGATAAGGTGCCACACGGGAGGCTGCTGAGCAAGGTGAGGGCCCATGGTATTCGAGGTGAGCTACTGGTATGGATTGAGGATTGGCTGTCTGACAGAAGGCAGAGAGTTGGGATAAAAGGTTCTTTTTCGGAATGGCAGCCGGTGTCAAGCGGTGTCCCACAGGGTTCCGTGTTGGGGCCGCAGCTGTTCACATTATATATTAATGATCTGGATGAAGGAACTGGGGGCATTATAGCAAAGTTTGCTGATGATACGAAGTTAGGTGGACAGGCAGGTAGTACTGAGGAAGTGGGGAGGCTGCTGAAGGATCGAGAGAGTTTGGGAGATTGGTCCAGGAAATGGCTGATGGAATTCAACGTGAGCAAATGGGAGGTCTTGCACTTTGGAAAAAAGAATAAAAGCATAGACTACTTTCTAAACGGTGAGAAAATTCGTAAAGCCAAAATACAAAGGGATCTGGGAGTGCTGGTCGAGGATTCTCTAAAGGTAAACATGCAGGTTGAGTCCGTGATTAAGAAAGCGAATACAATGTTGTCATTTATCTCAAGAGGGTTGGAATATAAAAGCACTGTTGTGCTACTGAGATTTTATAAAGCTCTGGTTAGGCCCCATTTGGAGTACTGTGTCCAGTTTTGTCCCCACATCTCAGGAAGGACATACTGGAGCGTGTCCAGTGGAGATTCACACGGATGATCCCTGGAATGGTAGGTCTTACATATGAGGAACGGCTGAGGATCCTGGGATTGTAATCATTGGAGTTTAGAAGATTAAGGGGAAATTTAATAGAAACTTACAAGATAATACATGGCTTGGAAAAGGTGGACGCTAGCAAATTGTTTCCGTTAGGCGAGGAAACTAGGACCTGTGGACACAGCCTTAGAATTAGAGGGGGTCAATTCAGAACAGAAATGCGGAGACATTTCTTCAGCCAGAGAGTGGTGGGCCTGTGGAATTCATTGCCGCAGAGTGCAGTGGAGGCCGGGATGCTAAATGTCTTCAAGGCAGAGATTGATAAATTCTTGATGTCACAAGGAATTAAGGGCTATGGGGAGAATGCTGGTAAGTGGAGTTGAAATGCCCATCAGCCATGATTGAATGGCGGAGTGGACTCGATGGGCCGAATGGCCTTACTTCCACTCCTATGTCTTATGGAATAGGCATTTTAAATATGCAACAAGACCTAAGAGTTTCAGAGTTTAGTTCAATATTAAAATGAAATAAATGAAAAATGGAAAAAATATCAACAAGTAGTAAAATCCAATGATTTTGAAGATCCATGTGATTAAGGTATTATGATGTGTTAGGTGCAGTAACTCCACTGAATTGGAGGCAGTTCTGCTGTAAAGACATTTGTAGAACTAGGGTTTAAAAAGTAAATCTCATTGCTTGGGAATTTAAAATAAAATTACTATTTACTTACGTCATATCTTCTTTCATCTGAAAAATAGGGTGTCTTTATTCTGAAAGATGAATAGCTCAGTGCAATTACAAATTAGCCGAAATACATGACCTGTTACCGGCAAGCTGTTACATTGCATCTCTGTAGCCAGAGGAGGTAGATGGGAAAGAGCAGGTTTCTTCCCAAGGTTTCTTGGTGTTAATCTTAGGGCAAGTTGTTGCTTCTAGTTGAGTTGTTCAAAGTGAGTAATGGCTGCTATCGCATGGGAAAGAAGAAGATCTTGTTTCCAATTTTACATCGCACTTGATCTGCAAACATTCGGAGGACTCTGCTTTTATTTTCAAACCTATCCACTATAGCCTGCAAGAACAGCAAAACATCAAATTTAGAGAATGATGCCAGATCTAATACACTACCATCACATGCTAATGGATTTTCTTAAGCATTGAAAGTTGATAAAACATTTCAATTCTTCAATTTTGTTTGCATAATCCCTGAATATTTCAACTGAAAAAATTGCTTGTAAATTTCTTCAGGAACACAAGAATTAGACAATAGGTGCAGGAGTAGGCCATTCTGCCCTTCGAGCCTGCACCACCATTCAATATGATCATGGCTGATCATCCTTAATCAGTATCCTATTTCTGTCTTATCTCCATAACCCTTGATTCCACTATCCTTGAGAGCTCTATCCAATTTTTTCTTAAATGAATCCAGAGACTGGGCCTCCCCTGCCCTCTGGGTAGAGCATTCCACACAGCCACCACTCTCTGGGTGAAGAAGTTTCTCCTCATCTCTGTCCTAAATGGTCTACCCCGTATTTTTAAGCTGTGTCCTCTGGTTTGGCACTCATCCATCAGCGGAAACATGTTTCCTGCCTCCAGAGTCTCCAATGCTTTAATAATCTTTTATGTCTCAATTAGATCCCCTCTCAGTCTTCTAAACTCAAGGGTATACAAGCCCAGTCGCTCCAGTCTTTCAGTGTAAGGTAGTCCCGCCATTCGAGGAATTGACCTCGTGAACCTACGCTGCACTCCCTCAATAGCCAGAATTAGGAGCAGTGTAGACTATTCAATCCACCAACCTTCTGTGATACTTGATAAGATCATACTGATTGGATTGTGGCATCAACTCCATTTTCCTGTCCGCCCCCATAACCCCTGACTCCCTTAAAGATATCTAACTCAGCCCTGAATATATTCAATAACAAGATTGTATTGGCCCCCATTAAAGTTCCAAAAGATTTTATATTTTATGGACACAAAAGACCATGTGCAGTTTGTAGTAATTATAAAAACTTACAGCACAAGAAGTGCTTGTGCTAGTCTTTGACAGTGTAGTCGCACTCAGTTCCACATCTCTCCTTTTGTCCAAACTCTGTCAACTTCACATCTTTGTGTACTTTTCCAGCTCCATTTTAAAATTATTTAAGGAATCAGCTTTCATACTTTTTCAGTTGTAGAATCGAAATCCTGACTACACAAAGTGAAATCATCTGCTGTCAATTATTTGAAATCCGTGACCTTTAAGTATCAACAGATTGATCAAAGAGAATAGCTTTTCTCTACTTACTTTCCCAAAGCTCCCATTATTTCAAAACATCTATTAGGTCACTTTTTTTTCCTCTCAGTCCTAGCATTTCAAACCTCTCACCAACCAATGAACGAGATTTAAACTCTGCAATCCTGTCAATCCCGTTGTAAACAGTGATAAACTAACAGGAAGCTCCATGAATACTCCTATCTTCAATGATGGTGAGTCCAACTTTTCAGTACAAGAGACAAGGCTGCAGTATTTGGAACAATCTTCATCAGAAATGCTAAGTGGATGATCCAATTCAGCCCCCTCCTAAGGTAGCCAACATTACAGATGCCAGTCTGCATCTTTAATTCACCCCATATGATATCAAGAAATGACAGGAGGCACTGGATACTGAAAAGGCTGTGGGCCCTGACAACATTCTGACAGCAGTGCTGAAGATTTGAGGTTTAGCTCTAGCTCTCATCCCTGGCCAAGCTCTCCCACTACAATCACAATACTACCCAATAATGTAGAAATTTGTTCAGCTACATCCTGTTCACAAAAAAACAGGATAAATCCAGGCCAGCCAATTACTGATCCATCAATCTACCTTCCCAACTCTCCGTCAAAGTGATGAAAAGGGTCACTGAAGGTGTAATCAAGTGGCACTTGCAAAAGGAATAATCTGCTCACTGGCACTCAGTTTGAGTTCTATGAGGGCTACGCAGCTCCTGACTTCATTACAGCCTTGGCACAAACAGCAACACATGTATTCCAGAGGTGAGAGGAGAGTGGCTGTCCTTGACATTAAGGCAGTATTGACTGAGCTTGGCATCAAAGAACCTTATCAAAACAGAGTGAGATGAAAACCAGGGGTAAAACTGTTTGCTGGTCGATGTCATTGCTTTCACACAAGACAATGGTAATGGTTGTTGGAGGTCAATTATATCAGTTCCAGGACATCACAGAAGAATTGTATGGGATTGTATTCTAGGCCCAATCATATTTAGCTGCTTCATCAATGATTTTCTCTCTATCATAAGATCAGACGTGCAGATGTTTGCTGATGATTGCATCATGTTTAGGACAATTTGCAACAATTCAGATACTGAAGCAGTCATGTCAATGTTCAGCAAGACCTGGACAATATCCAGACTTTTGTTGATAAATGGCAATAACATTCATGCCACACATGTACCTAATATTGACCATCTCCAACAAGAGATAATCTAACCATCACTTAACACCTTTGCATTGAATGGAGTTGCTGGTGTTGGACTGGGGTGGATAATGTTAAAAATCACACAATACCGGGTTACACTCCATCAGGTTTATTTGAAACTGCAGGCTTTGGAGCCGCCACTCCTTCCTCAAGCAGCTTTTTTTTTAGATTACTTACAGTGTGGGAACAGGCCCTTCGGCCCAACAAGTCCACACTGACCCGCCGAAGCGCAACCCACCCATACCCCTACATATACCCCATACTTAACACTACGGGCAATTTAGCATGGCCAATTCACCTGACCCGCACATCTTTGGACTGTGGGAGGAAACCGGAGCACCCGGAGGAAACCCACGCAGACACGGGGAGAATGTGCAAACTCCACACAGTCAGTCGCCTGAGGCGGGAATTGAACCCAGGTCCCTGGCGCTGTGAGGCAGCAGTGCTAACCACTGTGCCACCGTGCCGCTAGAGACATAAATCCTGTGTCTGATATATTCTAAGTGAATGAGTAAAAGATCATACAATTTTTACAAATGTATTGAACAAACCTAGATGGCTATTAAGTCTTTAATCAGTTCGAATGGAGATGTAGGTTTTGACTGATTCGTATGTAAATCCCAGAATTATTTCAAGTAATTTCCCCAAGATAGCTTCAAGTTTTATCAGAATAAAGGTGACACCTCAGGTCAGACAGTGTATTGTGTAGGTGAGAACACATTTCAAGTCTGTTTGTATCTGTCAGACTGGTTTTATTTGCAAAATAGAAATGTATAAAATGCCACATTGACTGTCTACAGATAGTGTGCTTTTTGAACAAAATAAAATGCATCTGCAAATACACGAATCTGCAAATGCAGTTCCACCCCATAGGTTTAGATGTGTGACAGAGGGGAAGAGAGAAGAGAGAGAGCACGAGAGAGACGAATCCTTACCCTGGACTGGACATGTATGCTCAAACCATCAGGAAGTGCATGAACGCCAGATTCATCTATCACACTCACTAGGAAGCACAAAACGTCACCTGACCGCAACGCAACGCCATCCATGCTTTCAAGATTAATCATAACATTGTCATCAAACCAACAAAGGAGGAGCCATCATCATACAAAATAGAACAGACCATTGCAAAGAAATATTCCGACAACTGACCAGCCAGGAACACGACAGGCAACTACCGACCGATCTGAACAAAGAGTACACCCATGAACTCAACAGACTGATCAAGAATTTTGTGCCAGTCCTTCAGAGTACCCTAGCACACTCATTCCCTGTACTTCTTGCAAAGGGGACTTCTACTGCCTTCGGAAGATACACAAAGCCAACACAACTGGACGTCCCAACAGATCAGGCAATGGGACCCTGTATGAGAACCTCTCTGGCTACGTCAAGGGCATCTTGAAACTCATTGTCCGGAGAACGCTCAGCTTTTGTTGTGACACTACAGATATCCTATAGAAACTCAGCACCCATCGACCAGTCGAATCAGGAACATTCCTTGTCACAAAGGACATTTCAGCACTCTACACCAGCATCCCCCATGATCACAGCATCACTGTAACAGCCTCAGCACTCAACAACTGCCAGTCTTCAGGCACCATGCTACAACTCATCTGCTTCATCCTCGACCACAATGCCTTCACCTTCGACAGCTAGCTCTTCATCTAGACACATGGAACAACCATGGGACCAAATGTGCACCCCAATATGACAACATTTTCATACACAACTTAGAACAAGACTTCTTTGCTGCACAGGAACTCTGATTAATGCTTTACATCATATACACTGATGACATTTTCTTCCTTTGGACTTTGGCGAGGAATCACTGAAACGACTACAGTACATAGTGATATCAACAAGTTTCATCCCCCTAACAGACTTACCATGGACTACTCTTTAGAATCACTCTCATTCTTGGACACACCTATCTCCATCAAGGACAGACACCTCAGTACCTCACTCTACCACAAACCCATGGATAACCTCACAATGCTGAATTTCTCGAGCTTCCACCCTAAACATGTTAAAACAACCATCCCCTACGGACAAGCCCTACGTGTAGACAGGATTTGCTCAGATGAGGAGGAACACAATGAGCACCTGAAGGTGTTGAGGAACACCCTCATAAGGACGGGATATAATACTCAACGCATCAATTGCCAGCTTGGCCATGCCACAGTGAGAAACCGTAATAACCTCCTCAGTAGATAGACATGGGATACAACCGATAGGATACCTTTTGTCATCCAATACTTCCCAGGAGCAGAGGAACTACACCATGTTCTTCACAGCCTGCACCACATTACCAATGAGGATGAGCATCTAGCCAAGATCTTCCCTACGTCTCCATTTCTCACCTTAAAATAACTGCCAAATCTTAAACAGACCATTGTTCACAGCAAAATGCCCAGCCTTCAGGACAGCAGCGACACCACAACACCGTACAACCTTATTATGGCAATCACTGCAAGACATGTCAAGAATGTTGATATGGATACTACCATTCCACTTGGGGACACCACCCACTACATGCATGGCAGAGACTCATGTGACTTGGACAACGTTATCTATCTTATACACTGCAGGCAAGGATGCCCCGAGGCATGGTACATTGGCAAAACCAAGCAGACACTAAGGAACGGATAAATGGACACCGCACAACAATCACCAGCCAGGGATGTTGCCTCCCAGTCGGGGAACACTTCAGTGATCAGGGACATTCAGCCTCGGATCTTCAGGTGACCATCCTCCAAGGTGGACTTTGGGACATGGAACAATGCAGAATCGCCGAGCAGAGGCTTACAGTCACATACAGTACCTATGAGGACAGCCTCAACTGGAATCTTGGGTTCATGATGCACTACATGTAACCCCACCACACCATACAATCTCACACACTCACACTCTCTCACAGACATATATCGCCCCAAACTCATGCACACACACGCATACTCCCTCAAGAGCTGTGCACATATGCATCTCCCCCTCACACACGCACACCCTCTCTCACTCACACATGTACACAAATCTATTGGGTGAATCTACTTTGTTCAAAAAGCACACAATCTGTAGACAGTCAATTAGTGTGGCATCTTAGAAATTCCTACTCTGGAAATAAAACCAGCCTGACAGATAAAAGCAAAAATATAGTCTCACATCTAAAATATATTGTCTGACCGGAGGTGTCACATTTATTCTGATAAAATCTGAAGTTATCTTGTGGGAGTGACCTGAAAGTAATTCTGGGATTTACATATTTATCAATCAAAATCTGCACCTCCATTCCAACTGACTAAAGACTTAATAGCTATCTAGGTTTGTTCAATACATTCGCATAATTTGTATGACCCTTTGATCTTTTACTTTTAAATTCAGTGTTCGATATATTCTGTCTCACTAGCTGCCTAAGGAAGGAGTGGGGGCTCTGAAAGCTTGCAGTTTCAAATAAACCTTTTGGACTATAACCCAGTGTTGTGTTATTTTTGAACTGGAATTGAGTGGCATTACCATTGCTAACTTCAACACTGTCAACATGCTGTGGGTTGCCACTGGCCAAAAACTGAACAGGACCAGCCAAACAAATATGGTGGCTACAAGAGCAGGTCACAAGCTAAGAATTCTGCAGTGAATAACTCACTTTCTGACTCCATAATACCTATCCACAAGGTGCAAGTCAGAAATGTGATTGAATTCAAAAACAGAAGTCGCTGGAAAGGCTCAGCAGGTCCGGCAGCATCTGTGAAGAGAAATCAGAGTTCAGGTCTCAGGTCAGGTGACCTTTCCTCAGAAGTGAGTTCTGAAGAAGGGTCACCAGACCAGAAACATTGACTCTGATTTCTCTTCATAGACGCTGCAAGACCTGCTGAGCTTTTCCAGCGACTTCTGTTTTGGTTTCTAATTTACAGCATCTGCAGTTCTTTCAATTTTTATGTGAATGCTCCACTTGCCTGGATGAATCGAACTTGAATACTCAAGAAGCTTAGCAACATACAGAACAAAGCGGCAGCTTGACTGGTATTCCAACCACTACGTTCAATATTCATTCCTTTCATCACTGATACAGAGAGGCAACAACGTGTATTGTTTACGAGATGCACGACAGCAATTCAGCAAGATTCCTCCGTTCAGCACCTTCCAAACCTGGGATATCTACCACTGAGAAGGACAATGACAGCAAATGATTGGGCGGGGGGGGGGGGGGGCTACATCATGACCTACAAATTGCCCTTCAAGCCAGACATCATCCTGAGATGGAACTACATTGCCTTTCCTTCACTGTCTCTGGGTTAACATCCTGGAACTCCCTTCCAGACAGCATTGTGGGTGTCACTACACTCCAGGAATGCAGAGGCTCTGGAAGGCAGCTCACAATCACCTTACCCAGGGCAATTAGGGATTGGAAATCCATCAAATCTCCTCTTACTTTTACTAAAGTCTTTGACACATCCTTTTGGAGGTGTGGACTGTAGAATCATCTACAATACTGCATCTAACCAATTCTCAATAATCTTTTGAGTAACAGAATATATTTCTTTAAGTGAGTTGAATAGATGGAGTGGTTATGCATGGAAAGAGCAGATTTGGTGCAGAATATACCCAAATGCTTGTTCTGTACTTGTCAGATACACACACACACACACACACACACACACACACACACACACACACACACACACACACACACACAATCTGAAGCAGTAATGTTATTGTGCTGTTCAATAAAATAGCATTATCACCATGCCTTGTAATAAAACATTAACTGATCCGATAAAGGTAAGATGTGATTTTTAAAAAACAGGTATTTTATTCAATAGAAATTTGGACTCACTACCTGATGGACATTTTGATGAGATGTGTTAAATGCTGAATCAGAAACGCCACTTCACTTTCCACAAATGCTATCAGGTCTGCTGAGTATTTTCAGAATTCCTAATTTTATTCCAAAGAGAGCTGCTGAAACTACACAGGTCCCAGACTCAGTCTCAAATCTATGATTAGTAAGGGTGCTATAACTGCCCTCAGAGCATTCTGGGCTAGGAAGGGGAGAACCAGCTATGAGATGAGCAACCTGAAGATGTGACACCACCCAGCTGTAGCTGAAACCCTTGCCAGCACACCCTGTCAAAGCTCAGCTATGGAGACTGACCACTTGAGCAAAGACCGAGGGGCAACAATTGCCAATGGAACTTTAGGCCATGCTTTTAAAGGAGGGTGAACTTCAGTGACAAGGGAAAAGCAACACAACAGGAATTTTTGCTTTCTGGATCTAGGCCATTTCAAAAAAAGTATAATTTTTTTGTTCAGCTGTTTAATCCTATATCTCACATCATACAAAATAACTTACAATTAAATGAGGTGTCATTATTAATACCTAATTGCCTGTGAAAATGTTTATAAAATAACTAACTTAATATGCTTTATTTTACTGCTAATCATTCATGCATTTCATCTTACTTGGAAGTGCTGACAAAGATTTGCCAGATTGAGCTTAGAGACAAAAAAAATGCAGATAGACAGGAGGCTGCTTGACATTTAATGAACAGAGGCAGCTGAAGCTGAAATACTCCACCGCAATCAGTGAATTCCTTCGAGGTTTGCTACATTCTTTCACTTAATTAGAAGCAAGTCAATTATCAGCATTCACAGCTTTAAAAAATTTCTATGGATTTTCTGCATTTCAAGAAGCTTTTGGGAAAAAAATGAAGCAAGCAAATTCTCAACAAGACAAGAGGCTTGAACTCTCTGTGGAAATAAACTTTATAAACCAAATTACTAATAGCATTAAACTGCAAGTTCCTTTCAGAAGAAATATTTATTCTTGTACGTCGTGTTTGTCTCATGCAATGCAAGCTAGTCAATGTCACCACTGGGGAGGAATAAGCACTGTGATAATGTGATACATTACTGAGGCTCTCGAATAAAGTCAATGTTGCAAACATTACTGGTTAGGGAACAGTTGTAAATTAAGCACTGTATTTTATTCACCAATTTTCCTAGTGAACGCATTTCCAAAATGCAACATAAATTTGACCAATAATGTATCCAGGCAAAATGAACAATGTAGAATTTGCATCCAAGCATCACTGCAAGCTGAAATGTTGAGTATATTCAAGGCTGAGGTAGATAAATGTTTTAGACACTAAAGGAATCAAGGTATTCGGGGATTCAGCAGGAAAGTGAAACCAAGATCAAAGACCATTTATGATATTACAGAGTAACTAAGCAGATTCAAGGGGCCACGTGATGTACTCCTGCTTCTATTTGCTATGTTCTGGTATAACACAGAACCATGTAGGGCTATTTGTTTTTACAAATATGAAGACTTTCCTTCAGTAAAATTACAAAATAAACATACCCAGCACATTCATGAATATTGTAAAACAAATATAAACAACGTAACTCTGAAATATCAGAAAATTACCAGTTCTATCAGGAGCTCTTTGTACACGTATACCTTCATTCAGTTAGTATAGTTTCAATCCATGAAGGTCAAATAATGACATAAACTATAACAGTTTGTTATTTATAGCAGATCAACCAATACCACTGCTATTTCCTCAAAATCACACAAGAATCACAGCACTTCCCATGTTCTCGTGGTGCAAATTTAGAATGACTTCAAAGAATCACACGAAAATGACATAGGTAATAGATACAGACAGTAACAATCTGAATCAATCAATCGTCCACCTCATGGCTATGCCAGATGTCCCTCAACATTGAGCCAACATAATTTTTTATTGGATTTGTCTAATTCTATTCCCAAGGCTAGCAAAATGATTGGACCCAGCAAGTACACAGAAATCACGTGGGGTTGGATATTGTGCTCCTAAGGCTGGCTGATATCTTGGTTGCTAATTTAAATGGACAGATCAGAGGCAAATTCTCACTTTCCACCCAATTTTCCTGCTTTTACTGACAACCCAATATATCCAGGCAGAGAAGCAGAAAGTGTACCTGGTGCACACTACCACGTTGTTTCATTATTTGACAAGATCGAATCACATCCAGATAGAAATGACAGCTTTAAAAATAAGTGTTAAAGCTATGAATTCAACAAAAACAAAGCATTAGTTCTATTATCATAATTTGAAGCTTTGGGCTGTTTTCCAATGGTGGCTTAAAATCACTTTGCTAAGATTTAATTTTGATATCTGATATGGTTTCATATTCTAGAACTATAGTACTTACCTGCAGCTCCTGATTGTGTTTTTCAAGTTCAGTAGTGACATCCCCTAAGCACCAGGCCACACTGATGTGAAAGGAAGGTTTCTGTCAAAATTCAAGAGATATTTATTTTACAAAATGAAAGAGGGTGCACATCAATACCACATGGACATTTTAAAAGCAGAATTTTCTTTACATTTTACAAAGGTTGAATTTAATGTTTTTGAGATGAGCAAGACTTCATGTTTTGCATTGATGCATTCTAAAAGATAATTCTTACGCTATCAAGCCTGTTCCATTATTCAATTAGATTCTTCTGTACGAGATCTGTCGTGCTCTTTACTGAAGCAGTGTGAACCTCCATAACTATTTGTAACAACCATTATTCTTTCAAAATTAAAAATTACCACATGCTGAGAATTTGACACTCAGAATAATTCAGATGGGGTTACTGCATAACCAAGCCTGAATAAAAGGCACAACATTCTCCATTAAGGGGACGTAAAGAAAACAGTGTCACACAATGCATTGTCAACTAACTTAACTTTTCTTTTTATATCCTTAGTGAATATTTTGTGCATTTAAAAATGACAGCATCAGCATTATGAAAAACCATTTACCACTATGAGCATCAGGCATCACAGATGTAGAAAGAATATCATTAAATTAGAAAGACTGCAGAAAAGATTTACTGGGATGCTACCTGGACTGGAAGGTTTGAGTTATAAGTAGAGGCTGGAACATTTCTGCTAGAGGAGACTGAGGGGTGAACTTATAGAGGTCTATAAAATCATGAGAGGCATAGGTAAGATAGATAGTCAACAACTTTTCCCCTGGTAGAGAGTCTAAAACTACAGGACAAGATGGGAGAGATGTCAAAGAGTCCAGAGAGACATTTTTTTTTGTAGAGGGTGGTGAGTGTCTGAAACAGGCTGCCAGAGGTGAGGGTGGAGCTGTCATTTAAGAAATATTTGGGCATGTACATGGATAGGATCGATATGAACTAAAAATAGGCAAATGGTACTTGTTTAATTGTGGAACCTAGGTAACGTGGACAAGTTGGGCCCAAAGGCCTATTTCCATGCTATAAACCTCTATGGCTCTATGATTATGACTCCATATTGTCAGGTGCTTTTAATGTCAGATAGACCGTACAGTTTTCCACACTGTTTAAATGTGACTGAAGTCCAACATAGGAGAAACATTAGCTACTGCATCAGTGTAAATTTCCTACCTTTTGCCTCAGGAAATATCAATCCGTGGCAAATAACTGAACTTATATTAGCTTAATCTATAGAGGGATAGCTATTACAACAGTCATCCCATCAGCCAGGATCTCAAGATCGACAAAATTAACAACATTAATAAAACAAAAGTTGTGATCTAAATGTGGAGTGTCCAGGTCACCTGACAACTCGGGTATCATGACAGTTCTAGCTGCCAAGCACAGTGAAGACATCAAAAACTGCAGGATGATGTAGAAGAGAATCACAAGGCTGATCCCATGGAAAAATATCTTAGCCTGCTTGGCACCGCCTCCTCATTCCTGAAAAAGGGCTTATGCCCGAAACGTCGAATCTCCTGTTCCTTTAATGCCGCCTGACCTGCTGCACTTTTCCAGCAACACATTTTTAAGCTCTGATCTCCAGCATCTGCAGTCCTCACTTTCCCCATGGAAAAAGTCCCAGTCATAAGGAAAAACACAAAGAAACGGACTGTTCAGCCTGAAAAGGCAACTGGTGATCTTATTGAGTGAACACATGAAATATATTTCTTCTATCCATTAAGATCTTCTTTAAAACTGACCCCTTATCAAACCTATTACTGTCTTCTTTAGCTCAGTCATTCTTATGGGCCAGTTACATTTCTGAGAGTAGCTCAGGACATTTTCCTATGTAATAAATGCAAATTTCTTGTGGCTTTCTTCCATATAGCAAAATGCAGACAAAAACCTTTGAATGATTTAACAAACAATTAGGTGCTACAATGGGGAAATCAAAGGATCTTTCATCATGGACAAAAGAGGTTAGGCTGTATGACACCTCTCTTCGGTAAGCAACACAGAATCTTGTGAATTTAGATTTCAGACATGAAAGACACTGCTAATCTTCTGCATCATCTAGCCCTCTCGATATTGTGGAACTAAGAGCTGCACATTGAATCTTGAGTTTATATTGGTACTTGATTCATACCAAGACTCAGCATGTGATGACGCACTTATCTAATGTAAAACACTTTTATTACGCAATACAGTAGAATAAAGTTGTCATTATGGCATAGAAGGAGGCCATCAGCCCCCTGAATCCTTACTGGTTAAACTTGGACAAACAGTTGAGCATTTTAGGTATTCCAATATTATATACTATACATCAACTCTTTAAAGCAAATAAAAGTTATGAAATGTGGCTCCAAAATGCCAGGAATATTCTAAGATAATTAGCATGCTGTATAAGAGCTCATTAGTGATGCATTCCAAGATGCAGCATGGATTATAGTGATCAAACCTTATGATAAGCTTTCAGATCAAACTCCTTCATACATTTATCCACCTCAGTGACCACTTCTTCTAAGTAGTTGTTGCCAGCTGAAACCTCTAGGCCAAGGAAAGTCCTGTATAGGAAAGAAAAGATCTCTGTAGCTTGATGAAACAAACAATATTGGTGGAGCCTTTTACAGGACCTAGATGAAAATCTTTACTTAACTGTCCCTTATTATATAACGTGATCATAAAGAGATCATAACTCCCAGATCCTTGCGGTAGACTTCACAGTCTTGCAGACAAATCTCAGATTAACCTAGTTTAACTGGAACTAAAAACAAAGTATTGGAAATAGTCAGCAGGTCTAGCTGCATTTGCAGAGAGAAAACAGAGGTAACGTCTCAAATCAAACACGATTCTTAAGAACTGCAAGTTTAAACTGAACGTACCTCTTGTAATCTCATGTATCATTAAAACAAAAAAAATTCTTGCACTAGGAACTTGTAAGAGAGTAGTGAAAGCCCTATTTCAGTAAAATCAGTTAGCTAGAATAATTACAAGCTGATAATCTTCCAGAATCATTAAGTGACTGCAGACTTGGTCTTCTGTTTCATAGGATGTCTGATTAATTTTGAATGACGACACAGAATGATGTCATTCTTCACTTAGGTACACACATGGCTCACAAACAAAATTCACAGTTGATTCAATTAAATATCTAAACCACAACACCTGACTACTTTGGAATGCTGGAAAAGGAGCCTGATCACTAAGAGGGCAAGTTATTGAGAACATCCCAAACAAGTAGCTCTTATATGAATATGCAAGGAATGGAGGGACATGGACTAAAGCAGGCAGAAGGGAATAGCTTAATTTGGTGCCATGTTCAACACAACATACTGGCCAAAAGGCGCATTCCTGGGTGCTGTACTGTTCTACAGTCTGTACCTTACAGGGCACCAAGTTAAATTAATGGCTTAATGCAAACTATTTAGTACTAAAGAAGATTTTCACAAATTTACTGTTTAAAAACCAGAAATATTTTCAAACTGAGAACTATCAGGAGTAAGAACTACCTGTCTCAGAAAAATAAGGTGATGAACAAGTGTGGGAGAAATTATATGTACTGTATATAAATTATGATCACACAACAAAAGACCCGGTTTCTCATAATAGGTCACAGTCAGTCCTTCATGATTTTATGTTAGTATTTATTAAAAGTGCTACGTAAGTAGCCTGATAATGAAAACAATTGTTTTCAGAGGAAAATGGCTAGTATCATAAGTATTCCATAAATTAAGTTAATGGGCTACCATACAATTCTAGAATTCTATATCTTTCATAAATAATATTTTATCAGAAGGTCATCTCTTCAGAACAAAAGAGCCCAAAATATCTTGTGTAATCACCAGGAAGGAATTTAGATTTTTTTAAACAAATTTCAAAGAAATGTTGTGGATTTACATAATTTTAAAAGCACTCCTGCGAACACTGTTTGTGTACGGTGTAGTCAAAACCAGAGTTGCTATGGGAAACTGTACCTGGTCTTTTCTTGATTAATGTAGATCTTCACTTTATCTGAAACACAGTAGAACCTAGAGCATAAATTGCAATATTGTTAACAAGCTAAATTACAACAATAGCTACACAATAAGAGTACTTAATTAGCCATGAAGTGCTAGGGCATGAGGTCTTGAAGAAGCTTTTTAAAACGCAAGTTCTTGCAGTAGTTGCCAATTTGGGCACTTTTGTTCAACTGATTCATACAGTGCTGCAACAATGTGTAGCCATAGAGAGATCAGCTTTACTGCAGTTACAAAGGAAAAGGTGAAGAAAGGGTAAACACAAAAACTTCATAGAACTGGGCAGCATGGGAGGCTGTATTCAATCCATCATGTCTGTGCCAGACCTTGCGTACAGCTATTAATTAGTCCATTTCCTTTGCCCTTTCTCTACAGCTTGGCAGGTCATCCTTTCTCGCTGTTGGCCAGTTTTCTTTGGAAAGTTATTATTGAACCTGCTCCCACCACTCTCAGCCAGATCATAGCGAATTTGCATCAAACTTATTTTCCTCATATCACCGCCAGTATTTTTGCCAACTACTTTAACTCTCTGCCCATGGTTAATCAGGGGTGTTATTACACAGGTCTGGAGCAGGGGGGACTTGAATCTGGGCCTCCTGGCTCACAGGTAGGGACAACACCACTGTGCCACAAGAGACCATTGTGCCAACTGGTTCCCGATTCTTCCGAAACTGGAAACAGCTGCTCCTTATTTACTCTTCAAAACCCTTAATTATTTCAAACAGATTGGCCAAATCTCTTCTTGACCTTCTCTCGGCTAATTCTTCTGCTTTCTCCATGTAACTGAAGTCCCCAAGCCTGTTACCATTCTTGTAAATACCTTCTGTACCTGTTAGAATTGAGCTTGCCTGAAATACACATGATAGACCACTGAGGCCGAATCAGTACTTATTAATGAATGAACATAACCTGCATAATATTTACAGAGCAGAACCAGGCCACATGGCTCAACAAGACCATATTGAGGTTTGGGGTCCATGAGAGCCAGCTCTCAAACACCTTTACCTTACTCTTTCAACATATTCTCATATTGCTTTCTCCCTTGCATTTATCTAGTTTTTTCTTGAACGTATTTACACTATTTGCTTCAGCTCTGCATTGCCATAGCAATCCCACATTCTAACTTCACACGGATAACTTTTTTACTTTAGTATGCTAAGCCTCTATTTATAAAGCCATGGATTCTGGTTTTTTTTTTAGAAAAGCTCTCTCAACTTGTTCCGTCACCTTCAAAATTGCGGAATTGTTCCAGTGCAGAAGGAGGCATTCGGGCCAATCGTGCTTGCACAAATTCAGTTACCAATATCCAACCTTTTCTCCATCTTCCCGCACATTATTTTTATCTAAATTATCATCCAATGCCCTCTTGAATGCCTCAATTGAAATTACTTCCACCGTATAATCCAGGCAGTGCATTCCACGTTTTAATTACTCGCTCCACGAAGAAGTCTTTTCTCACATCACTTCAAAACTATGCCTTTTCGTTCTTTTTCCTTTTACAAGCAGGAACAACTTCCCTCAATCGATTCTGTGCAGATTTGTGCACATAAACCAAATTTGATCTGCTTCTGCTCTTCCTCCTCCTGTACCATTTAATGTCTCCTCACTCTTTTCATCAAAATGAATTACTTCATACTTCAGTGTTAAATTTCTGTGATTGTCCCATTTCACCACTTTGTTATTCTTCCTGAATTCTGGTACTGTCCTGCATATTGATGACCTGACACTAAAGAAAGATCTGCACTGTGCCTAGCTGGGTAGTGCACTTGTTAGCATTCTCACGAATGGGTAGCACCTCATTAGTATTCCAGAAAAAAACTAAACCTGCAACAACCTCCTCAGTAAGTAGGCTGGTACCTCATGGAGGTCACATGCCTAAACCCGAAGGACCTCTGCTTTTACTATCACGTACTGAACTGCAGTGTACGGCACTCCAGTATGGTACTAACGTACCTGGATCAAACTTAGTGATGTACAACTCAACACTGCGCACTGTCACAGATATTCCGAATACCAAGTACCATTGCTGGCCCTGCCACCAATACCTGGGGGGTTAGTGCAACAGGCAAGCTATTGGAGATGGTCTGTTTTTATTCAATCACTTCCTTAACCCACCAGCAGTACATTTTTCCTCATCCTAATCTTTCTGGTCCTACCAGACTAAGGAGTAATAGCTGAGGACCTATGGCAGGAGAAATATCCAGCAGAAACCACTTCCTCCTAGTCAGCCCCACTGCTTGCCCATCCAGCTTTGATCTCCCATGGTGGACCCTTTCAAACCATTTCCAGATGCCTCCGTGCAGCCAATGTCAGTACAGTGATCACGACCATCCAGACTGCAGTGTGTGTCAAGGGGTGTCTGCTGACTAAACTGGAAGGGAAACGTTTACAGAACTCCAGCTAGCCACTGACAAGGCGATTGGTTACTCTGCAACTTTGCACAGAAACGAAAAGCACAAACTGTTTACTATCTTTCCAAGTTCCATACAGTTTTATAAAATAATTCCCTGTCCATAAACTGAAACTGGGTTGCAGTGGTAGGAAAAACAGATCCTAACCACTGGACTATGTATAAAAGAATAATAGAAATCATCCCAGATACTGAAATGGGACGAAAAATAACACAAACATTACATTAAACATGTTTTTGTTACTGATCAGTCATGACGACTGAAGAAAGATCTACTTCAGTCATGGCCACAGACAGCTACGTTTCTGGACCAATAGTAAAGTAAACTTAAACCCACCTGTCAAAGGAGCTCAGCTTTTCCTTTAACGACTCCACAAAGATGTTTATCCAATGATAACGCAGCACGACAGTCTGTGACAGACTGATATGAAACTCTCGGAGGCGAACCATTGGCAGCCCGAATGTCTGCAAATGAGTTAGCAGCACATCAATAAGTTCGATAAACTCCTCTTCGGGGTAGTCTGGAATTTAAAAACAGGATCTTATTTCCTTGAGAAAACATGAAAGCACCAATTTCTGGAATAGTTTATCACACGTTCATTTAATTACAAGCTATTTTAAAACAGTGAAATCAAAATTGTTCACAGGCAATTGGTCCTGTTCTTAAAGGAAAGGGTAACTAAAGCAGAAATACCAATCAGTATTGAAATGATTGCCTTCTGCCCTATATTGCCAGGTTAACTTCCAAGCAAAGTGAGGACACATTACCCTATTGAAAGAAAGAGAGCATAGGAAAGTTAAATGTCAAAGAGTTGCCTCGTTACTGGAAACCCATTTATTTATTTTCACAACACGGAATAAGGATTGACTTTGTATCAAAGGACAGTCGAAGATACATCCTAAAAGGGACAGGAAGACCCTACTAAATCCAGAGGATATTTAGGGACTTCAAACACAAGAGTACTCTTGTGAGAATCTCAGAAAAATGACCTGGGATGTCAGTTGTAGTAAGAAATATTAGTTGCCTGTCAAGTAGTCATCACTTGATACTGATTTTAGTTTCCTGATTATGGTAGAAGACTTAAAACACTAAATCTAGTTATTCAATTCTTTGCATTGGTCAATAGCAAACATATCTTTTTTTTTCAAAACAACTACCAATCTCAATTGAGACTATAACAATAGGAAAATTATTCAGTCATACAGTTTGAACACTGATTTATCTTTTACAGATAGATGAAGTTACAGCTATAATTGTTAGTATACTGATATTAGCTTCCTTACTCAATGTTACTACATTACTGCACCAACTCCAAAATATACACACACATAGCAGTTTCAATTCATGAAGCTAAGATATTTCTCCCTTGCTGAAAACAATCAAATGTCATAATCAGTCACAGCAAATACATAACACTCTTGCGAAAATCTTTGAAGGTATTGCTCAGAAATTATGTGAGATTGAAAACATATTCACCACATTGGTGATCAGGGTGCACTGAAGAGTACGATATTTCATCCATTTGATGCAGGGGAGGGAAAGTTTAGGGGTTCTGGTTTTGGCTCAAAAATAATTGTCTACCAAAGATTTCTTCAAATTATTTAAACCTCCAGCTTGATCGCTGTGAATGAAAACCTTCAAGTAAATTTTCTTATTGTCTCCAGGCAGTTGTGAAAAACTATAATATGGATCACCACAGAGTTGACCTCAAACTGAGGGCTGGATTTTCCAAACATCTGATGAAATTTTCATTTTTTGGTAGTTTCGCAGATGTTTCCATCTGTGAGCAGTAGTGACCTTTCTCATTCAATTTTACCCAGCTAATTTAAGTCTGCACACCAATTCCATGGCCCTGTTTTTTGTGTCATTTTATATTTAAGGCCCACTGCATACTATTTCCAACCTTGTCAGTTTGGTCTGAGGCATATACCTGGGTTATTCTGGAGTCCATATTCCAAAAGAACACACATAAATGCTGCAAGAACATTCATTATGCAAAACTGCGTTGGTAAACTGGATGATAAGTGAGTTAAGATGTGCTATGATGTGGTAAGGCTAGTGCTTTCATGGATGGAAGGTGCAGGCAATCCCTGTCGATGGAGTGCACTCTAAGATGTTGGGAAAGCAGGTCAAAATGGAAACCAGGAAAAATCGATAGCAAGCTGTAACCATTAGGTTACTTTCAAGTCTGGGATTTGGTGCCATCTAGTTTATTTTTGGTATGTGGGAAATAGCAACCTACATATAAAGTGAGGCAAGATTAGTAATAGCGAGTTGTTAAATCATGCAAAAAGCTCCTCACCACTCGATGAGCTTCTCATCTAGTCACTGAGACCTCAAACAGAAAACGTACTTCTCAATATTGAGAATCTCACATTTCATTCTTGTTGTGTTTTCCCACTCTGTTACTACAGCCGATGTTTCTCAGAGGTTGGGAAAATTCAGCCCAGTTTCCCATGGAGGCATCATGAGTCTCCCTACAATGGATGGTCTGCGGCCGTTCAAGAAGGCAGCTCACCACCACGTTCTCGAGGGCAACTATGAACAGGCAATAACCCTAACCCAGGCATCAATGCTCAGATACCACAAGTGAAGAAAAGAGAAGGGTTTTGTATAACTGAGATCATGCAAGCTGCCCAAGAGGAAGCACATTCCTTCAGGGCCTCAGCAATGGTGAACATTTTAAAAAAGAGACTGCTTTCTTTGCTGAAAAATCTCTTTCTTCCCCTTTAGACTTAGACTTAGACTTAGACTTAGACTTAGACTTAGACTTAGACTTAGACTTAGACTTAGACTTAGACTTAGACTTAGACTTAGACTTAGACTTACAGTGTGGAAACAGGCCCTTCGGCCCAACAAGCCCACACCGACCCGCCGAAGCGCAACCCACCCATACCCCTACATTTACCCCTTACCTAACACTACGGGCAATTTAGCTTGGCCAATTCACCTGACCCGCACATCTTTGTGACTGTGGGAGGAAACCGGAGCACCCGGAGGAAACCCACGCAGACACGGGGAGAACGTGCAAACTCCACACAGTCAGTCGCCTGAGTCGGGAATTGAACCCAGGTCTGACAGGCGCTGTGAGGCAGCAGTGCTAACCACTGTGCCACTGTGCCGCCAAAGCTTTGAAGATGCAGCAACAAGCTATTTTAGCATGTTTGTTACAGCTCCTATCAGTGGCTAAAATCATATACAGCATCAATTTGAAGTGGTAAAGAAAATGTCCTGCTAAAACCAACCAAAAAGCTGATCCTGTTCCAATGAAAGATCTGTGAAGCCTCCCAAGTAATGTACAACACGTACCATTTCTGTCTTTATCTGTCGCCCAGACAGAAAGTCTAACATCAAACCAAATTCATAACATTCCTAGGCGTGCCACAATGTTTTAAACTCAGGTATAGGACAGTTTTGGTAAATTTACAACCAGCATTTTACAACCATACCTTATAGTTTAGATTTTCACCCCCAAATGTTTAACTTATACTTAAAGCAAGTTGAAAAATGTCTACAAACGGAGCTATCAAAAACCTGCAGTTTTATGCTTGCTGCTATATTTTCATTTGATGCCTTCCATACCGTGATTCTTGACACCAACTGAAAATCGGTCCTCAGATCTACCAACTGATCCATCTTGATTTTCAAAAAATCAAGAATTAGCCTAGCCTTGACACAAGCTTCTGAGTTTTATCAACTCATTGGATCAAAGCCTCTGTCTCTCATAGGAGTCTGAGTTCCATTCTCCATGGGCTCAAAGGGAACACACTCACCGGAGTCGGGAGGTCATAGCTTTGCACATAATCTTGGCAATTAATTCAGTGCTGTCCCGTGAATTCTGCTGCCTTAGAGGATGATGCATGGTTAAACCATAACAGGTTGAGGCCCCAGAAGAGACACCTGCGGACCTTCACTTGTCACATGCTCCCAATCAGACAAATGTCCATTTATGCAAGCTCTACCTTCTGCCAGCCAGTTAATCTTCCATCTATGGTATTATGTTAGTCACTATTCCATGACGTTTTATTTTTCACAATAACATTTGATGTGGCACCTTATGAAATGCCACTTGAAAACATAAGTAAAATACATCTGTGGACTCCCTTTTACCCACAGCACATGCTACGTTGTCAAAGAATTCTGATAAATTGGTTAAACATGAATTGCCTTTCACAAAATCATGGCAACACTTCATGATTACCTTGAATTTTACTAAGAATGCAGCTATAAAGACTTTAATAGTTCACCATGACAAATGTCAAGCTACCTTTCCCATAGTTCCTGTTTCCCTCCCTTCTTGACTAGACGGTAACATGTGCAAACTTCCAATCTTATGGAACCTTTCCTGAACCTAGCAAATTTTGAAAAATTAACCTAAGTATCTACAACTTCATTAGCTACCTCCTTTAAGATTTTTGGATGAACTCCATCTGGGTCTGGAGACTTGTCAGCCCACAGGCCTTTTTTTTAAAAAGGTTAATTCACGGAACACGGCCACCACTGGCAAAACAGTTACTTATTGTCCGTCCTTAATTGCTCAGGTGGAGATTAACGATTAACCCCAGATTGGTGTGACTTTAAAAATCACAAGTAAACTAGGCCAGGTAAGAATGACAGATATCCTTTCTTAAAGGACATCAGTGAACCAGAGAAGCTTTTACAATAATCAATGGTGGTTATGGTTGCTATTAGGTCAACTTTTCATTCCAGATTTTCACTAGAACCAAATTTCATCATTTGACATGGTGCAATTCAAATTCATTTCATCACCTGGAGGGATTCTGGAGTATTAGTGACATTAGCTCTCTGCCATCACTTTCCTCTTAATCAGTTGGCTCCATAGTGCTTCCCAAGTAACTAAAATTTCACCACGTCCCTTTTCCTTTCCACCTTCTGACATAGTTAGTGCTGGAAGGTTTCTGGTATCCTCTACTGTGAAGACAGAAGTGAAATATTCATCGATTTCTTACAGCATTTTGTTATTGTCTAATAACTCTCCACTCTCACTCTCCAGAGAACATTCACTTTACTTCTTACTTTCCTTTTTCAATATTTGTAGAAGCTCTTGTTATTTGTTCTTACAATTTCAACTAGATTCCTCTCATATTGATTCCTTCTGCCTGATTAACCCTTGTCATTTTCTATTTTTTTTAAAATATCTGACCAATCATTTGAGCTACCTCTCCATTTTGTACAGTTATATGCTTTTTCCTTGAAGTTTGTTGCTTTCTCTAACTTCTTCAGTTCGTGTAGATAGCGAGTCCCCCCTTTAGAACTTTTCTTTCTACTGTAAAATATGTATTGTGTATCTGAAATATCCCCTTAAACATTTGCTATTGCATTTCTACTGATTTATCCCTTAGCCTGGTAACAGCTTTCATGTTCACATAGTTGCACTTATTTAACTTTAAAATACCAGTCTTAAAACCAATCTATCAAATCTCCCTTTCAAACTGATTGCCAAGTTCAATCATATTATGATCACTGCAACCCAGGGTTTCTTAACTCTGATGTATTTAAATAATTATCTCATTACTCAATACAAAATCTAATATAAGCTGTTCACTGGTTAGGTCCAGAACCTGCTTCTCCAAGAACCTATATCAAAAGCATTCTAAAAATGCCTCACCCAGGCTGCCACTGCCAACCTTCGTTTTCCAGTTTGCAGGGATTCAAACCACCCATGATTATCAACATCTCTTTATCACAAGGACCCAATCTTTCCTCTTGTGTACTTTGTGCTACATTGTGTTGACTGTTAAGAACCAATGCAAACCACTCCCAATAGTGACTTCTTTCCCATACTGTTACTCATTTCCATCCAAACAGATTCTACATCGTGATCAATTGAATCAAAGCCATCTTCAACCATTGCAGAAATGTCATCCTTGATCAACAGTGCAACCCCTTCAGCTTTACTTACCTTTCTATTCCTCTGAATGTCTTACATGGAGAACTCAACTAGTCACCTTGAAGCAATGTTTCCATAATGGCTACCATATATATTTATTCCAGTAAATAATATCAATTCATTTACTTTATTATGAATGCTACATACATTCACATACAAAGACTTTGTTTCATTTTATCATCTTTATAACATTCAGTCTTGATTGTTCATGTATTACTTAAATTTTTACACTCTGTTCTTCTGTCATTGTCTAACCCCATTTACCATTAACAATTTTGTCTTTAACGTTGTTTCCACTCTTTGTAATACAACATCTTTCCATATTTGTTTGATATTTAAGAACTCCTGCTTCCCTGGTTATGTGGTTAGCAACAACACTGACTCTAGCAGGGGTTCAATTGTAGACCATCCCAATGGTAGAAGTTCCACTTTCCCTGATACTTGGCCATGGTCCCACAACCCAGAGCTCATTTCTCCCATAACAGTCTTTCAGTCACACATTCGTCTCTTTGATTTTAAGCACCCTATACCAAGTTAGATGCAGCTCAGGCAAAACAGCTAATTTCATCACAGTCCTACTGGATCATAGGACTCATCAGAGAGAGATGACTGGTGGTGGTTTAACCCAAGAGTGACCATGCCTCAGGCAAGGGGAGAGGTTGAGGAGGAAAAAAACCCAGAGATTATAACCTTTGAGGTTCTACCTTTTGATTTAATACCTAGCTCCACATGCTCTCTTTGCAGAAATTCCTTCATATTTCTACTCGAATGATTGAGTGAATGAATTAGCTTTATTGTCAAATGTACTCAAATGAATATAGTGAAAAGATTACAGTGGCCACATAACAGCATCATCTAAGGTACCTAGCTACAGATACTGAAGAACAAATTCTTAGGAAACAAAAAAAAATTAGAAAGGTAAAAAGTCATAAATAGTTCAACATTATAGGTCATTCTTATGTTGCTGGCACTTGCATGCACTAAGACAACTGGATCTTCATCCAATCACTGCAGGCTCCTCTCTCTCCCCGAGGAGATGTCCTAAACCCTGGCACTTGGCAGTCAACTCAGCCGACGGGTCTCTTGCTCTTTGCTGCAGAGAACATTGCCAATTCTCCCCCAACTAAATGCCTTGCTACCACACATTCCTTATGACTCCCCTCCTCACTTGCATGGCTTCCTGCACCGTGATGCCACATTTAGTTTGCTATACCACCATGTCGTCTCTGCTCTCAACCATACAGCTGAAAACAATGTTTTGGACAATTGCAGAAGCTGACCTTCCTGCTGTCTGAGGTCCCCTTACCTGTCTCACTCTCAGTTACACCCATCTGCTTGATCTCAGAATAAATCAGAAGCCCTTACCTTAAATAGTGTGACTGCCCACTGGTGCAAAGAATCTATGGCACCTTCCCCTGCCTGAAGTGTACCTGCACTTCAGCCTTTAAGTCATAAACGCTGAGCTGAAGCTGCTCAAATATCAAACACTGACAATATACATTTCTGTCTGGGTCACAATGGCATACAGATGCTCCTATGGACAACAGACTTGACATATTACCTATTCTGTTGTCCTTAAATCAGTTTTACTTAATTACTCAGTTACGTTATTTAGTGGAAAATAGTTTCAGGACAACTTAAAATCTTTAGGGGTTGATCAAAATGTAATATTTCATCAGTACATACAGTTAATACAGAGACAGTGATTCAATAATCATTATCTGTAACATTACTTCTGGAGCTCTCTCTATCCAATCTATCTAATCTAATCTATTAACAAGAGTAGATTTTCTATACTGAATTGAATTGAATTTATTGTCATGTGTATTGAGGCACAGCGCGAAGCGTGGTCTCGCCAGCAATACAGGCAGATCACAGAGTTAAGTGCATAGGTAAGTAAATAATAGGTCAACAGCGGAAAAACAAAAACACAGGTAGAGGCAAATATTAAGAGTTTGTGAGTCCATTCAGTATTCTAACAATAGTAGGGTAGAAACTGTTATGAAACCAGCATGTTCAGGAGAAATTTTAATGGTTACATTTAAAATTGACCTGTAAAATGGTGCCACAATAACATTTGAATTGTTTTATCATTTGTTGGAATATATACAACTGAGACAACAAAGTGCACATTGAAACAAAATTATCTTTAAGCGGTTTCAAGTCAACGCTCAGCTGGATTGCAATATAGAGTGACAGCTACAGCGCAGGTTCAATTCCCATACCAGCTGAGGTCACCGTGCAGGTCCTGCATTCTCAAGCAGAGACATGGTGACCCTCAAGTTAAACTCACCACCAGGCATCTCTCTCTAATGAGTGAGCAGCCCAAGGGTTTCAACAAAATGGACACTAATATGTAGCATTTAAGAATAAGTGTCAATGAAATTAAGATAACTCACAAACAATCTAATTGGAAAACAAACTGATTAGAGTGTAGCCAATAACACTAATAAAAGGATATGGTTTTGTCGCAAAAGACTGGCAAGATACAAGAAGTGTAAAATCAATGCTGCAGCACTGAATAACTATCATCAACTGGAGGTGAATGGAAATTTCTAACTGCTCCAGTTTATTTCAGTTTGAGGGGGTACGGTCATCTTTTCATTCAGATAATTACAATGGGATATGATTAAAGTTTAGTTCCAATCATATTTTTACATGATGTTTTGAACAGCACAAACATTTCAGTGAGAAATGTTACACAATAAAGGAGTGGGTGTTCCAATGCATATTGTTCAAATTTGCCAATGAGAATTATATTTTTGCTGTTCTCTGTTATTAAGAGACTAAAGAATTAAATAAACCTCTTGCTTGGTTGTCTTCATAAATTTGAATATTGATGCTCTTTGTCACATTGTTTCATGTAAGTATTGGTAAACAACAGAGTGCATCATCAGTATCACTGGCCCAATGACAGAACCCTCATTATGTAGCATATTTACCTTACAATTGATAACAAACAACCAGAAAATCATTTGCACTACAAATCCAATATACAGAGGTCCACAGTCCACTAACAATAACAAGATGTAGCAACATTTATTCTTCTTTTGGCACAGCCAAGATTTCTTCATCAATAAATAACAGCAATAAGATACTGGTGATTCATTTAATTACTTTATGTGGGATCCTTATAGATTCAAAAAGTGATTGTGGGGTTTATTTTCATAACCATAATAAGAGTTTGTTTGCTGTGAAGCATGTTGGAACATGTAACAATACAATATGTAACTCAGAGTTCCTTCTTTCCTTTCAGACTTTGTACTGGCATCACTATAAATTACATCAACAGTTTTCTAATTTCCATGTTGAAATTTGCTGAACCATAAGATCAATGACTCACAATCCAAGTACACAAGTGTTGCCCAGTTGCCTCGCTGGTGTGGAAAGCTTCGTATGCGACCATCATGCTTCGCACTATCATCCAACTCCTCAAGTTCCTTGAACATCCCCATTACACTCTCTGGGACTGGCAAGTGTTGGGATTTCACTCTGTGCATTACGAGTTAAAAACAAAACATCGACACTCAGCGTCAGCATTTAATGTTGAACTTTTAACTTATTTCTTTATTTTTCTACTTTTTAACCTAAGATTTGTACCCAGCTACCTTGCAGCTAAGATGACGCCATGAATGGAATCAGTACATAACTGAGCTAAGCAAAATCCAGATAGAGGTTTCAAATAAAAATGTATTGCTTGCCTTTATGCTTGTTCCTTTTTTAAATTGCACACTTTTGTTTACTCTCATTCTTGCAATGTGTTCTTTTTTCTCTCTTTCATCTTTCATTGAACTCATCATCTCCAGTTTGCAGCAAGAAATACAGAAATTTACAACTGCATTTTTTTTAAAACAAAATGGGTTGCAACTTGGTGCGGGCCATCAAACTAAAATAACCAGGCATATTTAATGTTGCTGAAATCTGGGAACATTAAAGAATGACACTCACACAATAAGAATTTTACATTACTTGGAATATAAGAATCTAAATGAGGTACTGGAACAAAGGGCATATTTCAACAAATTACTTAGTATCTGAACCTCATGAATCAGATCGTCACAAAATCAAACTTCATAAAGTAATGAAATTACGTTAAACTTGCATCAACTTAATTCACTTCTGCTCAGTGTTTTGAGTTATAAATAGAAAATGGAAGTGCCATGGGGGGTATAAAGGACGTTTAAAAGGAGCATGATAAATTTGCATGGTTGAGTGTTAAAGAATGAAAGGCTTCTGAGCTTTGGTGCCAAGCATGGTAAGTCACACATAATCAAATGTCATTGGTAAGTCCATATATAAGTGTATCAGCTGAATTAACCCTCACTGGCACATCCTCAAAAAGCTCAATCAAAGCAGACCAACAAGATTTGCCTCTAATAAATCCATGATGGCTTTACTTACATTAGCCCTATTTGTCCAAGTCATTGTTAACTTAGTCTTGGATGATTGCTATCCAACACTGAAGCTAAACTGACTTGTCCAGTTTGAACAAGGGTGTAGATTTTGCAATTATTCAATATTCTGGCACTTTCCTCTCAAGGATAACCATATCGTCATATTTCCCAGCCTACTTCCTTCAGTAACCCTTTGGTCCTAATGACTTACTAACGTTAAGTACAGCCATCCTTTTGAAAACATAGTCTTTATAAAATTTCAGCCCATCCAACATCTTAATCACTTCTTCATTCGCTATACCCTAACCTCAGTCATGGATAAGATCCTGGAATCCATTGTGAAGGATGAGATTTCAGAATACTTGGAAGTGTGTGGTAAAATAGGGCAAGTCAGCATGGTTTCATCAAGGGGAGGTGATGCCTGACAAATCTGCTAGAATTCTTGAGGAAGTAATGAGCAGATTAGACCAAGGAGAACCAATGGATGTTATCTATCTGGACTTCAAGAAGGTCTTTGACAAGGTGCCACACAGGAGACTGAGTAAGACAAGGGCCTGTGGTGTTAGAGGCAAGGTGCTAGCATGGATAGAAACTCGGCTATTGGGCAGAAAGCAGAGAGTGTGGATAAAAGGGTCCTTCTCATGATGGCAGAAAGTGGTGTTCTGCAAGGATCAGTGTTGGGACCGCAACTTTTCACTTTATACAGTAACTATCTAGATGAAGGAACAGAGGGCATTCTGGCTAAGTTTGCAGATGATACAAAGATGGGTAGAGGTTCAGGTAGCATTGAGGAGGCAGGGAGGCGGCTGAAGGATTTGGATAGGTTGGGAAAGTGGGCAAAGTAGTGGCAGATGGAGTACAACATGGGAAAGTATGAGGTCATGCGCTTTAGTGGGAAGAATAGAGGCATTCAATTGGGGAGACAGGCCGCCTGCTTGCAGAATATTGGGGAGACGGGCCGCCTGCTTGCAGAACGCTTCAGGGAACACCTCTGGGACGCCCGAACCAACCAACCCAACCACCCCGTGGCTCAACACTTTAACTCTCCCTCCCACTCCACCGAAGACATGCAGGTCCTTGGACTCCTCCATCGCCAGAACATAACAACACGACGGTTGGAGGTCTGGGAACCCTCCAGCCACAAGGGATGAACTCGGATTTCTCCAGTTTCCTCATTTCCCCTCCCCCCACCTTGTCTCAGTCGATTCCCTTGAACTCAGCACCGCCCTCCTAACCTGCAATCCTCTTCCTGACCTCTCCGCCCCCACCCCACTCCGGCCTATCACCCCCACCTTGACCTCCTTCCACCTATCACATCTCCATCGCCCCTCCCCCAAGTCCCTCCTCCCTACCTTTTATCTTAGCCTGCCTGGCACCCTCTCCTCATTCCTGATGAAGGGCTCTGGCCCGAAACGTCGAATTTCCTGTTCCTTGGATGCTGCCTAACCTGCTGTGCTTTAACCAGCAACACATTTTCAGAATAGAGGCACGGACTATTTTCTAAATTGGGAGAAAATTCAGAAGTCTGAAGTGCAAAGAGACGTGGGAGTTCTAGTCCAGGATTCTCTCAAGATAAACTTGCAGGTTGTGTCAGTAGTTAGGAAGACAAATTCAATGATGGCATTTATTTTGAGAGGACTTGAATATAAAAGTAGGGATTTACATCTGAGGCTTTATGAGGCTCTGTCAGACCACATTTGGAGTATTGTGTGCAGTTTTGGGACCCCATATCTCAGGAAGGATATACGGCCCTGGAGTGTGTTCAGAGGACGTTCACGAGAATGGTCCCAGGAATGAAAAGCTTAACATATGAGGAACATTTTAAGGACACAGAGTCCTTATACGCAATGGAGTTTAAAAGGATGAGGGGGTATCTATTTAAAACATATAGGATACTGAATGGCCTGGACAGAGTGGATGTTGGGAAGATGCCTCCATTGGTAGGAGAGATTGGAACCCAAAGGCACAACCTTACAGTAAAGGGAAGATCATGGAGCATAGTTAAGACTGAGATAAATAGGTTCTTGAATATCATGGGGAAATCAAAGGTAACAGTGAGAAAGCAGAAGAATGGGATTGAGAAACGTGATTGAATGGTGGAGCAAACTCGATGGACTGAATGGCCTAATTCCTGTTCCTAGGTGTTATGGTCTTACATTGCAACAGCCATCATTTCACGCTTAAGCACTCACATATTTTGACCAGTGCCTCTCTCATCCTTTTCCTATTTAAGTGCCGATGGAAAACTTTTGGATTTTCTTTAATGTTAACTGCCATTGTCTTTTCATACTTTATTATACTAAATCCCTTTTCATTTTACTTCCGAAGGTACTATATTTAGCCTGTTTCTCACTCACATTTTCACTCAAATAAATGCTTTTCCTTTTTTTTGCTGGTTCTGCCATTCCTTGTGGGTCTTTCACCAACCAGGGAGCTCCTGTTTTAGTTGTCTTGAGGTCTTCCCCCAAATATTCTTTCTACACCCACCTAAACCACCTCCTTTCTTTTTTGCTTTGGTCGGTTACAGCTTTACCAGGAAATCTGGGGGTGTTGCTGTCAGAACATGGTGAAGTTGGAGGTGGGAATATTTACACTAGCAAGGACAGTTTGGGCTGAATGGCCTGTTATTACATTAATTCTGTTTATGTGTTACATTTATTTTGACTCGGGGGAATCTCCTGGCGGCGCACACTGACCCTTCTTCCGCTCATTCCGGCCTCGCGTTACTCACTCAACCCCGCCGGCAGCTCCTTCCTCTGCTTGGCCTCGGGCACCCGCTCCGCCCGGACCCTCCTTCTCCTCTTCCTCCTCGCTGCTGCTGTAATTCACCAACAACATCCCAGGGCTGAACGCTCTCACAACCGCTCCCCTTCAGCCGCCGCCATCTTGGACCCCGGTGCCACCCGCTGAACGTTCCGGCCTGAACGGCGGGCCTGGGAGGAGGGTTCCGGCAACTCACACAAACTGCTACCACCCCACCCCACCCAGGAACCTCCCGAAAGTAATACAAACCCTCACCCCAGCTGCTCAGACACCTCAACCGTGGTCTGTTCTCGCCATGAAGTCAAATGATTTTAAATATATATTTTGCTATAGGCCTCCATCCCCTGTTTAACATTTGCAACAGCACTTTCCTTATTATTGAATTGGAGGTTTTTTAAGAATCTCTGATTGAAATGTCGCCTCTTTGCTGGAACTAATTGTGCATTTTCACAAAACAATGTAACTATTATTCGTTTTATAGTGGAAAAGTCAACATCTATAGAAAATTGCATATTTGTGTCTTGCTATGAAGTCCCAGCTCAGCAATCTAATAATATTGAAGGTGACAGACAAACTTGAGAGTGCAGTTAATAAAGCACTTGGAACTCTGGACCTGACCAACAGTATATGGAATTTAAAAGCAAAGGAGTCACGATAATTGAGTTTAAAACACTGGTTTGCCCACAACAGGGGTATTGCACCAGGTTGATGGGTAATGAGGAAGGATATGAAGGCATAAAAGATAAAGCAGTGAGATTCACAAGGATAGTTCCAGAAATGAGGAACTTCAATTGTGTAAATAGATTAGAACAGCTGCAGGGGCTGTTCTCCTCAAAGAAGAGAATGGTGAGAGGAGATTTGACAGAGGTGATCAAGAGCAATTTTGAAAGGTATAAATATACACATGCATATCTTTCTCTCTTTAATAATGCCATTAGCTCCTTGTCCATCAGCAGACAGAACCTGTTTAACCCTTATTGTGGGGTAAAACTTCTGACAATGCATATGCCCTCAGTGCTACATTGGAATTTCAATCTTGATCATGGGCTCAAGAGATTGGCAAGGTTTTTGTCCTAAGAAAAGAATTGCTGGAAAATTCCAACAGCATCAGTGGAGTGAACCTTACTTTCAGGTTGAGACAAGCTATTATCAAAGCATTTCATATCAGCCTGAAATATTAGCTCTGTTTCCCTCCACAGTTTACTGCCTGCTTAACATAATTTCCAGAGTTTTTTTGTTGCAGATTTCCAACATTCACAGTATTTTGTGTTTGTTTTAAGATTGTGTCATACTGACATAGAAATTAGAGTTACCAGCTGAAGCATTCTGGAATATTAGACAAAAATAAAATTCCTTTGTCATGTCTTTTCTGGCCTAGGGACGGACTTCCCCTTGCCAGATCCTGTTGTAGTTCTTTGTACTTCATAACACATCAATGTTTTAAACCTGAATACAAATTTTTAAGTGTGTTCCCAAATAACATCAGGGTAGACAGGAGATGAGATGAGGATCCCTTTTGTAATCCATTTGCTGCACAACTGTGCTTCATTCCTTTGTAGAATAGAGACGGGGCAAGATTCTACTTCAGGAAACAAAGAAGCAATTTTAAAAACAAGTTGCATGTTTTAAACACCCCGTTCTCAAAGAATGAATACACATATTCATTTTGTTAAGATTGGTGCCTATCTGATTAGTGCCTCCATAATCAAAAAACAAATTAACACCTTTTGTTTTACATATGCAGGATTTTGCTCTTTGTCTTGACTCTGCTGCAGACTGGCACAATTTGGTTATCTAGATTGCATGAGTGATACTTCTGAACAGTTTACTCGAAATCACAAGCTGCACAGACAGCACCAGCCTGGCGTCCTGTTCTGCGGGCTACCCAAATAACATGTAGACCTCATTAACATAGCGTTCTGGAGGCAGCGGCTGAGAACTGAAGCAGTCTCAATCCGGCTAGTCACTAGGGGGTGCCAAAGTACATCTAATACCCAACTTGTACTTTACAGTCTGACGAATAATTCAAAACTGTGCTATGCAGGATAATGTGAAAATGGAATGCGTAAGTATTTCTCATGTTAATCTATTAGGTCTTTTCCAGAATATATATTATATATTCATGCATTTGTCCTTTCATTGACTCACTTTAACCTTTGATATCACTTTTGTTCATCTATCATGCTCCCACTCTCCCTGTCCACTGTCTGCGACTGAATCTAACCCCTCGCAACTTTGGGATCTTGTTTGACCCTGAGCTTCCAGTTGTACAACCTTTCTGTTACCAAAACCGATCCTGCACAACATCGCCTCCACTCCTGCCTCAGCTCATTTGTTACAGAAACCCTGGTCGTTGCCATTCCAACGTCTTACTTGGCTAAGCCCCTACCCTTCAAACTAAAAGTCTTGCATTTGAATTACGCTTTTCACATCCATTGCAAATCAAAGCAAACTACAACAAATGAATTCTGGATTAGTGGTGCTGGAAGAGCACAGCAGCTCAGACTGCCTGAACTGCTGTGCTCTTCCAACACCACTAATCCAGAATCTGGTTTCCAGCATCTGCAGTCATTGTTTTTATCTACAACAAATGAAGTTCATTTCTTGAAGTTCAGTCACTGTTGCAATATAAGAAACCTTCCCACACATCAGATCAAGCCAAAAATCAATTGGCCCTGTCGTAACTCAACCAGTCACATCCAGCATCCATTCTTGTGCTTGAAACCTTACGTTGGTTCCCATGTGGCCAATGCCTCAATTTTAACCTTTGCATTCTTGTTTCCAAATCCTTCTGGTGCGTTGCTCCTCCCTATGTCTATAAACACCTTCTTCCCCAAAACCCTACAACGTCTCTATACTTGTTTAAATCTGATCTCTTACATATTCCTGATTTTAATCCCTCAGCTTTGGTAGCCCTGAGTATAAACTCTGGTGTTGCTCCTCATTCCTCTACGTCCCTTTCCTTGTTTAGACGCTGGTTACAACTCAACATTTTGACTCAGTTTTTTTGATACATGCTCGAAAAGTTCACAGTGATTCAGTGCCAAATTTTCTTTGATAATCTGCATCTGAAGTCCTCTGGGATGTACTGTTACACATAAGGGCAGGGGGTGAGCAAAGGGGAAAAAAAAGAACCAGATTAGATAGCAGTTCCTGCACATCAGCCAGACACAGATTACCAAATCTGTCACAGAAAGGAGAATTCAATCTCTTCTTTCATTCATATTCATCTCACCCAGGAGTAACCTCATTACATACAGATCATACTGACGACATTAACAAGCTGAAGTCTGGCGTTCAGGACTAAGGGATACCTGTGACTTCCATGAGTCTAGTGGGACATTCTCTTGGTCAGTAGGGAATGCTGAGGAAGGCATTTAACTTGTGGAGTACCAGCTCCTGTTTTTCATGCATTGCGAGGTTTCTGATCCTTCTCAACTCTGCAACAAAAGTGAATTTTAAGTCAGTGACCCAATTACACTGCACAACCCAATTTAAACAGTCCCCCAGTGGGACACTCATATACACTTATCCTCTGTATAAAAACTCAAACATGCAGCATGTTCATTCTCCATATTTAGCTCTATAAACTACATGTCCTCCTTTTGTTTGTCTTGGCAGAATTATTCTTATTACTAAGGTCAGTGTCTTCCCTCCTCATATTCCCTAAGAGAGTAGTTACAATCTCCAGTCATTTGTATGGTCACAGCACTAACTTTGGTTGACTCAGTTCATAGAGTCAACCCTTCAGTCCAACTAATCCACGCCAACCATGTTCCCAAACTAATCTAGTCCCACTTGCCTGTATTTGGCCAATATCCCTCTAAACCATTCCTTTTCATGAACTTACCCAAAAGTCTTTTAAATGTTGTAACTGTACCTATATCTACCACTTACTCTGGCCATTCATTCCACACATGAACCACTCTCTCATGTCCTTTCTAAAGCTTTCTCCTCTCACCTTAAAAATATTCCTTCTAGTTTTGGATTCCCCCATCCTAGGAAAAAGATCCCTATAATTCACCTTATCTATGCCCCTCATAAAACCCTATAAAGCCATCCCTCAACCTCCTATGCTCCAGTGAAAATTTTCCTAACCTAACCAGCCTCTCCTTATAATTCAAACCCTCCATTCCTGGCAACTTCTTGACCCCTTTCTAGCCTAATAATAAGTGTATCAGTTTAATAAGTGTATAACTTATTCACAAGTATCTGCAACAGCAAATTGCTGTTTAATGGTTAAATGGTCCTGGTTAAATGGGCTATTACATGAAGCTTAAAGCACAGGCATCAAAATATTCAGTAAGTCATCAGAAATATAACGTCAGGAGCACCTGATGTGAGAAGCTGCATGCACCTAGATTGCACCACAAACAAGCCTGTGCAGGAAATAATATTTTGCACACATTAATGTGGGGTGTGTTACCTATATGCGCAGAGTGGGCTCAAAGTACTTGGCACACAGACAAAAGGTGTAACCTGCTTACCTATCAGAAATGTGTCTATCAACTTGTAGTCACATGTTGTTGACCCTTGTGTGAAATACTTTATAACCAAGGTCGAAAGTGTGTCTATAGATTTTGTTGCCTCAGCACAATTAAGCTGTGAACCTGTTCATGTGGCCCCAACAGTTCTTCCTTCTTTTTTGCATGCTTTATTTCCTTTGCACAGTTACTTCCTTGAACTTGAATAAAATGTGATAATAAATGAACACTATTAAAGAACAGTAATGTTGATTCTACATCGCAGGATATGCTTTTCATGAAATAAATGTTAAATTACATACCAGATTATATGCAGAAAATAAAATAAAGTGAGGGAAAGGGAGGTTAATGAATAGACAATTTTTTTAAAAAAAACAACAGACTGAAAAGTTATGATAACATTTGTTTTTGTGGCATCTCAATCAAAAATTAAAATCTGAACAAAAGAGATTCTGCAACTTTGTAAATTTTATGTCTCAATGTGGATCTGATCCCCAGCACCATGACCTCCATCACATCTAAACAAACAAGCAATTCTGGAATCCAACCTAACCAGAAAGGGAAATGAAGTCTGGGTAACTGGCACCTTACCCACAGCAGGCCACTCTAAGCAACTGAGACAATTACTGTGCCCAACCCCACTCCCCAACTCCAAAAAAAGGAGTGCATGTTTCTATGGTAATGTACATATTCATGTGCATTTTATAGTCGAGAACTGTGAAGGATAATGGTGGATGTCGCCATGCTTTGGACTGTTACATCTAAATCCAGTTATCATGTTTCTCTAACAGACAGTTAGACTCACTGTGACTTTGCAAATTCAACTTGTTTAGTTCTATAGGGTGTTGGATGTCTGCAATTGCTCTCTTAGAGGCTAAACTACTTTATTAGGCTGCTGCTGCTCTGAGTGCCTTGCATCCCTACTTTTTCCTTGACTTAGAGTAAGGCTCTCTCACTCTCTATAATGCAATACACTCTTTATTTAGACAATATGTTTTACTGAATGCAGCTCTCCAGCACAGAAACTCTCTTTTGCCCCTTTTATTGTCTCAATCACTTGTTTCTCTTTCTTGTGCTGTGCTGATGTCAGAATAGCATCACCACTTACATTGTCATCATTGAAGTATTGCTATCCCATTGTACTACAGTAGGGCTACCAACTTTCATTCCATCACATACCTGACCAGGAATTTATCCTTCTCTCACACCTGTAATCAAATCCTGGAGTGGGATTTAATTCTAGAGTTTATGACTCAGAGGCAAGGATGCTATCCACTGCAATGCCTCCATTCTACAGCTATCAATGGTATTTTTTCAGTACCAGAGAGGTTATTCAAAAGTAATTGAGACCAGTCATATATTTTTAAAAATTACTTACTTTGGAATGGACAAGACCTAAGTTTTAGTTTTGAGTATTTCAGTGAAATACCATTGTTGTCCAGATCATGGGGAAGTAGGGCATCTTCAACAGCAACTTTCAGTTTTTCATGTTTATCCGTGCATGCATGAGTACCAAAAATTGCTGTCCAATTAACTGTTTATCAACGGCAATATCAGAAAACATCATCATTTATTTATTGCAGTATCCAGGGTATATGGGTGGTTAGAATAATGGCAAATGAAATTTGATGCAGATGACTGGAAGGAAAAGAAAATACCATAAGACATAGGAGCAGAGTAGGCCATTCAGCCCATTAGGTCAACTCTGCCATTCAATTGATCATGGCTGATCTGATAATCCTCAACTCTGCTTCTCTTCCATTTTCCACATTATCTTTGATTTCCTTGCTTAATGACCTAGCCTCTATACCCTCTGTGGTGAAGTACCTCTCTCACAGGGAAATACAAATGTACCTCCCTGTGAGAGAAGAAACTCCTCCCTATCTCTGACTTAAAAGGGTGGCCCCATATTCAGAGGTTGTGTCCTCTGATTCTAAACTCTCCTTCAAAGAGAAACAACATTTCCACATCTATCCCTGTCAAATTCCGTAAGACTCTTGTACATTTCGATGAAGTCATCTCTCATCCTTCTAAACTTCGATGAGTACATGCCCAACCGACTCAATCTCTTATAAAACAGTCCCTCTACAGCAGTCTAATGGGCCTTCTTTAGATTGCCTCCAATGCCAGGTTATCTGTCCTGAGATAAGGGGAATAAAAACTGTTGATATAATTCCAACTGTGGTCTCACTGGTGCCTTGTCTAATTTTAGCAAAATTGCCCTACTTCCAAATTCCACGTCCTTTGAAATTTTGGGCAATATTCTATTTGCCTTCTCTATTACCTGCTGGACTTGAATGCTAGCTTTTTGTAATTGTGCATGAAGACTCACAGATCCCTCTATTCTGTAGTAGTCTAAAGTGTACTGTGTGCAATTTTGCCATCATATCATAAAAAGCACAGAGATACTAAAGAAAATATGGAGAAGATATACAAAGGGATATATGAGTATCCATATCAGAAAAGGTTTGACAGACCGAGTCTCTTTCTCTTGAAAGATGTAAGCCAAGCAGTGCCCTAATAAAGGCCTTTCAAATTATGAAAGATCTTGATAGAGCGAATGTAGAGACAATGTTTTGTCTTGTTGGGAACCAGAAACCATCAATATAAGGTCATCACCAAGTAACATGAGGAAATTCAAAAGAAACTTCTTCACTTAAATTGTGTTGAGAATGTGGAGTGTTCTACCACAGGCACTGGTCGATGTGAATAGTTTGGTGCATTTAAGGGGAAAACAGACAAGCATATTTGTGGGCGGCATGGTGGCACAGTGGTTAGCACTGCTGCCTCACAGCGCCTGAGACCTGGGTTCAATTCCCGACTCAGGCAACTGACTGTGTGGAGTTTGCACGTTCTCCCCGTGTCTGCGTGGGTTTCCTCCGGGTGCTCCGGTTTCCTCCCACTGTCCAAAGATGTGCGGTCAGATGAATTGGTCATGCTAAATTGCCCCTAGTGTTAGGTAAGGGGTAAATGTATGGGTAGGTTGCACTTCAGCGGGTTGGTGTGGACTTGTTGGGCCGAAGGGCCTGTTTTCACTACTGTAAGTAATCTAATCTAATCATATGAGTGAGAAGGGACTAGAGTCATAGAGATGTACAGCACAGAAACTTCAGTTGAACATGTCCATGCTGATGAGATTTGCCAGCACCCGGTCTGTATCCCTCTAAAACCCTTTCTATTCATATTTCCACCCATATATCTTTTAAATGTTTTACTTCCTCTGGCAGTTCATTCCATACACACACCACCCTCTGCATGAAAACGTTACCCCTTCAACCCCATTGAAAAGACCTTGTCTACTTACTCTATCTATGCCCCTTAGGATTTTATAAATCTCTATAAGGTCACCCCTCAACTTCTGATGCTCCAGGGAAAACAGCCCCAGCCTATTCAGCCTTTCCCTGTAATTCAAACCCTCCAACCCTGGCAACATCCCTGTAAAATCGTTTTTGAACCCTTTCAAGTTTCACAACATCCTTCCTATAAGAGGGAGACCAGAATTGTACACTAGATAGTCAACATAATAGATTTAGATGAGGAAAATTGGGACAAAACTTGAGTGGAACATAGGCAGCAGCACAAGGCTTGTTGGGTTCAATGAGTTATTTCTGTATTGTACACTGTATGTAAAGTTCCTCTTCACACGGGATGATAGAATGGACAACAAGACATGTCTTTGAGGGAAGTGGAGAATTTGTCTGGATGGATGGAGTTCAATGATTCAAATGACCATTCTCATCCATAACTGCCTTGTGAAATGTCACAGGTCAACTCCATCTTATTCTTCTTTGGCTGGACATACGAATGTTCCCAGTAAGGGTCTATGATAGCAATCACAAATTACTTTGATTAATGGTTTCCTCTCTTTAGCCCAGAGTGCAAAGACAATCCTATTACTGTCCAAGTGAAAATGAGCTGACTCATCACAGACTGACAATTGGACAAAAGAGAGCAATGTGAATGGTCATGTAATCTGAATCAGGGAGATATGCTTTGACAGGATAATTGCCTAATAAAGGATGACTGTGCCAGAAATGCACGTTTTTGCTGATTCAAAACCCAGCCCTGCTTTAATACTGTAATTTCTGCCAGCCATAGTGGTAACACTACACCCTGCAAATATTCACTTTCAATGTCAAATGTCATATTTATGTTACACCCAGAAATAAATTATTGCTTTGGATATTTTGGTACTGTTTTAGCTGGGAGTGAGGAACTGCAGATGTTGGAGATCAGAGTCAAAAAGTGTGGTGCTGGAAAAGCACGGCCAGTCAGGCAGCATCCGAGGTGCACGAGAGTCAGCTTTACGAGCATAAGTAACTTTCCAGATGAAGGGCTTATGCTCGAATTGCTGACTCTCCTGCTCCTCAGATGCTGCCTGACCAGCTGTACTTTTCCAGCACCACACCTTTCGACTGTAATTTAGGTGCTAAAATTGTCAAATCTCATTCTTGTTTCCAAACTCATCTATAACAGAGATTCTTACTGCCTCTCTGGTATCCAATGAGATATCACTCCAACAACTCTGCACTCTTTAATATCTGTCCTCTTGTATATTTCTACAATTGATAGTTATATCTGTAGGTATTGGATCATAGTCTTTGAAACACAGTCCTTAAATCTCTCCATCTCTGGATTTAGCTGTGCTCTTTAAGATACTTCATAAAACCTTCTTCATTGACTTACCCTGATGTTACCCTAAGTGATTTGGTGTCAAATCTGATTTACTATTGCTCTTGTGAAGCACCTCGGGTATTTTTACTCAGTTAAAAGTGTTATGTAACTGCAAGTTGTGGGCTGCTGCTGGAAAACGGAGATTAATTCCTGTCAGAAACTGGAATCAGAACCAGAAATTGTTTGTAGGTGCTCAAGTTGACTTGTGATCACTTGTTTCCCTGGACTATATTCATTGCTTTAAAGCATGGCCTGTTATCACTACCTATGACAACATCCATAAACCACAGATTTTGCATGAAATGAACTTTTGGGAGTGGTTGGTTGGAGCCTCACCCCAGTGGATACAGGTGCAAAATTTGTCATTAAGGTGCTAATCTTTTGTACATCATCCTTCATTTTCAAACTTAAATCCTGCCAATGATGGTTTTCATGACACCATGATTGTACGAAAGTTGATAGGTGCTACTGCCCACTTCAGCATGCTGAAATCCATTGTTGGTCAGGATCGGTTATGTGTGTGTCCAAGTTGTTTCCTGAAATCAATGGATAAGAGGTCAAATTTGGCTTGACAAAACTGATAAGTTGCGAGAGGTAGGAGAAGAATAAATTAAAGTGTTGTCTTCGAGAATGGTCTGTAAAGGACACAAGGTGCTGAAACAGAAAGATGTCACTGAAGTTCTCAACATCACACATAAACTTGTGAAAAGTATTGAAAATGAGTATTTTCCAATGTGGAAGATAAAAGCAAATGATCTAGACAATAACAAGTATGTAGTTTTAGTTAATGTTGGACAACTCAGAGGAAGACAATGATCAGACAGCAACAAACCAGAGCCATCTCCAAAAGTGAAGCTGAGCATTCCAGACTGAGTAGTAGGATTTATTGCATCAAGTACTAAGCCACTGGACAACCAGTGTTGTGAACTTGCATATCCCTCACATAGGGATAACCATTATATTGTATTTATTAATGATGTGTAGAATGTAAACAGTAGCAATAGTGAATATCTTTTAAAAAAACCCGACACACACATACACAAAATTAACATACAATTTCTATGTTATGTCTGAACAGCTGAGCAATCCTATCTGTAGTCAATTTCATTGCAGATTTTGCACCTCACACTGTTCAAGCTCCACAGAACACCTCTTCCAGTGGATGACACCAGATGGCACTCTGGTTTTAAAACATAATCTCATAAAATGTTGCTTGATTGTGCAGGCTTGGTGAATTAGCCATTGAAAATGCAGGGTTACAGGAGGAGGGTGGAGGGGTGGCTGGATCTGGGTGGCATGTTCTTCAGAGGGTCGGTGTGGACTTAATTGGCCAAATGACCTGCTTCCACACTGTAGAGATTCAATGATTGGGACTAACCCATTCCCTAAACATCCAGATCTCTTTAGAACTATCATTTATTCAGTAATATGAATGAGATTGCCATACCACAATGAAATGGGCTTTGTTTTCAGATACAAAAGGGTCACTTCAAAAGCAATACATTCACATGATTGAGTGTTGCCTACGATGCAGATCGAGATGCTGGTGAAGAGCAATCAATTTGATGAAATGTGCTCTATGTTTTGCCACGTTGCTCCTGATGAAGGTCACATCTTCAAAATGGAATGCTCAGGATCCCCAGAAACTCGAAATAGCTGCTGCAAAGGCCCAATGGGGTAAAGCTACCATTCAAGGCCCTCCCATATTAGTACAATGATGGACTCAAACCCATGGATAAAGCTCTCAAGTTCTATGGACCAGAGAACATTAAGCGTGAAATGTAACTACTGTATCTTGTAAATGTAACATGTAATTTTAAGGGTAGCATGGCACCATAATGTTGCAAGCATTATGTTGAAAGGAAATGAACTATAACACACTTTATGTAATATCAGATTTGAATTATTAGTCATTGCACTTTTAGAAGGTTAATGAATGGAGTATCTTTCTTCTGTGCTGCTTGACTGGACATTATGAATGATTGTGCTTTAATACACTAAAGTGTTTAAATTGATGCATTATACCAGCATGTATTGTGCAATAGTTGACAGCAATCTTGCATCTGCGTCACAAAATTCCAGGTTCAAATCTCACTCCTGATCTCCACAAGAATTCAGGTTGATACTCCAGAGCTGAAGAAATGCCACACTGTCAAAGGTGCTATCCTTTGAATGATAAACTGATGCCTGCACTGGCTGTTTGAGAGAATGTAAAAGATTCAATGCCCTTATTTCAAAGGAGAACAGAGGAATAATCCATGGCCGATATTTAATCTTCAAGAACACAAAACAGATTGACTGGTCACTATGATATTGCTGCTTGTGAGAGCTTGCTGAATGCAAATTGGCTTTAATTGTAAAGTGCTTTGAAACGTGCAAGTGCTTTATGAATGCAAGTCTTTCTTTTCCTTTCTTTTAATTGTCCCATGTTCTGCATGATTATTTCTTAATGTAACACCCAACTCATTCTATAAAAATAATTTGAACCATTTGAAAACTTAATTATGAAGCTGTAATTGACCAACTAACAAGAATCTTCTTGCTGAACTATATTCTCAAAGGCAACAGTTGATTCAAATAATGATTATTTAATTATGTGTTGACATCAAATTTCCAAAGAGGATTTTCTAAATAATCTCTTAATACTACAGCAATTTTACAAATTTCTGCCTTCCCCATGAATTTTCACTCGGGGGAAACATTCTTTGAGAGTTCACTGGTATTGAGAATTCTGATGTGAACAATCCATTCACTCATTTCCAATCAGGAAAATAATTATTGGAAGAAATGTTGACCCAGCCAGCAATGTCCACAAGCCATGATTTTTTTTAAGTCGAGGCATTCACTCCATCATTCCCCAATTGCTCCATCAGCATATGGTTCAAACTCTTTAACTAGATATCAGTGGATGATAAGAAGTGATTTCAAGTCTACTTTTATGCAATGTCACCTTTTGGATTTGAAATTCTTCCTTCCATGGTACAGTGAGCTCACTAATAACCCTCATCAAAGTAACAGATTGGCACTTATCAACCCAGAAGAGACAGCTCATTTTATTCACAGATAAAAGTAAAATGAACATTACAAAATTATATCTTACATTTTAACTAGTTCATTTCTGCACACAACTCATCAGGATTTAGATACCGAGGACATGGAGATCAGGAAATACCCTATTAACATATTTGTTCTCAGTCAAATTCTGAATCCTGAATAAGGCTGTCATACATCGTGACTACTAACAACTCTGATATGACATTTAGCGATATGTCCACAGAAATGTTCTGCCTCATTTTTCTGCAACCTAGTGATTTTCTGAACCTGCACAAACACGGACATAAAACAAAACAATCCACACCCTTGTTGGTTACATGTCAACAGGTTAAAACCATGCCAGTCATTATTTGGTAGATTTAGCAGCATTTACTGTGTAAGTACTTGGATATGTATGATGCTTATAAAGTTTTTTATTGCACACATATTTGAACAAGTTTGATGTTGGTTTTGAAGTGAGTGTTGAATATTTGGTGCAGAAAGAATTTACAACAGTAAAAACACAATTAGAAACTTAACTGCTACCAGCCTTCACACAATGAAAGATTCTGAGGTTTGAGGAGAGATTTCAGACTGTGAACTATATCAAGAAATGAATATTTATTCCCCATTCCTCTGCATCATTATTTTCCTGATTGGAAATGAATGAAAGGATGGTTCACACCTGAATTTGCAATACCAGTGAACCATTCTCAAAGAATATTTCCCAAAGGTGAAAATTCGTGTACAAAGCAGGAATTTGTAAAGTTGTTTTGTAATTTTAAAAAATTAGAAAAGTCCTCCTTTGAAATTTGACGGCAATACAAATAATTCATGGGGATTAAGTAATCATTATTTGAACTAACTTTTGATTTTATTAAATTAAATTGTTCACTGTTGACTTCTGCTCTATTTTAGTAATTGGTATTCTAATAGTAGATATCCAATGCATTGACACTAAGTCCACAATCCAATTGCTCATAGAGATAGTGGTTGAGCTTCCTTAAATCTGAATCTAAAAAAAGTTTTAATTTATTTCACCCTACTTCAGTCTGGATTGTTAATGTGCCAGAGCAGCTCTGTTATTCACTAAATAGAAACACATGGAAAGATAGAGGTAGCTTCTCTCTCCCGTACTTGCGACTTCAAGCAACAGTTACTTCAACACTGAAGGGCCTCTTATCAGTACTCCACCTTTGAAATCTCACCCACATCTCCCCCTCCACCCTTCCAATCCCCCACTTCCTTTTCTAGGTTTTAATGGTGCACTTGGCCAGTAACTGGCCAGTCCATCTAAGGTTGTGTGAGTGGATTGTTAACACGGTGCCAGGTTTAATCCTGAGTTTGGGATCCTGTACCAGAAGGAAGATTCTGGCAAATGACAGCTATTCCCAAACTACTCCCCTTTCTGGTTTGAGCTTGAAATGGTAAGGACATGCATGCAAACATTAGAATTTGCAGCAGGAGTCGGCGATTTGGCCAGTAGGGGTCTCTGGTCATTGAATAAAGGATGCCTGATCTGGTTGTTCACGCAACTCTACAGCTATAACCTTCCTGAAAATCTTTGATTTCCTTGTTGGTCAAGAATTATTTGCACCCCAAACTAAAAATATTCAAACACACTTCTTCCACTGCTGTCTGCGGAAGAGAAGCCAATAGACTCCTAAATCAGAAAAAAAGACTCTTCCTCTTTGTCTTAATTTGAACAGTCCTAATTGTTAACTGCACTCTGCTTCTAGAATTGCCCTCAAAGGCAAAGGCAAGCATCCTTTCAGTATCCACACAGTCAAGTCTCTTGAGGATCTTTGAACAAAATCACTCTCATTCTTCTCTACTGATGAAGACTCAACTTGACTAAACCGGCCTGAGAAATTAACCCTCTTGCCTAGGAAGAGATTGAGTGATCCATCTCTGCAATGCTTTGGCGCAATAAAGTCACATCTTAAATGGGCGTGGGGGGAAGGAAGCTAAGCAGCACATTACCCGAGCTTTGTTCTCACGCGAATACTATTTTAAGAAAAGCAAATGCAAGCACACCATGAAATCATTTACTTCACCGTTCCCCACAATGGTTCCATTACCAATTACTTTAAATTTGTCCACTAGATGGCAAAGTTAGTCCACAACCACCTGATGAAGGAGCGATATTGTGGGGATAACTGAGACATGGCTTCAAGTGGACAGGGCCTGGGAAATTAATATTCAAGGCTACATGTGATATCATAAGGACAGACTGACGGGCAGAGGGGGTGGGGTGGCCATGTTGGTAAAGGATGATATCCAGTCCCTTGCGCAGGGGGACCTAGAATCAGGGGATGCAGAGTCAGTGTGGATAGAGCTGAGAAATTCTAAGGGTAAAAAGACCTTCTTGGGAGTGATCTACAGGCCCCCAAACAGTAGTCTGGATGTCGGATGTAAGTGGAATCAGGAGCTGAAATTGGCCTGTCGCAAAGATGTTACTCCAGTTGCTATGGGGATTTCAACATGCAGGTAGACTGGGAGTATCAGGATAGTATTGGACCTCAAGAAAGACTTTGTAGAGTGCACCGAGATAGATTCTTAGAACAGCTGGTGCTGGAGCCGACCAGGGAGAAGGCAATTCTGGATCTGGTATTGTGCAACGAACCAGAATTGATCAGGGACCTTGAAGTGAAGGAGCCATTGGGAAGTAGTGACCTTAATACAATAAGCTTCAATCTGCAATTTGAGAGGGAGAGGGTACAATCAGAAGTGACAATATTTCTGTTGAATAAAGGGAACTATGGAGCTATGAGGGAGGAGCTGGCCAAAGTTCAATGGTGCAATACCTTAGCAGGGATGACAGTGGAGGAACTATGGCAGATATTTCTGTGTATAATGCAGAAGTTGCAGGATCAGTTCATTCCAAAAAGAAAGAAAGATCCTAGGAGGAGGCATGGGTAGCCGTGGCTGATGAGGGCAGCTAAGAAACATATAAAGTTAAAAGAGAAAAAGTACAACATAGCAAAGATAAGTGGGAAAACGGAGGACTAGGAAGCTTTTAAAGAACAACAGAGGATTATTGAGAAGGAAATACGCAGAGAAGGTAAACTGGCCAAAAATATAAAGGAGGATAGTAAAAGCTTTTTTAGGGATGTGAAAGGCAAAAAAATGGTTAAGACTAAAATTGCCCTTGAAGACAGAAACAGGGGAATACATTACAGGGAACAAAGAAGTGGCAGAAGAATTGATTTGGTACTTCAGATCTGTGTTCACTGGGGAAGACACAAGCAATCTCCCTGAGGTAACAGTGGCTGAAAGATCTGAACTTAAGGGAATTTATATTTGCCAGGAATTGGTGTTGGAGAGACTGTTAGATCTGAAGGTTGATAAGTCTCCGGGGCCTGATGGTCTACATCCCAGGGTACTGAAGGAGGTGGCTCGAGAAATCGTGGATGCATTGGTGATTATTTTCCAGAGTTCGATAGATTCGGGATCAGTTCCTGCGGATTGGAGGGTGGCTACAGTTGTACCACTTTTTAAGAAAGGTGGGAGAGAGAAAGTAGGAAATTATAGACCAGTTAGTCTACCTCAGTGGTGGGAAAGATGCTGGAGTCTATCATAAAGGATGAAATTACTGCTCATATGGATAGTAGTAACTGGATAGGTCAGAGTCAGCATGGATTTATGAAGGGGAAATCATGCTTGACTAATCTTCTGGAATTTTTTGAGGATGTAACTCTGAAGATGGACGAGGGAGATCGTAATGTACCTGGATGTAATGTACCTGGACTTTCAGAAAGCTTTTGATAAAGTCCCACACAGGAGGTTAGTAGGTAAAATTAGGGCGCATGGTAGTGGGGGCAAAGTACTAACTTGGATTGAAAATTGGTTGCCTGATAGGAACAAAGAGTAGTGATAAACGGCTCCATTTCGGAATGGCAGGCAGTGACCAGTGGGGTACCGCAGGGATCAGTACTGGGACCGCAGCTTTTTACAATATATATAAAAATGATATAGAAGGTGGTATTAGTAATAACATTAGCAAATTTGCTGATGATACTAAGCTGGGTGGCAGGGTGAAATGTGAGGAGGATGTTAGGAGATTACAGGGTGACCTGGACAGGTTAGGTGAGTGGTCAGATGCATGGCAGATGCAGTTTAATGTGGATAAATGTATGGTTATCCATTTTGGTGGCAAGAACAGGAAGGCAGATTACTACCTCAATGGAGTCAAGTTAGGTAAAGGGGCAGTACAAAGAGATCTGGGTGTTCTTGTACACCAGTCAATGAAGGTAAGCATGCAGGTACAGCAGGTAGTGAAGAAAGCTAATAACATGCTGGCCTTCATAACAAGAGGGATTGAGTATAAAAGCAAAAAGGTTCTTCTGCAGCTGTACAGGGCCCTAGTGAGACCACACCTGGAGTACTGTGTGCAGTTCTGGTCTCCAAATTTGAGGAAAGACATTCTAGCTATTGAGGGAGTGCAGCGTAGGTTCACGAGGTCAATTCCTGGAATGGCAGACTAACTTACGCTGAAAGACTGGAACGACTGGGCTTGTATATCCTTGAGTTTAGAAGACTGAGAGGGGATCTAATTGAGACATATAAGATTATTAAAGGATTGGACTCCCTGGAAGCAGGAAACATGTTTCCGCTAATGGATGAGTGCCGAACCAGAGGACACAGCTTAAAAATACCGGGTAGACCACAGGACAGAGATGAGGAGAAACTTCTTCACCCAGAGAGTGGTGGCTGTGTGGAATGCTCTGCCCCAGAGGGCAGTGGAGGCCCAGTCTCTGGATTCATTTAAGAAAGAATTGGATAGAGCTCTCAAGGATAGTGGAATCAAGGGTTATGGAGATAAGGCAGGAACAGGATACTGATTAGGAATGATCAGCCATGATCATATTGAATGGTGGTGCAGGCTCGAAGGGCAGAATGGCCTACTCCTGCACCTATTGTCTATTGAAAGCTTGTGTGCTTCCAATTAAACCTGTAGGGCTATAACCTGGCCTTGTGTGAATTTTAACTTTGTCCACGCTAGTCCAACACCGGCATCTCCAAATCATGACCCGATGGCAATGCTCCGTACAGGAATCATGGTGTACAAGTTCCTTAATACGGTAAAGCGCTTTTCCTCATTAGTAAAATACAATTAATACATACAGCGAAACAATTGTCATAGAATACTGAGATGTTTAATTTGATCCGGATACAAAAAAGGTAATTTCAAAATCAGCACATGCTGTTCAGATTAGTTCACGTAGACCTGAAATCACACAAATCATACGCAGAGAATATGCAGCTTGGGGAAAACAATACAAATGGCCAATCTTTCAGAGGTTGTGTCTGAAGAGCGTGTTGTTCAGGAGCAGCAGGTACATGTCTCAGAGGTTTTCCCCTTACACACACAGCCATTGGCACAGTTGGTGCATGCTGCAGGACAGCAAGAGCAGCAACCTGAGAGGAGAGGACAAAGACACAAATCACTCACAATCTATTCGGTCACTGAAAGCTCCCACAGCCTCCCATGACAGCACCCAGCTCCTCCCTCACAAACCCATCTGTCTCCCATCTCCCAGTCACCCCCCTGAAGAGGCTCAGCAACACATCCCAGTGAGAGACAGTTTGAGGGAAGATGTTCCTCTCACTATCTCCACAACACGGTTTCTAATGAGAAGTCGAGAAGATCAGCGCTTTCCGATGGCAACCTCAGACATTGCTTTAAGCAGCAGCTTCTGGTCTGGAGATTCTTCCGATTGGACATTGTAGAAATCGGATGGCAATTCAATCCGGTGTCATCCCGGATCATGTGTCTGTCTGTGGTGCCCCTGTGTGAGTTGTGCCCAGGACTATGTGTCACACCAATAGAACGGGAGCAGTTTGAAAGCCTGTCCCAGTCACTCACTTTTCTGGCAGCGTCCAGCTTTGCTGGTGGCACATTGACAGTTGGAGCATCTGCAGGTGTTTTCACAGGAGCAGGATCCTGAAAAGAGGAAAAACACAGAGAGTGAGTGGTGTGCACCGCCCAGCAATGGCCCCAGGCACGGGCTGGGCCCGGGGCCCGGCTCTTTGTGCCATTGCCCTGGGCTGCAGTGAGTTGAAGAAGCAGCCTGGCCTCCCTGCAATGCTGCTGGCTCCCAGTCAGACTGAGGTCCCGCACTGGGACACTGTGCACCAAGCCCCACTCACCATCCAGGCACACACAGGGCTTCGGCTCCGACATCTCACCAACTTCTTCTGCAGCTTCGAGCCGGCTCCAATCCGCGCTTCTCCACCTTGTGCCGTTTGCTGAAGCCGAGCCGATCTTTATGAGATTGTGATGGGAGGCGAACCGGCTGCAAAACCGGGCAACGGGCGGCCCGGCGCTACCTGAATGCACACGGCCCACCGGAGTGAGTCAGCGGCTGGAGGTTTGAATTGCAGCCGCTTCCTTCATTCACAACACGGCCCTCAGGGATTTCTCAATCAGTGGAATGTGTCAGCATTTCCTGTGGGATCAGCCAGTGTCCGAGCGTCTGCAACACGATTCCCCGCCACGGTCTGGGGGAGGCAGGGACAGCACTTTCTGTTTGACCTGACATTTCCTCTTTCCACTCGGGATATTTGCTGCTTTCCAATCGCTCTCCCAGCTCATAGAATCATCGAATCATACAGGACAGAGTGACCTTTCCCCCACCGAGCCGACCCCGCCGTTTGATCAGGGCTGAGATGTTTATTAACTCTGTTCTCCTGCCTCCTCCCCATGTCCTTCAAGCACCTTGTTCGTCAACAATCTGTTTCTCTCAAAGGACGACCCGCCCTCGACAGCCTTCTGTGGCAATGCTTCCCCCAGATTCCCCACAAAGTGTTCCCCCACCTCTCACCTCAGTCACTTGTCTTATTAGCATATAACACCGCAGGAATTCTGAATAATGGTGTAGGGTTCAGTAATGTGAAACTATTTCATCTCATGTCACCTTTCCTTCTCCAACATTGGTTTCTGATTTGGAATAACTCCTTTTCCCTGTGTGTCATTCCCAGTTCATTCACGACCTTGAAAACTTCATCAAAAGTTCCTCACGTTCTCTTCTCCAAAGAAAACTCTCTCACCATTTCCAATGTATCTTCAAAACTGAAGACAATACTCCAGCTGCTTTGTGACTGGTGTTTTATACAGGATTAATGTAATCTCCCTATTCCTGGACTCGACACCATAATGAATCATTCCTACCGTATCACATGCTAATAGGGAAGTGACTGAGGTGTCAGTGGGGGAGGGCTTTGGGGCCAGTCATCATGATTGTATTAGTTTTAAAACAGTTATGGAAATTCGTTAGCCTGATCTGTAAGTTTAAGTTCGAAATTGGAAGAGAGCCAATGCTATGGTGTTCAGCAAGAGTTTTCAGAATTTGATTGGGGCGGATATTCGCAGGATAGCTGGGAAGTGGGAGGCCTTGAAAAATGAGGTAATGAAAGTCCAGGCACAGTATGTTACTGTTAGAATGAAGCTCAAGGTTGTTAGGTTTAGGGAATGCTGAAGATCTAGCAAAATTGAGGCCCGGTCAAGAAATAAGGAGACATGTGACAGATATAGATAAGGGAAGAAGGAGTAGACTCAAGAGGGAAACCAGGAGGGCAAAAAGAGAACATGAGAGATAGCTTTGTAAAATAGGCTAAAGGAGAATCCAATGAGATTCTACAATTACATTAATGCCAAATGAGTAACTAGTGTGTAAATGCAACCCCTTAAAGATCAACAAGGCAGATTGTGGGTGGAACAGCAAAAGATGGGTGAAATATTAGAAAAACACTTCACATTAGTATTTAGTGTGGGGAAGGATATAGAAGGTAGAGAACTTATACAACGAAATCTTGAATCCTTGAAAAATGTTGCAGATGAAGCACTGGACTTATTAAAATCCATAAATAAATTCCAGGACCTGCTCAGGGGCACTCCAGAATATTGTGGGAAGTTAGGGAAGTGACTCCTGAGCCCCTTGCTGAGATAGATGTATCAGCACTAGCTATAAGTAAGGAGCTGGAGATTGGAGGTTGGCTTATGTGGAACCATTATTGAAGAAAGGTGGTGAGGAAATGTCAGGGAACTGTAGACTGGTGAGCCTGGTGTCAGTGGCGGGAAAGTTGTTGGAGGTCATTCTAAGAGGCAGGTTTTGCATGTACTTAGAAAGGCAAGAATGATGAAGCATCATTAACTTGGCTTTGCTTGTGGGAAATCGTGTCTCAATAACGATTGAGTATTTTGAAGAAGTGGCAAAGAAGATGAATGAAGGCAAGGCAGTGGATACTGTCAATATGGACTTCATCAAGACATTCAAAAAGGTTCTGCATTGTCGACCGTTTAACATAGTTAGATCACATGGAATAGAGGGAGAGCTGGCCATTTGGACACAGATTGACTTGAAGGTAGGAGACAGGCCCTTCGGCCCAACAAGTCCACAGTCCCTCCGAAGAGCAACCCACCCATTCCCCTACATTTACCCCTTCACCTAACACTACGGACAATTTAGCATGGCCAATTCACCTAACCTGCACATTTTTGGACGGTGGGAGGAAACCAGAGCACTTGGAGGAAACCATGCAGACAAGGGAAGAATGTGCAAACTCCACACAGTCAGTTGCCTGAGGCGGGAATTGAACCCGGATCGCTGGCGCCGTGAGGCAGCAGTGCTAACCACTATGTTCTTGTACATGTTATTGATTGCATTAACCATATCCACCCTCTCTTTTATGTCTTTATAAAAGTGCACCAAGTTAGTTAAGCATCACCTTCCCACAGGGTGCAATTCTGACTCGACCTGAATCTCTGATATTTGTCCATGTTTGTATTAATTTTATCGCAAATTGTTATTACCAGAAGTTTCCACACGACCAAAGTTGAACTGATGGGTCTGTAATTGCTGGGCATGCCCTTTTTGAACAAGGGGGCAATTTTGTAATTCTCCCATCCTCTGGTACTAACCCCAACTCGAGGGAGGTCTCCAGGTTTGCTCATGAATGGGAGATCTGGAGAGTAGTGAGAAATGAGGGAGATAATAAATGGCTCATAAAAGGAGAATGGGGAAATGGGCAGACACGTGACAATTAAATTAAAGAACAGGGACACACACAGAGCTGGGAATGATACAATGGACAAAATCGATTTGTGAGGTTCACATCATTCACCCGGACTCCATTTTTCTTTTCCTTTTTTTATTTTTTATAAAACAATCCACAGTTTACAAAACAGTCAACATTAACAGCTGTAAACGGAGAAAACAGCAATTATACAAGGGAGAGGAACGGTCAAGCCAGGCCCCAAACCCTCCCGTTCAACCAGTTTTCAGGGAAATGAGGACAAACTCTCGAATCCACTTTCACTCACAAAACAGTGACAATGCCATGTACATAAGACAGTCCAAATACAGAGAAAACAGTGCATCAAATGTAGACCCCACCCCCGAGCCCTGTCTCTGATAACAGTTGGGGAGGTTCCGGCTTCCTTTTACACACAGAAAGGTGGACAAGCAGCTAAGACTGACCCACTCCTGTATGTTGGATGTGAGACACATCGCCTCCAAAACAAACACAGCTCAGAGACTGATAATTTGTCCTATATTTCGATTCTCTTGTGTTTGTATGTTCTTTCATTATTTTTTTCATAACCAATCTATTCAACCTCTTATTAGCCCAGAAAACGTGTAAAACTAATTCATTTTAAATCGTAAAAGGCTTTAAGCTGGGAGAAAGGAAATGATAAGTGAGGCGATGGACAGAGTGCAGACCATGCCTACCCTGAGCCCTGCAGTGTGGTTTCACTCACTCTCCAAATATTTCCCACCACAGGATCTCTATGTTACACTGACTGAGAAATCCCTGAGGGCCGTGTTGTGAATGAAGGAAGCGGCTGCAATTCAAACCTCCAGCCGCTGACTCACTCCGGTGGGTCGTGTGCATTCAGGTAGCGCCGGGCCGCCCGTTGCCCGGTTTTGCAGCCGGTTCGCCTCCCATCACAATCTCATAAAGATCGGCTCGGCTTCAGCAAACGGCACAAGGTGGAGAAGCGCGGATTGGAGCCGGCTCGAAGCTGCAGAAGAAGTTGGTGAGATGTCGGAGCCGAAGCCCTGTGTGTGCCTGGATGGTGAGTGGGGCTTGGTGCACAGTGTCCCAGTGCAGGGCCTCAGTCTGACTGGGAGCCAGCAGCATTGCAGGGAGGCCAGGCTGCTTCTTCAACTCACTGCAGCCCAGGGCAATGGCACAAAGAGCCGGGCCCCGGGCCCCGCCCGTGCCTGGGGCCATTGCTGGGCGGTGCACACCACTCACTCTCTGTGTTTTTCCTCTTTTCAGGATCCTGCTCCTGTGAAAACACCTGCAGATGCTCCAACTGTCAATGTGCCACCAGCAAAGCTGGACGCTGCCAGAAAAGTGAGTGACTGGGACAGGCTTTCAAACTGCTCCCGTTCTATTGGTGTGACACATAGTCCTGGGCACAACTCACACAGGGACACCACAGACAGACACATGATCCGGGATGACACCGGATTGAATTGCCATCCGATTTCTACAATGTCCAATCGGAAGAATCTCCAGACCAGAAGCTGCTGCTTAAAGCAATGTCTGAGGTTGCCATCGGAAAGCGCTGATCTTCTCGACTTCTCATTAGAAACCGTGTTGTGGAGATAGTGAGAGGAACATCTTCCCTCAAACTGTCTCTCACTGGGATGTGTTGCTGAGCCTCTTCAGGGGGGTGACTGGGAGATGGGAGACAGATGGGTTTGTGAGGGAGGAGCTGGGTGCTGTCATGGGAGGCTGTGGGAGCTTTCAGTGACCGAATAGATTGTGAGTGATTTGTGTCTTTGTCCTCTCCTCTCAGGTTGCTGCTCTTGCTGTCCTGCAGCATGCACCAACTGTGCCAATGGCTGTGTGTGTAAGGGGAAAACCTCTGAGACATGTACCTGCTGCTCCTGAACAACACGCTCTTCAGACACAACCTCTGAAAGATTGGCCATTTGTACTGTATTCCCCAAGCTGTATATTTTCGTTATGTAGCTCCGGAGGATTTGTGTATTTTTATGAATCATTGCAAGTTTATTGAATGTTGTTTTGCTTGTCTTTTGATATCAGTTCCTGAATAAAATTCCACTCTGTGATACATTTGAAAAATCCTCTCTTTTTTTTCTTAAATGAGCAACGATGCAACAAATCGGAAATGCCATTGAGCGATCTGTGCAGAACCCGCATTGCATAATATTAAACTTTGAAGCCAGATTGATGCCTGTATCTGTCTGGTAAATGAAGTTAAACTCTGTGCAGGCGGACCAGTTTCAGGAATGGTGGTGTGGGGAATTCATTGGCAGTAGCTAGTGCTCGTATGCAACAGTGATGCAGCATCCCATTATGAACTGTACCATAAACTTGATATTAGTCTGTTCCATCTGTCAGCTTATTGCGCATACTCAAGTTTATGGAACAGATTACTTGAAGTAATTTGAAAAAGAGCAGGCATGTGTTCCTGTGTTCCAGGCAATGTTTCTGCTGCTCTGAAGTGTATGAATTGGTCAGTATATGAGTCAAATGCCTCTGTAAGCATTAGCAGTGATTGAATGAATAATGCCAATCTAAAGAATGCGATTTCAGCCATTGTGCCCTTACCAGCTCTTCCTATCATTTTTATTGTGTTTCATCTGTCATGTGTCTGTTGACTTTCCCATTCTGTTCTCTTCAGCCTCTTGTTCTCCATCTCATTGTTTACGTTTATTGTGTTGTTCAAAGCTGAAGCAAACCAGAAAATTCCCTGGGCTTGGAGTTAAATTAAGACAGGGAGAGAATTACACATTTGTCCCCTTGATCAAAAGCAAGTTGTAAGGTGAAGCCCAGTAATTACAGACCAGTTAGTTCACCCTTGGTAGGAGAGAAACTTTGAGGAAGAAAATCCTGCTATAAAATTAGAAAGATTTCCTGGTGGTGGAAATTGAATAAAGATTTGTACACCTGTTGTCTTTCACTGTGTCTCACACCTGCACATACACAACATGGGTGCTGGGGAAAATATAATCACTACTGCAGTTAGATGGTAGTGTGGGGGTAAAGAAATAAAAAAAAGAAGAAGAAAATAAGAAAAAAAACAAAATAAGAGAGATGTTGATTAATTAGGTCGTATCAGAATCTTGCCTGGATGTTATCCCTCTGGTGTTCTCTGTTGAGAGGACCTCAGACTGTAGGCCTTACCTCAATGTAGGAAAATAAAAGTCAAAGGAGGATGTGGTGCTGATTTGGACACAGCAAATAACCATCTTCTGGAGGCAGACAACATGCTCAAAGTACTTGATGAAATATATTTTCATCCTCCCTTCTCTAGGGAAGAGAATGTTGTTTAAGTAACAGTAATGGAGGAGTTGAAAGTGGATTTGATATCTTATATAACAAGGTCTTCAAGCGTTGACTGCCATCCAAGTCAAAAACTCAACCCATGGAGATGAGATGTATTCAGGATTAATGAGTTTGAATTTGGGCAGGAATAGTAGTGGATGTGGCAACAACATTCTAATCTTCTGAGAATTATGCTAGAGATCTTAGTAAACATAAGGGGAGATAAATCTCCAGGAACTGATTAAGTGTATCCCAGCATGTTGTAGGAAGTTGTTGAGGAAATTATAGGGCCCTTAGCTGAACTGCTTGCATTATGTATGCACACAGGTGAAATATTGGAGGACTGGAGATTGGCTAACGTTGTGCCATTGTTTAAGGAAGGCTGTAAGGAGAAGCCTGGAAAATAGAGACCTGTGAGTCTGACATCAATGGTGGGTAATTTGTTGGAGCTGAATCTGAAAGATTGAATGTTCATGCATTTGGAGAGGTGAGGACTGATTCGGGATAGTCAGCCTGGCTTTGTACAAGGAGAAGCTTGTCTCAGAAAATTGATTGAAGTTTTTTAATGAAGTAACCCAAATGATTGTTGAGAGCAGAGCCCTAGAGGTTGTTTACTTGGACATCAATGAAGTGTTTGACGAGGTTCAGCATGGTAGACTAATTTATCAAGTTAGATCACATAGGCTTAAGGGTGAACTTGCTAGCTGGACACAAAATTGGGTTTATGGTGGGAGACAGACAATAAATATTAATCACCTGGATGTGGAGATACAAGGCAGAATAATAGACAGTCTCAGATTCTCAGAATTGTTACAGTGCACAAGGAGACCATTTAACCATTATTTATGCATCAGCTCTATAGGTGACCATCATCCCTTAGTGCCATATCCCAACCCTTTCCCTCTAAATCTGCTCATTACATTCATCAAATAGTTGTGTAAAGTTCTTTTGAATACCTTAATAAAGCCTTCATCTTGCTCTACGAAAATATTTTTGTCTCCTTTCATGATGTCTTCTTTCATACATTGTTTTAAACATGTGCCTTCTTCTTCATCATCCTTTAGTGAGTTGGAATATCATTCTGCCTCTCTTTCATGCCCAGACCTTCATGACTTTGAAAACTTCAATCAAACTTCCCCTTGGCCTTTTCCTCTCCAAGTAAATCAGTCTCACCATTTACAATCCATCTTCAAGACTGGAAGCAATCATAGAATTCCTATGGTGTGGAAGAAGATCTTTTGGCCCATTGAGTCCACACTGGCCCTCTGAAGAGCTTCCCACCCATTCCCACCTCCTTATCTTATCACTGTCACCCTGTATTATGCATGGCCAAATGCACATTTTGGATCATGGAAAGAACCAGGAGGAAACCCATTCAGTTATGGGCAGAACATACAAACTCCACACAGACAGTCAGCTGAGGGTGGGATTGAACCCAGTTCCCTGGAACGGTCAGGCAGCAGTGCTGATCACTGAGTCACCTTGCTGCCAATATTCTAGCTGAGGTATGATGAGTGTCGGACAAATGCTCAGTATATCCTCCCTACTACTGTACTCTGCATCATTATTAATAAAGCATAGAGTAAGGCACCAATTGTGCTCTTCACCTGTCCTGCCATCGTTCATAGGTGTTGTACAATTACTGCCAGGTCCCTCTGCTAATGCATACACTTTACATTCAATTGCTTTAATTTATGTCGCCTCTCCATATTTTCATACCAAATCGATCATGTCAACTGTTTATAAGTTTGTAAAATTGACCCTGTGTTTCAAAAATGTCAACTGTGTATTTTGAAATTACTGCATTGTCTGAGTGCACTTTCAGAAGTCCTGAAATTGGGCTATAACTTTGAAAATCATTCTTTACAGTTGATACCACACAGTGGGGTTCCTTATGAATGTGACACAGTGTTAAACTGTATCATAATTGGGTAACATAGACAAGGTTATCCCCAAAATCCAAATATTCCAGTTTAATTGGGGAGAATTTGTTTCCATTAGCTGGGGAGATTGGGATTGTGGGCACCGCCTGAGAATCAGAGGGGGTCAATTTAGAGTGTAAATGAGATCAGTGGGCCTGGGGAATTCATTGCAGTGAAGGCCGGGATGCTAAATGTCTTCAAAAGCAGAGATTGATAAATTCTTGATCTTGCAATGAATTAAGGGCTACAGGGAGAGTGTGGGTAAGTGGGGTTGAAATGCCCATCAACCATGATAACGTGGCGGAGTGGACTGGATGGGCCGAATGGTCTTACTTCCACTTCTATGTCTTATGGCCTTATGGTCTTATGGAAATTAAAGATATTCAGGACGGTTATAGCTGTAAAGTGGAGTTGTGTGAACAACCAGATCAGGCATGCTTTATTCAATGGCCACAGACCCCTACCGGCCAAATTGCCGACTCCTACTGCAAATTTGAATGGAGTGGGAGGGCGGGAGTGTTGGTTGGTGTATAATTTTCAAAGGTGGAAGTCCAATAAGAGGCGCTTCAACACAGATGTAACTGCTGCTTGGAATTGCAGGTATGGGAGAGAGAAGCTAACTCTATCTTTTCACTTGTTTCTCCTTAATGAACAGCAGAGCCGGTCTGGCACAGTATCAGTCCAGCCTGATGAAGGGTTAAAACTTATTTTAGATTCAGATTTAAGAAAGTTCAACCACTATCTCTATGAGCTGTTGGATTGTGGATTTACTAACCAATCCTTTTGATATCTAGTATTATAACACCAAATGCTAAAATGGAGCAGAAGTCAGTAGTGAACAAACAGTTAATTTTATGCAATCAACAGTCAGTTCAAATAATGATTATTTAATCCCAATTAATTACATGTTGTGACATCAAATTTCAAAACAGAACTTTACAAATAATTTCTTAATTATAGAACGATGTCACAAATTTCTGCCTCCTCCGTCAGTGAATGCTTCACTGGTATTGAGAATTCAGGTGCGAACCATCCATTCACTCATTTCCACACCGAAATTCTCAATACCAGTGAACTCTCAAAGAATGTTTCCCTCTGCTGAAAATTCATGGAGGAGGCAGAAATTTGTGAAATTGCTGTAGAATTAAGAGATTATTTTGAAAATCCTCTTTGGAATTTTGATGTCAACACACGTAATTAATTGGGATTAAACAATCATTATTTGAACCAACCGTTGCCCTTGAGAATATAGTTCAGCATGAAGATTCTTGTCAGTTAATCGCTTACAGCTTCATCATTCAGTTTTCAAATGGTCCAAATTATTTCTATAGCATGAGTTGGGTGTTACATTAAGAAATAATCATACAGAACATGGGACAATTAAACAAAAGGAAAAGAAAGATTTGCATTCTTAAAGCACTTTTCGTTACCCTTGCATGTCTCATAGCACTTTCGAATTATAGGCAATTTGCATTCAGCAAGCTCTCACAAGCAGCAATGTCATAGCGACCAGTCAATCTGTTTTGGGTTCTTGAAGGTTAAATATCGGCCACGGATTATTCCTCCACTCTCTTTTGAAATAGGGACATAAGATCTTTTGAATGCTGAACTGCTGCCTGAGCTGGCTGCTTGAGAGAATGTAAAAGCACCTCTGGCAATGTGGCACTTCTTCAGCTCTGGAGTGTTAGCCTGAATTCTTGTGGAAACCCAGGAGTGGGATTTGAACATGGAATCTTTTGACTCAGATGCAAGACTGCTATCAACCATTGCACAATAAATGCTGGCTTAACGCATCAATTAAAACACTTCAGTGTATTAAAGCACAATTATTCGTAAAGTCCGGTCATCTAACTCAGAAGAAAGATGCTCCATTCATTAAACTTGTAAAAGTGCAGTAACTAACAATGTAAATCTGATATTACATAAAGTGTGGTATTTTTCATTTCCATTCAACAAAATACTTAAACGTTATGGTGCCATGCTACACCTAAAATTACATATTATATTTACAAGATACAGCAGTTACATTTCACACCAAATGTTTCCTGGTCCATAGAGGTTGAGAGCTTTATCCATGGGTTTGAGTCCAACATTGTACTAATGTGGGAGGGCCTTAAATGGTAGCTTTATTATATTGGGCCTTTGCAGCAGCTGTTTCAACCTTCAGGAGTCTCTGAACATTTCATTTTGACGTATAAGCCTTCATCAGGAACAGGGTAGCAAAACATAGAGCACATTTTATCAAATTGATTGCTCTTCACCAGCATTTTGGTCTGCATCCCAGGCAACAGTTCACCATGTGAATGAATTTTTTTTTGATACGGCTGTCTTTGTATCAGCAAAAGAAAACCTATTTCATTGTGCTGTGGTAGTCTCATTCACTTTATTTAATAAATGATAGTTCTAAACAGATCTGGATGTTTAGGGAATGAGCTGGCACATAGAATTATAGAATCCCAACAGTGTTGAAGCATTCAGCCCATCAATTCCATACCAACCATGAAAATAGCATGCCAAATACATCCACCCACCCATCCACCCTATCCCTGTAACCCAGCATTTCCAATGTCTAGTCCACCTTGCCTGCACATCCCTGGACAATCATGGAATGATTCATCAGATTATGTTTTAAATCACAGTGCCATCTGGTGTGATCTGGTGGAAGAGGTGTTCTGTCGAGCTTGAACAGTGTAAGATGCAAAATCTTCAACGAAATTGACCACAGATAGGATTGCTGAGCTCTTCAGACAAAACATAGAAATGGAATGTTAGTTTTGTGGATGTGTATTGTGTGTGTGGGGTGGAGGTGTTTAAGGTAAACACGATTACTGCAGTTTACCTTTCACACATCATTAATAAATACTGAGTTTTCAATATTACGGTTATCCCTATGTGAGGTACATGTAGGCTCTTAACACCGGTTGTCTCGTGGCTTAGTTCTTGACGCAGTAAATCTGATTACTCAGTCTGGAATGCTCAGCTTCACTTTTGGAGATGTCTATAGCTTGTTGCTGTCTGATCATTGTCTTCCTCTGCGTTGTCCAACATTAACTAAAACTACATCCTTGTCATTCCCTACATTTTCTGTTTTTAGCTCCCGCATTGAAAAATACTCACTAAAATTGTCAATACTTTTCATAAGTTTAGTCCTGTCATGTTGAGAACTTCAGTGACATCTTTCTGCTTCAGCACCTTGTGTGCTTTACAGACCGTTCTCTAAGATGATACCGTTTAACTTACGCATCTTCAAGTTCTTGCAATATTCTAGTTTTGGCAAGCCAAATTTGACCTCTCAACCAATGATTTCAAGGAGTAACTTACACCCACATAACCGATCCTGACCAACTGCAGTTTCAGCACGTTGAGGTGGACAGTGGCATCTTACAACTTTTGTAAAATCATGGTGTCATGACCATCAACTTACATTTGAAAATAAAGGGTGATGTACGTTGGATTGGCACCTCAATGACAAATTTTGCACCTATGCCCACTAGAGTGATGTTCCCCCACACCCAAAAGTTAATTTCATATGATATCTTCAGTTTATTGATGTTGTCAAATGTAGTGATAACAGACAATGCATGAAAGCAACTAATACAGTCCAGCGAGACAAGTGATCAATCACAAGGAAACTTGAGCACCTACAAACAATTTCTGGTTCTGATTCTGTTTTCTGACAAGAATTAATCTCCTTTTCTCAGTAGCGTCCACAACTTGCAATTACATCACAGTTTTCATTGAGTAAAATGCCAAATGTACTTCACAAGAGTGACATTAAACAAACACCAAACTACCTAGGGTAGCATAAAGGCAAGCCAACGAACAAGTATCTTAAAGAGCACAAATAAATCAACAAATGGAAAGATTTAAGGATCAAGTTAGAAAGATTATGGTCTGACAGCGATAGATATAACCATCAATTGCAGAAATATATGAGAGGACAGATATTAAAGTGTGCAGAGTTGTTGGAGTGTTATCTCAGTGGACGTTAGAGAGGCAATAAGAATCTCAGTTAATTCATGAGTTTTAAAACAAGAATAGAATTTGACAATATTGCCAACTAAAACACTGTTGAAAAATGTGTTGCTGGAAAAGCGCAGCAGGTCAGGCAGCATCAAAGGAGCAGGAGAGTCGACGTTTCGGGCTAAAATACTGTGCCAAAATATCTGGATAATAGATTGTGAGTGATTTGTGTCTTTGTCCTCTCCTCTCAGGTTGCTGCTCTTACTGTCCTGCAGCATGCACCAACTGTGCCAATGGCTGTGTGTGTAAGGGGAAAACCTCTGAGACATGTACCTGCTGCTCCTGAACAACACGCTCTTCACACACAACCTCTGAAAGACTGTCCATTTGTACTGTATTCCCCAAACTGCATGTCCTCACTGTCTATGCCCTGAGGATTTGTGTATGTTTGTGACCCATTCCAAGTTTATTGAATGTGTCCAATTTGTTTTGTTTTTGTATGAATACTTCAATAAAATTTCAATCTTTGAAACACTTGAAAAGTCATATCTTTTTCTGAAATGAGCGACCATACAATCCGTAGGAAATGACATTGAGCCATCATTGCATGAACAAACCACATTGCATAATATCAAACTGTGAAACCACACTAATGTCTGTGTCAGCTTGGTAAATGAGGTTAAACTCTGTGCTGCTGACCCACTTTCAGGAATAATGGAATGAATAATTCAGTGGTAGTTCTGTTGTTATTCTTATACAGAAATGAAGCAGCATTCCATTAAGACCTATACTATAAATTAGCCAGGCGGCACGGTTTCAGGAATGAATGATTCCTGAAGAAGGGCTCATGCCTGAAACGTCGACTCTCCTGTTCCTTGGATGCTGCCTGACCTGCTGCGCTTTTCCAGCAACACATTTTCAGCTCTGATCTCCAGCATCTGCAGTCCTCACTTTCTCCTAGAATGTTTCTCATGATCCAAAATGGGTGAATTGGTCAGTCTTTGCTGTCTGTCCATCTTTCTGTGTGAAATGAATCCCATGCCTCTGTAACCATTGTCAGAGATTTAGTAAATGATACAAACGTAAAGGAGGCTATTTCAGCCACCTTGGTATTACCGGCTCTCTCTATCACTGTTCTTTCCTGGCACTTCATCTGTCATGTATCTGCTCACTTCATCATTCTATTTTCTTGAGCCTTTTATTATCCACCTCATTGCTTAAGGCAAGGACGTGCTCAGTAAGTATCGACCTGTCAGTTCAACTTTGGTAGTGGAGAAACTTCTAGAAATAATAACTTGGTATAAAATTGTCACACGGACAGCTGTTGATTAATTCGGTATATTCAGCATCTAGCCTGGATTTTATCCCTTCGGTGCTGTCTGTTAAAAGGACCTCAGACTCTGGACGTTTACCCAATAAACACCAAGGAGGATGTGGTGCTGATTTGGAACTGACAAGGAGACTCGCTCTATGAGCAGACAACATGCTGTAAGTACTGGATGATGTTCATTTTTATCACCTTCTTCGCTCGGGAACAGAACGTTGCTGATGTAACAGTAACGGAGGAGTCGAAAGGAGTTGAAAGTTGATTGGACAATTTGGATAATGAGAACTTCACATGTTGACAACCATCAAATCATACAACTCAACCAATCAACATGGGATGCATTCAGGTTTATTGAGGGAGTTCAAAACTAGGGGGCTAATTTTTATGGTGAGACGAAAAAGATTTAAAAAGGACATGAAGCGCAACTTGTTTTTCCACAGAGAGTAGTTCGTGTGTGGAATAAATTGCCAGAGAAAGTGATGGATGCAGGGACAGTTCCAACACTTAAAAGAATTTTGGCTGCGATTATAAATGGGAAAGGTTTGGTGGGATGTGAGCCAAGTGCAGGGAGATGGGACTCGTTAAGTTTGAAAACATGACTGACGTGGCCTGAGTTTCCATGTTCTCTTACTCGAGGTCTCTAATTGCAAATGTTGCACACCCATTTAGAAATAAAATGTTGAATTGCAAATCTTGGAACTACAGGTCAGTCAGTTAAATATTTGTACTGGGGATCATTTTGGATGCAATATTCCTGGACAAAATTGATTGGCATTGAAAGAATAAATTGTTTTATAAATTAACGATACCATATAGTCATGTTAATCAAACTTGATAAAGTTCTTTCAAGAAGATTGATAATCCAATAACAGTACACTTGATGTACGCTCTGTGGATTTACAAGAAGCAGGATTGTGGGCAGGAATGCAGGTGATGTTCCCATCTAGACTTGCAAAAGCACTTTCAACACTGTCAAATAAATCTGCATGTCAGTGAAATGGAACCACCTGACATTAATCAGACATGGGAGCATCAACAGAAATGTGGCTCCGGGACTGGTGACTGTGTGTAATGGTGAACATTTTTTTAATATAAATTGGAGGGAAGTATGTAGTAGTCATATACTGCAGACAATATTTTTGACATGTATATAGTGTTTCTGGTCATGTTAGAACCAAAATGGGAAGTGTGAACTGATCTGTTTTCATGTCACCTCCAAGTTTGAATTTAAAAAGGGAGTGATGGTGATATTACTAATTATACATATTTTATACTCAATTCAGTTGGGTATTTGAAACAAGTCAGTCAGGTTGCTTCAGTGACACTGACCCTAACTGACACTGCAAGTAACATTTATTCAAACAAAGATGTAAAGATTATTCACAAAATCATGAAACATGTGATTATTTAAAACTACCCACAATGCAAACAAACACTTTTCATCCTTCAGTTATGGGAAGCTCTGCAGGTTAGTGTGTCCAAACTATTTGTTATATATATGGGCCAATATTACAAATTTAGATTTCAGATTACACATTTTCATCACAATAAATATTAATCACCTGGATGTAGGGATACAAGGCGTGATATTAGACAATCTAAGAATTGTTACAGTGCAGTAGCAGACCATTTGACTGGAGTTTCTGCATCAGTTCTTTGAGTTACCATGATCACGTAGTGCAAAAGCCCCACCAGTCTCCTGTAACTCTACATATTATGTTAATCAGTTACTGACGGGGTGGCATAGTGGCTCAGTGGTTAGCACTGCTGCCTCACAGCACCAGGGACACGGGTTTGATTCCAGCCTCGGACTATTGTCTGTGTGGAATTTGCACATTCTCCCCTTATCTGTGTGGGTTTCCTCCAGGTACTCCCAAATACCGCCACATTCCAAAAATGTGCAGGTTAGGTGAATTGGCCATGCTAAATTGCCCACAGTGTTCAGGGATCTGTAGGGTGCATTTAGTCAGGGGTAAATTTAAATTAGTAGGAGAATACTTTGGATGATCAGTATGGACTTGTCGGGCCGAAGGGCCTGTTTCCACACTGTAGGAGTTCTATAATGTATTGTCTTTTGAGTGCCTCACTTAAATTTATCTCAACAACACTTTCATGCCGTACATTCCTCTCGCTCTGTGAAACCATTTTTGACTTGTATCACAATTACTTCTTTTACAGATTGCTTTAAATCTGTACCCTCTTTTTCATTATTTATGAACTGGAATATCATTCTCCCTATCTCCCATGCTCACACCTTTCACAACCTGGAAACCTTCAATCACATTTCCCTTTGTCTTTTCCTCAGTCAGCCTCACCATTTCCAATCTATCTTCAAAAATGAACACTATATTCCAACTGAGGGCTGATGAGCATCTGGTAAAAGTTTAGTGCATCCTCCCTTCTTCTCTAATCTTCACCATCACTAATAAAGCTGAGAATATTGCATCATTTGCACTCTTTCCCTCTCCTACCGTCATTAATGGGTGATGTGGGAATACTGCCAGATCCCTCTGCAAATGTATGTCCCTTCCATTCAATGCCTTTAATTCATATTGCCTCCTGATATTTTTGTACCAAATGGATCATGTCAACGATTTTTGGGTCATTGCAAAATTACCTTTGTGTTGCTAAAATATCAACATCTCATTTCAAAATTACTGCAGTTTAGGGTGTAGGTTTGCTCGCTGAGCTGGAGGTTTGATATCCAGAAGTTTCATTACCTGGCTAGGTAACATCATCAGTGGCGACCTCCAAGTGAAGCGAAGCTGTTGTCTCCTGCTTTCTATTTATATCTTTCTTCTGGATGGGGTTCCTGGGGTTTGTGGTGATGTCATTTCCTGTTCATTTTCTGAGGGGTTGATAGATGGCATCTAGGTCTATGTGTTTGTTTATGGCATTGTGGTTGGAGTGCCAGGCCTCCAGGAATTCTCTGGCATGTCTTTGCTTAGCCTGTCCCAGGATAGATGTGTTGTCCCAGTCGAAAAGTGTTTTTTTTAATCCATGTGTAGGGCTACTGGGAGAGAGGGTTGTGTCTTTTTGTGGCTAGCTGGTGTTCGTGTATCCTGATGGCTAACTTTTTTCCTGTTTGTCCTACATAGTGTTTGTGGCAGTTCTTGCAAGAAATTTTGCAAGAAAAAAAAATACAGTGCGCAGATTCCTCAAGAACAAACCACAACAAGCAGACCAAACACAGCCAGAAACCCTAACCACCTTACCATACATCAAAGAAGTTTCAGGAATGACAACCAGACTACTAAGACCCCTCAGAATCCTAGTAGCACACAAACCCACCAACACTCTCAAACAAAAACTAACACACTTAAAAGACCCAGTACATCCCATGGACAAAACCAACGTCATCTACAAAATTTCATGCAAGGACTGCCACAAACACTATGTTGGACAAACAGAAAGAAAGTTAGCCATCAGGATACACTAACACCAGCTAGCCACAAAAAGACACGACCCTCTCTCCCTTGTAGCCCTACACATGGATTAAAAAAAACCACCTTTTCGAATGGGAGAACACATCTATCCTGGGACAGGCTAAGCAAAGGCATGCCAGAGAATTCCTAGAGGCCTGGCACTCCAACCACAATGCCATAAACAAACACATAGATCTAGATGCCATCTATCAACCCTCAGAAAACGAATAGGAAATGACATCACCACAAACCCCAGGAACCCCGCCCAGGAGAAAGATATAAATAGAAAGCAGGAGACAACAGCTTCGCTTCACTTGGAGGTCGCCACTGATGATGTTACCTAGCCAGGTAATGAAACGTCTGGATATCAAACCAACAGCTCAGCGAGCAAACCTACACCCTAAACCTCAACCTGAGCTACTAACCTTCACAAACTTTGCAAAATTTACTGCAATGTCAGTGTGTGCTTTCAGATGTCCTGAGTTGGGAAATGCTATATTATTGAAAATTATTCCTTACAGTTGGCACTCGACTCTGGGGTTTCTTATCAATGTGATACAGTGTTAAGCTGCATCACAACTGGGAAACATAAACACGATTATTCCCAATACCCACATTTTGGTGACATGGTGACAGACATGCAGGTACTCTCATCACTGACAGGAATCTTAATATTGAAGCAGTAACACCATGGAGCCATTCACTCCACCATCCCTGATACTGCCCCATCACCATCTGGTTTCACCACATCCACCAAACTACACCAGACTGCACTGTGACGTCTAATTACCTTTTATCTGCTGTGGATTGTTCAGGTTTGACCATGTTCATTGCAGGTTACCTTATGTGTGTGAATATCACTTCACTAATGAACAGAATTGCAGTTATCAAGCAAAAAGGCAAATTTATTTTAGTAACTGATACGAAACACAAATTTACAAAATCGATTCACATGCAATTCATCAGTTTATACTAAAATAAAACTCTGGATCTACATACTGAGGACATACACCTTTGGGAATACAGTACAAATGGACAATCTTTCAGAGGTTGTGTCTGAAGAGCGTGTTGTTCAGGAGCAGCAGGTACATGTCTCAGAGGTTTTCCCCTTACACACACAGCCATTGGCACAGTTGGTGCATGCTGCAGGACAGCAAGAGCAGCAACCTGAGAGGAGAGGACAAAGACACAAATCACTCACAATCTATTCGGTCACTGAAAGCTCCCACAGCCTCCCATGACAGCACCCAGCTCCTCCCTCACAAACCCATCTGTCTCCCATCTCCCAGTCACCCCCCTGAAGAGGCTCAGCAACACATCCCAGTGAGAGACAGTTTGAGGGAAGATGTTCCTCTCACTATCGCCACAACACGGTTTCTAATGAGAAGTCGATAAGATCAGCGCTTTCCGATGGCAACCTCAGACATTGCTTTAAGCAGCAGCTTCTGGTCTGGAGATTCTTCCGATTGGTCATTGTAGAAATCGGATGGCAATTCAATCCGGTGTCATCCCGGATCATGTGTCTGTCTGTGGTGTCCCTGTGTGAGTTGTGCCCAGGACTATGTGTCACACCAATAGAACGGGAGCAGTTTGAAAGCCTGTCCCAGTCACTCACTTTTCTGGCAGCGTCCAGCTTTGCTGGTGGCACATTGACAGTTGGAGCATCTGCAGGTGTTTTCACAGGAGCAGGATCCTGAAAAGAGGAAAAACACAGAGAGTGAGTGGTGTGCACCGCCCAGCAATGGCCCCAGGCACGGGCTGGGCCCGGGGCCCGGCTCTTTGTGCCATTGCCCTGGGCTGCAGTGAGTTGAAGAAGCAGCCTGGCCTCCCTGCAATGCTGCTGGCTCCCAGTCAGACTGAGGCCCTGCACTGGGACACTGTGCACCAAGCCCCACTCACCATCCAGGCACACACAGGGCTTCGGCTCCGACATCTCACCAACTTCTTCTGCAGCTTCGAGCCGGCTCCAATCCGCGCTTCTCCACCTTGTGCCGTTTGCTGAAGCCGAGCCGATCTTTATGAGATTGTGATGGGAGGCGAACCGGCTGCAAAACCGGGCAACGCGCGGCCCGGCGCTACCTGAATGCACACGGCCCAGCGGAGTGAGTCAGCGGCTGGAGGTTTGAATTGCAGCCGCTTCCTTCATTCACAGCACGGCCCTCAGGGATTTCTCAATCAGTGGAATGTGTCAGCATTTCCTGTGGGATCAGCCAGTGTCCGAGCGTCTGCAACACGATTCCCCGCCACGGTCTGGGGGAGGCAGGGACAGCACTTTCTGTTTGACCTGACATTTCCTCTTTCCACTCGGGATATTTGCTGCTTTCCAATCGCTCTCCCAGCTCATAGAATCATCGAATCATACAGGACAGAGTGACCTTTCCCCCACCGAGCCGACCCCGCCGTTTGATCATGGCTGAGATGTTTATTAACTCTGTTCTCCTGCCTCCTCCCCATGTCCTTCAAGCACCTTGTTCGTCAAGAATCTGTTTCTCTCAAAGAACGACCCGCTCTCGACAGCCTTCTGTGGCAATGCTTCCCCCAGATTCCCCACAAAGTGTTCCCCCACCTCTCACCTCAGTCACTTGTCTTATTAGCATATGGCACTGCAGGAATTCTGAATAATGGTGTAGAGTACTGCAACGTGAAAACATTTTACCTTATATCAACTTTGCTTCTTCACCACATTGCTCTAAATCTGTACTCTCTCGTCATCACTGGTTTATGAGTTGGAATAACTCCCTTTCCCTGTGTGTCATGCCCAGCTCATTCACAACATTGAAAATTTCAACACCATTTCCTCGTCTTCTCCTCTCCAAGGAAAACTGTCTCACCATTTCCAATCTATCTTCCAAACTGAAGACAACATTCCAGCTGCTTTGTGACACGTGTCTTATACTGTACAGGATCAATGTAACCTCCCTATTCCTGTACTCCACACCATTGTGAATCATTCCTAATATATCACATGCTAATCAGGCAAGTGACTGAGGTGTCAGTGGGGAAGATCTTTGGGGCCGGTTATAATTGTTTTAGTTTTAAAATAGTTATAGAAAAGCATCAACCTGATCTAAAAATTGACGTTCAAAATTGGAGGTAGGCCAATTTGAGGGTGTTCAGCAACAACTTTCAGAAGTTGATTGGAGGCAGATATTCACAGGACAGCTGGGAAGTGGGAGGCCTTGCAAAATGAGGTAATGAGAGTCCAGGCGCAGTATGTTCCTGTTAGAATGAAGCTCAAGGTTGTTAGGTGTAAGGAATGCAGGAGGATTAGGAAAATTGAGGCATGGTGAAGATAAAGAAGGAGACCCCATATGTCAGATATAGACAGCTGGGACTGAATGCATCCCTTGAGGAGTATAAGGGAATGAGGAGTGAACTCAAAAGGGAAGCCAGGTGGGCAAAAAGAGAACATGGGAGATAGCTTTGGAAAATAGGCTAAAGGAGAATCCAGCAAGATTCTACAAATATATTAATGCCAAATGAGTTACTAGGGGATAAAATGACCCTCATCAAGATCAACAAGGCTGGTCATGTGTGGAACAGTAAGAGATGGGTGAAATATTAGAAGAGTACTTCACATCAGTGTTTACTGTGGAGAAGGATATGGAAGGTGGAGAAGGAAACAGTGAATTCTTGAAAAGTATTCATGCAGCAGATGATGAGGCACTGGACATCTTAAAATTCATTTTAAAAATTCCCAGGTCCTGCTCAGGTGTACTCCACAACTTTGTGGGAAGCTAGGGAAGTGACTCCTGGGCCCCTTTTGAGATATTTGTGTCATATTTGTAGACTGGTGAGCCTGATGTCAGTCACGGGAAAGTTGTTGGAAGTCATTCTGAGTGTCAGTATTTGCATGTGCTTAGAAAGGCAAGGAATGCTGAAGCATCGTCAACTTGGCTTTGTTTGTGGGAAATGGTGTCTCAATAACATGATTAAGTTTTTGCAGAAGTGACAAATAAGATTAATGAATGCAGGGTAGTCGATACTGTCAACATGGACATCATCAAGGCATTCAAAAAGGTTCTGCATGGTAGACTGTTTAAAAAGGTTAGAATGTATGGAATATAGGGAGAGGGAGCCATTTGGGGCACAGAAGGTAGGAGACAAAGAGGATGGTAGGATGGTTGCTTTTCAGACTGGAGGCCTGTGATCAATGGTGTGCTGCAATGATTGGTGCTGGGTCCAGTGCTTCCTGACATTAATATAAATGATTAGGATGTGAATATTGGAGGCATGATTAATATGTTTGCCAGTGACACCAAAACTGGTGATGTAAGTAGATAGCAAGGAAGGTTCTCTCAGAGTACATCAGGACCTTTTTCAGATGGACTAATGGCCCGAGAAGTAGCAGATGGATTTGAACTTAGAGGAATGTGAGGTGTTTCATTTTGGTGTTTTAAATCAGGGCAGGACATTAACTCTTAATATTGATTTCCTTGGGAGGGTTGCTGAACAAAGACACCTTGGGGTACAGGTTCGTAGTTCCTTGAAATTGGAGTGATATGTAGACAGGGTAGTGCTGAAGTCATTTGGTGCACTTGCCTTTATTGATCAGTGCAGCGAGTATAGGAGTTGGGCTGTCATGTTGTATCTGTACAGGACATTGGTACGGCCACTTCTGGAATATTGTATTCATTGCTGGTCTCCCTGGTATAGAAAGGATATTGTGAAACTTGAAATTGTTCAAAAAATATTTTTAAAAGTTGTTGCTGGGGTTCGAGAGTTGAGCATTGGAGACAGGCTGAATACATTGGGATTGTTTTCCCTGGAGTGTTGGAGGCTAAGAGGTGACCATTTAGGGGTTTATAAAATCATGAGGGACATCAGTAGGGTGAATAACCAAGGTCTCTTTCCCAGTGTATGGGAAAAAGAGTATATGTTTAAGGTGGTAAGGGAGAGATTTCAAAGGGACATAAGGTGCAACTGTATTCATGCAGAGGGCGGTGTATGTATGGAATGAACTGCCTGAGGAAGTGGTGGAGGCTGGTACAATTACAACATTTAAAACGCAGCTGAATGTGTACATGAATGGGAAAGTTTTTGGGGTATGGGCAAAATGCTGGCAAATGGAACTAGATGAATTTAGGACATCTGGTCAGAATGGACAAGTAACTGTGCTCTCCACCAGTCCTGCCATCTTGAAATCCTTGACACAAATACTGCCATGTCCCTCTATTCCTGTTCCACTCAGAAAAGAAGCCATTCTTGTTTACTGCAACTCCATGTTTTACCATGAAATGTATCACCTCACAATTTGCCACAATGAATTTCATCAGTCATTTCTTTACCCACACCAACCACCTGTCTTCACCCATTGGCAGCTCTGCATTACCTTCCTCACACTTTATAATGTTTCTGAGTGTTGTATCGCCTGCAAATTTGAAATTGCCTCATGCACTGCAAGATCCTTTTTTGCAAGGTTTGTGAAGGTTTGTAGCTCAGGTTGAGGTTTAGGGTGTAGGTTTGCTCGCTGAGCTGTAGGTTTGATATCCAGACGTTTCATTACCTGGCTAGGTAACATCATCAGTGTCTTCACTTCACTTGGAGATCGCAACTGATGATGTTACCAGGTAATGAAACGTCTGGGTATCAAACCTACAGCTCAGCGAGCAAACCCACACCCGAAACTGCAAGATCCATTAATGTAAAACAGAAAGTGTAAGTATCCCAATACTGATTCAGGAAACATCACCAGACAGCTTTTTCCATCATGAACAACACCAATTAACCTTCTCCCTTTTTACTTTTCCTGCCTTTTACTTTTTACACACATTTCTATGTCGCTTCGCTTCTCCAAACAATGAGCTTTCTCACAAGTCTGTTGTGTGACTCTGTATCATATTCCTTTTAGTTATTCATGTACATGTTACTGATGGCATGAACCTCGTCCATCTCTTTTACGCCTTTATAAAAGTCTCCGGAGTTACTTAAACATCACCTTCCTCCAAGATGCTCCTCTGACTCGACCTGATTAACTGTCACATGTCCATGTCAGTATTAACTCTACCGCAGTTTATCATCAGAAAATTACCACTACCTAAGTTAAATTGATTCGTCTGCAATTGCTGGGTATATTCTTACACATTTTACGAAACTAGGGAGCAATTTTGTAATTATCCCATCCTCAGGCATTCACCCTAACTCGAGGGAGGTCTCCAGGTTTGCTGAGGAATGGGAGATCAGGAGAGGAGTGAGCAATGAGGGAGATAATAAACGGCTCAAAAGAGTAGAATGGGGAAATGGGCAGACACGTCACTATTACATTAAAGAACTGGGACACACAGTGCTGGGAATGATATCATGGACAAAATCGATTTGTCGAGGTTTGCATCATTTCCTCAGTCTCTGTTAACAGTTGGGAAGGTTCCGGCTTCCTTTTATAGGCAGAAAGGTGTCCAAGCAGCTAAGACTGACCCACTCCTGTATGTTGGATGTGAGACACATCGCCTCCAACACAAACACAGTTCAGACTCTGATAATTTGTCCTATATTTCCATTCTCTGTGTTTGTATGTATGTATTCCAATCAATTCATTCTTTCATTACCTCAGAACACTCGTTAAACTAATTCATTTTAAATCGTTAAAGGCTTTAATCTGCGAGAAAGGAAATGATAAGTGAGGCGATGGACAGAGTGCAGACCATGCCTCCCCTGAGCCCTGCAGTGCGGTTTCACTCACTCTCCAAATATTTCCCACCACAGGATCTCTATGTTACACTGATTGAGAAATCCCTGAGGGCCGTGTTGTGAATGAAGGAAGCGGCTGCAATTCAAACCTCCAGCCGCTGACTCACTCCGGTGGGTCGTGTGCATTCAGATAGCGCCGGGCCGCGCGTTGCCCGGTTTTGCAGCCGGTTCGCCTCCCATCACAATCTCATAAAGATCGGCTCGGCTTCAGCAAACGGCACAAGGTGGAGAAGCGCGGATTGGAGCCGGCTCGAAGCTGCAGAAGAAGTTGGTGAGATGTCGGAGCCGAAGCCCTGTGTGTGCCTGGATGGTGAGTGGGGCTTGGTGCACAGTGTCCCAGTGCAGGGCCTCAGTCTGACTGGGAGCCAGCAGCATTGCAGGGAGGCCAGGCTGCTTCTTCAACTCACTGCAGCCCAGGGCAATGGCACAAAGAGCCGGGCCCCGGGCCCAGCCCGTGCCTGGGGCCATTGCTGGGCGGTGCACACCACTCACTCTCTGTGTTTTTCCTCTTTTCAGGATCCTGCTCCTGTGAAAACACCTGCAGATGCTCCAACTGTCAATGTGCCACCAGCAAAGCTGGACGCTGCCAGAAAAGTGAGTGACTGGGACAGGCTTTCAAACTGCTCCCGTTCTATTGGTGTGACACATAGTCCTGGGCACAACTCACACAGGGACACCACAGACAGACACATGATCCGGGATGACACCGGATTGAATTGCCATCCGATTTCTACAATGTCCAATCGGAAGAATCTCCAGACCAGAAGCTGCTGCTTAAAGCAATGTCTGAGGTTGCCATCGGAAAGCGCTGATCTTCTCGACTTCTCATTAGAAACCGTGTTGTGGAGATAGTGAGAGGAACATCTTCCCTCAAACTGTCTCTCACTGGGATGTGTTGCTGAGCCTCTTCAGGGGGGTGACTGGGAGATGGGAGACAGATGGGTTTGTGAGGGAGGAGCTGGGTGCTGTCATGGGAGGCTGTGGGAGCTTTCAGTGACCGAATAGATTGTGAGTGATTTGTGTCTTTGTCCTCTCCTCTCAGGTTGCTGCTCTTGCTGTCCTGCAGCATGCACCAACTGTGCCAATGGCTGTGTGTGTAAGGGGAAAACCTCTGAGACATGTACCTGCTGCTCCTGAACAACACGCTCTTCAGACACAACCTCTGAAAGATTGGCCATTTGTACTGTATTCCCCAAGCTGTATATTTTCGTTATGTAGCTCCGGAGGATTTGTGTATTTTTATGAATCATTGCAAGTTTATTGAATGTTGTTTTGCTTGTCTTTTGATATCAGTTCCTGAATAAAATTCCACTCTGTGATACATTTGAAAAATCCTCTCTTTTTTTTCTTAAATGAGCAACGATGCAACAAATCGGAAATGCCATTGAGCGATCTGTGCAGAACCCGCATTGCATAATATTAAACTTTGAAGCCAGATTGATGCCTGTATCTGTCTGGTAAATGAAGTTAAACTCTGTGCAGGCGGACCAGTTTCAGGAATGGTGGTGTGGGGAATTCATTGGCAGTAGCTAGTGCTCGTATGCAACAGTGATGCAGCATCCCATTATGAACTGTACCATAAACTTGATATTAGTCTGTTCCATCTGTCAGCTTATTGCGCATACTCAAGTTTATGGAACAGATTACTTGAAGTAATTTGAAAAAGAGCAGGCATGTGTTCCTGTGTTCCAGGCAATGTTTCTGCTGCTCTGAAGTGTATGAATTGGTCAGTATATGAGTCAAATGCCTCTGTAAGCATTAGCAGTGATTGAATGAATAATGCCAATCTAAAGAATGCGATTTCAGCCATTGTGCCCTTACCAGCTCTTCCTATCATTTTTATTGTGTTTCATCTGTCATGTGTCTGTTGACTTTCCCATTCTGTTCTCTTCAGCCTCTTGTTCTCCATCTCATTGTTTACGTTTATTGTGTTGTTCAAAGCTGAAGCAAACCAGAAAATTCCCTGGGCTTGGAGTTAAATTAAGACAGGGAGAGAATTACACATTTGTCCCCTTGATCAAAAGCAAGTTGTAAGGTGAAGCCCAGTAATTACAGACCAGTTAGTTCACCCTTGGTAGGAGAGAAACTTTGAGGAAGAAAATCCTGCTATAAAATTAGAAAGATTTCCTGGTGGTGGAAATTGAATAAAGATTTGTACACCTGTTGTCTTTCACTGTGTCTCACACCTGCACATACACAACATGGGTGCTGGGGAAAATATAATCACTACTGCAGTTAGATGGTAGTGTGGGGGTAAAGAAATAAAAAAAAGAAGAAGAAAATAAGAAAAAAAACAAAATAAGAGAGATGTTGATTAATTAGGTCGTATCAGAATCTTGCCTGGATGTTATCCCTCTGGTGTTCTCTGTTGAGAGGACCTCAGACTGTAGGCCTTACCTCAATGTAGGAAAATAAAAGTCAAAGGAGGATGTGGTGCTGATTTGGACACAGCAAATAACCATCCTCTGGAGGCAGACAACATGCTCAAAGTACTTGATGAAATATATTTTCATCCTCCCTTCTCTAGGGAAGAGAATGTTGTTTAAGTAACAGTAATGGAGGAGTTGAAAGTGGATTTGATATCTTATATAACAAGGTCTTCAAGCGTTGACTGCCATCCAAGTCAAAAACTCAACCCATGGAGATGAGATGTATTCAGGATTAATGAGTTTGAATTTGGGCAGGAATAGTAGTGGATGTGGCAACAACATTCTAATCTTCTGAGAATTATGCTAGAGATCTTAGTAAACATAAGGGGAGATAAATCTCCAGGAACTGATTAAGTGTATCCCAGCATGTTGTAGGAAGTTGTTGAGGAAATTATAGGGCCCTTAGCTGAACTGCTTGCATTATGTATGCACACAGGTGAAATATTGGAGGACTGGAGATTGGCTAACGTTGTGCCATTGTTTAAGGAAGGCTGTAAGGAGAAGCCTGGAAAATAGAGACCTGTGAGTCTGACATCAATGGTGGGTAATTTGTTGGAGCTGAATCTGAAAGATTGAATGTTCATGCATTTGGAGAGGTGAGGACTGATTCGGGATAGTCAGCCTGGCTTTGTACAAGGAGAAGCTTGTCTCAGAAAATTGATTGAAGTTTTTTAATGAAGTAACCCAAATGATTGTTGAGAGCAGAGCCCTAGAGGTTGTTTACTTGGACATCAATGAAGTGTTTGACGAGGTTCAGCATGGTAGACTAATTTATCAAGTTAGATCACATAGGCTTAAGGGTGAACTTGCTAGCTGGACACAAAATTGGGTTTATGGTGGGAGACAGACAATAAATATTAATCACCTGGATGTGGAGATACAAGGCAGAATAATAGACAGTCTCAGATTCTCAGAATTGTTACAGTGCACAAGGAGACCATTTAACCATTATTTATGCATCAGCTCTATAGGTGACCATCATCCCTTAGTGCCATATCCCAACCCTTTCCCTCTAAATCTGCTCATTACATTCATCAAATAGTTGTGTAAAGTTCTTTTGAATACCTTAATAAAGCCTTCATCTTGCTCTACGAAAATATTTTTGTCTCCTTTCATGATGTCTTCTTTCATACATTGTTTTAAACATGTGCCTTCTTCTTCATCATCCTTTAGTGAGTTGGAATATCATTCTGCCTCTCTTTCATGCCCAGACCTTCATGACTTTGAAAACTTCAATCAAACTTCCCCTTGGCCTTTTCCTCTCCAAGTAAATCAGTCTCACCATTTACAATCCATCTTCAAGACTGGAAGCAATCATAGAATTCCTATGGTGTGGAAGAAGATCTTTTGGCCCATTGAGTCCACACTGGCCCTCTGAAGAGCTTCCCACCCATTCCCACCTCCTTATCTTATCACTGTCACCCTGTATTATGCATGGCCAAATGCACATTTTGGATCATGGAAAGAACCAGGAGGAAACCCATTCAGTTATGGGCAGAACATACAAACTCCACACAGACAGTCAGCTGAGGGTGGGATTGAACCCAGTTCCCTGGAACGGTCAGGCAGCAGTGCTGATCACTGAGTCACCTTGCTGCCAATATTCTAGCTGAGGTATGATGAGTGTCGGACAAATGCTCAGTATATCCTCCCTACTACTGTACTCTGCATCATTATTAATAAAGCATAGAGTAAGGCACCAATTGTGCTCTTCACCTGTCCTGCCATCGTTCATAGGTGTTGTACAATTACTGCCAGGTCCCTCTGCTAATGCATACACTTTACATTCAATTGCTTTAATTTATGTCGCCTCTCCATATTTTCATACCAAATCGATCATGTCAACTGTTTATAAGTTTGTAAAATTGACCCTGTGTTTCAAAAATGTCAACTGTGTATTTTGAAATTACTGCATTGTCTGAGTGCACTTTCAGAAGTCCTGAAATTGGGCTATAACTTTGAAAATCATTCTTTACAGTTGATACCACACAGTGGGGTTCCTTATGAATGTGACACAGTGTTAAACTGTATCATAATTGGGTAACATAGACAAGGTTATCCCCAAAATCCAAATATTCCAGTTTAATTGGGGAGAATTTGTTTCCATTAGCTGGGGAGATTGGGATTGTGGGCACCGCCTGAGAATCAGAGGGGGTCAATTTAGAGTGTAAATGAGATCAGTGGGCCTGGGGAATTCATTGCAGTGAAGGCCGGGATGCTAAATGTCTTCAAAAGCAGAGATTGATAAATTCTTGATCTTGCAATGAATTAAGGGCTACAGGGAGAGTGTGGGTAAGTGGGGTTGAAATGCCCATCAACCATGATAACGTGGCGGAGTGGACTGGATGGGCCGAATGGTCTTACTTCCACTTCTATGTCTTATGGCCTTATGGTCTTATGGAAATTAAAGATATTCAGGACGGTTATAGCTGTAAAGTGGAGTTGTGTGAACAACCAGATCAGGCATGCTTTATTCAATGGCCACAGACCCCTACCGGCCAAATTGCCGACTCCTACTGCAAATTTGAATGGAGTGGGAGGGCGGGAGTGTTGGTTGGTGTATAATTTTCAAAGGTGGAAGTCCAATAAGAGGCGCTTCAACACAGATGTAACTGCTGCTTGGAATTGCAGGTATGGGAGAGAGAAGCTAACTCTATCTTTTCACTTGTTTCTCCTTAATGAACAGCAGAGCCGGTCTGGCACAGTATCAGTCCAGCCTGATGAAGGGTTAAAACTTATTTTAGATTCAGATTTAAGAAAGTTCAACCACTATCTCTATGAGCTGTTGGATTGTGGATTTACTAACCAATCCTTTTGATATCTAGTATTATAACACCAAATGCTAAAATGGAGCAGAAGTCAGTAGTGAACAAACAGTTAATTTTATGCAATCAACAGTCAGTTCAAATAATGATTATTTAATCCCAATTAATTACATGTTGTGACATCAAATTTCAAAACAGAACTTTACAAATAATTTCTTAATTATAGAACGATGTCACAAATTTCTGCCTCCTCCGTCAGTGAATGCTTCACTGGTATTGAGAATTCAGGTGCGAACCATCCATTCACTCATTTCCACACCGAAATTCTCAATACCAGTGAACTCTCAAAGAATGTTTCCCTCTGCTGAAAATTCATGGAGGAGGCAGAAATTTGTGAAATTGCTGTAGAATTAAGAGATTATTTTGAAAATCCTCTTTGGAATTTTGATGTCAACACACGTAATTAATTGGGATTAAACAATCATTATTTGAACCAACCGTTGCCCTTGAGAATATAGTTCAGCATGAAGATTCTTGTCAGTTAATCGCTTACAGCTTCATCATTCAGTTTTCAAATGGTCCAAATTATTTCTATAGCATGAGTTGGGTGTTACATTAAGAAATAATCATACAGAACATGGGACAATTAAACAAAAGGAAAAGAAAGATTTGCATTCTTAAAGCACTTTTCGTTACCCTTGCATGTCTCATAGCACTTTCGAATTATAGGCAATTTGCATTCAGCAAGCTCTCACAAGCAGCAATGTCATAGCGACCAGTCAATCTGTTTTGGGTTCTTGAAGGTTAAATATCGGCCACGGATTATTCCTCCACTCTCTTTTGAAATAGGGACATAAGATCTTTTGAATGCTGAACTGCTGCCTGAGCTGGCTGCTTGAGAGAATGTAAAAGCACCTCTGGCAATGTGGCACTTCTTCAGCTCTGGAGTGTTAGCCTGAATTCTTGTGGAAACCCAGGAGTGGGATTTGAACATGGAATCTTTTGACTCAGATGCAAGACTGCTATCAACCATTGCACAATAAATGCTGGCTTAACGCATCAATTAAAACACTTCAGTGTATTAAAGCACAATTATTCGTAAAGTCCGGTCATCTAACTCAGAAGAAAGATGCTCCATTCATTAAACTTGTAAAAGTGCAGTAACTAACAATGTAAATCTGATATTACATAAAGTGTGGTATTTTTCATTTCCATTCAACAAAATACTTAAACGTTATGGTGCCATGCTACACCTAAAATTACATATTATATTTACAAGATACAGCAGTTACATTTCACACCAAATGTTTTCTGGTCCATAGAGGTTGAGAGCTTTATCCATGGGTTTGAGTCCAACATTGTACTAATGTGGGAGGGCCTTAAATGGTAGCTTTATTATATTGGGCCTTTGCAGCAGCTGTTTCAACCTTCAGGAGTCTCTGAACATTTCATTTTGACGTATAAGCCTTCATCAGGAACAGGGTAGCAAAACATAGAGCACATTTTATCAAATTGATTGCTCTTCACCAGCATTTTGGTCTGCATCCCAGGCAACAGTTCACCATGTGAATGAATTTTTTTTTGATACGGCTGTCTTTGTATCAGCAAAAGAAAACCTATTTCATTGTGCTGTGGTAGTCTCATTCACTTTATTTAATAAATGATAGTTCTAAACAGATCTGGATGTTTAGGGAATGAGCTGGCACATAGAATTATAGAATCCCAACAGTGTTGAAGCATTCAGCCCATCAATTCCATACCAACCATGAAAATAGCATGCCAAATACATCCACCCACCCATCCACCCTATCCCTGTAACCCAGCATTTCCAATGTCTAGTCCACCTTGCCTGCACATCCCTGGACAATCATGGAATGATTCATCAGATTATGTTTTAAATCACAGTGCCATCTGGTGTGATCTGGTGGAAGAGGTGTTCTGTCGAGCTTGAACAGTGTAAGATGCAAAATCTTCAACGAAATTGACCACAGATAGGATTGCTGAGCTCTTCAGACAAAACATAGAAATGGAATGTTAGTTTTGTGGATGTGTATTGTGTGTGTGGGGTGGAGGTGTTTAAGGTAAACACGATTACTGCAGTTTACCTTTCACACATCATTAATAAATACTGAGTTTTCAATATTACGGTTATCCCTATGTGAGGTACATGTAGGCTCTTAACACCGGTTGTCTCGTGGCTTAGTTCTTGACGCAGTAAATCTGATTACTCAGTCTGGAATGCTCAGCTTCACTTTTGGAGATGTCTATAGCTTGTTGCTGTCTGATCATTGTCTTCCTCTGCGTTGTCCAACATTAACTAAAACTACATCCTTGTCATTCCCTACATTTTCTGTTTTTAGCTCCCGCATTGAAAAATACTCACTAAAATTGTCAATACTTTTCATAAGTTTAGTCCTGTCATGTTGAGAACTTCAGTGACATCTTTCTGCTTCAGCACCTTGTGTGCTTTACAGACCGTTCTCTAAGATGATACCGTTTAACTTACGCATCTTCAAGTTCTTGCAATATTCTAGTTTTGGCAAGCCAAATTTGACCTCTCAACCAATGATTTCAAGGAGTAACTTACACCCACATAACCGATCCTGACCAACTGCAGTTTCAGCACGTTGAGGTGGACAGTGGCATCTTACAACTTTTGTAAAATCATGGTGTCATGACCATCAACTTACATTTGAAAATAAAGGGTGATGTACGTTGGATTGGCACCTCAATGACAAATTTTGCACCTATGCCCACTAGAGTGATGTTCCCCCACACCCAAAAGTTAATTTCATATGATATCTTCAGTTTATTGATGTTGTCAAATGTAGTGATAACAGACAATGCATGAAAGCAACTAATACAGTCCAGCGAGACAAGTGATCAATCACAAGGAAACTTGAGCACCTACAAACAATTTCTGGTTCTGATTCTGTTTTCTGACAAGAATTAATCTCCTTTTCTCAGTAGCGTCCACAACTTGCAATTACATCACAGTTTTCATTGAGTAAAATGCCAAATGTACTTCACAAGAGTGACATTAAACAAACACCAAACTACCTAGGGTAGCATAAAGGCAAGCCAACGAACAAGTATCTTAAAGAGCACAAATAAATCAACAAATGGAAAGATTTAAGGATCAAGTTAGAAAGATTATGGTCTGACAGCGATAGATATAACCATCAATTGCAGAAATATATGAGAGGACAGATATTAAAGTGTGCAGAGTTGTTGGAGTGTTATCTCAGTGGACGTTAGAGAGGCAATAAGAATCTCAGTTAATTCATGAGTTTTAAAACAAGAATAGAATTTGACAATATTGCCAACTAAAACACTGTTGAAAAATGTGTTGCTGGAAAAGCGCAGCAGGTCAGGCAGCATCAAAGGAGCAGGAGAGTCGACGTTTCGGGCTAAAATACTGTGCCAAAATATCTGGATAATAGATTGTGAGTGATTTGTGTCTTTGTCCTCTCCTCTCAGGTTGCTGCTCTTACTGTCCTGCAGCATGCACCAACTGTGCCAATGGCTGTGTGTGTAAGGGGAAAACCTCTGAGACATGTACCTGCTGCTCCTGAACAACACGCTCTTCACACACAACCTCTGAAAGACTGTCCATTTGTACTGTATTCCCCAAACTGCATGTCCTCACTGTCTATGCCCTGAGGATTTGTGTATGTTTGTGACCCATTCCAAGTTTATTGAATGTGTCCAATTTGTTTTGTTTTTGTATGAATACTTCAATAAAATTTCAATCTTTGAAACACTTGAAAAGTCATATCTTTTTCTGAAATGAGCGACCATACAATCCGTAGGAAATGACATTGAGCCATCATTGCATGAACAAACCACATTGCATAATATCAAACTGTGAAACCACACTAATGTCTGTGTCAGCTTGGTAAATGAGGTTAAACTCTGTGCTGCTGACCCACTTTCAGGAATAATGGAATGAATAATTCAGTGGTAGTTCTGTTGTTATTCTTATACAGAAATGAAGCAGCATTCCATTAAGACCTATACTATAAATTAGCCAGGCGGCACGGTTTCAGGAATGAATGATTCCTGAAGAAGGGCTCATGCCTGAAACGTCGACTCTCCTGTTCCTTGGATGCTGCCTGACCTGCTGCGCTTTTCCAGCAACACATTTTCAGCTCTGATCTCCAGCATCTGCAGTCCTCACTTTCTCCTAGAATGTTTCTCATGATCCAAAATGGGTGAATTGGTCAGTCTTTGCTGTCTGTCCATCTTTCTGTGTGAAATGAATCCCATGCCTCTGTAACCATTGTCAGAGATTTAGTAAATGATACAAACGTAAAGGAGGCTATTTCAGCCACCTTGGTATTACCGGCTCTCTCTATCACTGTTCTTTCCTGGCACTTCATCTGTCATGTATCTGCTCACTTCATCATTCTATTTTCTTGAGCCTTTTATTATCCACCTCATTGCTTAAGGCAAGGACGTGCTCAGTAAGTATCGACCTGTCAGTTCAACTTTGGTAGTGGAGAAACTTCTAGAAATAATAACTTGGTATAAAATTGTCACACGGACAGCTGTTGATTAATTCGGTATATTCAGCATCTAGCCTGGATTTTATCCCTTCGGTGCTGTCTGTTAAAAGGACCTCAGACTCTGGACGTTTACCCAATAAACACCAAGGAGGATGTGGTGCTGATTTGGAACTGACAAGGAGACTCGCTCTATGAGCAGACAACATGCTGTAAGTACTGGATGATGTTCATTTTTATCACCTTCTTCGCTCGGGAACAGAACGTTGCTGATGTAACAGTAACGGAGGAGTCGAAAGGAGTTGAAAGTTGATTGGACAATTTGGATAATGAGAACTTCACATGTTGACAACCATCAAATCATACAACTCAACCAATCAACATGGGATGCATTCAGGTTTATTGAGGGAGTTCAAAACTAGGGGGCTAATTTTTATGGTGAGACGAAAAGGATTTAAAAAGGACATGAAGCGCAACTTGTTTTTCCACAGAGAGTAGTTCGTGTGTGGAATAAATTGCCAGAGAAAGTGATGGATGCAGGGACAGTTCCAACACTTAAAAGAATTTTGGCTGCGATTATAAATGGGAAAGGTTTGGTGGGATGTGAGCCAAGTGCAGGGAGATGGGACTCGTTAAGTTTGAAAACATGACAGACGTGGCCTGAGTTTCCATGTTCTCTTACTCGAGGTCTCTAATTGCAAATGTTGCACACCCATTTAGAAATAAAATGTTGAATTGCAAATCTTGGAACTACAGGTCAGTCAGTTAAATATTTGTACTGGGGATCATTTTGGATGCAATATTCCTGGACAAAATTGATTGGCATTGAAAGAATAAATTGTTTTATAAATTAACGATACCATATAGTCATGTTAATCACACTTGATAAAGTTCTTTCAAGAAGATTGACAATCCAATAACAGTACACTTGATGTACGCTCTGTGGATTTACAAGAAGCAGGATTGTGGGCAGGAATGCAGGTGATGTTCCCATCTAGACTTGCAAAAGCACTTTCAACACTGTCAAATAAATCTGCATGTCAGTGAAATGGAACCACCTGACATTAATCAGACATGGGAGCATCAACAGAAATGTGGCTCCGGGACTGGTGACTGTGTGTAATGGTGAACATTTTTTAAATATAAATTGGAGGGAAGTATGTAGTAGTCATATACTGCAGACAATATTTTTGACATGTATATAGTGTTTCTGGTCATGTTAGAACCAAAATGGGAAGTGTGAACTGATCTGTTTTCATGTCACCTCCAAGTTTGAATTTAAAAAGGGAGTGATGGTGATATTACTAATTATACATATTTTATACTCAATTCAGTTGGGTATTTGAAACAAGTCAGTCAGGTTGCTTCAGTGACACTGACCCTAACTGACACTGCAAGTAACATTTATTCAAACAAAGATGTAAAGATTATTCACAAAATCATGAAACATGTGATTATTTAAAACTACCCACAATGCAAACAAACACTTTTCATCCTTCAGTTATGGGAAGCTCTGCAGGTTAGTGTGTCCAAACTATTTGTTATATATATGGGCCAATATTACAAATTTAGATTTCAGATTACACATTTTCATCACAATAAATATTAATCACCTGGATGTAGGGATACAAGGCGTGATATTAGACAATCTAAGAATTGTTACAGTGCAGTAGCAGACCATTTGACTGGAGTTTCTGCATCAGTTCTTTGAGTTACCATGATCACGTAGTGCAAAAGCCCCACCAGTCTCCTGTAACTCTACATATTATGTTAATCAGTTACTGACGGGGTGGCATAGTGGCTCAGTGGTTAGCACTGCTGCCTCACAGCACCAGGGACACGGGTTTGATTCCAGCCTCGGACTATTGTCTGTGTGGAATTTGCACATTCTCCCCTTATCTGTGTGGGTTTCCTCCAGGTACTCCCAAATACCGCCACATTCCAAAAATGTGCAGGTTAGGTGAATTGGCCATGCTAAATTGCCCACAGTGTTCAGGGATCTGTAGGGTGCATTTAGTCAGGGGTAAATTTAAATTAGTAGGAGAATACTTTGGATGATCAGTATGGACTTGTCGGGCCGAAGGGCCTGTTTCCACACTGTAGGAGTTCTATAATGTATTGTCTTTTGAGTGCCTCACTTAAATTTATCTCAACAACACTTTCATGCCGTACATTCCTCTCGCTCTGTGAAACCATTTTTGACTTGTATCACAATTACTTCTTTTACAGATTGCTTTAAATCTGTACCCTCTTTTTCATTATTTATGAACTGGAATATCATTCTCCCTATCTCCCATGCTCACACCTTTCACAACCTGGAAACCTTCAATCACATTTCCCTTTGTCTTTTCCTCAGTCAGCCTCACCATTTCCAATCTATCTTCAAAAATGAACACTATATTCCAACTGAGGGCTGATGAGCATCTGGTAAAAGTTTAGTGCATCCTCCCTTCTTCTCTAATCTTCACCATCACTAATAAAGCTGAGAATATTGCATCATTTGCACTCTTTCCCTCTCCTACCGTCATTAATGGGTGATGTGGGAATACTGCCAGATCCCTCTGCAAATGTATGTCCCTTCCATTCAATGCCTTTAATTCATATTGCCTCCTGATATTTTTGTACCAAATGGATCATGTCAACGATTTTTGGGTCATTGCAAAATTACCTTTGTGTTGCTAAAATATCAACATCTCATTTCAAAATTACTGCAGTTTAGGGTGTAGGTTTGCTCGCTGAGCTGGAGGTTTGATATCCAGAAGTTTCATTACCTGGCTAGGTAACATCATCAGTGGCGACCTCCAAGTGAAGCGAAGCTGTTGTCTCCTGCTTTCTATTTATATCTTTCTTCTGGATGGGGTTCCTGGGGTTTGTGGTGATGTCATTTCCTGTTCATTTTCTGAGGGGTTGATAGATGGCATCTAGGTCTATGTGTTTGTTTATGGCATTGTGGTTGGAGTGCCAGGCCTCCAGGAATTCTCTGGCATGTCTTTGCTTAGCCTGTCCCAGGATAGATGTGTTGTCCCAGTCGAAAAGTGTTTTTTTTAATCCATGTGTAGGGCTACTGGGAGAGAGGGTTGTGTCTTTTTGTGGCTAGCTGGTGTTCGTGTATCCTGATGGCTAACTTTTTTCCTGTTTGTCCTACATAGTGTTTGTGGCAGTTCTTGCAAGAAATTTTGCAAGAAAAAAAATACAGTGCGCAGATTCCTCAAGAACAAACCACAACAAGCAGACCAAACACAGCCAGAAACCCTAACCACCTTACCATACATCAAAGAAGTTTCAGGAATGACAACCAGACTACTAAGACCTCTCAGAATCCTAGTAGCACACAAACCCACCAACACTCTCAAACAAAAACTAACACACTTAAAAGACCCAGTACATCCCATGGACAAAACCAAAGTCATCTACAAAATTTCATGCAAGGACTGCCACAAACACTATGTTGGACAAACAGAAAGAAAGTTAGCCATCAGGATACACTAACACCAGCTAGCCACAAAAAGACACGACCCTCTCTCCCTTGTAGCCCTACACATGGATTTAAAAAAACCACCTTTTCAAATGGGACAACACATCTATCCTGGGACAGGCTAAGCAAAGGCATGCCAGAGAATTCCTAGAGGCCTGGCACTCCAACCACAATGCCATAAACAAACACATAGATCTAGATGCCATCTATCAACCCTCAGAAAACGAATAGGAAATGACATCACCACAAACCCCAGGAACCCCGCCCAGGAGAAAGATATAAATAGAAAGCAGGAGACAACAGCTTCGCTTCACTTCACTTGGAGGTCGCCACTGATGATGTTACCTAGCCAGGTAATGAAACGTCTGGATATCAAACCAACAGCTCAGCGAGCAAACCTACACCCTAAACCTCAACCTGAGCTACAAACCTTCACAAACTTTGCAAAATTTACTGCAATGTCAGTGTGTGCTTTCAGATGTCCTGAGTTGGGAAATGCTATATTATTGAAAATTATTCCTTACAGTTGGCACTCGACTCTGGGGTTTCTTATCAATGTGATACAGTGTTAAGCTGCATCACAACTGGGAAACATAAACACGATTATTCCCAATACCCACATTTTGGTGACATGGTGACAGACATGCAGGTACTCTCCTCACTGACAGGAATCTTAATATTGAAGCAGTAACACCATGGAGCCATTCACTCCACCATCCCTGATACTGCCCCATCACCATCTGGTTTCACCACATCCACCAAACTACACCAGACTGCACTGTGACGTCTAATTACCTTTTATCAGCTGTGGATTGTTCAGGTTTGACCATGTTCATTGCAGGTTACCTTATGTGTGTGAATATCACTTCACTAATGAACAGAATTGCAGTTATCAAGCAAAAAGGCAAATTTATTTTAGTAACTGATACGAAACACAAATTTACAAAATCGATTCACATGCAATTCATCAGTTTATACTAAAATAAAACTCTGGATCTACATACTGAGGACATACACCTTTGGGAATACAGTACAAATGGACAATCTTTCAGAGGTTGTGTCTGAAGAGCGTGTTGTTCAGGAGCAGCAGGTACATGTCTCAGAGGTTTTCCCCTTACACACACAGCCATTGGCACAGTTGGTGCATGCTGCAGGACAGCAAGAGCAGCAACCTGAGAGGAGAGGACAAAGACACAAATCACTCACAATCTATTCGGTCACTGAAAGCTCCCACAGCCTCCCATGACAGCACCCAGCTCCTCCCTCACAAACCCATCTGTCTCCCATCTCCCAGTCACCCCCCTGAAGAGGCTCAGCAACACATCCCAGTGAGAGACAGTTTGAGGGAAGATGTTCCTCTCACTATCGCCACAACACGGTTTCTAATGAGAAGTCGATAAGATCAGCGCTTTCCGATGGCAACCTCAGACATTGCTTTAAGCAGCAGCTTCTGGTCTGGAGATTCTTCCGATTGGTCATTGTAGAAATCGGATGGCAATTCAATCCGGTGTCATCCCGGATCATGTGTCTGTCTGTGGTGTCCCTGTGTGAGTTGTGCCCAGGACTATGTGTCACACCAATAGAACGGGAGCAGTTTGAAAGCCTGTCCCAGTCACTCACTTTTCTGGCAGCGTCCAGCTTTGCTGGTGGCACATTGACAGTTGGAGCATCTGCAGGTGTTTTCACAGGAGCAGGATCCTGAAAAGAGGAAAAACACAGAGAGTGAGTGGTGTGCACCGCCCAGCAATGGCCCCAGGCACGGGCTGGGCCCGGGGCCCGGCTCTTTGTGCCATTGCCCTGGGCTGCAGTGAGTTGAAGAAGCAGCCTGGCCTCCCTGCAATGCTGCTGGCTCCCAGTCAGACTGAGGTCCCGCACTGGGACACTGTGCACCAAGCCCCACTCACCATCCAGGCACACACAGGGCTTCGGCTCCGACATCTCACCAACTTCTTCTGCAGCTTCGAGCCGGCTCCAATCCGCGCTTCTCCACCTTGTGCCGTTTGCTGAAGCCGAGCCGATCTTTATGAGATTGTGATGGGAGGCGAACCGGCTGCAAAACCGGGCAACGCGCGGCCCGGCGCTACCTGAATGCACACGGCCCAGCGGAGTGAGTCAGCGGCTGGAGGTTTGAATTGCAGCCGCTTCCTTCATTCACAGCACGGCCCTCAGGGATTTCTCAATCAGTGGAATGTGTCAGCATTTCCTGTGGGATCAGCCAGTGTCCGAGCGTCTGCAACACGATTCCCCGCCACGGTCTGGGGGAGGCAGGGACAGCACTTTCTGTTTGACCTGACATTTCCTCTTTCCACTCGGGATATTTGCTGCTTTCCAATCGCTCTCCCAGCTCATAGAATCATCGAATCATACAGGACAGAGTGACCTTTCCCCCACCGAGCCGACCCCGCCGTTTGATCAGGGCTGAGATGTTTATTAACTCTGTTCTCCTGCCTCCTCCCCAGATCCTTCAAGCACCTTGTTCGTCAACAATCTGTTTCTCTCAGAGAACAAGCCGCTCTCGACAGCCTTCTGTGGCAATGCTTCCCCCAGATTCCCCACAAAGTGTTCCCCCACCTCTCACCTCAGTCACTTGTCTTATTAGCATGTGGCACTGCAGGAATTCTGAATAATGGTGTAGAGTACTGCAACGTGAAAACATTTTACCTTATATCAACTTTGCTTCTTCACCACATTGCTCTAAATCTGTACTGTCTCGTCATCACTGGTTTATGAGTTGGAATAACTCCTTTTCCCTGTGTGTCATGCCCAGCTCGTTCACAACATTGAAAATTTCAACACCATTTCCTCGTCTTCTCCTCTCCAAGGAAAACTGTCTCACCATTTCCAATCTATCTTCAAAACTGAAGACAATACTCCAGCTGCTTTGTGACACGTGTCTTATACTGTACAGGATCAATGTAACCTCCCTATTCCTGTATTCCACACCATTGTGAATCATTCCTAACATATCACATGCTAATCAGGCAAGTGACTGAGGTGTCAGTGGGGAAGATCTTTGGGGCCGGTTATAATTGTTTTAGTTTTAAAATAGTTATAGAAAAGCATCAACCTGATCTAAAAATTGACGTTCAAAATTGGAGGTAGGCCAATTTGAGGGTGTTCAGCAACAACTTTCAGAAGTTGATTGGAGGCAGATATTCACAGGACAGCTGGGAAGTGGGAGGCCTTGCAAAATGCGGTGATGGGAGTCCAGGCGCAGTGTGTTCCTGTTAGAATGAAGCTCAAGGTTGTTAGGTGTAAGGAATGCAGGAGGATTAGGAAAATTGAGGCATGGCGAAGATAAAGAAGGAGACCCCATATGTCAGATATAGACAGCTGGGACTGAATGGATCCCTTGAGGAGTATAAGGGAATGAGGAGTGAACTCAAAAGGGAAGCCAGGTGGGCAAAAAGAGAACATGGGAGATAGCTTTGGAAAATAGGCTAAAGGAGAATCCAGCAAGATTCTACAAATATATTAATGCCAAATGAGTTACTAGGGAAAAAAATGACCCTCATCAAGATCAACAAGGCTGGTCATGTGTGGAACAGTAAGAGATGGGTGAAATATTAGAAGAGTACTTCACATCAGTGTTTACTGTGGAGAAGGATATGGAAGGTGGAGAAGGAAACAGTGAATTCTTGAAAAGTATTCATGCAGCAGATGATGAGGCACTGGACTTCTTAAAATTCATTTTAAAAATTCCCAGGTCCTGCTCAGGTGTACTCCACAACTTTGTGGGAAGCTAGGGAAGTGACTCCTGGGCCCCTTTTGAGATATTTGTGTCATTTGGGTAGACTGGTGAGCCTGATGTCAGTCACGGGAAAGTTGTTGGAAGTCATTCTGAGTGTCAGTATTTGCATGTGCTTAGAAAGGCAAGGAATGCTGAAGCATCGTCAACTTGGCTTTGTTTGTGGGAAATGGTGTCTCAATAACATGATTAAGTTTTTGCAGAAGTGACAAATAAGATTAATGAATGCAGGGTAGTCGATACTGTCAACATGGACATCATCAAGGCATTCAAAAAGGTTCTGCATGGTAGACTGTTTAACAAAGTTAGAATGTATGGAATATAGGGAGAGTAAGCCATTTGGTGCAGAGAAGGTAGGAGACAAAGAGAATGGTAGGATGGTTGCTTTTCAGACTGGAGGCCTGTGATCAATGGTGTGCTGCAATGATTGGTGCTGGGTCCAGTGCTTCCTGACATTAATATAAATGATTAGGATGTGAATATAGGAGGCATGATTAATATGTTTGCCAGTGACACCAAAACTGGTGATGTAAGTAGACAGCAAGGAAGGTTTTCTCAGAGTACATCAGGACCTTTTTCAGATGGACTAATGGCCCGAGAAGTAGCAGATGGATTTGAACTTAGAGAAATGTGAGGTGTTTCATTTTGGTGTTTTAAATCAGGGCAGGACATTAACTCTTAATATTGATTTCCTTGGGAGTGTTGCTGAACAAAGACACCTTGGGGTGCAGGTTCGTAGTTCCTTGAAATTGGAGTGATATGTAGACAGGGTAGTGCTGAAGTCATTTGGTGCACTTGCCTTTATTGATCAGTGCAGCGAGTATAGGAGTTGGGATGTCACGTTGTATCTGTACAGGATATTGGTACGGCCACTTCTGGAATACTGTATTCATTGCTGGTCTCCCTGGTATAGAAAGGATATTGTGAAACTTGAAAGTGTTCAAAAAATATTTTAAAAAGTTGTTGCTGGGGTTCGAGAGTTGAGCATTGGAGACAGGCTGAATACGTTGGGATTGTTTTCCCTGGAGTGTTGGAGGCTGAGAGGTGACCATTTAGGGGTTTATAAAATCATGAGGGACATCAGTAGGGTGAATAACCAAGGTCTCTTTCCCAGTGTATGGGAAAAAGAGTATATGTTTAAGGTGGTAAGGGAGAGATTTCAAAGGGACATAAGGTGCAACTGTATTCATGCAGAGGGCGGTGTATGTATGGAATGAACTGCCTGAGGAAGTGGTGGAGGCTGGTACAATTACAACATTTAAAACGCAGCTGAATGTGTACATGAATGGGAAAGTTTTTGGGGTATGGGCAAAATGCTGGCAAATGGAACTAGATGAATTTAGGACATCTGGTCAGAATGGACAAGTAACTGTGCTCTCCACCAGTCCTGCCATCTTGAAATCCTTGACACAAATACTGCCATGTCCCTCTATTCCTGTTCCACTCAGAAAAGAAGCCATTCTTGTTTACTGCAACTCCATGTTTTACCATGAAATGTATCACCTCACAGTTTGCCACAATGAATTTCATCAGTCACTTCTTTACCCACACCAACCACTTGTCTTCACCCATTGGCAGCTCTACATTACCTTCCTCACACTTTATAAGGTTTCTGAGTGTTGTATCGCCTGCAAATTTGAAATTGCCTCATGCACTGCAAGATTTTTTTTGCAAGGTTTGTGAAGGTTTGTAGCTCAGGTTGAGGTTTAGGGTGTAGGTTTGCTCGCTGAGCTGTAGGTTTGATATCCAGATGTTTCATTACCTGGCTAGGTAACATCATCAGTGTCTTCACTTCACTTAGAGATCGCCACTGATGATGTTACCAGGTAATGAAACGTCTGGGTATCAAACCTACAGCTCAGCGAGCAAACCCACACCTGAGGGCCGTGTTGTGAATGAAGGAAGCGGCACAAGTCCTGGGCACAACTCACACAGGGACACCACAGACAGACACATGATCCGGGATGACACCGGATTGAATTGCCATCCGATTTCTACAATGACCAATCGGAAGAATCTCCAGACCAGAAGCTGCTGCTTAAAGCAATGTCTGAGGTTGCCATCGGAAAGCGCTGATCTTCTCGACTTCTCATTAGAAACCGTGTTGTGGAGATAGTGAGAGGAACATCTTCCCTCAAACTGTCTCTCACTGGGATGTGTTGCTGAGCCTCTTCAGGGGGGTGACTGGGAGATGGGAGACAGATGGGTTTGTGAGGGAGGAGCTGGGTGCTGTCATGGGAGGCTGTGGGAGCTTTCAGTGACCGAATAGATTGTGAGTGATTTGTGTCTTTGTCCTCTCCTCTCAGGTTGCTGCTCTTGCTGTCCTGCAGCATGCACCAACTGTGCCAATGGCTGTGTGTGTAAGGGGAAAACCTCTGAGACATGTACCTGCTGCTCCTGAACAACACGCTCTTCAGACACAACCTCTGAAAGATTGTCCATTTGTACTGTATTCCTCACTGTGCATGTCCTCATTGTGTAGATCCTGAGTTGTATTTTAGTATAAACGAATGAAATGTGTGTGAATTGTTTTTTAAAATTTACATTATGTATCAATGAATAAAGCAGATTCTTACAGTTGCTTTGATATGTGCAAGTCTGTTCATTACTGACATGATATTTACCATCGTAATGTAACCTGTGTGGAATATGTTCAAATCTCAACAGTCCACTACCCGTCGAAGGTAACTTGAAACCACATTGCCATTTGGCGCAATCTGGTGGAAGCAGTGAACCCAGGTGTTGGTGGACCACTGTGAGGAAAGGTGGAGTGAATATCTCCAAAGTGTCATTGCTTAAATTTTAAGTTTCATGATAGTCAGGAGAGTGCCTGCATCTCCATCAACATGACATGAAAAGTTGAATATTGGGAATAATTGTGTTTGTGTTTCCCAATTGTGATGCAGTTTAACACTGTGTCACATTGATTAGGAACCCCACATTGCTGTGCCAACTGTAAAGAATGATATTCAATGACATGGCACTTTTCACAACCACAGAAAGTGCACTCAGGCAATGCTTTTGAAATGCGTAGTTGGCATTTCAGAAATACATGACTAATTTTACAGAGACCCACAAATGTTGACAAGATGCATTTTGTTCGAAAACACGGTGAGGTGGTATAAATTAAAGGAATTGAATTTAAAGAGTATGCATTAGCAAGGGATCTGGCAGTATTTAAGCATCATGCATTAATAACAGGTACAGAGCACAATAATACAATATTCGAGGCTTTGGGATCCCGACAATATGGAGGCAGGCCATTTGACCCATTGCGTGAACACTGCACTCTTTTGAGAGAGCTTTAGACTGCAGACTTTCCTGGTAAATGCATAAGGATTAACAGCGTAGTTAAAGGAGGAATTGATGCTGATTAGGAACCAACAAGGAACCTTACTTTGGAATCAGGCACTATGATTATAGTCCTGGATGAAGTTTATTTTGATCATGTACTTCTCTAAGGAAGAGGATGTTGTTGAAGTCACAATTATGGAGGAGTTCAAAGTTGTTTGGACTAGTTAGATAACAGGGATTTCAACTGCTGATCACCATCAAGACAGAAAAGTCAAGAGAATTGACATGGGATGCATCCATGTTTAATATAGTACAGACAGAAATAATGGTGGATTCAGCCACAATATTCTGATCCTTTGCTTTACTGTCTTGACTCCATGGAATGAGCGGTTTGTCTTATGACAGTTTAGGCCTGTACTCTCGAGAGTTTAGAAGAATGAGAAGAGATCTAATTGAAGTATATGAGCTGACAAAGGGGATTGATAAAGCTGACAGAGACAGAATGTTTCCTCATACAGAGCAATTTAGCAGTCAAAATTTGAAAATAAAGAGTAGCAGATTTAAAACAGAGATGAGGAGAAATCCCTTCTCTGAAAGAGTCTCGACCATCTAAATTCACCACCCCAGAGGGCAGCGGATGCTGGGACATTGAGTAAAATTAAGGAGGAGATAGATTTTTAATAAATTGTGTGTTGAAGGGAAATGGGAGCTGACAGGAAAATGGAGTTGTGGTCAAGATGTGGTCAGCCATGATCTTGTTAAAAGGTAGACCTGACTGAAGGGACTGAGTAGCTTCCTCCAGCTCTTAGTTCTTATGTTTTTATGCTGGAGGCCTGAAGAATTGCAGCTCTTGCAAAATGTTTAAAGAAAGAGTTGAGAGATAAACCCAGTAACTACAGTGTAGTTACTTTTAACACTGGTAATTGAGAAATAGTCCCTGGCAAAATTAATTGGCACTTAAAAAAATCATATGTTTATCACTAAAAGTTAATCCACATTTTGAAAGAAAAATCAGCATGCTTTTTATGAACACTTGGAGATGTTGATGGGGACAGTGTGGTTGAGATGCTGCTTCTGGACTTTCAAGAGTCTGGATTATTGACAGCAATGCAGGCGACGTCGTGTAGCTTGACGTTGCAAAAATTATTTGACAAAGTACCAACTAATCTGTATGTCAGTGAAATTAAATCATCTGATCCTGAAGGGACATGGAAACATTAACGCAAAAATGGCTCAGAATACAGAGAGTGTACTGGTGAACAGTTTTTCAGAAAGAAGAGATTATACAGTAATGATATCCTGCAGTCAATAGTTTTGATTATTGTATTTCTGATACTGTTATGTCCAAAATAAAAATTGTGAACTGTTCCCTTTTCTTATCCCACTCCTTCACTTGTCACAATAAAGTTTGAATTTGAAAAGTGGATGATGGTGATATTGCTAATTATATATATTTTATACTCTTTTCAGCTGAGTATTAGAAACAAGTCAGTCAGATTGCTTCAGTATAAAGTAATGAACTCATGTATCACAAATAAAACTTAGTCAAGTAAACATATAAAGATCATTCACAAGATATTTAAACTACGCAACTATATAAAACCATGCTGTGTGAAAACAAATGCTTAGGGAGAAAATGTTCAACTTTCATAGAGTTATCTTTAATTATTTTGGCAAAATAATGGTTAAATTGAAGAAAACAACTAATCACAGATTGTCCCAAAATGTTGGTCTGCAGCCAAAGTCAATTTCCACACAAGTTGTTGTTGCTGATATTTCGTTCTGTATCAATAATGGTTTGCTGATGTAATATTTTTCTGGAGACAGTAGTGATAGATTCCAATCTCACGTTTTGGAAGATCCCACTTGAGATGATCAAACCTTGTTGATTCTCAACTTATAAACATTGATGAAAGAGTGTTTGGAAAAGTGGGAAAGATGTTGTTTCTGAAGGAAGATTTCTCAGAATATGTCCAAAGTCAGTAGATTCTACATTTGCATAGCTAGTCTCATGTAACCTCCGTCTGAAAATACTGAAGACTCAGTAAGCCCAGTCAAGTAAACCATAAACCAATGCGGCTCAGTTTTTGTTGCAGCCCATCTGCTTTGCTTTGTAAAATGTTGCTTACAAACATTCAAGATATATAGAGCTGTTTAATCATCAATATTATGAATTAATATTTCAGGTGACACATCTTCATAACGATAAAGATTAATCACCTAGAGGTGGGGATAAAAGGCACAATATCACACAGTCATAGAATCTCAGAACTGTTCCAATGCAGAAGGAAACCATTTGACTATTGTCTAAGTCCCCTGGACCTGACTACTTGCATTCTCAGATCCTCAAAGAAGTAGTAGTTAATACATTAGTTGTAATTGTCTAGAAGTCTTTGGATTTTCTAGAAGTACTGTAGCATGGAGCTGCCAATGTGACAGCCCTATTCAAAAAGGGAGGGAGGCATTAAGCAGGTAACCATAGGCTGATTAGCATAACATCTATTGTTGGAAAAGTATTGGAATCAGTCATAAGGAAGTACGAGCAGCACATTTGGAAAATCATAATCAAATCAAGCAGAGCCAAGCATGGATTCATGAAAGGAAAATCATAGCTGACTAGTTTCGTCGTTCTTTTTAGGAAGTCTCTACCAGAGTGGTTAGAGGGTGACAGTATATGTGGTTATTTTGACTCCCAGAAAGCATTTGACAATGTACCTTACAAAATATTAGGTCATACGATAAAAGCCCATGGTGTTGGAGGTAGCATATTGGCATGGATAGAGAATTAGCTAATGGTTAGGAGAGAGCTAGTGGGGATAAGGGTTTCTTTTTCAGGTTGGTAGTGGGAATCCACAGGGATCAATGCAGTGACCACAACTGTTTCCAATATTTGTTCATGACTTGGACGAAGGTATGAATGTACTGTAGCCAAACTTGCAGATGACACAAAAAGATGAAACAGCAAGCAGTTGGCAAATGGAGTCTAATGTGGGAAAATGTGAAGTTGTTCATTTTGGAAATGACGGTATTACTTAAACAGGAGAAACTGCAGAAAGCTGCAACACAAAGGGACATGGGGGTACTTGTCTATGAAGCACAGGAAGTTAGCAGGCAAGTGCAGCGAGTATGCAGGAAGGCTAATGGAATGATGGAGCTTAAGAGGAGGGAAGTCTTCCTGCAACTGTTCAAGGTGCTGGTGAGACCACATCTGGAGTACTGTGAGCAGTTTTTAATCCCCTTATTTGAGGAAAGATCTTATTTCATTGGAGACAGTTCAGAGAAGGTTTGCTTGGATAATTCCTGGTTTGGAGGGACTGTCTTATGAGTAAAGGTTAAACAGACTGGGACTCCACACATTGGAACTTAGAAGAATGCAAGGTAATCTCATTGAAATGAATAGAATCTTTAAAGGGCCTGGCAGGATAAGTGTTGATAAGATGGTTCCTTTTAAGGGAGAGTCCAGGGCCAAAGGGCATAATCGTGGAATAAAGAGGTACTGACTTAAGACTGAGATGAGCAGGAATTTCTTCTCTCAGAGTGTTGTAAGTCTTTGGAACTCCTTGCCACAGAGAGCTGTGGGGACACAGCCCTTGTATATATTGAAAGCTGATCATAGGAGGTTATGGGGAAAGGGCAAGAAAGTGGACATGACAAGTGTCAGATCAGCCATGAAGCAATTGAATGGTGTAGCATGTTTGAGGGGCTCATTGACTGATTCCAGCTTCTATTTTCTATGTGCTTATGAACATCCAAGGAACAGGAGCAGGAGAATTGACATTTCGTCCCTAATAAAGGGCTTATGCCCAAACCATCAATTCTCCTGCTCCTCGTATGCTGCTTGACCTGATGTGCCTTCCCAGCAACACACTCTCGACTCTGATCTCCAGCACCTGCAGTCCTCACTTTCTCCTGTGTGCTTATGGTCTAACTCCGTGAGTCAGCAAGAGAATAAGGGTTGTCTAGTTAAGATAATGGACCAAAGTATGGACTTACAACAGGAACAACATCCTCCAGGAAAGGCATTCAAGAAATAAAAAATTCTGTAGAGGAGAAATGTTTTACAGACCAATTGAGCTCAAGATCAGAATCAAAGTCAACAGTCCTCAAGCTAAAGACTTACTAATCTTACACATCAAACAGCGATCTATTCTGGAAGAATTGTGCAATCTTCAGATGACTGCTATGAATTAAGTAGGAATAGATGAGTGGTACCAAATGTAAAAGAGGTTATTCTATGAACATATGTTAACTATCGGCGCAAAGGTTTGGAGAAGATAGTGCTTCAGGTAGTACAGTCATAGAGTCATAGAGATGTACAACATGGAAACAGACCTTTCAGTCCAACTCATTCATGTTGACCAGATATCCCAACCCAATCTAGTCCCACTTGCCAGCACCCAGCCCATATCCCTTCAAACCCTTTCTATTCATATACCCATCCAGATGCCTTTTAAATGTTGCAATTGTACTGTCCTCGACCACTTCCTCCGACGGCTCATTCCATACACATACCACCCTCTGCATGAAAAGTTACCCCTTAGGTTTCTTTTATATCTTTCCCCTCTCACCCTAAACCTATGCCCTCTAGTTCTGGACTCCCCGGCCCCAGGGAAAAGTCTTTGTCTATTTACCCTATCCATGCCCCTCATGATTTTATAAACCTCTATAAGGTCACCCCTCAGCCTCCAATACTCCAGGAAAAACAGCCCCAAACTATTCAGCCTCTCTCTATAGCACAATTCCTCCAACCCTGGCAACATCCTTGCAAATCTTTTCTGAATCCTTCAGATTAAATTCTGAAAAAGTTCATGTTGAAGTCTTACTAACCATCATCCTATTTGATGATGTTGCATTGTTTTTGGGAAGAGAATCAGATATGTAGCATCACTTTCTCTCTGGATCCTGATATTCTTGAACAAGTTTTCCTGCATAATCATTGCATCTTGTACATATGCTATCATGCAGTAAACAACTTCTTCTTTGTAGGACAAGTGTCTCTTCCTGTTAAGACTCACCAATGCTCTAAATTAGACAGGCCCTTAGATAGCCCCCGGGTTTGATTCCAGCCTTGGGTGACTACTTATGTGGAGTTCGCACATTCTCCCCATGTCTGCATGAGTTTCTGCTGGCTGCTCTGGTTTCCTCCCACAGTCCAAAGATGTGCAGGTTAGGTGGATTGGCCATGCTAAAAATTGCCCTGTCTGTCCAGGGATGTGCACACTATGTAGATTAGCCATGCTAATAGGATGAGGGCTGTGTTGGGCTAGGATATACTTCAGAGGATTGGTGAGGACTCGATGGGCTGAATTGCTTCTGTCTTCACTGATGGGATTCTATGATATCACAGGCATGAGGATTTATGGTAGCATGATACCTCAATGACTCAGGGCCGCATATGGCACTCAGTTTTGGAAAGATTTTTCTAGGCTTCAGGTATGAACTTATAAGCCATGATCTATGATTTTAAAAAAAGAGTTTGGTCAATGATAACCCCAGGATGTTTATCATGGAGAATTCAACAATGGTAATGCTGTTCAACGCCAACATGAGTTGATTAGATTCTCCTTTCTTAAAGATTGTCATTACCTGGGACCTGAGTGGTATGAATGTCAACTCACCTCTTAGCAGCCCAACCCTGAATGTTATTGAGGATCAGTGGTGCTGGAAGAGCACAGCAGTTCAGGCAAATGTGCTCTTCCAGCACCACTGATCCAGAATCTGGTTTCCAGCATCTGCAGTCATTGTTTTTACCTTGAATGTTATTGAGATCTTGCTGTATATCAGTTTCAGTAGCTGAAGAATTGTGAACGACAATAAATGCTGAACACTTCATAGGGTGGCAAGAGTGAAATTGCATTATTTTCCTATTTAAATAGTTGGATTATTGGTCTCATTCATTACCAAAATTAAAATGTAGTTTTCTTCAGGTTCCAATATTTATACTTACTTCCTGAGATGGTTCTCAACATCTTTTTGTTTGTTTTGCAGCTTATGTCAGGTTGCTGTAAGCGACACTACAGTGTCAGCATAAAGATTGGTATTGGTAAATGCTTAGTTTCCAGGATACCCTTTTAGCCTAAGAATGATGCACGTTATAAGGAAGTAAACCTAAAAGAAACACAACAAAATAGTCTTTTGTGCTTAAGAGAATCCTTTTTCATGTGACTGGAGTTCACATTCTGTACTCATCGCTCAGGCAATGGGAACAAATACTTTTGTTTTGAAATGATGCAATGTGAATACTAATATAAACAGATCGAATTCCTTTGCTTGTTTAAATAAAGGAATATTAGGAAGGAACTGGTCAGTCACAACAAACAGGATACTACAACTACAACATGTAGGATTGGTTAAAAACAGAATAATACTTTATATTTATTCCAATTGAATTAAAGTTGTCACAAAGACGACTAAAGCTCCATGGTGATTGCCAGTGAATGTTCTGAAAATCTGCTGACACTCTGCCAATATTAGCAGGCATGAATTCAAATGCCCAGGGGATGGGACAGCTCAGACAAAGAATAATGGATATTTACACAGGACCTAACACATCCTCAGCTTATCCCAAGCCATTTTCCAGTCATTTAAGGACTTTTGAGGTGCAGTCACTGGGATGTTATTAAGGACTACATGTGTACATATTGATCTTTAGTTTTAGATTATGATCCTGTGAAAAATCATTTCAAAATAATTTATCATAAATAGTGAAACACTATGAATAAAGTAAGTTGGCAGTGTTTGCAGAGGAATAAGACGGTGTTATTTTCTGGGTCTGTAGATTGTGAAGGAGCAAAAATGGCCTTTGCAGTGATATGTACTTCTCGTCAGATGTGTGAGTTTAAAGAGAGTTTAAAGGTTACTGCGGATTATATCTGCCATAAATGCTGTTGGATGCAAATCTTATCAGATCGAGCGGATCAGTTGGAGACGCAGATAGAAGCGATGAGGAATTTGCAACAGTAACAGTATGTGATGGATGGCAGTTATAGAAAGGGGGAAAGTCTCAGATCAGTCACATAGATGGGTTAGCTCCAGGAAGGGTAAGAGAGGTAGGCAGCTAGAGCAGGAGTCTTTTGTGGATATACCCATTTCAAATAGGTATGCTGTTTTGGAAAATGTAGGGAATGATGGATTCTTAGGAGAACGTAGCACGAACAGCCAAGTTTCTGGTATTGAGACTGGCTCTAATGCAACGAGGGTTACGTCAGCTTCCAAGAGATCAATTGTGTTAGGGGATTCTGTAGTCCGAGGTACAGACAGACGTTTCTGTGGCCAGCAGAGAAAAAGCAGGATGGTGTGTTGTTTCCCTGGTGCCAGGATCAAGGATGTCTCAGAGTGGGTGCAGAATGTTCTCACGGGGGAGAGGGGCCAGCAGGAGGTCATTGTCCACATTGGAACCAATGACATTGGAAGGAAAAAGGTTGAGACTCTGAAGGGAGATTACAGAGAGTTAGGTAGAATTTTTAAAAGGAGGTCCTCAAGGGTAGTAATATGTGGATTACTCCCAGTGCTACGAGCTAGTGAGGGCAGGAATAGGAGGATAGAGCAGATGGATGCATGGCTGAGGAGCTGGTGTATGGGAGAAGGATTCACATTTTTGGATCATTGGCATCTCTTCTGGGGTAGAAGTGACCTGTACAAGAAGGACGGATTGCACCTAAATTGGAAGGGAACTAATATACTGGCAGGGAAATTTGCTAGAGCTGCTTGGGAGGATTTAAACTAGTAAGGTGGGGGGTGGGACCCAGGGAGATAGTGAGGAAAGAGATCAATCTGAGACGGGTACAGCTGAGAACAGAAGTGAGTCAAACAGTCAGGGCAGGCAAGGACAAGGTAGGACTAATAAACTAAACTGCATTTATTTCAATGCAAAAGGGCCTAACAGGGAAGGCAGATGAACTCAGGGCATGGTTAGGAACATGGGACTGGGCTATCATAGCAATTACAGAAACATGGCTCAGGGATGGGCAGGACTGGCAGCTTAATGTTCCAGGATACAAATGCTACAGGAAGGATAGAAAGGGAGGCAAAAGAGGAGGGGGAGTAGCATTTTTGATAAGGGATAGCATTACAGCTGTGCTAAGGGAGGATATTCCCGGAAATACATCCAGGGAAGTAATTTGGGTGGAACTGAGAAATAAGAAAGGGATGCTTACCTTATTGGGATTGTATTATAGACCCCCCAATAGTCAGAGGGAAATTGAGAAACAAATTTGTAAGGAGATCTCAGCTAACTGTAAAAATAATAGTGTGGTTATGGTAGGGGATTTTAACTTTCCAAACATCAACTAGGACTGCTAAAGGTTTAGATGGAGAGGAATTTCTTAAATGTGTACAAGACAATTTTCTGATTCAGTATGTGGTTGTACCTACTGGAGAAGGTGCAAAACTTGACCGACTCTTGGGAAATAAGGCAGGGCAGGTGACTGAGGTGTCAGTGGGGGAGCACTTTGGGGCCAGTGACCATAATTCTATTCTTTTTAAAATAGTGATGGAAAAGGATAAACCAGATCTAAAAGCTGAAGTTCTAAATTGGAGAAAGGCCAATTTTGACAGTATTAGGCAAGAACTTTCAAAAGCTGATTGGGGGCAGATTTTGTAGATAAAGGGATGGTTGGAAAATGGGAAGCCTTCAGAAATGAGATAACAAGAATCCAGAGAAAGTATATTCTTGTCAGGGTGAAAGGGAAGGCTGTAGCTATTGGGAATGCGGAATGACCAGAGAAATTGAGGGTTTGGTTAAAAAAAAGAAGGAAGCATATGTCAGGTACACATAGGATAGATCGAATGAATCCACAGAAGATCGTAAAAGTAGGAATATACTTAAGAGGGAAATCAGGAGGGCAAAAAGGGGACATAAGATAGCTTTGGCAAATAGAATTAAGGAGAATCCAAAGGGGTTTTACAAATATATTAAGGACAAAAGCGTAGGGAGAGAATAGGGCCCCTCAAAGATCAGCAAGGCAGCCTTTTGTGGAGCCACAGAAAATGGGGGAGATACTAAATGAATATTTTGCATCAGTATTTACTGTGGAAAAAGATATGGAAGATATAGACTGCAGGGAAGTAGATGGTGACACCTTGCAAAATGTCCAGACTACAGAGGAGCAAGTGATGGATGTCTTGAAATGGTTAAAGGTGGATAAATCCCCAGAACCTGATCAGGTGAACCCAAGAACTCTGTGAGAAACTAGAGATGTTTGTATCGTCAATAGTCACAGGTGAGGTGCCAGAGGACTGGAGGTTTGCAAACATGGTGCCACTGTTTAAGAAGGGTGGTAAGGACAAGCCAGGGAAGTATAGAGCAGTGAGGCTGACCTCGGTGGTGGGCAAGTTGTTGGAGGGAATCCTGAGGGACAGGATGTACATGTATTTGGAAAGGCAAGGACTGATTCGGGATAGTCAACATGGCTTTGTGCATGGGAAATCATGTCTCACAAACTTGATTGAGTTTTTTGATGAAGTAACAAAGAAGGTTGATGAGGGCAGAGCAGTAGATGTGATCTATATGGACTTCAGCAAGGCATTCGACAAGGTTCCCCATGGGAGACTGATTAGCAAGATTAGATCTCATGGAATAAAAGGAGAACTAGCCATTTGGATACAGAACTGGCTCAATGGCAGAAGACAGAGGGTGGTGGTGGAGGGTTGTTTTTCAGACTGGAGGCCTGTGACCAATGGATTGCCACAAGGATCGGTGCTGGGCCCTCTACTTTTTATAATTTACATAAATGATTTGGATGCGAGCATAAGAGGTACAGTTAGTAAGTTTGCAGATGACACCAAAGATGGAGGTGTAGTGGACAGCGAAGAGGGTTACCTCAGATTACAACAGGATCTTGACCAGATGGACCAATGGGCTGAGAAGTGGCAGATGGAGTTTAATTCAGATAAGTGTGAGGTGCAGCAACTTGGGAAAGCAAATCTTAGCAGGACTTGTACACTTAATGGTAAGGTCCTAGAGAGTGCTGCTGAACAAAGAGACCTCGGAGTGCAGGTTCATAGCTCCTTGAAAGTGGAGTCGCCAGTAGATAGAATAGTGAAGGTGGCATTTGGTATGCTTTCCTTTATTGTTCAGAGTATTGAGTACAGGAGTTGGGAGGTCATGTTGCGGCTGTCCAGGACATTGGTTAGGCCACTGTTGGAATATTGCATGCAATTCTGGTCTCCTTCCTATCGGAAAGATATTGTGAAACTTGAAAGGGTTCAGAAAAGATTTACAAGGATGTTGCCAGGGTTGGAGGATCTGAGCTACAGGGAGAGGCTGAACAGGCTGGGGCTGTTTTCCCTGGAGCGTCAGAGGCTGAGAGGTGATCTTATAGAGATTTACAAAATTATGAGGGGCATGGATAGGATAAATAGACAAAGTCTTTTCCCTGGGGTTGGGGACTCCAGAACTAGAGGGCATAGGTTTAGGGTGAGAGGGGAAAGGTATAAAAGAGACCTAAGGGTCAACTTTTTCAAGCAGAGGGTGGTACGTGTATGGAATGAACTGCCAGAGGATGTGGTGGAGGCTGATACAATTGCAACATTTAAGAGGCATTTGGATGGGAATATGAATAGGAAGAGTTTGGAGGGATATAGGCCGTGTGCTGGCAGGTGGGACTAGATTGGGTTGGGATATCTGGTCGGCATGGACGGGTTGGACCAAAGGGTCTGTTTCCACGCTGCACATCTCTATGACTCTATGACTCTAAGTTCCTTTTGACAATTTAAAAGTGGGTAATCATAACTAGTACTCCTGCCTCAGAATCAGATGCTTATTTATTCACATTAACTGCACTGCAGTAAGGGAATGTTGCATTGTTGAATGTGCCACAGAAGTGCAAGGAAATCTCCTGGTGCTGAGACTGTCATTTATCTTTCAACCATCATTGCCAAGACAGGTTATTATATCACAGTTGTTTGTAAGAGTTTACAGTGTGCAAATTGTCGCCAGTGTTTCCTTCTAGTGATTATGTTTGAAAGGTACTGAGGTAAGGTAAGGTGCAATGTAAATACATGTTCTTTGTTTTTATTAAGGTTTGCAGACTTCCTCAATGCGTTATGATTCCCAATATGCTCCATGCAAAATGCAATGTTTCAGAGTTTATTAGACCACAAGAAGAAGAAAAGGATGACACTGTGCAGGTTAAAACAAAAGGGGAAGTTTAGTAAAAGCACAGTTAAACTGATTTCTTTGAAGTTTCTGGTGCAAGTGTGTTTTAAGGTATAGCATTCTTGGCTCAAATTGAGATGGTCATGACTAAGTGCCTGTTCCAGTATCTGATCTTATACTCGAAATTGACATTTCAGTGCAATGTTATTGGGGTGCTGCAACTGTCAGAGATCCCAGTCTAGATTACAGTGGTGCTGGAAAAGCACAGCAGGTCAGGCAGCATCTGAGGAGAAGGAAAATTGATGTTTCAGGCAAAAGCCCTTAATCAGGAATCCCGCTCTGTTCATGCATCAATGAATTCAATACATGTCGTGACATCAAACACTCCTTCCGCTGCGTCCGCCTCCGACCTTATTTTTTTCAATCAGGACTCCCGCCCACCTTCCGTGGACCCCTTCACCTGCCTCCAACACTTTCCTGCTCCTCAGATGCTGACTGACCTGCTGTGCTTTTCCAGCACCACTTTAATCTCGACTCTGATCTGCAGCATCTGCAGTACTCACTTTCGCCCTGTCAGAGATCCCATCTTAACCCAAGTCTTTGTTTGGCTGCTCAGGGAACTATGTAGGATGAGACAGAACTATTTTAATAGAACAGCAAGTTCGCACACATCCTGATTTATATTTCCTCCTTCATGAATATGACATGAGGAAATATACTCAATAAAAGAATATTTATGCATTTATGTAATGGCTTTCACCACCTTGAATACCAACCGTGTCTCAGTTGGTGATCCATTCTCCTCTGATACGAAGCTTTTTGCTCAAGTCCCACTCCAGTGTTCGAGCTCAAAAATATACGTGGATACCGATAAACTTCAAGATAGCATAGACAGAGTGATAGAGTGGGCAGCATCGTGCCAGACAAAACTTAATGCAGAGAAATGTTTATTGATACATCTTGATAAGAAATAATGAGGAGAGGCAATATCAAACAATTGTAAAGGAATTTTTAGGACAGAGTCTTTGGGTTGTATGCACACAGATCATTGATGATGGCAGTGCACGCTCATTCAGGATCCTGTACTCTATGAGTAGAGGTATAGAATACAAAAGCATGAAGGTTATGATGATAAAACTCTGATTCACCGTCAACCGGAATATTTCATAATTATGAGCACTTCAGGAAAAGTGAAAAGTTAAAAAAACCTTGCAGTAAAAATTTATGAAAATAGTTGCAGGAATAAAGTATTTTAGTTATGTGGACAGATTGGGCAGTGATGTGTCTTGGGATATGTTAAGGTATGAAAATATTATATTCTCTTCATTTTATCTGTTTAGTAAGAACAAAGAAGTTGGTGTGGAGGGGATTTAGGCAAAAAGCACTGGGTGATGGAGCCCGAAAGATTACAATGGTGCAGTTGATGGAAAATGACATGGGAATGGGAGTGGAGTGGAATTTTCTGTTTGGTGAGGGAAGAGGGTATTGTATAATTGGGGTAGGACAGTTTCCAACCATATCTAAGAACATCCTGTACAAAATATCCATATACAGTGTGGGTAAACTCCAGAGCTTATCCAGAGTGTAGGTAAACTCCAGAGGTAAACTGTATCATGTTGCAAAAATGAACACTAACAAAAATCAACAGCTCATGTTGATGGTAGCATGTGATAATATTGGAACGATGTTTGATGCATTATAACAGTCCTGCTCTGGATGTTTCAGAGGAGATTAACACAGTTTTCAAAAGTGGTTGACTATTTAAATTTCCATCTCTGCATAATGCTCGGGGATACAAGCAACCTTTCATTATTTAAGTGGAGACAAACTGCAGAAGGCTGCAACACAAAGGGACTTTAAGGTACTAGTGCACGAAACAAAGAAAACTAGCTCACAGGGATGCCAGGTAATTTGGAAAGTCAATGGAATTTGACTCTTATTTCAAGGGGGTTGGAGTATAAGAGTAAGGGAGATGTCAGGAAAATTGAAAGGGTTCAGAAGAGATTTCCAAAGATCTTGCCAGGGTTGGAGGATTTAAGCTATAGGAAGAGGTTGCATAGGCTGGAGCTGTTTTCCCTGCAGCCTCAGAGGCTGAGGACTGACCTTATAGAGGTTTACAAAATCATGAGGGGCATGGATAGGCTAAGTAGACAAAGTCTTTTCCCTGGAGTAGAGGAATCCAGAACTAGAGGGCATAGGTTTAGGGAGAGAGGGGAAATATATAAAAGAGACCCAAGGGGAAACGTTTTCATGCAGAGGGTGGTATGTGTATGGAATGTGTCAGAGGAAGTGGTGGAGACTGGTACAATTGCAACATTTAAAAGGCATCTGGATGGGTATATGAATAGGAAGGGTTTGGAGGGAAATGGGCTAGGTGCTGGCATTTGGGACTAGATTGGATTGGGATATCTGGTTGGCATGGACGGGTTGGACCGAAGGGTCTGTTTCTGTGCTGTACATCTCTATGATTCTATGACTCTAAATCTTACTACAACTGTTCAAGATGCTGGTGAGACCACATCTGAAGTACTGTGAGCAGTTTTCATTTAAGGAAAGGTATTATTTGATTGAAGGCTGGTCAGAGAAGGTTCACTAGGATGATTCCTTGTGTGGAGGGATTGTCTAATGAGTAAAGGCCATGTAGTTTGGAACTCTACTCACTGAAATTTAGAAGAGTGAGAGATTATCTAATTTGAAACATATAGGACTCTTAAGGGGCTTGACAGGGCAAATGCTGATAGCAGGTTTCCATTCATGTGAGAGTTTAAGGCCAAAGATTGTGGTCTCAGAATAAAAGGGTACTGATTTAAGACTGAGATGAGGAAGATTATCTTGTCTCAGAGGGCTGAGAATCTTTAGGAACCCCCTGCCACACAGAGCTGTGGGGGCAGAGTGCTTGTGTATATTTAATATTAAGATAGACAGGTATTTGATCAGTAAGGGAATCAATAGATACAGGGAAAGGGCAAGAAAAAAGCGGACCTGAGGAATGAAAGGTCAGCCATGATCCTATTGAATGAAAGAACAGGCTGGAGAGGCTGAATGGTGCACTGTTGTTCCTGTTTTTTCTGATCTTTTGCCATGAATCTCATTTGTTCTTTCAGCCAAAGTAAGAACATGGTAAGGAACAAACATTTCAAAATCATTATATCTTTTCCTCAGGTTGCTGCTGATCTCTTTTCATTTAATGAACTAACCCAATGTGTACTTGCCATGTAGGTAACCACAGTAGCCAATTTGTACAGCAAGACCCTTTCTCCAGCAAGTGAAATAAATGACCAGTTAGAACTCCTCTGATTACTGAAGAGGGTCAGTTAAAACATCTCACTGTGAAATTTTTTGTTTCAAAATTCATGGGGATCTTTTAAAAGATATGTGGTCTTAGATGATATCTCTCACATCTTAACAGCAGCCTATATGATCAAGTACTGAAGTGAGGCTTGAACTCACAAATGTCTGACTCATAGCAGACATTTCCTAATTGAGCATATAGCACAAAGGAGAAGCTAGATCAGTACACGTGGAATAAAGGGATTAAATATTATGCTGATAATGGATGATATGAAGGTTTTGAGAGGGAGGAAGCAAATGTAGAACATAAACACGGCCCTGAATCAATTGGACCTTTTTCTGTGCTGTATATTCTATGTAATTCAATATAAATGCAATAATATTGACAATATTAAATTCTTGATAAAAGCATTGGATTGACTTATGTTTAAGTTCTCTTTCTGGTTGCACATTTGTGTTTTCCTGTCATTTCAATCATATAAAATATTAACCTTATAGTCAGCTTTGAAGCTTCTATCCCAGCTCAGCATTAAAGGACTATTCACAGTTCCTCAGATATGAACGTGATCCATGACTGTTTGCAGCAAAACCTGTACAACATTCAGTTTTGGGCTGTTCAGTGGTAAGTACCATTTGCACTACACATGCATGACCGTGACCATCATCAGCTTCAACAGCACTCAAAAACTCAACACGATCCAAGACAATGCTTGATCATCATCTCATGCGTAACCCTAAATATTCATCCCCTCCAATTCCAGTGCACAGTTGCAACAGTGTACTGCATATTATCTGCTAGGTGTCAACAGCTCACTATGCTTCCTTTGATAGCACCTTACAAAGTTTGCAATCTCTACCAACGAATAGAAAAAGGGCAGTAGATACATTGGAACCTGCAGCATGCCCTTCAAGTTGCACAGAATTAAATTTCGATTTCAATTTCATTGTCACATGTATCAGAGTTCAGAAGTACAGAGAAAACAATGTAGAAAGTCACCATTCTCCAGCGCCATCCCAGTGTACATAGGACAGGATTAAAAACATAAGCAGAAATAAAAGAAACATCCAAACGAAAAGAAAATGATCAGATCATTCCCTTGCCTCACCACCAGATAAAGCAAGTTAAAAAAATCCATCCCTCAGTCTGCGAGCACTCAGGGCTCTGAGTCCCAACACAGCAGCCAGAATGCCATCACCTTTGCCGTTAGATACCCATGCCCAGCTGTTGCCTGGGGAAGTGTCACTGCTGTTGGAACCATGTCACCATTCCTCGATGCCATCTTTCCCCCACTGACATCGGTGTTGCCGTCAGTCTGTGTTGGGCCAATCCCAGCAATGCAGCTGATGTTGACATTGCTGGGTCCGGACCTGGCCACAAAATCAACACTGGGCCTATCATGCCAAACCGTTCCCACCACAGCGTCCTCACTTGGAATTATATCACCAGTCCGTTTCTGTCCTCAAGTCAAAATTTTGAACAGCATTGCGGGGGTAACCACAATACAAAACTGCAGGAGTTCAAGCTGATGCCTCATTACCATCTTCTCAGATATCTTAGTGATGGACAATAGGTGCTGCTTTGCCTTTCAAGAGACAGATAAAACATATCTCCCCTGAACATGACCTCACAATGGAACATTGTGTTTACTACGTCACTAATCTCATTTCATCAGGTGTCTTCTCCCCTGCACTGTCTCCAAGTTGATAAACCTGCAACCCCACACCACTCACTTCTACCACCTTCCCAAATTCCACAAACAGGACTGTCTGGGCCAACCTATTGTTTTGATCTGCTCCTTCCTCACAGAACTCACCTCTTCCCACATTAACTTGATTTTTTTCCTCCCCTTGTCCAATCCCTTCCCCCTTAAATCCAAAATTTCTCTGACAATTTACACCAGTTTCAGAATTTCCAGTTTGGGGGCTCTAGCTGCCCCCTCTTTACTACAAAGAACAAAGAACAATCCAGTACAGGAACAGGCCCTTCAACCCTCCAAGCCTGTGCTGAAACATCTTGCCCTTCCATGTTAAAACTGTCTTCACTTACAGGATCTGTACCCCTCTTATTCCCTTCCTATTCATGTATTTGACAGGTACCTCTTGAATGCCATAATTGTGTCTGCTTCCACCATTTCCTCTGGCACTCACCAATCTGTGTGTGAAAAGCTAACCATGCATATCTCTTTTAAAATCCAACTCCCCTTGCACCTTAAACCAGTGTCCTCCAGTCATTGACTCCTCCACTCTGGGAAAAAGCCTTATTCTTCCCTCTCTATCCGTGCCATTCACAACCTTATAAACTTCTAATAGGTCACCCCTCAACCTTGCGTTCCAGTGACAACAAACCCAGTCTATCCAACCGTTCTTCATAGCTAAATTACCCCCATACCAGGCAACGTGCTGGTAAAAAGTTATGTATCCTCCCTAAGGTATCCACATCCTTCTCATAGTGTGGTGATCAGACGAAATGCAATGTTCCAAGTGTGGCCTAATTAAAGTTTTATAAGGTCACAGCATAACTTGTCTATCCTTATACTGATGCCCCTTCCAATCAAAGCAAGCATGCCATAGACTTTTTTCACTACCTTGTTGACCTGAGATGCCACCTTCAGTGATCTGTGGACCTGAACACCCAGATCCCTCTGTATATCAATACTCCTAAGGGTTCTGCCACTCGTTGTATAATTTCCACCTGCACTTGACCTTCCCTTTACCCATCCATCCCCCATTAGGAAGGTCTCAGGACTCTCTAATGTTTGTTGGAAAAAAAGGCCTGAACTGTCCCCATCCTCCATGATCCTCCCCTGCCTGGTTGAGCTCGTCCTTACCCTGAACAACTTCTCTTTCAAGTCCTCTTACTGTCTTCAGGTGAAAGGGGTGGCCATTGCTGCCCTCATGGGCCCCAGTTATGTTTGTCTTTTTGTGGGGTATGTGGAACATTTCTTATTCCAGTCCTATTTCAAACCTCCACTCACAATGTTTTCACTGTCATATCGATGATATCATCGGTGCTGCTTCCTTCTCTTGTCCGGAATTATGTAAGTTAATCAATTTCACTTCTAATTTCTACTCTGCACTCACCTTCACCTGGTCCATTATGGACTCCTCCCTTCCTTTCCTCAACATCGCTGTTTCCATTTCTGAGGGTGGGCAGGTCACCAATATCCATTACAAACCTGCAAACTCCCACAGTTACCTTGACTATACATCCTCACACTCTGTGTCCTGTATATACTCTGTTCCACTCTCTCAGTTCCTCTGTCTCTGTCCCATCTGTTCCAGTGAAGCCAACTTTGACAAGAGAGTCTCTGAAATGTCCACATGCTTCCTCAACTGCAGATTCCCCAGCAACATAATTAACAGGACTCTCAACTGGTGTGACCCAGCTCTCACCCACTCTCTTCCTGCCCACAACAGTGATGGGGTCCCTCTTGTCCTCACCTACTATCCCACTAGCATCCACATTCACAGGACCATTAACCTCCATTTCTGCCACCTTTAGGAGGATGCTACCACCAGATACATATTGCCCTCACCTCCCCTATCAGCTTTCTGCAAGGACCATTCCCTCTGGGTCCACTTCTTCTTCATTCCCAGCACTGCCCACCCTTCCCACAGCCTCATGGCACCTTTTCTTCAACTGCAGAAGGTGTAACAACTGCCTGCTTACTTCTCTCCTCCATATCCAAGGAGCCAAACACAACTTCCAGGTGAAACAGTGCTTTTACCTGCAATTCACATAATCTGGTCTACTGCATTGTTGCTTACAATATAGTCTCCTTTACACTGGGGAAATGAAGGGTAGACTGGCTGACACCTTCACTGGATACCTATGTTCTGTCCATAAAAAAGACCCTGACCTTCCAGTTGCCTGCCACTTCGACACCCCACCCTGTTCCCTGGCCAACGTCTCTGCCTCAGGCTTGCTGCAGTGCTCCATGGAAGCTCAGCACAAGTTGCAAGAACAGTATCTCATTTTCCATTTGGGGACCCTGCAGCCTTCAGGACTCATTACTGAGTTCAACAATTTTTGGGCTTTTGATGGGAGCACCCTCTCCCATGTCCTTACCCCAACTTCCACACCAGGCTTTGTTATCACTTGGCCTGCTAGTAAACACAAACCATTGTTAGTCACTAACTGTCTGCATTAATAGCTATTCACCTTCCCAGCCAGATCATTATCCACTCCTTTGTCTGTCCAACTGTTCTTCTCTCTCTTTGGATTCTATCTCAACCTATTGTTTACTCCTTGCTTTCTACCCCCTAACCTATCTTCTGCATAAAAAGTACAACTTCTTCCTAGCTACCATCAATTCTGAGGAAGGGTGACTGAACCCAAATTCTCTCCACAGATGCTGCCAGACCTGTTGAGCTTTTCCAGAAATTTCTGTTGTTCTGGATAAAACATAGAGCTGAAAATGTGTTGCAGGAAAAGCGCAGCAGGTCAGGCAGCATCCAAGGAGCAGGAGATTCGACGTTTCGGGCATAAGCCCTTCTTATGCCCGAAACGTCGAATCTCCTGTTCCTTGGATGCTGCCTGACCTGCTGCGCTTTTCCAGCAACACATTTTCAGCTCTGATCTCCAGCATCTGCAGACCTCACTTTCTCCTGGATAAAATATATGCTCAATCAGCTGAGTGTAGAAGATTGCATGACACCATTTCACCAAAGGGAAAAGGAGTTGTCTCATTTATCCTGGCCAATATTTATCCCTCAACTAACAGCTACTGACAGATTATGTAGTAATTATCACTTTGCTGTTTACATTCAAATTGGCTGTTGCTTTCCCTGCCCCAGATGACAATAGTGACTGTGTTTCAACAAGAATTTAATTGCTTGTAAAGCACTTTGAAATATCCTGAAGCCCTGAAAGGCACTTTATAAATACAAGTTATTATTTCTCAACAAATGCTGATTGGTTGAAGTCAGCTGCCAAGATTTTAAAAACATCTCTTAACCTGCATTTAATTAGTGTTCTTCCATTTCAGTACTGATTTACTACAACACATGATCAGACTCGTGATTGATATTCTGTTCCCCATTGTGTAATTACAGACAGGTACTCAGTGCTACCTACACTTGAGGCTTCGCGCCAGTAATTCCAAGTACTCAATGTGTAAGAAACTACTTTTGAAAATTGTAAGGATATTGTCCCACCCCCACAAAATTTAGTACAAGTTGTTCTTTTATCAGCATTACAAAGAAATAATTGCCAAACAGTTATTCATTTTATGAGTGAATAGACGATTTGAAAGGCTTTTACATTGTAGTAAAGATAATGACATTTTACAAACCCCTCAGTGCAGAGCTCAAACTCAAACTCCAAGACTACATCAGCTTTTTGCAGCACTTCCTTCAGGGAGCAATTTATATTTCATGTGTTTCCCCTTCCTCCACACCCCCACCTCCCCCCCACCCCATCCCGATAATGGGGTGGTACAGCACAACAAGTCAGCAAATATTCCCAAATTAGTTTAGAATAGGGACCATTCATACAAAATCCCTGATTCCTGCTCATTAAATAATCCTCTGTCCATGCTAATATTCTATCCCATTCATTGAGCCCTTATCATGCCTACTAATGTTTTGCATAGCACCTCATTGATTGCCTTTTGGAAATCCAGGCATATTACATTTACTGGATCTCCTTTATCTCTTGTTACATCATGAAAATAACTCACAGAAATTTTCCTTTTATCAACCTGTCTTGGCTTATTCTAATCTATAGTTGACTAAGTACATAAGGTATTAATAATAATAAGTTCCATCATTTTCCTAACAACTAATATCTGGTTAACTGGCCTGTAGTTCATTGTTTTTCATTTCCTTTCTTTCCTGAGATGTGTAACATTTACTGACTTCCAATCTGATTTGATGTTCCCATACCTAAGAAGTTCTGAAAGATCATAGTTAGTACAGTCACTATGTTTACTGTTATTGCTTTTAGAATCTCAGGGCTTTATCATATCTTAGTTCCCTTCATTTCTTCAAAACTGGTTTCTCTGCTTTCTATTTATATCTTCGTTTCACTTGGAGGTCGCCACTGATGATGTTACCTAGCCAGGTAATGAAACGTCTGGATATCAAACCTACAGCTCAGCGAGCAAACCTACACCATAAACCTCAACCTGAGCTACAAACCTTCACAAACCTTGCAAACTTGGAGTTTCTACTGTGATGGCTCAATGGGAAAGTATCTGTGTGGAAATCCCTCTCATTAGAGAACTGGAGTTGGATGCAGTTGAAACCTTTGTAAAACCCCCCTGGATGTGTATTTGACATGTAATTATATTGTGAATATTGATGTAATTTTAAACATACAAATGTGCAAGAATATGAATTGGCTTGCACATGTTGGATAAAAGACGTGGCAACTGATGGTGCCACATTCAATTACTGTACCATGCATGTCCCTTGATAATAGAACTTCAGTACAATATTGTAACTGCCCAATTTTTAAAAGCAGCATGTAACTACAGTGCTATATTAGCTGATCTCCCTTGCTGCATTCAGAAATGGGCAGGATGTTAGTTGCTAAACTGGGTTGTTCATCTAAAAACTCATCTGGTGAAGAGAAAGAACCTAAAACATGGTGAGGTCAACTAGAAAATAATAAATGATTCTTACAATTGCCTAACTCCAGCTCAGAAAAAACTTAGAATATTTCATTCTTTAAAGTGAGCGATCCTTTCCAAAACTTACTGGTGACTTGATCAGATTTTTGACCGAAGTCCCTGTTCTTAAATAAAGTTATTAGTAAATTGAAGTGGGGAATTCTTTTAGTTTCTTCTGATGAAGGAACAGTGCTCGGAAAGCTTGTGATTTCAAATAATCCTGTTCAACTAAAACTTGGTGTGGTGTTGATTCCTATTTTTGCTGTAGCACTATTGGTGGGAATTTGAATAAAAATATTGTCTTAAAGTGGCAATTTTGCGACCAGTGGAGCATCTTAGCAGTGGTAATGGTGTTCCCAGCACAAACCAACAGTCCAAAGGTGATTATTTTGTAAACAGATTTTATTAAGCAGATGCCATTCAACATAAAACAAAGTAAAAAAAAAGTATTAGCAATTACTCCTTTACATATGATTGAGTCCCACAAAAAGGATTAAAAACAAGTCGTTCACATCATAAAATTAAAACAGTCCACGTTGAAGATTTTCACTGACAGCAGCTACATTTGTCGCTGGCTCCTTTGCACACACAACCCTGAGCACATTTGCTGCAGCCGGCTGGACAGCATGCGCAGCAGCCTGGATGGAGAGAGAGAGAGAGAGAGATATGAAGGCCGAACATTCAACACCCATATTTCCATAGTCGCACACAGAGACGGCAGCGACCAATCAACCCCTGACTGTGAATGCAATGGGGAGCCCGCTAACCGCTACTGGACAAACATATGGATTATCCAGAAACAATTCAATGATCCAATGGTAAACCGACCACGACCAACATTATGGGAAAACAGTTTTGTTTTAAACAAAAGTAGATTCAATTGCATGAAATTATCCCTTCCAAAGATAAAACATTAGTATTCCCAAAGACAATCCCTCCCACAGAACTAGACTTTCGGAGTCAGTGAATAATTCAATATAACAAAAAAGTACAGCAGAAACAAAATCAGAAGTTGCTGGAAAAGCTCTGTAGATCTGGCAGCATCAGTGATGGGAAATCAAAGTTAACGATTGGGGTTCGGTGACGGTCCTGAGGAAGGGTCTGGCTGCCAGACCTACTGATCTTTTCCAGCAACTTCTGTTTTTGTTTCTGATTTACAGCATCCGCAGTTCTGTCGGTTTTTATAAAACATAGCAGACGCTGGAGAGTTGAAAAGAAAACACTACGCTGGAGAAATTCAACAGGTCCGGCAGCTGGAGAGTTTGTGTACTTTTTTTTGTTTCAGTCAATACTTACTCTTCTTGCACGATGTACACTTGCAGTCTTTGCATTTACAGTTGTCCCCGCAGTTACAAGTGTCTCCTGTTAATGTAAAAGAAAAGAGAATTACAAACTGCAAATGACAGAGAAAAAGAAACGCAAGGCCGTGTCTCCCACGAGATTCCATCATTTACCCAGGTTACACGTGCAAGAAGTGTCAGACATCCTGTCAGCTCGCTCTGCTGCTGTTTCTTGTTGCTGTTGTTTAGTGACACTCCTCTCTTCAGTCCCAGCTGTTGAATGACGGCGAGTGCTTGCTGCTCTATATTTATAGAGTGATAGGCGAACTCTAAGACCGAGTGCAAACTGAAAACCCAGCGCAAAGCTAGGGCGGTGATGCACACGGTGTCAACTTGGGCGCTGTGTGCAAAACATAAGCAGAGAGTACAGCCAAGTCATGAAGGGGGAGGAGAGAAATAGAGCAGTCTGGGATCGGTTTATTACAGCCGGTAGCCTTGGTGACTGACCTTCGATTAACTGTACTTCCAACTTTCAGTTACAGTGTTTCTGCAGCCACTATTGCAAACTGTGCAGTCAGCAGTTCTACAGTTTAGAAACTGCCCCATATACCTATATCATAGAAATATATTTAACAAACGCCGGCGCTCCCAGCATCTGAAGGGATAGGAGGCATCCACAGGGGAGGGGGATGTTCCCACATCTTAGTGGGCCATAGGCATTCCCCCACCCATTCTGAAAAGGAGATCCCTCTCCCTTTCCAACTCTCTCACTGTTGGTCCCTCTTTTTTTCAGTGTCATCAGCTGCAACTTTGTATCGCTATTTATTATCAATTGATGGGCTTGAGCAGAAGGGTCTCTGAATGAGTGTGAGTGAGATGTTCACCCAGGCGCTTCCAAATCCCGTGTCATTGAGAGTTGGCTCTCGGCTCAACAGGCCGCTGTGAAGAGAAGATTTCCCCACTCGCTGGCCTTTGCCCGACATCCCATACTGCCCGTCAGTGCTCCTGCTGCACACGACCCAGTGCGGCTCAGGCCACACCTTTCAGTCCGAGCGCAGCGCCAGCCCTTTCCACACGGGGCTGTGCTCATAGTGGGAACTTCCAACAGCCAGAGAAACACACCGAACAAAAACAGGAATGTTTTGAGAACAGTCCCGTGACTGACTGATACTCGAACCACACTCCCCCACACCCCCAGAGGAACCATGACTACAGCTGGTCGGTTTGTTTTCAACAACATGAGGTGGAACATTGCAACGTGTCACGATGTCACAAGGCGCGAACAAAATGTCCCCAACTCTGAGGGAGGAAGGGAGGATGCTTTTTTTCTCCAGGTGCAGGCACCTGGAATGAGAGAACACCTTTGGAAGGGAAGGGGCTCTCCCATTTTATGACAGAGAAATTTCTTCTCCCTCCGTCGTTTAGTCTTTCGAGTTATCTCTCAGAGCACTGAAGTCTGTCTCACGGAAAGGCTGAGCTTTACAGATTTTAAATTGACAAGTTGATCGAGGCAGGCACAATAACCATGCATGTGTGTTTGGGTGAGGGGGGGAGGGGATGGTCAGGTTTGATGGGCTGAATACTCCTCGCTCTGTTTCTCTTAAACTGATCCACAAGTCAAACGCGGGTGGGGGAAGGGGGAGTGGTGTATTGCAGCATATGTGCTTGACTGGACAGGCCTGTAATTTTAGTGTTAAAACCCATTGCAATATTGACGTTTCAGCGTAAAGGTACCTGTCCCCACCTTCATTGGCTCTCTATTGTAAAGTTATTTAGATGTTTTCAGTCTGTCATTTATGTGTATGTAATATAAAATAACACCAGTAAACATTTTGCTGAGACTATGTGAGTCTGATCTTGTGGCTGTGTAAATAATTATTGTTGTTAATAAAATTCAAAACTTCTGTCTCAACAACAGCCTGGTTTATATATTTGGACGGATATACAGAAAACCACAAAATACATCGGAGGGAAAGAGCATTTATTCCAATTTGCTTCAGTCCATCTTAACGTTAAAAAAAACATTCACTGCAAATCTTGTCACCTGTTTCCATTTTAAATTGTTAACTAAACAAATGATTTAAAAACATTTGCACCCTTTGCAATCACTGCACCCACCAATTCCCTACATACACACACACACAGCCCCAGACCTGTAGTCTTGTTTCATCAAATATATTAATGTACATTTTTGGGAGCTCCCAGGATATATTATTCAGAAAGTTCATGTAATTAGATTAGATTAGATTCCCTACAGTATGGGGCCTTCGTGTTATCATTTTATTCGACTTACACTTTAGATACTCTTAGTTGACAATTGATACATTTGTAATTCAGAAATTTTACATATAGGAAAGAATAAGGGGCATTTGTGTTTCTTTGTCATCAGCAGTATCAACTAAATCTTTAAAATAATGGTTAATCCTCTCCTTCAAAGATGCTATAATGCCTTGGAAAGTACACCACCCTTAAACCTGTCTAGTTTACAGAAACAGGGAGAAAGTGAGGACTGCAGATGCTGGAGGTCAGAGTCGAGAGTGTGGTGCTGGAAAAGCACAACAGGTCAGGCAGCATCTGAAGAGCAGGCTATGCTTTTCCAGCACCACATTTTCGACTCTAGGTTACAGAAGGAGTCTCCCCCAAAATCCCTCAGTCCTCATGATTTTTCACTTCTATTCTCTATCAATTCTGTTTTGAGGTACAACCCCAAATTATTATTCAGAGACAATTCCCACCATGCCCCATATTCAGAGCCTTTCCCTTAAACCCTGTCTCCTGTTCACAGATATGGTCTAGACATTCATGTTTCCAGAAGGGATTCCTCTGGATGTCAGGTGAGCAGACTGCCTGCCTGGGAAAGAAATTAAACAAGGTCCTTTAGAGTTTGTGTGCCTTCAAGGTTCTGGTGCTGATTTTAATTTCTCCTTCCTAAAGGAGGGTTCAACAATTCAGATGTGTCAGTTTTTCCACCCACTACCAAGTCCCCTCACACCAATCCTGCCCCCTCCATTAATATCAGAGCAACATGTCTATCAATAGAAGATGGAATTGATTCAATGTTTCATGCAAGCATTGGCCGTAAAGTCAAAGAATCACTACAGGGCGAAAGGAGGTCATTTGGGTCATCAAGTCCAGAGCTGTAACTGAGTCAGTGAAGTTCACAGTGTTCCAGAGCTTTCTGGGTCATTACTCAGACCTGAAAGATTAGACTTGTTGCTGGAACTTGGGATTTTTCCATTGGTTATGGAAAATCCTGGTTGTGGGTGATCAAGAAGTGGGATTGTTATTAATTCTTTAAGCAGGCCAGGTGTCTGATCATAATTGAATGTATTCCATACATTCTTTACAATCCCCAAGTCTTAGCCTTTATCAAGCTCTGTGAATTTAGAGGCCACCTACTTTTGTGGAACTAGGAGCTGATAAGTATGGCTATGAACTTCCCCATACTCAGTCACTCTCTTCGAGTAAAAAGTGAGGTCTGCAGATGCTGGAGATCAGAGCTGAAAATGTTTTGCTGGTTAAAGCACAGCAGGTCAGGCAGCATCCAAGGAACAGGAAATTCGACGTTTCGGGCCAGAGCCCTTCATCAGGACTTCATTCCTGATGAAGGGCTCCGGCCCGAAACGTCGAATTTCCTGTTCCTTGGATGCTGCCTGACCTGCTGTGCTTTAACCAGCAACACGTTTTCAGCTCAGTCACTCACTTGACCAGTTTTAAATGTTGGATGAAGACAGACCTGGGTTTGCCCATGGTGCCTTGCCCTTGCAATTTAATGGTCTGTCAGCAATGATGTCAAGGTTCATATGTGAGCATAAAGCTTTGGGAGAAGGTAAGGGAAAGAATCCAGAACTCAAAGCATTCTGTAGAGAGGGCAACAGAAATCAAAAAGAGAAACAAACAAGTTTTTAAAACTGAAAGATAAATATCCGAGGTAAAGTGTACAATATTTAAAGACAAATTTAAACTTCCATAGATAAGTGACTCTTGATAATATTGTTTGATAACGTACAAAGTTAAAAATCACACAACACCAGGTTATAGTCCAACAGGTTTATTTGGAAGCACAAACTTTCGGAATGCTGCTCCTTCATCAGGTGGTTGTGGAGTATAAGATTGTAAGACACAGAATTTATAGCAAAAGTTTACAGTGTGATGTAACTGAAATTATATATTGAAAAGGACCTAGATTGTTTGTTAAGTCTCTCATCTTATAGAATGATCACGTTGGTTTGATAATGTAGATGATAAAAAGGAAGACTACTTTAGGAATGTGTGCTTGCTAATTGGTATAACTCCACTTTCCAATGGCTATTGAGAAGATATCCTGGGATAGTTAAATATCTCAATAGACATAGGAAAGAGAAAAGTGAAGGATATACATGCGCGACCACACTGATGACATTTGCATTTCAGGATTTATTAATAGGTTTGGGATGAAATGGTTTTTCACTGTGAATGTGGCAAAAAGAGCTACTAAAGTCTGGAAATCAAATTCTTAAAATGTACTAGAGACGTAGTTCACAATGAACTCTGGGATGTGTTAGTTTTAAATGTAAATGAGGTCAGTAGCAAAACAAAATTTCAGGAGAACCCAACATTAGAAAGTGCACTTCTGCTAATGGATCATGGTCTAGTGCTTGATTCAAGGATAGTGGTTTCTGTTTTTGGAATCAAAATATTTTAAATGCCAGGAAATGGCCATCACTGACAAGGGAGAATTTAGTCACTACTTCTGACATTCAATGGCATTACCATCACTGAATCCCACATTGATCAACATTCTGGAGGTTACCTGCATAACAAATTGTTCCCTTCTATCTCTATCCTACAACCCTCTGAAAAAGCTACATGATCCAAATTTTAGTTTTCAGTTTTATTTGCAACAAATTAGTAGCTGTGCCTTCAGCTGACAAATCGTTATACAGTACTCCCAAGTTCCCTTGTAAACCTCCTTTTAGAAACTGCTGAATGGCTAATTATCTGAACGAGCCTTTTGTCACCTTACTTGTGGCTAGGTACGAAAGTTTGTTTAGCCATGGTCACGTAAAATGCCTTGGAATATCCTACTTTGCTAAAGATGCTATATAAATGCAAATTATTGTTTTTCTATACAACTGAAATGTACAATCTAGGTTGCGGCTGTGGGAGGCAATGGAGGAAATGCCTAAGTCTGCAGTAATAATTTTCAAATCCTGTCTGGCCACAGATGAGATATCAGTGGACTGGAAGACTGATAATGATGTTCCATTAATAGAAAAAGAAAGAAAAGATAGACCGGAAATTATTAGCAAGTGTAACTTCAATGGTGGGAAAGTTATTAGAAAGAATTCTGAAGGACAGGATATATCTGCTTTTAGAGAGGCAGGGATTAAGCAGGGACATTCAGCAGGACAAGGGATGCTCATGTTTGAGAAATTTGGTTGAATTGTTTGGGGAGGTAACCAAGACTGATGATTATGCTCGAAACGTCGAATTCTCTATTCCTGAGATGCTGCCTAACCTGCTGTGATTTGACCAGCAACACATTTGCAGCTGTGATCTCCAGCATCTGCAGACCTCATTTTTTACTTGATGATAAGCGTGGTGTATTTGATATGGTTTACACTGAGCTGAAAATGTATTGCTGGAAAAGCGCAGCAGGTCAGGCAGCATCCAAAGAGCAGGAGAATCGACGTTTCGGGCATACGCCCTTCTTCAGGAATGAGGATAGTGTGTCCAGCAGGCTAAGATAAAAGGTAGGGAGGAGGGACTTGGGGGAGGGGCGTTGGAAATGCAATAGGTGGAAGGAGGTTAAGGTGAGGGTGATAGGCCGGAGTGGGGATGGGGGCGGAGAGGTCAGGAAGAAGAAGATTGCAGGTTAGGAAGGTGGTGCTGAGTTTGAGGGATTTGACTGAGACAAGGTGAAGGAGGGGAAATGAGGAAACTGGAGAAATCTAGATTCATCCCTTGTGGTTGGAGGGTTCCCAGGCGGAAGCTGAGGCACTCTTCCTCCTGCCGTCGTGTTGCTATGGTCTGGCGATGGAGGAGTCCAAAGACCTGCATGCCCTTGGTGGAGTGGGAGGGGGAGTTGAAGTGTTGAGCCACGGGATGGTTGGGTTGGTTGGTCCAGGTGCCCCAGAGGTGTTCCCTGGAACGTTCCGCAAGTAGGTGGCCTGTCTCCCCAATATAGAGGAGGCCACCTCGGTTGCAGCGGATGCAGTAAATGATGTGTGTGGAGGTGCAGGTGAATTTGTGGCGGATATGGAAGGATCCCTTGGGGCCTTGGAGGGAAGTAGGGGAGGAGGTGTGGGCGCAAGTTTTGCATTTCTTGCGGTTGCAGGGGAAGGTGCCGGGAGCGGAGGTTGGGTTGGTGGGGGGTGTGGACCTGACGAGGGAGTCATGGAGGGAGTGGCCATTTGGGTTGTACAGTATTGGAACTGGTCCTCCTGGGAACAGATGCGGCGGAGCCGAAGGACTTGGGAGTATGGGATGGCGTTTTTACAGAGGGCAGGGTGGGAGGAGGTGTAGTCTAGGTTGCTGTGGGAGTTGGTCGGTTTGTAGTAAATGTCCGTGTTGATTCGGTTGCCCGAGATAGAAATGGAAAGGTCTAGGAAGGGGAGGAAGGAGTCTGAGATGGTCCAGGTAAATTTGAGGTCAGGGGGGAAGGTGTTGGTAAAGTGGATGAACTGTTCAACCTCCTCATGGGAGCACGAGGCAGTGCCGATACAGTCAATCGATGTAGCGGAGGGAAAGGTGGGGGGTGGTGCCAGAGGGCCCTCCGCTTCTTCCTTTCCCGCCGTACCAACCAGTGCCCTTCCACTGACACCCTCCTTCGACTGACTGAACTGGTCCTCACCCTGAACAACTTCTCTTTCCAATCCTCCCACTTCCTCCAAACCAAAGGAGTAGCCATGGGCACCCGCATGGGCCCCAGCTATGCCTGCCTCTTCGTAGGATATGTGGAACAGTCCATCTTCCGCAACTACACTGGCACCACCCCCCACCTTTTCCTCTGTTACATCGATGACTGTATCGGCGCTGCCTCGTGCTCCCATGAGGAGGTTGAACAGTTCATTCACTTTACCAACACCTTCCACCCTGACCTCAAATTTACCTGGACAATCTCAGACTCCTCCCTCCCCTTCCTCGACCTTTCCATTTCTATCTCGGGCGACCGAATCAACACAGACATCTACTATGAACCGACTGACTCCCACAGCTACCTGGACTACACCTCCTCCCACCCTGCCCCCTGTAAAAACGCCATCCCATACTCCCAATTCCTTCGGCTCCACTGCATCTGCTCCCAGGAGGACCAGTTCCAATACCGTACAACCTAAATGGCCTCCTTCTTCAAAGACCGCAATTTCCCCCCAGACGTGATGGACGATGCTCTCCACCGCATCTCCTCCACTTCCCGCTCCTCAGCCCTTAAGAGGCCCGCCCCTCCAATCACCACCAGAACAGAACCCCACTGGTACTCACCTACCACCCCACCAACCTCCACATACATCGTACCATCCGTCGTCATTTCCGCCACCTCCAAACGGATCCCACCACCAGAGATATATTTCCCTCCCCTCCCCTGTCAGCATTCCGAAAAGACCACTCCCTCCGTGACTCCCTCGTCAGGTCCACACCCCCCACCAACCCAACCTCAACTCCCGGCACCTTCCCCTGCAACCGCAAGAAATGCAAAACTTGCGCCCACACCTCCCCCCTTACTTCCCTCCAAGGCCCCAAGGGATCCTTCCATATCCGCCTCAAATTCATCTGCACCACCACACACATCATTTACTGCATCCGCTGCACCCGAGGTGGCCTCCTCTATATTGGGGAGACAGGCCGCCTACTTGTGGAACGTTTCAGAGAACACCTCTGGGGCACCCGCACCAACCAACCCAACCATCCCGTGGCTCAACACTTTAACTCCCCCTCCCACTCCACCAAGGACATGCAGGTCCTTGGACTCCTCCATCGCCAGACCATAGCAACACGACAGCTGGAGGAAGAGGGCCTCATCTTCCGCCTAGAAACCCTCCAACCACAAGGGATGAACTCAGATTTCTCCAGTTTCCTCATTTCTCCTCCCCTCACCTTGTCTCAGTCAAATCCCTTGAACTCAGCACCGCCTTCCTAACCTGCAATCTTCTTCCTGACCTCTCCGCCCCCACCCCACTCCGGCCGATCACCCTCACCTTGACCTCCTTCCACCTGTCGCATTTCCAATGCCTCTCCCCCAAGTCCCTCCTCCCTACCTTTTATCTTAGCCTGCTGGACACACTTTCCTCATTCCTGAAGAAGGGCTCATGCCCGAAACGTCGATTCTCCTGCTCTTTGGATGCTGCCTGACCTGTTGCGCTTTTGCAGCAACACATTTTCAGCTCTGATCTCCAGCATCTGTAGTCCTCACTTTCTCCTCGGGGTTTACCCTGAACCCAGCAAAGCTTTTGATCAGGTCCCTCATGCTAGACTGGTCAAAAAAGTAAAAGGCCATAGGATCTAAGGCAAAGTAGTACATTGGATCAAAAACTGGTTTGAAGGCAGGAAGCAGATAGTGATAGTAAGGGATGTTTCTCTAATTGGAATTCTGTTGTTTCACACTGTTAGTTAAGGTGTACATTAATGATTTGGAATTAATTATAGACGGTATGATCAACAAATTTGCAGATGACATGAAAATTGATACAGTAGTAAGTAGTTTGGATATTTCGAATCTATAGAAGAATATCAAGACTACTCAGCTGGACAGAGCAGTGACAAACGGAATTCAACTTCAAAAAGTGTAAGGTAATACATATAGGGAGGGCTAAACAAGTCGAAGGGCATCAGAATGAATGGTAGGACGCTGGAAATTTCTGAAGATCATATGGACCTTGCTGTGTATGTCCACAGATCCCTGTAGGTAGATAAGGTGGTTAAGGAGGCATATAGGATACCTACCTATATTAGCCAAGGTATGGAGTACAAGAGCAGGGTGGTGCAAATGTAAAAATTGCTGGTTGGGCCACAGTTACATCACAGAATGCAATACAGCGTGCAGTCTAGTCACCATATTATAGGAAGGGTGTGATTGCGCAGGGGTTTTACCAAGAGAAAAATGGAAAGATCTGCAGATGCTGTAAATCAGAAACAAAAACAGAATTGCTAGAAAAGCTCGAAGGTCTGGCAACATCTGTGAAGAGAAATCAGAGTTAACGTTTTGGGTCCAATGACCCTGCCTGAATTCTGATTTCTCTTCACAGATGCTACCAGATCTGCTGAGCTTTTTCAGTAACCTCTAGATTTTAGAGTTTCAGATTTACTGGGATGTTGCTTAGGCTACAGGGTTTGAACCATGAGGAAAGATTGTTTGGACTGGGCTTGTCTTCCTAGGTGTAGCAAAGGTTGAGAAGAGACTTGACGAAAGTGTATAAGATTATGAGGAGCATAGATAGGGTGGTCAGGAGACAGTTTTCCCATTAGTAGACGAATTAATAACTGGCGGCACAGATGTAAGGTAAGAGGTCGGGGCTAAACAGAGATTTGGGAAGAAATATTTTCCCTAGAGAGTAGCAGGAACCTGGAATTCAATGCTTGATAAAGTGGGTGTCAAAAGTTTCTGCAGTTTCGATATTCAATTGCATTTCCATCACCTCCAGGACCAAGAGCTGCAAATTAGGATTAGTGTAATCAGATATTGTTGACTATCAGAGACACTGTGGGCCGAATGGCTTATTGTGCTGTAGATGACTGTGACCTGCTGGCTATGTAGGATTTAAAGATCTGTTCATAGAGTGAGTTTTAATCAACAGCAGTTCTTCCTCAATCAACATCCCTAATGCAGGGAAACTTGTCATTTAGTTCAGTGGGGTTTGTTGGGTCTGTTAATATTTTCCAAGTTTGTGAATTTGGAGATCAGTAAAAGATGTTGCTCGGAATCTGTAACACTGAAGAAAACAGAACCCATTTACAGAACCTGCCAACAAAAAGCGATTAACATTGTCTGACAGTGCCACCTACTGGCAGAAAATGGATTTTACAAGAGCAAAAAGTTCAATCCTGAACTAAAACCAATCCCTTGAAAAGTTTCTAATGCTTCCAACATCCATGTATTAACTATTCTTTACAGAAAAACTTGTTTTGGATGACAGAAACCTCTGGATGAGGGGTGTGAATTTTACCTGATGCATTAATTCTGGGATGTGAAGTCTGAATTATCACTCTCTTAACTAATTCCATGATTGTATTACTCTCTGGAGAACTTCTGTAGGTGAGTCAATTATGAATAATGTTGTCTAAACTTTCCTACTATCATTAGAAATTACAGAAACAGTACGCATTTACATGACAACTTCATTTTCATTGAGTTTTCCAAAGAAAGTCTTCCTCAATAAATATGAAAATCCCTTGCTGTAGGTTGAAATAAAGCCCAGTCCAGAGATAAACAGGAAACCATTCAAGTGGCGGGGGGAACAGTATACTCAGAGAGATTGATATTTTTCTTTGTAACAAAGCACATGGTCCACATGGCTGTGCTATCTGCCTGATGCCATGGTTCAGGACTCCTGCTCAGAGCTGGAGAGATATTCCCAGAGGAGGATCAGATGTTGTGATCCATGATGGTTTCAATGACATAGGCATGAGAAAGAAGGGGGTTCTGTATATTGCAGTACAGGGAGGAAGGCGACACAGTAAGAAGAAAGACCTCAAAGGTAATAGTCTCTCTATTATCACCTGAGAAAAGTTGGCACAGGGAAAATCAGATTAAAGAGATGAATGCCAGGCTGAAAGACCGGGAGAAGTGGGTTAGTGTCATAGGACACTGGCACCAGTACTGGTGAAAGTGGGATCTGTACCAATGGGACAGCCTCCATCTGAATAATTCTGGGACCAGTGTTCTTGTTGACTGCATAACTAGAGAAATAGAGTTTTAAACTGAACAGTAGGGCAAAGAATCACATTTGGGACAATATGGTTAATCAATGAGTACAGTCAAGGTCAAAGAGAAAGTTATTAATCCCAAAATTGATAAACAGGCTATGACAGGAAGGGATAGAAGGATAAATTGAATGGTCAACAAACAAATTAGAGGTTGTTGTGGTTCTGTTCGCTAAGCTGGGAGTTTTTGCTGCAAACGTTTCGCCCCCTTTCTAGGTGACAGCTTCAGTGCTTGGGAGCCTCCTGTGAAGCGCTTCTGTGCTGATTCCTCCGGCATTTATACTGGTTTGAATTTGCCGCTTCCGGTTGTCAGTTGCTGTCCGTTGCAGTGGCCGGTATATAGGGTCTAGGTCGATGTGTCTGTTGATAGAATTCGTGGATGAGTGCCATGCTTCTAGGAATTCCCTGGCTGTTCTCTGTTTGGCCTGCCCTATAATAGTGGTGTTGTCCCAATCGAATTCATGTTGTTTGTCATCTGAGTGTATGGCTAATAGGGATAGCTGGTCGTGTTGTTTCGTGGCTAGTTGGTGTTCATGGATGCGGGTTGTTAGCTGTCTTCCTGTTTGTCCTATGCAGTGGTTTGTGCAGTCCTTGCATGGGATTTTGTACACTACGTTGGTTTTGCTCCTGCTGGGTATTGGGTCCTTTGTCCTGGTGAGTTGTTGTCTGAGAGTGGCTGTTGGTTTGTGTGCTGTTATGAGTCCTAGTGGTCGCAGCAGTCTGGCTGTCAGTTCAGAAATGCTCCTTATGTATGGGAGTGTGGCCAGTCCTTTGGTTTGTGGCATGTCCTCATTTTGTTGTCTTTCCCTGAGGCATCTGTTGATGAAATTGCGGGGGTATCCATTTTTGGTGAATACCTTGTATAGGTGTTCTTCTTCCTCTTTTTGCAGTTCTGGTGTGCTGCAGTGTGTTGTGGCCCTTTTGAACAGTGTCTTGATGCAACTTCTTTTGTGTGTGTTGGGGTGGTTGCTTTCATAGTTCAGGACTTGGTCTGTGTGTGTGGCTTTCCTGTATACCTTTGTGCTGAATTCCCCGTTCGGTGTTCTCTGTACCATCACGTCTAGGAATGGGAGCTGGTTGTCCTTTTCTTCCTCTCTCGTGAATCAGATTCCTGTGAGTGTGGCGTTGATGATCCGGTGTGTGTTCTCTATTTCTGTGTTTTTAATGATTACAAAGGTGTCGTCCATGTATCTGACCCAGAGTTTGGGTTGTAATTGCGTTAAAACTGTTTTTTCTAACCTTTGCATTACTGCTTCTGCTATGAGTCCGGAGATCGGTGAGCCCAAGGGTGTTCCGTTGATTTGTTCATATATCTGGTTGTTGAATGTGAAGCATGTGTTGTGAGGCACAGGTCCAGTAGTTTAGGTATGCCGTCTTTGTTAATAGGTTCAGCGTCCTGTTGTCTGTTATGTATGTCCAGCAGGTTAGATGTTGTTTCTCTGGCTAGGGTTTTGTCAATAGAAGTGAACAGTGCCGTTACATCGAATGAGATCATGGTTTCTTCCTTGTCTATGTGTATATTTCTAATGATGTCCAGAAATTCTTGTGTTGACTGTATAGAGTGTCTGTGGAATAGGGAATAGGGAATCCTGTGCCAACCGCCTAAGCGCCACATATGAACAACTCCGATTCCTGCATGAATACCGGAAGAATCGAATCCTTTCACAATGTGTCAGATACAGACCACCAGTCAACAATCCACAAGCCAGGGACACAGCCAGACAGAACGGATTCAGGATGATCCAGGTAATGATTACAGATGCTCACAACAGACTTCACAAATACAGACATAAAATTGCGCGCCAAAAATCGTTAATTTTAAAACTACCAATCAGGAATGGACCCAGACCATAGAACAGGCTATCACCATAGTACAGAACAGGACCACACACCACAAAAAAACGGCACTGAAAGAAAAAATGGTCAAACTAACACACAACGAAAAGGACACCACAACACAAACCTGGGTTAAAAACCTTTCCCACAGACAGCTCACAGACACGGAAAGAACAATACTGGCCAAGGGACTTAACTACAACCACAGGGACGCCAAGACAGCAGACTTCCTAGCAGCACTAGAATGCACACTCAGGAACAATGGATTGACAGAAGAGACACAACAAACAGTGAGACAAAGTATCGTACCTATGATAACAAGAAAAAGACGAACACACAACCTCAACACTAAGGAGAAAGAAGCACTAAAGTCACTAAGAAATGATAAGACCATAATCATACTACCAGCAGACAAAGGCAGAATGACTGTTATACTGGGTAAGTCAGATTATATTCACAAAGCAGAACAACTACTTGCAGACACCAACACCTACCAAAAGAGGGAGTTTGACCCCACTCCACAGCTCACCAATAGGATAAACAACACACTGAAGAGCCTACAAAAAAAACAGACAGATAACCAGGTCTGACCTACAGAGAATGAAACCGGAAAGCAACAACACCCCCAGATTCTATGGATTACCTAAAGTACACAAACCAGACATCCCACTCAGACCCATTGTATCACTACCAGGGACACCATCACACAAACTGGCTAAAGAGCTACAACAGAAACTGAAACACCTGATTAGTGGATCCAGACACTCCACACAGTCAACACAAGAATTTCTGGACATCATTAGAAATATACACATAGACAAGGAAGAAACCATGGTCTCATTCGATGTAACGGCACTGTTCACTTCTATTGACAAAACCCTAGCCAGAGAAACAATATCCAACCTGCTGGACATACACAACAGACAACAGGACGCTGAACCTATTAACAAAGACGGCATACTTAAACTACTGGACCTGTGCCTCACAACACACTTCACATTCAACATCCAGATATATGAACAAATCAACGGAACACCCTTGGGCTCACCGATCTCCGGACTCATAGCAGAAGCAGTAATGCAAAGGTTAGAAAAAACAGTTTTAACGCAATTACAACCCAAACTATGGGTCAGATACATGGACGACACCTTTGTAATCTTTAAAAACACAGAAATAGAGAACACACAACCTCAACACTAAGGAGAAAGAAGCACTAAAGTCCGGATCATCAATGCCACACTCACAGGAATCCGATTCACGAGAGAGGAAGAAAAGGACAACCAGCTCCCATTCCTGGATGTGATGGTACAAAGAACACCGAACGGAGAATTCACCACGAAGGTATACAGAAAAGCCACACACACAGACCAAGTCCTGAACCATGAAAGCAACCATCCCATCACACACAAACAAAGTTGCATCAGGACATTATTCAAAAGGGCCACAACACACTGCAGCACACCTGAACTACAAAAAGAGGAAGAAGAACACCTATACAAGGTATTCACCAAAAACGGATACCCCCGCAATTTCATCAACAGATGCCTCAGGGAAAGACAACAAAATGAGGACATGCCACAAACCAAAGGACTGGCCACACTCCCACACATCAGGAGCATTTCTGAACTGACAGCCAGACTGCTACGATCACTAGGACTCATAACAGCACACAAACCAACAGCCACTCTCAGACAACAACTCACCAGGACAAAGGACCCGATACCCAGCAGGAGCAAAATGAACGTAGTGTACAAAATCCCATGCAAGGACTGCACAAACCACTACATAGGACAAACAGGAAGACAGCTAACAACCCACATCCATGAACACCAACGAGCCACGAAACAACACCAACAACTTCAATGCCAGAAGTATAAGAAATAAGGTAGGTGAACTTGCAGCGTGGGTTGGTACCTGGGACTTCGATGTTGTGGCCATTACAGAGACGTGAGTAGAACAGGGACAGGAATGGCTATTGCAGGTTCCACGGTTTAAATGTTTTGGTAGGGTCAGAGGTGGGGTACAAGAGGGGGAGGTGTGGCATTGCTTGTCACAGCGGTGGAAAGGACAATGGAGGAAGACTTGCCATCTGAGGTAGTTTGGGCTGAGGTTAGAAATAGGAAAGGTGAGGTCACCCTATTAGGAGTTTTCTACAGGCCTCCTAATAGTTCGAGAGACGTAGAGGAAAGTATTGCAAGGATGATTCAGGAGAAGAGTGAAAGTAGTAGGGTGGTTGTTATGGGGTACTTTAACTTCCCAGATATTGACTGGGAAAGCTATAGCTCGAGTTCGTTAGGTGGGTCTGTATTTGTTCAATGTGTGCAGGAGGGTTTCCTGACACAATATGTAGACAGGCCAACAAGAGGTGAGGCCATACTGGATTTGGTTCTAGGTAATGAACCAGGCCAGGTGTTAGACTTGGAGGTAGGTGAGCACTTCGGGGACAGTGACCACAACTCGGTGACTTTTACTCTAGTGATGGAGAGGGACAAGTGTGCACTGCAGGGCAGGAGTTATAGCTGGGGGCAGGGAAATTATGATGCGGTAAGGCATGACTTAGGATGTGTGGATTGGAAAAATAGGCTTCAAGGGAAGGACACAAATGATATGTGGAGCTTGTTCAAGGAGCAGCTATTGGGTGTCCTTGATAAGTATGTACCAGTCAGGCAGGGAGGAAAGGGTCTTGTGAGGGAGCCGTGGTTTAATAAGGAATTGGAATCCCTTGTAAAAGGGAAGAGGGCGGCCTAAGTAAAGATGAGGCGTGAAGGTTCAATTGGGGTGATTGAGAGTTATAAGGTAGCCAGGAAGGATCTAAAGAGAGAGCTAAGAGCAGCGAGAAGGGGACATGTAAAGTCCTTGGTTGGTAGGATTAGGGAAATCCCAAAGGCTTTCTATAGATATGTCAGGAATAAAAGGATGGCTAGGGTAGGTATCGGTCCAGTCAAGGATAGTAGTGGGAAGTTGCGCGTGGAGGCGGAGGAGATTGGAGAGACACTAAATCAATACTTTTCGTCAGTATTCACTCAGGAACAGGACATTGTTGCTGATGTGAATATTGAGTCACAGGTGATTAGAATAGATGGCTTTGAGGTATGTAGGGAAGAGGTCTGGGGAATACTGGAAAGGATGAAAATAGATAAGTCCCCTGGGCCTGATGGCATTTATCCTAGGATCCTCTGGGAAGCTAGGGAGGAGATAGCGGAGCCATTGGCCTTGATTTTTATGTCGTCGTTGTCTACAGGAATCGTGCCAGAAGACTGGAGGATAGCGAATGTGGTCCCCTTGTTCAAGAAGGTGAGTAGGGACAGCCCTAGTAACTATAGGCCAGTAAGTCTTACTTCTGTTGTGGGCAAAGTCTTAAAGAGAATTGTAAGCGATAGGATTTATGAACATCTGGATAGGAATAATGTGATCAAGGATAGTCAGCATGGTTTTGTGAAGGGCAGGTCATGCCTCACAAACCTTATTGAGTTCTTTGAGAAGATGACCAAGGAAGTGGACGAGGGTAAAGCAGTAGATGTGGTGTATTTGGATTTTAGCAAGGCGTTCGATAAGGTACCCCATGGTAGGCTACTGCAAAAATTACAGAGGTATGGCATTGAGGATGAATTAGAGGTTTGGATTAGGAATTGGCTGGGTGGAAGGAGACAGAGGGTAGTAGTTGATGGTAAAGGTTCATCTTGGAGTGCAGTTACTAGCGGTGTTCCACAAGGATCTGTTTTGAGACCATTGCTGTTTGTCATTTTTATAAATGACCTGGAGGAGGGGCTTGAAAGCTGGGTGAGCAAGTTTGCGGATGAGACGAAAGTCGGTGGAGTTGTGGACAGCGAAGAAGGATGTGGCAGGTTACAGCGGGATATAGATAAGTTGCAGAGCTGGGCAGAAAGGTGGCAAATGGAGTTTAATGTAGCTAAGTGTGAAGTCATTCACTTTGGTAGGAGTAACAAGAAGATAGATTACTGGGCTAATGGTAGGCTACTTGGTAGTGTGGATGAGCAGAGGGATCTTGGTGTCCATGTACTCAGATCTCTGAAAGTTGCCACCCAGGTAAATTGTGCTGTGAAGAAGGCAGATGGCGTACTGGCTTTTATTGGTAGAGGAATTGAGTTCCGGAGTCCTGAAGTCATGTTGCAGTTGTATAAGACTCTGGTGAGGCCTCATCTGGAGTATTGTGTGCAGTTTTGGTCGCCATACTATAGGAAGGATGTGGAAGCACTGGAACGGGTGCAGAGGAGGTTTACCAGGATGTTGCCTGGCATGGTAGGAAGATCGTATGAGGAAAGGCGGAGGCAATTGGGGCTGTTCTCATTGGAGAAAAGAAGGTTTAGGGGAGATTTGATAGAGGTGTACAAGATGATTAGGGGTTTAGATAGGGTTGACAGTGAGAACCTTTTTCCGCGTATGGAGTCAGCTGTTACTAGGGGACACAGCTTTAAATTAAGGGGAGGTTGGTATAGGACAGATGTTAGGGGTAGATTCTTTACTCAGTGGGTTGTGAGTTCATGGAACGCCCTGCCAGTATCAGTGGTGGACTCTCCCTCTTTATGGTCATTCAAGCGGGCATTGGATAAGCATATGGAGGTTATTGGGCTAGTGTAGGTTAGGTAGGCTTCGGTCGGCGCAACATCGAGGGCCAAAGGGCCTGTACTGCGCTGTATTTTTCTATGTTCTATGTTCTATGTTCTAACACGACCAGCTATCCCTGGTAGCCATACACTCAGATGACAAACAACATGAATTTGATTGGGACAACACCACTATTATAGGGCAGGCCAAACAGAGAACAGCCAGGGAATTCCTAGAAGCATGGCACTCATCCACGAATTCTATCAACAGACACATCGACCTAGACCCTATATACCGATCACTGCAACGGACAGCAACTGACAACCGGAAGCGGCAGATTCAAACCAGTATAAATGCTGGAGGAATCAGCACAGAAGTGCTTCATAGGAGGCTCCCAAGCACTGAAGCTGTCACCTAGAAAGGGGACAAAACGTTTGCAATAAAAACTCCCAGCTCGGCGAACAGAACTACGACAACGAGCACCCGAGCTACAAATCTTCTCACAAACTTTGAAGATTAGAGTTTACACAGAAGTTGAAAGGGTAAAACTAACAGCTCTACACCTGAAACCACATAGCATTTGAAACAAAATAGACAAACTGAGAGTACAAATAGAAGTGAAGAAATACTATCTGTGAGCCATGGATGATATGGATTAGACCTAAATCTTGAAAGATACAGGACTTTTAGAAATAACAGAGAAATAGGAAAACATGGAGGTATGGTTCTGTTTGTTAAGGACAGTATTAGCATAAAAGAAGGGTGAGCTCAGATTGAGAAATCAAATGTGGAAACATTTTGGGTGGAAATAAGAAATGGTAAAGGCAAGAGGTCACTTGTGGGAGTGATGTACTCACCTCTTATCAGAAACGAGACAGTAGGGTGAGGCATAAAGGAAGAAATAATGTGAGTTTGTTAAAAAGGCATGGTGATAATGATGAGTGATGTTAATTTACTTATCTCTTGGAAAAGTCATATGGGCTAAGGTGGGTAGATGAGAATGTTTCCTTAGAACCAAATGTATTGGAGCCAACCTATTGGAGCAGGCTATACTAGACCTGATATCATGCAACAAGATAGTATGCATTCATTCTCACATAGTGAAAATGCCTCTGGTATCAGTGTTCATAACATGGCTGCGCTTCACATTCAGTTTAAAGAACAGTGGAAGTGTCTGACACAATTTTAAAAAAAATAGATAAGGGCAGATATGAGGTCTTGAAAGGAGAAATAGCTAGAGAGAATTGGCAAATTAAGTTAAAGGTAGGTCTATAAAGGTGTAATGGAATATTTCAGAAAATACCGAATGGACACATTTCAAAGAGTATGAAAAATTCTAAGGTACAGACCCACCAACTGTGATTAACTGGAAATGTCAAAGATAATGTCAAACTAAAGGAAAAAGCAATGACAGGTGGCAGATCAGATGATTGGACAGAATGTAGCAAACCAAAGAATGATCAAAAAATTATGAAGAGGGAAAAATGGAAAGAGAAAGTTAGGCAAAAACAAACAAATAAGGGTTTCAAGAAATACTTAAAGAAGGAAGGAGTTAATAAAGTGAGTGTTAGTCCTAGAGAAAGTGAGACTGGTGTATTAATGATGGAAAGTAAGGAAATGGCAGATGAATTGATTGGGTATTTTGCATCAGTCTTTATTATAGATGATATAAGTAACTTCCCAGAACCAACCATAAATCAGAAAATGGAAATGAGGGAGAAACTCAGGAAAAGCAGAGAAATGGTACTGAGTTCATTGTGGGAGATGCGGGCTGATAAGTACCTGGTTCCTTACCAAGCGAATTCCAGTGACTAGTGAGATCGTTGATGCATTGATTTCAATTTTCCAAATCTTCTTTGTTTCAGTCCCACTTGTTTGGGAGATAGCAAACGTAACTCTTCTATTGAAAAAAGAGGGAAGCAGAAAGCAAGAAGCTACAGGCTGAGTTACCTGAACATCTATCATAGGGAAGATGTTAGAAGCTACTATAAACAAGTTACATTATTATTACAATTTTAATAATGTCAAGTTAATCAGGCAGAGTTCTGTGAAAAGGAAATTATGTTTGAATAATTTATTGGAAATACTTGAGGAGGTTACCCATGTTGTGCATAAGAGGAATCAGTGGATGTATAGTACTTAGGTTTCCAGAAGGCATTTATTAAGGTTAATGCAGAAAATAAAAACTCTGGATGTAGAGGGTAGAATATTGGCATAGATAGAAACTTGTCTGGCTAACAAGATGCAGAGAGTAGATGTAAAACTTTTTTTTCAAGTTAGCAATATATAATGTGTGGTTTAGGGTATAGGTTTGCTCGCTGAGCTGTAGGTCTGATATCCAGACGTTTCATTACCTGGCTAGGTAACATCATCAGTGGTGACCTCCAAGTGAAGCAAAGCTGTTGTCTCCTGCTTTCTATTTATATGTTTGTCCTGGATGGGGTTCCTGGGGTTTGTGGTGATGTTATTTCCTGGTCGTTTTCTGAGGGGTTGATAGATGGTATCTAGATCTATGTGTTTGTTTACGGCGTTGTGGTTGGAGTGCCAGGCCTCTACGAATTCTCTGGCATGTCTTTGCTTAGTCTGTCCCAGGATAGATATGTTGTCCCAGTCAAAATGGTTGTTTTTTTCCTCCGTGTGTAGGGCTACGAGGGAGAGAGGGTTGTGTCTTTTTGTAGCTAGCTGGTGTTCGTGTATCCTGGTGGCTAACTTTCTTCCTGTTTGTCCTACGTAGTGTTTGTGGCAGTCCTTGCATGGAATTTTGTAGATGACATTGGTTTTGTCCATGGGTTGTACTGGGTCTTTTAAACTTGTTAGTTTTTGTTTGAGAGTGTTGGTGGGTTTGTGTAGTACTAGGATTCTGAGGGGTCTTAGTAATCTGGCTGTCATTTCTGAAACTTCTTTGATGTATGGTAAGGTGGTTAGGGTTTCTGGCTGTGTTAGGTCTGCTTGTTGTGGTTTGTTCTTGAGGAATCTGCGGACTGTATTTTTTGAGTAACCGTTCTTCTTGAATACGTTGTATAGGTGGTTCTCCTCTGTTTTCCGAAGTTCATCTGTGCTGCAGTGTGAGGTGGCTTGTTGGAATAGTGTTCTGATACAGCTTCGTTTGTGTGTGTTGGGATGGTTGCTGGTGTAGTTAAGTATTTGGTCAGTGTTTGTCGGTTTTCTGTATACACAGGTTTGTAGTTCTCCGTTGTCTGTTCTTTCGACTGTGACGTCCAGGAATGCGAGTTTGTTGTCGGTTTCTTTCTCCTTGGTGAACTTTATGCCTGTGAGGGTGTTGTTGATGATGTTAAATGTCTCTTCTTGTTTCGTTTTGTGATGACAAAGGTGTCATCTACGTAGCGGACCCAGATGTTTGGTTTGATGGTTGGTATGGATGTTTGTTCTAGTCTTTGCATTACCGCTTCTGCTATGAATCCTGATCGCGGAGATCCCATGGGTGTGCCATTGATTTGTTTGTAGATTATGTTGTTGAAGGTGAAGTGGGTGGTGAGGCACAGGTCCACTAGCTTCATGACGTTTTTGTTGGTAATGTGATTGATGGTGGTTGGGGTGTGTGTGTGATCGTCGAAGACGAAACAATGATCTCATTCGACGTAACAGCACTGTTCACCTCCATCAGCTTCGAACTGGCAAAGGAAACACTTACACACTTTTACAAGAGACTAGGACCCGTGGACACAGCCTTAGAATTAGAGGGGGTCAATTCAGAACAGAAATGTGGAGACATTTCTTCAGGCAGAGAGTGGTGGGCCTGTGGAATTCATTGCCGCAGAGTGCAGTGGAGATCAGGATGCTGAATGTCTTCAAGGTAGAGATTGATAGATTCTTAATGTCATGAAGAATTAAGGGCTACGGGGAGAATGCTGGTAAGTGGAGTTGAAATACACATCAGCCATGAATGGCAGAGTGGATTCGATGGGCCGAATGGCCTTACTTCCAATCCTATGTCTTAAGGTCTTATGGACATCACCACAAACCCCAGGAACCCCATCCAGGAGAAAGATATAAATAGAAAGCAGGAAACAACAGCTTCGCTTCACTTGGAGGTTGCCACTGATGATGTTACCTAGCCAGGTAATGAAACGTCTGGATATCAAACCTACAGCTCAGGTTGATACCCTAAACCTCAACCTGAGCTACAAACCTTCACAAACCTTGCATAATGTGTGGTGTCCAATGCTCAGATCTCAACTGTTTACAATTTATATGAAGAGCTTAAAAGACGGATTGTATGGTTGGAAAATTTATTGATGACACGTGGATAGGTAGGAAAGTAAGTTGCAAGTGGTACACAGGAATGTTCCAAAAAGGTGCGAGTGGGTTAAGTGAATGGGCAATGTTATTGCAACTTGAGTATAATGTAGGAAAATGTGTAATTATTCATTTTGGCTGGAAGAATATAAAATATTAAATAAATGAGAGATTACAGAACTCTGAAATGCAGAGAGTGTCCTTGTATAAATGGCAAAAAATTAATATGCAGGTACAGCAAGTAATTAGGAAAACTAATAGGATATTATCTGTTACCCTAAGGGGAATTGAGTATAAAATTAGGGAGGTCATTCTTCAGTTATACAGGGCACAGATCAGACTGCATTTGAAGTACTGTGCACGGCATTACTTACTTTATTTAAGGAAGGATGTCAATATGGTGGAGACAATTCAGAGTCTGGTTACCGGATAATACCTGGAATTTGTGGGTTGCCTTATGAGGAGAACTTGAATATGAATGTGCAAAGCTTGTTTCTGCTGCTGAACTTTAAAACAGTAAGGTGATTTGTTTGAAACATATGTAATCCAGAGAGGACTCAACATAGTAGATGAGGAAGAGGTGGTTCCTCTTATGGAACAATCTAGAACAATTTAAACAAGGTGTTACTGTTGTTTAAAACAAGGTGTTACTGTTGTCGATTTACAGGTGAGATTAGCTTATACGTCTCTTCCAGAAAAAGTGGTGGAAGCAGAGTCTGTGAATATGTTTTAAGCCAGAGATAGATGGATTCCTGTTAAGCAAGGGTTGAAAGTTTATCAGGGTGAGGTAGGAGTGTGGTTACAATCAGATCAGGCATAATCTCATTGAATGGGCAGAGCTGGCCTGAGGAGTTGTTTGGCACAATCCTGCCTCTAATTTGTATAAATGTATATTAATAAATGTTCTAAATCTACTTCTCAGACACCAATCCATATTGCTGTCATTATACAATGAAAATATGCTGAACGTTAGCCTGTCATAGAGTCATTGAGTCATATTCAAACAGATGTACAGCATGGAAACAGACCCTACGGTTCAACCCGTCCATGCCTACCAGATATCCCAACCCAATCTAGTCCCACCTGCCAGCACCCGGCCCATATCCCTCCAAACCCTTCCTATTCATATACCCATCCAGATGCCTCTTAAATGTTGCAATTGTACCAGCTTCCACCACATCCTCTGGCAGCTCATTCCATCCATGTACCACCTACTGCGTGAAAAAGTTGCCCTGTAGGTCTCTTTTATATCTTTCCTCTCTCACCCTAAACCTATCCTCTCTAGTTCTGGACTCCCCAACCCCAGGGAAAAGACTTTACCCATGCCACTCATAATGTTGAAAACCTCTATAAGGTCACCCCTCAGCCTCTGACGCTCCAGGGAAAACAGATCCAGCCTGTTCAGCATCTCCCTATTGCTCAAATCCTCCAACCCTGGCAACATCCTTGTAAATCTTTTCTGAACCCTTTCAAGTTTCACAATATCTTTCCGATAGGAAGGAGACCAGAATTGCATGAAATATTCCAACAGTCCTGAACTTGCAATTTGACTTCCCAACTCCTGTACTCAATACTCTGACCAATAAAGGAAAACATACCAACCGTCTTCTTCACTATCCTATCTACCTGCGGCTCCACTTTCAAGGAGCCATGAACCTGCACTCCAAGGTCTCTTTGTTCAGCAACACTCCCTAGGATCTTACCATTAAGTATGTAAATCTTGCTAAGATTTGCTTTCCCAAAATGCAGCACCTCGCATTTATCTGAATTAAACTCCATCTGTCACCTCACAGCCTATTGGCCCTCTGGTCAAGATCCTGAGGTAATCTGAGGTAACCCTCTTCGCTGTCCACTACACCTCCAATTTTGGTGTCATCTGCAAACTTACTAACTATACCTCTTAAGCTCGCATTCAAATCACTTATGTAAATGACAAAATGTAGAGGACCCAGCACCGATCCTTGTGGCATTCCACTGGTCACAGGCCTCCAGTCTGAAAAATAACCCTCCACCACCACCCTCTGTCTTCTACCTTTGAGCCGGTTCTGTATCCAACTGGCTAGTTCTCCCTGTATTCCATGAGATCTAACCTTGCTAATCAGTCTCCCATGGGGAACCTTGTCGAACGCCTTACTGAAGTCCATATAGATCACATTTACTGCTCTGCCCTCATCAATCTTCTTTGTTACTTCTTCAAAAAACTCAATCAAATATGTGAGATAAGATTTCCCACGCACAAAACCATGTTGACTATCCCTAATCAGTCCTTGCCTTTCCAAATACATGTATATCCTGTCCCTCAGGATTCCCTCCAACAACTTGCCCACCGCCGACATCAGGCTCACTGGTCTACAGTTCCCTGGCTTGTCCATACCACCTTTCTTAAACAGTGGCACCAGATTAGCCAACCTCCAGTCTTCCAGCACCTCACCTGTGACTATCGATGATACAAACATCTCAGCAAGAGGCCCAGCAATCACTTCTCTAGCTTCCCACAGAGTTCCAGGGTACACCTGATCAGGTCCTGGGGATTTAGCCACTTTTGTGCATTTCAAGACATCCAGCACTTCCTCATCTGTACTCTGGACATTTTGCAAGATGTCACCATCTATTTCCCTACAGTCTATATCTTCCATATCCTTTTACACAGCAAATACTGCCGCAAAACACTCACTTAGTATCTCCCCCATTTTCTGTGGCTCCATACAAAGGCCACCTTGTTGACCTTTGAGGGGCTCTATTCTTTTCCTAGTTAGCCTTTTGTCCTTAATGTATTTGTAAAAACCCTCCTTAATTCTATTTGCCAAAGCTATCTCATGTCCCCTTTTTCCCCTCCTGATTTCCCTCTTAGGTATACTCCTACTTCCTTTATACTCTTCTAAGGATTCACTTGATCTATCCTGTCTATACCTTACATATGCTTCCTTCTTTTCTTAAACAAACCCTCAATTTCTTTAGTCATTCAGCATTCCCTATACCCACCAGCCTTTCCTTTCACCCTAACAGGAATATACTTTCGCTGGATTGTCGTCATCTCATTTCTGAAGGCTTACCATTTTCCAGCTGTTCCTTTACCTGAGAATATCTGCCCCCAATCAGCTTTTGAAAGTTCTTGCCTCATACTGTCAAAATTGGCCTTTCTCCAATTTAGAACTTCAACCTTTAGATCTGGTCTACCCTTTTCCATCAATATTTTAAATCTAATAGAATTATGGTCGCTGGCCCCAAAGTGCTCCCCCACTGACACCTCACTCACCTGCTCTGCCTTATTTCCCAAGAGTAGGTTAAGTTTTGCACCTTCTCTAGTAGGTACATCCACATACTGAATCAAAAAATTGTCTTGTACACACTTAACAAATTCCTCTCCATCTAAAGCCTTAACACTATGGCAATCCCAGTCTATGTTTGGAAAGTTAAAATCCCCTACCATAACCACCCTATTATTCTTACAGATAAATGAGATCTCCTTACAAGCTTGTTTCTCAATTTCCCTCTGACTATTCCCAATAAGGTGATCATCCCTTTCATATTTTTCAGTTCCACCCAAATAACTTCCCTAGATATATTTCATGGAATATCCTCCCTCAGTACAGCTGTAATGCTATCCCTTATCAAAAATGCCACCCCCCCCCCCCTCTCTCTTGCCTCCCTTTCTATCCTTTCTGTAGCATTTGTATCCTGGAACATTAAGCTGCCAGTTCTGCCCATCCCTGAGCCATGTTTCAGTAACTGCTATGATATCCCAGTCCCATGTTCCTAATCATGCCCTGAGTTCATCTGCCCTCCCTGTTAGGCCCCTTGCATTGAAATAAATGCAGTTTAATTGATTAGTGTTATCTTGTCCCTGCCTGCCCTGACTGTTTGACTCACCTCTGTTCTCAACTGTACCAGTCTCAGATTGATCTCTTTCCTCATTATCTCTCTGGGTCCCACCAACTACCACCCCCCCCAACCTTACTAGTTTAAATCCTCCTATGCAGCTCTAGAAAATTTCCCTGCCAGTATATTAATCCCCTTCCAATTTAGGTGCAATCCATCCTTCTTGTCCAGGTCACTTCTACCCCAAAGGAGATTTCAATGAACCAAAAATGTGAATCCTTCTCCCAGACATCAGCTCCTCAGCCATGCATTCATCTGCTCTATTCTCCTATTTCTGCCCTCACTAGCTCATAGCACCAGGAGTAATCCAAATATTACTACTCTCGAAGACCTCCTTTTTAAATTTCTGCCTAACCCTCTATAATCTCCCTTCAGAATCTCAAGCGTTTTCCTTCCTATGTTGGTTCCAATGTGGACAATGACCTTTTGCTGGCCCCTCTCCCCCGTGAGAACATTCTGCACCCTCTCTGAGATCCTGGCACCAGGGAAGCAACACACCATTCTGCTCTTTCTCTGCTGGCTACAGAAACCCCTGTCTGTACCTCGGACTAGAGAATCCCTTAACACAATCAATCTCTTGGAACCCGACGTATCCCTCGTTGCATTAGATCCAGTCTCAATACCAGAAACTTGGCTGTTCATGCTACATTCCCCTGAGAATCCATCACCCCCTACACTTTCCAAAATAGCATACCTGTTTGAAATGGGTAGATCTACAAAAGACTCCTGCACTAGCTACCTACCTCTATAACCTTTCCTGGAGTTAACCCATCTATGTGCCTGTACCTGAGACTTTCCCCCTTCCTAAAACTGCCATCCATCACATGTTGCAAATTCCTCATTGCTTCTAACTGTCTCTCCAACCGACCCATTCGATCTGATAAGATTCGTGGCCAACAGCATTTATGACAGATATTATACGCAGTAACCCTTAAATTCTCTTTAAACTCCCACATCTGACAAGAAGTACATATGACCCCATTAAAGGCCATTTTTTGCTCCTTCACAATCTACAGACCCATAAATTAACATCGTCTTATTCCTCTACAAACACTGCCCCAGGTTAAATTAATAGTTATGGCTTATATTTTAAGTTTAATCAAGAGATATATCTACAAAAAACATTTACTCAAGAAAGAACTCACTCTACTCACTACTGCAGAATCTCTGTTGGCCGCACTTAAAGCAGCAATGAACTTATCTGATTCTGTGCTGTGAACTTCGCCCAACAGTTCCTTCAAGATTAGTTGTGAATTTCACTGTTTTTTAATTTTCCCAGATGCACTCCGATGTTCAACAATACATGAATTCAAACAGAAAAGGCAGTAACTGTACAGGTTTTTTTTTCTTTCTCTCTCTCTCTCTCCTGTAATGGCCTCACCATGTGATTCCTTTGTCTGTTCTTCTCCCTTTTAAAACTGCTGTTGTTTTGACTTTTTTTTAGAATTAAAATGAAACAAGTGAATGTCTCAGGATTTATATATATATATATATCCATTGTTTATTAAATGTCTTGTGTCCAGCATGTGTTTTTTCTTGCGTTTATTTACTTCCCCATCATGATTTGACACAGCTGCAGGTGAGATCTTGACACTACTTTCATCATGATTAATTACCTGTATCCTTGGTTTTCAGTCATGTCAGCACTAGATGGTGATGTTGTTCTTGCAAGCTCTGTTTTGCTGGTGGCTTATAGCTATATTTTTTAGTTAGGACATTTTGTTCCCACAAATCAGCTTACTTTTACATGTACCAAGCCTGTAATTAACTTTTAAAAGTTATTTATCTTTTATTAGCTGTAGTCAAAGCACAGATTTGACCTCTTCTGGGTTTCTCAATTGGACAAACCTGATTAATGAAGAGAAGGAGGGCAAAGACATGAAATAAGTCAGAGAAAGCTCTTAGATTCTCATACTATCAAAAGGAACATGTTAACATTCACTTGCCAGGTCCATATTATCAAGGTGATCTATATAGATAATTACATTATCTATTACATTGGTTTATTTCAATATATTAACTTTTACATTAGTTTTTCACTGGATTATCTATTACATGGGTTTATTTCAAAGTATTATTTATTACACTGCTTTGTTTTGTTGCATTATCTACGACATATATTATATCACTATACTGTATTGTGCGTTACACTGGTCTATTTCACTGGATTCTCTATTGCACAGGCTTATTTCACTCTATTTTCTGTTACACTGGTTTATTTCATTGGATTATCTATGACACTAGTTTATTTCGTTGGATTATCTGTTACCAGGGTTTACTTCACTGGATGGTCTGTTATACTGGCTATATTTCATTGGATTATCTATGACACTAGTTTATTTCATTGTATTGTCTGTTACACTGGTTCATTTTACTGGGTAAACTACAACATGGGTTTATTTCAATATATTGTATGTCACACTTGTTTATTTCCCCATATTATCTGTCACACTGGTTTATTTCATGGGTTTATTTCATTATATTGTCTGTTATACTGATTTATTTCACTATATTGTCTGTTACACTAGTTTTATTTCATTGGATTATCAATGAAACTAGTTTATTTCACTGGATTACCTGTTACCAGGGTTTATTTCATTCGATTATCTATGAGACTAGTTTATATCATTGGATTATCTGTTACCAGGGTTTACTTCACAGGATTGTCTGTTACACTAGTTATATTTCAGTGGATTTTTGATGATGCTAATTTATTTTATTATATTGTCTGTTACACTGGTCTATTTTACTGGGTTAGCTACGACACGGATTTATTTCACTATATTATCTGTCACACTGGTTTATTTTACTGGATTATCTATGATATGGATTTATTTCACCGGATTATCAGTTACACTGGTTTATTTCATTATATTGTCTGTTACACTCGTTTATTTCTCTATATTGTCTGCTACACTGGTTTACTTCACTAGATTATCATTTCTACAAATTTATTGTTTGTTACACTGGTTTAGTTCACCCGTTTATTTCACTATATTATCTGCTACATTTGTTTATTTCACTGGATTATCTATTATACTGGTTTATTTCACAATATTGTCGGTTACACTCGTTTATCTCGCTATATTGTGGTACATTGGTTTAGTAAATTGGATTTCTATTGTATGGTTCATTCCACTCGGTTATCTATTATATTGGTTTAGTTCACTATATAGTCTGTTACACCCGTTTATTTCACTGGGTTATCTTTTATACTGGTTTATTTCATTTAAACATCAGCTCCTGAGGTTACTGTCTAATGAACTGAGGCTCTGTGATTGGTTGTTGCGGCCAGCCCGCCGGGACCCTCCGCCAATAGAACCGCCAGCAACCGCACGTGGCGCGGAGGTGGACCAATGAGAAGGCGGATGTGTGTTCCGGGCGGCCAATGGGAGAGCGGCCCGCGGTGCAGCCTGGGTATCGGTCCAGGAGCAGGCGGCAGCCGGTTGACGGAGAAAGCAGGCCGTGGTCTGGGAGAGAGGTAATAACAGGGGGCGGGGGGACAGACACAGGAGAGACAGAGGGGTAACGGGGGTGGTGCTGAGCTGGTGACAGGGGTATCCGAGGATCATGGTGGAGACAGGCTGGAGTGAGAGGTAACGTCAATCATGGGCAGGTGATGGCAAGGTTGGACACTGGGGATCCACTTGGTGCTCCCCTACCCCCTCCAGGAGCAAGGGGATCCCAGTCCAGGTCCATACTCTCAGTCTCTGGCAGGGGATGGCCTGTTTCATCCCCTGGAACAGTTGTGCCAGCCATCCCTGGATCAGGTAGTGTCTCTGTCTTCTCAGAGTCTGGGCTGAAGGCCCCCTCCAGAGCCATACAGTTCCAGGCTGGCAATCCCAGTACAGCATTCAGGGAGCTCCAAGCTCTTAAAGTGGTTTGGTATACTGTCAGTCTCTAGTGCCAAGACAGTGCTGTGCAGCCAAGGCAGATGTTGCTGGGCCCCCATTCATCCCATTGTTAGTCAGTGCTGGGGGGCAGTACTGCAGAAGGAGCTTCACATGGTCAGAGTAGCATTATTGTGTGAGATGGAAAAGTATTATCAAAGCACCCTACTATGAATGTTGAGGTGCTGGAGAAAGTACAGAGTTAGAGTGCAGTGATTGGGAAGGGGTGGATTGTTGTAATGGTGCTGAGGGACCACCACACTGCCAGCGTAGCTATGTTTCTGATCACTTGTGTTGCAGTTATATTTTGGATGAGATGTTGAACAGAGGTCCTGGCCTTATGCAAGGAATTGAATTTTCTTCCTGAATTTGAAAGTATGCTACTTCAATTATACACTTGCTTTCAAAAGTATTTAACTTGCAACAGCAAATAATCTGTCATCTCTAGCATTTTACAATACTGTCTGTAAAATCAAGCCTGAAAACCCCCACGGTTAGACATTCAGTTAAAATTACTTAAGCACACTTTCAAACAGATATTGTTGTTATTCCCTGATCTACCAAGTTAGCTGAACCATCCAAGATTGCAACTGGGAAGCAAGAAGTGTCTGATAACTGAGTTTGAGGGAATCATTTTCTGAGGGAGATTGCAGGAAACCGGAGACAAAATTTTAAAATGATGTCTGTCTCTTCTGAAAGAGAATTGGAGAATGATCGTTTCTCCTCAATAAACAATGTAAGGAAATGTCTAAGTAGTGTCTTAACAGCACTGGGGGGTCAGCGAGAGATCTAGGGTCATACATATGTTGATCTTTGAAGGTCAGTATGCTATAATTTAACTATGGTCATATAAAAATATTTTTAGATTGATATTCTAGAAATATTGAAAAATATAAACATTTGGAAGCAATATTGATTTTTTTTTTCCCCAAGGGAACAGTTGTTACTGTTGGGGTATAATGTGCATATGTGGGCACCCAAGTTTAGCATTGATATTCAAGCCATGTAAAGGATAGTGATAGAATAACATCACACGAGAGATTATGAAAGAATGCAGCTGTTTTCATTGGAATTGAAGCTAAGTGGAGAGACCAAACTTGAAGTTTTTAAGTATTGAAATTTTCAGAAGATAATTAAGTGAAGACATATCAGTGATAGACACGTTAGCAATGATAAATAGACCAGGGTTATCCCTGCTTAAGAAGCAGGAAGTGAAGACTCTAGATTGTTTGAACCTTTTCCACCATTCAGTACGATTGGAGCTGATCTAACTCAATTCTACTTTCCTGCTGTGTCTCCATATTCTTTAATCTTCTTAAGTATTCAAAACCTAATGATCTCTTCCTTGAATTCATTCTGACTGATCTTTTAGTGGTGCCTAAGGTAGAAATTTCTCCTTGGTGCCTAATGTCCAACTTTTGTCCTTTGACCCTTTAGTTCTAGATTATAAAGCCAATGGAAGCATCCTCCCAATATCTGTCTGTATCATGCTTTTGAAGAGTGTTGCATGATTCAAGGAGATCTCCTGTCGTTCTTCTAATCTTTAGAGAATATGGCCGATCTACATGATCTCTTCTGAGGCTGTCCCTTCATTGCAACAATAAATCTAACAAGCCCTTATTTCATTCCTTTTTGAAGGTGGAAAATCCTTCTTTGATTGAGGAAATCAAGATTGTACTCATCACTCCGGGTGTCTCACTGCTTAGAAATTTTCAGCAAAGTTTCTTTAGAGTGGTATAAATTGGGAGGCTTGTTTCTGACAAAGATGGTAACGTGTTCTTGAAACCATGATTTTAAGAAGGGAATAATATAATTGCCAGTAAATTGAGATTAGAATAGCTTAGTGTCATTTGGAAACTTAACATTGGCATGATAGCTGCAGTGAGGGTCCCCTGTGTTATGTTTCCTGTGATAGTGGAAAATTAAAGAGTACGCGAAACTGTGGACGTTTTTGAAACACTTAAGGATGTAGGCAGATTGGTGAATTAGGAAGATTTGTTGTAAATGCATTCATAGTAGAGAATTGTAAAGCAACATCTTACTCAGAAAAACATCTGAGTTTAGATATGTAATAATTAGTAAAATTCTTAAGAGTTAAAGAAGTAGAGGTGCAACGATACAGGTTGTTAGGAGGGATTAAATGGCATACTATAAGATCATAAGATATAGATGTTAGGGAATTTGGTCCATCGAGGCTGTTCCTGTCATGGCTGATATATTTCTCAACTTCATTCTCCTGCCTTCTCCCTGTAACTCTTGATCCATTTACTATTCAAGAACTTATCCACTTCTGTGTTAAATATACTCAATATCTTGGCCTCTATAGCCCTCTGTTTGGGTGGGAAGATGCAAGTGGTGATATTCCTTTGCATTTGCTGCCCTTCTCCTTCTAGATAGCATAAGGGTACTGGCTAAGGAACCTTAGTGAGCTTTCATGGTGCATCTTGTCGATCATACATGCTGTTTCCATTGGGTGTCAATGGTGGAGATGGTGAATGTTTAAGGTAGTAAATATTGTGCCTTTCAAATGGAATGCTCTGTCCGAGAAAATGTGGAGCTTCATGTGTGTTGTTGGAGCTGCACTCCTGCAAGCGAGTGGAGTGTATTCACACTCTTGACTTGTACCTTGTAGATGACGGCAAGGTTTTGAGAAGTCAGGAGATGAGTTACCTGTTGCAGAATTCTTAGTCTCTGACTGTTCTTGTACTCCCAGTATTTATATGGTGGCTCTAGTTCAGTTTTTGGTCAATGATAACTCCCTGACTGATGCTAATAGGGCATTCAGTGATGGTGATGCCATTGAATGTCAAGGGACCATTGTTGGATTCTCTCTTGAAGATGATGGTTGCCTGGCACTTGTATGGCTCAAACATCTTTCCAATTAACAGTCCAAGCTTGAATTCTGACCAGATTTTGCTGTATTTGAATACAAACTGCTTCGGTATCTGAGGCATCATGAATGGTGCTGAATATTGTGCAGTTATCAGTGAACATGCTCATATCTGCTCTTATGACAGAGGGAGCGTCATTGATGGAGCATCTGAAGAAGATTTGGCTTGGAATACTACCCTGAGGAACTCCTGCAGAGATGTCAATCATCTCAATCCTAGGACCTCCAACAATTACAGCCATTTTCCATTTTTCTTTGTGCTAGGTTTTTTTTCCCTGCTGATAGCAATTTATTCCCTATTTAATGTTTACTTCAATTTTGTGTGGGTTCCTCAATACCATGCTAGGTCAAATGCACTTTTGCCTCTCCTTTGCAGTTCAACCATTTTGCCCTTATTTGGACTAAGGCTATAATGAGCTCAGAAACTAAGTGACCGTGACAAAAGCTTCCTATCAAGGGGTTTGGCCTGAAATGTTGACTTTCCTGCTCCTTGGACACTGTCTGACCTGCTATGCTTTTCCAGCTTCACATTTATTGATTGTGAGCATTAGGGAGCATGTGCAGCTTAATAGAACTGTTGTTGATACCTTCATACATTTTGCTGCTGATTAACACCCGTCACATCAGTATATGCTCAATCAGGTTGGATTTGTCCTACTTTTTGTGGACAGGATGTGATATACCTAGGCAATTTTCAACCTTAGTTTTGCCATTTATGCTGGAACAGTTCAATTTACTGAAACCAAATCAAATACTTAAATGATTTAACTGAATGCTCTCCGAACCAACCATTCAATGTATTTTTGTAAACTTTCAGAACATACATTGATTTTCAAACTTGCCCAACTATGTCTTACTGTTTACTATGGGTTTTGTAATTCTTGCCCCTTTTTGTCAATAGGGTGTTAATCTTGCATGTTTGTTATTAGAATCTTATGTTACTTGAACCATTTTTATTGCCAGACCTGAATTGCCTGAAATGTAATCAAAATATGGCATATCACCCATGCTGATTGGTGCCATGATTAGAATCTTTGCATAAATTATATCCTGGATTTGATTTGAAAACATTTCAGGAACAAAAACTAGTGTAGTTAAACTAACTTAATCTACATACTAAATAAAACAGAACTGCGGACGTTGTAAATGATTATCCACAGATCCTTCGGTTTTTATTTCGTGTTTAACTCATTTCTTCTTGGCATGCCCACCTTGAAGCAATCTTGCTCCCTTCTCCGGTCACATTTCTGTTCAAATCTTTTCTCTTGTCTCCCGTCATTAATTTCATTGTTGCTATTGGTATCTGACCAGGTATTTGCTAAGATTTGTTTCTACAGCCGCATCACATTCTCAGTGCCTCTGGCTCAGACTCACCCTTTTGGATTCTGACTCCAGTTTCATCCTTCGTGCTTTGCCAGTTTTGAGGAAGGGTCACTGGACCCAAAACATTAACTCTGATTTCTCTCCACAGGTGCTGCCAAAAACTGCTGAGTCTTTCAAGCGATTTCTGTTTTTGTTTCCATCTGCATGTGTTCCTTTAAAACTTTAAGTTGTGGGACATGTCACATACGAGACAAGAAACTGTTTGTTTGGTTTTAGGAGAGAACTATTTTGTTAAGTTAATTGTGGTGATACAATGTGATGTACCAATGTAAGCTGGCATTTATTTAAATTATTGAGCTTATATAATTCATCTAGGACAAAGTGTCTTCTTCCACATTTATGCAATCTTGGCTCTCGTATCAAGATCTATGTATGATTTGGCTCAAATAATGAGAATTGTGAGGAAGATTATTTTCTGCCTTATATCATGCATTGTTCACACTTAGCAATGCCGAAAACTTGTACTGAATATATGCACTTGGATCACTTGTGTGTTACTAGGAATTCTGAATAGCTGTTGCACTCACTCTTCAACAGCCAAAAGGTGCGGTAACCTGAAATTGTAACCTCTCACCTTGGGAGTACTGCCAAACATTTTCAGGGTTTACATTACTGATAGTCAATAGTTTATTCTTGTTGTTGGATGTAGTTTTTAGAACTGTTGCCATGTTTTCCCATATGTTACTATACTTCAAAGTATTTCAGTATATAACTGCTTTGAGAAGTTTCCAGATGATCCAGATAGCCCTTTTGTCTCGCCATTCCCTTATAACACAAGATTATCTCTTGTGATCTCTTCTACATGAGCTTTAGGATCTTGAATCACTTGCAATCTTTTTAAATTAGTTGAAAGCCCAATGAATTATTAGTGTTCAAAATTAATGTTTGCTGAAAAGTCATCTTTGTATCAGGTTGCCTAATATTATTCGATTATGACAGGAAAGTAATCTATGAGCATGCTGCCTCCTCTTTCCTTTAACTCCTGTTTGTAATGGATGCAGGCAACTGTTTGTGTAGTATGCATTCAGAAGTGGTCATGAGCTTTTCCAGTTACTGTTGATTAATGAAAGACTAACTAAACTAGACTGCTGAGTCATAATACCAACTGCAGAATGTTGAAACTGCAGTTAAATTATTGCTTTCTGCATGTGACTGTGTTTTTGGAGTTAATGTTGCATTTCGGAGAAAGTTACTAATTGTTGCATTTGGCTCAGTTTTATCCTCCTATTGACAGAATTCTGCCAGTCATTCCTCTTTTTTTTGTACCCAACGGTATCAGCCCCGTCGTCTTGACAAGTTACTGACTACCTGTGTTTAGAATATTCAAGTACAGTATATTTTCTTTAATGTAGATTTTGGATCTAGACCTTTTTGTGAAGGTTTTATTTCACTGTACTTCTCCCTTGAGAGATAAGTGGTGCTAATACCAGTAATGATGTTTCCTCAGGGTACAGCAAATTTGTCAGCTATTTCTTATAAACCCAGAAATTTCTTCTTTGTAAAGATTGTATTGCCACTTAATGCATTTAAGGACTATTGCAATGTTTGAAACTTGTCCTTTTAACAATCTTAAAGATTTCATATTATTATAGTAACTATGAGTGATCAATACAAGAATGCTCTAAATTACTTAATTTTGCTCTTGAATAAAGATACATGCCGTGCTTGCACAGTATGTTGAGACCATCTGCTTACAATGAGACTTCCAGCCCTTCAATGAATGAATTTGTGTTGATAAATAATAAAACATGAAAATGATGTGCATTCCTTTGCATCACAGGATGGTTACAGACAGCCATTCCGATCACCATGTATGTTCTCTGATGGAGCAATTTACTGAGTACGATACCTGGACCTCTTCCTGCGTACCTTGCTTTGGATAATGCCTTCCTAAATGTCTCAAATGAACCTGCTTCTACCACATTTGGGCAATGCAGTCCAGATCCCGACCAGTTATTGCACGGAAAAAACTTCCTTCTTGTCTGTTTTTCTTAAGCCATCACCATAATTTGGTGCCTCGTTCTCATCCATCAGTGGAAACAGTTTTTCCTGTCTACATTTTCCTGACCCTTCCATTTTGAATGCATCCATTACATCTCTTCTGAAACTTCTCCTCTTGAAGGAAAACAGTTCCAACCTTTTCCAATTAATCTTCAAAACTGAAGTACCTCACCCACAAAACCATTCTTGTAAATCTTTTCTGCACCGTTTTGAAAGCCTTGACATTAGTACTAAAGTGTGGTGGCCACAACTAGACACAATACACCAGTTGAAGTCAATCCAGCATTTGACAGGAAATTCAGTAAATGTAAATTGAGCTGTCAATGATTGAACACTTTGTAGTTGAACAGTTATTTCCCTGATGGCTTGCACTTCAGCCCTAAGCACTAATAGAATTTCTGTCTGTATGCCAGCCCATCACTCTTCTAATTGACTTCATGCAAGCATTAAAATTTTGTTGTCTCATCCTGATCGTAAGAACATGAATGATCTATGACCTGGCAGGAATCTTTTTGAGAGTGCATGTTTATCCTGTGTGCAAAAATTTCATTTCAGCTGAAAGCCACTACTAAATAGTGTCAAAATATTTGGTAGTTTAATAAGGCACTTGAATGAAGTTCAGAATTTACATTATTTTGAGAGATTCACACCTTCGCAGAATCATGGAATGATACAGGAGAGAAATAGACCCTTCAACCCACTATGACAGTGTTATACCTCTTTGGCAGAGCTATTTCCCTGCTCTTTTGTTGTAGGTTTATAAACGTATCCAGTTTATAAATTTACATGGCTAGTGAGTTAGATCATGACATGTTCTTGTTGCATTGTGTTTATCTGTTAGGCGTCTGCAGATGAAGTCGTGGGGATATCCGTTCCTGGCGAATTATCTGTAGAGGTGTTCTTCTTCCTTTCGTAGGTCGGGAGTGTTGCCGTGTGTTGTAGCCCTTTTTGAACAGGGTCCTAATGCAGCTTCTCTTGTGCGTTTTGTTGGTTGGTGTTGTAATTTAGGACTTGAAAGTGTGTGGCTTTCCTATACACTTTTTTTTGTGATGCATTCACCATTCTGTGTTCTTTGTACCATCATATCCAGAAATGGGAGTTGATTATGGTTTCCTCCTCTTTCGTAAATGTAACCCCTATGAGCATGGAATTGACAATCTTGTGCGTTTTCTTGATTTCTGTTCTCTTAATGATCACAGAAGTTCATGTACGTATCTGATCAAGAGTATTGGTAGGATTAGTGGTCGGGTTGTTTGTTCCAATCTTTGCATCGCTGCTTCTGCTATGAACCCAGAGATGGGTGAGCCCCATAGATGTCCCATTGATCTGTTCATATATTTGTTTGTTGAATGTGAAGTGTATCGTTGAGCAGGTCTAGTAGTTTAAGCATACAGTCCTTGTTGATAGATTCCCTGTCATGTTGTCTGTTCTACCTATCCAGGAGGTTGGCTATTGTCTCTCTGGCTAGAGTTTCTAGCCCCTACAATGGGAAGATGATCACCCCTGCAGAGAATTTGCCAAGAAAGATATCCTCGCGACTTCATCTGCAGACACCGAACAGATAAACAATGCGATGAGAACATGCCATGACCTAACTCACTAGCCACGTTGCCTTACCTAAAAACTGTCTTGGAACTGACAGCCAGACTTCTCCAACCACTGGGAGCCATGACAGCCCATAAACTGACAGCTACGCTCAGACAACAACTCACCAGGAGAAAAGACGCTATGCCCAGCATGTGCGTGGACTAATGTAATTTACAGGATTCCATGCAAAGACTGCATGAAACACCATTTAGGACAAACAGGCAGACAACTAGCAATCCACATCCATGAACATCAACTAGCCAGTAAACACCATGACCAGCTGTCCCTAGTAGCCATACACACAGGTGACAAGGACCACAAATCCGACTGGGACAACACAGCAATAATAGGACAAACTAAACTGAGGACAGCTAGAGAATTTCGAGAAGCATGACACTTAGCCACAGATTCCATCGACAAGCACATTGACTTTGACCCAATATACTGGCCACTATAACGCAGAAACGGAACCAAATATATTCCAGAAGAGACAGCACAACAGTGTTTCACAGGAGGCTCCAAAGCACTGAAGGTATCTCCCAGATGAGACGAAACGTCTGCAAATCAGCTTCCCAGCTCAGCAAACATACCCACAACCACAACAACTGGCACCTGAGCCATGAATCTTTACACAAGTCTTTTATCTTTCAGATTTCCAGTGCCTGCAGTATTTGCCTCTTATTTAAATAATTGAACCTGGTGATGATCAGAATGGCATAGTTGCGAGTTCAGATGTTATTGGGGTGCAGCAGAGGTGAATGATGTTAGAGTAGGAAGTTAGGTCATTTATAGGTGGTTAGAGAGCTGAAGGTTTGAGAAGCTTGTCTCCGGATTGGATAGGATACTGAGTTTGTATGTTTCAACCGAGATGGTGATGAAGGAGAATAGAATCTCATAAGAGTACAGCACAGGAACCAAAGACAATCTTTTCCATTCTTCCAGATCTGAAGAATTTGCCGCTTATTTGACAGTAAATATTGGGAAACCATTTAGCAATGTGGGTTGAAGGAATGGGAAGGTTACAGCGAGCTGCAATGAGTAAATATGAAAAACTGATTGGGGAGGAGTAACCTAACAAGAGGAAGGAACAAGTCACCATTCAAGATGGCTTGAAGATCTTTCGTGTACCGAACATGAAAAAGGCAGTTATAACGATGACTATTCTTGGCAAAATTTGAATGCATAAGTAATGAGATTTAAACTTATGGAAAGGAACAAAGAAAAAGGATGTTGGTGAAATTTGCAGTTGAGGTGGTGAACCCACAATTATGTGAAATCACTTTTCAATTGGCACATCTTTGCCTTTATGTATTTGATACTGTTACTCTTAAAAAGGTTGCTCAGGACCCTGTTTGATTTTCTTTTCAGGCTTTTACCTACATGTGATATGTGTAGAATGAGTGTTGAACACAATGATGTTCAGCCACTTCTGCTCTGGTAGAAATGGGAGCAATCACAGGCTGCTGTTTTGATTATTTTTATACTGTCACTTTCAGAATGTAACTGTTGTCTCTGGGGAGACAAACAGCTCAATCATCTGCAGGAACCAGCCTTTGAAATATACTTAAATTTTCATAGTAATCATATTTTCTGGACTTGAATTCTGAATTAAATCACTATAAAGCTGCCCTGCATGCAGTAAACCTGCCTTCAAACAATCAGAATAGGCTTATTTTTCAACCTGTTTGAAGTTTCTCATTCTTTGTAAAGAAGTGAGAATTGAGATAGCAGCAATTTTTGTATTGCTGTAGATGCACATATTGAATTTGAAGGTAATGTTATCAGCGGTTCACTTAAGACCAGATGGTTGGCAAAGTCACAAATGTAGATAACATTTTTAAACACTCTAAAAGATGTTGAAATCGCAGCAGTTATTGCGTTGTGGAGATGCAAGCAATATGTTTTACATTCAGTATGAGTTCTCCACACCTTCAAATGCAAGCCACTGCAATGGTAGATCCATCTCCCTATGATCTCCTATTTATTAGTTATATTACATGGCTTTAGCCTAAGTGACTATGTAGCCAAAAATGCACATGAAGTTAGTGACCCAGTTTTACACGTATTTGTAATGAAGTATAGGATTAGTATTATATAGCCTGATTTATGGAGCAATGTTTTTGTGGACAGAAAGATCTACTGCAAAAAATGGCTAAGTCCCTTGCTGTTTTATACTGAGAAGCTTGGGGATGCAATTCAGATGCAATGCAACACCCTCCATTCACACCAATTTTAAATTCTGATTTTCATTATTAAAGTTTGGAACTCTTGGAGCAGGAACTGTCTTTGTTTGGCCCATCATACTCTGCAAATCTTTCCCGAACTCAATGCTTTGCATTTAAATGTAAATTCTGTCCTTGGTAAAACTGCAGACATTTTGCTCCTGTCTGGCAAGTAGGTTAATTATCCAGCCTTTTAAATAGACAGATTCATTATTTTTAATGATCAGTTTCAAAGTCCATAGCTATACACTCATTTATAGCTGCATGTCCTTTTAAAGCATGATCTCCTAGTAAGGACAGTGGCTTTGGCAGTGCTCCCAGAACTCGGCCATCACCGTCACCCAGCAGTTTTAAGTCATCGCTAGATTGGCATAGTGCGCGACGCCAGGGGTTGCTTCTGATGGTGGGAAGGATTGTCGGATCCCACTGGACAGCTATCGTCCTGCTACAATCTGCTATCTTCAGTGGGTTAGGAATTATCCCGCATGGGGATTAGGAATTATCCGAGCAGCAGACTGTAATCGCAGAACCAAGCGACCGAAGAGAGCTGCTCTAAAACTGGGAAGTTGGAGCATCCAGTCATTGATGACCAGCCTCTTAGAAAACCTCCAAGATGTCAGCGACTCAAGGAAATCAGCTCTCATAAATAACAAACTCAAGAGATTCAATGTGGGCATAGCTGCCCTCCAGGAAACAAGACTGGGAGAGGCGTGCTCACTGAAAGAAGAACTACGGATTTTACTGGCTGGGGAACGGCTCTCGTGAGCCCAGAGAACATGGGGTTGGCTTCGCAGTAAAGGACAGCCTCATGAACACAGGAGAGTCAGGCAGCAATGGCTCAGAGTCACTCCTGACTCTTCACCCCAATACCACTGCAGGCCCAGTCACCCTTGTCAGCGTGTATGTCCTGACACTGTCCTCTACGCCAGACACACAGGATGAGTTTTATGACCAACTTGTATCTCTCATTAGCAGTATCCCTAGGAAGGAACAACTTGTTCTTCTAGGCAACTTCAATGCCAGAGTGGGTGCAGACCACAACTCATGGCCCTTCTGCCTTGGGCATTTTGGTGTGGGCAAAAATGAATGAGAACAGACAGCGACTGCTTGAGCTGTGCACTTACCACGGTTTGTGCATCACCAACTCCTGCTTCCAGACAAAGCCTCAGCACAAGGTTTCCTGGAGACACCCATGCTCAAAGGATTGGCACCAACTCGATCTGATCCTAGTTAGACGTGCTGCCATCAAACATGTTCTCCACGCAGGCTCTTTATCATAGTGCGGACTGCGACATAAACCGCTCCTTAGTGTGTTGCAAGATCAGGCTGCAACCTAAGAGATTCTATCGCACCAAGTAACAGGGGAACTCTTGCATCAAAGTCAGCAAGATGTCCCAGCCAGACCTTGTGCAACGTTTCTCCGAGGTTTTCAAGAGAGAACTCAGCGCCTCGCGAAACGGAGACTCCGCCACAGAGAAGTGGGAAACCTTGCGGGATGCTATGCAACACACATCCCTGGTTATGTTTGGGAAGAAAACCTGCAAGACACATGTCTGGTTTGAGGCTAAGGCAACCCAGATGACCCCCATTGTTGAAGCCAAGTGTGTTGCTCAAGCTGAGTACAAACGGTTAGCTAGTGGAAAGTACCTGCAGATTCTCCGGACTGCCAGGAACAAGGTTCAGCAGACCGCCATGCAGTGCGCTAACGAGTACTGGACACAGCTAAGTGAGGAAATTCAGATGGCCACTATAATGGGGAACATTAGGGGAATATATGATGGCATCAAGAAGGCACTAGGACCAGCTCAGAGCAAGATAGTTCCCCTTAAATCCTCTACTGGGGAAGTAATCACAGATAATAGACAAAGGACAGTAGGTACAGGAGTAGGCCATTCTGCCCTTCGAGCCTGCACCACCATTCAATATGATCATGGCTGATCATCCTTAATCAGTATCCTGTTCCTGTCTTATCTCCATAACCCTTGATTCCACTATCCTTGAGAGCTCTATCCAATTCTTTCTTAAATGAATCCAGAGACTGGGCCTCCACTGTCCTCTGGGGCAGAGCATTCCACACAGCCACCACTCTCTGGGTGAAGAAGTTTCTCTTCTTCTCTGTCCTAAATGGTCTACTCCGTATTTGTATTTGTATTTTTTTTTCATTTTTAAAATTTTATTAAACAAATTACAAAACAGTTTACAAAAAACATTTATGGCTGTACACAAGAGACAACAATTTTACAAGGGAGAGGAGCAGCAAAGCTAGGCCCCAAACCCTACTGTTCTCCCATTTTACAGGGAGATGAGGACAAACCTCAAATCCCAGTTCCACATATGACAAGACAGTGATAATGACATTTGTACATTAGACAATACTGTTACATACAAAAGTGCAGACAATACAGACCCAGCATACCCCGTATTTTTAAGCTGTGTCTTCTAGTTCGGCACTCACCCATCTGCGGAAACATGTTTCCTGCCTCCAGAGTATCCTTTAATAATCTTATATGTCTCAATCAGATCCCCTCTCAGTCTTCTAAACTCAAGGGTATACAAGCCCAGTCGCTCCAGTCTTTCAGTAAGGTAGTCCCGCCATTCCAGGAGTTGACCTCGTGAACCTACGCTGCACTCCCTCAATACCCAGAATGTCTTTCCTCAAATTTGGAGACCAGAACTGCACGCAGTACTCCAGGTGTGATCTCACCAGGGCCCTGTACAGCTACAGAAGAACCTCTTCGCTTCTATACTCAATCCCTGTTGTTATGAAGGCCAGCATGCTATTAGCCTTCTTCACTACCTGCTGTACCTGTATGCTTACCTTCATTGACTGGTGTACAAGAACACCCAGATCTCTTTGTACTGCCCCTTTACCTAAATTGATTCTATTTAGGTAGTAATCTGCCTTCCTGTTCTTGCCACCAAAATGGATAACCATACATTTATCCACATTAAACTGCATCTGCCATGCATCTGACCACTCACCTAACCTGTCCAGGTCACCCTGTAATCTCCTAACATCCTCATCACATTTCACCCTGCCACTCAGCTTAGTATGATCAGCAAATTTGCTAATGTTATTACTAATACCATCTTCTATATCATTAATATATGTTGTAAAAAGCTTCAGTCCCAGCACTGATCCCTGCGGTACCCCACTGGTCACTGCCTGCCATTCCGAAATGGAGCCGTTTATCACTACTCTTTGTTTCCTATCAGGCAACCAATTTTCAATCCAAGTTAGTACTTTGCCCCCAGTACCCTAATTGCGCCCTAATTTTGCTCACTAAGCTCCTATGTGGGACTTTATCAAAAGCTTTCTGAAAGTCCAATTACACTACATCTAGTGGATCTCCCTCATCCATCTTCAGAGTTACAATCTCAAAAAACTCCAGAAGATTAGTCAAGCATGATTTTCCCCTTCATAAATCCATGCTGACTCTGACCTATCCTATTACTACTATCCAAAGGCCAGCAGGTAGAGAGGTGGGTTAAACACTACTCTGATCTCTACTCCAGAGAGCATACAGTGTCTGCTTCAATACTTGATGCCTTCACGTGCTTGCCAACCATGGACGAGCAAGACGCAGAGCCATCAATAGAAGAGCTCAACAAGGCCATTGACAGCCTGGTCTCTGGTAAGGCCCCGGGTGGTGACGGGATTCCTCCTGATCTGATCAGGTGTTGAAAGGCCAGTTTCCTGCTCCCATTGCCAGTGTCCTCTGCCAGTGCTGGCAAGAAGAACCTGTACCACAGGCCATGAAGGATGCTAAGATCATTGCCCTGTACAAGAACAAGGGTGAGAGAAGGGACTGCAACAACTAAAGGGGCATCTTTCTCCTCAACACTGTTGGCAAAGCCTTTTCTTGGGTCATCTTGACTCGCATGCGGAAACTGGCAGAATGTGTGTACCCAGAGTCACAGTTCAGCTTCTGAGTTAAAAGGACAACAACAGACATGATCTTCCTTCGCCAACTGCAGGAGAAGTGCAGGGAACAGAAAACGGCCCTGTCTGTCGCCTTCATCGACCCCACCAAGGCGTTTGACCTAGTCAGCAGAAATGGCCTTTTCAAGGTTCTCCTAAAGAAACCTGCTCACCAAAATATCTACACATGATTGAATTCTTCTGCAGTAACATGAAGGGAACAGTGCAGTCCGACTGAGCCCTTCTGCATCCACACTGGCTGCGTTCTTACTTCCACACTCTCTTTGGGACATTTTTTTTTGCTGTGCTCCTGAAACATGCCTTTGGCACCGCAGTGGAGGGGATTTACCTACACACTAAATCAGATGGCAGGTTCTTCAACCTGACCTGCCTCAGAGCCAAGACTAACGTCCGTGCGGCACACATTAGGAACATGCTGTTTGCCGACAATGCTGCGTTTGCAACACGCACTCAGTAGGAACTCCAGTCACTGACAGACCCTCTCTCGCGCTTGCAAGGATTTCAGGCTGACTATCAGTCTGAAGAAGTCGAGCATCCTGGGACAGGACGCAAAAGCACCACCGGTCATCACCAGTGTCGTCTATCAGTTTACATACCATGGTTCGACCATCACTGACAACCTCTCCTTCGACAAGAAGATCAGGAAAGCAGTCTCCAGTCTTGCTCGCCTCACGACTCGAGTATGGACAAATCCCAAGCTGACAGTGAAGACAAAAATGTCAGTCTACAATGCCTGCATCATAAGCACACTGCTGTACAGCTGTGAGACATGGACTACATATGCCAGACAGGAGAGAAGACTGAACGCCTTCCACTTGAGGAACGTTTACTATATCCTGGGCATATTCTGGCAAGACCATGTCCAATGTAGCAATCCTATCTTGGCCTTCCCCACATGTACACTCTGCTCAGGCAGTGGAGACTGCGCTAGCTGGGCCACGTCCACCGCATGGAGGATGTCCGCATCCCAGAGGATATTCTCAATGGAGAGCTTGCATCCGGGAAGAGACCCACTGGGTGACCCCAGCTCCGCAACGAAGATGTCTGCATGAGGGGCATGAAGGCGCTTGATATTACAGGGTCCTAAGAAAGGCTTGCAGCTGGCCACACTAGATGGAGAAACACCCTGAACCAACACCTTAAACCAGGGGAAAAGAAACTGAGGAGCGCTGCAGCAGACAAGCGGGCACGCAGGATGGAGTGCAGCAGATCAACAACCACATACAGATGTGACCTTTGTGACCAGGACTGTCACTCCAGTATTGGTCTCTTAGGTCACAGGAGACGTTGCTTCAGGGAAGCCGAAAGCTAGAACGACGAGGATACAACCCATGGTCAGCAACACTGGAAGGGCTCTCATAATAAGATTCTAAATTTTAAACCTGGTATTTTACGAAGTATATTTTTGAGAGTTTCCATATTAGCTTTGATCTTTCTCATTGAGCTGACCAGTATTTTTTTGACACAATAAATGAAGACTTTACTTGTGTAGACCGGGAGGTTGTAATTTTAAAATATGCTTAACAAGTCTCCTTCCTGATTTGATGTGGTGCAGTTCTGGTGGAGAAGACAAGAATGAATGGATCATGTATTAGATGCTCAGAATAGGCATTAGCTCCAAACTGACTTGCACTTATTTTATTGCACAGTTTTCCAGGCTTGTACAGCAGTGCAGCTCAATTCAGTTGCACCATTACTGCCCCTGTCAATGTCCTACTTTCTGCCTCCTTCCAAGCTGCAATGATGTTGCTTTCATTCCTTTCCTCTGTCTTTTCCAAAGCTGGAAATACCTTGATTCACACATCCTTTTTTTGGGCAGCTGAGTGAGTGTGAACAAGGAAGCTTCCACTTTAAGTTACAGCATTGTGCTGAATAGCTTATCTTTTATCATGGTGCCATGATTGGGCTCAGCACTCCCAAGTTAGGGGAGGGAAAATTGTCTAGGTTCAGGATGTTAACTTCACACCTGTTTGTAGTCAGAGCATTGGGAGGTACCCCAGTGCTTTATAATTTTACTTGGTGAAGAGGGAGGAGGAATAAATTCCTCCTTGGCCAAATGTTAATGTTTTTCAGTTGTCAAGGTGACCTGATGTTGTCTGTTTTAATTAATGGTGAATAACCGGTGTGAATGAGCAGTACAAACAGACAAAGGCAAGAGACTGGATTTATAGAAAATTAAGATGCAATGAAGATCTGATTTTGTATATGCTTACAAGAAAGGTATTTGCCCTACTCTGCTTTTTAATAAGGTCACAGCTGATCTCTTACTTCAACTCCACCTTCCCAACTGTCCACACAACCTTCCATCTCCTTAAGATTCAAAGTTCTACCAATCCTGTTTTGAGTATATGCAGATCTGGCATCCTCTGTGCTCTTGTAGAGAATTTCAAGTATTCAAAACCTGCTGAGCAAAGACGTTTTGTATCTCAGGTCTCAATTTTTCAATCTATGAGTCTCTTCATTTCTCAAGATATTGATCAGTTTTTAAAAGGGTGTATGTGCATTGATGCTTTCTAAAGGAAAGTCTCCAACTTCTCTCAACAAAATTACAACTTCAGCAGTTAAAAGCAAAATGTTGTTGATGCTGGAAATCTGAATTATAACCAGGAAGTGCTGGAGAAACTCAGCAGGTCTGGCAGCATCTGTGGAGAGAGAGAGACAAAATTGATGTTGAGTATCCAGTATGGCACTACTTCAGAACTTCCAGCACATCCTATAATATTTTATGACATTACCTATGCTGCCCTTATTTACCTCGTGTCACAGGGAACTATATCGCTGCCACAAACTCATCCTCAACACCAACCTGACTCTCTTTAACAGCAGATTTGGATAAGATTTTTAACCAAACTGTGTCTCTGCTAAGAAAGTGGGATCATGTGCCTTCTTGATAGCAATCATAACTTTATTCTGATTCCTCTAATTGCTAGTTCTGCCTGACATTAACGGATCAACACAGTGTGTGACATGGATGATTGGGGACAACAGTTCCTAAGCTTTAAGCTGCAAGGTATCTTCTACTTTTGGCCTGAAGTGCCCAATGCTTCTGCTATTTTTAGTAAATGTGATGCAATTTCAGCTCCTTGCTTTTCCAAAGTGGTGCGATCATCATCACAAGGTCTAGAATGTAATTGCAAGCCCAAAGTTTCTGCCATGACCAGTTCAAACTGGATAATCCATTGTCTGATCAACATAGAGTCATAGAGATGTACAGCACAGAAACAGACCCTTTGGTATAACTTGTCCTGTTAAACTAATGATGTTATCTTCCCAGTTCCCTCAGATTGTTGCATTTTTTAATTGGAGTTCAGTACCTGCCACACTCCAATGTCATTTATAAATATTTTACAGATATTGTTGGTGATATGACACCTCCATTTCAAAAGTTTTTATCAACAAGTGAGACTGCTGTAATGCAGCAATGGGAAGTCTTTTGAGATCTCTTGAGAATTTAAAGCTGAAAAGTCAACTGATCCAGGCATAATTCCAACCAAATTATTCGAACACTTCGCCATCTTTTCAAATCCACAAACAGGACTGTCCTGGTAGACCCATCATTTCAGCCTGTTCGTGTCCCACTGAACTTAAGTGGGACTTGATGGTTCAGAGGTAGGGACACTACAACCGTGCCCCAAGAACCCATGTGCGCAAGAAGCTACGTCATTAATTGACAGATTAACAGAACTCACTACGTTACCTTTATTTTTACCTTTCCTATAAATTTTAGTGTCAAAATTGGCTTGATGTCAACAAAAATCACTCCTCTTTAAATGATTGCTTTGAATAGTTCTTGCTGTTATTTGCTCTTAGTATCTCCACTTCTTGACTAGAAAGAGGCTATTGCAGAGCAATTGTTGCAAAAAAAAACCCAAAATTTAAGTTTCAGATTTTTGTTACAGTCCGTCAAAGATCAGCTTTGGATCAGAACTTTTAGTGCTTATTTTTCTCTGGGCAAGTGTGAATGTGCTACGCAGGAAGTGTATTCCACAACCAGATCAATACCAAATTTAATATCCAGGTTGGCTGGGAAGTACACTGGCTAGTTTGTGCTGCATTGCAGATTCTTGCAAAAGAGTGTTGACTCTCTTCTGAGTGCCTAATATTAATTACAAAAATGTGCTCTCCAGTGCCAAATCAATTCCAGCTACCTTGTCACTACAACGCATTTGTAGATGAACTGGATTCTATAATAATTTCCATAGAATTGGAAAATTGTGGATCTTGGCCATTTTCTGATGTGTTCCCTGGTGTGCAAATATGGGGTAAGCTTCATTACCAGATTACCATAATTGCAGAGGATTTATCGGTACTCTTGGCAAATTCAGCAGCCATAAATGTAGCCAAATGATCGATTTAACCTGATCTGCTAATGCGCAAGAGCCTGGTTGAAATCAAGCTTTGTGGTGTTTTGATGTCCCTTGTTGGTCTTTACGGCCAAGGACCACTTCAGTCCCGTGTTCTATAATGTTTTCCTCCGCAATCCAAGCTGCAAAGTCTACTCCCAATAAATTTAATGAAGTAATATGCTGATATATTCTTCATTGCAGGTTTGAATTGAGCTGAATTTGGACAACCTGAATAAAGAAAGAAAAATTGAACAGAAGAACTCTATTGAAGGGTGGGTGATATTGACATTTTTGAAGGGGTTATGATCAAGGTTTAGGGAGGGAGGGATGGAAAGGAAGAAGAATAGTTTGAAATGCTGATAAAGCCTGATAGTGAAAGAGAAAAGGAGTTTCCTTAATTTTGAAAGGCAAAAAAATTGATTCACTTTGAAACAGGAGGAAAGCATGGAGCAAAATGAAGGTGACCCTTAGATTTTCGGGAGGTAACTGACTGGAAAGAATTATGTGAGTCCAGGGTTAAAGGACAAACTAAGGGCATTTTCAGTTGTTAAGCAGTTGTGATAATATTGATAGAAGTGAATGGATCGTTGAGAAGTGATAGTGTAGCGATAATGGTAATTGGTTACTGGGGCGTGGTAGGGATAAGAAGGGAGACAGCATTAGTTTTCCCATTACCTCTACCAAATTCATTCTGAAGTTCGGGAACTGGCTGAGTGAGCACAGTGCACTGTGCTACCTCTCCTCTCCATCTGAAAGGAAAATTTAAAAACTGACTGTGACAGAAGGAAGTACACAAAGAATTGAGGCAAGAAAAGCAAAAACAAGACACTTGCACAGATGGTGTAATAATAAATACAAATAGGAAGAAACCATTTTTTCCTAACTACCTGGCAATAGTTCTTTATATTAAAGTAAGATCTTCTGTTTGCTTGGAACTCGCAATGTGGCAGAAAGTTGGCAGGAGTTCCTGTTTCCACATTTTTAAATGGAAACTCCTGATGGCAAGGTGTTAAGTTGCTTCTTCCTGGCTGTTTCATCCTTAACTCCTCCATGATCTTGTTATGCCCTGTCATCTTCTGCAGCCTTGATCTCCTTTTAATGTTCTTCATTCGTCTGATTTGTTATTTTCCATCTATCTGTGTTGCTGCTAATGTGTTGCTCACTTGAAATTCATTCCTATCTCAAGTCAAGAAGGTTGTGGAGTCAAGCCCCAGTCCAAGATTTGAAATCAATGATAAAATTCCAATGTAGTACTTCCAAGACTGTGGGCTATTGGAAGTGCTGCATTTTGGGTGAGATTTTAATCAAACATTTTGTCCTGTCATATGGATAGAAGGTCGCCATGATACTGTTTAAAGAGGTATGTTGAAGACTGTTAGATTTCTATTTGTTAAAGATGTCATGAATACAATATTAATGCAGGAAAATGGTGTTAAGGAATGCTACTACAGGAAGGACAGAAAGGGAGGCATGAAAGGAGGGGGAGATGGTCACAGATGAGGTGCCAGAAGACTGGAAGTTGGCTAACATGGTGCCACTGTTTTAAGAAGGGTAGTAAGGACTTGCCAGGGGACTATAGACCAGTGAGTCTGATGTTAGTGGTGGGCAAATTGTTGGAGGGAATCCTGAGGGACAGGATGTACGTGTATTTGGAAAGGCAAGGACTGATTTAGGAATTGTCAAACATGGCTTTGTGTGTGGGAAATCATGTCTCACAAACTTGATTAAGGTTTTTGAAGGAGTAACAGAGGATTGATGAGGGCAGAGTGGTGGATGTGATCGAAATGGACTTCAGTAAGGCGTTCGACAAGGTTCTCTATGAGAGACTGGTTAGCAATGTTAGATCTTGTGGAATACAGGGAGAACTAGCCATTTGGATACAAAACTGGCTCAAAGGTAGAAGACAGAAGATTTTGGTGGACTGTTGTTTTTTAGACTGGAGGCCTGTAACCAGTGGAGTGCCACAAGGATTGGTGCTGGGCCCACTACTTTTCATCATTTTTATAGAAATGATTTGATGTGAGAATAAGAGGTATAGTTAGTAAATTTGTAGATGACACCAACATTGGAGGTGCAGTGAACAGCGAAGAAGGTTACCTCTGATTACAATGGGATCTGGACCAGATGGGCCAATGGGCTTGAGAAGTGGCAGATGGAGTTTAATTCGGGTAAATGCAAGGTGCTGCATTTTGGAAAAGCAAATCTTAACAGGACTTATACACTTAATGGTAAGGTCCTAGGGAGTGTTGCTGAACAAAGAGACCTTGGAGTGCAGGTTCGCAGCTCCTTGAAAGTGGATTCACAGGTAGATAGGATAGTGAAGAAGGCATTTGCTAAGCTTTCCTTCATTGGTCAGAGTATTGAGTACAGGAGTTGGGAGGTCATGTTACGGCTGTACAGGACATTGGTTAGGCCACTTTTAGAATATTGCGTGCAATTCTGTTCTCCTTTCTATCAGAGAGATGATGTGAAACTTGAAAGGGTTCAGAAAAGATTTACAAGGATATTGCTAGGGTTGGAGGATTTGAGCTATAGGGACAGGCTGAACAGGCTGGGGCTGTTTTTCTTGTAGTGTCAAACGTTGGGGGATGACCTTTATAGAAGTTTACAAAATCATGAGGGGCGTGGATAGGATAAATAGGCAAATTCTCTTCCTTGGGGTTGGGGAATCCAGAACTGTAGGGCGTAGGTTTAGGGTGAAAGGGAAAAGATTTAAAGAGACCTGCGGGGCAACGTTTTCATGTAGAGGGTGATACGTGTATGGAATGAGCTGCCAGAGGAAGTCGTGGAGGCTAGTACAATTGCAACATTTTAAAAGGCATTTGTATGGGTATATGGATAGGAAGGGTTTGGAGGGATATGGGTTGGGTGCTGGCAGGTGGGACTAGATTGGGTTGGGATATCTGGTTGGTATGGACTGAATGGTCTCATTCCGTGCTGTACAGCTGACTCTGCAACTCTGATTAGCATTGTTTAGCTACTTCAAACCTATTCTGGGCCCGTCCTGCCTAGAATCTCTGCCTCATTTCATGTTTTAAAAATCAATTGTCAGAACCCATCTATTTGGTGGTCGCGATTTTCATTGTGTTGTCAAATTTTAGTTGCTGTTACTTGATTCTAAATCTTCCCATTATGCATTTTCGGAGTTTAAACATTGAAGGGCAGTGCAAGTAGAAGTTGTTTGGGATATAAGAAACACGTGATACCCTTGCAGAAACACACTTTAGGTTCAGAGGCAATTTAGTTGAAAGCCTGTTGTTTCCTCGTTCTGATGACAGACTGTGCCAAGACAAAGATGCAATGATCCCATTATGTTGTCTGGTGCAAAGTCCGACAACAAAAATTTATTTGAAAGCCACAGCTCGTGGATTAAAAATATTAAATAGATTAAGCATTGTGTTTCACATTTCACCAGTGCTCCTGCCCCCTCGCTCTCCAGCATTACTGCTCTTCACAGGCTACCGATTCATATTAGAGCATAGTTCAATAGGTGCTTGAATCTAGGATTTCACTCATATCACACATGAAACATTTGTTATTTAACAGTGAGTGTGTATTGATGGTTTAATTCTGAATTTAGTCACATGCAAACCCAGTTTTGAATAAAAACTGAAGGAACTGTGGATGTTGTAAATCAGAAAAAAAATTGCTGGAAAAGCTCAGTAGGTCTGGCAGCATCTGTGGAGAGAAATCAAGAGTCCTCAGAGGGTCTGAGGAAGGGTCACTGGATCTGAAACGCTAAATCTGATTTCTCCCCACAGATGATCCAGGACTACTGAGTTTTTCCAGTAATTTCTGTTTTTGTAAACCCAGTTCTGATCCTGCTTTCACCTGACTGACTGACGTGTCCAGATGTTTCTTTCAAGTAAAACTGAATATATAATATTTGGCCACAGGTACTGCAGCTGATTTTCCTAGCCCTAGGTTAATTGTCCCATCCATTTATTTACCCAGTTGATAACTCCACATGCCACAGGAATCTGTACCTACACTGTTTATACTGTTTAGAAACATATTTCAGGAGCTCTCAATGTTCAGAGTTTCACATCAGCTACATTTCTTGCAATATGATTTGGAATTTTAGATTCTGTTACCAAGTAAGAGTGTTACATGTTAAAGTAATTCATTGTATATTAAATACTTTGTGATGTTTGGGAGGTGAGGTTATGATGTTATAAAAGTGCAAATTCATTCTTCAGAAATCTGATTTGTTATTACGTAAGTGGTGTGGAACACATCTACTTTAGGAAATAAAAACTGAAAGTGCTGGAAAACTCAACAGGTCTGGCAGCAGCTGTGTAAAGAGAAACAGTTAGTTCTGAGTCCAAAGATGTTTTTCTTAATCTGGACTTGCTGAGTTTTTCAGTCATTTTTCTTTTTTTAATTTCTGATTTCCACCATCGACCTTTTTTGTTGTTTTTGTTTAAAAGCTAGTTTTGATTTTGATGTCTACTTTAAGATAGATCCAGATTCCTGCACCATGTAAAAATGTGGTTGCCAAATGATCATTGAATTTGTGTTATAGTATTTTGCATCATCATTTTACTTGTATATCACCTAGCTGCATCAATCCTTTGCATTTTATATTGTTAAGATGTTGAACTAAGTCTGCTCTGAACTTGTTTTGCTTTTCTGACTTTTTTAACTTTGAAAATTAAATGGTGACTGAAGCTCTAAAGCTTCTCAAGTAATCATCAATCTATTTTACTGCTCAGCCTAATCTATAATTCTGGATGGCACAGGTTAGAGCACAAGAGATTATATCTGTTCATATTGGAGTTTTGAATCTAAAGGCTTTGAATCCAGTCTGTGAAAATGAGGATACAGGAGTTGACAGCTCATATCCTATATTTATTAAAAGAGTGGATGCGCTGAGCAAATTGTTTTCAAACTCCATTACAAGCATTTATTCAGGAATTCCTGTGCTGTCCTGATCAAGTATTGTTGTGTTGTTAATTGTTTCTTTATGTTTCTTTAAAAGTCAATTGTTGATGACTTCTATTCATAATATAATTTCTTTTCATCCAGTTGTGGGATGTGGGCATTGCTGGCTGGCCAGCGTTTATTGTTTGTCCCTAGCTCCCTTTGAGAAGGCGGTGGTGAGCTGCCTTCTTGAACCGCTGCAGTCCACCTTCTGTGAGCTGACCCACAATACCATTAGGGAAGGAATTCCAGGATTTTGGCCAGTAATGCCGAAGGAGCAGGGATATGTTGTATTACATTGTAAATTGGAAGAGCTGGCAGGTATTAGGTTTGCCCAATTTTTGTTATAATAAAGCTGGCATTTTCAAATCCCCAAGCCAAAACTCTGAAGTTTAAGATTTTTTTTAATCAGAATCAGGGAAGAGAACCCAGGTACCATCAGATTTCAATGTTTTGACTTCAGAGCATGCTATTTCCATTGTCTGCTGAGAAAACACTTCCTGAAATAATAAAGCAAAGAACTGTGGATGCTGGACATTTGGAACAAACCAAAACAGAAATTGCTGGAGAAATTCAGCACATTTGGCAGCATCTGTGGAGAGAAAGCTGAGTTAACTTTAGCCCAGCATAGTCGTTCTGAAGAAGGGTCATCAAACTCTAAACGTTAACTGTTTCCTCCCCACTGACGCTGGCCAATGTGCTGAATTTCTCTCACAATTTCCTGTTTTGGTTTGTTCCTGGAATACCAACACTTTTCCATTGTGTAGCTGACATTGTCTTTTGATAGATTAGGTAGTGGATTCATAGAATCATAGCAGTTGGCCTGTTGTGCCTTTTGTCAGTTGCTTGACAATTCTAACCAATTAAATCGAACTCCTCTGCTCTTTCTTCGCACTCCTTAATTTTTCCATGCTGTCAAGTATTTTCCAATTTTCACTTTTGTTTTGGTAGTTACTGTTGTCTATTCTCACAATTCTTTCAAGCAGTGTTTCTCAGATCATAGCATCTCGCTGCCTTTTTAAAAAAACAGTTTCCTGATGTCATCTTTTTTTTGCCAAAATCCTTCAATCTGTGGTGTTGAATTATTCATGCCATTCCTAACAGTTTATGGATAGCTGCTGTCTCAAAACTCTGAATATCTCTACCAGATCTTCTCTTAACCTATTTGTGGTGCAGAACACATCTCCAGGCTGACCACATAACTGAAGGACCTCACATCCCTGTTGCCATTACAGTCAATTTCTTTGGTAACTTTGTGACTCTGAGTGAGGGAATTATAAACTTTTAATTACAAAGGCAACATGTTTATATTTCAAGTACTTCCAATCTGACAGCCTCCTTTTCAATCTGGTTACATATTTTACATCTTTTAACCAAACTGTCGGTTGGACCTGTAATGACAATATCTAGGGGAAGTGAGAATTGAACCTAGACTTTCTGGCCTAGAGGTAGGGATAGACAAGTTCTGAATGAATGTCACGACTACAATGCATTGAAACACCAATTAATATGCAATTAACATCATATGACCTTGACATCCTCCAAAAAGTTGATCAGAATTGAATACACTACTCCAACTGGAGGCAATTCAATGATTTATAAAAGGTTAGCATAGCCTTGCGTATGTTCCTATTCCTTGGATGCTGCCTAACCTGCTGTGCTTTAACCAGCAACACATTTTCAGCTATGTTTATTTATGCCTTTTATTAACAAGTCCAACAATTAAGGAGGCTCTTTTCTTTTACCTGCCATCTTCAAGCATATGTATATATACACCTCCATGTATCTGTTTCTGCATCCCATTAAAATTGTACTTTTCAGTTTATATTGTTTGTCTTAATCTTCCCATCAAAGTGTATTGTTCCACATTTCATTGCATTACATTTCAGCTGCACGCATCAATTGGCTTCACCATTCTGCGTGTTTCATCCATATTATTTATTGCTCTTTTATTGCATTTTAAGTTTCCTGATAGAATTTAATTTACAGAATTCAATTTCCTAAATCATTTATATAGAAAAACAAAGCAGTGATTTTAAAAGTAGACCCTGGAGAATCACCACTGTAGGATTTCTAGACATTTAGTAGGTAGTTGCTTAGGGGCCAGTTAATCAAAATAAATACTTTGTGATTGCAATCCTCCCAATGACATGGGCAAAAGCAATCCACATAGAATGCAGCCATTTTGTTTTCTGAGCGTTCTTATTCATTGCAATGCACTAGACGGCACTTTCCCTGGACTAGCATTCTCTTTATATTTTTTAATATCTGTGTATCAGTTGCAATTCACTTGGAAGTATTTTAGAAAGGCTGTAATTCATACTTGATTTATTTAATGGCATAACAGGCTTGAGTGCTTTTTGGCTTGAACTTACTTCCATGACTTAACATGATGTTCTTGTCCATAAGAATGCTTGCAATTTTGGTGACTCTTCTGACCTGTGACATTCTGTATCACAGCAATCACTGTTAATATCTAGCAGATCTTATTAAAGGATTTGAGTTGGAAATGAAGTGGTTTGTTTTTAACATTTGTGCAGCTCTGTAATAGGCAGCATTGCGTGGCTGCCAGATTATTTGTCCAATACCTGGTGTTGGATGAGCTACAGTTAAACGGTGAAAAAACTGGTCATTCAGGCCATTGCCTGAAAGTCCTTACTCATGCCACTGATTCCAGACAGCTCCCTAGCCACTTACTGGGCTAAAATGAGCTGTTTAAAATCTTGGGGTCGTATTTGATCCTGAGCTAAACAATGACTTCTATAACTGCTACAAAGATTGCCTGCATCTAACCTGCCTCCACTATTATCTCCCTCTCTATTGATTTCCAGAACAAACTCATTGGAATTGGCACTCCCAAACTAGACTATTCCAATGGTCTCCAGGCTAATGCCTCATTCTCCACCCTGTGTAAATTGCCAACGTATGAACAAAGAACAGCAGCAGGTCTCTTGGCCCTTTCAGGTTCCACTGTATTTGATAAGTTCGTGGTTGATCTGATTTTAATCTCCACTCTACATTCTTGCTTATCCCCAATAATCTCTCATTCCCTTGGTAATCGAGTCAATCTACCTCTGCCTCAAAATAATTAAAGATACTGTATTTTGCTGAAGAGAATTCCAAAGATACTCAATCCTGAGAGAGAACATGTTCACTCATTTCTGTTTTGAAAGGATGTCTCCTTACATTACAGCTCCTAGTTCTAGATCCTCCCATTAGAGAAACCATCATCTTCTATGTTTCAATATAGTCACCTCTGACTCTTCTAATCTCCAGAAAAAATAGGTCTGGCCTTTCTAGCCTTTTGTCAAGGCTGTTTCAGATCGTTGGAGGCTCAGTGGCTCATGTGGTAACCAATACAACATTCCACTCATCCATCATATTCCTGACCCAACTCCCATCAATTAAAAATTCTTATTTTCATGCTCAGTTATTTTATCTTGCGTCTCCCCATCTTCAGCCTCACCACTTCTCTAAACCATCTCTTCTCTCTCAGGTGTCTGTGTCCTCCAGACTTTCATTAATCTAAGGTGTAGCGTTTCCTTCTTGAAGCCCGTGCCTTTTTGCTTGTCTCTCTGAAAAGTTTGAGCTTGTTACCTATTTTTGCATTGTCTCTGAAGCATCCACAGTGGTCTTTCTATATAAAAAGCACCATGTAAGTGAAAGATTTTATGCGTAAGCTGTCTCCCAGTATGTCTCTACTTTTGTTTCCTTTCTGCAGAATCTGTTCAGTGTTTATTATGGATATGGAAGGTTTCGGCGAGCTGTTACAGCAAGCTGAGCAGCTTGCAGCAGAAACTGAAGGTGTGTCTGAGCTTCCCCATGTAGAAAGAAACCTACAGGAGATTCAGCAGGCTGGAGAGGTCTTGCGCTCCAGGACCCTGACACGCACATCACAGGAGACAGCAGATGTCAAAGCGTGAGTAGAAGTGCTGACTTCCATGAAGAATATGTTGAATTCTTACCGTAGATACCTTATGAGAATGATTTAAATTTTGTCACTGATGTTTCATCACTTTATTGTCGAATTACTTAACATAAACTGAAGCAGTACACTAATTACTTTACCGGTGAATCAATTTGTACAAAATTTGACCAGTTCTCCTGTGATGCTTATGTTAAGTCAGGCAATCTGTTGTTTTTGATGGCACGTTTTGATTGTGCGGTGATGGCCTGTTTTGATTGATTTTTGCTGTTAAGATGGAAACATGAGCTTTTAAGGTTTCTTCTGAGCTCTCTGCCTAAAGGCAAGACCTTGATGATTATTCACAAATCCACAGTACAGCACCATGTTTTTTTTAAACTGGAGGGTGATCTACAAAACCTACTTCAGTCACAGCAGATCAAACAGATTGGAGGCACTAATTCAATCATCTAGCTGTATAGCCAACTGAGCTAAATGGCTTTCCCCACCACTGCTACAAAATCAAGTAAATTCCCTATTTGATCCTAGTTTAATTTGTTTGGTGAGGGAAAATTGGGGATGGGAAAGTCCCTGTTATTTGTCAGGAATGATCGGCCTTTTTCTCTTTCTAATTGATTTGTTTTTCGCAAAGTGTGCCTTTAATTGTGTAATGGATGTGAGAAAACCACGCATAACTAAACTGGAAGAAAGTCCTCACTTCATTAGTTAACAGTTTCTTGAGATGCATTGGCTTCCTTTTACTGAAAGTACACAATCACACGAAAGAAATATTTAGATGCTAAATTTCAGTTTTTAATGAAGGCTTGTTGTTTTATCTTGAATGTTACTTGAATTTTTAAAATAATCTGTTTTTTCACTTCTGTGCCACCTGTCGCAAGTAACAATCTAATGCTGTGATAGCAGACGAGCAGTTCTATACCTTGGTTTCTTTTAGTGCTGCTCCATAATCCATTCTCAATTAGCAAATGAGAGTTAGTTGCTTCTGCGGCTGTGGCTGAAATTGGGAAAATGTGGCCACATGCTAATATTCCTCATGTTGTATCAAAGTAGTGCAATCATTTCTTTTTTACTCTATTTTAACAGCATGTAATATTCTTTTGATAGTGTGTTGAATTGGAAAAGATTTACAGAACATAAAGTTGGTGCAACATAATTGTCAATGCCTAAAACCAGCCCATGTAAAGTTGCAATATTGCCGATAAGTAAACTTTGCAAATGCTGAGTTTTTTTCCCTCCCCTATTTTTCTTTATACAGGTCCATTCTGCTAAGTTCTAAAGGATTAGACATCTCTCACATTTCTCAACGCTTGGAAAGTCTCAGTGCAGCTACAACATTTGAGCCTCTTGAACCAGTGAAGGACACAGATATACAGGTAAATGAAATTCTGTCGGTTTGCTGTCTTGGGTAAAAGAGATGTGACTGCAAATATAGAGTATAAAATGTTTGCAAAATAAATTATACATCGACAAGAAAAGTAGATGGAACTGAAATATGCAATAGAAATTCTTTCTGTACTAGCCAGTGTCCACTGTTACTGGTTCTGATTATGAACTTGTGTGGCTATCATTAGTTTTAGCTTTTCCACTGTGGTAGAAAATCCTGCTGATGTTTGTCATTTGATCCATTTTCGTTAGGCTGAGAATTAGTAAATCGTTAGCTGAGAAGCAAAGTTTTGATATTGGGCAATACTAGATGAAAACCATGTCATTGTTAGAGAAGCTGAATCGTTCTGGCAGCATCTGTGGAGAGAAAGCAGAATTAATGTTTCCGTTCGGGTGACCCTCACTGAGAACGGAGTTCTCTCCATGGATGCTGCCAGACCTACTGAGCTTTTCCAGCAATATCTGTTTTAGTCTGTGGTTTTGGGCACCCCTTCCACTGCTTTTTTTATTTGATCATAGATTCAAAATTTCCTTTGAACCAAGTCACCTTTATTTGTTTTTTAAAATCAATTTTAGCTTTGGTGTTAACACTTTAAACATAAATTTTTATCAATCAACCAGTTGGCATATTTTTCATTTTCAATTAATTCTTATGAAAACTGTAATTCGGAATGTGGACATATTGTTAAATGAAAACGTTCATTGGAATTACAAAGCAGTAATCTAAGTGTTTAAACAATGTCCTTAACTATAGTGAAAGTTCTATTAAAAATTTTACACATATAGTATGTATTGCTGCTTTTTATGGACAGTTTTATTTGGGTTTTGATCAAATGTTGACTTGTATGTGTGGATTTATTGCAGGTTTAAATAGAAATCTTATGTCTAAAATGATCAAGAACTTGTTTCTTGAAGCTCCTAGTTTCTGTCGTAGTTATGATAAATATGTTAAGATGAAAAGTCAATTTTGAGAAATGCTTTTAGTTCAGTCTATGGATTGTTAATTCAAAATTAGCTGAGCTTCTAACACTGTATGGTAGTTCAGTAAGGTGTTTCACTCTCACTGTGCGGGTGGGAGACCAAATTGATACTCGAGCGAAACAGAAAGTTAAGATTTAATCATGTTGTGGTCTTGTTGAAATCCATTGCATATTATCGGTAAGATGATTGACACTTTTAGAAGCATTAAGGATCATGCTTTTATTGTTGTCTACCTATAGTTTAATTTCTTAAATTTGGTTAAACCAGAAATAACTCTGCACATGTATTATGTACTAATAATAAGCATGAGGTTTGTTGGACAGAAATTAATTGCAATGAGCAACTGGGTTTCTGACTTATGGAAAATGAAATAAAACTGCTACAAAAGGAGTAGCTTTAAGTCTTATTTGAATATCCTAAAATAATAATGTACGGATAACAGTGAATCAGAGGCCTGTCCTAATCTTTCATGGATTTCAGTGAGGCGAAGTAAACTGTCTGTTTCCCATAATGTGACACTGGTTGTGGCAATATATAAAAATAGAATTTTTTTATAAAATCCATATATCAGGTTTTGGTGTCACTGGTGAGGCCGGAGTTTATTGTGCACTACTGATATCTATCAGTTAATTTGAGTGGCTTGGGTCATTTCAGAGAGCAGGTATGAGGCGATCCACATCGCTGTGGCTCAGAAGGAAGAAAAATGACAAATTTCCTTTTCCAAAGTGTATTAGTCAACCTCCTGGCATTTGCAACAATCTGGGAGTCAAATAGTTGTTGAATTTCTGTAACTGAGATGCTTTTTAGCTTCAAGTAGTAATAAATTCATTTTACATTTAATATTGTGCTTACTGGGCAGCCTGCTCTACGTGGATGCACAGGTTAAAGGATAAGAGATCAGGTCTGAACATCATGGAGTTTTGAATCTATAGGCTTTGAATTCTCAACTGTGAAAATGACACTACAGGAGTTGATGACCGCTCAAGTCCAGTATTTATTAAAAGAAGAGTAGATATGCTCAGCAAATTATTTTCCAGCTTTCCTACCTATTTCACATCAGACTTATTTTATTCAATTTAAATCCCACAATTACGCTGGTAGGATTGGAGCTAGTAATCTAATGCAGCCATTTAGATTACTAACCATGTAACAACCACTGTGCTTCCAACCCCCATAAAAGCATCATCAATGTGACATTAGAATAACAATTTGGTAGAATATCAAACAATGTAACTGTTTCTTGGTTGTCTATTAGTACGACAATCTGCAAAATATGGAGTGGAATTTGGCCCTTTCGGTACTAGTGTAATGATGACTAATCTAGTGAAGGTCAACTTTATACTCTGGAAATGCATGTTTTATTCTTTTGAATGGTGTTCCATCAATTTTGCAGCTAAATGTTCAACTGTATACTGAATTGAACTTGGACCGATTTGGTACTGCCATTCCCTTTGTGCAGAAATGTGCCATACTGGCATGATGTATGACACCTATAACTTGCCTTCATCAGCTTTTTCCTTGGCCAATTCTAATTGAAGGAAATTATTTTAATATAGTATATAAAATACATCTTTTAATAGTTTCAATGAATAAAACTGTTTCAGTGTGCTGACCTAAGACGACATGGCCATATTTTTATTCCTGATGCATCTTGCATCACTTGAGTCAGCAGGTTAACATGGCAAACCAAAGAGCAGTTTTACTATTGTGGGATTGAGTAAGGTAGGGTGGAGGGCCAGAGTCATATAGGTGGCAGATGTTAATAACTAAGGAAAAGTTTCCAAGCTCTTGCACTCTAACTCTAATCAACTCTCCACTGTTCCTGAAATAAGCAGCTTTCAATTAAAATGGAGTTTCATAGACTTCAAAATAGTCAGTAGTCAACTATCAAAATGTTGTTGCCATTTTACAATGCTTGGAGTTAACATTTGTCTGCAGTTTCTAAGTTGAGTTGGAGCTTTATCCCTGGCACATGTTTGAATGCCTGCAGTATGGCTTAATCTATTGTTAAAATGGCATCAATATCCTGGTGTAATCCAATTTTATTGAACACTTTGTGGCCTTGTAACTGTTGATTTTAGTTCTAACTCTGAATACCCATTTTCATGTTGCACTTTGATTATTCTGATGGTGGTGATGTTTTAATTTGGAACCAGAAGGTTAGCAGTCTCAAAAGGTGTAATGACTATTGAAGGAGCACCTCGTGCTTCTGATTAATCAGTTAGTGAAAAGTAGCTAAGTGATTTTATTTTTAATGGGGGGGAGAAGACACTACTCCTTGCTGCAAAATACTTTAAATCATCTGACCGGATTGAAATAGATTAATATTGAGAAACCTGAACTCCAGTAATTTCAGTTAGTGACTGAAGGAGGCAATGTGGCAGTAGCAAATAGCTTGAAACAAAGAATGCTAAAATTTACATGTTTAAAGCTTGGTGGAGAGTCTATTCAATGTAAAATATTTGCCACATATTATTCGTTGACTTAATTTTCTGTTCTGATACAGTGGAGGAGGAGGCACATGGTATCTTGAAAATAATGCTTATAAAGTGCAATGTTTGTTGACTATGTTATAACCATTGAATATTGTATACCTCAATGTTTCCTTTCCTGTTTAATAAAAAAAAGTACTTCTCAAGGTTGGATCCTTGATCAAAATGTGAATGTTAATAGTCATACAGTACAGAAACAGACCCTTCGGTTCCCCTAGCCCTTGGCAAACTTAATTCCAAACTAAATTAATCCCACCTTGCCCATATCCCTTCAAACCTTTTCTATTCATGGACTTATCTAAATATTGTTTAAAGATTGTAGTTGTACCCACATCCACCATTTCCTTAGGAAGTTCATTCCACACATGAATCACCCTCTGTCTTTCTCTCCTCACTCTAAAAATGCATCCCCTTGTCTTGAAATTCCCCATCCTAGGGAAAAGACAACTTGCACTGTCTCCTACAAGTTCATTAACCGTGTCTATGCCCCTCATTATTTTATAAACTTCTCTTAAGGTTGTTTCTCGATCTCCTACGTTCCAGTGAAAAAAGTCCCAGCCTTTCTTTATAACCCTGCCCTTCCATATCTGGCAATATCTAGTAAATCTCTTCTAAACCCTCTCCAGCTTAACATGCCTCCTATGTCTTCAGTAAAAAAAACAACAGAAAATGCAAAAATGTTGGGTAGAATCTCATTGAGGCATGGTGACCTGAGCTGCCCCTCTTTGAGGAAACCTGGTCAAACCACAAGCCAATGAGGCATGCAGTCGCATGAGGGGCTGCAGTCTGTCCTGATTAGCTACCTGACAGCACTCTTACACAGCAGCATCACAGCGGAAGTAACGCTGCTGTTGCAATCTTAGGACTGGGAAAGGACCTGTGGCACTGCTGAATTATTTTGGGTTCGTGGAGTAGAGGGATTCTCAGCAAGCCCATAGTCCTTCCCAACATCCTGTCCATAAAATAGGCATCAAGTACCTTTTATTGAGGGAGCCTTCCTGTACTGTCTTCCTCCTTCCTTCAGCATACCTTCCCAGAGCTGACAAGATGGCAGAATAGTGGCAGCCTTTATCTGCCCCAGCTGTGGTATGGTGATGCCATTCGTGCTCCTTCATCATTTTAAGGATCTCAATTGCGAGTGGGTTGGGAAGGTCAACTGATTTACCTCTACCTCTATTTATAATGTCTCTCTCTGACCTCTTAACCATGATTATTTCCAAATGCGCTTTAATGTTTAATAATATTTTAGATTTAGACTTTATTATCATCTGTACACAAGTACAGGAGTGCTGTGCAATGTTGCCACACATGACACCATCTTAGGGGTGCAAAGTAGTAGAAGAGAGAAACAAAATTTTAAAATTTACAGACCATCATACAGAAAGTAGAAAATAAAGAAATAAGATAATAGTTAACATTAAAGTCCTTCTTAATTAGTTCAAGGTCTTGTAGATATTTCCATATCCACTGTGCATATGCCTTCAAAAACAATCAACTAGAAATTAGTCAGGTATGACCTTCCTTTTACTGATCTGTGCTGATTTGATCAGCTGATATTCTTACAGTCACTTTGTTTTTCCCACATTCGCAATTTTTCGATCAATTGGTGCATTCCTGAATCTAGAGAGCTTGTAAGTTTATGAATAACTGCCTTAAATGTCTTTACCTTTGTTCTAAATTAAACGCCAGTATTTTCTCCATTGCAACTTATAAATCATTTAATCCATTAGGTTTCTTTCCTATTTTTATTTAGTTTTTTTGGTTGGCTTTTCTTCACTGTAAAAATGTGTGAAACAAAGAACCTTTAAGTTAGTGTACAGAAGTGTAGTGCAACCATGTTGTTTAGGAATCAGCAATGACTTGAGTGCCATCTGACATGATCTCTAAATTATAGATAAATGCATTAAAAAGACTTCAGACATGCAGTTTTTCCATTTTCTGGCTGTATGTTATTGAGAATAGGAATGCAGTTGTGTTGGCACTTATTTTCAAAACTTCCCTGAAAATGAAATCTTTGTGTTGCATCCAGGAACAGTTTTGAATTGCTATATTGGGGAAGTTGTATTTTAAATATCTTGTTGTAATAATTAAAAAAAAACTTTTTTTTCCCTTCCATTTAGCAACATTAACCATGTTAGTTTTTTTTAAAATTAAGCACCAAGGTAAATTACATTTGCTTGGAGGATGTGTTCTCTTGTGTTGCTCACTCCCCTTCAACTGAAACTGTATCTTTCAGATCATCCATGTAAACTTGTTATTCCTTTACACTGGGGATTTTGTTTGGTTAATTCTATAAAATTTCAACTCCAAAAAGCCTGGCCTTAGTGCTAAAAGCATTTGAGCCGACTGTGGAGTACAGCAAAGAATGAACTCGTGCTGAATTTTATAAAGGAGGAGTCGGAGATATGTACTTGAGGTGAATTAATTCTGAAGTAAGATGCCAGTGTTGTTTCAAAGCAGGAATGTTAGCTTTTTCAGTCAATCCTTGGAGAATGTTTTGTGTTAAATTCTCTCCGATATTAATTTACTGAAATCCCAAAAGTCAGATTTGGCCCCTTGTCACTGACATTTGTGCCATATTATGATGGAAAGGAAAACTTGAGTTTATCACAGTGAGTAAAAATAACTGTTATTTTCCAATTCAGTCTAATTCTGCTCCCTAAACACTTTTATTGACTTGCAACTCTGCTCAGTTGTTTTTTTATATTTGTATATTATTTTGTTTGTGGGATGTGGGCATCACTTTATTGCTCTTTCCTAATTACCTTGTGAGAAGGAGGAGGAGGACTGTCACCTTTAAACCACTGTAGTCGTGCACAGCGGTCAAATCCAGGTTGTTTTTAAGGGAGGAAGTTCCAAACTTTTTGACCCGACTAGAGTGTCTTTTTCTCAGTCAGAATGTGTGCAACTGCATGGGAAATGGCAACAGGAATGTTTGCTAACAGCTTCTGCCCTCATTTTCTAGTCAGTAGAGGTTGTAGATTTCAGGAGGTGCTGTGAAAGAAGACAGGTGGTGTTGAGATGCACCTGGTAATTAGTATATACGACAGGCAGTTTGTGGTGGTGATGAAGGAGTGATATTTCATGCAATGAGTGGGGTGTCAAGCAATTGGGATGCCTTCTTGATAGTGAATTCAAGTATATCCGATGGAACTGAAAGCAAAGAGTTGCAGGTGCTGGAGATTGGAAATAAAAATTACTGGAGAAGCTCAGTAGCTCGTACAGCATCTGTAGGAAGAGAGCAGCATTAATCTTTGAAGCTCAGTGTCACTTCATCAGAACTGTAAATAGCTCGGAAAAGCTGGTATTTAATGTTAATCTCATCATGTGCTGCAGGTATATTGAGCATATGTTAGATCAGTCACTAATGATTTTTATGCTTAAAAACTTACAACTGGGACTGCATTATTCTTTAAATTTAGTCTCTACTTTGTGGATTTTTTTTACAATTGCTTTTAATTTAGATCAGTTGTGAGCTAGTGGGCATGGCTGTAGGGTGAGAAGGGAAAGATTTTAAAAGGGACCTAAGGGGCATTTGTTTTCTCAGAGGATGGTGTATGTACAGAATGAGCTGCCAGATAAAATGGTGGAGGCTGGTACATGACAACATTTGGATTAGATTTCCTACAGTAAGAAAAAGGCCATTTCGCCCAAGAAGTCCACACTGACCCACTGAAGAGTAACTCACCCAGACTCATTCCCCTTCCCTATATTTACTCCTGACTAATACACCTTACACTGTGGGCAATTTAGCATGGCCAATTCACCAATCCTGCACATCTTTGGACTGTGGAAGGAAACCGGAGCACCCGGAGGGAACCCATGCAGCCACAGGGAGAATGTGCAAACTCCACACAGAAGTTGCCCGAGGCAGGAGTCGAACCTGGATCCCTGGTGCTATGAGGCAGCAGTTTAAAAGGCATCTGGATGGGTATATAAATAGGAAAGGTTTTGCAGGATATGGGCCAAGTACTGGTAAATAGGACAAGATGAGTTTAAGATATCTGGTCGGCATGGATGAGTTGGGCCAAAGGGTCTGCTTCTGTGCTGTACTAATCTATGACCCATGACTTAATTTTGTAGATAATGGAAGAAAGAATTATATTATTTAATTCTTATGGTGGTATGGTTTGCGTTGTGATGTGTTTTGCCCAGAGTCCAATATTGTGCCTAGGTATGGTAAGATGAATCTTTGTATTTTTCTGTATGATTGTTTGTTTATAGACTGCTTTATAAGTCAAAGATGGTTGATGAATTATTGTTTTTTTTAAAAAAAGCAAGCTACCTGATACTCCTCATAAGTGCTTTTTACAAAGCCTTGGGTACAAGCTATGGGGAACGTCCTGTTATAGATGAACTGAAGCATATGGGCATGGTGCGGGGAGAATGTATGATTAGAGTTTTGGCTGGCAGCAAATATCTGATTGGTCTATGAAACAGTGACTTGTTGTTTGTGACAAAGGGCTCCTGCCTCCTGACAGCTATGTGATTGGCTCCCAGGTGGCTCAAATTGGGGGGTGTTCAAGTCAGTAGCCATTAGACATCTGGGAGGGAAGGACCTGTTTATTTTCCATTAAAACCATCCTGAGTCAAAAGATTGCCAGTTTGTTTCTCCTCATCTCTTGTTGTAAGCTGTGAATTGTAATTAGCACGCCAGAGACCTTTTATACATGTAAACCTGCCATCTTGTGTCTCCTATAAACAAGTAAAAGCAACTGGAGAAGGTAGATCAAGAAGCAGTGTTCTGATCAGCTAAAGGAGTATCTCAGCTAACCCTGTGCACAAGGACCACTGAATTCCTTCCCAGTCTTTCCCTCTGCCCTTGATGTTTTTTTTTTGTCAATGAGCAGGTTAGAGTTCTAACTAGTAAGATTGTATGGTCATGGTTCATAATTGTTTACCTGCACCTAGGATCAATTTATTTGGAACATAAATTGCTAAGTATAATGAAAAAGGCTGTTTTCTGTTGTTGTGGTTCTGCTCGCCGAGCTGGAAGTTTTTGCTGCAAACGTTTTGTTCCCTGGCTAGGGAACATCATCAGTGCTGTTGGAGCCTCGTGTGAAGCGCTGCTTTGATGTTTCTTCCGGTATTTATATTGGTTTGTTCTTGCCACTTCCGGGTGTCAGTTTCAGCTGCAGTGATTTGTATGTGGGGTCCAGGTCGATGTGTCTGTTGATGGATGTTCTTGCCGTTTCCGGGTGTCAGTTTCAGCTGTAGTGGTTTGTATATGGTGTCCAGGTCAATGTGTCTGTTGATGGAGTTTGGGGATGAATGCCATGCTTCTAGGAATTCTCTGGCTGTTCTCTGTCTGGCTTGTCCTATGATAGTGGTGTTTTCCCAGTCAAATTCATGTTGCTGGTTGTACCCAGCATGAGCCAAACTAACGTAGTTTACAAAATACCATGCAAGGACTGCACAAAACACTATATAGGACAAACAGGAAGACAGCTAACAATCCGCATCCATGAACATCAGCTAGCCACAAAACGACATGACCAGCTATCTCTAGTAGCCATACACTCAGACAACCAGCAACATGAATTTGACTGGGAAAACACCACTATCATAGGACAAGCCAGACAGAGAACAGCCAGAGAATTCCTAGAAGCATGGCATTCATCCCCAAACTCCATCAACAGACACATTGACCTGGACACCATATACAAACCACTACAGCTGAAACTGACACCCGGAAACGGCAAGAACATCCATCAACAGACACATCGACCTGGACCCCACATACAAATCACTGCAGCTGAAACTGACACCCGGAAGCGGCAAGAACAAACCAATATAAATACCGGAAGAAACATCAAAGCAGCGCTTCACACGAGGCTCCAACAGCACTGATGATGTTCCCTAGCCAGGGAACAAAACGTTTGCAGCAAAAACTTCCAGCTCGGCGAGCAGAACCACAATAACGGATACCCGAGCTACAAATCTTCAATCAGATTTTAAGCTGTGTTTTCTGCCGACCTGGGTTGAGAAGACCAGTAAATTGGAGAATTCTGCACACTTCTTAAATTCTTTAACTTTTGTGATGACTTTGGGAATAGTGGAGCTTGATTTCCAGCACATTATTCCAGTGAGATGTAACAGTACTATAGACTGGTTAAGTTACTGGCACTTGTGGCATTTTCATCTTGTATTTTGCTCAAGTAGATATTTTTCATTTGGGATGTCAAGGTAGAGAATCACCAGTGTAGTAGACTTGAGATATCAATATTTACTTCACTTGAGCCAGATTATGTCTTCACAACATACTAGTACTTTCCAGTTAGATACTTTTAGAAATGTATTAATATTTGTAACTATGATAAAAAGCAGTGACCAAAACATTTATAATATTTCTAGTTGCAATGTACACTTTTTGCTTTCAAGGTTATGCGCTGGCTGGCAGGAGTAATTCCATTGTTCAAGCTTATTAACGCAATTGTCATGCTCTTACTTTTCCTGCTGAGCTAAGCTAACTCAGGAAAACCAGGCATTTGCTACCATGTTAAAGGTGAATTGTCAGGAAATCAGATGTTTGCACATTGGAAAAACATTTAGATAAGCACGCAAATAAGAAATGTTTGGAGGGATAGGGGACGGGTACAGTTAGGTGGGACTAGTTTACTTTGGGATTATGGTCTGCACGGACTGGTTGGACCAAAGGGTCTGTTTCTGTGCTGTGACTCCAAGGCTTCTGCAGCAGATTTATTTTTAGTAATCAAATGAAGAAATCTTTTGGTCAGCATCTTCTTAAAAGTTTTTTTTCAGCAAAACAAGGTCAGAGTCAATCAATCCCAGCTACCAGCACATTGAGACCATAGCCTATTGATTTGGTAATGGTTATGTTCTGCTTGAATATATAAATTAATGTTTACTGTTGAGCTCCAATGTAATTTGAAACGTAGCAACCTTGATCATAGGACTTAACCATTAACAGTGAAACAGAAACAAAAATTGCTGGGAAAACTCAGGAAGTCTAGCAGTCTCTGTGGAGAGGAATCAGCAGGAACATGTTGAGTTCAGTGACCCTTTAGAATTTCTTCTGTTCTTATCTGGCTTGTTTTGATTATATTTTAGCATTTTATTTATAATGATTTACACATTGAGAAATGTATAGTGTATGCATTTTAATATAGCCAGTACTACCACTGTATGTAGTAGGTTCAGTTTAATTTGAGGCACCGATGTCTAAAGGTTGATCTACTATGCTTGTGTTGCAACTGTATATTAAATGCTGTAAGGCATGCATTTCATGGAGAGCGCTCTGATTTTGACCATGTTAGTTAACTCCAATCTCGGTGTTCTGAGAGTTCAAGCCAGCAAGTATCTACATAAACAATGAAGTCCTTACTTTTGTTTGGTCATGCAGAACTTGAAAATTGCTGAAAAAAGACATTTTGACAAAACTTTTTAACTTCCGTTCATCAGAACATTTTGCAAAACATAAATTTGCATGAGAGGAGAATACTAATTGGTAAGTGGATTTCATTTAATGGAGGTGTTGTCATGGAAAATACAGGTTGTCTTTTAAGAGCTAACTTTAAATTTTTGGTCATTTGTAGGTTTAGACAAGTCTTCAAGAGAGGATAGTGTGATAGAAAGACAGAGGTCTAGCAGGGATATTCTAGACCTTTTGGATCCAACTAATTGAAGCTGCAACTGCCAGATGTTTAAAGTAAAGTTGTGGATGTTCAAGCCCAGAATTGGACTGCAGATATTTGTGGGCTGTGATGCTGGAGGAGAATAGAAATTGAGAGAGTTGGAGCTATGAAAAGATCAGTAAGCAAGGACAAGAATTTAAAATTAATTCCTTGATCTATACCAATGCATGCCAGCAAGCAAGGGATGATAGGTGATTGGAATGAGGCAGCAAAGTTTTGGATGACTTTGAGACAGAATGTGAGAAACCAGCTAGTAATGTGCTGAAATAGTAATGAATATAAATGATGAAGGTATACATGAGGGCTTAAAAGGAGGTGGAAATAGGCTATTAGTGACAGTGTAAATTGTGGTTATGGGGTGGAGTTCATCTCTAGGATCAAGTATGACACCACCTGACTGATTATAATTATAGATTGTTGCGAGGGAGAAGAATGGAATGGGCAGCGAGGAAATGAATTGTGGATGGGATTCAAGAACAATGGCTTCACTCTTTCCAGTTTTTTTTTTTAACAAATTCATTCATGGGATGAGGATGTCGCCAACTAGGCAGCATTTATTGTCCATCGCTAATTGCCCAGAGGGCAGTTAAGAGTAAACCACATTGCTGTACATCTGGAGTAACATGTAGGCCAGACCGGGTAAGGATGGCAGTTTCTTTTCCTGAAGGATGTTTATTGAAGAAAAGTTCTGCTGATTCAGTTCTGGATGTTTGACAGATACGGTGATAGTTTAGTAACAGTAAACATGTCAAGAGCTGCTGGTGAGGTTGAGCTTGGTGTCACCAGTGTACTTATGTTAGTTGAAAGCTTAATCTTAAATGATCACTGAAGAATATGCTGGGGCCAAAGGTAGGTGGGGGAAGGAAGGGATGAAAAATAGAGAAACTGTGTATATATGCAGATATATATGAGGTGTCATAGGGTTTGATCCTCAGGGCACCAATTGTTTACAATCAATATCATGACTTGGATGCAGGAATAGTAAGTGATATAGCCAAAGCAAATGGGAATTCAAGTTACAGTGAAGAAATAAGAAATTTACAAATGGATATGAATAGGCTAGGTGAATGGACCAAAATTTGGCAGCTAGAGTTTAACCTGGATAAGTGTAAGGTTGTCCATTTTAATCAGAAGAATAAAGAGGCAACTCGTTCTCCAAATGAGCGAAACTTTACAATGCTTTGGTGCACAGGGGTCAGAGGGTTCTCGTATGAATTGCAGGAAGTTAGTACCTTTCTTACAGCAGGTAAGAAAGAATGCAAATGGAAATTTGGCATTTATTGTTATAGGAATAGAACAAAAAGTAGGAAAGTATTGTAGCAATGGTCAGTGGCATTAGTGAGACCACATCTGTTCACAATTTTGGTCCCCTTACTCGAAGGATGTTAATGCGGTTCAGAGAAGGTTCAGTAGATTCACTCCAGAGATAGGAGTCTGATCTCCGGATAGATTGAGTGGTTTAGGCCTTTACTTACGTGAGTTTAGAAGGATGAGCGATCTAATTGAGGGAATTGATTTACTGTAAATGTAGAGTGAATGTTCCTTGTGGGGTAATCTTGAATAAGAGATGGTAGCTTTAGCTTAAGCAGTGGCAGATTTTAAACATAACTGAAGAGAAATTACTTCTCTCAAGGGGTCGTGAATCTTTAAAATTCACCACCCTAGCATTTGTGGATGCTGCAACACCTGAGTCAGTTTAAGGAGCAGATCAACACTTTTAATTAGTAATGGGTTTTTAGATTTATGGAGAGTGGGCAGGAAAGTAGAGTTGAGGCTAAGATGAGATCAGACATAGTGATATTAAATGGCGGAGAAGGCTCAAGGGATGAATTGCCTACCCTTGCTTCTGACATTCCTGATGAAGAGTTCATGCCTGAAACATCGACTGTCCTGCTTCTCAGATGCTGCCTGCCCGGCTGTGCTTTTCCTGCACCACACTCTTCAACTCTGATCTCCAGCATTCGCTGTCCTCACTTCCTCCTACCCTTGCTCCTAGTTCTTGCTTCTCTGTTCTCTAACTTGTTTTTGTCCTGTTAAGTGAAACCTTGCATATGTTTATCTTTGGTTCCATAATAGTTCATACCAAGATGACTCATCCCCATTTCACAAATTCACTTTAGGTTTAACTTATCTTAAACAGATGGATGTTGGGGACTTGTAATAAACCAAACCTTAGTTATTGAATGAAAGAAAAATGTTAGTTTAAATTTTCAGCCTTTAATAAAACACAGCATAAGATAACATTTGCCTTCCTTTCAAGAAATACTCTGATATTTGTTGTTAATTGCGTTGAGTACAAGAGTCTAGGTTAGAGTGGTGCTGGAAAAGCACAGCAGGTCAGGCAGCATCCGAGGAGCAGCAAAAGCCCTTCATCAGGAAGCATCTGCAGTCCTTGTTTTTACCCTGTGTTGAGTACAACCCAGCCATCATGTTAGAACCCTTGTTTTAAAAGTGGTTTCTGGACTTCTCTCCATTCTGGATACTAACGCTCTGGAATTCCCAGAATTCAACAGGCTGGTTCATAGCTTGGTCTTTAAGACACTTTTTTTTCTCTCATTTGGAGTACATCCAATGCTAATTAGCAGCAATCAAAAGCATTCAGTAAGACGTTGCTGCACTGCTGTGTGTTCAAATGTACTGATTAGAATATGCTGAGACATTGTTAGTTCAATGTATACTTGTTCTTCAGCCAATGTTCTTTACATGTTCAATGCAAAAATGTTTCTTTCCTGATGGTGCTTATGAGGTGATAGGGAATGGGGATAGCAAGAATCAACTGGCCTGTTAGTGTTGTACAGGAAATTTAAAGTCCTTCTTTCAAGGCCTTTTTATGGACGTTACTACCTGATTAGAATTAACCTGAAAGCTGAAGATTACTTTGCATAGAAATCTTTAACAACCAAAAAGGTTTGTTGTATACATGCATTTATGCTTTAATATCCACACAACCATGCAAATAAACATAAAATACTAAGAATGCTGGAAATGTGAAATATAAACAAAGCGCTAAAGGAATTCAGTAGGTCTGGCAGCATCTGTGGAGAGAGCGAGAGAGACAAGGTTAGTGTTTTGAGTCAGACTCTTTTAGAACCTATTGTGGAAATTTAAATCAACTTGACTCAGTAATTAGCAAGAGCAAAGCAAGCGTCTTTATTAAAAATCTTGCAAGATTGACTCATTACACTAAGTCAGGTGCCTCAATGCAGTGAGTACTGAAAAATTACACAGACACCTGCCGTATAGCATTCCTTATCACACTTTCAAGGGCAGAGACTGGGGAAACTCAAGTTGTTATCCTCTCATTCCTTGATCCCAGACATAACAGTTATTCAGCTTTCGCTGAGTTCGACTGTCACAAGGTTGAGTTGAATGTTGACAGAATTCAAACAGAGATAAGCTAACTGCAGACTTTCATCAAAGCATCGTTTACAAAGCTCAGTGTAGCCTTGATTTAAAATCGACTCACTCTCTTTAAATTTCACAATAAATGGATAATTAATTACACAGTAAATGGATAATTTTCCATTACAAACCCTAGTGTGCTTTTTCAAAGAACGTGAGTGCGTTCAGGCTGTTGAAACTGATGAAAAGATATGTCTGTAACTACACTTTTATATACTTCCATCAGTTGTCTTTTTGACCAAAGATGTTGGTAACCATGCTGTCCCAAGTGATGCCTGAAGGTTTTTCATGGAACTCTTCAATGAGTACTGTTGAGGTATGCTAGAATTCAGCCCCACAAACACTGAGGACTGGCTTAAATCTTGTGCTGGCCCAGCCAGTGCCCTAACTTTTTCTTAGACTGGTCAGAATGCAAACGCGCTTAGAGAGAGAGAGGAATCGAATGTATTCATCAAAACCAAGTTCACTGTTCAAAGGTGCTGTGAAGAAATTGACAATTTAACGTATGCTGGTCATCAAAGGGATCTTGTGGTGAAGTGATAGTGTCCCTACTTCTGAGCTAGAAAATTCCAGCTGCCATGAAAATGACACAAACTTCCCAAGGTGGAAAAACTTTTCAGTAAAACGGTTGTCAATAATTGACAAGTCACCAGAGTTAAAAATCAAAACTCTACAGTGATTTACATAAGCAACATAAGACCTCTATTCCTCCTCATCTCCCTCTTGCCTGTCCAAGGGATGTTCTCATATTTCTACTTGTTAATTAAACATGCCTATTTTTCTGTGCTATCACCAATTCATTCATTCCTTTTCTGATCAAAATCATATTTGCATTTGGTGTCTGATTAGCTAAAGGTCACTTTCAAGTTTAAACTGCCTTTATCCTAAATTCTCCTTCCTAGGGTGTTCTTAAATCAACTAAATCACAGACACTGGCATAGTGATTTACAGCCTAATGTAATATCAGTTTCCCCAGTTTACTCATTGTTAATGAAACCATAAGTGGCTACAAAGCCTGGACTAAAGCCTCATTAGTGAATGACAGGATAAAATAAAAGGGGGGTGGGGAGAGCTCTACATCCTAGATAGAAATGAGTGGTGCTCAGGAGTTTACTAATGGGGGAAGTGCATTGAGCTTAATGTTCAATTCACGTAAGCCAAAGCAACTGCTAATGGGTGTTGTGGTGTCCGAACTGCCCACGTGTGTACAGATACATTAGTTGCTGTTTAAAATTGTGTCCTAATAGTTGCTCACTTCCTCTTCTAATAACCACAATGATACCCTGAGGCTTTATTAGTATCTAAAGACACTTCTTACTGTGTATCCTAGCATAGTTTTGCCTCTGCAATTAAATGAAGTGTTAGAACAATGTGCATAGGTTTAACGTGACAATAGTGTTACAATATGGCACAATGTACATCCATTCTTGCCTCCTTTAACTGTGAACTTAAACCAATTCTGAATCTTTTGCTCCATCTGTCTCCCAATAGAACGCCTTGTGGCATTTTAATTTTTTGATTTTGATCTTAGGAACTTAAAATTCAAATGTAAAATCTGTTTTGAACTGCAGGCAAAGTCACACTTGAAAATAGATTTTAGCCTCTTAAGCAATGAATGAAAGGAGCTGTTCCTCATGTTAAAAATTTATTGTAGTTACTTCTCCGCTTATTCTACTTAATTGATATAACGTGAAGTACAGTAAAGCAAATATTCTGAGTGACTGTTACACACTGAAGATTTATGACTTCTCCATTAAGACTACTTGCTTAGAGGGTACACAGTCTAGTTTCTCATTTAATAAATGGATTTCTTAAAGGGGAGGGAGAAAAATCGTCAGGTCCAGTGCTGCTTTTGTTTCTGGGTTCCTTATCTTCTACCCACTCAAATCCTCCCCTTCCGTCAAACCCCATGTTGCTTTTGTTTTCCAAGATTCACAAAGCAAACCCAGGTCCTAGTGAATTACTTTTGTGTGCGCTGTTGGGAACTGATTATAAATATCCTCCAATATAAACACAAATGCATTCAGCCCTCAATGTTGTGCTGACCTATAAAACCAATCTGATGCCTATCTGATGGTATAGTGGAGTCCCTGAACATAATTTCTTTCCTTACTCCAGCTGCAGTTTCTCACAACTTTCAGATGACTCACTTCATCATAGTAAACCTGTGGGAATAGTTTTTTGATAACTAAATTGTTCACTCATTTAGTTTTATTATTGCAATATTTTGTAGCATACCAAAGGAAACAAGGGATCAAATTTGGGAAGATGTGATAAATCAAAGAGTAGGGACAAGGTGAGAGAGAACATAGAACATTGCAGCGCAGTATAGACCCTTCGGCCCTCAATGTTGTACTGACCTGTAAAACCAATCTGATGCCTATCTATTCTTCATTATTTCACATTCATCAGTATGTTTATCCAATGACCATTTAAATGTCTTTAAAGTTGGCAAGTCTACTACTGTTGGAGGCAGGGTGTTCCATCCCCCTCCTACTCTGAGTAAAGAAGCTACTTCTGACATCTGTCCTATATCTATTGCCCCTCAATTTAAAGCTATGTCCCCTCATGCTAGCCATCACCATCCAAGGAAAAAGGCGCTCATGTCAACGCTATCTAATCCTCTGATTACTTTATATGTCTCAATTAAGTCACCTCTCAAACTTCTCTCTAACAAAATCAGCTTCCAGTCCCTCCGCCTTTCTTCATATTGTTTCCTTACCAGGCAACCTCCCAGTAATTCTCCTCTGAATCCTTTCTGCCGCTTCCACAACCTTTGTGTAATGCAGTGTCCAGAACTGTGCACAGTACTCAAAGTGTGGCCACATCACGGTTTTGTACAGCTGAAACATGACCTTGTGGCTCTGAAACTCAACTCAATCCCTGTACCAATGAAAGCTAACACACTGTGTGCGGGCTTAACAAACCCTATCAACCTGGGTGGCAACTTTGAGGAGTCTATGTACATGGACACTGAGATCTCTCTGCTCATCTACACTGCCAAGAATCTTACAATTAACTCAAATTCTTTATTCCTGTTGCACCTTCCAAAATGAATCCCCTCACACTTTTCCACATTTAAACTCCATTTGTCACCCCTCAGCCCAGCTCTGCAGCTTATGTGTCCCTCTGTAACTTGCAACATCCTTTGGCACTGTCCACAACTCCACTGACCTTAGTCTGATTCACAAATTGACTAACCCATCCTCCTAGGGCGGCACGGGGGCACAGTGGTTAGCACTGCTGCCTCACAGCGCCGGGGACCTGGGTTCAATTCCCGACTCAGGCGACTGACTGTGTGGAGTTTGCACGTTCTCCCCGTGTCTGCGTGGGTTTCCTCCGGGTGCTCCGGTTTCCTCCCACAGTCACAAAGATGTGCAGGTTAGATGAATTGGCCATGCTAAATTGCCCGTAGTGTTAGGTAAAGGGGTAAATATAGGGGAATGGGTGGGTTGTGGATCGGTGTGGACTTGTTGGGCCGAAGGGCCTGTTTCCACACTAAGTAATCTAATCTAATCTATGCCCTTATGTAAGTCATTTATAAAAATGACAAACAGCAGCTGCACCCAAAACAGATCCTTGCGGTACACCACCAGTAACTGAGATCCTTGCAGTACATCACTAGTAACTGAAGCCATTAATGCAGGAAATCAAAAGCAGATAAAATGGTGCAAGTAGTACAAATTCAAGAGTGAATCAGCAATAGGACTAAAGATTACAGAAATCGTAATAAAAGGTTTCAGGCTGTAAAACTGATTGCAGGCCGCATTTGAAACAAAACAGATGAACTAAGATAATACTTGGACAAAAAAAACATAAAGAACTGCAGATGCTGAAGATTTGAAACAAAAACAGAAATTGCTGGAAAATCTCAGGTTTGACAGCATCTGCAGAGAGAAATCAGTATTAATGTTTTAGATTCAGTGATCCATCTTTAGAACCTCCCCACCCAAAATCCTAGGTGCAAGTCTGATGAACCTTCGATGCACTCCCTCAATAGCAATAATATCTTCTGTAAGATAAAGAATGCAAAACTGTACACAGTGCTTCAGGTGCTGTCTAACAAGCTCCTAAGTAATTAAAGCAAGACTACTCCTGTACTCCAATCCTCTTGGGAAAAATGTTGACATTCCATTTGCCTTCCTAATAACGTCTTCAACTGACATGTTTAACGACAGGAACCATTGATACCTTTTGTACATCTGCATTTTCCAACCTCTTACCTTTTAAGAATACTGTGCACATTTGTTTCTCCTAACAAAATGAATAGCCTCCCATTTTTCCATATTGTATTCCAGCTGCTATGTTCTTGCTCGTTTACTAAGTTTGTCCAACCTTCTGCAGCCACTTTACATCTTCCTTGCAACACCCATTCCCTCCTAGCTTTGTATCATCTGCAAATTTGGAGATGTTACATTTGGTCTTCACAACATAGATTTGTAGCTGGGCCCAAGTGTTGAACCTTGTGCCATCCTGCTAACTATAGCCTGCCAATGCGAGAATAACTTGTGTATTCCTACTTTGTATTCTGTTAGCCAATGATTAATCAATGCCAGTATATCACCATTTATCCACTACTTTAATTTTTCTAACTAGCCACCGGTGGGAGATTTTATTTAAAAACCTTCTGAAAAATATACTACATCTATTGGCTTTCTTTTTATCAGTTTTGTTCGCGGCATCTTCAAAGGAAAACCTCCAAATTCATCAAACTCTATTTCCCATTCACTGATCCATGCTATCAGATCATTATCAACAAGGATTTGGATTATCCCATATTTCGTAGTAGTTTCTGGCATTTTCTCTATTGCTAATATAAGGCCAACAGGGCTACAGTTGCCCGTTTTCCCTCTTGCTTCTTTAAATGCGAGAGTGTATTTGTGCCTTTCCAATCCACTGGAATCATTTTGGATGTTGATCATCAAAGCATTCACTATCTCAATTGCTGTGGGATGTAGGCCATCAGCTCCTGAGGATTTATCAATTTTCAATCACATTAATTTCTCCAGTACAATCTTCTTACTGATGCTAATTTCCTTCAGCTCCTCCTTCTCCCTAGCCACAGATCTTCATAGAATCCCTACAGTGTGGAAACTAGCTATTTGGCCCAACAAGTCCACACCAACTTTCCGAAGAGTAACCCACCCAGACCCATTCCCCTACCCTATTACTCTGCACTTACCCCTCATTAATGCACCTAACCTACACACCCTGAACATGATGGGGCAATTTAGCATGACCAATTCACCTAATCTGCGTGTCTTTGAATTGTTAGAGTACCCAGAGGAAATTCATGCAGATACAGAATGTGCAAACTCCACACACAGTAACCAAATGCTTGAATCGAACCTGGGTCCCTAGCCCTCTGAGTTAGCGTGCCGCCCATATCTGCAGGTTGATTGCTGATATCTTCCTGAATGAAAACAGATAAAAGTAATCATACAATTGTTAATTAGCCCTTTTTCATTTCATAACATGAACTAATTACTGAAGAGTATGAGACATTTAGGAAGGCCAGGTGGGAAAAGGTGGAAGGGTGGCTCTATTAATAAGTGATTATTTTTAACATAATAATAGAGATGGCTTGATTTGAATTCATTTAAACTGTTTGAATAAAGATAAGGCATGATAAAAGCAAACAACTTGTGGGAATGGTGCAGAGGCCACTTAACAGTAACTACATGATTGGACGGGCTATCAAAGAAGCAACAATGGAAGTTTGTCAAAACGTACAACTGTTATTGTGGTGATTTTGATCTACTTAGAAACTGGAAGGCAAATAGTAGCTGAGATGATGAATTCTTAAAATGTCTTTAGGATAGTTTCTTGGAACAGTATGCTCTGCTGCCAACCAGACCCCAGAGAATGGGCTACACTAAAACTGGTATTGACCAAGCAGGTAGGAATGCTTAACGACTTCACAATGAAAGCACCCCTAAGTGCAGTGAACATAACATGAATTCATTTTAAGTAGTTTGAGGGAAGGAACAGTGGCTCTAATATGATATTTTGAACTTGGATAAGAGTGATTATGAGGGCATAGGAAACTAAGCTAGTGGAAACTAACTGGCATTTCAGGTTAACGGACAGATCAATAGAAACACAGTGGCATACACTTTAATATTTCAGAATCGACTGAATAGATACATTCCAAAAAGTGAGAAAAGTTCCAAGGCTGTTGCCTACTATCCATAATTAATTGAAAAGGTTAGTTAGTATTCACTTAAAGAAAAGGAATATAATCCCTCAAAGATGGGTGGCCGGTCAGAAAATTGGACAGAATTTAAAAATAGCAAAGAATGACTAAATGATTAAGGAGGAAAAATTGAGAATGTGTGTGCTAGCCAGCAATTTAAACACAATAAGAATTACTATAGCTGTTTAAAGAAAAACTGTTAACAAAGTGAGTGGTTGGATAAAAGATGAGTCTGTGAAATTGATAATGAGAAAAGATATTTTGATTTGGTTGTCTCTGTAGACTGTGTGAAACATCCCAGAAAAAGCTGTCCAAAGAAATTGGAAGCAAGGGAGGAACTCTAGAAAATTAGTCACCAAGGAGGAAGTAATTAGCAAATTGTTGAAACCATGGGCAGATATGTCCCTGGGTCCTGATGGTTTTCAACCTGGGATCTCAAAAGTGGCTGGAGAGATAATTATATTGAATTAACTTTTTTAAATTCACGAGATTCGGGGAAGGTTCCATTAGATTAGAAAGTAGATAATTAATTCCTATATTCAAAAAGGGAAGCAGGCTGGTGAGATCCGAATTATTGAAAACACTAGCAGCCATTATTAGAGGGAGACCTGGCTTTGTTTTAAGTGGAAATTCTGTTTAACCCAACAGTGGAGCTCTTTGAGGAAGTGGTACCTGTTGTGGATAAAGGGAAACTAATTGATGTACATAGGTTTACAGAAGGAATTTGATAAGGTGCCACAAAGGTTAATGTGGGAAATAAAAGTTCAAAATTGGCTAACTGACAGGAAGTAGAGTAGACACATGAATGAATCTGGTTGGTGGTATGTACAGGGATCAGTGCCTGGCCCTCAACTCTACAATTTACACGGGACTTGAATAATGGGGTCAATGGTATTGTTGCTAAATTTGCTGATAAAACAAACAAACATAGGTAGGAAAGTAAGCTACAAAAGAATATAGTTATGTGAGGTGAACGAGCAAACGTGGCAAATGGAGTATAATGTGGGAAAATGTGAAGTTTGCTGTTTTGGTAGAGAACATAAAGAAGCATCACTGAATGGTGAGAGATTGCAGTTCTCTTTCACTTTGAGGGAGGGGGAGAGAAAGAAGAGGTTGTTATCCTAATGAAGAGTTGAACAGGCTCAGCTTGTATCTGATAAAGTTTAGACAAGTGAGAGATGACTTGATTGAAGCATGTAAGATCCTGAGGAGATATCAAGGTGGATATGGAAAGGATGCAGCACATAGAGGATATGAATACCATTATACTGATTTTATCCCATAGTTGGACTGACTTTTTTGTGTGGATTACATGCTTTGGGAGGTCATCATAATGGATTGTATTACAACTAGATTTAAAAGCCAACATCAAAATAGCACTTTAACTAAAGCCATTGCAGTTGAAACTTTTGACAGGATTCAGAATAATAGTTGTGGAAATGTATGAGTTGAGCACAAGGGGGGCCAGATGCTTGATTGGGAGAACCATTTCAAACTCTGCAAGCAAACTGCAAAAATTATTGGAAAAGATTGAGATTATAATTGAGAAAGGCACTGATTAATCTAATCACAGGCTCTAAATGCCAACTTATTAAAGGATAGTTAAGTCTGACTAATTTTGAGTATTGGGAGAAGGTAACAAAAGTTGATAGTGTGTTTGATGTTATCTATATGGATTTTAGTCTCACATTTGTTAAGACATGATATGGAGGTGCTGATGTGGGACTGGGGTGGACAAAGTTTTTTAAAAAAAATCACACAACACCAGGTTATAGTCCAACAGGTTTATTTAGAAGCACTAGTTTTCCAATTGCTGCTCCTTCATCAGGGAGCTAGTGAACAGGATCATAGGACACACAATTTACAGTAAAAGATCAAAGTGTCATACAACTGATGCGATTTATCGAACAATACTAGGTGGCTGTTAAGTCTTTAATCACTTAGAATGGATTGTGAGTTTTGATGCATTAATATGTAAATCTCCAGAACTACTTTCAAGTCACATTCCCAAGATAACATTCAGGTTTTTGAAAAAAGAAGTGACAGCTCAGCTAATACAATGCACCAAAGATGTGAGATTAGAGTCTTTCTGTATTCCAACCTTGAGTCAGACTGGTTCTATTTCCAAAACAGCAATTTATAAAATGTCACATGGACTGACTGTGCTTTTTGAACAAAATACACTATCTGCAAATACAAATTCACCTATAGACTTGTGTGCACGTGTGTGAGGGAGTGAGAGTCTGTGTGCACAAGTGTGATGGAGTATATGTCTGTGAGAGAGTGGGGGAGAGGTGGTGTGTGTATGGTGTAGTGGGATCACCTGAAGTGTGACATGAGCACAAGATCACAATTGAGGCCATCCTCATGGGTACTGAACCTGGTTATCAGCCTCTGCTTGGCAAATCTGCGTTGTTACGTATCCTGAGGTCAGCCTTGGAGGGCAGTCACCTGAAGATCCTCCAAGGCGGACTTCTAGTGCCTGTCTCCAGAGGGAATCATCATGGTTTCTCACTGTGGCATGCCAGAACTGGTGATCGATGAGTTGGGCATCATATCCTGTTCCTACAAGTCATCCTTCAGCACCTTCAGGTGTCCGTCACGTTCCTCCTCATCTGAACAGATCCTATGTATGCCTAGGCCTTGTCCGTCGGGAATGGCTCTTTTAATATGTTTCGGGTGGAAGCTCAAAGAGAAGCATGTTGAGCTTTTCCGTGAGCTTGCAGTAGACTGAGATACTGAAGTGCCCATCCTTGTTGAAGATGTGCATGTCCAAGAATGAGACTGATTTTAAAGAGTAGTCAATGGTAAGTCTGATAGTGGGATGAAACTTATTGATATTACTGTGTAGCTGTTTCAGTGATTCCTTGTCATGGGTCCAGAGGAAGAAAATGCCATCACTATATCTGGTGTATAGTGTTGGTTGGAGATTTTGTGCAGTAAAGAAGTCTTGTTCGACCTTGTGCATGAAAATGTTGGCATATTGGGGTGCACATTCCCTGTGGCTGTTCATGTATCTGGATGAAGAACCGGTTGTCAAAGGTGAAGGTGTTGTGGTCAAGGATGAAGCAGATGAGTTGTAAGATGGTGCCTGGAGACTGACAGTTGTTGGTATTGAGTGCTGATGCTGTTGTCGTGGAGGTTGCTGGTGTGGAGGAATGTTGCTGGTTCACCTGGTCTGTGGGTGCTGTGTTTCTGTAAGAAATATGTAGAGTTGCAACAGGAGCTGGATTTCAAGATACCCTTGACATAGCCAAAGAGATTCTTAAGAAGGGCCCCATTGCCTGATACGATGGGATGCCCAGGTGTGGTGGCTTTGTGTATCTGTGGAAGGCAGAAGTCCCCAACGTGAGATGTACGTAGGGTGAGAGTGCTAGGGTACTCAAGGACTGGGTCAAAAGTCTTCATTGCTAAACATCTGTTTAGTTCACGGGTGTGTTCTTTGGTTGGGTCTGTAGTGTTCCTGGTTGTTCAGTTGTTGGTACACTTCCTTGCAGTAGTCCGTTCCAATCTAAATTGCAATGGCTCCTCCTTTGTCTGCTGGTTTGATGACAATGTTGCAATTGGTTTTGAGAGCATGGATGGCGTTGCATTGTGACCGGGTGATGTTTTGCCTTACGTTGTGGGTGTGGCTGATGAATCTGGCATATACACACTTCCTGATGGTCTGAGCATATGTGTCAAACCCAGGGCAGCAGCTCTCCCAAGGGGTCCAAATCGACACCTACTTTGGTCGCTCCACTACGGATCTCTCTGACGACTGTTCTGGTTTGTCAGTTGTCTCATTGGGCTCGCTGCTGACATCTTGGAAGAACTCCGAGTCTCATTCGTCTGATGACTTCCTCAGTGTCTAGCACTAGACCAAGGGGGTCCACATTAGTGGTGGGGCAGAATTGAGCCCTCGGCCGAGAACTTTAATCTCTTCTGGTTGAAGGGTGTGGTCCGATTAAGTGAACAATCGATTTGCCCGTGGTGGTACAATTTTTCAACTGTGATGCTGGAGAGGCTTGGCTACTGCTGGTGGTGATGCCAAGTTGCTTGTTCTTGGTGTGAATGTCGGTGGTGCAGTTCTGTCACCTTGTCTGCTTGGCAGTGTCTCGTAACTGTACTGCTGTATCTTGAGTGCAGGCTAAGAGTATGGACTGTATCTTGATTTCACGGTTATGATGCCTGCTGTAGAGTTGGTGTGCAAGATGATTGAGGAGTTTCCGGGAGGTGTGACAACAAAGTCTCTCGGCATAGTCTGTGTTGTAGGTCGACATGAATGTGTTTGTGATCTGTCATCCTTTTAGGATCTTTCCTGCTTTCTTGCATTTCTGCAGAAACTTGGTGTCCGTGTCGATATGTATGACCTTCTTGCTGGTGTCAATGGTAGCCATGATATGGAGTTGGACTGAGGTGGTTAAAGTTTTAAAATTAAATGACACCTGGTTATAGTCCAACAGATTTATTTGGGACTATAAGCTTTTGGAGCACTTTGCTAAGACATGGCCGAGCATTCCTAATGGTGAAAACCCATGGAATCCCAGGCAATGACAAACATCTGCTTGCTATTTCAGGATCTGTGACATTCAATCGCAGTTTCATTGAGTTGGGAGAATTTTGGAAGTATATAGTTTAATTCTGGAGATATTTAATTTCAATAAATATGAGTTGAATAGCCTCATATAATGAAAAATTTCCTGTTGGGCAGCTTGGGTTGTTCTCATCTTAAAACTATTGTCATTCGTATATTTAAAACATAGCATTGTTACTCTTTGGTATAATACAGTGATTCTAATGGAGAATTGTGTTTGGAACAGCAATGTTGCTTGAGCAACTGCATGTACACCATTTTTAAAATGATCAGTTGCTGAAAAGCTGCCATTGAGATTTTCAGGCTGCAATTTTTTTCTTTCTTATTTCCGAGGGCCCAATAAACCAATAATCAAAGCCTTCAGTTTGACCTGAGAGTTTGTTTTTAAAACAAAGACAGTCAGTTATGTTCAGCAACAGAGGTTGTGATATCTGTTTGTTTCTGGAAGCCCTTGGAAACATAGCTATTTGAACTGGTTTCCGTGATTCTGGAGGAGTTTGTATTAACAGTTGGAGGCATTGCCATGTGAATTGGTGAGCCATTTTCACTTTTCCTGTGTACATTGTTGTACAACAGTTCTGCTGTTATAAGATTAATTTATACCAGAGATTCAAGTGCTTTGTATAATGCACAATTACTTTTTATAAAAGGCTTCTTTTTGAGGTTTATGTGTGAAGCCACATCCGACCCACTGCTGTGATATTAACCACTGATAAGGAAAACTGAGGCGTCCTGAATTCAGCACAGCCATGGTGGAGATCAAACTAAAGATGCTAATCAGATCCACACCAGCTGTCCAGCCAACTGAGCCACCGAACCTTTTTGAGTTTGCATGGCAACATGTTGTAATCTGGTGCTATGCATTGTGATGGTAAAAGTTCCAATTTCTTTCTGTCACATGGCTGACCAGAAATCTCTTCCACCTTTTCACCAGCGTTGCTGTGTGTTGGAAGATTTAAAAAGTTGCTGTTAGGCTGCATTATGAATACACCTTACTTAGCTCTGAAAATCTGAAATCTGGTGATGAAACTTGGATCGGGATATTATCTAATACCTTTTACTTATTCATGCAAACTAGTAATTGCAGAAAGGGAAAATTGAAATTGGGATAAAATTTTCTGATCTTTGTGTGTCAGCACAAATATAATTTGTTCGGAGTTGATTCAGTTTATTTATTGCTGTTAGGTTGTAATTGGTGGCATCATGTGAATGGACTTAGTTTTGTGTTTTTTACATATGTGATACAAATGCTTGAAACTTAAATAATTTCAAATACTTTATTTTGCGCATCCAAAAAGGAAAATAACACGCAATTTCCTGCAAGTGAGATGCTTTTCAAAGAACTGGTAAATAATTGTAGTTGCAGGACTATACCATAACATAAGCTTCAGATGAAGTAGGTCCCAAATGTATTCTTTGCTCTGATAACCAAGGCAAAATTGGAGTGGTATAATTGGCCTCATTTTCTATGATTTACAGATGTTAAGGTTGAAGAAGGCTTTTTACCCCTTCTTGCAACTGTACAATGATGGCTGAAGGAAATATAATTATGCAGTTATCAAATAAGGATGCGATCATATTTGACTGTGGTAATCTCTTTTCTCATGGTTGAATAGCTGAGCTGAATTTTTAAATTCTGGAAGCACAGCAGCTGACCCCTTTTAGAGGGAGCAAAGCAGTTTGACACCACTTCACATGAATCTTTGATCATTGGAGTGGCAATCATACACTGCTGCTCTTCACTCTCCATTGTTTCTCTGTTTCTCTCTCATTTTCTCTTGGGTTGTTGGATTTTATTCCACTTATTAGCACTTCTTTCCATTTCAAAACTGCCCTGTCACGCCCACTAGTCCCTGCAAAATTGGCTCAACTGTTTTTGTTTTATCCCTGTGTCCCACAAGTTATATTTTCCCTACTGTTTAATGTTATTACTGCAGTGACATGACTAACTTACTTTCCTCTTGTGCACTTTGCCTGGGATATTTGATTCTGCTTTTTTTAATTTGTCCTTTCTTCTTTGTTTTATTAAAAATACTACTCATCAACAATTATTTGTCATTCCGAGAAAGGGTTTTGCTTGAACTGTGAACTTTGTCTTTTGGTTTCATTGATATTGTACTCTGGCTGGGCCACAAGAGGTGAGTTAAGGACAGGAAAAGAAATCTTAGAGGAAACAATAGCAGGGAAAATCTGGTTTTCTTCCACCACAAATGAAACTATTTGGAAATACGAAGGATTGCTTCCAAAAATGACTTGAGATTATTGAAACTAAATAATACAACATAGATTCTTACTGTGAACCAAATGTTTTCAGGTGAGTGTTTACTTTGTCCCTTATTCCCCTCCCAGTATTGTTCATCTTTCCACAGCCAGATGGAGAACAAGGTAGGATCAACTTTGATTAGATTAGATTAGATTCCCAACGCTGTGGAAACAGGCCCTTCGGCCAAACCAGTACACACCGACCCTCTGAAGAGTAACCCACCCAGACTCATTTCCATCTGACTAATGCACCTAGCATTATGAGCAATTTAGCATGGCTAATTCACCTGACCTACACATCTTTGGAATGTGGGACGAAACCTACGCAGACACTTCTGTTGCTAATCTCATCGTCAGGATGAGCAAAGAAAGAATCTATTAGAAGTTTATTGTTTGTTTTTAATAAATATTTATATATTATGAAAATAACATGGGATATAATGACAATGCAGTTGTCTTTCCATACAGTGGCACTATTTTATGTGGACATTGATGGTTTATAATGTTTGTACACTAACACGTTGGAGTGCAGTAAAACTAGAATTCCTGCGACTGGTTCACCATATAATTCTCTTCCTTGTATCGTCATCCTAAAGGCAGCGTTTTAGACTTAGACTTACAGTGTGGAAACAGACCCTTCGGCCCAACAAGTCCACACCGACCCGCCGAAGCGCAACCCACCCATACCCCTACATTTACCCCTTACCTAACACTACGGGCAATTTAGCTTGGCCAATTCACCTGACCCGCACATCTTTGGACTGTGGGAGGAAACCGGAGCACCCGGAGGAAACCCACGCAGACACGGGGAGAACGTGCAAACTCCACACAGTCAGTCGCCTGAGTCGGGAATTGAACCCGGGTCTACAGGCGCTGTGAGGCAGCAGTGCTAACCACTGTGCCACCGTGCCACCCACAGCGTTGTGACAAGTGTTAATGGGATTAATAATAAGCAAGATATGTGCACTCTTAAAATGGTTTTTTCTTGTCCCTCATTGATATAAAAGATAACAGGTTTATTTTGGCACAAACACTTGTGTTTCTTTGAAAACCACAGACTGATATTATATTTCCAATTGCTGTTTGAAATATGCTTCTTTTCAAAATGACAAATTGTGACTGAATCTTGATTTATTATAAAGAAACAAGTATGCACAAAATGGGAATATTTAGCATATTTACCATTTCATTTTCTAGTTACCTTTCAATTGCAGAAGAGGCACTTTTTTTTTCAGCTTACATTTTTAATTCCGCTTTTTTTTCAGTGCAGGCGCAATCAGTGGACCTTGCTGTATTCATGTACAAGGTGCCAGAATATAAATATTTTGAATAGTTCTGAAGTGCATGATAGTGAAGCTCTAATTTTTTGGGTCTCCAAAGCACACTATGATGTTTGATTATGACAGTTTTTAATTTAGCGTGCCTGCATAGGCTGTAGAAGCGTTCTTTGCATTGCGCATTCAAAGCGGCTTGAACATTCAGAGCAGCTTGCTGAGTTTATGACTCTTGACAGATGAATCACTTGCATTTCCAGGAAGGTGGCCATGAATCATGTGAGTGCTATGTGGTCCCTGTGTGGCTGATCTCCTTGTTTATTTGGCTGTTGCAATGGTGTGACCAGTGGAACCATTAGCATTGCAAATTGTTGGCTGTGTCTCAGCTGTTGAGGTGCATTTCAAAAATTATCTTCAGTTCTGCCAGACCAGAATGATTCGATGAGTAATTTTTATGATCCTCATTTGAAACTTGTAAATGAGATTGAATTTCTTAACTAGGTTACTGTAGTCCAGTCCTTTTTTATAAATAAAAGATTTTAAGCAGTCACTATGATGTCCTAGTTGAGTATATTGTGTGCGCTGCTTGAATTGATGCTGTTTTTCTGATAGAGATGTACTTCTGGCTCCCGCTGCCTCTGTTATTGAAATTGTTGTTTGCATAAATGGTACCAATTTTGTTTGGTCTAGCTAACCCCTTCAAAAGTTGTGAAAGGTCTATACATCATCAGCAAAAAGAACTCCAAATTCTGGTTGGGAGAGCTACAGCTGCTCAGTTAGTGAACAGTGATATTCTGCTAAATAAAAACTGAAAAAAACTATAGACACTGTGATTCAGATATTCTGCTAATTTGCTTGCTGATCTGGCATCATTTGAAGCTTCATGATGATTACTGCACACTCTCTGCATTGTAAATGTATCTCATTGCTATTAGCAGATAGTTGCCACCTTCATAGGTGGCAAAATGCAGAAGTTCAATTTGACCATTTGCCATATGTATTCATCTGAAAGTCAATCCTGTAGAAGTTGATCCCATGGTTTTTGACTTAAACCACTGTAATTTTTCATTAAATTAGGGTGGTCATCTATCTGTAGTATATCAGGGATAAGAATGCAGAACCAAAGAATAATCCTAGAGATATTAATGATTTCATTGCAAATGAATGAAAATGAAACTCATAAGTGAAAACCTAAAATATTAGTACATTTTTTATTTGTTCAAATTATAAAACTTATTGTTAACGCTGATTTAATATGATTTTTAAAAAGAAAACTTTTATTGAATTGCGACTCTCCCTTTTAGGCCCAAATCAAATTTGCACCCGTCTGTTCAAACCATTGCACATATGAAAGATAGCCCCAAGACATTTGGCCTAAAAAAAAGGTCTTAAAAAATCTTTTACTCAAGTATGTATGCTATAATTGTCATGGGTTTCATAAATTTTAGTGTTCAAGTGTGTCACAGGAAAAGCACAGCAGGTCAGGCAGCATCTGAGGAGCAGGAGAGTCTACATTTCGGGCATAAGCCCTTCATTCCTGATGAAAGGCTTGCGTCCGAAATGTCGACTCTCCTCCTCGGATGCTGCCTTACCTGTGCTTTTCCAGGGCTATTCCTTTTGACTCACTCTCCAGCATCTGCAGTCCTCAATTTCTCTCATAAATTTCAGTGGTTTCGCTATTAAATAACCAGTATTTCTGCAGCTAAACTGATGTCAAGTATACTTCTGGTACTTTTAAAGATGCCATGGATTAGTTTTTATTAAATGTTTTTGTTGTCAGGCACTAAAGTCTGTGTCCCCCATGGTGGAGTCCTGGCATTGACATTGTAAAGTATACTGTTCTGACGTTTTTTGGTTTTGAGAAACATTACATTTTCTCACCAGTTATTAGCCTGACCAGCCTTAAACTACAGGGCCACTGTTTTAACACTATTAATTCCGTGCAAATCTGAGAAGGTAAGAGCCAAAACTTGTTGGGACATTACACAAGTAGTAGAGAATTATAAATGTATGCAAGGCAGGTGATTTTGTCTTTTGGCAAAAAAAAATGTGAAAAGTTAAGTCCAAAATTGCCCTAATTAAAAAGATGTGGTTCAGTTGGCTTAAGTTGTTGTGCTGAGCATTGGAAACCCCTTCTATAAGATTTACATTTTTGTAGAATTTGGTGCGGAGGCAGTGATCTTGAGATGGCTTTAAGACAAAAAATGGTTCTTCAAAATTGATTCTGAAACCCAAGTGCACAACGTGTAAATATGCATCAGATCTGCCCAGGAAGCAAAAATATATGTTCAAGTGTGTGCCCATTGGTGTTGTTTTAAAAAAAAAGTATGGCATTTCATGCTAGCCCCTTATTTTGCTTTGCACCCTGGGAATGCTCAGCATGTGTCTAATAATTTTCTTTGCAGTCTCCATCAAACATGTTAAATGGGGTTGGGGTGGGGAGAAAATCCAGCATCTGGGTTAGCGAGGGAGAGTTTTAGGTGACAGCAAAGTTATTTGTAAAGCAAGATTTCAGAAACTGTAGTTTCATGTTTTTGTCTGGAACATGAGCCTATGTAAATGTTGTCCCATGCAATTTCAAACTTACATCTAACCTAGTGCTTTAAGATAAATACAAAAGATCAAAAAAATATAAAATGTCACATATATGAATCATATATTTTTAGAACTTCAATAGAATTCTTGGAGCTGCCAGAAGAAAACTTCCCCTTTTGAACCAATGTGTGATCTAATGACAATTCCTCCTTCCCTTCTCTTCCTCCAACTTCCCAATCTCCACAATCTTTGATAAAAGTTGGTGATTAAGTTTTATGAACTGTTAGTTACCATATATCACTTGGTATGTAACCGTTTTTAACCTTTGGCTTTCTCTACATTTTGGAGCTGCTGATGTAGAGAATTGTTAACTTAGGTCTCCAACACAAATTAAATCTCTTGGGGTAATTAGCCAAACTGAGACATCTGTTTCAAAAACCGAAACTTTATAAGGATTGCAAGCAAGACATTTTTTTTATTTTATGAATGGCGCATATCAGTATCACAGTCATCAAAATGTTAATATTATGCATACAATAACAAGATTAAATTTTGTTTGTCAAAATATTGTCAGTGAAAAGGGACACTTGTTAAAAGAAATTTGAGAGCATAAAAATGTTTCAGCAATTTAATTATGAGAGACTGGGTAATGGTGCAGCTAAAGTCAAAAGGTCCACCAATTTCTGAAGAATTTGGAGATTCATATGATCAACATGAGAAATATTTTGAATTCATTGATGTAAAGGAATAATTTAATCCTAGTAATTTTATATTTTAGGTTTGCTCTGTAGAATAATCTTCCTAACAGAATCTGTGTTTCAAGCTTTATATGATTCCCAATTTCATACTTTTGTGAGCACCTATCCCTTTTTTTAGTTCGTTTGTTTTATTCTCTGCAGTCTAGGATTTCTAGTTAACATTTTAAATCATATACTTCAAATCCTGCCTCACACAAAACAAATACATCGCTTGCCAACCCTCACCAAATCCCAAGCAATATTTTGCCAGTTGGCCTGGATGAATGTTCGTGGAACATTTTAGAGCTACTTCATGGACACACTGAAAATCTACAGTAAGGTGTTATTATTTCTGGTTTATTAGTTATAATTAAATCAAAAATCTCTAACTGGATCCTTGACTTCCTGACCCACAGACAGCAATCAGTAAGAATAGGCAATAGCACCTACTCCACCATAGTCCTCAACACTGGTACCCCGCAAGTCTGCACACTCAACCCCCTACTATATTCCTTGTACATGCATGACTATGTGACCAAATTCCTCCCCAACTCCATTTACAAGTTTGTTGATGATGCCACCATTGTAGGTCAAATCTCAAACAATGACGAGTTGGGAATACAGCAAAGAGAGTGTTTCCTGGCATGGTGTAAAGATGACAATCTCTCCAATGTTAGAAAAATGAAGGAGCTGATCATTGACTTCAGGAAGCAGAGTGGAGAGCATGCACCTGTCTGCATCACTGGTGTTGAGGTGGAGATAGTTGACAGTGTCAAGTTCCTGGGAGTGCTGATCACTAACAACCTGTTCTGGTCTACCCACACTGATGTAATGGTCAAGGCGGCATGACAATATCTCTGCTTCCTCAGGATGCTAAGAAAATTTGGCATGCCAACAAGGACTCTTACCAATTTTTACAGGTGCACCACAGCGTGGTTTGACAGTTGCTGTTCCCAAGACCACAAGAAACCACAGAGTGGTAATGCAGCCCAGTTCATCTCACAAACCAGCCTTTCATCTGTTGACTACATCTCTATTTCCCGCTACCTCAGGAAAGCAGCTAACACTGTATTCTGCACTGTGTTCTGCTACCCTGATGCACTTTGTGTGGTACAATCTGCCTACACAGCTCACAAAACAGCACTCTTTTCACAGTACGTTGGTACATGTGACAGCAAACAGTCAATCATCTTCCTCACTGGCTGCTTTAAGAAACTATCTTTACTGTTTTCTATAAACCTATTCTCTTCTAGCTGTATTTTTTTGCTGAATCTAACTATAGGTTAAAATTTCCTACATATTGGGGTCTTTAGTTTTCCTCTCCTTTAGGATCCTGCACCTTTAAGTCTAATATATAATTTGTTATTTAAGATGGCAACTTTTATGCAATCTGTTGAATTTGAGTATTTTTGCTTTTGCGATTTTAAAAAGATCACAACCATTTGTTCCTAATAGTCTAGAGAATCTTTACCATGTTTCTTAGTTGGCTCTTATTTTTCCACCTTTTATCCTGAGATTTCTCTGGCCCCATTTTTGAGAATTTTCTTCAAGCTGTTAGTTGTTTCATGTCTTTCTCCAAATGTACTACCTATAATTTCTCTCCATTGAATTACGCCTGTCATCCATCCTCATGTCTCAGAGTCTATTTGGCCCGAGATTGTCACCTTCAGTTCAGCAAACATCTAAATTTGTTATTACAATGCCTATTGATGTGATTCTTACCTGCAGGTTGATTCTGTTTCATTATTTCTTAGATGCTCTTAGGGTCACTGACACTGTACCATATCTCTGAGCCAGAAGGCCTGAGTTCAAATCCCACCTGTTTCACAGGTGTCTCATGATGTAGCTGAACAAGTTGATTTTTAAAAAAAATCTATATCTTGTTCAATTCTGTTATCTCAAACCAAACGTGTGTTTAGTGTGATTTTTGAGGCAAACTTCCATGAATATTTTGCAATTTGAAAGCTATCCACTTATCTAAACCTTTGCCTTTTGTTTCTTTGTCACTTCTTTTCATGTCACTGCATTTTCTTTAATACTTCTATAAGTTTTGTAACCAACCGCCTGAGTGATATCTTGACATATATCATCTTAAATCTACCTACCCTTCCTTTAAGTTCATCAAGATTGACCTTTGCTTTACAAATACATGCTGACTACTACTAGTAATCCTCACGATACATTCTACATAATTGACTTTCAAAGTTTGCCAATAACAGGAAAGCATTAATGATCAAAAGGAAATATTTATACTACTTATACTTGGTTTTAAAAACTAATACAGTATAGTTCAAAGGATCTTGGCCTATTGTTGAATAGGACAAATAATTGCTTCAGAAATAAGGTATGCAAAAGCTTCTTCTGATAGATGGAATCAAAATGAAAATGCTATTACACAGTATTTTGCAGTATAGTGATCTTGATCGGAGAGCATAATCTTAAATCTAAGATAATACCTCTTGAGTGAATAATTTTTCTATGCTATCATTCAAGGTTATTTTAAATGCATATTGATCTCTTACTCCCAAAGTATTTACCTTAGTATAGGGGAGGGGCATTTCAACTGAGTCCAACTCTTAAGCCCTGAATTGTTTGTTTATTAATAGGTTGGTACATTATGAAAATCTGCAGTTCTAATATCCAGATACTGTCAGCAATCTGTCAAGTTACTGGACTCAGTATTCCTTGGTATACTGCAATAAACTCCTCTCTGCTGGGCAAGAGTTAAATGATACTGCTGAGATCACAAAATAATTGATCCACCTTGCTATTTTGTTTGGCTAGATTGGGTTTTCATTATCCAGATAAAAGTGGTGCTGGAAAAGCACAGCAGGTCAGGCAGCATCCAAGGAGCAGGAAAATCAACATTTTGGAAAAAAGCCCTTCATCAGGAAGGTTAATCAGGAAGTTCATCAGGTTCCTAATGAAGGGCGTTTGCCCAAAATGTCAATTTGCCTGCTCCTCGGATGCTGCCTGACCTGCTGTGCTTTTCCAGCACCACTCTAATCTAAACTCTGATCTCCAGCATCTGCAGTTCTCACTTTTGCCTAGTGGGTTTTCATTATGCCCAAACATGTGACTTGGTTGTTTTCCATTCCCATGGTGGCAAAGTCACTTTTAAAGTGCACAAGTCTTAATGAACAATTTAAGTGTCTGTTCTCCCAAGTTCAGTAAATTGCAATCAATAATCAGTTGCTAGGTCAATGCAAGTTGAATGTCTCTACATAACTAATACTGACTTAGCCAGAGTATGATCTGAGGTGATGCTTCTACTCTTGCACAAGTCAGTGACTATGTTGACTAAAAATATGTGCCATTGCACAAATTTTAAAATTAGCATTTCATTGCCTTGTTATGTTAATTAATTCTTGATGCTTATTGTGTAGATGCCACTGCAGTCAATTTTTTCCCCCAATTAGCTCATCTCTCTACATTTCAGTCAGCTGGATAGTAGGTGCCTGGATTTGGTATGTTTGGTTGTATAGGCCCAAGTTGATCATGGTAACATTGCAGATAAACCATTTTTTATGGAATCTTAAGTGGGTGGAGAAAACCAAATAATAAGCAATGCCTGTCGCTTTAACTTTAAAATCTGTGTTGTATCCCCTTTGGATATGGCTTAATTTTGGAATTGGAAAGTTTTTTTTGTTTTTATCATGACCAAGTGAGGTGGGATGAAACAGCTCTCCTCTTTAACCTCTTCAGTCAGTTGTAACAAATATTAAAATAAAAGTAGCCAGCAGCTATACCAAACTTCAGTTAAAATGTTATACTAGTCAAAATTAAAGTACCAATTGCAAGGTTTTCTTGAGTGAAAGAAAGAGGAATTTTAATACTTAGTAACATGGCAAAAAATAAATGTAACATCAGACTTTTGGAGGCATAAAGTTTTAAAGAGCGGAGTATCTATTACAGTAGACAGATGGAAAAAATGCAGTTTTAAAGTTCTTGGAGCACTTGAGTATTGCGTTTAAACCTGAAAACCTGGCTGTTTAATAGATGTCTCTTAGCCTCAGCAATGTTGAAAATTGTAGAATCCTTGAGTTGGTAGTGAATAGATGTTTCTTTTTTTTTCTATCACCAATGCTGGCATTCAAGATCTTGAGGAGGAAATGGGGCAAGAAGTCAGTCTTTTGATTCTTTACGAATCAATTTTTTAAAATCACTTCTGCCCAAAAGCTGGCTTTGTGAAATGCAGTTCGCTGGCATATTCCCACACCTGGTATCATTACTTTTTCAAGTTGAATAATCCTACAATGTGAAACTTCCAGGAAAATGTAAATTTTTAAATTCACTCATGGCTCATGGGTATCACTAGCTGGCCAGCATTTAATGACTGTCCCTTGAGAAGGCAGTGAACTGCTGCAGTCCACACTGTGGAAGTAGAAATCAAAAAGAGATGAGGATTTCTTCACTTCTGACAAGAGTTTCAGTGCCTTTTGATAAAATTTAATTTTGGCTTGGACTGTCATTGATCATTGTTTATCTTTAATTTCATGAGCTTGGCTCAACCTGGTCAAGGCACCATAGTGGCCATCCTAAGACCATGTTTCAGAAACTAATGAAATATGGACCAGTTCAGTCCACGCTGATCTCTAATATTAAAATCAGACGCAAGTGGACAAGTGATGTCAATAAAATCAAACTCAGTTATATTTGTGTGAACCAGAATTAAGTCTATAAATCAGTTGGTGATAGACTTGCACCCATACTACTTTATTCAGGCACACTGTTGTAACAAGTCCCACATTTATTTTATCTCTAACTCCCATGTTTGCTTTCTTCATCTCCTGTCTTTTCTGTTACCTGCCTGTGGCAACAACACCTTGCATATTTGGTGCATGTAATCAAGAAAGACATTATAAAGTGTTTCAAATGTCAGAAGAAAAAGGTGCTGAACCAAAAGGCAAAAGGGTAAGCCCTTTGACTGATCTTGTGGTCATGTGACTAGCTTTAGGAATCTCAAAAGGGATGGTCTCTGAGAAAGCTCTGAAAACAACAATGGATCAGACCACTGAAGTCTCGGCTATCTAAGATGGAGCAAAGGAGATGGATTATAAGGAAGCCAGGGGTGCCAAGAAGGACATGTTTCAGGCTGTGGTGCTGGAGGAGATTGTAATAATGGGAGCAATGAAGGCAAGAAGAGATTTCAACTCACAGGGTTTTAAATTGAATTAGTGTAGATCTGAGACAGGTTAGTGTACAAGGATACGGATGGAATTTTTGGATGAGTGGAAACTCATCTAAATTGGTGATTGGCAAACCTGCCAGGAAAAGCATGAAAATTGTCAAACTCTAAGATTTGAAAGCAGATTTGAGTGGTGGATGGTATGAGGTGAAAGTTGGAAACTGAGATGTTATGGAGGAGGAAAAAGTTTTTTTTGTGATTGAAAGAATGATGCTGGAAATGTAGTTTGGGGGTTGAATGGTGTTGCAAATGTGCACACAGATTTAAACATCGATCATGAGATGATGTAGTTAGCAAGCATGCTATTAGCTACATCATCAGGGACGGCACTGTGGCTCAGTAGTTAGCACTGCTGCCTCACAGTGCCAGGGACCTGGGTTCAATTCCTGCCTTGGGCAACTGTCTGTTGTGGAGTTTGCACATTTCCTCTGGGTGCTCCGGTTTCCTCCCACCATCCAAAGATGTGCAGGTCAGGTGAATTGGCCACGCTAATTTGCCCATAGAGTTAGGTGGCTTAGTCAGGGGTAAACATAGGGTTGAGGTCTGAGTGGGTTACTCTTCGGAGAGACTTGTTGGGCCGAAGGGTCTGTTTCCATACTGTAGGGAATCTAATCTAATCAACTACGTCCTTTGTATTGGGATTTAAGAAGAACTGTAGGCTGGTACTTATGCAATTTTTGAATGAACAATCTGATTATACGGTGTCCTTGGAGGTGTCAAGAGCACTGTTTGGAGACATGAAGCCGTGCTGCCAATGAAAGGTGAACCTTGCCTCTGAGGATGTAAATGAGCAAGAAAAGGATTCCAGATCCCCCTCATGCACAGTGGTTTGCTCATTTTTATTTTGTAATTATTTATTTCTTCAGTAGCTCTGTTCAGTGACATGTAATTTCATTGTCCTTGCTATGTAACTTTAAATATGCATTCACCCTTCTCTTTTTGTTTTTCCTGATTTGTTTTTGAATGCTGTTTCCTTCTTCCAAAAAAGGGTATGTAATGGAAATGTAGCCCCATATCTTTATCAATGCTGGCTGAATTTTTGTGTTCGTCCAGCCTTTGCTATGTGCTTTCTTTTGGGTCAGTTTGCAGTGACTTCTTTTATTGCAATGAACTTCACTTCGCATGAAAGGTCTATGCCTGAAATTTTGATTAATCCTTTTCTTTACAGATGCAGACAGACAGGCTCTGTACTTGCCCTGGTTTAAAGTTTCAGTTTGCTTTTGATTTCCAAAAAAAGCGCTCCCCAATGTGCTGGTATGACATTTTGCAATTTTGACAATAACTATTCCGTAATCTTCGAGTGAAGTTGATGGAGCAAAAGAAGCCTGGTTGACAATACAGAGCCTGCAGTAGCTGATTTCAGATGGCAGAGGGGATCAGTTTAGAATGGTGACATGGTCGGCATAGACATGGTGGGCCAAAGTGCCTGTACCTGTGCTGAAGTGTTCTCGTTTGTTTATGTTCTATAAAATCCTTACAGCTGAGGGACGTAGGATTTTATTTCCACTAGACTGCACTGGATTGAAATCTGGTTCACAGAGGTTACAGGACAATATTTTAAGTAGCAGTGTTGTTACAATTACCTATGAGACCTATTATTTTGAGAGAAACTAGTCATAACGATTGCTGAATCATCTGAAATTATTTCAAATTAGCCAGCGTAATGAATTAATTATTCTGTTTGCGTTAACATTGAATTGATTTTAAACCTAAGATAGTGTTGTCAATATAATATGTTTCCCCCCTCCCCCACCATCACTACCAACGCATCCAACCAAGAATAAAGTATTTAAAAGTTTGATGAGGAAGTTTCTTTTGTGACTGTTGTACAATTCTGGAATCAACATACATCAAGTATGGATTCCAGCTATCAAGCAATGTATTTGTATTCGCAGCAAACAATTGTGCTCTTTTTCTTTGGGTTTTGATAAACTGGAAGTTTCCAGAAATGGAAAATCCAATATTTAATTTCACTGTAGGATTAGACTTAGTCAGCATTGACTCTTCGTAAGCAGGATGCAGTTCCAATTTTGGACACTGATATGCACAGAATCTGCAAGGTTACATTCTGTTGAAGACTGTCAAGCTGCACCTTTTCACAACAGTTTCTGACAGAACTGTTCCTTTAAGAAGCTTTAAAACAATTGTCGATCAATTTCTCCTAAATTTTTGATGCAGAAAATGTTTGCCACTACTCCAGAGTACATTGGGCTCTGAGCACTTGTAGATTTGTATTCAATTTCCTTCATCATGTTAGAATCAAAAAACTTTATGAAGGCAGGGTATTTGGAAGGTGGTTGTGGTTTGAACATTTTGATCATCTCACTTTTTGAAGTGATTAGTTTTGTCCCATCCTTATTGCAATTAATCATACCTAAGAAGGCACTCAGTGAAAGCCAATGTGTTACTTTACGAGGTGCGTGTAAGGTCCAGCCACACTCATATATTTTCTCCGCTATCTGCAGAATCCTCTCATTGAGCTTGGGACACAACCTTCAGTTGATCCTTTTTGAAGCCAAACATATATGGTTTAGGCGAGGTGGAACCATAGCAAAATACATCTTGTTCTTTACCAAAGGGTGAAAAATAAAATTTCAAATTGCTCACTGAGTCATCTTTAATAAACTTCAATTACTATCTGTAATTGATCTCTCTTACTGCCTGTTTCTTCCTTTCAATCTTACTTGTCTGTGTGGTCCTTTCTTCTCTCTTTTTTTTCCAGGAGTTATATGACTTAATGTAATTTCCTTATCCATTCTTTACAAACCCACAATTCACAATTTGTTCAGTGGGAGAAAGTTAGTGCCCATTCACCTTGTCATAGATACAGCACTGATGAAGGGCTTTTGCCCGAAACGTCGATTTCGCTGCTCGTTGGATGCTGCCTGAACTGCTGTGCTCTTCCAGCACCACTAATCCAGAAAATAGATACAGCACTACCCATGCAGTGTAAAGTCAAATGTTCTTATTTGTTCACGCTATGTGGGTATAGCTGGCTAGGCAAGTATTTATCACCCACCTTATTTAATAGTCAACCGCATTACTGAGAGTCTGGAGTTCACATGTAGACCCAACCAGGATAAGGTTGGCAGAATTATCTCCCAAAGATGAACCTAAATATTCAAGTAATTGCCTATTAGGCTAGCTTTTAGTTCTATTTAATTTTATTGAATTAAATTTTCAAATATTTGCCATTGTGGCATTCAAACCCTTGTCCTCACCACAGTCGCCAGTGGCTCTGGATTATTAGTCTAGTGACATCGCCATTCCACTACCTTCCCAATGCACGTCATCGTTGGTTGATTAGCTAGTATTGTCATTGTAGTTCATCATAGCAGTTGTTTTGTGGTTGCCATATTAAGTACCAGCTTTATAGTGCTTGAATTCTGGAACCTACATTATACTGGTAGATGCTCAAGATGAAAACCCACAAATGTAAGACTGTTGAGTGCTGGTTGGAAATTGGTAGACATTCGCCTGAAAACAACAATGCTTTCATCTGCAAAGTGAAAATGAAATTTCATTTCCATTTCAATCGAAGTCCCTCTGTTCCGGTCATTATTAATATGTTGTAGTGGGATGGGCTCAGCTATGGACAACATGTTTCAGATCAAAGATCCTGTTTCAGAAATCTGTTCAAGTCCTGAAGCACAACTTGTATAGCTGCCTAGAGGACAGACCTAAATTATGGCAATGCCATTTCTGTTTCAAAAAAAAGTAGGATTGCATAATGGAATGCAACACAGGAAAAAGAATAGGTATAGACCTTGTGAGCCTGCTCAAGATGCCAAACAGCAAGATCATGGCTGATCTTTTATGTCAAATCCACTTTCCCCACAATTCCTATACCTCAATTCCTTTAACTAAAGGTTCACAGCCTGTTGTATAAAATTTCTCATAATCTCAATCTTAAATGGATGATCCCTTATTCTGAGCCTATAACCCAAAGACTTGGTTCTCAACCACCCAATTAGAGGAAATATTCTCCTCTTGTCTTTCCTTTTGAGCTCTTCAAGAACTTCATATATTCCAATGCAATCGCCTTCTAGTATCTAGGGAGTATATAGGTAGTTACTCACTCCCTCGTCATAAGATAATCCCTGCTGGTTGGAGTCTGACTCTAAAGGAATCTGTTGTGCTTGTTGGAATTCAATCATCTCATTCATAGTACAATAGTGCAGGGGTTCCTTGGAAATACTTATTCATTGGTAATCTTATACAGCAAGACCTGGGCAATAACCAAACTTGGACTAAAAGTGGCATTTGTGCTTCAAATACCAGGAAATGGCCATTTTAATGAGAGATTCTAACCATCAGTTCTTGATTTTCAATGGCATTAACATTGCTGAATTCCCCTACTATCAACACCCTGGGTATTACCATTTACCAGAATCTGAACTGATGAGCTTATGTTCAAAACAATGACTGTCCTGCTCCTTGGATACTGCCTGACTGGCTGTGCTTTTCCAGCACCACACTTTTTGACTCTGAACTGAGCTAACCATATAAAAAGTCTGGCTGCAAGAGCAGTTTAAACACTCGGAATCCTGCAGTAACTTGCTGCCTGTCTCTTCAAAAGTCTGCCCACCATCCACAAGGCACAAATAAGGAGTCTGTTGGAATATTCTTCATTTGCCTGGGCAGCTCCAACAACGCTTAAAGCTCTGTGCAAACTGGGATAAAGCATTCCACATAACTGACATCCTGTCAATCACATTGGGCATTCATTTCTTCCAACAGCAATGCACAGTAATAGAGGTCTGTTTCATCTACAAGCTGCTCATCGAGGCTCATTTGACAGCATCTTCCAAAGCTTCCAACTGTATCAACTAGAAGGACAGGGGACACAGATGCACGGAAGCACTTCAACTGCAAGGTCCTCTCCAAACCCCAAACCAGCCTGACTTGGAAATGTATTTCTGCTCTTCTTTGTTGTCAAATCAAAAGAGAATTAAGATTGAACAATAAATTCTGGTGGAGCAGGTATCACCCACATCCCATGAACAATGTATTAAAATAAACATCTGCTCGAAGTCAGGATCTGGGGACACCAAAATCATCACGTTGAAAACAAAAGAATAGACTGGATTAATTACAGGAATATTTCACTCTTTATAATATCACGTGGATGACCTTTTTTTAATGAGGGCTTTACTCAAAAGGCTCCCATTTACTTGCTACTGAAAAGTGGAGTCCAGTTTGTGTGATGTGGACATGATCATCATCATACTTTGTCTACAAGAAAAATTGTAAGAAATCAGGTATACCTCTCTTAAGATCCCACACAGGCATTCAACAGAGTTCACAGAAGGAGGGCTCTGCAAGATTTTGGCTAAAGTAGGCCAGCCAGCAAAGCTGCTCCTGTTTCATCCATTCCTTCCATGACAGCGTGTCCATAGATTGCCTCCATTTCTGGCAGTTTAAAAGTGCTGAATAGAATGAAAAGGACTGTGTCTTGGCTCCTATTCTGTTCAGTATTATTCTCTGTGCTCCTGACCACTCCTTTCCTGGAGATGTAGAAGGAATTTACTGATACACTAAGTCCATAATACTGGTGGAGATAGAACTCTAGAATAATTAATAAGTTAACAGATGGGGTCAGAGTAAGGAAGCTTTAACTCCGGTTGCTTTGCAGGTAAATGATTGCACGGAAAATGGTAAATAAGATTTCTGTTTTGCAGGTGATTGCCGAGGGGTCATGTTAAAATTGTGGCTATAATACGCACCTGCTTCTTGGAAAGCAGGGTGATTGTTACGTATTCATGGATATAAGATGTTCAAGAAAAAAAAGAGAATTAAAAGGGGGGAGTGGTGGCATTGACTAAGGAGATCATTACATTTCTGGAGAAAAGGTCCCAAAATGATCATGGACAGATCTAATTCAGAGCAAGAAACAAACAGAAATGCAATTAAATGGTTTGAGATAGTCTTATAAACCGGTAACTCTGAGAAGGTTGTAGAGGAACATATCTACAAGGCAATTGCAGAGGTGCAAAACCTAGAGCTGTTATAATGGAGGACTTTGATTATATGAGTGTAGACTCCAATAGTAGTAGCATAAAGGGCAGAGAGGGGCAAGAGCTCCTAGAGTTTGTGCAGGGGATTTTTCCATAGCAGTATATTATTAGTTAAGTGAGAAAGGAAGCGCAGCTCATCATTTTCTTAGCAATGTAGTGGACCAAATAGACAAAATATTAGTGGGAGAATATTTAGGTGATAGTGATCACTCCGTCAGAAGGATTACGGTGACTATGGAAAAGGATAATGAGAAATCCAGAATGCAAATAATTAATTGAAGGAAAATTCACTTTACTGGGGTAAGAATGGATCTGGGTGGAACAAATTCAAGTCGTAGGTTTGTGACGATATGCACCTTCAAGAGGAAATTGTTCTGTTCTGCTTCTCTTGATGAAGGGGTATTGTAAGCCAGGTGCTGAGGTGCCTACTCCGTGGAAAGCAGAGTAAATTAGACAAAAGAAGAATGAGTCAGTGGAATCAGGCTCAGGCAGGCCCAGGGTTTTAGTTATGCTTTCGGGTGTTGAAGTTAAGGTTTTGGAGTTGAAGCTGCTAGCTACAGTTCTCGTTACTGCTGCAACAGTTTGCGTCCTCTCTCTGCTGCTAGATTCATGCTTTCTGATTTTCCTTTCTTCTGGACTGAAGACGATCACAAGTGAAAGAAATCTATTTTACTGAATTTGCTTCTGCTAAGAGTGTGTTTATGGGATGTTGTTATATTGGAACAGTTGATGAGTAGTTAAATCATATTTTAAGTATTTCGATAGAGTTAACATTATGCTAATTTGTTCTGTCGTTTAACTGTGGTGTAAGAATTAAAGTGTTTTGCTTCAAGCCTAGTAGCTTGACCAATCGAATCACAGCTGGAATGCAGCGCTGTACACTGCCTTTAAATGAGCTACAAGTTAGGGTTATGTTATCACCTTTGTTTAGTTCTCGCCTCTTCAACCAGACCAAACCCCCTCAAAACAATGAGCCACCTTTTGAAGCAAAGAGTATCTGGGTACAGTCAAGGAAAATCTCGTCAAAAGGGAAAGATAGGACAAATAAATCCCCAGAGCTTTCCAAATGTCTTGGAGATTTATGTTAAAGAAGAAAAAGTAAGCTTCTAACAGATGTTGGCTGGAAAATACAATTGAGAACCAGGCTGAATATGAAATATTCTAAAGAATTCTTGACATGTTAATTATCAAAGGTGGTAAAAAGACGATTTACACACCCAGGCAGAAGAGAGGGCTGTCTGTGCATGTGTCTTTACCAAAGAGAACAAAAAACCATTATGAAAGAGGTCATTATGAAAGAGATGGAAATTCAAGAAGGGTTAAGAGAGTTCAAAATTCATGATTCATTTGTCTGTCTGTACTTAATGTTGACCAGGCACTGGTACGGGTTGAGCTGTCTCACGCTGAGGAAAGTGAAAATGGAAATTGCAGAGTCACTGGCAATGTTTCAGTCTCCCTTTGACTTATAGGGTGGTGTTAGATGACTGAAGAGACAGGGGCTAGGAGAAGAGCAAACACTGGGACCCAGTATCAGCTGCTATACTAGTGAAGACATCGACTGAGGCGGAGGAAGAATATTTCGGGCAGCTGCTGCTGCAGCAATGGCAGTTCCTCGTGTTCATTGTGGCCATGTCTGCTGGGCAGCTTCGACAGAGTCTTGTGGCCCAACGTGGATGGCCTGCTTCAGCAGCGGCTTCCAGCTCACTCTCTTTTTCCCCGAACCCAGGAGCCGTGAATTGAACTGAGATGGGTTTTGTCTTAAAAATGAAGATTTTTTTCTTATCTATGCCTTCGGTTATCAATATAGGTGTCATGGTGACTTAAACATTTTAAGGTATTTGTTTTGTAAAATATACAAGTGACAATAAATGACTATTCTATTCATAATGTTCCAGCATTTTGAAATTGTAGCCTGTAAAGTAGTAACTAGATTGGCAATGTTATTTCATAATAAGCTTGGGCCCCAAATACTCTATGGAACTCTACTGGTCCTCCCTAGCCCAAAAAATATTCATACAGCATTATTCCTTTGTCTATTATTCAGTCAAGTTTGTATACATCTTGTTAAGTCCTTTTTATTCTATGAACTCCAACTTTGCTCAAAAGGTCTACTATGCAGCATTTAGTAAAATGCTTTCTGGAAGTCCATGTACACTCCAATAGCATTGCCCTGATTAACACATCAAAAAACTGCAGCAAAGTTAGATCAACATGATTTTCCCTTAAGAAATGAATGCTGGCTCTCCTTAATTAACTAGGAGAAAGTGAGGACTGCAGATGCTGGAGATCAGAGCTGAAAAAATGTGTTGCTGGAAAAGTTTGAGACGATGGGTCGGCTGGGGCAGTCAGATTTGTGGATTTGGGGCAGGAGGTAGAAACGGGCGATGCGGGGTTGTGGGACTATGAAGTTGGAGTTTGAGACAATGGGTTGGGTGGGGCAGTCAGGTTTGTGTTTGAGACGATAGGTCGGCCGGGGCAGTTTGAGACGATGGGTCGGCTGGGACACATTTTTCAGCTCTCCTTAATTAATCCACATTTGACCACGTAAATATGAATGTGTTTACAATTATTGTTACTGGAGATTCCCCAAAGTTAAACTGACTTCTGTAGTTGCTTCACTTATCCCTCCAGAATTTTGTTGAGCATGAATATAATGTTTATAGTTCTCTAGTCGTCTAACACCATAAGTCAAAGGGAGACTGAAACATTGCCAGTGACTCTGCAATTTCCATTTTCACTTTCCTCAGCGTGAGACAGTTCAACCCGTACCAGTGCCTGGTCAACATTAAGTACAGACAGACAAATGAATCATGAATTTTGAACTCTCTTAACCCTTCTTGAATTTCCATCTCTTTCATAATGACCTCTTTCACAATGGTTTTTTTTGTTCTCTTTGGTAAAGACACATGCACAGTCAGCCCTCTCTTCTGCCTGGGTGTGTAAATCGTCTTTTTACCACCTTTGATAATTAACATGTCAAGAACCCTTTGGAATATTTCATATTCAGCCTGGTTCTCAATTGTATTTTCCAGCCAACATGTTATAAGCTTACTTTTTCTTCTTTAACATAAATCTCTGTCATTTGGAAAGCTCTGGGGTTTAATTGTCCTACCTTTCCCTTTTGACGAGATTTTCCTTGACTGTACCCAGATACTCTTTGCTTCAAAAGGTGGCTCATTGTTTAGCTCTTGCCTCTTCAACCAGACCAAACCCCCTCAAAACAAAGGAGATAGCATAACCCTAACTTGTAGCTCATTTAAAGGCAAGTGTATAGTGCTGCATTCCAGCTGTGATTCGATTGGTCAAGCTACTAGGCTTGAAGCAAAACACTTTATTCTTACACCACAGTTAAACGACAAAACAAATTAGCATAACGTTAACTCTATCGAAATACTTAAAATATGATTTAACTACTCATCAACTGTTCCAATATAGCAGCATGCTGCCATGCTCTGAATCCCAATCAAGCTGTCTTCCACCGAAAAAAAAACAAAAACGGGGAAAAAAAAAGAAGGAAAAAAGTGGATGGTATGAACAAGCCCTGGGCTCAAGAGCCCGGACACTATGTAATCCTGATGAGAACAGTTAATAAAACATAGTTTCCAGTGCTTTAATGAGGGCAGAGTGTGCAACAAGGAAGTTATTTGAACGGATAAAAGATGCTAGTTTGGCCATGGCTAGGCTGAGTTGTTCAGGATCTAGGCTCATTACCTTGGGAAGGATGTAAAGGCATTGGACAGCGTCGAAAAGAGCAGCTCCAGATTAGCCAATGCATATGTGATGGGCCAAGTGACTTCCTCCTGTAATGCAACAATTAAGACTCTGAGCTCAAATGACAAGCTGCACACTCTTTGAAGTCTAGAAGTGAAAACAGAAGCATATTGTCCCCTGTTCAGGGAACACCATCAACACACGGTGCTTCACCACACTGAAAGCCAACCACAAAGGTTTGTGGACTGTTTCTCCAATGCCAATCAGCTGTTCTCCCTGACCGTTAACAAACATGTGAACTTTCAACAAAAATGGTGTTGTATCTCTACCTTGATCACATTGCATCACACTTTTATTAAAGTTGTTAGCAAATTCTGCCTTGGGTCCACTGATGCACAGTAATACAGAGCTCAATGCATGCATGGAAAAATCAACCACCTGCTTTGGCCAACTAACCAACATCATTTCGGCTGGCACAGGTTTATAAAAGCTGTGTTCTCAGTGTCTTATTGTGAAATATTGGTCACTTACAGCCATCTGAAAAGAAAGCTCTGTTTCTGTCGTCTTGGTCTGCGGGACATCATGGGTACCTCCTGGCTGGACAAATGTGATGTTTCTTCACAGGCAGAGCAACCAAGAATGTCACTGAGTCAGACAGAGATGACTTCAGTAGATTGGCCATTTTCTGTAGGATGGAATGCAGGCCATGTGCTCAGAATCCTCCTGAATGGTGATTTAGCCCGAGCTAGATTACGTCTGTAAGTTAGCTCACTGAGCTTGAAGGTTTGTTTTCAGACGTTTCATCACCATACTAAGTAACAACATCAATGACAGGCTCTGGGGGTCAGTCTCGCTTCTCTCTTTAGATGTCTTGGTTTCTTAAGGTGGGTGATGTCTTTTTGGTTTTTTTTCAAGGGAAAGTAGTTAGAGTCTAAATTGATGTGTTTATTAGTGGAGTTCTGGTTAGAATGCCACGCCTCTAAGAATTTTCATGTGGGTCTTTGTTTTGCCTGTCCAAGGATATATGTGTGTGTGTGTGTGTGTTGTCCCAGTCAAAGTGGTGTCCCCATTTGCCTGTATATACAGAAACCAGTGATAGTGGGTCGTGTCTTTTGGTGGCCAGTTGATGTTTGTGTATCCTGCTAGTTTGTCCGATTATTTTTTTTTACAGTTCTTGCATGCTATCTTGTAAATGATGTTAGTTTTGCTGGTGGTACCTGTTGCATCCTTTAGGTTCATTAGTCACTGTTTATGTGTTGATAGGTTTGTGGGCTACCATGATGCCAAGGGTAATCTGGAAGAAATTTCTGATTTGTCTTTGTAAGGTAATGCGGCTATCGTTTTTGGTTGCATTGTGTCTGCTTGTTTGGGTTTGTTTCTGAGGAATCAGTGGATTGTGTTTATTGGGTACCCATTTTCTTGAACGTTGTATAGATATTTTTCTTCTGCTTTTTATAGTTCTTGGGTGCTGCAGTGTGATGTAGCTTGTTGAAATAATGTCTTGATGCAGTTCCGTTTGGGTTGTTGAGATGATTGCTTCTGAAGTTCAGTATTTGGTTCATGTGTGTTGTTTTTCTGGAGACACTGGTTTGAAGCTCTCCATTAACTACACATTCAATTGTCATGTCCAGGAATGGGAATCTGTTGTCGTTCTCCTGTTTTGTGAACTTTATGCCTGTCAGGATATTGTTGATGGTGTTGTATGTTTCCTCTAAATTGTTCCTCTTTATTTTGTGATGACAAAGGTGTCATCTATGGAGTGGATCCAAAGTTTGGATTGGATAGATGGGAGGGCAGCTTTTCTCTGCTTTACTGCTTCTGCTATGAGCCCTGATACTGGTGATCCCATAGGTATTCCGTTGACTTGTTTGTAGGTTTTGTTATTGAATGTGAAGTGAGTGGTGAGGCACAAGTCCTCTAGCTTGATGTTATCTTTGCTGATGACGTTGCTGCTGTCTGATGTTTTGTGATCCTGGTTTTCCCAGTAGCAATGCTAATGTTTCTTTGGCCAGATCGATGTTAAAATTGATGTGAAAAGGGCTGTAACATCAAAAGAAACCATTATTTCATCCTCTTCTATCTTGGTGTCGTTGTTCAGGAATTCTTGGGTGGAGTGAATGGAATGGTGTGAATCTTCAGTTAGGTGTTTTTAGTTTTTGGTAGAGTTCTTTAGCTTCTCTGGTTTACCAGGTAGGGAGACTATTGGGGGGGGTGGCCTTGATTTGTGTATTTTTGGTAATCCATGGAAGCATGGTGTATTGGATCCAATTGGTTTCATGTTTTGAAGTCTGTCCTGTTTAATTCTCCTGATTTTTTTTTTAAACGTGCTATTAAAAATGATGAGATTCTGTTTAAAAGCTGTGGGGACGGGTCTATCGCCACCTGCTGGTAAGTATCAGTATCTGCAAGTAGAGTATTTGCCTTTTTAAGATAGTCCTAGCTGGACTACCAATGGAACTCCCAAGGCTCCCCTTCAAGGATCCTTGCCAGTATGACATGAAGAACCTCAACTTCAATATAACATGGATAAACGTGAGGTTATCCACTTTGGTCACAAAAACAGGAAGGCAGATTATTGTCTGAATGATGGCTGTTTAGGAATAGGTGAGGTACAACGAGACCTGGGTTTCACAGTGAAACAGTTACTGAAGGTTGGCATGCAGGTGCAGCAGGCAGTGAGGAAAACCAATGGTATGCTCTCCTTCGTAGCAAGCGGATTTGAGTATCCGAGTGAGAATGTCTTGCAGCAGTTGAACAGGGCTGAAAATGTGTTGCTGGTTAAAGCACAGCAGGTTAGGCAGCATCCAAGGAACAGGAAATTCGACGTTTCGGGCCAGAGACCTTCATCAGGAATGAGGAGAGGGTGCCAGACAGGCTAAGATAGAAGGTAGGGAGGAGGGACTTGGGGGAGGGGCGATGGAGATGTGATAGGTGGAAGGAGGTCAAGGTGAGGGTGATAGGCCGGAGTGGGGTGGGGGCGGAGAGGTCAGGAAGAGGATTGCAGGTTAGGAAGGCGGTGCTGAGTTCAAGGGAATCGACTGAGACACGGTGGGGGGAGGGGAAATGAGGAAACTGGAGAAATCCGAGTTCATCCCTTGTGGTTGGAGGGTTCCCAGGCGGAAGATGAGGTGCTTTTCCTCCAACCGTCGTGTTGTTATGTTCTGGCGATGGAGGAGTACAAGGACCTGCATGTCTTCAGTGGAGTGGGAGGGAGAGTTAAAGTGTTGAGCCACGGGGTGGTTGGGTTGGTTGGTTCGGGCGTCCCAGAGGTGTTCCCTGAAGCGTTCTGCAAGTAGGCGGCCTGTCTCCCCAATATAGAGGAGGCCACATCGGGTGCAGCGGATGCAATAGATGATGTGTGTGGAGGTGCAGGTGAATTTGTGGCGGATATGGAAGGATCCCTTGGGGCCTTGGAGAGAAGTAAGGGAGGAGGTGTGGGCGCAAGTTTTGCATTTCCTACGGTTGCAGGGGAAGGTGCCGGGAGTGGATGTTGTGTTGGTGGGGGGTGTGGACCTGACGAGGGAGTCACGAAGGGAGTGGTCTTTGCGGAACGCTGATAGGGGAGGGGAGGGAAATATATCTCTGGTGGTGAGGTCTGTTTGGAGTTGGCGGAAATGACGGCGGATGATACTTGATGAGGCCACACCTTGAGTATTGTGTGTAGTTTTCGTCTCTAGTCTGAGGAAGAGCATTCGTGCTATTGAGAGACAGATTCCTGGGATGGCAGGAGTGACATATGAGGAAAGACTGGATCGACTGGGTTTGTATTTGCTGGAAGTTGGATGATTGGGGTTGGGGGGGGTTTGGGTATGAGATTGCATAGTTGAAAATGTGTTGCTGGTTAAAGCACAGCAGGTTAGGTAGCATCCAAGGAATAGGAAATTCGATGTTTCGGGCATAAGCCCTTCATCAGGAATGAGAAGATAAAAGGTAGGCTAAGATAAAAGGTAGGGAGGAGGGACATTTCCCCTCCCCTGACCTTGTCTCAGTTGGTTCCCTCAACTCAGCACTGCCCTCCTAACCTGCAATCTTCTTCCTAACCTCTCCACCCCCACCCCACTCCGGCCTATCACCCTCACCTTGACCTCCTATCACATCTCCAGCGTCCCTCCTCCCTACCTTTTATCTTAGCCTGCTTGGCACACTCTTCTCATTCCTGATGAAGGGCTTATGCCCGAAACGTCGAATTTCCTATTCCTTGGATGCTACCTAACCTGCTGTGCTTTAACCAGCAACACATTTTCAACTGTGATCTCCAGCATCTGCAGACCTCATTTTTTATGAGATTGCATAATCAGCCATGATCATATTGAATGGTAGTGCAGGCTCAAAGGATGGAATGGCCTATTCCTGCACCTACTCTAAGTTTCTATATTTCAACCGTCACTCCTGGGTGTCACAGGCCCTCTTGTGGGCTGCCATTCACTACTACCTGTTGCTACAGCATTTGGGAACAGTGCTGTTTTTGGCATTAGCAAATCTACAATCCCACTTGGTAGTTTTCCTTCTAATGGAACCTGCCTCTCATGGATTGGTGTTTTGCAGTCTTCAGCAAAGATGCACCTTGAAGACATTGCATCTCGGTAGATTGTTTGTTTGTTTGTTTGTTTGTTTGTTTGTTTGTAGTGTGCATCATCATAGTTGAAGGAACATAACATACCTTTTTTTTTCTGATTGCTTCACATGCATGTTACCTTTGTGATTCAGTTGCAGCACTCAAAATGTTTCCTAATATCAGTTTATCAGGAACTTGAGGCGCACGAGTAGTAGAGCAGAGGTGGATGAGAAAATTTCATGAATAAATCCAGACATTACCAAGGCTGCCTCTGGTCAAAACCTTCAACATTTTCTTCCATATATTTCTGTGATTTTGGTTTCTATACAATACTTCTTTCCAAAAACAAACCATCTGATTCCAGGTTTAGTGCAAGTCTTTGCTAATGCTCACTAATTTTAAAGGTATAGAAGTCTTTTGCTGAAACTCCAGTGGTGCACTGCTGTACTCTTTATTCCTTATTCTGGTCTGCCTGATCAACAAGATGGTGGTTGTTGTTTAGATATGAGTTTTGACTTTATATGGCGTCTTCAGCCATTTGCAAACAGCAGTCTCCTCTTGACCGAATTTTAAAACAGCAAGGGAAATAGTAACTGGAAATGGTGTGGTTGCTGATGTTTGTAATGGGCTGCTACTCCAGAGTAGATTGCAAATGGGATGTCAGCCTTTTTTCTGTTTCTTAAGTAAACTACCTTAGATCATTTGGTATGATTGTGGGATTTATAATCGTGAAAAGACGTTCAGCAGGTCACACACACAGTGGCTGCATCGACCTCGCCCTCGAGCCTTTAATAAACCACTAGGGATGAAAAAAAAGCCTTGCTAATAGGGAAAGAGGCAGATGATGCATCGGAGATGGTGGAAAAAGCCGGAAGGATCGTATTACCCACAGTATATGGAGAAAATTGAGTTGGAGTGGTTGGGTTGGGTTGGGGGGTGGGGAGGATTTACATTAACACTAATAACTTAATAGTAGCCTCAAGCTGCTGCCAGGTCAGATTCATTAGTTGCTGATGTGGATGTGCAGACAAGCTCACTTTTTGAGCTGGAGCATGTAGTTGCTCGACTGCAGCATGACAAAAGTTGCTGTGTCATTGGCATTGAAGATAGAAACAGGAATAAACCGATGACAGTCAACTTTACTATGTTATACATACTTAAATTTAATAAGCTTCCTTTAATTTCAAAGAGATGCAGTGCTGTTTGAATGCATTCTCATGTTCTTTGTCTTACCTTCAAAACTCTATTGAATTGAGCCTAAATACTTATTATTCAGTTTCCAAATGCTGTCAGGCCTGAGTAGTAGAGAGGGTAAAGAAGGAACAAATTCTTGCCTCCTTGAAGCCAGACTTTTTTGAATTGGTGTCCCTTCAAGTAACTTGTTGAGCCTAGCTTTTTTAATACATTATTTTAATGTCTCCTGCCTTGTGCTGGTTCATGTGTAATAGGAGTGTGAAATTGCCCACGTTAGTCATTTCCGCACGCTTCTCTTTGCTAGGTTATAGGATTGACAGGACAGCACAGAAACCCATATCACACTGTGCACCCACCTCCTTTAAACTCAGGAATGCTTCGGCTAGTTGTTAGAATGGAGGGCAGGGTTACTCTTCTCTTACAGACTATAAAGTTAATACTAATCCTCATCATTGAAATTGTAACCTGGAAAGCAGCTTTACCAGAAAAGTTTTACTCTTACTACTGACCTCTGAATCTGATTGTGATACTGATGAGATTTTTTTGCCATTTGAGATGAGGGACCCCTGACCTCCATTATTAGTTTTTTTTTTTGGATGCCCAGTGTCATTACTGAGTACTAATAGGTGAAGATTACTGAGGCTGCCCTAGAGAACTGCGGTGGACCATCTACTATGTTGGTGTGACAACTCTTGCACAGCACCATCTTCTGTGGGAAGATATATTTCATTAGAGTTGACGAGGTACAAATCACACTTTTTTTTAAAGCTGAAGAAGCACTATGTTAGCTGGCATCACCCAATCTCTTATGCATCTCCATCTCTCCAGTCAACCCAACGCTATAAATGTTAGATTTGCTGATTCCAGAAAAGTTGCATTTTTCTGGAGTTTGAGAATATAGAACGTTTCAGAATGGCATATATTTAAAATTGAAGCTAATTTCAGCTTAACTTTTCTTTTGGGGATAAAACTGGCTTTCATATTTGTGAATATATTTCTGATGTATTGTGAATTCATAAACAGCTGAATGATACCCTAATATAAGTATTTGATTTTGAGATTGTAGGTGGGTATGATGTTCGAACAGCTGTGATTATTTGCAGAAATTCTGTTAGTCTAGTCTTCCAAATTGGCCTGTTGATTTGGATGAAAGGGATTTTTGTGTCTTGAGCAAAACACAATGAGAACTGCATGCTCTGGCTGCTGAGGATTAAATAGTGAAGCTGTATTTTAAACCAAGGGTTCAGATGACTTCATCAATTCTGAAAGCAAGTGCTATTCACTGGCAACTGAACCCTAATATTAAATTGGTGCCTAATGCTTCCGGAAACCAATCCTGTTGAGTTTTTACTTTGAATCTGTCTTTAGGAAAGTAAACCTATTATTCTGGCTTTGCTGCTGGTTTCATAGTTGAGAAACTGCTGACGTTGCATAATAATTGCACAGCAAAATTCACAGTATAATTTAATAAATAAAATTAGTTTGGCTGTTGCACATTAGTGGAGAATGAGAAAGTATACACAAATTACAGGACATTTTTAAGTTGCACCAGTTTCTGGAAATCAAAATAGATCATTGTTAATACATTTCACACCAAAAAGAGAGTTGTATCATTTTCCACAAATTTTAAAAACATGACATTCACCTATGAAGTAGTTCAGTGGTTAAAATAAATATTGTAAATTTCAACCTTAAAAAAAGACTTCTACCAGCTCTGTACAGTAGTTAGTTGCTTCATTCTGATTTAATTGAACGAGTGCTGCTGTCTCTAGAAGTTTCAGTGCCATTGCATGATTTGTGTCAAATAGCCTGGCCTAATTTTGGTCATTTGAGACTAGCTCTTAATTTGCATCTTGACACTATAGCTTTGGATCCAGATGCAACCCTCCATTTGATATGCAAGACATTATTATTTACCTTTCCACAATACCCATGATATAAAAATATTCCAGTAATGGGTAACTGGGAAAATTGCAGCTTTATTGGCTAAACCCGAACTGATTCAGCATAAATATCACATTTGACCTGAAAAACTCATATTAGCATTTATTAGCCTGATTGACACTATTTAGGCTATTGACAACCTGCAATTTGACTGTACTCTGAGATCCTTTTGTTATACTAAGTAATGTGCATCAACACTAAATAAAACTACCGATTTAGTTTATATTTAATTTTGATTCATAATTTAAATGTTGACATAACTGTGTTTATCTTGAGGCATCTGGTGTAATAATGTACAGTCATCTATCATTGATGCTAAAGGTTAATTTTTGCAATATCCACAGTATTAGAAAGAATATCATTGCAGACCGAACACAAGATTGTGCAGTTATTTTAATGTGGCGTGCCCTGCTGATTTATTTTTTTTAGCAAGAAATCACAATCAAGTTCTCATATGACAACATATTAATGTGCTCAATAGTACTTGTGCAGTGACTATTAATTCTGCTGCGATTCTCATCTGCACTTAGCAGTTAGAAACGACACTTTTTGTGATATTGCTTGTTTAAATGGCGGAAGCTGGTAAGTCTTCCCACTGGATAAGGGAAGGGAGAAAACACTACATTTCCTCTGCATGCTTCATGACATATGCTAATAAAGGACGCTAGCTTAAGAAAATAGCTTCACATCTGTGATTAAATTGCGCAGCTCCCAGTGTTGCTTCATTTTTGCAGCCGCATTTACCTCATTAACAAAACATGACAGCTAAAAGGATTATTAGCCTGATTTCAAGGCAGGATGTCGGAAGTCATCAAAAATTCCCATTAGCATAAATTGCAGTGGGCCAAAGGAGGGAAAAAGCTTGAATCATCTTTCCATCTCCTCTTCACCCCCCCCACCCCGGACCACATTCTCTCTCTCTCTCTCTCCCTCTCTCCCTCTCTCTCTCTCTCTCTCTCTGTCTCTCTCTCTTTTCTTTCTTCCCCCCCCCTCCCCCCCGACATAAAATTGATATGGTACAGTCCTTTAACAATAAAAAAAACCAGTGTAACCCTAAAATCGTAGCACACATCAGAGCAGCCAGCTTCAGACTGCTTGGATGGTTATAGAATGCATGTTTTTCGGTGCTGTGGAATGGGTGAACTGCGGTGCATGCACGCCTGAAATAGACTCAGCTGATTTTCAGCTCCCAAGACACTGAGCTGCTTGTTATTTATGCTCCTGGACTGTTGACTGTATCAACAGTTCTAAGAATCTTTGTGCTCTCTTTGCTGTACAAGGGAATCTACAGCAATGAGATATACGTTACATAGCATCAGAAATTGAACTGGAGTATGAAGCAACCCAGAAAATCTTGAGAACTTTAGATATATTATTAAGTAGAGCATTGCAGTATATCTGAGTGAACAAACTCCATCAGGTGCATCAATTGAACCCATTTACATTCCTTTTCTTTATATATGTAAACAGCGGTCTCATTCTCCAGGTAAGGAAATTGATTTTTAAATGTATTTCGTTATGCTCTGACCATCTAAGAACCAATGTATGGCTAATTTAGGGTGGGGTCATGCTGCGCCTGAATTCGTAAGCTTCGTAATGCGTATGCTTATCAGTTTCCATTTTCAATTGTTCTGCTTCGTGAAGTTTACTCACTAATAAGTATAATGGGCTAATTGAATTATGTATTTTTAAACTGCTTAACACTGGGTCATATTCTTTTGGGAGCTTTTAAAAGCAATTCTTTGTCCGACCTTGTTCACAACTGGAAATGGCAGCTGTATGGATGCTGGACCAGTTGTGTTAATCCTGCTCTCTAATACACTTCAAGTGATCTGTTCACTTTCTCCCTCTTTCTCAGTCTTCCCCAATGGACATCAGTAAACTACTGAAGGCTCAGACTGCTAATGCTGAATTTGCTCTCCTCTCTGGTCTCTGGTCTCTCTGGTTTCTTATTTTTAGTACTGAACTATTTTCCTCAGTTTAGTAAATTAGGAAAGCTAACGGGAAGATGTTTCTTAAATTTGCCTTAGCTTTAAGTTCATCAGTGAAAATTCTAATTTTAACAGCACTCTGCAAAGAAATAGCTGTGTAAAATGCATCATCTTACTTTAATTATTGAGTGACAATATGCAAGGTTTGAACTGTTTCAGATGTTTTTATAATTTAGAAAAATGCAATGCAAATGTTTGGCAATTTTTTTGTTATAATCAAATGAACAATAACTTAGAGTTGATTAATCTTGGTGTCATTTAGTCATCTGCAAGAAATAATTGAATTGAATTTGTTCTCCATTTAGTTGATTATAAATGTGAATTACAAAATAATCCTGTTAGCATATGGACTTGTAAAATGGTCATTTAAAGCTTGTAATTAACTTTTATTTGCCTACATATGATTGTGCATTGTGACTGTGTTCTGTGTCTTGTCTGCACTCTTCCCTTTTGTTTTAAAATGTATCCATTCAAACATATTCTAATTATCCATTGTTTCAAAGGACTTGACTCTGAAGACATGGGTGTGTCAAGTAACTGCGTCATATATTGCCTGTTTGCAGTTTGAACCCATTTCTCCATTCTTGCTTCCAGTATATTAGGAAGGTTAAGAAAGAAAAACTACCTCCTGTATGAAGGAAGAACTAGAGTGGATAATTTTTTTTTGGAGAACATGCAATTATATTAATTACTAACCCAATACTTTTTTTTTGCATTTCCACACTGCAATTTTCCTAGAAATGTACAAAACTGATAGATATGGAGCACTAAAGTTATTTTATCTGGTGGTTAATATTTTGAAATGGAAGAAGTGGTGATTTTAAATGACCATTTCGTTCAGTAAATTTAAATCCCACAATTTTGCAGCGTTATCCTTTATAATTGCTATTCAAAGCCATAAGTCATTGTCCAACAGACTTCTGAGATGGGGTGGGGTCTTTTGAATGATTGCTGCACCATTGAGCACATGCTGCAAAGAAATGGGGACAGTGAATGAAGATACCCTGCACAGTTTGGGGGTGAAAAACGACAAAGAAGAAGATAAATTTAATTAGAATTATTTTTCGCTTGTCATTGCCAGTATATTCTCTTGCAGGTTAAGGAGATGCCTGCAGAGAGAGAGAGAGGGGGGCTGTGGGAAACTGCCATTTCTCCTCATTTTTCCATAATAATATTTTGTGCATGCCAGAATGACTTTGTTACAAATATGAAGTGATAGATCGGAATATGTTGTCTAAATGGACCGAATTCACAACACTCTGATATAAATTTAATGGTAAGCACCCCTGATTAAATTCTTAAGGTATTTCAGCATTCCTATTGGGCTACATTATCAAATAATAATGATTTAGCAGAATATAATTTTAAATTTTTCATCGTTGTGCAGAATGTGTACGAAATAGATTGTTCAAGGCGTTTGTGGATAACTGCTTTCAGCAGGTTGATAATATGCTATGGATTTTTTAAGACCTTTCTCTGGATTTACTAATTATGCAGACTGTGCAGTAATGTGCTGTTAGTTCATGCCGTGGTGAAACCTAGTGTGACAGCATTTCAAGCACTGGCATTGATGTGACTTTCTTTACCCTCTAGGGTTTTCTGAAGAATGAGCGTGATAATGCACTGCTGTCAGCCATTGAAGAGTCCAGGAAGAGGGTAAGTGAAATTTGGCTATAACATTTTAATACTGTATATTAAGGCGATCAGACTGCAAAATGCTACTTTGTTGGAATTGATCAACCTGTCAAAACAAAACAATTTGAGGCTACATATGTGCCATGTATGTTTTCAATTATTCTCTGTTTCTGATAAAATAACAATGTTTTGGCTTACATTCAAAAGATTAAGCTTGAATATCTTTCATAGTATTGTCAAAATAAACTCGATTTTGGTTTACTTTTGAATCAAAAGATTTGGCCTTTTTTTTGCAAACTGAGCTATATTCTTGTGTTGTGCAGTGTGCAACCATTTTGAAGATCTAAAACTGTACACAATGGCAGTGTTGGTAGAATAATAATGGATACATCCTATTACAGCAGCAGGATTGAAGATTTGAGTGTCTACGGTTGGTGGCGCATGAACTCACGGTCTAGTCTATGGCAGCAGCATTCAGTTCTGTACAAAGTCTCTAGGTGGCTCACCATATTGTACTTGAGCTGGCAAGTGAAGTCCCTTGCTGCATTGTAAATTGTTAATTCAACACAACTATACTGTTCATAAAATCATAAAGTAGAGAAGAGGCCGTTCAGTCAAATCAATGTATGCCACGTTCCTGCACGAGACCTCGAACGTTAAGTTACTTTCTGTTCATCCAGTACTTTCTAAAGATTTGAGGTTTCCTATCTCAATGGCTCTGTCTCACAGTGCATTCTAGACCCCTACCACCCCTCTGGGTGTAACTAATTTTCCACATCTCCCCTTTAAACTTTCTTCCTTACACTTTTAAAAGTATGCCTCCTTTCTCTTGAGCCTTCAACTAAGGCGAACAGCTCTTTCTATCCACCTTGTCTATAAATTTAAACACCACCAATCACTACTTTAAAGAAAACAACCCAAGCTGATCAGGCTGTCCATTCAGGCAACATCGTTGTTGTTGAAGTTGGTTGGGCCAAAGGCCTAGACATCTTCATTTAAGGGATGAATTCTGTTTCCTTTCAATAAATTTAATACATTGAGTCTGAAAATCTTTGGAGATATTTAAAACCACTTGTAATACAGTGTATGAAAGAGACAAGAGGTTGGAACGTAGTAATGTTTGAAAGTGAATATTGCCACATTCTTTAACACTTCAGTTCAGTTTCTGTTAATAAAATTGTGAAATTTAAATATTAAGTAAAGTTTAGTGGACTTCGCTGATTTTTAAACATTTAATAATTCGATGAAATCAAATTTAGCTGAATTTTGTTGTTTGATATTTTCATTTTCCAAATTATAGACACAGGACTTGAAATATCTTTAATGGCCTAATTTGTTACTGGCATGGCTGTGTTAAAGCAGAATGTTTGTGATTCTTCCTCTTCAACAGCTGTCTTGCTCTTACTGGCATGCTTTGACTGGCACTTGTTAGCCTTTTGAAAGCTGAGTCAAGTTGTCATTCTTGTGTGCAGAGAAAATATTGATCTGTTGAGTGGCATTGTAACTAAGCCCAGTGATTCCTTATTTCATGCATCCACGCAAGTGTACTTTCCAGCAGGGGTCGCCAGAGAGCTAAAAGCTATTGACTTGCCTTGAAGTCTTATTCCCGGTCTTTGAACATTTTCAAGTCCGTTGCAAAACTCTTGCTGTCATGACTAGGTTCAATGTCAAAGATGCTAAAAATTTAAGATGTGTTTTTAATAAAAACCTGTTTGGCCTTTTTCAATTTGTCTCATTTATTTTGTCAGCACATTTTTAGTAGAACACAACAATTTTGTATTTCTTACCAATATTGCATCTATCCTTGGATGTTGGGACCTTGAAGTCATGACCAAAAGGGTATTCCAAACCCATGCCAGACACCAGCAAGATCAGTATAATCATCATCTAAGCAACAGCCTCCTGATTGGCCAGTGCCTTGTTTGTGCTTATGGTCCTATTAAAGACTCTGGGTGAGCTCCCATTGCTGGTAGTCTAATTAGAGGATCAGCTGATTTGTGACCTTAGCAGCCGTATGGGGCGAGGTAGGTGATGCTGACCCTGATTGATTGACAACACCGTAGCTGCTTGAACATGCAGGAGCCCTCGCTGAGCTATACACAATTTAAGAAAAACAAAGTAAAGCAGGGTGGAGGAGAAACCCTATCAGTTGGCTTGGCATCAGCCACTGTTGAGACCTTATATAAATGCAGCCCCTTCACTTGACACCAAAAATTAGAATAAGAAATAATGCTCAGTCAACCAACAGTGCCTGTTCATTGAAATTATGCTGGCAGAGATCATCGAATTGGCTTTCCATAAAACAGTCAACTCCACTTTCCTGTCTTCACCCCATAACCGTAGATTTTTAATCAGTAAAGGAATCAACCTCAATCTTGAATATACAGCCTCTGCCGAATTCTGCAGTGAATAATTATGCCGATTCACTACTGTTTGAGAGAAAAAAAACCCTTGTCTCTGTTTTAAGCGGGCAGTCCCTTATTCTGAAATTATACCCTGTGGCCCCAGATTCTCCCAAAGGGGAAACAACTCTTCTGTATCATTCCTGTCAATTCTTCGAAAATCCAATGAGTACAGGTCTGACTTACTCCATTTCACCTCGTAAAAAAATTCGTCCATGCCCAGGTCAACCTAGTGAACCTCTCCTGAATTATCTCCAATACCAGTGTATCTTCCCTTTAGATAAAAGAACCAGAACTGTTGACAGTATTCCAGCTGTGATCTAATTAATGTCTTCTATAGTTTTAGCATATGTAATATAAGACAGGGATATCATGCATTTTATGCTACTTTAACATTTATATTAGCTTAACTTATATGATTGGGGAAATACTGGCATCCATTATTAATGAGGTAGTAACATGACATTTGGAAGATCATAACATAATCAGAGGCAGCACATTTTATGAAGGGGTAATTGATTGACAAGTTTATTGCAATTCTTTGAGGATGTAATGTACAGGCTGGATAGAGCAGCCAGTAACTTTTGTGCATTTTGATTTGCAAAAGTAATTTGGTAAGGTTCCACATAAAGGGTTACAGCATACATTGAGCTCAGCATGTTGTGGGTGATATGTTACTCTAGATGGAGGACTCGCTAGCATACAGGAATCAATTAGGGTAAACGTAGAACATGCTGGAGAAACTTAGCAGATCTGGCAGTATCTGTGTTGAAAAATTGTTATAGTTTTAAGTCCAGTTAATGTACGAATAGTTGTACTTTACCCAGATGCTGCAGACCTGTTGAGATTCTCAGCATTCTCCATGTTTGTTTCAGATTTCTGAAATCTGCAGAATTTGCTTTTGTACGTGCAATTGGGGTAAATGGGTTACTTTGAGGAAGGCAAGCTGTTACTAATGATGAGCCAAAAGTGTCCATGCTGGGCATCAACTATTTGATCTACATTAATGACTTGGATAAAAGAACCTGATTGTATTCTAACCATATTTGCTAATGTTACGAAGATATGCAGCAATACTCGTTGTGAGCTTATAAAGAGTCTGCAAAGAGATATAGATAGGTTAAGTGAATGGGGGAAAAAAAACCTGATGGCATATAATGTGGGCAAAGGTGGTTAGTTATTATTCACTTTATGGCAGGAAGAATAAGAAAGTAGAATATTATTTAACTGGAGACTATCACAGTGTTCTATAGATATGGGTGTCCTTGAACGTGAATCTCAAAAAGTCAGCATGTAGATGAGTCATTAATGCGGTGTTGGCCTTTATTAGGAGGAAGTGGAATGTAAAAGTCTGGAAATCCTGCAATAGCTGTAAAGGGCATTGTTGAGACTGAACTCTAGACTATCGTGGGCAGTCTTTAGTCTCCTTACTCCTGACACATATAATTGCATTGAAATCCGTTCAGGAAAGGTTCATTAGGTTGACTTGTAGGGAAAGGTTGAACAGGTTGATCCTATACCTGTTGGAGTTTAGAAGAATGAAAGATCATCTTCATGAAACACAAAATTCTGAGGAGGCTTGACAGGCTAAATGCTGAGAGCATTTTTTTTCAGAAAAGTCTAGAACTAGGCGGGGCACAATTTAAAACAAAATAGTCATCCATTTAATGCTGAGATGAGAAGGTTTTCTTTGTGGATTTGGTGCTTGGAAATCTCTTCCCCAGTGAACAGTGGAACCTTCAATATGTTCAAGGTTGAATTGGATAGATATTTAATTTACAGTGAAGTCCAGGGTATGGGGGAAAGGTGCTAAAGTGGATGTTTAAATCAAGTTCAGATCAGCTGTTATTTTATTGAATGGTGGAGTCAGCTCAAAGGACTGAATGGTCCAAGCCTCCTCCTGCTAATCTTCTAATGTTACTACATATGCGGGTATTTTTTAAGAAATGATTATAAGTATCTAGGCAATGACTTTAAATTCTTTTTTGAAAGTTTAGATCAAAGGTACTTAACTAATCCCTCTATGTTAACATGTCCTTTGAAATACTAACACTGACAGTCACAACCTTCACCTGACAAATGGCTACATCCCTTCACCACCCGTGGAATCATCCCTCAACAAAAAGAGGAAGAAATGGGCATTTTTTAATATTGTCTCAACAAATGTGATGATACAATGGCTTAAAAGTGGGTTTTATTTATTTCAATTAAATGGAATATTGTTTATTTTTAAGCAGCTTATGAGCATGCGTGAATGGATAAGCAATAAAATATCAGATTAATTAACCAGAGCTTTAGTGTGTGTTATATCCTTCGTGTAGTAACTCGATACCATTGATCTGTAATCTGTCCTTATTACCATTTCAGTTTCAGCACTTTTGCTGAACAACAAATTTATGCTGTATAAAATTTGAGAATAAAGGACACCCAATGGGCTGCATTGTTCCTTCATGAAGTTGAAATAAATCATTTTTCAGTCGATCCGTGATGGCAGTGCTCAACTGTAGACTGATGTTAGATTTCCTGAACTGCACATCGTAAATCTCATCCTCCAGTAGGAGATGCATAGAGTATCACCGTTTTATGTCTTTAATAGATAACTGGAGACCGATGGGTATTGGAGTGGAAGTTAAAACAGAAGAGAATATATTTTTGCCATGCTCCAAAAGATGTAAAAGAAAAGCTTTTATTCGCCATGATTTCACCAATAAAAAAGAAAATGTTGTAATTACCATGAGTTGGCAGTAACTGCAGTGAGGACAATAGAGTTCATGGTTCAGGCCAATGATCTTTCTTTGGAATACCATCAGATCAACATGGCAGCTCAGTGGTTAGCACTGCTGCCTCACAGCGCCAGGGACCCGGGTTCAGTTCCAGCCTCAGGCGACTGTCTGTGTGGAGTTTGTACCTTCTCCCCGTGTCTGCATGGGTTTTCTCTGGGTGCTCCGGTTTCCTTCCACAGTCCAAAAATGTGTTGGTTGGGTGAATTGGCCATGCTAAATTGCCCACGGTGTTCAGGAATGTGCAGGCTAGGAGCGTAGGCCTGGGGAAATGTCGCATTATAGGTCGGGGAATGGGTGGGATACTCTTCGGAGGGTCGGTGTGGACATGTTGGGCCAAGTGGCCTGTTTCGATCCTATAGGGATTCTGTGATGAGGTTTTGAAATAATTGAATGGAAGTCCAGCATCTGGCAGGTGAAAATTGTATGACAATTTAAGAGGCAATTAATGCAGTTGACCCGAAGTTTTAAGAAGATCTGGGGTGCCCTGTGATTGGCTGAATGCCTTCAAAGTTCATGTTCTTGGGAACAGTTCCAAAAGATACTCGTGTAAATCTGACCTCCAGTATTGTGATCATTGTTTCTCATTCATAAAGAGCTGGAGCTCACTGCTTTGTAAGTGCTTGAATTAGCTAGCCAGTCTTCAGATTTGATTCCAATGGGAATCTTTGTGATAACCCTGACAGTTTTAATTTAACCTGTTTTTCTAATCAAGTTATCAGAGATGCTCTTAAACACTTGGGCAGGTGGGACCTGAACATGGGCCTCCCAGTCCAGGGATAGGGATGATACCATGCCACAAGAGGGTCATGATGATTCCTATAAGGAGGGTCACTAATTAATGTCCTTCTGGAGCTTCTTAGTGAGTTCCCTTGGCAGCAGCCTTGCTATAACTTGTTACTTGAATCCTTTGTGGTACAATGGTAGTCTCCCTACCTCTGAGTCAGGAGGCCTGGCTTCAAGTCCCACCTACTCCAGAGGTGTTTAATAACATTCGTGAACAGATTGATTAGAAACATTGCTTTTAAAAAAAAGCAGACCCAGTGACTGCTCCTGATTTGCAGTTATTTTTATACATGAGTGTCCTTGGAGAGGGAGCATGCATATCCATTAGTGTTCTTGATGTCTTTATAGCGAAGGTGGGCACTATGGGGGATGCAGTGCTTTACTTCCCACTCAAATTCCATTTTGGTTTAGTCCCTTCCTGCTCTCCTTAGCAGTTTCCCCCTCACTTTTTATGGCCTGTATTTCCCATAATTGCCTTTGCATGTAAACTTCTAATTGGCTGCACAGGTGATTATCAGTGATGGTTAATAATTAAAAACAAATAAAAATATTTTGGTGGTGGGGAAGTTATTTGGTTTTGTGTTATAATACTTCCACATCTTTTGAGGAAAAAAAAGGAATATGAAGCTGACAGAGGGTTCTTGTGGTGCAGTTGTAGTGTTCATACACCTGAATCAGGAAGCCTGGGTTCAAGTCCCACCTGCTCCTGCAGTGTGTAATAACATCTGTAAACCGATTGATTGATTTTAAAAAACTATTAAGTAGACCCAGCTGTGGGTCTACAGAACTGTCTGTCCCACTCAGCGACTAGCCTGTGTATGCCATAAATAGTATCTCTATTTTGGTGTTCTACAAAAAAAAAATCCTTTCCAGTCGGGCTTCCTGAATTATTATAGCCAATATTATTTGTATTGGAATCTGTTAACGTCCCAATCCTAATTTAGCAGCTGTGGGTCTGCAGTGATTGGATGTCATGCCGTGATGACTGCAAAAAACAATCTTTCCCAAAAATGGGAATATTGGCTGTCACCAAGTCACATCTTTTCAGGGTTTGACTTTTTTGAAAATTATTCAACTTGAACATCCTCCCATTACATAGTTTAACAGATGATGTAATTTTCACCACAATTTAATTAGTGCCCTTCCTAATACTGCTTGCCCCTCTGGATTTCCACCTTCAGCTTGTTCAGCAGTAACTCCATGGCCATTGACTTGTCTGTACCCATTGTTCACAGAAGTTGGCCTTAGCAAATCGCCAGCCTCCCTACATCATTGTCTTGGATTAACTCGAGGCACTTCAGCATGTCACCACTGTATTTTGAAGCCCATGGGCACTCATCTTGCAGAGTTCCAGCCAGGCCACTCCACGCACATGGCCATCTTGTGCATCTGAACAGGGCACATCGTAGCTTGCTTTCTTAGTAATCATTGACTCTGCACTTGGATATTCTCATCATGTCTGCCTTATCTTTTAGCACATTGCTGCTTCATTTAGAACATAAAGGCTCACTATTTCTGCATTAACTTGCTTCTTAGCACAGGTAGAAAGGTAGCCGCCTTGTTGTGATTGATATCACCAAGTAATCAAGAGGGTGACCACGTTGCTATATGGCACAGTCTTATAATGATCTCACATTTACAACATGTGCCTGCCACTTCCATATTAAATGCTCTGCATGTGCTTCAGCCAAAGGGGCATGTCTGAAAGTTGTAAAGGAGCAGTTCTTAATTGAGTGATGGGGACTGTGATCATTTGAGGGTGTGGCCACACTCAGTTGAACTCCACCCAGGGGTTTTGCTGCTGTTAATATGGTGTTTGATCTGATCAGGATCTTAGTATTTTCTAGTCCATAGTTTGGGCCATGATCTGACCTGCGAATCAGGCTCAGTCAGTCTGGGGAGTATTAGAGTCGTCAGTCAGGACTGTCCTTCTAAGACGTCTCAGAGCTAAGCCATGGCCAGTTGGTTTGGGTAGCATATGTCAGGAGGAATTATCAGGGGTCAATTCCATGCTTCGTAGCAGGAAGTAGGAAATTCAAGTGTGGAGATTAGTGTCGTTACACTTTGAAGTGGAGGCGATAATGACTGTAAAGTGGCAACTGCAAATATAAGATTGGCGTGAAGGGTGGGTGGGGACTCTTGACTTGAAGGCGGAGATTGGGACTCGCACACAAGAATGCAACCTGGATGACGTGCACTCTTCTACCAAATCCCAACCAAGCAACAAATGGAGGCAAGGGTCTATTATAAGGTGTTCAAGTTAACTTTGATATTGGTGTCTCCTTGTTAAAATTGCTAGGTCTTGGCAGTATTGTGAACGTAAGGGATGTAGGATGTATAATATCTGTTGCTGTCCAGAATGCTGTTCAGAGATGAGCAACATCTTACCACTATAACTTCTATCCTCAATGGGATGTGCGATCATCTGGTTTAACTGTGATATAGAATCCAGTTAACCAGATTCTTAAGCTAAAATGACAGTCAGTCAGTGATTAAGCTGCATATATATTTCTAGAGATAAGAACTATCCCCATGCTGCCTGTGTCTTCAGGGGACTTTTTTTTTCCCTTCTTGCCATCCTGCTACATCTAGCTGGGGCGGACACCTGAAAGGTTTGGGTGAACAGCCCCATGGCATTTGTGGCTAGTGGGCACTCTGAGAATATTCTGTACAGATGCAGGCTTAGTTTCCTTGGTGACTTCGCCGGGATTGGGGTTTGCAGTTAGGGTTCACATGGAGAGACGTGACTCCATCTAGAATGTTCTGAGAGAAGGCTTCTGGAAAGGGCCTGTGTGAGCTTCCTACTCTGTCCTAGTGTCTGCTGAAATCACCTTAGCTCAAGATAAAGGGCCACCTGGAATGTGTTTGAAGTCCATCGTTGCTCCTTTCAACTTGCTGTTGATGCTGAGTACCATTGATTAGAGCAATGGAATGCAGTTCTGTGTACAGAGGAACCTCAGTTCTCTGAAGGACAGGGGAAGGGAGTATTTCATTGTTAATCAAATGCCAGATAACCTAGCCACGTATCGGGACCTTGTGATCTTGTTCGGATAATCTGAAATTTGGTTAATCGAATGCCGGATAATCAAGGTTCCTCTGTACATTTCTGGCAGCCATTACGCATTCTGCAGGACCTGACTTGACATGACAGCTACCACCCTCTATAGAGATGTTAGGATATATGCATGCCTGGTTGGTAGCAGTCAGTTTGGTACTGATAACATTGGTGGACTCCTCCAGACTTTGGTGTCGAGACCAGAGTGGTGCTGGAAAAGCACAGCAGGTCAGGCAGCATCCGAGGAGCAGGGAAATCAAGGTTTCGGGCAAAAGCCCTTCATTAGAAATTCCTGATGAAGGACTTTTACCTGACCTGTGCTTTTCCAGCACCATTCTAATCTCCAGCATCTGCAGTACCCATTTCCTCCAGACATTGGTCCAGTTTACAGAATATCTCCAACAAACCTGCCTGCTGTACCTGTGACAATCTGTCTGCGCACTTGCACAAAGTCATTAAAGGCTACTGCCACAGGACATTGATGGCCTGGGCCTGAGCAAGTGCCTGACCTCCAGCAGTCCTTGGAGCGTCAATGTAACCCTCCAGCTGCAAGACCAAGCCAGAGGTGTGCTCATCAGAACCTGCCCCCGCATCCAACTCGGCTAGAAACCCCAGCGAGTCGAGCGTATCTGAACTAATGGAGGCTGCAGGAGAAAGCCTTGCTGCCATATCCTCAGAGGGATCTGTTGTGTTTTCTCTGAGGTGGAAGAGTAAGGAGCTAGCTTCTTTGTGGTTGAAGCTTTGCTAGCACCTGCACAAGAGAACAGAGGGCACTCACCTATGCAAGAGAATAAGGGAAGAGAAAATAGTGGTCCTGATCCACTTCAGGGATTTCCTTGTGGAGGGTGAGGATTCTAATATCACCCAGCCTACTCTCTCCACTCTATAGTGCAGCGTTGCCTCCTGGAGTGAGACGAGAAGAGGAATTGACTGAAATGAAAGTGGCTGAAAGAGTAGTTCATGATAATGCAACAGCAGGAACGGTGATGAGTTGTTGCCAGTGCGTGTGTAGGAAGTATAGCAGCAACAAACAAGAACGCTGGCAAAACTCCACCTGTCTGACAGCATCTGTGGGGAGAATGTTTTAACATTTCCAGTGTTGAGGTACAACAGGGCGGCTGAGGTAGGTGAGAGCTGTAAAATGGAGATGCTACATGCCATTATGAGCAGCAAACTGTTCACCTTAGATGGGAAGTATGTGCAATGACCGTGCTTTAATGAATGTGAAACGGCAGAGAGGATGGTGGCATTTACACTTGGAGAACACAGAAAGTCAGTGATCATTGTAGAAACTGCATTTACCGGAGTGGCTGGCTATCTCCAAGCTGAGTGTGTTTGGTGTAGGTTTCTTTGGAAGTCCGGAGGAGAAGATATGGCTCTCCTCTCCACCACCTAGTCCAGCAAGGACTCCGGGTCCCTGTTGGCAAAGCATGGTGTCAACTTGCCCTTTCGCAGCCACACCCCTGCTAATAATGTTAGAGTAGCATAGTGTGTGTAGGCCCGTTCCTGCTTGCAGTGGCGAAATGCTGTGGAGCTGGGTTTTCAAAGTGGCTGTCATAATGTGAACACCGAAGATGCCAGCAGTGGTGAGAGCTCTCACAACAATGACTGCACAGTTGAATTTGGAGCCTTGATGAGTAAAGAACGAGATGTCCACTGAAATATTAGATGACTAGAGGGCATTCTTCATACAACTCTCTGAAAATGACACTCAGCAAAACAAAAGAGACAGTTTAGACTATTGTATGTTTCTCCCTCTACAGAAATGTTGAATATTTCCAGGGCTCTAATGTGTGTCCTTCAGAGTTTTGCATTGGGTTTGTCTGTAATGGTAACTGAACTTCGTCAATCGCGAAGTATTTGAGAGCAACACCAAATAAAATATAACAATTCTCTTGAATATTAAAATTATTGGAATATTCATAATGGGCAACTCATAAGAACACCAGTTTTGCATAGAAATATGGTGGTATCATGCTGATCAAAACTCCAACAGGCTTTGAACCTAATTTTCTCCAAGTTAGAAAACAAATTGATCAGTAAAATACTGTTACAAGTGCAAGAATAAAAATCAGGCATTCCTGTTGAATTATCAATTTGGTGTCAAGGTTGGTTGACTATTTTACTTTTAATATTTCTAACTGATCTTTAAAGATGTGCAGAGCAATTTGGGGTTTAAATGGAACAATTCATTCACCACCTGCAGGACCACTAACTGCATTTAATTGCTGTCTTAGCAAATATCTAACTTTATAAAATCCATTTGGAGAGCCGGCGTTCATAATTCTCTGTATTGACATGCAGTCTGGTTCATCTAATTTAGAGACAAAGTTTGTTTTACGTATCAGATTGAAATGTGGCCACAAATCATCTCCATGCTAAATTATGAACTAATTTGAGTTAAATTTTGATTTTAATATGAAATCCAGGGTTTTGGCATTTTAGTGACAATGTTAAATAGTATACTTTTAGGCATTTAAAGTTGTTGTTGTTCTTTTGAGATGATATGAGCATCATTGGCAAAGACAGAATTTATCACCCTTTATAACAGAGTGCCTTGGAGTTGAAAGTTGACCATAATACTGCTGTTCCAGACCTAGGCCAGACAGGACAAGGATAGCAGATTTCCTTCCCTGAAAGATAGTGAACCAAATGGGTTGTAATAATCATTTATAGTTCCATTACTGAGACTAGGTTTCAAGACCAGATTTATTAGCTGCCGTGGTGGGATTTGATCCCTGTTCTCAGAGTATTAACTAAGCCGTCTGAGTCACTAGTCTAGTAATATTATCACTACACTACCATCTCCCTGAGAATGGTGCGGTTTCTTTTTTTTAATGCATCATATAGTTAAAAGGGTGTTTCCACCACTCCTCACACACATATTATACCCTTTGGTATTAGTCACAAATGTTTGTAGGATTGAAGCTCACTGTCAAGAATTCTTGCTTTCTGACACTGACGGTAACAGTGCTTGGTGTGTGGAATAAATTAACATTTAAATTGAATAAAAACCAAAAGAATTGTGGATGCTCTAAATCAGAAACAAAAACAGAAATTTCTGCAAAAACTCAGCAGGTCTGGCAGCATCTGTAGAGAGAAATCGGAGCTGAGGTCGAGTGACCCTTAGAACATTTAAGTTGAAGCTTGGTGTCCTGGAATCATTAATCAACTGCAAAAATTAGTTTGTTGATCACATAAATTAAAATTTGAAGTAGCGACTGGTTTGTTGGGTTAAATTATGTCTACAGCCCAACTTTAATATGAATAGATCACAGCAGTGGAGAAATCCAAAATGGCTCACCACAAGTTGTTTCTTGACTCAACCAGGTTAGAACTGTTGACTTTAATCATATTTTATAACATATCTCTAAATTCTAATTCTACTATTCAGATTAGCATCCCTGTACTAAAAATGTAGCTTTCAAATCAGAAAATAGCAGAAATTGAGATTTGCAAATGAAGTAAAATGAATGGAAAGTAAAATGTGCTGAATTTGTGACTTTAAAACATAACTACTTGGTTTGGTAAAGGAATAATCAGTTTTTGCTGCGCTATTTGGGTATTTTCACTACTGATGCAATCTATGCAGAATTTTCTCTATAATAACCAGAGCATAGAGAAGTTAGGGTGTATTCGATGTAATTGGATAACAGCTTTGTTTTTCTATCAAATTTGGAGGATAGCAGATGTGCAAAACCTATTGGCCAACTAAATTAAATAAAATAGAACAGTTGTAAGAAAACCCCTGGCTGTGATTTATATTTTTGAAGCTTGTAGAAGCGTGGGTAAATGGAAAAGCTCAAAAAAACCTTTTTGAGCATTATGATGGTGTACTGGTATTTTCTTCAATGAACTCATTCTGCTTTGAGATAAAAAGAAATGCTAAGAGGAAATATCTTGTTAAAGCTCATAGATCAAAATATTTGTTAGTGTAAAAAGAGAAATATTTGTTTTTGAATAACTGGATTCAATATTTAGCTCATCTAGCTCACCCTGCCTTCCTGAAGAATCCGTAATCTTGCTGCATCCAACTGCCTCTTTAATTACTCCAGGCTTTTACATTACTACTGTCCCCCGAAAGTCATTCCATATTCTGATTGTGAAGATGTACTTCCCAGGAGGGTGGGAACAGGAGTAGGCTGTTCAGTCCCTCAAGCCTGCTTCACCATTCAACTAGATTTTTCACTGTCAGATCAATGACTCATTTTTCTGACATGCCAGCAAGGTGATGGCATTACTGATGGTAGTTAAATGTGTCTCAATGAGGTTAACATTGAACCAAAACATACATTGAAACAGATTTACTTTAAAATCCAACTTTGAAATTTGATACTGCATTGCTATTATGTTTTAATTCTGTAGGTCTTCTGAATTATGTTATGCTTATGGTTATTAGATTTTTATGAAGCAGGCAACATTGGTTCATTTCAGGAGTTTGAATGTCTCAAACTTGCAGGTTAAATGTACTCGCACAGATTTCCAACGTTCATGAAAAATAACTTCCTACGATTGAATATTATCCTGCTGCAATTCCTCTTAAATTGTGCTTAAAGGTTGGAAAATCATAAGTGGAAATTGGGTTTTACTGTTCAAGTTTAATTTGAAATCACACCTGTAGGTTGACTGCATATATATTTTGACAGACATTTGCAATGGCAGAGAAGTATCACTGGGAGTCCATGCTGGTGGAATGGGAACATGAGAAACAGAAGATCCTCCATACACTTCTGACATCAGGGGAAGATGCTCTTGACTTCACTCAGGAAGCAGAGGTAAGTTGAGAGGTAGCTTGAGAAATTTAGGACATAAAGTAAGAGATGCTTTTAAGTCCACACGAAGAGTCATGATTTTGTTTACTTATTTATTCCTACATGGGATGAGGGCATTCATCTGGCTGGGCGTATTCCTAATTGCCTGGGAGAAGGTGGTGGCTAGCTGCTGCCTTGAATTGCTGTAGCTCTTTGGATATAGATATACCTACTATGTTGTTAAGAAAGGAATTTCCATGATTTTGACCCAATGACTATGAAGAAATGTTGATGTAGTTCAAAATCGAAGCTGATTGCTGATGGTATCCACTGTGCCTTGATAGTGGAAGTAATGAGCTAGAATGTTTGTGGATGGGATGCCAATCAAGCAGATGGTTTGGTCCTGGGTGGTGTTATTGGAGCTGCATCCAACCAGACAAGGTGAGAATATTCCATCACACTCCTGACTTGTGCCTTGTGGATGGTGAAAAAGCACTGGGAGATTGGTGATAAGTTACTTGCTGCAAAATTCCTACTCTGTGAGCCATTCTTCTCATTTTTGATAATCTTCAGGTATACTTTTAAACAATTTATTGTGATAAAGTATTTTGTCCCCGAAGCTGTGTTGTTCTGCTTTTATGATGCATTCACAAAAAATGAAGATAGGCAAGAAAATCTCATTTACGATATATTGGAAATAATGCATCTAGCTAATTCTTTGCATCTGTTATGTCAAAATTGAATTGATATTAATAATACATTTGTGTGCGAGTCCTTCATGTAAAATTTTAACAAAGTTATTTACCTTTTTTTTCTCACTGAATTTGTTTAAGCAGCTAAAATGCTAATTCACAAATCCTTCCTATTTAGAGTAAATAAAGGTAGCAGTGAACTGTAGACATCACATCAGTGGCAAGCTGGTATCTCCTGTGGCCACCACTAAATTGCTATAGTGGATGATCCTATGTTCTGGCTATGAGAGGAAAGATAATTGCCTAACATCCTGTACCTCTGTTTACTATCAAGTGACCTTCTGTTAACAAATGTGTGGATGTTAGGTCATGTTTTGAGCTAAGTTGCAATGTCTTGTATCTTGTATATTACAGTTTATGTAAACATGAAGTATGGGTCAGTTTTCATGCTCTTGCTCATTTCTGAGAGATTTGCCTCAAAGATTACTTAGATTAGGAGAGGAGCAATGACTGTTAACAATAAAAGGTGATGACCTACAAGAGCAGTGTAGTGATACATTTTTGCTAATCTTTCAAATGGCTCTCATTTATTAATTTGAAATTAAGAGAGGACAGAATAAGGATTCATACATTTAAAAAAAATGTTTCTGGTTGGTGATGAAAAACTTGTTTTGCTTTCGTAAAGCTTTGTTTATGTTTCTTTTTTTTTTATGAACAGCCAAGTTTTGTCAGTGAAATGGGACCACCAGGACGGAGTGCAATGGACAGTGTGGAAGTGGCATATGCTCGGCAGGTATGTATACGTTATTTATATGTGCAAATATTTTCAGGTTTGAAGGTTCGCACTAAACTTTGCTAAAAGGAAAGTTTGCAATTAACTTAGTAATTTTCACATGGTTTTAATTTGTTTTGAGATTTGTCTACAGACTTTTCTTCAGCTGCATGTAGTCTTTTCAGATCCAGTGTGATATGTGCTAAACTTTAAAAAGTGGCCTAGGACATTGTAAGAAATATGTTTGCAAAAAAGCAAAAGTTTTGTAGAAAATGCAGTGAATGTTTAAAATACAAGTTTAAGGTAGAAGGTGAACCATCACATTTAAAAGCAACGTGATTGTTTTCAAGATCTACTAAAACATGTCACTGAATGCAGAGCTTTATTAATCCACTAAATATAAAATTAGCTTTACAAAGTCTAAGAGATTGATCAGCAAAATTCATGACTCGGTACACCGTTTTTAAAAACTCTGTCGCACCTTATTCAACAAGGCGTACTTTATGATTTGTTAAAAAGAAACTTTGCAAAGTGGAGAAGTGTCAAATCAATGATTTGAAAGTGTTTCCAACTGTGGGGACTGCAGAAAGAAGGATGCACTGACAGAAGCTTCTGGATTTCTGTCATTAACTGTGCATGATTAGATTAGATTCCCTGCAGTGTGGAAACAGGCCCTTCGGCCCAACCAGTCCACACTGACCTTCTGAAGAGTAACCCACCCAGACCCATTTCCCTCTGTCTAATGCACCTAACACTATGGGCACTTTAGCATGGCCAATTCACCTGCCTGCACATCTTTGGACTGTGGGAGGAAACCAGAGCACCCGGAGGAAACCCACGCAGACACTGGGAGAATGTCAGTGTGCAGTTTGCACAGTCACCCAAGGCTAGGATTGAACCTGGGACCCTAGTGCTGTGAGGCAGCGGTGCTGACCACTGAGCCACCATGCCGCCGATTCTATTTATACTAGTAAACACTGATAATTTCACTGTCACTACAAATACATTCAGGAGGTGATAGCCTAGTGATATTATCATGGACTATTAATATGTGAACCCAGATTTGAATCCCACTGTGACAGATGGTGGAATTTGAATTCAATAAAAGTGAGACTATAACGATGATCATGAAACCTGGAAAAAGTCAGGAAGGTGACTGCTGTTCTTACTTGTCTGGCCTTTGTGTGATTCCAGATCAATACCAATGTGGTTGACTCTTAACTGCCGTATAGGCATTTAGGGATGGGCCTGGTCAGTGATGTCCACATGCTGTAAATGAACAGAAGAAAATCCAGGCTAAAATATGGTCTGCAGCTATATACAATGTGTAATTCTGTATGTTTTAAATGTAAAAATAAACGAAATTCACCCGCCTTAAAACTGCGTTTAAACATGTGGAAAAATTCTTTTGCTTATTGTAGATCTATATATATAATGAGAAAGTGGTGAATGGACATCTACAACCAAACTTAGGAGACCTTTGCAGCACTGTAGCTGAGTCTTTGGATGACAAGGTACCCAAATATAAAACTTTAAGCTATCATATTAATTTGCATTTTGCGATTCATAGTTAAACATTACCCACAAATTGGCTTGCTTTAAGCAGTCGTAGATTTCCAAACTTTATTATTCATGTTTTCAAAGATTGGTGTCACTGAGACTTAGAGATAATTAATCTTTTCCAAACCTGAAGGAATGCAGTAGCTTTATTGCACTTCCTCTCATATGATTCATTACAACCTCAGCATCTTTTAACCTTTTGGAGACTGCTTGATTTAGCTTACAATTGTGCTGCTTGAGTTATTCACCCTCTCTGCAATGTCTTGTACCTTAAGACCTTTTATTCCATTAAGAGCATAATCTGTATAAATATAAGCTCTTGAAATAGCTTGTTTGTATTTTGGTTACACAAGTTCACTTAATGGCTCAGAGATCCAACTGTGGAATGAATTTGTGTTCGAGTTTTGTTGCATCTTCGATAGTGAAGACAGAATTACCAACCCTTTGTACCATTCTATCCTAGTTGTTGATTTAAGAGGTTGCTATTCTTCCCCTTTGCTTAGAGAATAAAATCAAATGCTATGTAAAGGAGTTTAAAAAGTTATAAAAATAGATTTTAAAACCTGGGATTGGGGAAAGTATTATTTTGCCTGTTCTTGAAATTGATTTTGTCTGTAATTGTGCAGCATTGCAAAAATCTGGGCATATAATGAAAAACATCTTTTGAGTATGGTATACATAATTCAATACAAACACCTGCTAGAATAATATAAAGTTTCCAGGAAGAAATGATATACATTCTTGGAAAATAATGTTTCTGCCTCAAGCTCGTTGTTTCTGAAGTGATCAACAACTTCGGTACTCATTTGACTACTTTCTTGAGGCAGAATGTTTCTGAACTGTGGGCGATGGTGAAGCAAATGACTGATGTGCTGTTGGTACCTGCTGCTGATGCACTGAAGAGCCGGACTAGTTTGGAAATGCAAATGGCGTTTGTACGGCAGGCCCTAAATTTTCTGGAGCAGAGGTGAGAGAGAGCATATTGAGGAATGGTTAACATCTTGTTGCTAATTTGACGTGCCTGTTTATGTTACCTGTTAGGATTACTAATTTAGAAGCAGTTCTAAGAACTATTTTGTAGCTGTTGATTATTAATTTGTGACAAACTAGCTTAATTTGATTCCTGTTTCTCTAAGGCCTTATGAAAGAGTTGGAACTTAAGCTTCAGTGCCACCCATTGCCTGACTTATTTTCTTTGTTCCCATTGATAGCTACAAGAATTATGTAATGGCAACTGTCTATGGAAACCTGCACCAGGCTCAATTAGGTGGTGTACCCGGAACTTACCAACTAGTCCGTAGCTTTCTTAATATTAAACTGCCAGCTCCATTGCAAGGGCTTCAGGTATTTATTTTCAAATGGTAATCCTTTCTATATTTTGTTCAGTATTAAAACATAACCAGAAATCATATATTTTAAGGTTCAAGATGTTTTAAATTTCCTAATCATTTTCCTTTTATTTGTTGCTTATGATAAAAGATCTTATGATAAAATATTTCAAGATAGCAGCAGAGTATCAAAGTTCATGCCCAGGGTTTATCTGCCTTTCTTTTTTTCTTTTTTCCCACACTTTCTTTTTACTTTTTCCTTTCTTGGCTGTTTCGGTCTCTTTCCCAGAGTGCCAGTAGCGGCAGATTCCTTTGCTAAAATGACAGTCCTAGGAGGCAGCAATGGCTGCAATGTAAGCCAAAATGAGGCACCGGCGGCTTTGGTGTTGGGTTTGAGCCCAGTTCGGGATACTGCATCTTCAGCTGTGGCTGTATTGCCGCGATCGGCCCACCATGGACTCATGACAGCAATGACATCAATGGGTTCAAGATGGCGCCGATGAAAGCTGACATGATTACAGCACTGTGGCGAGGCTCCAGGACATGGCTTGGCCCAGCTACCTGACTGCTGAAGTGGCAGCATGTGGGACTTGGAACACCTGATTTGAGGGATGGCTTTGTAGCTTTGTTTTTCTGGTGACGAAGATCCTGCCAGAGGCATGGGAGTGATCTGGACATTTCCTTTTCTCTTGGATGTTTATTTTATTTCTGTGTTTTTAATCCGGTCTTTTGTATACTAAGATGGCGCTAGAGAATGGTGACTTGATGCTTTTGTCACTGTACTCAGGTGCACATGACAATAACATCTAAATTTAAAGATCTTTAGGATATTCGTAAGCAACTGTGACACAGACTTAATATAAAAATAAAGAGATTGCTGCTGATGGTTCTGCAAGCTACATGAATGTGATGGCCATTACCACTTACAATTAGTGCACTTTTTGGCTGGAGGATGAATCCATTAGAGTCATAGAGTCATACAGCATGGAAACAGATCTTTCGGTCCAAACAGTCCATGCCAACCATGTTCCCAAACTAAACTAGTCCAACCTGCCGGAGATTGGCCCATATCCTTCCAAACCTTCCTTATTCGTGTACTTATCCAAATGTCTTTTAAACTTTGGACCTGCATCAACTATTTTCTCTGACAATTCATTCTATACACTAACCACTCTGTGTTATAAAAACATGTTGCCCCTTGTATCCTTTTTAAGTCTTTCTCCTCATAATATGTCCTCTAGTTTTGAGCTCCTTTTTCACCCTAGGGCAAAGACCCTTGTCATTCACTTTATCTATGCCTCTCATGACCTTATAAGCCTCAATAAGGTCACTCCTCAACCTGTTATGCTCCAGTGAAAAAGGCTACAGCCTTTCCAGTCTATTTTTTTAATATCCTGAACCTTCCATTCCCAGAAACATCCTTAGAAATCTTTTCTGAACTCTCACCAGAAGAGGCATCACTATCCTCAACATGACGTCCCAACTCCTATACTCAAAGGTCAGATCAATGAAGGCAAGCACCTTAACCACCCTACCGACCAGTGACAAAAATTTAAAGAATGATGTATCTAAACCCCTGGGAGTCTCTGTTCACCAACATTGCCCAGGGCCCTATAATTAAGTCCTGTGCTTGTTTGTTTTACCAAAATGCAATACCTTGCGTTTATCCAAATTAAGCTCCCATCTGCCAATGCTGAGCCAGTTGACCCAATTAATTAAGATCTCTTTGTAATCTTAGATAACCTTCCTCACTGTTCGCTGTACCACCAATTTTTACTAACCATGCCACCTATATTCATATCCAAGTAATTTATATAAATGAAGAACGAAAGTGGACCCAATACTGATCCCTGTGGAACCTCACTGGTCACAGGCCTCCAATTGGAACAAAATCCTCCCCCACCACTCTGCCTCCGACCATAAAGCCAATTTTGTATCCAATTGGCAAGCTCGCCCTGAAACCCATGTGATCTAACTTTACTAATTAGACTCCTCCAATGCGGAACTTTGTCAAAGGCTTTACTAAAATCCAAGCAGACTACATCTATTGCTCTACCATCATCAATCTTCTTGGTTATTGTCTCAAAAACCTCAAATCAAGTTTGTGAAACAATTACCCCCTCAAAACCATGCTGACTATCCCTAATCTCTCTCCATACCTCAATTAGTTTTCGACTAATCTCTCTGATTCCCTGAACTACCTTCACTACACTCCTTACTATGCTTCCTTTGAGAACTCTATTTCATTTGTCCAGTTTCTCTGCTGCATCTGTTCTGGCAGTGCCATCTTCCATAGCAGTACCTCATAAAGCTTCGGTTTTTCTTTAACCAAGGATTTATTTCAGTGCGGTTGATAAGGGCTTTGATCATGGTCGTTTGATTTCCTTTCTGCTCTCTTTCTTACCCTGTCCCCCACCCAAATACAGAAGTAACCCTTCTCCTCCTCACTTCCCACTCTGCCAATCTGTACATTCAGTGTATTGTCATTTGCCACCCCTTCCCAGCATGATGGCACTCAGATACATACCTTGCCCTTTGCAGTAGTCTCATGAGGTAGTCACATCCAAGATACCCCGTCCATTCCTTAAATGCCTGCAATGATCTCCCCCATCCCACTCCCAATCCCAGCACCTTCCAGTGCAAATAGAGTTGTTGCAGCTGCTGTTCTAGCACTTTTGTCAATATTTGGGGTCTTGGGGCTGAGAAGTGGCAGGTGGAGTTTAGTTCAGATAAATGCAAGGTGCTGCATTTTGAGAAAGCAAATTTTAGCAGGACTTATACACTTAATGGTAAGGTCCTAGGGAGTGTTGCTGAACAAAGAGACCTTGGAGTGCAGGTTCATAGCTCCTTGAAAGTGGAGTCGCAGGTAGATCGGATAGTGAAGGTGGCGTTTGGTACGCTTTCCTTTATTGGTCAGAGTATTGAGTACAGGTGTTGGGAGGTCATGTTGCGGCTGTACAGGATATTGGTTAGGCCACTGTTGGAATATTGCATGCAATTCTAGTCTCCTTCCTGTCGGAAAGATGTTGTGAAACTTGAAAGGGTTCAGAAAAGATTTACAAGGATGTTGTCAGAGTTGGAGGTTTTGAGCTATAGGGAGAGGTTGAACAGGCTGGGGCTGTTTTCCCTGGACTGTCTGAGGCTAAAGGGTGATCTTAGAGATTTATAAAGTCATGAGGAGTATGAACAGGATAAATAGACCGACGAAGTCTCTTCCCTGGGATAGTGGAGTCCAGAAGTAGAGGGCATAAGTTTAGGTTGAGTGGGAAAAGATATAAAAGAGACCTAAAGGGGCAATATTTTCATACAGAGGGTGGTACATGTATGGAATGAGCTGCCAGAGGAAGTGGTGGAGGCTGGTACAATTGTAACATTTAAAAGACATCTGGATGGATATATGAATAGGAAGAGTTTAGAGGGATATGGGCTGTGTGCTGGCAGGTGGGACTCGAATGGGTTCGGATATCTGGTTGGCATAGACAAGTTGGACCGAAGCGTCTGTTTCCGTGCTGTACATCTCTATGACTATTCAGGATTTCAAATATCCATCCAGTTGGAATAACCATTTCCTTATCTTAAATTATAGGCAATCCTGTAATTGCCATTCCTTATAGATCTCTACCCTGGGGACACCATATGTGGGGTGGCTGTTTTTAGGAATACTTGAATTCAGCCGACAAGGAAGACCTTCAGAATCCAGTCACTTGCTGTAATTTACTGCCCCACTTACACTTTGTCATCGTTGACTCTGCTTCCTTTGCTGTTCAAGTGAAGTTCAAAGTAAGCTTGAAGATGCGCACCTCCTTTATTATAGACACACGAGTATGGTGGTGGCTCTACTATTTCTATTTATCTCTTCTCTTGACACATCATTTTGATTCTTTACTTATCCTATTATCATCTCCACTTGCATTGCATCTTCACCCCTTTGTCATTTTGTCCCTTTTGTTTTCCCATTTCCACCCCCCCCCCACCCTGCCCGCATGTGCTTAAATCAGTTTCAGCTCTAAACATTTTCCAGTTCTGTCAAAATGACATCTGAAACATTGATTTTGGTCCTGTGTCCATAGACAATATATGAGCCAATTTTTAAAAAAATTGCTTCTATCTTGTGATGCTTTTAAGTATTCAAGTTTTTGTTGTGTATTTGAGTTAATTTGAGGTTGAAGAGAATTTGAGTCTGCATTGGGGTTACTTGACACACTTAACATTTAATACAGTGATATAAGAATCTGTGAAGATGGAATTGCACCATATAAGCAGAGTCTAGATTAGAGTGGTGCTGGAAAAGCTCAGCAGGTCAGGCAGCATCCGAGGAGCAGGAAAATCGATGTTTTGGGCAAAAGCCCTTCATCAGGAATAGAGGCAGGGTGCCTACAGAGTGGAGAGATAAATGAGAGGGGGATGGGGTGGGAGTGGGGAGAAAGTAGCATAAAGTACAATAGGTGAATGGCGGTGGGGGATGGAGGTAATAGGTCAGAGAGGAGAGTGGAGTGGATAGATGGAAAGGAGGTGGAAAGCTGAGCCAGTTTAACCTAAAATAAAACTCAAAGTTCATCTGACTGGTTCATAGGATGAGGGGGCCTTGAGGAAACGTTGGACAGACTGCTCCTGTATTTCTCGGAGCTGAAATGAATAAGAAGTGATCTTATTGAGATATTAAGATTCTGAGAGGAGTTGATAGAATGGATTGTAAAAGGATGCTCCCCCTTGCAGATGAAATCAGAACTGGGGCATATAGTTTGGAAAATAAAGGCACTTGCATTTAATATTGAGATTTTTTTTCTTTTTGACGGTAACAAATCTTTAGAATTCTCCTGAAGGGAACTGTGATAACCGAGACATTCAATATTTCTAAGACAGAGGTAAGACGATTTTTGATTAACAAAGGCATTGAAAGATATTGTGGAAATGAGGAGGAATCTAATGGTGAGACCATGGACAGATCAGCAATGACCTTATTGAATGGCAGAGCTTGCTCAATGGATCAAGTAGCCTTTCCCTGTTACTAATTCATATGTTGGTACATTTTGTAGATTGTTGGATAGAATCCAGTGATAACAATACTTATTGGTGGCTGAAATGTTTGTATTATAAAAACTCAGGAGCAGAAATTTCAGTGTACATATTTTTTTATTTTCAATTCTAGGATGGTGAGGTTGAAGGCCAGCCTGTCTGGGCCCTCATTTACTACTGTTTACGTTGTGGAGACTTAATGGCAGCGCTGCAGGTGGTGAACCGTGCACAGCATCAGCTGGGGGAGTTTAGCAACTGGTTCCAAGAGTATGTTCAGAGTGATGACCGGAGGCAAGTACCAATTTCTAACAATCATTCTTGAATAGTACATTTTAAAATTGATGCTTGCTACCTACCTAGTGGAATTGTGAGGAGGCTATTTTTAAAACAAAAGATTTTTAACGTGCAGTATGCAAAGATGCATTTACCCAGATTTAAATTTCTTTTGACCTAGATCCGTCAAAAACTGAAAGGGTGTTGGGCACACAATATAACTAATTCTTTGAAGACACCTTCTCTGAGATTCTGTAGGGGATAAATACCAGTGTGGAGAGTGACCCTTTGTAGACCAGCATTAACTTGAATTGGAATAGTTTTCCCCATTTATATTTCAACAGCGTGATGGAAAAGTCAGGAGGAAAAGTACTATATAGCTCAGCTAAAATGACTGAATATTTTTACATATGAATGACGAGGTTGAAGGTTTAATGTGTATTTACTTATACATACTCAAAATGTTGTTCTGCCTCTAGGCTTAGCTTTCTGTTTGAACTTACATTGTGTATCCTAGATTGCCTCCCACAACAGAGAATAAACTTCGGCTACATTACCGACGTGCTTTGCGGAACAGCACAGATCCATATAAAAGAGCAGTTTATTGTCTGATTGGTCGATGTGATGTTACTGACAACCACAGTGAAATAGCTGATAAAACAGACGACTATCTCTGGTTAAAGGTATAGGCACTCACTTCATTCTTTCCCTACCGTTCTCATGTGGCTGAAGTGTTGACTATCCTGGTGTCACAGGTTTTACTTGGGTATTATCTAATCAGTTCACCTCCTTCAAGGCTTATGACCATTGTCCCTGTGACTGCTTAGTTCAAAATTCTTGGATGTATGCAGATCTGTAATTTCATTGCAGCCTTGTAAAGTATTATTCGACAGTGGAAAATATGGAGACAACAATGTTTCAATTTCAACTACAATGTTTGATGTGATTGTGGCTATGTTTGCTGAGCTGGGAAGTTGATTTACAGGCGTTTAGTCCCCTGTTTAGGTGGCATTGTCAGTGCTTTGGCGCCTCCTGTGAAGAGCTGTTGTGTTGTGTCTTCTGGAATTTATTTGGTTCTGTTTCTGCTGTTTCTGGTTGTTCATTGTCGTGGCTGGTATATTGGGGTCTAAGTCAATGTGTTTGTTGATGGAGTCAATGACTGAGTGCCATGCTTCTAGTAATTCTCTGGCTGTCCGCTCTTTAGCTTGTCCTAATATCGTTGTGTTGACCCAGTCGAATTTTTGGTCCTTGTCATCTGTGCGTATGGCCAATAGGGACAGCTGGTCATGGATACTGATTGCTAGTTGTCTGCCCTATTATACCAACCCAACATACCAACCATTGCAATGCACAACCGGAAGCAGCAAGATTGGTACCAAATAAATTCCAGAAGTCGCAGTTCAGCAGCACTTCACAGGAGGATCCAATGCACTGAAGGTGTCACCAAGATGAGGGGCAAAATGCCTGCAAATCAACTTCCCAGTTCAGCAACTATACCCACAACTATGACTACCAGCATAATGAGTTACAAATCTTTACATGCACCTTGAATGCTTGTTTGAGTTAAATTGTTTATTAAAACAGTTTCAATTTTGGAAAATGAACCAATTTATTATCATGCTTGGTACCAACAGCAGAAAGCTTAATTTAGGCAGACTAAGAATCTGAAATATTAATAACCTGGAACAAGCAATGGAAATTGGAACTGCAGCTTTACCTGCAATATTTTTTTAAAAACAAAGTTACTTTTGATTGACTTAGGCAGTGAAAAGAGATATCTGAAATATCTTCGGCAATCATTTGAAGCGCGCTTTCAAATAAATACAGGAATTAAAGATGTGTTGGAGCACAATTATAAAAGATCCTGAGTGCTTTTGACTTGTGCAGTGTTGATCTAGTTTCTTGAGCACAGCCTGCTTGGTTTAACACCAAACTGGTTATTTAGTGCACAATACTCTTATGGGTTTGGTTTTATTGTTGGACTGTTGTATCTGGAGAATTATCCTACTTGGGGCCAGAAGGCCCAGGCTCAATTTCTACCTGCTCCAGAGGTATGTCAAATAAAGGTTTCTATTCCCTACATGTGTTATCCAGTGAGTAAATTTCCGATTTCGGCTGCAACTTTTATACGATGCATTAATTGTGTCCTTTCGTTACGTTTTCAGCTTAATCAAGTATGTTTTGATGATGATGGTAGCAGCTCTCCTCAGGACAGGCAAACCCTACCACAATTGCAGAGTCAGCTGCTGGAAGAATATGGTAAGCTTCCGGCGCTAAACACTTGAATTATCAACCCAGCTGTTTATTGGTCCTTAACAATTCTGGTGATTGGTTTACTTAAGTCTTTGTGTTGGTCAGTATACCAAATGCTGTAACTTTAAAATATTGTTTGGTAAGGGATTTGTTTTTTTTTGTAGGAAATGTCTTAACTTCTGTAAATCAATATTCTGTTGCTTCTACGGGGAAGGTAGATATCACCTGCAGCAAAATTCATTTATCTGATAACTAGAAAGTGAATGCTTGCTGTAAGGTGTTCTTGACAGTTGCAAGGATTTTGGGTCTTTAAACAGTTCATATAATTTTTATTGATGTAACTATTTATTTATGCCATCTCTCAATTACAGCTTTACTGTGTTTCTATTTAGGATGATTCGATAATTATATCAATTACAGTAAGTGAATTGTAGAGATAAATGCATTATTCAACTTCTGTATTAATTTTCAATGTTCTGTTAATTGTCGATCCAGAAAGCTACAGTCATTTCAAACCTTTTATTATGATCATGCTCTTGAATGTATTGTTCTTCCTCCAGGTGAAACCCACTTTGCAGCCAACCGGCATCCTTTCCTGTACTTCCAAGTCCTTTTCCTTACTGCCCAATTTGAGGCAGCTATCGCCTTTCTCTTCCGCATGGAAAGACTGCGTTGTCATGCAGTGCATGTGGCCCTGGTTCTTTATGAGTTAAAACTACTTCTGAAATCCTCTGCTCAGAGTGCACAGCTGTGTAAGTACAATGCTAGAAATGTCCTCAGTAGGCCCTTTAACTAGTTTGTGGTTTTCTTCATTGTGATTCTCCAGTTAATATTTTAAGTTTCAGAATTCAGCCTACTTAATAACAAGAGAATAATAATTGAACATATGAGCAGGTTTAGTCCAATCAGACCCTTGTGATTTTACTGAAACTGCATTTTGCACCTTTAATCTAATACCTTCATGCTCTTTCTTAACAAAAATCTCACTTAAAAATGGCAATAAGCAGTTTTTGGGGGGCAGTTTCAAATTTCCACTATACTTTATGTAGAAAAGGACCTTTTGCTTTTTTCCTTTGAATGACAGAATTATTAGTTAAAATGATCATTATCTTCCAGATCCTTTCATTAAGGTAAATAGTACCGTTGTGCTACCCACTAGTTGGCCTGTTGATCCACTGGACCAAAGTTATGGTGTTGATGTTTACAGTGAATGAGAACTTCATTGATCAGACAGCTGTCAGGGATCATCATTTACTGAGAACATTGCCTAGTCATGCACCACTAAAAGCTGCCCACATCATGGCCACAGAAGCGCAGGCCAGGTTAAAAGAAAAAGTCAAATTATCCACATGTGTAACAGGAAAATCTGGATGTTGTAACAAAGGAACAGCACCATGCTCTACAGTCCCAAGTTGTCATAGACATTTCCGCACCTTTTTTTAAGTTTTCAAGTCTGCTCCACTTCCAATGTTGATTGAAAAGAGCCTTCGATTGGCAGAAGCAAATGATCTACTCTTTCCCCAGCTTTTTGCATGTTAACAATTATGAAATAGTTCAATTTTTCAATCCCCTAAACCACTCCTGCACTTGTCACTATTCCTAAGTGCAGGACAGTAGCTAATGCAGTGCTAAGATACTGACACAAAGAAAATTATTTTTATCCAGGGATTATGATCGCTAAATTTTTTATTAGCCTAATCAATGTAGAAGCTCATGTTGATTTGTTTGGTGTACCACTTTTCCTCTTTGGAAAGCTCCAGTTAAAAACCTGTACTCAGATACCTAAACTGTTTTTGCTGTTCCTTTTATTTGGAGGATTATGGTAGCTGAATTGTAATTAGCTTACCAACTCAGGAGTCGTAATGATCATTTGTACACTGTACATCAGAACGCTCCAGTAGAGCACCATTTTAAAAAAAACAATGCGAGGTGCAAGTCTCCCCCACACACGAGCACCATTCATAGTAGGTTATCATTCTTGAGATCTTAATTAGATCATCCTTTAATTTTGTAGACTTGAATCTGTTATTCTAACTTACACCTTTTAAGCTGTGAGTGCAGTCACTAGACTGATACATCTGAGGTCACTATACTTATCTTGAAAATAACTCCCCAGGAAAAGAAGCAGAGAATTATCATAGAAATGAAGCTTTGGCTCAAGTATTTGGGCACAGGCAGTTTAGTTCTAGTCCAATTTGTCACACTTTTCCTATTGCTGCTTTTTATGCTCACTTGGGGATTGGTACTCGAAGTACACTTGAGTATTTTATTCAACTGGCCATTGGATATTTGAGTCTGTATGGTGACAGTTTGTAGTTATTTGACAGTAGGTAAGTGTTGCTGGATTTAGAACACTTATCAGTTTATCACGTTTCTAAGTTGTGTGTTGCGGCTAATTGGATTGACCATATTCGAGTTCAGTGACTTGGTATAGACCTTGGTATTGATCTTGGGTTCTTCATACTTTGTGTGGCTCACCCCTTATTGCTTTAATCATTTCAATAATTTTGGAGATTTCTTCGTATAATGACATGTATGTTACTGCCAAAGGGGGAAAATTATAAAATCACAAAACACTTGAATACAGTCAAAACAGTTTTATCTCCATATTCTTAATATGACTTGAAACTCGAGGTGTCCCAGTTTAAATTTCAGGTACAGAATAATGTGCTATTGCTCCAGTTTATCAATCCAGTGATCTGGCTGGATATCTCTTCGCAGTCAAATGATTTAGGAACTAAAGAAGTCCTGAACCAACTTAATCCTTATACAATTAGTCTAGTTTGTTCAAGAATCCTTGTGTATGTTTCATTTGCTCAAAAGCTCAATAATGAAATTTTCAACATTATTGTAACTTAGGATTTTTTTCAACTCTTGTTCTGACATCTATGTTGTTTGCAGATGTCTTTGTAACATGAAGCAAAACTGTTTGTTCCATCATTTAACTTTCTCTTGGTACTTTGAAAACCAAAACATTTGTTCTAATGGTCGATTTCATAATGTACGACTCTACTCAGTACAATATTTCCTATAATTTATAATGTGGAGAAAGTCATATTATCTCAACTTAATCTCTCAAAATGCCAACAGTGGTATACCTTGAGTTTGATTTCCTAATGTTTAGAATCATAGAATCCCTATGGTGTGGAAGCAGGCCATTCGACCCATCGAGTCCTCACTGAACCTCTGAAGATCACCCCACCCAGACCCACTCCCACACCCTTTTATCCTTGTAACCCTGCATATCCCATGGCTAATCCACTTACCCTATGCATCCCAGGACACTATGGGCATTTTGGCATGGCCAATCCATTTAATCTACATATCTTTAAATTGTCAGAGGAAACCAGAGAACGTAGAAAAACCCAGAAGGACACTAGAAGAATGCAGATTCCACGCAGACAGTCGCCCGAGGGTAGAATTGAAGCAAGATCCTTGGCACTGAGGCAGCAGTGCTAACCACTGAGCCACCGAGCTGTCTAATTTATACTAGTTTGTAGCTGGCATTTCATGTTCTCTTGAGATTTTACTGACCAGTCATATACATTTTCAGTCATATACTGAATTTCACTTTTTAAAATTCTTTTCTGTTTCTATGTTGTTATTATTTTCAGTCATTTATATTTGAAATTTATAATCTTCTAACAGTGAGTCAGGACAGTGCTGATCCCCGTCCAATGCGACGCCTTAATTTCATCCGCCTGCTAATGCTGTACACCAGAAAATTTGAACCCACTGATCCTAGAGAAGCACTCCAATATTTCTATTTCCTCAGGTAATATACCTTCATACCTATCTATTGCAATCTAAGGAAAACGCGGGCATAATTTATGCTCTATTCCTTTAAGCAAGTTATGAAATGCTTAAACAGCAAAACAATTTTTAATTCATTTGGGATAGTTTCAATTGTGGAAATCCAAATGTGTATTTAAAAAACACCTAACCTAGTCAGGAATAAACTAAAACCAAGGCTTTTGGAATAGTAAACCATTTTTGTTAAGCTGGCCTAACAATGTTGTGTCTAAGATACCTTTTTAATTCAGCTACTTCTTAATAAGTTTCTCAGACAATCAATTACTGAAACAATTATTTAAACTATATTGAATGTAGCAAACCAAATATGACACCTCAACTAAGCATGTTAAGCCCCACAACCTAACTTGATGATTCCCCAGTTGAAGGTGGAATTTACAATTTCAGCCAACAGCGTTGATCTCTAGATGAGTCCAGGTTCAATCCTCGTGGAGAGGTATACTTCAAAGTTCTGCTGCTAAAGATTCTTAGAGATGAATTTTTATGCAGTTTTCTGTCCTTCAAGTTTACTGTGTGACATTATTGATGATCCTTTTGACTCTTCCATCCACAATATTGACTACTCCTCTGAAACTATCAAATCTGCAGCTTGCCTTCTTATCAGAAGTAGCTTTCCTGTTTCTTGTTACGTTCGGCATTAACCATCTGTTTGAAGACACACAAGTCTTCTGAGATTAGCTCCATAAATTCTTTAGCAGGGCAATAACTTGTCCTTGTGATATAAGGCAGCCAGTCATGAAGCAGATGTCAAAACAGTTTTGTTCATGTCGTTTTGTCTCTCTTTCCCAGGCATGACCAATTGCTTTCAATTCCTGGATAACGATTTGTCCTTGTCCCTTTTGCAGTGTATTCCAGACAGTGTTATTATTGATCCTTGCAATCTGTGAACAGTTGTTAAAAGTTTTGAAGTTTTCAGTAACTCAACAGCTTTCAAAGCCATTATAGCCTTTGTGTCTATTTATATCATATCTTCATTTTTAGAGGAAGATTTAGGGCCAAAAAATGATAAAAGGTGCAGATATTAATTATTTGAGCTTCTTGTCCTTGGCTTAAATTAATGGTCACAGAAGGCGATCATTAGTGGTGTCATTACTACAAGTTGGTTGGAAAATGACCATCTGTTGCTCAATAATGTTTACCCTACAGAGAATTTCCACAGGATTTAATATGGTTGTGGAATTATGGAATAAGCATATAGCTCTTTGGGTTTGTAAATTTTGGGTGTGTAGTTGTTGCAGATGTTTCTATTTGATTTGAGAATTGAATATAAATTGATAAGCAATCTCAAGTCACATGACTGAACCTGCATGTTAAGATGCTAAAGATCATTGTTGGGGTTTGATCAGTTGCACTCACAGCCAATGGTAAATCAGAATAAACTAAAATGCTGAAGACAAAGGGCAGGAGAAGCTAGAAATTGGCTTTCAAACCTGAACAATTCGCTCTTAACTCAACTGTCACATTGGATCGACACTTATGTTTGCTGTTTCTAACAGGAATGAGAAAGACAACCAAGGAGAAAACATGTTCATGAGATGTGTCAGTGAGCTTGTCATTGAAAGTCGTGAGGTAAGTAATGCACATACTGAGACATACTGCAAAAAACTGTAGCATGGTGCATTTTGTTTAATTGCTTGCTTGCGTACACATGAATTTGAAGCAGATATAGGCCACTCAGCCTCTTGAAGCTGTTCTCCCTTGCATTAAAGTCATGGCTGACCTGACCACTCTACATTCCTGATAACTCTCGACAACCTTTTACTCTCTTGCTGTTAAGGATCTACCTACCTCTGACTTTAAAATATTCAAAGACTCTGCTTTCCTCACCTTTTGAGGAAGAGTTCCAAGGGCTTGCAACCCACTGAGAAAAATATTTTCCTTGTCCCTGCATTATACGGGTGATTCCTTATTTTAATCAACTTTTTTTTTTATCCCTTGTTTCTAGTTTGACATGCTGCTTGGGCGATTAGAAAAGGATGGCAGTCGAAAGGTGAGATGAGTTTTACTATGGTACCGGATATTCCTTTCTTTTTCCCTTGCTATCTTTAAATGTGTTACTGATGTGTAAGAAGGTATTTAGACTGGTCAGTTTCGCTGCATCTTACTGCATAACGTAGATATAAAAGTTGCCTGTAGTCCATCATTGGATCACATTGGTGGTGCTTGTTCTGTTGCTTCTTTCCCTTCCAGTTTCCTGCCTTTATGATTTTTCAGAGAACAGCAACTAATGCTCAATACAAACCTATGGATATTGGCAGCATTCAGGCTGCATGTCCAAGCAGATGTGGCAGGTCTAGTCAGAGAGTTTAGACGTTACTACCGAGTCTTCTGACCTTCTCGCACTCATGCAGTGGTGTTTGCTCAGTACCAGAAGGGCCATGGATTTTTGTTGCCACTGTGCAAGCCTTCCTACTACCCTCTACACTTTACAAAACAGTGTATAAGGAGACTCAGGACTGACATGCATATCGCAGTTCTAATTCAACATTGAATAGAAATAGAAGCCTGGCTTAATAGCTCAGTAACCTATCGATTGGTATGAATCTGTTGAACCATTAATGTACATGGTGATCTATTATTACAAGATGAAGTCACAAGGGAAAGGGAATTCTCACTGAATATGCATTTATATCAGGTGATCAACTTTATGGAGAAAATGTTATTTGCTGCTTTATTTTCATAGAATCCCTAAGTGTGGAGGCAAGTCATTTGGCCTGACAAGTCCACACCATCCCATCCACATTTTTCCCTGTAACCTTTCATTTCCTGTGGCTAACATACCTAACCCACACATCCCTGAACACTGTGGACAATTTAATTTGGCTACTCCATCTAACCTGTTCACCTTTGGACTGTGGGAGGAAGCTAGAGCATCCGGAGGGAACTCACGCAGACACAGGGCGAACATGCGAACTCCACATACAGTTGTCCAAGGGTGGAATCAAACCCAGGTGCCTGGCGCTGTGAGGCATCAGTGCTAACCAGTGCACCAGTTTGTCTATAATCAATAAAAATGTAGTATTTTTGTATTGTCAAATGGCCATTAATGTAAACTTTAATCCTATTAAGAAACCCTATTCTGTGTAACAAAAAACCTTATCCTGTTATGTATTGATATTGCACTATTATAGGATCAATATAGTTTTGTCAAAATAACTTTGGCCAGAGCTTTAATTTGGAGTTATTTATCTTGGAAGATGTCATGGTTGATAGATATTTTAAATTGTCCAGTATTCTCTACTGGTAAGCTGAATATGTGTATTTTATTGCATCAGTCTTAAACCTTGCACACCTGCACTACTCTGCAGTAAGTGTGAAGCATCCTCTGGGTAAAATTATTGACTAAACAGGGATTCTAGCTCTGTAGATTTCTCCATTGTTTATTTTAGAGACTGCTTAGCAAGTTGATGTGTTTCAACTATATATATGGTTGACCAAAAAACTTGCTTAGTACACCTATTTTCAAGAAATGCCTGAGTACAACTTTTGCAGAATCCCAAGTGTTTAATTAGGTGTTGGAGCTAAACTGTTTCTTCAGTAATAGTATTGTGAAGTGGTTGTGAGAAAAGTTTCATATTTTACTTGAACTCTTTTTAAAAATGTATAATTTTTTTGCACTCTGAAAATGCTTTATTGGAATTGATTTGTATTCAGTCCCCCAGTGATTGAGTTAAGCAATTAGCAAGGCTTAGATGTAGAGCAGTATTTGCTTCATTCTCACTTCAATCTGTTTACCCCCAGTCTCAGAAGATGAGCAGTGCAGCAGCAGAGATCACAATATTTCCATTTCCTGGGGTAGATTTTCAGTTACTATCCAAATGTGGTTTCTTTTCTAGCTTTGGTACCTGGTTGCTGTGGAATATTTCAACAGATTTATGTAAATACTTGAAGCAAATTACAGAATGTCATTTCTCACCTCTTCAATTTTCTTTCCTTGCACAGCCTGGTGTAATTGACAAGTTTGCTGGTGACACGAGAGCTGTCATCAGTAAAGTAGCTTCAGTGGCTGAAAATAAAGGCCTATTCGAGGAGGCTGTGAAGCTTTACGACTTGGCTCAGGTAGGCAGGACCTACAAAGTGTCTAAGTGTACTATATGTGAAATAAATGAGATGTCTGCCAAACTGCATTCAATCTATAGTGGTATAGTATAGATTTTATAACTGCTTAAAATTGTTGGGATAAATGTGCAGTGTGCAATTTGTATTTTCTAACTTTTTGGAATTTTTTTGTTTTGTTTTGCTATCCTTTCCAGTTTAGAATTCCCCAGATATTTTGATTTAACACTCTATGCTCTTTTCGGTGCCTTATGTCAGTTTTTCCCAGCTTGGGAGTGAGGTATTGGAATGGAGAATGAGTGGGTAAATACTGAAGGCTCAGCCACTAACTGTGCAGTATGTCTTGCAGTGAGAATTAATTTTATTGGTCCTTCTTCCTACCACTGTGTTATTGAATAGTATCTTAGATTTTTATACAGAAGCTCTGAGAATAAGTGAACTGTTCTATCTGACTGTGTCCTTGCCTACTGGTGAACTGGTTTGTTGTCCATCTAATGCCCTGTGTACTATATGTTGAAAATACTGAAAATGTTCTGATACAGAATCAATTTTAAGAGTATTTAAAATACATTTTAAATTATAACTCAGTTTTCATCAATCGGACATATTTTTTGATTTGTCTTCTCATTTTTCTAACAAGGTAATCTAGTCCACCAGTACTCTCCCTGACATTTATTTGGGTGCTTGGCCTGATTAAAATAATTATCATTGGCATCTCACCATTTTGAATGGAGACACAGACAGACATAATTTACTAGTGACTCTCCAGTTCACTTAATTTTAATAGTGCAGTTTGTATGCTTCACTGACATCAGTTTTTGCAGCCTTTAATTTTCCCAGGTATAAGGATCTAAATCTCACAAATGATCATTAAAGGTAGACACCCTTGGCAGAGCTGACTCTGATGTTTCTTGTGTCCCTGAACTTTGGAATAGGCTGTAATTGTTTTCCAGAGCGGGTCGGTTCCTCCGCTGTATATAGCTGCACACTTATTTCAGTCCTTTTCACCAGGAAGGCTCCATCAGCTTTAGTAAAGTGTTAAAGCACTGAGTCTGCTATTTGTGAATTACTATAATAAGAGCTTCTTCAGTTGGTTACAGGCATCTGCAATCATTCTTCTTTTGTGACCCGTAGAGAAAGCATGTTTTACATTTGTGCAGCAAGATCCATGAGGTTGTTAAGCACATGTGAGCCATACTCAAACAGCAGACTGTTGGAGCCCCTGTGCATTGTGCCAAAGGATATCAGAACATAGTTTTGTGCCTGCACTTGGCTATTCCCAGCTCTCCATTTTCCCCGTACTGCTGTGGACTGATTGTGAAAGCAGGCAAGGTGAAGGAATTACCACAAATTATCCTGGTATCTGTTTGTCACTAGCAGTAAGAAACTGGGGCCAGTTTGCTCTCGCCTACCCACTTTATAAATTTGAAAGAATGACCATGATTGAGACTGCTGGTGAAATGGAAAGACAAAAATAAAACTCTGCATTCTAAAACTGGCCAATCACCACTCTTGGAGTCAGTTTATCTTTATCAATGTCGGCAGCTGATGGGGTAAAATTTTCACTTCCATTTTGTGGAAAACCAGTAATTGTGACCTCCTTGATCTGGATGCAAATTCAAGTCATGACTAGTCTCCTGCTCCGGTTTACTACTGTTTGTTAAAAGTGAAAATACTTTCATGATGTTGCAAAGTTCCAGTGGTTGTTACAGGGCACAATTATACAAGCCTTTAGGGCTTATGGCTGGACCGTAAAACTGGTCACCTCAGTATTCCATATCACTAGAACATTCTGTTGTTTTATGTTATGGCATTCTGCCATATTTATCATCTGTGGCAGGCACAGTCGAGAGCCTAGTCAACCAATAGAGCAAAGTTATCTATCACAATTTTATATATAAGGAAGCTTTTAACCAGTAGATTAATATTTTGTTAACATTCTGTCTTTAGAATCCAGACAAGGTCCTGGAGCTAATGAACAAACTACTGAGCCCTGTGATACCACAAATCAGCGCACCCCAGTCTAATAAAGAACGATTGAAAAACATGGCACTTTCAGTAGCTGAGAGGTAAGAGTTGCAGTTTCTATGGATAGTTCTGTCTTTACTGTAACTCCTGTGTCAAGGTAATGGAAAATGCCTATTTAAAAGTAGAGTGTAAATTATTTACCAATGCATTATAACTTTTTCTCCAATGTCCCATTGAAAATGCATTGCATGCTTGTTCAGTTGGGTTTAATTATCTCAAGCAGCTCATAAGCATATTTTGAGTTGAGTTTTCAGCAATTTAAAACTTATCTGATTTAAAATGGCTAAGAATCGATTTTTGTTTTAAAATAAGGTGACTGTAAGGAAATGTCACGTTGTTCTTCTTAATGCTTGACCTGTCAATATAGACCACTTTTAGAACAGGTCAATAGCTTGGGCTCTATATTGACCTGTGGTAAAGCTTAATTGCGAAGCAATTCTAGATTTTATAACATACCAGTAAACTAACTACATTCAGTAATTGTAGTAATTTTTCAAACAGTTCATGCCAGTGCTTGTGTATATGAAAAGATTTTGTTTCCACACAGAATATATTTCTTTAATTTTTCCTAAATTAATTTACATTTCCAGATTGCTTGTTGCATAAAGAAAAGCATCAAAAATAATTTTGAGAAACAGAGCATAAAATTGTTTTGATAGATCCATCTGGAGAACAGGCGCTTGTTCACATGGCTATGTGCAGGCTAGCTATGCAGTAGTGGCAAATCCAGGACTTATTTAGAAAAGTAGGATTGCAAAGGCTTTCGAGGAGAAATGAGGGGTGAAGGGGTTTATTGACTTGAATTCTGCAGAGGAAGGTCTGAGTGTTTGAAAGCATGACTTAGACACTTCACTCCACTCCTGGTAGGAGTGGCTAGAATCAGGTGCGCAAAAGAATTGAGGGGTTTCTGTGGGTTGTAGGATAGTGCCTACCTTTTTGACTAATTCTGTCTCTGCAAATTACCAGCTAGTCTCCAACTTTTGATGTTTGTGCATATAATTTTCAACCAATGCCCTTTTTACTGTCATCCGGCTGTTTGAGACTCTGTTCTCGGACTGAGATTCTATTTCTGTGGACCAAGTTGTAGCTGCAGAAATGCTTCAATAACATAAGACCATAAGACATAGGAGTGGAATTAAGGCCATTCGGCCCATCGAGTCCACTCCGCCATTCAATCATGGCTGATGGGCATTTCAACTCCACTTACCCGCATTCTCCCCGTAACCCTTAAATTCTTGATATCACAAGGAATTATCAATCCCTGCCTTGAAGACATTTAGCGTCCCGGCCTCCGCTGCACTCTGCGGCAATGAATTCCACAGGCCCACCACTCTCTGTCTGAAGAAATGTCTCCGCATTTCTGTTCTGAATTGACCCCATCTAATTCTAAGGCTGTGTCCACGGGTCCTAGTCTCCTCGCCTAACGGAAACCGTTTCCTAGCGTGCACCCTTTCCAAGCCGTGTATTAACTTGTAAGTTTCTATTACATCTCCCCTTAATCTTCTAAACTCCAATGAATACAATCCCAGGATCCTCAGCCGTTCCTCGTATGTTAGACCTACCATTCCAGGGATCATCCGTGTGAATCTCCGCTGGACACGCTCCAGTGCCAGTACGTCCTTCTTGAGGTGTGGGGACCAACACTGGACACAGTACTCCAAATGGGGCCAAACCAGAGCTTTATAAAGTCTCAGAAGCACAGCGGTGCTTTTATATTCCAACCCTCCTTGAGATAAGTGACAATATTGCATTCGCTTTCTTAATCACTGATTCAACCTGCATGTTTCCCTTTAGAGAATCCTCGACTAGCGGTCCCAGATCCCTTTGTACTTTGGCTTTACGAATTTTCTCAACGTTTAGAAAGTAGTCTACGCTTTTATTCTTTTTTCCAAAATGCAAGACCTCGCATTTGCTCACGTTGAATTCCATCAGCCAATTCCTGGACCACTCTCTCAAACTGTCTAGATCCTTCTGCAGCCTCCCCACTTCCTCAGTACTACCTGCCTGTCCACCTAACTTCGTATCATTGGCAAACTTCGCTAGAATGTCCCCAGTCCCTTCATCCAGATCATTAATATATAATGTGAACAGCTGCGACCCCAACACTGATCGCTGCGGGACACCGCTTGTCAACGTCTGCCAGTCCGAAAAAGAACCTTTTATCCCAACTCTCTGCCTTCTGTCAGACAGCCAATCCTCAATCCATTCCATTAGCTCACCTCGAACACCATGGGCCCTCACCTTGCTCAGCAGCCTCCCATGTGGCACCTTATCAAAGGCCTTTTGGAAGTCTAGATAGATCACATCCACTGGGTTTCCCTGGTCTAACCTACTTGTCACCTCTTCAAAGAATTCCAACAGGTTTGTCAGGCATGACCTCCCCTTACTAAATCCATGTTGACTTGTTCTAATCAGACTCTGCTCTTCTAAGAATTTAGAAACCTCATCCTGAATGATGGATTCTAGAATTTTACCAACAACCGAGGTTAGGCTAATTGGCCTATAATTTTCCATCTTTTGTCTTGATCCTTTCTTGAACAAGGGGGAAACAACAGCGATCTTCCAATCATCCGGGACTTTCTCTGACTCCAGTGACTTTTGAAAGATCTCAACCGACGCCTCCACTATTTCCTCAGCCACCTCTCTCAGAACTCTAGGATGTATCCCATCGGGGCCAGGAGATTTATTAATTTTAAGACCTTTTAGCTTTTCTAGCACTTTCTCTTTTGTAATGGCAACCATACTCAACTCAGCCCCCTGACTCCCTTTAATTGTTGGGATATTACTCATGTCTTCCACTGTGAAGACTGACGCAAAGTACTTGTTAAGTTCTCCTGCTATTTCCTTATCTCCCATCACTAGGCTTCCAGCATCAGTTTGAAGTGGCCCAATGTCTACTTTTGCCTGTCGTTAGTTTCTTTCAATACATAAGAAACAATTACATTAATTTCTAATATTACTGGCTAGTCCCCCTTCATATTTGATCTTCTCCTTCCTTATTTCTCTTTGTTATCCTCTGTTTGTTTTTGTAGCCTTCCCGATCTTCTGATTTCCCACTGCTCTTGGCCACTTTTATAGGATCTCTCTTTTTCTTTAATACATTTCCTGACTTCCTTTGTCAGCCATGGCTATCTAATCCCTCCCCGGATAATCTTTCTTTTCTTGGGATGAACCTCTGTACAGTGTCCTCAATTATACCCACAAACTCCTGCCATTTTTGCTCTACCGTCTTCCCTGCTAGGCTCTGCTTCCAGTCTATTTTTGTCAGTTCCTCTCTCATATCTTCATAATTACCTTTATTTAACTGTAACACCATTACATCCGATTTTGCCTTCTCTCTTTCAAACTCCAGACTGAACTCTACCATATTATGATCGCTACTTCCTAAGGGTTCCCTTACTTTAAGATCTTTTATAGAGTCTGGTTCATTGCAAAGCACTAGGTCCAGAATAGCCTGCTCCCTTGTGGGCTCCATGACAAGCTGTTCCAAAAAGCCATCCTGTAAGCATTCCATGAATTCCCTTTCTTTGGATCCACTGGCAACATTATTTACCCAGTCCACCTGCATATTGAAGTCTCCCATGATCACCATGACCGTGCCTTTCTGACATGCCTTCTCTATTTCCCGGTACATGTTGTGCCCCTGGTCCTGACCACTGTTAGGAGGTCTGTACATAACTCACATTATGGTTTTTTTGCCTTTGTGGTTCCTCAATTCCACCCACACAGACTCCACATCATCCAACGCTATGTCATTCAGTGCCATAGATTTAATTTTGTTCTTAACTAACAAGGCAACCCCACCCCCTCTGCCCACCTCCCTGTCTTTTCAATAAGTTGAAAATCCTTGGAGGTTTAACTGCCAGTCCTGATCCCCCTGTAACCACGTCTCTGTGATGCCTACCACATCATAATCATTCACTATGATCTGTGCCATTAGTTCATCTGCTTTGTTACAAATGTTACGAGCATTCAGGTAAAGTGCCTTAATTTTAACTTTATCATTAGAGATATTGGAAGTCATAAGATATCCTAAGTTATCCTTCGTTTTTGCTGCATTCCCAGACTGCCTCGAGTTTAAATCCGCCTGCACATATGCTATCCTGTTGCTTATTTTTCCATTTAACTCCATACTCCCTGTCACTTTCACTTTCCCTTCCCCCGTCAACTCAGAAGTTTAAAGTCCTACTGACCACCCTATTTATCCTCTTCGCTAGAACATTGGTACCTGATCGGTTCAGGTGGAGACCGTTCCAACGGTACAGATCCCCTCTGTTCCAAAACTGATACCAATGCCCCATGAAGTGGAATCCCTCTTTCACACACCAATCCCTTAGCCACGTGTTTACTTCCCTAATTTTCTTATCCCTATGCCAATTGGCACGTGGCTCGGGCAGTAATCCGGAGATTATGACCTTTGAGGACCTTTTACTTCAATTTCCTTCCTAGAGCTTCGTAATCCCCAAACAGGTCCTCCACCCTAGCTTTGCCTATGTTGTTAGTACCAACATGGACCACAACAACTGGATCCTCTCTCTCCCGCTCCAATATCCTTTCAAGCCGGTCGGAGATGTCCCGCACCCTTGCACCAGGCAGGCAACACACCATGCGAGACTCCCGATCCGGCTTGCAAAGGATACTATCTGTCCCCCTAATTATAGAATCCCCTATAACCACTACTTGTCTTTTTGCTCTGCCTCTTGAATGGCCTTCTGTACCAACATCTCTTCCAACTTCCAACTTGTTGGTTCAGATGTGGCCCGAGGATCTATCCTTTGTCCTCTCATTTCTTACAGACATGCTGCTCCTCAACGACACCATCAAAAAGCATGCCATCTTTTTCTGCATGTATGCTGATGATGTCAGATTTTTTCCTCATCACCCCTCCACCTCTCTTCGCTGTCTCCAAATGAAAAGACTGCTTAGCTGTATCCAGTACTGAATGAGCACAAGTTTCTTCCAACTGTATCAGTGCTGTCATTAGTCCTAACCCCACACACCATCCTTTTCCCAAGCAAATGTCTGAGACTAAACTAAATTGTGGGTACTCTTGGCATCCTTTAATCTCAAAATGTGGTTCTGAGCCCACTTCTACACCATCACTAAAATCGTTGGTTTCTACTCTGTTAACATGATCCATTTCCTGCATCTTTTTTTTAAACCTCTAGGCCTGCCTAGTTAACACACTGCTGCTGGATAACCTTCCATGGTCTACTCTTGCAAACTTGAATTAACCCACTAATTCTGTTGTATCTGATGCCAAACTCCATTGGCATATTATTCCTGTGCTCACTAATCTACATTGGCTCCCATTTAAGGAATACCTCAAATTTAAAATTCTGATCTGTTTTCAAATCCTTCATGACCTCTCCCCTCCCTATCTCTAATGTCCTTCCATTCCACAATCCAGCAAGCTATCTATGTTTCTTCAATTCTGGATGCTTGATCATCCCATTGACAGCTAGTCCTGTAGCTGTTGAGGCCTGAGCTCTGAAATTCCCTTTCTAAATGTCTCTACCTCTGACCCCCCTCAGTTCTCCTCCTCTTAAAGCATTTTTTAGAACCTGCTTCTTTGATCAACATGTGGTTCTAAAACCTCTTGTGGCTTGGAGTCCAATTTTATTTTGGTACTATTCTGTAAAGCACCGTCAGATGTCAGTAAAAGTACTTATGAGTCGTTGTTGGAGGCAAGGAGATAATGTGATGTTTGGAGAATTTAGGCAAGATAAGCTGGCACAGACAGCACAGTAGTGATCTATGAAACACCAGCGTCCAGATAATGATTACATTTTCCTTTTTTGGTAGGTATCGGAATCGAGGTGTTGCTGCAGAAAAGTCAGTTGACAGCACTTTCTACCTCCTCCTGGACCTAATTACCTTTTTTGATGAGTACCATTCTGGCAATATTGACAGAGCAATCGATGTGAGTTCCTTGTGTTTCTTAAATTACAAGTGACTAGCTCTTCAAAGATTCCTTAACTAACTATGTGAAGCACTTTGAAACAACTGATGGTGTGAAGACAACTATACAAATACAAGCCATTTTTCCCCCAATTCCCCTTCCATAAACCAACAAGAGGATAAAGATTTATCACTACAAGCTATTTCTGCCCTCACACAGGATGCTCTCTTGTAGTTGAAGCATTAGTTAAGCAGTAATTTCAACAGCAGCCTAAGGAGGGCAGCAGTAACATGCTGCTCTTCCTCCCTGAATTCTGATTAATTCCATAGACACTCATACTAACAAGTTTCTTGTTGCATTTTCTGTAATGTTGATCAGGTTGATTTCACTGGGTATTTTTTCATTTAAATTATAACACAAACTCATACTTCTCTTACTCTCTCTAATGTTTAACTTCTATTTAAAATACCATTTTAAGCGACCTGTAGCCACTCCTTGATTATCCAGTCCTGTTTTCTGAATCTTGCCGTTTTCTCCATCAACTTTGTCATGCTTGATTTTAATGTTCTGCCTAACTGCGTTTGCCCTTTTTCCCTATAGGTCATGGAGAGACTGAAACTTGTGCCTCTCAGTCAAGAATGTGTTGAGGAGAGAGTGGCAGCTTTCAGAAATTTCAGCGATGAGGTGAAAAGCTTTTGCTGGGGGTAGTTTCCTTTAATACAACTGTGCATGATCCTTAAAATGATATGAAATTTCTGGCCTGTCATTGGGGTTATGTTGCGAAAGCTATGCATAATAAATTCAAAGTCCAAATTTCTGTAGCTGTTTGAGAAATATTTGAGAAGGGTCTGAATTTAACATGGCATAGAATTCAGTTATATTTGTTTTTGATGGAGAGACTCCACCTTATTTGTGATATCCAGAATAGTAAAAGATTGCAATGATTATGACTGGATTAATGCTGTTATCCATTGTCCATTCTGTTCTGGGACACGTGTCTAAATTCAGAAAGAATCTCCAGTCTGCTAATTGTAAAGGCCCTGTATGAAATAAACTTGAGCTTTCCTCTCCGGCAGAGGATTGTAGCATTAATTTACCTACCATTTGGACATTGTTGTTGAGGCAATCTGACGCGAAATATGCAAAATGGGGGAAAATTAAGTTCTTTTTGAGGGGGCTTCTCTTAGATCCAAGCAGTACACATTTAATATGCACTAAAAGATTTTTTTAAAATGCATTTATCCTAGTACTGTTTGTAAAATGGCAGTGAAAATCCACTTAATAACTTTCAAATGGAAATTGGAGAAATACTTGGGTAGCATACTGCACAGCAATAGGTGGTAAAGGACAGAGTGGGACTGATTTAAGTAAGCTTGTTTGAAGCTCACAGACAGGATAGGACAATGACAATGTTCTTTGCTGCATTCTCTGGTAGACCCCTTCACTGCTCACTCTTCTATCTTTCTGTTTGACACACTATTACGAAAAGCTCTCAATGGAGCTTGGTCATTAACAGCCTGTGATGGTAGCAGTTCTTTTTAAACAATTTAATCTGCAATATTATTGACATTAAGAAATCTGTTATGTAAAAAGTAAAATCTGAATGGCTACCATTTGTATCTCGGCAAAAGTGAGGACAGCAGATGCTGGACCCCAGAGTCTAGATTGGAGTGGTGCTGGAAAAGCACAGCAGGTCAGGCAGCATCTGAGGAGCAGGACAGTATTCTTACTGATAACATTTGTACAGCAACAAATGACATTGCTAATGAGCAAATCTCTTCTATACAGATTCGACACAACTTGTCAGAAGTGCTGCTTGCCACCATGAATATTCTGTATACCCAGTACAAGAGATTGAAGGGCAAAAGCCCAGCCACCCCAACCAGACCTCAGCGTGCAATGGAGGATAGAGACTCGGTAAGATTTCATTAGAGAGCTTTAGGATGTGTTTGAGCTGTTAAGAAATGTTAAACAATTTAAACAACATGATGTCAAACTTTCATTTTCGTAAGCAAGATAGAATTTGCTTTTGTAAGCTTCACAATTCATAAAAGAAATAGAGGGAGGCTAAATTTTTGGTGAGACATAACTGAATTGAACAGAAATTGCAGACCGAGGAATAGAATTCCAGAAGAAAATCTTCTTTCTCCATCAATATACCTATTTAGATACTTAGATGACATTTTGAGAGTATTATATGTTAATTTTAACTTTTCATGAGAGTAGATACCACTACTATGCCAATTATAGCTAGGAAAAGACAATGTGTGGAAACATGTACCACGAACCTAACAGCCATTGGTACTTGCATTTCAATGCAGGGAAGCAGACAGTTCGAGTGTCATTTCAAAAGAACACAAGAAATAGCACCACAGTATCGCCTGTGTGGTGCTGCAAGTAATATTTTTGTGGATGTAAAACTTTCTTTTGATTGAAATTAGTGAATTGTATTTTGCAGTAACAAATAAAAAAGTCCATCTTGCTGATTTTGTTTCATTTTGCTTGATGCCTTGATGGAGTATCTCTAACAGTTTGATTTGATTTTTTTCGTCAGCAACTCCGAAGCCAGGCACGTGCCCTGATAACATTTGCTGGAATGATACCATATAGAATGGCTGGTGATACAAATGCACGCCTAGTACAGATGGAAGTCCTCATGAACTAACAATTGTGGGGAATTCTAATATTGGAGCCATAACCCGGTGGTGTAATAATAGATTTTTATATTCAGAATTCTTTTTTGTATTTTTCAAATTGGAAATAAAATTATCTTTCCTGCTTAACTTATGATTTTTGGAATATTTTGTTCATTTTCATTTAAATACTTGGAGGTGAATCACAAACATTTGGTTTGAATTTTGGTATCTCAATAATGCACACCAAGAGACTGTGATTAATTTTATTAAATTAGACAGAGCTGTGAATTGTTTCATTAAAGTGTCGTCACTTCTTGTGATATAACGTTTTTTGACCAAAAATGTAATTGTCTTTTATTTTGATAACTTTTTTGATCAGTTGTTGGTTTTTGTGGATCATTTGACTCTGACCAATTGGCAGAAAGAAATGGGATTAACTACCTGAAAATTTTCTCTGAAAATTGGGTGACTGCTATTCTGTCTAATTTTCTTTATTAAAACGAAAGTTAGCCTTCTTGGGTGAGTTGGATATGAAATTTCAATGCTGTCAAATAGGCTCAATAATATTGCTTTGCCCCTTGATCTTATAAAAGCACTAATATGCCTCCTGTAAGAAACTGATTATCTTCAGGAATTTCATACATTCCTATAAACCTTTTGACACAGAAGCAGGCTATTCAGCCTGTCATCTTGCCCAACAATTTAAAAAAAAAATCCAATTAGTCCCACTTCCTTGCTTATTCCCCATGACTATTGGGGATATTTACTTTTCAAATGTGTCCAAACTTTTCATCGTCGTTTATAACAGTGCATGTTGAATTAACATGACTCATTTCAAAAACAAGCTTTTAAGTAAGATTTCTCCTAATTTCCCCTCTGGTTAGACAAGGAGCAGTCTTAATGCTCTTAGTATATTTGTGTTTAGATGCAGATTGAACAAGAGTGGCTGGCAGAAGCTTGGCATCTGTCCTGTATTGCCACCTTTAGCAACATTCTTTGCTTCTGCTGGGATGCTACTACAATTTGGAAATTTACTTGAGGGTTCTTATTTCTGTCAACTTTCATTGTCGGTTCATTTCCCTTGCCTTCCTGAATGCTTTGACTCCTTACTGACAAATCTACATTGTGGTGAGCCTTGCAATCTCTGCAACTTATCCTTTGGTCCCAAGCTTGGGTGGTTATTATTTGTGCCTTGTGAATAAATGTCTGGCTAATAGGGCATGTGCAGTGTGCCCCTGCACAGGATTCACTGAATAGACAATAGGAGCAGAAACCATGCCTATACTTGCACCCCCCACAAATCTCCTCCACCACTGACTTCCAAACTGGGATGCCAAGGATCGTTTTACACCTTACTAGAGCTTCAAATTACAATACCTTAAACTGGAACTAAAGCTCAGAATTTTCCCGAGTTGTGAATTCCTGCACTCTACTGTACAAACTTCAAAGTTATCTGAGAAGTGTCAATTAGTATTATGAAGAATATCTTGGTTTCAACCTTTCAAGGTAAGATTCTGCACTAAACTGGCCTAGTGCTGAAGAACATTAAACTAAGCTGTAATCTCGATCTGACAAACTAAAGACTGTTCAATGGAAACTGCTTTTAACTTGAATTCACTTGTGTATTTTAGCATACGGAGGGATGTATTTGATTATATTTTTCTTACATTTAGAAAGTTTTTTTTGCCTTTTTATCTTTAAGTGAATAAATAAATTTTGTTCAAATAAAATGTGTATTTAGTTAACCCCAGTTTTATAGCCGCCCTGGGAGAGACTTGTGGAAATGTCAGGAGAGCTGGATGACGTGCCATTGCCATGCGAAACTTGGTATCGGTGCAGCAGCTGGTGTTGTGAATCAGGCCGGTAAAAAGCAACTGCTACGATCCGGCTATTTCACAACACCAGGGTTGCTTCATACCACTGTCTTCAATGCAAAATCAACTGCTCTGAAAATATGTACATACCACATGGTAAGTAGAAATCACAAAATTCTGCTTGTAAAAGGATGTTTTTTTAAAGAACAAACAAATTGTACAAGGAATCGGAGAGCAGTAGTTTACAATTTCCAGACTGAGATTACCCATCTCAGTTTTAGAAAGGGGATAGAGAGTATAAGACAGGTTCCACAAGCATGATGGAAAGGTTAGTGAGTTACAGTGGCATGTCTTTTTCAATCTGGTGGGAAGTCACTAGAGCTCAAGTGAACAGATGGAATGGGATGGGGTGGAGCCAGCAGCCAAGGATCAACTGAAGTATAATGGAATAGCAATGGAAACTGTAACTGTTGTATAATTTCTGAGATCTGTAGTAAGTGTCTTTGGCTTCAGAGGTTGATCAGGAATACAAGATCTTTCTTGGATAAAGGGTAATTATGGATGGCTGTACATCTCTATGACTCTGAGAGGGCAGTTCTCTTCAGGCAAACCTTATTGGCAGTGGTCCTCAGCTGTCTTCAATAAATGCTGATCTATACATTCCATGAATAAGTATTTTTAAAAATGCAGTTTATCATGCATTTACTTAAATCGTTTTGTAAATTAGAGTCTTTTAAAAACTGAACTTACCTAGTATTTACTGTGAAGTTGGAAATTTTCATTTACAGCTATTACAGCAGCAATAACTTTTCCAAGCTTTTAGCATTTCTTTTTAAAAAATGTGAAGAATTGCAAGAAGCAGTAAGGTCACGGTGCCCTTTGAACTAGAGTCAACAATTTCAGCTGGCATCCAGTATACCCTATTATAAGTGTACTGTTTGGGAAAAATAAATATTTGTTCTTAGAATGGTAAACTGATGCCCAGATGAAGGTGGGCAAGGAGACAATGGTTATGCAAGCATCAGAGGTAGCTGTCCCATGGTCATTGGCCAAAAGAATTCAAACAATTGATTGACAGAGTAAATGTAGAAAGAGAAATGTTCCCTCTAAGCTGCATGGATACATGTGCACAGCAGTTCTGATGCATTCTGATTATGGTATTGTCTTCTGGTTCCTGCCACTCTGAACCTATGCAGCTGTAATGAAAATCAAAAGGGAATATTGTCACAAGTGGGTGGCATGGTGGCACAGTGGATAGCATTGCTGCCTCATAGCGCCAGAGATCCGGGTTCAATTCCCGCCTCAGGCAACTGTCTGTGTGGAGTTTGCACATTCTCCTTGTGTCTGTGTGGGTTTCCTCCGGGTGCTCCGGTTTCCCCTCTCAGTCCAAAAATGTGCAGATTAGGCCGTAGTGTTAGGTAAATGTAGGGGGAAATGGGTCTGGATGAGTTGCTCTTCGGAGGATTGGTGTGGACTTGTAAGTAATCTAATCTAATCAAGAGAGCAGTTCTCTTCAGGCAAACCTTTGTCGGCAGTGGTCCTCAGCTGTCTTCAGCTGGAAGATAGACCAGAGGAAGACTCGGAAGAGTTCCCCAACAACTCGGCTGGAGAGCAGGACACTGCCTCCACAACCATAGACATACTAACAGCCTGTTTATCTTCTGATATCAATAAACCATCCCCACTAGTCATGGTTGTATATCTGCCTTTGTGTAATTTACTAATATATCATTTCTAAGCTGCATAAGACGCTCAAACTATCAGAAAACTGCCTGCAAATTTAGACTGCCTATACTAGGTAATAGGTCATGACTTCGACCTCTTCCAAAAATCAAGACTAATTCTTTCTATGGCATCTTTACTTCCTCAGCCCTATATCAATGACAGTCCATTTTATTGAGCTTTATAAAATAATGCGTTGATAAGGCCTGTTTTTGATTTTGGTAAACCAGTCTGAACTAATGCATTAATTAACCTCTCTTTGTCATTGTATTGTTAAATGTTATGATAATACCCTCTTCTTCTTTCTCGAGGTAATATCCTAACACTCTGATCTTTTCCTGCACTGTTTCACTGCCAACCCTCTTTAAATCATCTGGTGAGAGAAGATGTTTCCAATATAGTGTAGTTTCCCTATTCTTTTCTGGTATCTGGGCCAGCATTTATTGCCCACCTTGACCAAGGTGGATTACAGGGGCAGAGAGCAGTTTGGAGTCAAGTGTAGGCCAGACCAGGAAGAACAACAGATTTCTGCTCTAGAGAGCACTGGTGAACCAGATAGATTTTTGACCATCAACAATTTCTTGCTGAACTATTGACTAGTTTTCAATTCCAATTGAAATTAGTTAATTGCATCAGCACTTGTGATGGGATTCGACCTATATCCTCAGAGATTTAGCATCTGGATTACCAGTTTTGTGACATTACCAATACACCACTATCATTCCTCAATAAATATTTACAAACATCTACGTTCATTTCTAGATTTATTTGCATCTAAAAACCCTCTCTTTAAGTTAGACACTTGAAACAATGTGATAGTCTGTTCTGTTTAAAGTTGGCTATGCTGACCTATTTTTGAAAGCAAATGTTCTTTATTAGTTTAAACATATTTGATTATAAAAGAAATTAGCAGTTGTTCATGCCATATTAAATATTATGGCATTGAAAATGTATGGATGTGAATAGATGAAAACAAGCTGTTGGATTATTTTTAATAAAATGGTACCAATATATGCTATGCTTATATGAATCTTAAGCAACTTGAAAATGTATTTGATAAAGAATCTCCGGCTTGGAGCAGGCTCAAAGAACCAGATGGCCCACTCCTGCTCCTAGTTCTTATGTTCTGATGTAGAGATAAGAATTGGATATTATTTGCACTGCAATGTAACATCACCACCTGAGTTGTTTCCTTTGATTTCAGAGTAACATGGAAAAAAGAATTCTGTGACAGCATCTGTTAAGCAAACTTTCTGCTACCTAGATGAGCTGTAGGAGAGCATCATAACCTCTGCAAGTTCTCCTTCAAGCCTCTTGCCACCCTGATTTGAAAACGTAACTCCATGATTTCATAACCACTAGGTCAGGATTCTGAAACTTATGCTTTAACAGCACTGTGGATATTTCTGCTGAGAAGCTACAATGGTTCAGCATTACAGTTCTATCGCTACCTTCTCAAGGAAGTTGAGTCCCAAGCATGAATTTAAAGTATTCTCCCGTGTAACTTGTATTTTCTTTTAAATGATTAACCATCCTCCTCCTCCATTGTATTTGCTAGCTAATGTTAAAATAATTTTGGTGGGGGATAAATGCTGCAAGAATTAGTTTAATGGTTCGTTTTTCGAGGAAAAGAAAATTACATTCATAACATGAAATGTCATTATTACTGATGCAGAACACAAAAGAAATTTATGCCTACATAATCAGCTCTTAAGAAATTTTACCACGGCTTTGTTTCATAATTGCTATAGTCCTTGAATGTGACGTTCTGAAACTTCTACATTGAATGCAACAATCAATTAATCCTGACTTCCCAAAGGCAAATTGCACAGGTTATAGGGTTTGTTTTCACATTGTTCCCATGTGAAACAGCTCTGGTTCTGTTCTTATGATGTATATTAGATGATTGTGCTTCTCTGTTTTAACTGGCCTTTGTGCATCAGGATAAGTACTCTCACAGACCAAAAATAAGCAAAATTCAACTCTGAGAAAAAGAATATTCATGAAACATTTCGACAAAACAATTCAATAGCAAACACCATTTCATGAAAATGGTATGCAGAAATCCATTCAAATGCTAGGATTTTTTAAAAGACCATAAGAAATAGGAACAGGAGTAGACTGTTTAGCCCCTTAAGCCTGCTCTACTGTTCAATAGGATCATGGCTGTTTTCCCATAACCCTCGATTCCCTTCCCAATTGAGAATCTATCTATTTCCATCTTATACAAGGACTTTGTCCCACATCTTTCAGTGGCAAGGAGTTCCAAAGAGAGACAACCCTCTGAGAGAAGACATTCTTCCTCAATCTTAAATTAGCGCCCCTTAATTCTGAGACATTGCCCTCTAATCTTAGACTCTTCTATCAGGAGAAATATCATCTTGGCATTCACCCTGTCAAGCCCTTTAAGAATCTGATGTTTCAGTAAGATTGCCTTTCATTCTTCTAAATACCAGTGAGTACTCAACCATACAGGAGACTGTCCCAGTGAACTGAACTGCTTCCAGTGCAATAAGATCTACTCACAGTACACCAGTTGCAGTAAGCCCTCTTTTCTCTTAGACTCAACACCCTTGAAATAAGGACCAACATTCCATTAGTCTTCCTGATTACCAGCTACCCCTGTGTGCTCCCCTGTGTATCCTCAAGTCCCTTTGCATTGCTATTTTTCTCTATTTAAATAATACTGTCTTTTGTTCTCCCTTCCAAAGTGGCCAACTTCACATTTTCCCACATGATATTCTGCCAACTTTTTGCCCATTTACTTTATCTATCAATATCTTTCTGTAAACTCTTTGTATCCCTCTTGTCCACTATTTTTGTCATCTGCAAATTTGACTCCAATATATTCACTTCCTTCTTCCAAGTCATTGTTATATATTGTAAATCATGCAATCTCAGCACTGATCCCTATGGAACCCCACTGGTTGTAGGTTGCCAACCTGAAAACCCTTATTCCCACTCTGTTTCCTGCCCGTGAGCCAGTTTTTTTTTTATCCATGCCTGTATACTGCCTCCAACAACATGGGCTCTTTGCTTCTAATTTAGCCTTTTGTGAGGTACCTTGTCAAACACCTTCTCAAAGTCCAAACACAAAACATCTACTCATTCCTTCTATATACTCTGGTGAGATGTCTTAAAAAAACTCCAATAAATTCTCAGACATGATTTCTCTTTCATAAAGCCATGGTGACTCTGCTTAATTAAATCATGATTTTCCAACTGTTCTGCTATTACTTCCTTTCATTGATTCCAATACTTTTCCAGCAAAAGTAGGCTAATTGACCTATGTTACCCACTTTTTCTCTTTGAGTAAGAGTGTCACATTAGCAGTTTTCTGATCCTCTGGTACTTTGCCAGAATGCATGCATTTTTGGTAAATTACAACGAATGCATCCACTATCTCCGTAACTACTCTTTTAGGGTCCTAGGATGCAAGCCATCAGGACCTGGGACTTCTCTGCCTTTAGCCTCATTAGTTTGTCTAATACTACTTCTCTAGTGGTGATGACAGTACTTAATTCTTCCACCATATTCTTTAATATTAATGCGATGTTTGACGTATCTTTCACTGTAAAGACTAATACAAAATATCTGTTTAACACCTCTGTCATTTCCTTGTTCCCTGTAACTGTCTTCCCAAATCCATTTTCTAAGGGGTCAATGTTCACTTTGACCTCTCTTCCTCTTTTATATATTTCAAGAAGCTCTTATTATCAGTTTTCTTAATATGCCTCGTTAGTTTGCCTTCATAGTTACTTTCTGTCTGTCTTGTCTTTTAGCTCTTCGCTGGATTCTGAATTTATCCAAGTCTTTGGGTCTATCACTGACTTTTGCCTCTTTTATGTGCCTTTTCTTTCAATTTAATGATCTCCTCAACTTCCTTAGGTTAGTCATCGCTTCTCAGAGGATAGATCATCTTTCTTCCTTACTTGGATATAGTTTTAGTGACAGCCATCAATTACCTCCTCAAATGTCTGCCGCAGTTTGCCTACTGAGGTTCCTGCTAACCAATTCACTCAGTTCTCTTCAGCTAACTGTAGCATTGTAACTCCCTTTATTTAAGTTAAACACAGTTGTTTCCAACCCAAGTGTCTCACCCTCAAACTGAATATACAGTTCTATCATGTTTAAAATCTGATTGAAGATTTGTAGCTCGGGTATCCGTTGTTGTGGTTCTGCTCGCCGAGCTGGAAGTTTTTGCTGCAAACGTTTCGTTCCCTGGCTAGGGAACATCATCAGTGCTGTTGGAGCCTCGTGTGAAGCGCTGCTTTGATGTTTCTTCTGGTATCTATCATGTTATGATCTTGTCATGTTGTTTGCCTTCTCTCAAGTTGTCATTGTTCATCCTATTGATCTGAAGAAACACAGATGAAATACATTTGATATTGCCTGGAAAATTCATTCTGTTCTAAATGATTATATTAATTAAAGAGATAAAGTATTTTGGTTTTTTTTAGAAACATGTCACACCTTTGGCTGGTGATTTATAGACAGTGTCCATCTTCCAAACTGGTGTTTGCTCAGCTGGTCTGTGAGCATTGAGTTATGGTTATTTTGGTGGAAATGTGGAGGTGAGTACAGGTAAATATGTTTCTGTCCATGTGCACTTTTTTTTAGTGGAGGATGCTGAATGTGCTCTTTAGTCAAAGATCATTGCTCGGTCTGAGATCAGCTAACAAGAAAGCAGAGATATGGAACCAAGTTTACTTCTCTCTGGGAGGGACTGCTTCCTGATTCTACATTTCTTCCAAACTCCCTCATGAGGCTGTGAAATTGAGCCACTTGTAATGAGTAAATTCTGAAACGAGGCATTGGAGCTGGATGTTTGGAACCGCAAGGTGGCTGGTGAGCCTATCTTAAATAGTAGGTTACACGACGCTGAAGAGGAAATCCGTTATGTAGCTAATGAGCTTTACCAGGACCATGGTATCTGTTGTTCAAAGGTATTGCATGGAGACTGGTTGCATGATCACCAATCTCTGTTTTGGTGCTTACAATGCTTTGCGTTAAAAAGAGGCAGGAACTGCGACTAAGCCTTCACCTCCAGTTGTTAAAGAGTTGGTATAACACTGGTGTCAGTTCACTGGTGCCCTTTTTGGCAAGTTGTGTTTTTTTTTGGTAAGGTGACATTTCAGATAGGAGAAAGTGAGGTCTGTAGATGCTGGAGATCAGAGCTGAAAATGTGTTGCTGGAAAAGCGCAGCAGGTGAGGCAGCATCCAAGGAACAGGAGATTCGACGTTTCAGACATAAGAAGGGCTTATGCCCGAAATGTCGAATCTCCTGTTCCTTGGATGCTGCATGACCTGTTGCGCTTTTCCAGCAACACATTTTCAGCAGCTGACATTTCAGATGCCCTCTCTAAATTTCTGCAGGTATTAAGAACTTCTTGAGTCTGATGCCACATCTAAAATGTACATGGATCAATTTGTTCATAAAGGGAAAAGCTGTTGCGTCTCATGTTGGGAAATCCACCCAAATCCACTTATTTGGGTGGCAGCATCTTCATATTGTGGTGGGTTTCGATACATGATGAACCTCAGTGCAAAACCACTCGTTGAGCCAGACTTTTGAATTTGTCCAACAGGGTCAGCCACTTCATTAACTGTGGTGTCTTAGCTGTGGCTTTATTCAGTAACACATCTAAAGCACAAGGATCCAGGTCCAACTCCTATTCCAGGACCTAGTGTGTAAGAAAGGAAGGATGACCGTCTAGTGCAGTGGGAATGAAACCACCTATTCAACTGGATGGCCCATGTGGAAGAGTGGACATATTATCTTGTGTCCTGGCCATAATCTGTGCCTCTTCCAACATCCCCTTGAAAACATTATTTGGTCATTCTCACATCAATGTGACCCATGTTGTTGGCCAGTGGTAGCTGAATGCATTAAACATCACAATTGTCCCTGATGTGGATTGGACCAAAGCACAAGTTTTGAGAGGCACTGTGTAAATGCAGATGGTTGGAAAAACTGAGTTCAAGTCACTTTTTAATTAACTTTGAGTCAGCATCATTTGTGTTCTCTTTCCCCTCAAAAAAAGCTTTCTTCCAGTTGGCATTTCACTTGTCTATACAACTCCAAACAAGTTCAACAGAATATACTGAGAGGGATGGCGGAGGCGGTCACCTCTGGCTTTTTTCCAAGATTACTCTCCTCGCCTTCAGGCGATCGTTGTAATTATCACACCACCCCCATCCTGAAATAGTTGGAGCAAAGTAAGTTTAAACATCAATTAGTGGTTTCGCTGGCGATATGCAAAAATGTTTTATCAGATGAATGATCGAAGCTTGTAGCTGACTTTTGCAATAAAATGTCTTTTCTTCTAGCTTTTGCCAGCTACCAATGCCCTGTGGGGCCGGCTACATATCCGTCCGCTGTAGGTGTGTGCCGGTTCCCTGCTCCGTCCTATAAAATAAGGTACGGTTTAGCTTCACATGGCACTCCCTTCATTTCCCCAGCAGCTCCCTCTGCCTGAGTCCCCCTGACTTCATGGCAGTTTCTACAGCCTGCGAGAGCCCAATGGAAGTCCCTAGCCCAGCTGTAGGAGACATGACCCATGGCAGATTCACCATCAGTGCCCATTTTGGCCAGGAGGAGGACACAAAGGACATCTACTGCCTGCCTGAACCCACCAGCGACAGCATGAGTGTCAACAGCCTGACCCAGAACAACACCTACCTGAGAACCTTTGGCTACAACACCCTTGATGCAGTGCCCAATTACCACCATTATACCAACACGCAGATGCCAGGCGAGGAGAAGAGGACCAGACCGAGTCTGGTAGATCTCCACTGCTACATGATGGTAAGGCACTCCCATCCTCTGAACAACCCAGTCCATAATGTAACATTTCCCCCTAGACCTGCATTCTATCTCTTTCAATTATCCAACCATTCAGTTGCAACGTGTATCAATTTAAAGACTGTCAGCATCTCATTCTCCATTCTAATTTTCAAGTTTCTTCGGGCTTTCCCCTTCAATATTTATTTTAGAAGCGTCCTTGAGTACAGTTTTCCAGTTTGTCAGAAATTTGTCTTTAATTCACAATCTCGAAACATTTCTGTCCACTTTCTTAAAGTGCACCTTTTACACTGAGTTTCGTTGCGAGTTTTTCTTTAGGATCTTTACCCTCCAGCACATTATTAAATAGATAATTAATCCATAAATTCCGCCTATTTAATCAAATGTCAGTCGTCCAAACAAGCGTCACTTATGGTGATTTCCAGCAAACCTTGCGTTTGTTTAATTCATTCATGAGATAGGGATGTCACTGGTTCAGTCAGCATTATTGCACATTCCGAATCATAAAATCCCTACAGTGTGGAAGTAGGCCATTCGGCCTGTCAAGTCCACACTGACCCTCTGAACAGCATCCCATCCAGAGCCTCTCCCCAGACTCCATAGGCAATTTAGCACAACCAATTCAATTCACCTGCACATCTATGGATGTGGTTAGAAACAAAAGCATCTGGTGGAACCCGAGCAGACATGGGGAGAATGTGCAAACTTCATATGCAGTCGCCAGAGGGTTGAATCAAGCCTGAGTCCCTGGCACTGAGAGACAGCTGTGCTAACTACTAAAAACCACCATGCCAATGAATGGAAGGATTTTTCTTGAGAAGAGCAGTTGAGTAGGTTAGGCCTGTACTCATTGCAGTTTAGAAGATCTTACTGAAACAAATAACATGCTTTAAGGGCTGAACAGAGTAGATACAGAGAAGTTGTTTCCCCTGGAGAGAGTGTACGGCCAGACAGCGTACTCTCAGAGTAAGAGGTTGCCCACGTAAGTCAGAGATAAGGAGGGTTTTTTTCCCTCTCAGAGGGAGGTGAATCTGTGGAATGCTTTACCCAAGGTTTCAAGGCTGTATTGTTACATATATCAAGGCTGAGGAAGACATTTTCATCATTAGGGAATTGTGGATTATGGGGGAAATGGTAGGAAAATGGAGTTGCGGATTATCAAATCAGTCGTGATCCCTCAATGTTGGAGTAGATTTGGTGGGCTGAATTACCTACTTCTATGTCTTATGGTCTTGGTTGCCTCTGAGAGATTGGTAGTGAGCTACCTTCTCATGTCATCCATCAAATAACTGAAGCGCAGTGTGAGTTTCACTGGACAAGGCATCCATCTCTTTCTGATTACGCTGAGGTGCACACTCATTGGATTGTCACCCAGAGGTGGCTTATTTTAAATATGATTTAAAATATGTTTCTTTGACATGGGCCGGGCTTTTAAAATTTTCAATCCTAGTTCTGTTATGAAGATTTTCATCAAATCTTACAATCAGCTCCTCCATTGAATTCTCACAATCATGCTGTTCTACCTCAAACTCCTACTCCTTCTGAAGTCATAACCTCAATGTTGTTCCGTTACCTAACTAGTTGAAGGGCGAACCATGCCATTCTTTAAAATAGCAGAATTCTTGAGGCATTGTGGCACCCTGGAATGTGAGAACAGAGCCCGTGTTTAAGAAAGGAGTAAGACCACAGTTTAAATTTCTGTATTTACTTGGGGAAGCTCTGCGCTTATGAAGGTCAAAATATAAACATGGTTCTGTCTGATCAGAAACTAGTTCAGCTCCTTTAATTGTAATCATTTAATGATCTACCTGCAAATTCCTGGAAGGTGGCAGTAATATCCAGCCCTTGCTCCAGAGAACTGGATTCATGCTGACAGTTTGATTTGTGAAGGAAGCTAGGAATATGCAAACCAAGGGACCACTGGAAAAAGTGTTAACTTTAAGCTTAAAAGTTTACACCAGAAAAACAGATCAAATAACTTTCAGAACTGAAGAAGAGTTATATCAAACTAAAAATGTTAACTCTGTTTCTCTCTCCCACTGATTTTCTTCAGCATTCTCTTTATTATTTCATTTATCTTCTGCTGCTTTTCTATCTTCCTTTGCACTAACTGACTGCTATGTTTGCCTAACCCCGGAGACAAAATTTTAAAATAATTTTTGGAAAAGATATGGGATGTGGACATTTGCTGGTTAGGAGAGCCCATCCCTAATTGCCTTTAGAGCCAACCACAGTGCTGTGATCTGGAGTCACGTGAAGGCCGGAGCAGGTAAGTGGTAGATTTCCTTCCCAGAAGGCATTAGTGAAACAGATGGGATTTTACCATAATTGACCATGGTCCCATTAGGCTAGCTTCTTGGTTCCAAATTTTTATTGAATTTAATTTTCACCACTAGCCACAGTAGGATTCAAGTTATTGTCCCCAGAACCTGGGGTTCTGGATAACTAGTCTCATAATACTGTCACTAAGCTGCTGCCTCACCTGATTTTGAGAACTAGATTCTTCAGGTATTACACCTGGACCAACTGTTTCTCTCTCCACAGATGCTGCTGAGATTCTCCAGCACTTTTTTTTTTCAAAAGTGGATTACTGGTTGCGAAGCACTGTGGGGACACCTGAGGACGTGAAAGTCACTATAAAAATGCATGCACGGTCTTCCATTTAACAAAGCTGATTTTGTTTGTTTTCCATATTGTCAAACGTTTTGAAACACAGCCTGTTATTGTTGAATTACCCAGCAGATATCCAAACCGACGTTATGGAAACCAAATCAGTAGAATCTTCAGCAATGCGTTCGGGTCCCCAATTAAAGGAATTAAAGGCCAATATGTTTAGTAAATAAAAACAAAAAGTGTTTGAAGAATGCTAGAGATCAGGCACCATATGTGGAGGCAAATTGAATTAATGACCCTTGAACTTCTGAACTAGGTTGTCAACAAGAAAAAGTGGGAAGAAAGAACTAAAAGAAAAGTTTGACAAGGTGGAAGGCAGGAGAGAATAAATTATTTTTAAAAAAGCCAAAGGGAAAGGTGTTAGTTAAAGTACGCTTATAAAAGATATGTCCAGCTAAGATGTCAGCGATTGGCTGGCAGCCATTTACAACCAGTCATGAGGTGAGGCCTGGGTGTGCCCTTGACAGGTTGCAGGCTTGTATCTCACCAAATAAATAGATTACCATCATCCGACTGTGGTGTAAATGAATAAATAATGCAGCCCTGGAAATATTGGCAGTTTCAGAAGCTAATTGAAAAGAAACGACAAGTTCGTGTTTTGTATCACACCTCTCAAAGCAGCATTTTCTGGTCCTGTTCCTGATTTTCAGCCTTTGCATTCTTTTGTTTTTCTTTAACATGTAGTGAATGCAGAATAATTTTTGTCTGGAATTCTGTGTTTATGCTTCATGCCGTCCTATACCTAATGTCCACTGAAGGAATCTGGATAATTCTTGATATTGTGTTTGTGAACTTTCAGGAAATGGGACAACATCCATCCCCCGTGAATGAGATTAGACCCGATGATGAACTTGGCAAAGAAAGGGAGGCTGGGTTGAGCATCAATAAACTTGGAGAAGAACCTGTCCGTTTTGGCTGGATAAAAGGTGTTATGGTATGTCTAACTTATTTCTTGTACCAGCGCATGACAAGGTTTACTCCCAAGTATACTTTCTTGACTGCGAATTAGTTTTTATGCCTAGAATTCCATAACATCATGTCACATCACTGTCTGGATGACACGGCATACAGTTGCTATGTTATGATGGAATGATCAGTCATTGACTCAGTAGTTAGCATGGCTGCCTCACAGTGCCAGAGTCCTGGGTTCGATTCCAGCCTCTGGCAACTGTCTACATGGGTTTCCTCCGGGTGCTCCGGTTTCCTCCCACAGCCCAAAGATGTGCAGGTTAGGTGGATTGGCCATTCTAAGTTGCCCATAGTGTTCAGGGATGTGCGTCCAATATCCAGTAATAAGAGACGACTACAAAGTTATCACTGCTAAACTGTAAATCTCAAGATTTGTTTTTGAACTTTTTTTGTCTACTCCTGTTTAAAGGTAATGAAGCAGTCCATGCCCACATACTGCAAATCCTGGGTGACATTCAGGCTTGGGCTGATCAATGGCGAGTTACATCTGTCCTTGATAATAGCCAACAAGTGACCAAGTATGGCACCAGGGAGCCCTCAAAAAATGTTGAAGTCAAGGGAATCAGGAGATGGATTTCCGTTATTTAGCACAAAAGAGGATAGGAGTGGTTATTGGAAGCCAATCGTCGTAACCCTAGTTTCAGGAGTTCCTCAGGACAGTGACCTCAATACCCATTTTCAACTGCTTCATCAATTTCCTTATGTCCATCATAAGGTCATGGATGAGGATGCTGATGATTAAAGGGTGGCACAGTGGCTCAGTAGTTAGCATGGCTGCCTCACAGCGCCAGAGTCCTGGGTTCGATTCCAGCCTCTGGTAACGGTCTACATGGGTTTCCTCCGGGTGCTCCGGTTTCCTCCCACAGCCCAAAGATGTGCAGGTTAGGTGGATTGGCCATGCCAAGTTGCCCATAGTGTTCAGGGATGTGCAGGTTAGGGTGGATTGGCCATGCTAAATTTCCCATATTAATTATTGGTGCATTAATCAGAGGGAAATGGGTCTGGGTGGTTACTCTTTGGAGGGTCGGTGTGGACTTGATGTGTGTGAAGAGATCTGAGGATTGGGCAGAGGCTACGATGAACCTGTTGAAATGTTGGTTTCAGCCTGAACTAGAGTACTGTGTCTAATTCAGGACATCACACTTTAGGAAGGATGTGCAAGCATTAGAGATGTGTGAAGACATTTTATAAGGTTGGTTCTGAGTCTTTGATTGTGGAGCTGAGACTGAGAAGACAAACTTGATGGAGATTTAATAGAACTTTTCAAAAATCAGGAGAGATCTGGACAGAGTAAACAGGGAGAACAATCCCCACTAATGGAAGGATTGAAACACAAATGGTATTGATTGAAGTTGTTTGGCAGAAGAGGCAATAGTGACAGGAGAAGATTCTATATATGGTGAGTGATTTGCATCTGTAATACATCCCTGAGAATTTGGTGGCAGCAGATTCAAATGTGGCTTCCAAAAACTGATTGGACAATTAATTGAAGAGAAATTTGCAGGGTGCAAAGAAGACAGGAGAAGTAGGGTCTGCTGGCTAGTTCTTAGAGAGCTGCAAGGAACTGATCATTTTATGATGAAATAATTCTAAGAGCTTTACATGAACTCTGTTCCCCACTAAAGGAGACTTCTCCTTTAATCGGTGACAGGAAGGTGACTTTCTTCAGGCATGGCATGTTACTATTGTTTCTGTTTTTCCTTTTCCATAGATCCGATGTATGTTAAATATCTGGGGTGTTATCTTGTATTTGCGATTGTCATGGATTACAGCACAAGCTGGAATAGGTAAGGCTACATTTATGAACTTCAAAATATGCCAAATTTCACTGAACATTGATAAGCATTAGTAGCAAAATCTGAATCTATTGTATTGATAAAGGTAATAAAATGTAATTTGTTTTTGACCAGTATGTAGAATGTTAAAGAAGAGGCAAATTTGGGTATGTACTGGTGATGTAAATATTGTACGTATCAAGTATAATCTTTTTTTTTACAATATAAGTTAGCATAATTCCACAGGCTCTTTGTGGAAAACTAGTAGGTGAATAAAATGGGTGTTGTGCTACTGAACTGGATAATAGTCCCTTTTCTTTGTTGAATTAGCTGACCCTGCATTTAGGAAGGAGAGATCAGGTAGGATTCCCTCTACTTACGAACTGCACAACAAGAAAATGCTTATGTTTAGGGAGGGCTAGGTGCAATTGAGGTCATTCATCATGTCCCTGCAGATACTGGGTTGGGGTTTACAGTCCCACTGCCGGGTATGTTTTTAAGAGGAGGTGGGGAGTAACGAGTGATTAACCCAGCACGTTCTCGCATTCCTTCCAGCCTAGCTGCCAAGAAGTGGTACACAAATGAGCTCTGAAATCATCAGCCTGCCTGCCATTTTATTTTAGAAGAATAACCTACCTGACAACTGATCTTGTTTACAAGCCAATGGATTCATATATTTTGTTGGGCCCAGCACAGTACAGTTCTAAGTTGAGCTTTTTAATCCATCCAGTTTAAAAGCAAGAGATGGAAGATGGATTTTGTCCTTTTTTGGGGGGTGGTGTATGCTGTACACTATTGAGGGCATTGTTCCCAGGGTGTTACCCCAACTTTGCCATTTCCCACCCATGCCCACTGTGCCTCCAACCCATTCCTGCATTCCCACCCACACTGCACCCAAGATTTCCTGATCCTTCCCATCCAAAACCTCAGATTTGCCATTCTCGAGAGTCCTTTCGTCCTCTTCTGGGACATTGCTCCATGTAGGGCCCAGGGCTGAGGTCTGGTGCTGGGACAATCAGATTGATCTCTAGACAGTAACACTCACTCCCATTGAAGTTGTGGAATTTCAACCATGTGCTCCTTAAGGACATCAAGTATGTGTTGTTACTGGGGAGTGGGCTTGTTTAACATTGGTCAGTTTGGGACTGTCGTATCTTTTGGAGTGATGAGCAGTACACTCCCTCTCCAGTGTAAAATTCAGTCCACCCATTTTAACTGTGGCTGACAATAATAAAAATGGGGATTTGATATTTGTGTGCATTACTTTGTGTGGCTTGCTCTGTGTAGCTACACCTGTGTGTACTGTACTCCAAGTGAAAGACATGTGCTAGGAACACAATAATGGTGCAAGAGGACATTTTTATTGAGATAAGGGACAATTAAGAGATGCAGCATCATTGTCGGTTGATAGTAAAGATGAATCAATGAGCAGCTCTTGCCAGGCCAAAAAGACAGCTGAAGAACGACTTCAGAAAAGAAATGGGAAGTGAAGTGACATTTGTTTCACTGTCAGAGGATCACAGCTTTAGAGTAATTGTTGTGTGAGGCTGCTGCTGTGAGGGATATCCTCTATGCCATTCCCTGGTACTTTTCTCCTGGGTTGATTTTTGCAGCATTTTTGTGGGAACTGCCACCCAGTTTCGGGTCAGAGCTACTCATTATTAGCTGCATGGCAATTGCATCTGGTCCTCTGATGACCTGAATATGTGGGGACTGTCGCTAATTGAGACAAGGTTTATAAAGACCAGTTTATGTTCTTGTGGAACTTGAATGTGGTTATCAGGGGGTCCGTTGTTGGACACCCTGCCACAGTGGCAGTTTGGCAGGTGAGAAAGACTAGCCCAAGTCTAACAAACTTTTATTTTCTTTTTTGGAGCACCTTCAGCCTAAGAATTCCACTTCCTTCCAAAATCCCACTATTACCCACTCAGAGCAACCGGAGATGCACAGCAATGCACCTTGCTTGAAGTGTTCACATCACAAGAGCAAGGTTTTGAAAATAAAGTGGGAGAGCTTATGCTCGAAATGTCAGTTCTCCTGCTCCTCGGATGCTGCCTGACCGGCTGTGCCTGACTGCCTGTTTCCAGTACCACACTTTTTGACTCAATTTTGAAAATAAAGGCAGAGCAGAAATTGGGAGAGACGGTCACAACTATTTCCGAGGCGATTAGTGCCTTTACATCTTAACAATTTGTGTTAACCCTATTGTCTTTGTCAAAAGCCATCTCTGGCCATTACTTACACCCTGCTGCTACCATGCTGTGTCCAAGACAAGAAAGAACTGATCACTCAACCAGCAGCTTCTATTTTAGTTATTTCATCTGTTGCTAGAGCCTGTCTTTGATTTACTTTCACTCTTTTAAAGAACAGTCAATGCTTCAAGTTAGTCAATGGAATTATGTGTAAAAGGCCTTGCAGTGCCACATTTTATGATGCCAATTTCCTTGTATGTTACTGCAGCTTTTCTGAAATTAATTCCAGCTATTCAGTTCAAATGAATAGTTTCATCTTGCATTAGATAGAAAAGATTTTATTCATTCATGTTCTTTCAAGGTATAAAAATTATGTGGTGTCTTCACAGATTGTTTCAAAAGAACAATGAAAATGTCTATATTCCCATTATAGTGATAGAAATCCATAGACGTGTGTATTTCTGATAAGGTGAGAATGTTAAATAGGATATACAGCACAGATTCAGGCTATTCTGCCCACTGACTCTGTTCTGGTGTATGTGCTCCTGTTAAAATTCAACCCTACCCTTGACATGCTGAACAGATTCTTCTGTAGCAGTGATTCCAGAAGAAGTAAATAACTTGCACAGTACAGAATAAAAATAAATTACTGTATCTAAGTGGCAGAGTGCAGAGTGATCTCTGTATCCAAACAATTAACAGTAGTTCCTCAATCATATAATTGGGCAATCAGTCAAAGCAACTGTGGGCCTAATGGACTTAATTGAGATTCTTTGTCGCAAGCATTTAAGTATGATATACTGTGTATTTACCAGTGGTGATGAAAACACAAATGACTTTGGTTTTGTTCCCTTCCATTGCAGCTTTAACATGGTTAATCATCATTATGTCCGTAATTGTAACCAGCATTACAGGTCTGTCCATATCAGCAATATCTACAAATGGCAAAGTCAAATCAGGTATTCTTTAGTTCTTGCTGCTTCTCGATACTTCGTACTGTTTCATCCGCCAGAGCTTTATATTTCCATGCCTGCTATTCAGAATTTGTAGTGAATCAAAACCAGCAATGACAGGATTCGTGGGTTTAATAATATTTCCTGCACGATTGGATATGGTAGTAGAGTTTTGATTCAGCTGAACATAGGTAATGAATGATGATATCGATTGTCAGCCATGTCTCCATTGGGACACTCTTGCCTTTGGGTCTCAGGAGGGATTGATGTCCCACTTTAGGACTTGAGAACTAAAAGCTTGACATGGGACGAGTGATGGAGGTGCTTTTTTGGATAAGAAATTAAACAAAGGCCACATCTACTTGCCAAGATGGATGTAAAAGATTTAACAACACTATTTTGAAGCAGAACAAAGTAGTTATCCTCCGTTCCTGGCTAATGTTTACCCTTCAATCAACAGCCCAAAATCAGATAAACTGCCTATTAGCATATTGCCATTTACGGAATTCTGTGCACAACTTGGCTATTGCATTTCCCACTTTATAGCATTTCCAATATTTCAAAAGCTCTTCATTGGCTGTGAATTGTTTGAGGCATCTGTTGCTTGTGAAAGGTGTCACATAAATGAGAATTTTTTTCCCCCCAGTTGATCAGTTCTTGGTGCAGAAAGGGTTGATGTTAGAGAGATGAGGTAGTGGGGGGACATTTAAAGTTAGAATAAGTTAAGAATTGAATAGAGTACTGAGATTGCTGAAAACAGTGGCTAGGAAGTGGGGTGGATTGGCTGAAGTACAAAGCTTGAGAGAGAGGTGACTTTTGTCTTCTCACTGTTTAACTGGAAAGGAAATTGCATTCCATTCAAGATTCAGCTTTGGACAAGCCCCAGCCTAACACTGTAGCAGTGAGAAAGATGGAGTTGGATGTCATCAGTGCATAGATAGGAACAGACTCCACATCTGTCTGTCTTGAAGCTGAGGCTGAAGGAAAGACTTTGACAATTCAGAGAAATGGCTCAAGGGCTGGAAACTAAACTACAACAGAAGGTGATCTGATCATTAGTTAAGATTGGAACGAAGCAAAGGCAATGAAACAAGCTGAGGGTGGTAGAGGAGTGGCAGTAGAAAAAGGTCAGAGCAGGAGTGGGCCATTCAGCTTTTTTAACTTGTCCCACTATTTGCTCACGTCATTGCTGACCTTCACTTTTGTTCCTGCAATCTTGCTCGCCCTTGTCAAACAATGGTGCATTGAATGTCGTTTCGAGATTTTTCAACTGAGCCTCAGAGCCTCCCAACACCCTCTGCATCAGGAAACGTTTACCGATATCATTTCAGAATGGCCTGACTCTAATCTTATGTTTATTCCAAGTGTTTCCAAGCTCTTCAGTCAGAGAAAATAGTTTCTTAGTATCTACTTTAATGAAAAAAATTCAACACCATGAAACGCCTAAATTAGGTCACACTTTAATTGTCAACGTTCAGGCAGTGTGACCAATCCTCATAATATCACACATTTTTAATCCAGTTTGCCCAGGATGGTATAGCTGAGCATGTCAAAGGCTAGAGACCCCTTGAGAAGAATGAGATGGGATAAGATCTCGTAGTAAGATTGTTGATGGGGTTGAACCCTTTTTGTGCTGTGGTTGGATAGAAACTTGATTGGAAGGATTAAAGATGGAGTTGCAGGGCAAATGGGCTCAGATTTGGAAAGCAACAACAGATTCAAGGAAGTTAGAGTTGAAACAGAGGCGTTGGTGATGACTGCTTGACTGTTTGCAAGTGTAAAGGGATTGAGGGTGATTTCGCTGAGGGATGGAAGCAGTAATGATAGTTACGAAAGGCAATTAGGCAGTATCTTGAGAGTGAACTATTGCATATCTGCTAACAAGGTAGGGAAAGGCAACAGCAGAAGAGATCTGGGTGGTCAGCAGTTTGACCATGGAGTGAAAGTTGCTGAAGGTAGGTCTCTTTAATGAAAAGAGCTCACGTGAGAGTGGGGAGTGAATCAAGAAGGCCATGTGTTCAGAGTTGTGGGGAAGCTTTGGGAGGTGGAGGTTTTGCTGTTGAGAGTTAAGTCGGGTTTCACAGAAACATTCAAGTAGCGTGTTATGTCTGGGACAGGCAATGGTCTAGCAGTATTATTGCTGGACTGTTGATCCAGATTCGAACCCTGCCACAGCAGGTGGTGGATTTTGAATTCAATAAAAATCTGGAATTCAGAATCTGAATCCATTTGCCAATTGTCAGAAAAACCTATCTGGGTCACTAATGTCCTTTAGGGAAGGAAACTGCCATCCTCACCTGGTCCAAAGATGTTCAGGTTAGGTGGATTGCCTATACTAAATTACTCCGTAGTGTGCAGGATAAGTGTAGTAAATATGGGCTTACATGGATAAGGTGGGATACTCTTCAGAGGGTTGGTGCAGACTCAATGGGCTGAATGGCCTCTGTCTGGGCTGTAGGGATTCTATGGTCTGGGCTACATGTGACTCCATACCCATAGTGATGTCATTAATTCTTATCTGCCCTGTGGCCAATTAGGAATGGGGCAATAAATGCTGGCATAGCCAGCTGCAGCCTCAACCTGTCAATGATTTTATTTTTTTAAAAAAGAGAAAAATATAGGTCAGGAACATCATCAGGTTTTACTTGTTCCTGTTGCATTTGGCAGGATCCCTCTGTTCTTGAACAGTAGCATAAGAAGGGAAGGCATAGTAGGCAGAGACAGCAGAAATGAAGCAAATTATTGGTTCAGTTTAAATTAAGTACAAGATTCTGCTGAATAAGTGCAACTGAAAACATAGGGGTCTTCTGACATTCCCCAAAGACTAAATCCGTAAGTATATTTTTAGAATCCGTTCCCTTGTGTTCTCCTGTGTTTACAGTAAACTGGCCTTCCTTTCTGTGTTGTTAAGGTGGTACATATTTTCTTATCTCGAGGAGCCTTGGCCCAGAACTTGGAGGCTCCATTGGTCTCATCTTTGCTTTTGCAAACGCGGTGGCAGTTTCCATGCACGTTGTTGGCTTCGCTGAGACTGTGAAAGATCTCCTTGTTGTAAGTTGGATTCATTTCAATCCTTTGTCACAGTACTTTTGTGTTTTGAAAGAACCACATGTACCAATCGTTGCCTTGCTCAGGTGCATTCTTTGGAATACATGAGCACGGCTGTGATGCCAAATGAACACTAGGATGGAATTCAGCACTCGTGGTCTCGCTGACGTTGCCTGTAAGGTTACAAACCCACATTTTCCACCATAGACCGTTCCTCAGTGAAGACCAGGTATTCCCCCAAAGCTGAGGAGAGGGGAGATATTATTAGACCAATTGTTTTAATAGTCATGCAGTGTGGAAACAGACACTGAAATAAAACTGAAGGTCTTTTTTTGTAATTCAATTGTGTTACTGTTTCGGGAGCTGGATTAGCCCTGCTTCCAAACAGAATTTCATTGCTTGCTTTTAAGCAATCAATAGAGGCAGAATAATGAGGAGTTTCAGCTTAGTCAACATTTTACGCCGGGCTGGGTTTGGAGTGAAAACCCTCGAGAGGTTGGCAGGTCACAGGTGAGGGGCAAGTCAGGGTCTATCACAAACGCATTTACCTTGGGTCGTGCAGAATAAAGATTCCACACATTCTTTAATTCACATAGATAATCCAGAATTAAAGGACTGTTAGTCATAAAGATAACAAATCTTTGAGTGGTGACATCCAATCAGCTTGGGAGACCATGTAGTGTCCCTGGTCTGTCACTTTCGAATGACTGTTCTGCCTGTAGAGGCTCACTTGCAGTGACTTGAAGTGCGTTGGCCTGAGGTTGACTGAGGAGCATACCTCCCATGAGTTGCCTGCCTTTTCTGTCTTCTACTTTCCTACCCAGTTCCTGATAGATGGCCTTAGAGATACTGAGCCACGGCAAGCAATTTCAACTTGCTGATTCTAAACTCTGGAGCCTTGTGGCAGAGATGGTGGTGTTTCAGATGGAGGTGAGCAATGTTAGAATAGAAGATCCTTTCATCAACATCTGCAGTCAGGTACAAAAGTACAGTGAAAGGTTTACAATGTTGTTCCATGTGGCACCACCTCTGGGACAAAGTAATAGTTGCAGATCTTAAGTACAAAATACAAAAATAAAGGGGAAAATGTTACATAACTTATAGCTGTCCATTGTACAATTTGGAAGAATGAGAGTAAAGTTAAAAAGATGAGTAGTATAGCCTTTCCGTACAGTCTGCAGTGGATCGGCACAAGGGGCTTCCACACGTGGTCTGCCTGGGCTTGCAAGCCACTGACCACCTGCTCCTGCCCCCGGCCCTCTGCCCGCTGTCCTTCCCTATTCCTGCCCCTGGCCCAGTCTACCTCAGCAAAGAACACTAAGACGGGAAAAAGGCACAAAAAAGAGAAGGAAACAGGAAATAAACAAAAAGAGCAGAGGAGTTCCATTTGGTGTGTCCTGCTCCACAGCCATCTCCACTGGATAGACCTGTGTGAGACAGTGAGTTTGTTATCGAATCTATCTTTAGGAATGCAACGCTTGTCCTTTTGCTCACGAGCCAGCCAATGGAGTTACCACTGATTGTAGAAGGCAAACTTGTTGGGCATTGCTGCATCCTGATGTGCTTGCATATTCGGCACTTTGTCTTGCCACAGAATGCCCAGGAATGGCTTACTGAAGTTGTCCACACCTCCCTGCTGTAAACGACATTGTTCAGGACACAAACCTAGTACACACTGGTCTGGTATCTTTAGTTAGTTTGCTACATCTCAACTTTACACGACAGTGTTGCTTCGGCAATCCTGGTGCCAATTTCAATTTCACAGGGCAAGTAGCTGTTGATCCAACTTATGTAAGGCTGTTAGTGAGCTCCAGTGTGAGCTTGTTCATGTTGTTAGAAGGTGGAATATCTACCTCCTGGTCCATAACATTGGTCTTTCTGATGCCAATTGTCAGCCCAAGCTTCTCTGTGTTCCGGGAGAACCGATCTACAAGCTGGCCCAGATTGGCTTCAGTAATGGATGCCAGTGCAGTTACACTGTTTTGTCTTGCCGCACAGTTGCATAGCTAGCTGTCAGCTCTGGTGTGCAGGTTAACAGCCTCCCCATAGAGCAACAGGAACGTAGAGAAATTGGCTGAAGTCGCTACCAGGACACGGCCCTACCTCGACCACACAGCTGATCTGGAAAGTCTCCAGTGAGGCTGTACTGTAACTTGTGATACTCTGCGTATTATCATGGAATTGAAGTAAAGGTGTCCACAAGCCCACATAGGTAGCCTATTTACCGTACCAAAAGGTTGAAGTCTTTGTTGAGGTCTATGATGGTGACATTGTCCGCACAGTTCACACCACTTCCCCTCTAACTGCTGAAGTGAGATGATCATGTAGACTGTCAATCCGCCAGGTTTGAAACTGCGCTGAGACTCAAGGTCAATACGTCACTACTTTTCATCACTTCTATAAATTATTTGGATGTGAGCATAAGAGATATTGTGACACTCCACTGGTCACAGGCCTCCAGTCTGAAAAACAACCCTCCACCACCACCCTCTGTCTTCTATCTTTGAGCCAGTTCTGTATCCAAATGGCCAGTTCTTCCTGTATTTCGTGAAATCTAACCTTGCTCACCAGTCTCCCATGGGGAATCTTGTCAAACGCCTTACTGAAGTCCATATAGATTACATCTACTACTCTGCCCTCATCAATCTTCTCTGTTACTTCTTCAAAAAACTCAATCAAGTTTATGAGACATGATTTCCTGCACACAAAGCCACATTGACTATCCCTAATTACTCCTTGCCTTTTCAAATATGTGTATATCCTGCCCCTCAGGATTCCATCCAACAACTTGCCCACCACTGACGTCAGGCTCACTAGTCTATCGTTCCCTGGCTTGTTCTTACTACCCTTCTTAAATAGTAGCACCACGTTAGCCAACCCCCCAGTCTTCCAGCACTTCACCTGTGACTATCGATGATACAAATATCTCAGTAAGAAGCCCAGCAATCACTTCTCTAGCTTCCCACAGAGTTCTACGGTACACTTGATCAGGACCTGGGGATTTATCCACTTCTAAGCATTTCAAGACATCCAGCACTTCATTCTTTGTAAAATGGACATTTTTCAAGATGTCACCATCTATTTCCCTACATTCTATATCTTCCATGTCCTTTTCCACAGTAAATACTGATGCGAAATACTCATTTAGTATCTTACCCCATCTCCCGCAGCTCCACACAAAGACCGCCTTGCTGATCTTTGAGGGACCCTTTTCTCTTCCTAGTTACTCTTTTGTCCTTAATGTATTTGTAAAATCCTTTGGATTCTCCTTAACCTTACTTGCCAAAGCTATCTTGTGTCCCCTTTTTGCCCTCCTGATTTCTCTCATAAGTATTCTCCTACTGCCTTTATACTCTTCTACGGATTCACTTGATCTATCCGGTCTATACCTGACATGTGCTTCCTTCTTTTTCTTAACCAAACCCTCAATTTCTTGAGTTATCCAGCATTCCTTATACCTACAAGCCTTGCCTTTCACCCTAACAGGAATATACTTGCTCTGGACTCTCATTATCTCATTTCTGAAGGCTCCCCATTTTCCAGCCGTCCCTTTACTGGTGAATATCTGCCCTAATCCGCATTTGAAAGTTCTTGCCTAATAAGAACTGTCAATTTTACCATCAAAATTGGCCTTTCTTCAATTTAGAGCTTCAACTTTTAGATCTGGTCTATCCTTTTCCATCTCTAAATAAAACTAATAGAATTATGGTCGCTGGCCCCAAATTGCTCCCCCACTGATTCCTCAGTCACCTGCCCTGCTTTATTTCCCAAGAGTAGGTCAAGTTTGCACCTTCTCTAGTAGGTACATCCACACATTGAATTAGAAAATTTTCTTGTACACACTTAACAAATTCCTCTCCATCCAAAACCCTTAACAATGTGGCAGTCAGAGTCTCTTTGGAAAGTTAAAATCCCCTGCCATAAACACCCTATTATTCTTACAGTTTAATTCAGATAAATGCGAAGAGCTGCATTTTGGGAAAGCAAATCTTAGCAGGGCTTATACACTTAATGGCAAGGTCCAAGGGAGTGTTGCTGAACAAAGAGACCTTGGAGTGCAGGTTCATAGCTCCTTGAAAGTGGAGTCGCAGGTAGATAGGATAGTGAAGAAGGCGTTTGGTATGCTTTCCTATATTGGTCAGAGTATTGAGTACAGTAGTTAGGAGGTCATTTTGCGATTGTACAGGACATTGGTTAGGCCACTGTGGGAATATTGTTTGCAATTCTGGTCTCCTTCCTATCGGAAAGATGTTGTGAAACTTGAAAGGGTTCAGAAAAGATTGACAAGAATGTTGCCAGGGTTGGAGGATTTGAGCTACAGGGAGAGACTGAACAGGCTGGGGCTGTTTTCCCTGGAGCGTCGGAGACTGAGGGGTGACCTTTTAGCAGTTTATAAAATCATGAGGGGCATGAATAGGATAAATAGACAAAGTCTTTTCCCCGGGATGGAGGAGTCCAGAATGAGAGGACGTAGGTTGAGGGTGAGAGGGGAAAGATATAAAAGAGACTTAAGGGGCAACCTTTTCACACAGAAGTGGTACGTGTATGGAATGAGCTACCAGAGGCTGGTACAATTGCAACATTTAAGAGGCATCTGGATGGACATATGAATAGGAAGGGTCTGGAGGGCTTTGGGCCGGGTGCTGGCAGGTGGGACTAGATTGGGTTGGGATATCTGGTCAGCATGGACAAGTTGGACCGAAAGGTCTGTTTCAGTGCTGTACATCTCTATGACTGATGCCAGGATCTGCATTCTGGTCAGAGCAATGAGAGTGAACGCCTTCCAACACCACCAATAAAGCGGTTCCTCACTCACTGACTACAGTCACCAAGGTCATGATTGTTATTGACCAACTTGATTATTTTTGCATCTCGGATTTTGTGAGGCACGGATCTTCCCTACATATGGAGACATAGGATATGCTGCATTAAATTAAATTCAATTAATGGCCCATCGGCAGCAAAAATAGCAAAATCCTGTGTACTCAGCAGCAAAATAAGTTGTATGTAGAATTTCATTCTATTAGCTAAACGGATCAAAAAACTAACAAATTAAATCAAATAAATTAGTTAATGTTATGTTTTGATCTGTATTAAATCTAATTAACAAACTCATGAAATGGTTGCCTGGTCTGTTTAATTTCACTTGATTATTGTTGACATATTTCAGTTTTCATTTGCTAAATTAATTTCAGAATGCTGACTATTTTTAAAATTCACCATTCTCTGATGCTTGCATTCACTCAGAAATCCTACAAAATGATCTCTGCTTCAGACAAACCCCAATGATTATTTTAATGACCAGGTTTCTGAAGCTGTCAGCAACACCTTTTTGCATAACAACAGTTTTCAGGGTTACCTGACACATGTTGTCTATAATTCTGATGTGTGATGTTTAAATGGCCCATTCCTGCATTATTTGCTAATAGAATCCATTGTTGGACACCAGGTAACTTTGTCAGTACAACATTATTTATGAATGTGTCTCTGATTTGTATATGGTCAGTGTAATTATGCCAAAGGAAGAAATCAATCTGAATTTGTTGAATTGAGTTACTCAAGATCAATTGTTGAGTTTAACTTGTTGCAAAAAATAACATTTTACAGCAATGTGTTATTCTGAGATATATCCGCTGTTAGGTATTGTTCTTAGCATCCCAAGAATAGTTTTCATAATCAAGTTGCATACACTGAGTGTCTGTATAATGATTGGAACTGTAATTCCAAAAGTCAGAATGTCTATTTTCAGTTTTGGTGTTATTCAGTTGTGACACTGCAAAGCTCCTATGAATCTAAGCACTTTAACCTTTCAACAGGAGTACAATGCAACAATTGTGGACCCCACAAATGATATACGGATTATCGGAGTCATAACAGTGACAGTGCTCCTTGGAATTTCACTGGCTGGAATGGAGTGGGAAGCAAAGGTAAAGCCATGGAAATTGTAACATTACCAAAGTTTTGAGTCTTTGTAATCAGTCAGTTCAGAAAAGTTTAGGTATTGATTTTACTTTTATTTTGTAAATACTGTATCAATGAGTCCTTGTTTATATTTGCTTGTTTATGTATTTTATCCATATTTAGGTCACCCACGCACCATATTATACTCTCATATTTCGGGAGATTAGCAAATGTCCTTGCTGCTTCTGAGCTGGCTGCAGTAAGGTAGATTTAAGGTCCCTGTTGTGACTACTTGAACTTAATTACTTTTTTATCCTCTCTGCACACAGTAAAGAACCCAAGTAACGAGTGACTCGTTCAGCAGCAGAATTCAGTGATCTCACTTGTGTAGCAAACCCATGTCCAACAACTGCACAGCATGGCCATTGGAGCCAACAACACGTACACTGTACAGATGTTCTTTTAAGTTGCGGTTGCTATCAAGTATTGCACATGTGACAGTCCCGAAAGCTTAGAGACTAAAGTTATTGCCAATTTGCTGTTCATAACAGGTGGAGTATTCTTTTGAATATTCGGGTTAACAGCATTAGTTTGCTAGTATGAGTGACTCATTAGGAATATGATCAAAAGATCCATACAAAGAATTAAAGATTTGTCTTCCTTTCCATCAGTATGTATCCCTATCCTTTGTAAGCTCAACTAGACTTCAGATCAGAGCCTTTGCTGAAATTTTGGGTAGGATGGAGATGGGTTGGAATAAGACAAAGGCTAAACTCCAAGCAGGATGCAGCATATCGCTCCTGATGTGACATCATTTGAATTTATATAGTAGCTTTTACTGGCTGACACAAGCTCAGTGGGCTTGGAGGTAGTGTTGGTCAAAAATACAGGCTTTAGAAAGATTTCTCTTGGTGCTGAGGAACAAAGTGTGAGGACATCAAGAATTCCACAGAGTGGATCCAAGATGTCAGAATGCTTGACTCCCTCAATAGCTGTAGGACTTTTTTTGTGGTAGCACATTACACTGTTATTCTTTAACATCTATTATCAGATATGATGTTTTTCTTCTGCTATTTAATAAAATTTAGTAGAATAAAACTAAAATGTTTTTGTAAGTGTTGATATGAAGTGAAGGTCGAGTCTCTCTTAATTAAACCAACATCCAGAAAAGCTCACCATTCCTCATAATCTGTTAAAGTGAGTGGCAGAGAACTCTTAAATTCCACTAGTTAAAGGAAAAAAAACAATTCATTTTCTCAACTCTAATACTGAACGTGAAACAACAACTATTCACAAATCCAAGCTCCCCTTTTCTTAACTACTTACTATCTGACCCCAACTCTATTTAAAAAAAATGTTAATAAAACATATTTTTAAACATTGTATTAACTTAATCTCAAAACCATACAGTCTCTGTCTTCTCTTCTGGCTGATGATCTCCCTGGGTCATCTTTCTTTCTTTATACTGCAAGTATGTTTCACATGAAAAGAGACCTTTGATAGTGTTTTCTAATTTCTTTTGAGAGCGAGATGTTAGCTGGTCAGTTAGCTGTCTGGCTCTACAGCAGTTGCTTGACTGATCAATGGCAGTTACTCTCTGATCCATTTTCAAAATGCCTACATGTTTTATACCTCCCATGACACATTAAAATGCATACGATTTGATTGGTTTCTGGGTGTCAAAACAATAAATTCAAACTCTATTTAGTATCCTGGGCATAATTTAAACGGATTGGTTAAACTCGAATTATTGTCAAAACAGCAACCAGAACTTAGGTATCCATTTAACAGCCATTTCCTACATGTATCTATTTTGGAACAGCTCGTCTCTCAGCCTTTCCATTCGAAAAGCTGAGCCTGCATTTTAAGTTTACTTAAATTCAGAAAATGCTTTCTATTTTAAAGTGAGCAGACATACTTTCAACTTCATTACACTGTACATGTTATTTTCAGGGTTGCTTGGTGGAACTCTGTGCTTTAGCAATGTTTTTCACCAAGTGAGTGAAATGAAGCAATAATTTAGCATTATTTACATCCTCCAGTTCATTGATCCACCATTTTTGGTTTTAGTTGTACTGGTGGGGGCAAGGCTACAATTTTCCCGCTGTTTTCTGTGATGAAGAATGCCCCTTCTTTTTCCTTTCTGATAGGCACAGGTTGGCTTCTTCTTTGTGATGTTGATTTCCTTTGCAAACTATATTGTGGGGACGTTTATCCCAGGATCGCAAGAAAAACAGGCCAAAGGCTTTTTCGGCTATAGAGGTGTGTACTTAGGTTTCTAACTTGTGGAGGTTGCTTATTTTCAAGCTACATTTTCTTAAGTCCCTTTTTAATTATTACATCTGAATGAACATCAATGTTTTGAGGAGTTTTACAGTACAGTTGTGGCGAAATGTATGTTGGGGCACAGACTGCTAATATTCTGCAGATTGTGTGCCCAATTAGATTAGATTAGACTTACAGTGTGGAAACAGGCCCTTCGGCCCAACAAGTCCACACCGACCCGCCGAAGCGAAACCCACCCATGCCCCTACATTACCCCTTACCTAACACTACGGGCAATTTAGCATGGCCAATTCACCTGACCCGCACATCTTTGGACTGTGGGAGGAAACCGGAGCACCCGGAGGAAACCCACGCAGACACGGGGAGAACGTGCAAACTCCACACAGTCAGTCGCCTGAGTCGGGAATTGAACCCGGGTCTTCAGGCGCTGTGAGGCAGCAGTGCTAACCACTGTGCCACCGTGCCGCCCACGGGAGCTTCAGTCTGTCCCCATGCCCTGGGTTAGGGAATGGGGAAATCAGATGTTTCCTGCTCCTGACTTCAGTGACCTTTGCTGAAAAATAGGTGCAAGTGACTGTTGAATGAGGATAGAGTTGAGTTTGATTCCTCGTGGATGAATACTCTGGCACTGATCACTGTCTGAGCTCACAAATGAGGAATAAGCACTTTGGCAAAGTAGCCAGATTTCATGGAGCACTACTTCAGTGTGAATCACTGCCTTTGGCAGGAGAGTAGGATGGCAGGAGGTTAACTTTTTATACCATCTCTGACATCCTCATTCGATATTTCTTACCTTGGAGCCCTTTGAATTTGTTTTGAATCATGTATGATAATAAGCATTTTCTCTCTGTTCATTCTATCCCGCAGTAGAGAAAACAAGCAGCACTTTGATGGAAGGCTTGTGCTCGAAAAGTCGACTCTCTGATCCTCAGATGCTGTTGTGCTTTTCCAGCGCCACACGTTTTGACTCTGCAGAATAAGGCAGTGTTAACAAATGTAAAACACAATGTTGTTTGGTGAAAGTGTTTTGTATTAGGATGTATTCACTGAACAACCTGCTGTGAATTGCTACCACATTGGTAACTTCAAGCTATTTTGACTGGGTTTGCTTCGGTTGTTTTACAATTGATTGCAGCACTCAGAACATGATGTCTTGTTGTACTGATGCATGGTGATTGGTTGGATTCAGACAGTGGTGTCCACCTCTGCTGTTCACTCTAGTGCTGATTTTGCTTTTCAGCTGATATATTTGCCCAGAACTTTTTGCCTTGCTGGCGAAGTGACTCGTCCTTCTTTGGCATGTTTTCCATTTTCTTTCCCTCTGCAACTGGCATCCTGGCAGGTGCAAACATCTCTGGCGACCTGAAGGTAATTCAAAATGCTGTGAATGAAAACATAAAAATGTAAGATTTTTTTTTTGTCTCATCCCTTTGTGGCAAGGTCTGTGCAGGTGTAAAACAGGAAGTCCTTCTTTATAGAGTCATGGAGATGTATAGCACAGAAACAAACCTTTTGCCAAAGCTATCCATGCTGACCACATATCCTAAATTAATCTAGTCCTATTTGTCCACATTTGGCCCATATCCTTCTCAACTGTTCCTATTCATATACGCATCCAGATGCCTTTTAAATGTTGTAATTGTAATAGCCCCTGGCTCTTCCTCTGGCAGTTCATTCCATATATGTAGCACCCTCTACCCCTAAGTTCCCATTTACGTTTTTCCCCTCTCAACTTAAACCTATGCTCTCTAGTTTTGGACTCCCTGATTCTGGGAGAAAAATCTTGGCTATTTATCCTATCAATGCCCCTCACTTGCAGCGATATCTTTGCAAATTTCCTACCTCCAGAAAAATATATCAACCAAGTAAAAAGGTATATTTCAGGCTTTTACAACTTAAAAAGAGCAGTAATAAATTTAATGATCAAATATCCCAAAGTATTATAAAGGAAGATAACTGCTTTCTAATGGTATTCCTGCTTGTTACTGGTTTTATGCTTTTAATTTCTGGTTTCAGACTAATTGTGGACTAGATATTTGTGTGACATCTTTCCCTCTCATGGTAATATGACTGAGGTGTGTCATATAATTGAGTATGTAATTTCCAGAAATTACTGAGGAGGAGAGTGTGTGGGAATTTGAGAAAGCTGTAGTCAATTTGCTTCCAAGTTTGTTTCTTTCACTTGATCAGGTGATGAATGCAAATGTAGAAAATGAAACTGATGTACCATTCTATACAGGAATTAAAAATTCATTAATCTTTTGAATTTCAGATAATAATAATTGGACAACTGTAAAATTGTTATCTTGCTAAAACTGATTAAAATTGGGGATGTTAAACATGCTGTCATGAAATGGATCATGTTTATTGGGAGAAAGTGGCACTTGAGGGGCTGAATACTTTGGAAAGTCAAAGTTGGGTCTGCTAAAAGAGACAAGGTTAAAGGAAGTAAGGGATAAACAATTTTTGGTTGTGTTTTCAGGCCATTTATACCTGGTCTGACCTGGGCACCTCAAATCCAAATCCAAACTCATTCTGTTTTTATTGAAGGGGCATTTCCCATGTGTCTTTGTTCTGAAATTTAGCCTGGAGTGAGCTATCTCAATGAAAATATTCTCTCCATTTTTATAAGATAAGGAATTGAAACAAACCTCATGAAGCCTGTTTGAACCTGACTTGATAAGACACAGTCAAAGTTGGATGAGTTTAACTTGCAGTATATAGAACATGAGAAAAGTTTAGGAGAAGGTACGTGCAGTTTAGCCAAACGAGCAGCTTCCTTTCTGGTTCGTGTCAGCTTCTTCATCTCAGTTTTTTAAGACTATCCCTTGGTCTTTTTCCCCAAACCTATCCAGTTGCTTCCTCAGTTTGTCTTTTTGTCCACAATCCATTTTCCAGCTCCATAAACTCAGGCATTGAGACCAGCACCCCCCACCCAGCTACTATGGAAAGTAAACTCTTTGCTCTTAGTATTGCTGTCCATCCATGACTCATCCCCTGCCCCTCTCCCCCGCCCCCAAAAGGTTGGACTGAGTTCATGATCAAATTCACAAATTGAATACCAACAGAATTTAGAACAAACACCGAGCTCAGAGGAAATCAATTAACCGAATAATCAATTATCCGAACAAAATAGTGCCCGTCCATCTCATTCAGATAATCGAGCTTCCTTGGTCTTGCCTTGTGTTAACTCATTACCATTTTCTGTCTGCAGTTAGTAACCTCCTTATGTACTGAATGGCCTCATTTGCATTGTACTTTCTAGGACCCTGCTGTAGCCATTCCAAAGGGAACTCTGTCAGCCATTTTTTGGACAGCCTTTTCCTACCTTGTAATTTCTGCTACCATTGGTAAGTTGTAGAATAATTAATTATTATTTGTCATCAGTATATAATTATGATTTCTTCTTTACTTTTGAAAGTTTATCTAAAACTTGTAGATTCATTGTTTCTTATTACAAATGATCAGGTTCCAGTTTGCTGTGTTGTTTACATCTTTTTATTCAAATTGTTCACTGTTTTTGCATAACAAAAAAAAATTGAATTATTGGTCATTGCCTTTTATCAAGTGCTTATCCAGAATCACAAGTCATGAATATGAGAACACAGTTGTATTTATTTAGGTCTCTGGGAATTCTTACTGCAAACAGTGCAAAAGGAGCTTTGCATGACTGTGCAGGCAGGGCCTCTGCTTCACTTTTGTTTTTCCCCAGAAGTTGTGATGTTGCAGGTATTGTATTATTGCACTGAAGACACAACCTCAAGTCTCTGGAGCAAGGCTTGAACCCATGACTTAAATGGTAAAGGTGCTATTAACTAAACTGAGGTAGCACACATGTAGAAATGATTGCCTGATGCAAGTGTAGGAACACTTCAGATGGTTAAGTCATATTCTTTTATCTAATGATTTGGCAGTTGTTAGCCTATTGAAATAGATGGGCAAACGCATTCAAAGAACATAACAGTGTAGTGCAGATCCTTCGGTCCTCGATGTTGCGCCGACCTGTGGAACTAATCAGAAGCCTATCTATCCTACACTATTACATTTTCATCCCTATGTTTATCCAATGGCCATTTAAATGCCCTTAAGATTGGTGAATTTACTACTTTTCCATGTCCCTACTACTCTGAGTAAAGAAACTACCTCTGACATCTGTCCCATATCTATCACTCCTCAATTTAAAGGTATCTCCCTCATGCTAGCCATCACCATCCGAGGAACAAGGCTCTCACTGTCCACTTTATCTAACCCTCTGATTATCTTAAATGTCTCAATTAAGTCACCTCTCAACCTTCTTCTCTCGAATGAAAACATCCTCAAGTCCCTCAGCCTTTTCTCATACCTCCTTCGCTCCATACCAGGCAACATCCTAGTAAGTCTCCTCTGAATCCTTTCCAATACTTGCACATCCTTCCTATAAAATGGTGACCAGAACAGTACGCAGTATTCCAAGTGCAGCTGCACTAGTGTTTTGTACAGCTGCAGCATGACCTTGTGACCCCAAAACTCAGTCCCTCTACCAATAAAAGCTAGCACACCATATGCCTCTTGACAACCCTGTTAACCTAGGTGGCAATGTACATAGACACTGAGACCTCTCCACTCATCTGCAATACCAATAATCTTCACATTAGCCCAGTACTCTTTATTCCTATTGCTCCTTCCAAAGTGAATTACCTCTCAGTTTTCCACATTAAACTCCATTTTCCTCCTCTCAGTCCAGCTCTGCAGCTTATCTATGTCCCTCTGTAACCTGCACCATTGTTCAGCACTCTCCACAACCCCACCAACCTTAATGTCATCTGCAAGTTTACTAACCTATCCTTCTACACCCTTATCTAGGTTATTTATGAAAATGACAAACAGCAGAGGCCCCAAAACAGATCCTTGCGATACACCACGAGCAACTGAACTCCAGGATGAACATTTCCCATCAACCACCACCCTCTGTCTTACTTCAGCTAGCCAATTTCTGATCCAGACAGCTAAATCACCCTCAATCCCATGCCTCTGTATTTTGTTCAACAGCCTACTATGGGAAACCTTATCAACCGCCTTACTAAAATCCATATACACCATATCAACGTCATCTACCTGTTTGGTCATCTTCTTAAAGAACTCAATAAGTTTAGTGAAGCATGACCTACACTTCACAAAATCATGTTGACTAGCCCTAATCAAATTATTCCTCTCCAAATGATTATAAATCCTATCTCTTATAACCTTTTCCAACACTTTTTGCCCACAGCTTAACTAAGGCTCACTGGTCTCTAATTACCAGGGTTGTCTCTACTCCCCTTCTTGAACAAGGGGGCACATTTGCTATCCAATGGTCTTCTGGCACTATTCTTATAGACAATGATGACATAAAGATCAAACCAAAGGCTCTGCAATCTCCTCCTTGGCTTCTCACAGAATCCTAGGATAAATCCCATCCGGCCCAGGGGACTTATCTGTTCTCACACTTTTTAGAATTGCTGACATCACCTCCTTGTGAACCTCAATCCCTACATTCCTTAAAATAATGGGTAACGGAATGATCTACAAATGTTTGAAGAAAACAATCTAAAACATTCATTCGAAGAATGAAATAGTCCTAATCATATACCAACTGTATATTAGAGTGACGATATTTGTACTTGTTGTTTGCTGTGAGTTTTTAGGTAGTTGGTTATGTCAATTTGTTAAGCAGCACAAATGCATAAATATATTACAAACAAGTGGTAAAGTGGGGTAGTATACCATCATTAACAGCAACAACACAACGATCTTCAACCAGTCACATGTTTTGTATTCCTCAGATTCCTATCCTTTTTAATTTACTCATGGGGCATGGGCATTGCTGGCTGCACAAGTATTTATTGCCTAAGTCAAATTGCCCTTGAGAAGGTGGTGGAGAGCTGCCTTCTCGAACTGCTGCAGTTCCCTTGTGTAGGTACGTCCACACTCCAGTGAGGCGGGGGAATGTTGCAGGACTTTGACTTGACAAGAGCAAACAAACACTGTAACTGGAGTATGTGACTGAATTGTTAGTAGATCTTTCAAATCTTTGTACATCAAAGCTGACATTTTCTGAGCATGCGATACAATTCGGATTCTGTGTGAAAGAATCCTGGACACTCAGCTGTACCGCTTGAGACATTAAAAATAGTTGTTGGAGGAACATAGTATCGGGCGTAGGCTATTCAGCCCTTTGAGCATGTTCTGCCATTCGGTGAGATCATGGCTGGTTTGTGGCCTAACTCCATATACCTGCTTTTGACCCATATCCCTTAATTCTTTTATTTAACAAACGTTTATCCATTTAAAATGAACAACTTATCCAGTATCTACTGCTGTTGCTAAAAACTGTTCCAAATATTTGCCACTCTTTGTATATTGAAGACTTTATTTTCATCATTCATGGGATGAGAATGGCCACTGGCTCGGCCAGCATTTATTGCCCATCCCTAATTGCCCAGGGTCAGTTAAAAGTCGATCACATTGCTGTGGGTCTGGAGTTACAAGTAGGCCAGACCAGGTAAGGATGGCAGTTTCCTTCCCTAAAGGACTTTGGTAGACCAGATGGTATTTTTTCCCCAGAATCCAACAATGGATCACTATTCGATTCTTAATTCCAGATTTTCTCATTGAATTCCAACCCGGGTCCCCAGAACATTACTTAGGTTTCTAGTGATAATACCACTAGACCATCGCCTCTCCATGACAAAGTAGTCAATTTCCTAACATCTCTCCTGAGTGGTCTGGCCCTAATTCTCGACCGTAGCCCCCTAGTTCTAGAATCCACAACTTGTGGAAATAATGTATCTATCTTGTATTTTCTTGAGGAACACTCTCTCCACCACCCCAAACACAAAGGCAAACTCCTTACCATACACCATTCTTAAAACTAGGATATAAGAATGGTCAGGTGTTCATGAAACGTATCTTTAACCTAGTTTCTTCCACCTTCCACCTTAGGATCTTGTGTGGTACGTGATGCCTCTGGTAGTCTCAATGACACCATTCTTGTCGGTTCAACGGATTGTGAGGGCATTGCCTGTGGTTATGGATGGAATTTCACTGAATGCACTCAGGCTGGTACTTGTACTTATGGACTCATTAACTACTACCAGGTAAAAACAATACAGCAGCAATTACATGTTTATACTTGAAGCAGCAAAATTATTTTTATTGCCATGGTAGATTTTGATTTAAAAGCTGGAGGAAAGGAAGTAAGGAATGGAAAAGGAGAGTTTGTCAGTTCAAATTCTCTACAATAAGAATAATTGCAAGTTAGTGTGGTACATTGGAACTGCGAATACTAGAATATTATCTTTTGCATATTTTCTGGAATTAATTGTCAGAGCATTGAAGGGGAACTTCAAAGTGTTGCATGGCACTGAATGGGAATTGTCACAGTGAAATTCTGTGTTGAAAAGATCACCATTTCTGGAGCTGAGTCAATCTAACAATCACTGTAGGATGTAAAGAGGCCAATCAGCCTGTCAAATTCATGCTTGTTCTCGGTTTAAAAAAAGACACTTGATTCAATTTCATTCCCATGCCCTTTCCCAATCATCCTATGTGTTTTTTTTTCCTGTCAGGTGCTTACCCAGTTCACTTCCGTAAGTAAGCCACGGTAAAGTTTGCCTCCACCCCATGCCGGTGCATTCTCGATTGTAAATACTGGACAAGGATTTTCTTTGTCATCTTCAGTTCTTTTGTCAATCACCTTCAATGTATGTTCTCAAATATTTGACCCAACGGGAACAGCTTCCTGATACCTAGTTTCCTCTAACTACTCTTTCCACATCCTTCAGGCTTTAGAATGCTTTGAGGGTGGCACAATGGCTCAGCAGTTAGTACTGCTGCATCAGCACCAGGGTCCGGGGGGAGGGGGGGGCGGATTTGGGTTGGGTATGGACTCAATGGACCAAATATCCTACTTCCAGACTGTAGGAATTCTGAGTCAGAGAACCATGCTGATCACCAAGTTCCTGATTTCATGGAGTCTAGGGTCTGGGCAGTACTGATGCCTCTATGACCATCAGATCATGTTGTTCCCATACCTGAGACAGACATATTCAATGAGCAGCTAGAGCTGGCCTCTGGGGCACTGCAGCTGGAGCTCAGACCTTCAGGTCCTGCCACTGGAGGTCAGGTCATGCGAAACTGTGGGTCCAGGTCTTGGGGAGTTGCCACATTCAGGCCTTGGAGGTTGCTGGGAGCACAGTCTAAGCACTGCTGTATTTTTGGAGCCACAGAAAATGGGGGAGATATTTTGCATCAGTATTTACTATGGAAAAGGATATGGAAGATATAGACTATAGGGAAATAGATGGTGACACCTTGCAAAATGTCCATATTCCAGAGGAGGAAGTGCTGGATGTCTTGAAACATGTAAATCCCCAGGACCTGATCAGGTGTGCCCTAGAACCCTGTGGGAAGCTAGAAAAGTGATTGCTGGACCTTTTGCTCAGATATTTGTATCATCGATAGTCACAGGTAAGGTGCCGGAAGACCGGAGGTTGGCTAATGTGGTGCCACTGTTTAAGAAGGGCAAGCCAGGGAACTATAGATCAGTGAGCCTGACGTCAATAGTGGGCAAGTTGTTGGAGGGAATCTTGATGGACAGGATGTACATGTATTTGGAAAGGCAAGGACTGACTTAGTGATAGTCAACATGGCTGTGTGTGTGGGAAATCATGTCTCACAAACTTGATTGAGTTTTTTGAAGAAGAAACAAAGAGGATTGATGAGGGCAGAGCAGTGGATGTGATCTATTTGGACTTCAGTAAGGCATTTGACAAGGTTCCCCATGGGAAACTGACTGGCAAGGTTCGATCTCACGGAATACAGGGAGAACTAGTCATTTGGATACAGAACTGACTCAAAGGTAGAAGACAGAGGGTGGTAGTGGAGGGTTGTTTTTCAGACTGGAGGCCTGTGACCAGTGGAGTGCCATAAGGATCAGTGATGGGTCCTCTACTTTTTGTCATTTACTTAGGAATGGCAGATGGAGTTTAATTCCGATAAGTGCGAGGTGCTGCATTTTGTGAAAGCAAATCTTAGCAAGACTTATACACTTAATGGTAAGGTCCTAGGGAGTGTTGCTGAACAAAGATCTTGAAATGCAGGGTCATAGCTCCTTGAAAGTGGAGTTGCAGGTGGATAGGATAGTGAAGAAGGCGTTTGGTATGCTTTCCTATATTGGTCAGGTATTGAGTACAGGAGTTGGGAGGTCATGTTGCGGCAGTACAGGACATTGGTTAGGCCACTGTTGGAATATTGTGTGCAATTCTGTTCTCCTTCCTATCGGAAAGATGTTGTGAAACTTGAAAGGATTCAGAAAAGATTTACAAGGATGTTGCCAGGGTTGGAGGATCTGAGCTACAGGAAGAGGCTGAACAGGCTGGGGCTATTTTCCCTGTAGCATCGGAGGCTGAAGGGTGACCCTATAGAGGTTTACAAAATTAAGTTGGGCATGGATAGGATAAATAGGCAAAGTCTTTTCCCTGAGGTCAGGGAGTCCAGAACTAGAGGGCATAGGTTGAGGGTGAGAGGGGAAAGATAGGAAAGAGACCTAAGGGGTAACTTTTTCACGCAGAGGGTGGTACGTGTATGGAATGAGCTGCCAGAGGATGTGGTGGAGGCTGATACAATTATGACATTTAAGAGGCATTTGGATGGGTATATGAATAGGAAGGGTTTGGAGGGATATGGGCCGGGTGCTGGCAGGTGGGACTAGATTGGGTTGGGATATCTGGTCGGCATGGATGGGTTGGACTGAAGGGTCTGTTTCCATGCTGTACATCTCTATGACTCTATCTGGATCCATGGGTGTATGTGTAGGGGAACAGGGGAAAGGGGGCCGCAAGGTGCTGACTGGAGCCTGAAAGGGAGGGTCAGCTAGGGCAGAGGGGAGGAATATTGAGGCTGAAAGTGAAGTGCAGGAGCAAAAAGGCTACACGTGAGGGGCAGGTACGTGGAGTCTGCATGCAGGTACAATGAAGATGATGGAACATGAACATGACCGGGTGGCAGGCAGCAACTCATAGACCAGTGCTTGGATCCCAGCTATTCTCAATGACTATTACTGATGTGGACGAGTGAAACATCTGTAATATCTCCAGATTTGCAGACGACACAAAACTGGGTGGGAGGATGAACAGTGCGAAGGCTGCAGAGATGCTTCAGTGTGATTTGGACAAGTTGAGTGATTGAACAAATGCATGGAGATGTGGATAAATGGGAGGTCACCCACTTGGGCCGCAAAAACAGGAAGGCAGATTATTATCTGATTGGAAAAGGTTGAAGTGCAATGTGATCTGGGTGTCCTTGTCCACCATTCACTGAAAGTAAGCATACAGCTGCAGCAGGCAGGAAAGAAGGCAAATGGTATACCAGCCTTCATAGCAAGAGGAGGAGTGTCTTGCTGCAATTGTACAGGGTCTTGGTGAGACAACACTTGGAGTAGTGTGTGCAGATTTGGCCCTCTTATCTTAGGAAGGATGTTCTGGCTCTGGAGGGAGTGCAATGAAGTTTTATCAGACTGATTTCTGGGACAGCAACATTGACATTTGGAGAGAGACTGGATCTGTTAGGACTACATTCATTAGAGTTTAGGAAAATGAAGGAGGATCTCTCTATAAAATTCAAACAGAATGTAACAAAATAAATGCAGGAAGGATGTTTCAATGTCTGTGGAGAACCAAGGGGTCACAGTCTAAGGATATGAAGTAGGCTATTTCGGGCTGAGATGAGGAGAATTTTCTTCAGCCAGAGTGGTGAGCCTGTGAAATTCTCTATGACAGATAGCAGTTAAGACCAAAACATCGAACATTCTCAAGGAGTTAGGTGTCGTTCTTAGGACCAAAGGTATCAAAAGTGTATAGAGAGAAAGCGGGAGCAGGGTGCTCAGTTGGATGATCAACCATGAAAGACAGCAGGCTTGAAGGACCGAGTGGCCTACTCCTCCTGTTTTCTCTGTTTCCATGCAAAGGAGGTCTCAAAAGAGAGAGAGCAGTTTTAAAGCTGTCAACAAAAGAACATTGTCTCACTGGGATCGAAGCAAACCTGAAATCACTGTGGTAATAAATTCTCGGCAAATGAATGTGGGATATCTCGCTTATGCAGTGGATGCAGTCAATTGTTAAATGTAAATCTGAAATTGAGATCTGAAATGTAGTAAAGAGAATAAATACTGCCTGATGAAAATGGTCCAGCTTTGAGCATACACAATGGAAATGCATTAGCTGTAACCTCACTAGTCTGTATAAGATGTGTTTTGGCTAATGGCTTTTTATGTTCAAAAGTTTTTGTAACTTAGTTTGGAAAATAAAACTTTTGCTGATATCTTACACAATAGACAATAGACAATAGGTGCAGGAGTAGGCCATTCAGCCCTTCGAGCCTGCACCGCCATTCAATATGATCATGGCTGATAATTCCTAATCAGTATCCGCTTCCTGCCTTATCTCCATAACCCTTGATTCCACTATCTTTGAGAGCTCTATCCAACTCTTTCTTAAATGAATCCAGAGACTGGGCCTCCACTGCCCTCTGGGGCAGAGCATTCCACACAGCCACCACTCTCTGGGTGAAGAAGTTTCTCCTCATCTCTGTCCTAAATGGTCTACCCCGTATTTTTAAGCTGTGTCCTCTGGTTCGGCACTCACCCATCAGTGGAAACATGTTTCCTGCTGCCAGAGTGTCCAATCCTTTCAGAATCTTATATGTCTCAATCAGATCCCCTCTCAGCCTTCTAAACTCAAGGGTATACAAGCCCAGTCGTTTCAATCTTTCAGTGTAAGGTAATCCCTCCATTCCAGGAATTGACCTCCCTCCCTCAATAGCCAGAATGTCTTTCCTCAAATTTGGAGACAAGAGCTGCACACAGTACTCCAGGTGTGGTCTCACCAGGGCCCTGTACAGCTGCAGAAGAACCTCTTTGCTTCTATACTCAATCCCTCTTGTTATGAAGGCCAGCATGCTACTAGCCTTCTTCACTACCTGCTGTACCTGCATGCTTGCCTTCATTGACTGGTGTACAAGAACACCCAGATCTCTCTGTACTGCCCCTTTACCTAAATTAATTCCATTGAGGTAGTAATCTGCCTTCCTGTTCTTGCCACCAAAGTGGATAACCATACATTTATCCACATTAAACTGCATCTGCCATGCATCTGTCCACTCACCTAACTTGTCCAGGTCACCCTGTAATCTCCTAACATCCTCATCACATTTCACCCTGCCACCCAGCTTTGTATCATTAAAGACAATAGACAAAATTGTCTATTGCTGTCTAATGCTGCTGTCTTAATGCAGCAGCATTAAGTGTGTACAAACACAGAGTGTGTAACCCAGAGGGACAGGTCATGAGCTGGGTGTGTTTCCCTGAGCACAGTGTTCTTGCAGCAGCATTGAGTGTGTACAAACATGGAGTGAGCACCCCAGCTTTGTACGCCTGTTATCTTGTTCCAATGTAAACTATGGTGCTTAATGCTTTCCTTGTGTCTTGTAGCTTTAAGTCGGATGGAGAGTTAGTAATTGAGAAAATAACTGAATTATTCTAATTCCGCTTCTGCATATATTAACAGAAAAACAGAAGGTATTGATACTGTGTGACTGCATCACCTAACTCATGAGTTAGTGAGAATGAAAATGTAATCGCTGAAAGTCACACTCAAAGCCATTTTGGGGGGAAAATGGCTGTTTACATAATATAAACAACAGGTTGTGTGCAATTATCTGACAAAGCTCTAGTTGTAAAATGTAATATACTGGAACCGTCACTTCTGATGGGCTCAATAAATTGAAACATAGAATGCAAAAGCAAAGCTTTTCTGCCAGTTATATAAAACCGATTGGCATTATTATTGCTGCATGACTACTGTTTCCAATGCCACATATCGGAAGTGTGTAAGGTTTTGTAATGTCAAATACATGGGGAAAGATTGTGAAGAGTGGGGTGGGTGGTAGGATTCCTTGGTCCTCTTGTTGAATGACCTCTTCCTATGCTGCATTATTCTGTTCTCTAGGACTGAAATGTGTGGGGGTGTTTAACACAACCTGTGAAGGTTAGAAATAGACACAGGATAAGGGGTTTTGAAACAGGAGAACCTCCAGGACCTATACTTTATCATAGAACAAAGAACATTACATCACAGTACAAACCCTTCAGCCCACTATGTTGAGCCACCCTGTGAAACCACTCTGAAGCCCATCGATCCTACACTCTTCTATTCTCATCCAAATGGCTATTTGATGACCATTTAAATGCCCTTAAAGTTGGCGAATCTGCTATTGTTGCAGACAGAATGTTCCATACCCCTACTACTGTGAGTAAAGAAACTACTTCTGACACCTGTCCTGTATTTATCACCTCTCAATTTAAAGCTGTCCCCTTGTACTAGCCATCACCATCCAAGTAAAAAAGCTCTCAATGTCCACTTTATCTCATCCTCTGATCATCTTATGTCTCAATTAAGTCACCACTCAACTTCCTTCTCTCAAATGGAAACAGCCTCAAGTCCTTCAGCCTTTCCTCATAAGACCTTCCCTCCATACTGCACAACATCCTAGTAAATCTCCTCTGAACCCTTTCCAATGGATCCTTCCTAGGATGCAGTGACCAGAATTGTACGCAGTACTCCAAGCGTGGCCACACCAGAGTTTTGTACAGCTGCAACATGACCTCATGACTCTGAAACTCAATCCTTCTACTAGTAAAAGCTAACACACCATGCATCTTCTGAACAACCCTACTAACCTGGGTGGCAACTTTCAGGGATCAATGTACATGGACACCTGAGTTCTGTCTGCTCATCTACGCTACCAAGAATCTTACCATTAGCCCAGTACTCTAAATTCCTGTTGCTCCTTCCAGAGTGAATCACCTTTCACTTGTCCGCATTAAACTCCATTTGCCTCTCAATTTAAAGCTGTCCCCTTGAGCTAGCCATCACCATCCAAGGAAAAAATGCCCAGCTCTACAGCTTATCTGTGTCCCTCTGTAACCTGCAACATCCTTGGGCACTATCCACAACTCCTCTAACCTTAGGGTGATCTGTAAATTTGCTAACCCATCCTTCTATGCCCTCATCCAGTCATTAATAAAAATGACAAACAGCAGTGGCCCCAAAACAAATCCTTGCAATACACCACTAGGACCTGAGCTCCAGGCTGAACATTTCCCATCAAACACCACCCTCTGTCATTCTTTCAGCTAGCCAATTTCTGATCCAAATCGCCAAATCACCCTCAATACCAGGCCTCTGTATTTTCTGCAATAGCCTACTGTGGGGAGCCTTATCAGACACCTTACTGAAATCCATCGACATCACATCAACCACTTTACCCTCATCCACCTGTAATCATCCTGACCTTGCCTCTAAATATCTGTTCCCAATCTTCTTGAAGGGAAATAACCCCAGCTTCTCCAATCTGTCTATGGAATGAAGTCCCTCATTTGTGGAACCAATTCTTTTGTTTGCACTTTCTCTAAAATCTTCATATTCTGTCTAACATACTGAATTTGATACTCGTTTGAGGCAGAGCCTCTGCTTTGGAAAGGTCCACCATAATTTCATTGCTTTTATACAGTTTCCTTCTGTCTATAAAGCTTAGTTGGGATTCCTACTTAACTACTTCCTTAACCTGCCTTGCTACCATCTAGGACTTGTGCACATGTACCCCCAGGTCCTGCTGTTCCTACATATCCTTTAGAGTTGTATTCTTAAATTTATTGTCTCATCCCATTTTCAGTACTCATCTGCATCCTGTGCCATGAGAACCCCCCACCGCCCATTCCATTTCACCAACCTGTTCATGCCTTCTTGAAGTCTATCACTGTCCTCCTCATGGTACACAATGCTGCCATGTTTTGTGTCTTTTGCTCATTTTGAAGTTGTATCCCATACACAAGCAAGGTATTAATATATATCAAGGAAGGCAAGGATCCTTATTGGAGTTGGGTTTGGATAGGGATCTTTTGGTAAAGTCCAGTTTCATTTTAAATTCACAACAACAAATTAACAACGTCAAAGAAGCCACTAGAAGTGTTCATGACTTTCCAGGATTTGCAACCAGTGATGTGGAGATGACCTGCCATGTCTCCTTTCAGTCAAACACAAACTAAACTTATCAAATTAATACTTAAAATAAGCACGATGTTCAAAACTCATAATCTGTCACTTCATCTCAACCTTGTTGATTTATTCTATCTCTTTGCCTTGGATCCTTTCCTCAATATTTACTGATTGCCCTTGATCTGAGTTTCTTCAGGTTCTACAGCTTCTTCCTTCTCTCTGTGTCCTGTCTCACTTCTTTCAATTTCAGTCTGCACTGAGATGCTCCCCTCAGCTCTTCCTCCCCTGGGGCTTGATATTCTCTTGTACTTTATATTCCAATCTTTCAATTCCTTCTATTTCCCAGAATCATCTAATACAATGCACAGTAATGGACATCAAATTTTGTTTCAGTCCAAAGCAAGAGTTTTGCTGTGACCTTACTGATGTTGCCTGTACTTATTGCCGGTGAGACATTAGCAGGCAGTCCTGGCATCATTAAATTGGGAGGATATCTGCCATACTACGGTGGAAGGATATCTGCAGTGAGTGTTGTGCTGTGGTCATTTTCTAGCAGATCGACATTACATTTGCAGCTTTGCACTAACAACAAATGATGTGCAGTGATTATTTGCCTTCATGCTTAGAATTAAGGCAACGTGTATGAGTGTGATGTAATGCTAGTGTTTGATGAAATAACAAACATTTTTTTCCACCTTTATTTCTTTAAAGACTATGAGCCTAGTGTCTGGATTTGCCCCTTTGATTACAGCTGGAATCTTTGGAGCTACGCTTTCCTCTGCACTTGCCTGCCTTGTGTCTGCCCCCAAAGTCTTCCAGGTATTGAATGTTTCTTCAGCTTCCCAACTGCTGTAATTAACTTTTCTGTAATGTTTCCCAGTAATGTTATTCACTTTGAATTGTGGAACCGGTGAAAGTTAGTCCTGGAATATTAAGCATTTTTTCTCTAAACAGAGTTCCCTCTCCAAATATTAACTGGTAACTTCTCTGTTCTGATTTGCACACTTAATCAATCAGTGTCTTCAGTTTCTGTAATTGAGTGGGAAGTATGTAAATGAAGTTAATCTGGTTTTACCTCAATACTTGTGGGCAATCATTTGGTCTGTACTCTGTTAACCAATCTAAAATTAACAGTGTGGTGTACAGAAGTCTGGAAATTCTTACATTATATCAAAGTCCTGACAGCTGAAACATTATTCGTCTATTATAAACACATTGAGATGTTTTACTTTGTTACAGAAATGATATAAATGCAAATTGCTATTGTTATAATGCGTAGGGTAACGCTATCTAGTGACAAACTGGATCAGTCAACAAAAAACGTCTAATGAGCTACTGCTTCTCATAACATCCATGAAACCAATAGAATTCAGAATAAAGAAACATTGGAGCAGAATCCCAGCTTGACCAGGAGAAGGAAACAGTGAAACAGCTGTTCGTCATACACTCCTCTTGATTTTCCTTCCCATTTAGAAAATAAGACTGGGAGGAATGTAAGACAGGCTTCCAGTTCACTAGTGTCCATTCCACACTATAGTCCATGACCAATTTCATTCCCATTTGTTTTTTGCAGCCTCTCCCATACTCTGTATTCTTAATTTTGTTTTCTTCAGAACATCATAAAACATCCATTTTACATGCTTTGACTTAAGTCTCACGCACACAAACTTTGACTTGTTGGTGCAAAACCTTTTGAGTCTGATGCAGTCTGTGCTGAATTGGCTTCTGATAGACAAAGGAACAGGCCATCCTTCAATAAAAGACATTGTAGAATCCTTCAATATGAAGCTCTATAACATATATGTTTAAGGAAAAGCAAATAACTTAACCTCCAGTTCAGACTCCAAACCATGATATTTATAACAATTAGTTTGTGCTTTTACTTCATCCACTGAGATGCTAAGCTTGAAATTCAATTAGTTCTATATTGTTTAATTTTTCTATGTAGCGATTAGTGATCATCATGGGGTGAAGATTCCTGCAGTATAAAATGTGTCAATAGTACCAATGTTCCAAGTTATTTGTTGCCTAAATATAGATGGTTCAACGGAACCAATATTTTTTTCACCGTTTTCACAACAGCGTCTGTGCCAGGACAATCTGTATCCTGGTATTGGTTTCTTTGCGAAGGGTTACGGGAAGAACAACGAGCCCATTTACAGTTACCTCCTCACTTATGCCATCGCTATTGGTTTCATTCTCATAGGTAAGTAACTCCAAATATCTGTCTTGTCCTTTGGTAAGATCGAAAATTCAATCTGACTAAGTTATATGTAGAATGGCCAAGTGTGGCAAGGTGTTTTCGATCCAACATATTAGAAGTGAATAAGGAATCCTAGATTATTTAGCTTTGAAGAAAAATATCTGATAACATGCAGTACTTTATATTTAAAAAAAGGAATGCTTTTCTTTAACTTACTGATAATTATGAAGTAGTTTTCATGGCATTTAAGCTGTTATTTCTATAAAGTGTGTAAAGCATTCTAGAAGACCAATTGCTATGAATAATAGCTACAGGGCTGCATGTCAGTATCTTCTTTTCAAGCTGTTATTTAGAGTCATAGAGATGTACAGCATGGAAACAGACCCTTTGGTCCAACCCATCCATGCCGACCAGATATCCCAACTCAATCTAGTACCACCTGCCAGCACCTGGCCCACATTCCTCCAAACCCTTCCTATTCATATACCCATCCGGATGTCTTTTAAATGTTGCAATCGCACTAGCCTCCCCCACGTCCTCTGGCAGCTCATTCCATACACGTACCACCCTCTGCATGAAAATGTTGCCGCTTAGGTCTCTTTTGTATCTTTATCCTCTCACCCTAAACCTATGCCCTCTAGTTCTGGACTGCCCGCCCCAGGGAAAAGACGTTGCCTATTTATCCTATCCATGCCCTTCATGATTTTATAAACCTCTATAAGGTCACACCTCAGCCTCTGACGATCCAGGAAAAATATCCCTAGCCTATTCAACCTCTCGCTATAGCTCAAATCCTCCAAACCTGGCAACATCCTTGTAAATCTTTTCTGAACCCTTTCACGTTTCACAATATCTTTCCGATAGCAAGGAGACCAGAATTGCATGCAATATTCCAACAGTGGCCTAACCAATATCCTGTACAGCCGCAACATGACCTCCCAACTCCTGTACTCAATACTCTGATCAATAAAGCAAAGCATACCAAACGGCACCTTCACTATCCTATCTACCTGCGACTCCACTTTCAAGGAGCTATGAACCTGCACTCCAAGGTCTCTTTGTTCAGCAACACTCCCTAGGACCTTACCATTAAGTGTATAAGTCCTGCTAAGATTTGCTTTTCCAAAATGCAGTACCTCACACTGATCTGAATTAAACTCCATCTGCCACTTCTCAGTCCATTGGCCCATCTGGTCAAGACCCTGTTGTAATCGGAGGTAACCCTCTTCACTGTCCACTACACCTCCAATTTTGGACTCCACTTTCAAGGAGCTATGAACGTGCACTCAAAGGTCTCTTTGTTCAGCAAAACCCCGTTGGACCTTTCCATTTAAGTGTGTAAATCCTGCTAAGATTTGTTGCATTGGTCTTCAAATCCGTAAAAGTTCCACAAGAGAGACTATTACAGTAGAAATTTTAAAATAGCATTGTCCAACCTGCTGAGGGGTTCTATCCAAACTGCCAAGCTGCTGTTCACAATACAGCTACAGGTAACTGGAGAATGTTGTATGGAGCTGCCCCTTTGATAGAGGCCATCTCTATCCTGCATTTGTGCCCTATGTAGTGAATGTGCCAGAGGAATAATCTGTGATCGGTGGAGCAACACAACACGAATAGTTTGGAGCCACTTATGGTGAATCTGCAGGGAGGGGAACTGGGAAGGTTTCAGAGAGACCCTGGCTTGGGAAAGAGGCAGGTGGCCTGGATGTGACGGGGAAGCAAGGAGGAACAGTGGTTGCTGCAACAACACAGCTCAGGACAATTGGTGGGTTGGACTGGGAGGGAGGAATTATGTGTTGCCACCTTCAGAGCTACTCGTGAGTGTTATTAACCCAAACCTCCCAGACCTCGGCTGGCAGTGCTGTGTGTCTGTTTTATGGAGGTGGGTGAGATAGTGGGATTGAGCTGGACACAGACCTACCTTCCCCAAAGCATCGATCCACAAAGCAAGCTGGAAGACAGGGAAAATCCAGGCTTCAAAGGAACCCACTTTCACGTTCCACTTTCTTGAGAATTCTACCAAAGCCATCTCGCAGGCAAATGCAAGGTTACTTACTCCTTAGCATGCCCCTCGCCCCCACACCATCGTCTGGAGCTTTTTATTTAGTTAGCTCTGCTGCTTGACCCTTTTTAATGGTTATTTTTATTAATTACTCTGCAAAACAATCAATTTTTGATTCAAGCTCACTGGTGTAGCAAACCTTCCCTGTGTGAAATTTTCTCACTGGCCCCTCAAGTGAGGGAAAGACTTGATATGTGGCCCCTTGATGTGAAAAAGTCGGACAACCCTGTTTTAACAGAACAATGTTTTGGAGAGAAATTCCTGAAGAGACATACCACCGATTCCTTCAAAGTCCTGAGATGCATCAATTCAACTGTGTTTGAGGGCATTATATGATGCCTTTACATATTGCACAATGGTCAACAATGAAATCTAACATCACCTTTAACCTGTATGGTTCTGTTTTTTTACAAACAGCGGAACTGAATATGATTGCTCCAATCATCTCCAACTTCTTCCTGTGCTCATATGCACTCATCAATTTTAGCTGCTTCCATGCTTCACTTACCAATTCTCCAGGCAAGTTTTTCACTTTTTATTTCTCAAGAAGTTTGCATGTGGATTTTGTCATTATTGCTGATATCAAGTACAAATAGATATCAGGGCCAAAAATCTGTTGGAGACCAGAGGTAGGCAGTGTGCACTTATACATTCACTCCTGTCCTTCACTAGACTGTGCTTTCTTATGTATTATTCTGGTCCTCATGAACTTTTAGCACCAAAGGCATCTGGTTCCTTGATGTGACTGTGATTGAGCCAAAGCGTTTTTGGGTTCAGAAGCGCTAAGTCTTTCTGGGAGTCGAGAGAAAATACACCTTTTCAATATACATTACAGGTTGTTCTGCTATAATGCAACAGTTATGTTCCTCTGCAACCCTGTGTTTCATAGAATTTTGCATGGAAAACCCACTATAACCGCTCAACAGAAAATTCACATTATGTAAACAACATCCACAATTCATCATTCGTGTTATAGCCAATTCATGCTGATGAAATGTGTGTTACAGCAGAAAGACATGTAAAATAAACCAAATATTTGAAGGAAAAGTATATTTTTTTTGAGAACATTTCACAAAATAGCAGTTAAAATAGAGAGTGAGAGCTTCAGAAACACAGTATTCTGACAGTGACCTGACTCTTCTGTCAGTGGATTATAATAGTTCCTGTAGGTGAGCTTTGCCCTCAATGAACTGCGAGGTGTAATTTTACCGTGAAGTCTCCTTTATAATATAATCCATGCACACTGCCAGTGCTGTTTATTTTATTGTACTATGTAGACATTGTTGAAGTTGAATGCAACTGTTCATAATCTTGTTTCTCTTGAATATGAGGTGACCTGAATAGAGTCTACAAAATTATAACAGTCATAGTTAGTCGATAGTCAGAGGCCTTTTCCCAGGGTGGAAAAGCTAACCACAAGAGGGCACAAGTTCATGGTGAGAGGGGGAGAGTTCAAGGGACAGGTGCAGGGAAAACATTTCATTCGGGGTGGAAGGTGCCTGGACCACACTGCCAATGAAGATGGTGGAAGTAGGCACATTAGCAACATTGAAGGTGAATCTTGATGGACACATGAATGGGAGGTGAACCGAGGGATAGAAAGCACATTTGGGCAATAAGAAGTGGGTCCAAATAAGGATTTGGAATTGGTGTAGCCTTGGTGGGCCAAAGAGCCTGTTCCTTTGATTTATTGTATTATATTGTATTGTATAATATATATCTGCTATACATTGGGAATGTCCCTGTGGGCTTCGGTCAGAGCACCAACAACACAATAGAGAAGTGTATATGTTTCACTAAAATTCTGGTCCTAAAGCGTAGCCATACTGACAACGTCCACAGAGTATCAGAGACTGGATATCACTCATATCACTTTTAAATTTTGCTTTATGTTTTAAAAAGGTTGGCGACCTTCATTCAGATATTACAACAAGTGGGCCTCCCTGTTTTGTGCAGTAGTTTCTGTGGTTATCATGTTTTTACTGATGTGGTGGGCAGCCCTCGTAGCTATTGGTATTGTTGCCTTCCTCCTGGCATATGCCTTGTACAAAAAGCCTGGTAAGTGACAGGAAAGCTGCTACTGTACATATTATGAGTGCATTCTGTTTTTCACCAAAAGTTACAGCAGAGAGATACTAATGATGGGTTCACTGGTTTGACTATACTCTTAAGTCTGACACAGCTTTTTTTTAGATTAGATTAGACTTACAGTGTGGAAACAGGCCCTTCGGCCCAACAAGTCCACACCGACCCGCCGAAGCGCAACCCACCCATACCCCTACATTTACCCCTTACCTAACACTACGGGCAATTTAGCTTGGCCAATTCACCTGGCCTGCACATCTTTGTGACTGTGGGAGGAAACCGGAGCACCCGGAGGAAACCCACGCAGACACGGGGAGAACGTGCAAACTCCACACAGTCAGTCGCCTGAGTCGGGAATTGAACCCGGGTCTACAGGCGCTGTGAGGCAGCAGTGCTAACCACTGGGCCACCGTGCCGCCCAGCTTGTTGATTATAGTCGAAGAGACTGCCGCTGGAAAAGCACAGCCGGTCAGGCAGCATCCAAGAAGCAGGAGAATCGACAGTTCGGGCATAAACTCTTCATCAGGAATCAGATGCTCGAAACGTCATATCTCCTGCTCCTCGGATGCTGCCTGACCGGCTGTGCTTTTCCAGCATCACACTCTTGACTCTGATTTCCAGCATCTGCAGTCCTCACTTTCCCTTTTGTTGATTATAGTACTGGTTAATCATCTTTGTGGTTGGTGGAAGATGTTTAAATAAAATCACACTGTGCTTTTAAATGAAGATTTAACGTGTTTGGAATTGTAGCCACCATTTGGCCCTGTTAGTGCATCTAAATGGTTGCTGTTATCGTATGAACCTAGGCAGCAAGGGTCATCAAGTTAATCAAGTGTGGCAGGTATCGAAGTTGACTATAATTGTTTTACTGCCCAATATGCAGGTGTACATATTTTATCAAATGTCACTAAGCTGCATTCAGGAGCAGGAGCCATCACCCCTCCTTGCCTCAGGAATACCTAGGTCTGTCATAGTCAACAAGGTTGTTGCCATACTGTGCCAGTCTATATGGTTTGAAGACCAAAGTGATTGCTACGGTTTGCCTGCATATAAAGGCCATTGTCTGAGGCTTTTCAACCTTCCTTTACAATGGGACTGGTAACTTTGAGACCCCCTCAAGCTTTACACTTGTCGCTGAATACTTTTTGTGAATGTTACTGGATTGAGTCACTTCATAGTGCAGTATGTTCAATGGAGAAAGGCTGTATTTTCGTTCTGTTTCCAGAATGTCCATTGTTTTTTAATGTATTTTGCAATTCACTTCAGAACCCTTTGAGAAAATGTTTGAGATGTACAATGAACCACAATGATTATACACAAGTTTTTTACTTACCATCTGAATGATATACTCATTGCAGTTCCTGAGCCGGTGGTGAATTCTGTTTAAGTATTTATTTTAGTGTGTGATTAAATGTGATGTGCAGTGCCATTTTAACTGCAATAGCTCCAAATGATTGACAGTATTTTTGTTTTTGTAAACCGAGGAATTCAATCCCTAGTGTGATGCAGAAATGTTCAAATAAATAATGTACGTGATTCTGAATGTCAATATTTTCCCCTTTTAGCTGTAAATTGGGGGTCGTCTGTTCAAGCTGGTTCCTATAATATGGCCTTGTCCTATTCTGTGGGACTTAATGAAGTGGAAGATCACATTAAAAATTACAGGTAATTATGGGTAACCAAGCAATTTACAACAAGTGGCCACAGTGCTCAACTTTCATTCAAGAATCATTTATTCTTTACAAGAGAGTAACCAATTTATTTATATGACAATATTAAATTGTTGAAAGCATAGAAGGTTCTGCCTCTTGAGTTTGACTGCTACCCCAAATTAAAGTTCAAATGTATTGTCGTAGCTTCAAACCCTGGTCTTTTCTGGTGAATCGGTTGAGTATATTTATTTCTGTACACAGACAAAGTCGTTCATATATCTCACTCCTAGCCATCATTTGGTATATTAGATCATCATGGTCATTAGTAGATCCCAGCAGTATCCTGAGGTAATAACAAATGAAAGTTTAATCTCCTAGACACTAAGCAACTGTGAAGAACAATCCTCGGTACAGTTTTTTAAAAAAGTCTTTATCGTTTGTTGATTAATTTTGAAAATATTGTAATGGAGGCAGGGTACAATTAATGTTTGACATTATCGAATTCAAATAAAATGGCTGCTGACATATTATCTAATCGTAAACTATTACTCTAATTTGTTTAATGCTGTAGCATTTGTCATAATCCTGTTCGACATCCTACAGTCTTTTGTTGAATATGACTGTTTTAAATTTGTTGTGTATCCATTGACAAGTATTAGTTCATGTCCATTATTTTAGGCCGATCGACCCCACCTTTCTAAGCTTGACAATGCCACAGTTAGACAATGCTGTTTCTCTTAACACAAATCTTTACTTTATTTTCCAGGCCTCAGTGCTTGGTTCTTACTGGTCCTCCCAACTTCCGTCCAGCACTGGTAGATTTTGTGGGGACTGTCACCAAAAACCACAGTCTGATGGTGTGCGGGAATGTGCTGATTGTGAGTGTGATTGAAACTTTAGATTTGGAGTTAATTTTCCAGAAATATCTGAAGCAGTGACCTTGCTTTTTTTTTAAGAAAAGCTATTTTTGGGCATTTTATCATCTTCTATGCACTTTTCTGCACGCTTTCTTCATAATTTATTATGCTTTTAAAAATATCTGTAATAGATACATGCATGCACAGAATTTGAAAACAATGGCTGATCTTAAATGGTATTTTCTTCTGATAAACATGTAATTGTTTGTGCAGTTTTCAGCTGCTCTTGCCCTGTGCAGCTTCTATGTGAGTTATGGATTGTCCAAACTAGGAGATTGGTTTTTTTTGGGAGGTTTTAAATTCTAGTTAACACTGCTTTACAGATTGCTGGCAGTGAATGTGAAATGGACTCATCTGGAGGGAGGAGGGATGAGAGGATATGGTTGGGATAGGGTGTCTGGAATTTCTGCGAGATCTAAACTGATGGCAAATGGGAAATTTCCACTTGATATCAGACTGTCAGTCTCACTGTCTCTGTGTGTGTGTGTGTGTGTGTGTGTGTGTCTCTCTCTCTCTCTCTCTCTTTCTCTCCCTCTGTTTTTCTGCGACTCTCTTTCTCTCTGTCTCTCTCTCTCTCTCTCTCCCTCTCCCTCTGTCTGTCTGTCTCTCTCTCCCTCTGTCTCTCTCTCTCTCTATCTCTCCTATCTGTCTGCCTCTCTTTCCCTCCCTCGCTCTGTCTCTGTCTCCCCCTCGCGCTCTGTCCCTCCCCCTCGCACGCGCTCTCGCTCTCTCTCTCTCTCTCTGTTGTCTGTTTCTCTCTGCCTCTCTCTCTATCTGTCTCTGTTTCCCCCTCTCTGTCATCACCCCCGCCCGTCTGTCTCTTCTGTCTGTCTCTCCCTGTGTCAGTCGGTGTCTGTCTGTCTCTCTCTCTCGCTTTCTCTGCCTGTCTCTCTCTCGCACTCTCTCTCGCTCGCTCGCTCTCTCTCTCTCTCTCTCTCTCTCTCGCACTCTCTCTCTCTCCCCCCTTTCTGTCTTTGTCTGTGTCTCTGTCTGCCTCTGCCTCTCTCCTCCGCCTCCTCCTCCTCCTCTGTGTGTGTGTCTCTCTCTCTGTGTCTGTGTGTGAGTGTGTCTCTTCCCCCTCCCCACCCCCATCTCTCCCCCCCCCCCCCCCCCCCCCCCCCCCCCCCTGTCCTGGTCTCTCTGGCTGCCTCTCTCTGTCAGTGTGTCTCTCTCTGTCTGACTATGGATTCAAGCCACACATTGAGTGACTGTGTTTTTGGAGGCTGCGGGTAGCGGTAATGTTACTTGCCTCATGATCCAGAATGCCAGGCCAGTGTTCTAGGGCACATGGGTTTGAAATCTCTCATTGGTTTGCAGAGTTTTACATCACTTTAACAGGCCCATCATGTCTGTGCCCATTATTGAGCACCTACCTACACTAGTCCCACTTTCCTGCACTTGCCTTGCAGCCTATGGCATTCCACTGTTCACAGCAATACGTCTGAAATATTCTGAGGATTCCCACACTTACCTCTCTTTCAGGCAGCAAGTTGCAGATCCCCACCTACTTCTGGTGAATATTTTTTCTTCAAATCAACTCCTGTTCCTTAGCTTCAATCAATAGTCCTGGTTATCGATGATACTCATCATTTGTACGCTCTCACCAGATCCCATCTCAGCCTTCCATGCTCCAGGACAAACAGTCCCAACCTAACTTGTCCTCCTTCGTAGCTGAAATATTCCAGCCTAGGCTATATCCTGGTGAACCTCCTCTGCACCCTGTCAAGTGCAAGATTATACTTCATTGAATGGGGCAACAAGAACTGCACATGATACACCAGTTGTGGTCTAACATTTTTTTTAACTTCCTTGCTATTATATTCAACACCGCAACTCATAAAGGCAAGTATCCCATATTTCCTGCTTAGCCACCATGTCTCCTTGTCCTGCTGCCTTCACAGGTCAGTAAGACGTGCGTACCATGATCCCTTTGGTCCTGTATTTCTGAGGGTCCTACCATTCTCCCTTGCCTGGTTAACCCTCCCATAATACATCACCTGTCACTTTCCAGGGTCAGAAACTACTTGCCACTATTCTGTCATTCTGACCAGCGAGTCGACATTGTCCTACAGTCTAAAGCTACCTCCATGCTATTTTCAGCAGTGGCGATGTTTACATCATCTGCAAATTTACTAACCACACCCCCTTTCATTCATATCTGGGCAGGTGGTCAATTGTGGGGCTCTTGTGTTAGTAGTGTCCCTACTTCTGGGCCAGCAGGTCTGGATTCAAAACTTATCTGTCAAGGAGGTGTCTCACAAATATGCCCAAGCAGTTTGATTTAAAAAAAAAAGTGGAGTCGAAATGAAACTGTTTGCAGATCCCTAAATGTGCGAAACCTTTCTGAGCTGTTTCAATATGTTTGTGTAACCTGGGAAACTCACTTATACACCAGACTTGCTTTATTTAATCTGCTGAGTCATTGGAACTGCAAAGGATTAATACGCCCAGTAGCAACATGTTTCATATCTAATTATGGTGCCCTCTGTTGAACTGAAGGGTTCACATAAAGGAAAGGCAACTGGAGTAACCTCAGATGGACACACCGAGTGGCTGACAAAGAGGAAGATCAAGTCCTTTTATGCAGACGTGGCTGCAGATGATTTACGGAGTGGAACACAAATGCTAATGCAGGTACATGTGGGAGGCGAACCCTTGAAAAGCGCAGAGCATGTGGGGAATGGGATAAAGATCAAAATGATTCCTTTCAAGAGCAAATCTAAACAGAAAGCCAGAGTGCCTGGCGTATAGGTATTTAATGAGCAAGGAAGAGACATAGTTAAGAAAGAACAGTTGGGTCTCACGAGTTCCCATAAAATTCTGACCTCGCCATGGTTTTACAGTTGATGCACGTGCTCTTGTCCCAGTGGAACCTATTAAATCACCCAAGAGGGTCTCTTCCTGCCCAGCTTCAGTTTTCAGGCTGGCAGAGGTCAGGGACAGGCACTGCCTGGTATGTTTGCCTGCTTTGCTTTGAGCCATAATGGGCACATGCCTTCCCCACAGGTCTCCTGTGCCAATCACAGGTACCCCCGTATAACCCCAGGAAAACCAATCCACTCCAAGATGGAGTGGTACCAGCAGCTCCCCCACCTCTCACTGCCCAAATAAAAAAACACCAAAGTCTGTCTTCCATCTGAACTTTAGAACTTTGGCCCCATCTCTTGGCATCTTGCTCTGGCCCCTTTAGGAGCTCCAGTACTTGTTTTGCATCCAGATCCTGTCTCCTCTTCACAGGCACTGGATGTAGTCCCAGCAGTGATGACCAGGCTCCTGAGATAGGGACCTCATCCCAAGAGAGGGACAAGAGTTCCACATCCAGTCAACAAAGTAATAATAAATTAAAAATAAATAATTAAGTTAAAAGCACTTGTAAAGTGGAGATAAGACTCAATGATGATACTTCACCTGCTGCATGATGGTCCCCCACCTTAATGCTTTGCTACATTCCCAAGCTATTACACGGGACTCTCAGTGGAGTTCTGAAACATTCTTCAGTTGGCAAATGGCAGAATGTGACCGAAGGCTGAGGAAAAAGGAAGTCAACAACACTATTCTGCACTCTGTACATACCTTGCCATTGCAAACTGCAGAATGATGCAGCTGTTTAATTGTATAATTGTATATAAAAACGGATACCCGCGCAACTTTATCAACAGATGCCTAAGAGATAGACCACGGAACGAGGACATGCCACAACCAAAAGGACTAGCCACACTACCATACATCAGGAGCGTTTCAGAACTGACAGCCAGACTACTGCGACCCTTAGGACTCATAACGGCACACAAACCAACAGTCACGCTCAGACAACAACTTACTAGAACAAAGGAGCCAATACCCAACATGAGCAAAACTAATGTAGTTTACAAAATACCATGCAAGGACTGCACTAAACACTATATAGGAACAGACAGGAAGACAGCTAACAATCCGCATACATGAACATCAACTAGCCACGAAACGACACGACCAGCTATCCCTAGTAGCCACACACTCAGACAACAAGCAACATGAATTCGACTGGGAAAACACCACTATCATAGAGCAAGCCAGACAGAGAACAGCCAGGGAATTCCTAGAGGCATGGCATTCATCCACAAACTCCATCAACAAACACATCGACCTGGACCCAACATACCAACCACTACAGCGGACAGCTGAAACTGACACCCGGAAGCAGCAAGGACAGACCACTATAAATACCGGAAGAAACATCAAAGAAGCGCTTCGCAGGAGGCTCCACAGCACTGATGATGTCTCCTAGCCAGGGGACGAAACGTTTGCAACAAAAACTTTCAGCTCGGCGAACAGAACCACAACAATAATTCTGGAATTAAGGGTAAAAAGATGACCATGAATCCTTTGGTGATTGTCAGGAAAAACCCGTCTGGTTCACTAATGTCCTTTAGGGAAGGAAACTGCCATCCTTATCTGGTTGGGACTACATGTAACTCCTGATCCACAGCAATTGTCTGGGCCATTAGGGATGGGTAATAAATGCTGGCCTAGCCAGAGGTGCCCATATCCTGGGAATGAATTGGGAAAAAAAGTTTTTGTATCTTGTTTATGTGAAGGTTACAATGGCGCCTTCTGTGGAAAAGTAGAGTATCTCTGACAGCAACAATTTTATTCCTTCACGCAACTTGAGAATCACGAGTCAGCTAGCATTTGGTCAATGACGCAGTGATGGTGTTTCTGAATGAGTAAACTGGAGGCTAATACTCTGGCGACAGAAGTTCAAATCCTGCCATGGCAGCTTGTGGAATTTAGATTTAATTAATTAATTGATCTGGAATTAAAACCTAGTCTCAGTAATGGTCACTGCAAAATGTTTGGATTATCATAAAAACCCATCTGGTTTAGTCATGTCCTTTTGAGATGTCAACTTTGCCCAGCCTGGTCTTCATGTGACTCCAGACCTGCAACGGTGTGATTTGATTCATAACTGCTTTCTGTAATGGCTTGGCAAGTCGATGCAAGTTGTGTCAAACTGCTAATGAAAAGTCAAGCTTCCATGTTTGTGCATTTAACTGCATGTGTACACATATGAGTTTTACCCATTCCTTCCTGAGAGTATTGACACCACGATTGCCACAGGACGTTGTGTTCTCTTTGTTTAAATTAACTCCTGATCTCCACCACCCCCCCACCCCCACCCCTCCGAGCCACCATGTAAAATTGTTGATATATATTAAAAGGAATCATATTACATGTTTAATAGGCTGTAGGTCTTGGGAGGATGAAGCCCAACGTGCTTATGATGGGATTTAAAAGCAACTGGCAATCTGATCAGCCACAGATTGTGGATAACTACATTGGTATTATCTAGTGAGTATCTAATTACTATATCAATTATTGTGCAAAAAGCAAATCACTTTAAAAGGAGAGGTAATGTGAGATTTTAAATAATGTGGACGATGAGAGTTTGTCTCAAGATATTTTCTACGTATTGTAGTGTTTTTGTGAGTTTAGTCACATTCTGGTATGTAGGTTGTTATATTTTTGGTTTTCCAGGCTAGATTACAGATTGGACATGAACTGAAATTTAGATCTTTGCTAACCACTTATTGTAGGAGGATGTAAGTCTAACATCGAATGCTGAATTGTGGTAAATGCTTGCTGGAGAATATGAGACATACACACCATTGTCTCTTGTCACTTAACACGACTATCAGCAGGACAAAACTAACATCACCATTTTTAAGACAGTATCTGCTCATGTAGGGGGAGCTGGATTCTTCTTCAGTGGCCTCTGTACAGGGAAAGGTGGAAACTGATGTTTGTGGTTTATAGATTTTCAATAAAATCCTTATAACTCTCGAAGTTATTTTGTGCCTAGATCAACATGTGAAAATCGATCTGTTTAACAAGGGATACAATCAAATGTCTCTGCTTAAAGGTTCTGCACCACCAATAGTTAACAAAGTGATAGGATTCTGTGTTGGTAATTTGAATTAATGTCTGGTGCAATAGTTAACATTTGTATTTGAATTGTAGTGACTCTTTTGACTTGAATTATGGTGTATGTGTGATGAGAATGAAGCAGGGCTTCGATATTTCGAGAATGATGCAAGCACACGGTGAGTATGGGGCAGATATTTAAACTCCAATAATATACTCTGGGCCCAAAAGCTAGTACGTGTGGGTTGTGATGCTGTCAATTTCATTAATTTCTCAGCAATAAACACAGTATGGCCTCTGTGTGATGAAGCATAAGAAGTTGGATCCAAAGTAAATCATATGGCCTTGAGCTTGCTTCACCATTCTGTAAAATAATGTTGAAGCATCAGCCTGAGTAAACTTTCCCATGTGATCCATGTATCCCACCCAAACTGATATTAATCTCAGCCTTGAATGTACTCTGTGGTTGAGCATCCACAATTCTATGGGAGAGAGAATTCCAAATATTCACAACTTTCTATGAGCAGAAATAGCTCCTCATCTCATTGCTAAATAATTTATTGCTTAACCTGGTACCCAGGAGCTGTAACCTGTCAACATCTAACCTCCAGAGCCTTCTGGTCATTTTGAATGTCTCAGTGAGATCACCTCCCATTTTTGCTCAATTGCACAAATGATAGGGTTATTTTATTCAATCCCACCTCACAAGGCAACTCTTTCATCCCAGGCATAATGCCACCCTCTCGAAGGCCGGTATGTCCTCCTATCAGAATGGAAACTCAAACTGTACGTGGAAGTATGATCTCACCAAAGACCTGCATCACATTTTATCTATCCGTCTTTGTCTCCCCTTCCTGTATCGTGGTTACTCTTAGATCGCGGGTTTTCACTTTCTTGCTCCTTTTGGTCTGTGTTATCTCTGTTCTACCTCTCCACTCCATATTTCTCCCTTTTATCATTCTACTCCTCTAGGACCTCTCCCAGTTCTCTCCATTCGGTCTCTGACTGACTGACGGGTGCTTTCTTTATTTGCCCATGTGAATTTTTGATTCTCTTCTTCTGCCTCTGGCTTGATCCTTCCTTTCCTCAGTTCCATCAATCCTAATTCCAATCCATTTTGAAATTTCTGATTGCATTCTTCATTCAATATTCCAACTGTTTTATGATAACCTTCAACAGTCACTGTCACTGCAGGGCGCCTGTATTTGAGAGTTTCTTTAATTGTGCATGAAGGACCATTTCCCTACTTATGCCCACTATTTGTTGATTATCTTTTATTTACATTATTGAATTTATAGTTTTTTAAAAAAGAAACTAATAATAGATGGAATGAAAATGGAATTTGAAGTCTTGAATGATCACATATCATGTTTCTCAATACTGCTAAGGGTTGATGCTTCTCTGAATTTTTCTGTTATAAGATGAAAATATACTGTCTTTATTATTTCATTCTTGTATGTTCGCTACTATTAAAATCAAGGCTTAATGTGCTATCCTCAGGCTCTGAAATATCTTTCATAGATTACAATGTTATCGTTCGATCACCTTGCTTTCTTTCCTTATAGACTCTACAGATACACACATGTTAGTACTGCCAAATTTTACTTCTCTGCTCCTTCTTTTCTCTAACCTTGGTGGATCTGTCCTACACTGTATGCATCGGCCCTTCCTTCCTCCAAGTTTATGAATAAAAACACTTGGCTGTGGTGATGGTGCGGAAAGTGGCAGAAAAGGAGAATAATTGGCTCTCGAGACCGGAGCTTGGGGCATTGGGCTACATCAAGGCACAATAGCCGAAATCACGAGGAGTTGGGGGGTCCACTGCACTCTGGTCAGGAGCTAGGATTTTGTCCTTGCCCCTGCTGGAGAGACACTGGCCCCCTTTCTGGGTGAGAGAGGCCACAGACTTGATTGGTGAATTAGTGGCCAATGAAGGGCCCTGACTTGCCAGTGAGTACAAGCATTTGCTTCCCGACATGTGAAACAAGGGAGGGATGTCCAACTGGGGAACCAGGGCAACCTGCCTGTTGTTGTGGGGTTGAGGTGCCTCCATTTGCTACATTTGAAGGGGGAGGGGTGGAAATGGCCATGACCTTGCCTGTGATCCTCTGACCTCTCTCTGCCCATAACCTCCACTCCACAAGACCAGAAAGTAGAAGATTTATCTCTGTGCCTTGGCCTCTACCAGAAACTGATTGGCCAGCAGCTAGCGAAGGTGGCGTTTTCATCCTATCCTGGGGCTGGACTTGACCTGAAACTGCTCAGGTAGGTGCCTGATCACTTTGGAGCATCAGTCCTCCCAGAGCAAAACAACTCTCATCAGCTTCCTACACCAGTGCTGATATTACATTTCACCCAATTGGTCTGTGACCTCACATTCCCCCAAATCAGGATGTCTGGTACAATCTCAGCTATTTGCAGAATATCATCCCTTCAAGAGAGGAATGGAGAAACGTGCAATGAAACAATATTACTGAAACCATCTGCAATGGGAAGTTATGACCAGATACTGGCAGTTCACTGCGGAATATTTAAGATTGTACTAAATGATGGTTCTGCTGCTTGTCTATGCTGATCAGTTTTAAAGAAAAGCCATCATTATTTTTTGCTTTAGTGGACTCCAGTACAGTCGTTGCTCAGCAGACCAGTACCATTTTCCAGTCGGAGCAAGGCAAAAAGACCATTGACATCTATTGGCTGTTTGATGACGGAGGTAACATTCTGAATTGTTCACGAGTAACAGCTAGAAGGAGGAGTTGCAGATTTTCCTTTGTCACCCTTTATAACTACACTATTTAAAATGTAATGAGATAAATTGTTTATTCCAGTTGGGAAATTCATAAACTACAGTACGTTAACTACAGCCAACTCCTCTTCTCATTGACAGAAGTGAGTGTACCACTCTGGGATTATATTTTTTTTATTCATGAGACATAGGTGTTGCTGGCTTGACCAGCATTTATTGCCCATTCCTGATTGCCCTTGAGAATGTATTGGTGAGTGCTACCTTTATCTGCTGTAGTCCACAGGGACAGGTACACCCACGGTGCTGTTAGGAAGTGAGTTCCAGAATTATTTCCCACCTAGGACATTACCCTGAGGATCTCTTGCAGACATGTCCTGGAGCTGAGATGAGTGGCCTCCAACAACCACAACCATTTTCACATGTGCCAGGTATAACTCCAGTCAGTGGAGAGATTTTCCTGATTCCCAATGGCTCCCATTGATGCCCTTGATTGCCACACTCAGTCAATGCAGTCCTGCTATCAAGAGCTGTCACTGTCACCTCCCCTCTGGAATTCAGCTCTTTCATCCATGTTTGAACCAAGGCTGTAATGAGGTCAGGAACTGAGTGGCCCTGGCAGAACCCAAACTGGACATCACTGAGCAGGTTACTGTTCAGCAAGTGCTGCTTGATAGCACTGTTGATGTCATCTTTCAACACTTCATTGATCAAAGTTGACTAAAGGCAGAAGTTTCTCCTGCATTTTGTGTACAGGACATACCTGGGTAATGTTCCATACTGTTCAGTAGATGCTAGTGTTGTAACTGTACTGGAACAGCTTGGCTAGGGGAGCAGCAAGTTCTGGAACACAAGTCTTCAGTGCAATAGCAGGAATGTTGTCAGGGCCCGTAACCTTTGCAGTATCCAGTGCCTCCAACTGTTTCTTGATATCAAATGGGGTGAATCGAATTGGCTGAAGACTGGCATCAGTAATACCGGGGACTTTTGGCGGAGGCTGAGGTGGATCATCCTCTAAGCACTTCTGGCTGGGGATGCTGCGAACGCTTCAGCCTGGTCTTTTGTCTGATGTTTGCCTGGTTTCATTTCCTTTAGCAGATGATACAGCTGAATGGCTGGCTAGGCCATTTCAGAGGGGAATTAAGAGAAAACCCCATTGCTGTGTGCCTGGGGTCAGGTCAGCTGAGGATGACATTACCTTCTCTGAAGAACATTGGTGAATCAGGTTTTTACAGCAATTGGCAATGGTTTTATGATTAGTATTAGACCCATTTTAATTCCAGATTTATTGATTGTATTCCGGTTACAAATAATCTGTGGTGGGATTTAAGCCTGTGTCCCCACAGCATTAGCCCTAAATTTCTATTCCAATGATTTTATAAAGGTAAGGTGTCACTTGGCCTTACATACCTCCCTTCAGAAAAATATCCCATCTTCTTAGCTGTCGTGGGTTTTGTTAGGCAGCAGATCTTGCTGCAAGGAGAAAAGTTTGAGGTCATGCTGTTTCTCTTGTGTCCAGGCCCCTTATTCACTGCTCCTTCTCTTCCATGTCCCCCTTTCAAGATTCGTCAAGCAGTTCCCAAAACAATTGCAGAAAGGTCCTGGTAAATGAAATGCCCATTGTTGTCATCTGGTTTACATACATTCGTGTGTAGTAACATCTCTGACCAAGTTGATTAGAAAATATCTTCAGCATGAGTGGCTAATATCAGCAGCTGTACTGATAGAATGCAGTATTGATTTGTGTGTACTGTGATGATGTTGCTCAATTGTGAGAAACAAAGCTCACTCACTGCAATAACTTCAGTCCGAGACAAGATCTGAATCAGAAGTGCCCTTTATTTCACACTTGTAAGTGGGTGTGATGTCCACAAGGCAGGGACAAAATACACTAAATTCAACAAATACTCGATTTTTATATAATTTGGTTCCCACATATTTTTTTCTTATTTCATTGTTTTCCCCCCCTGTTTACATCCTCCAATTCCCTAAGACCAGTACCCAGTACTCCTGCTTATCTCGTCTTATCCAGTCTTGTCTGTGAAAAACATGCTCATTCCTGTTCTCAAGGCCATTTGCCCTCATCCTTGCCTTTTCACAGCATCTTATCACTAAGCCTTTTTAATTGGGGTTTGTTCCTGTGTTTCTGTAAAAGTGGGAAACAGATGTTTAGACCTATTGTTTATACAGGCATATTGAGTTTAACTGTCTGTCTTACAGTCCATTTCTTTCTTGCATACGCTTTTAGCTCATAATTGAGAATTGTAGAAGTAACATTAATTTACCATATCCCACACAAGGTTATGTTGTCCTTGGGTTTTTTTTCAAGACGGGTTGTAAAAGGCAGAGGTTCCGGTTTGTCTGGGAGATGGAACTTGCTAATGGCTAACAGGTTTTTTTTAAAACAGTTGTACAATGAAAGGGGAGTGGCCTATTCTACCAGTTCAGAGATTTTTCTAGTTTAGTTTGGTTTGGTTTTAGCAAGCAGTCTGTTCAAAGCTGCTGGGGTAAAAAGGTTCCCTGATTCAACTGATGTTTATGTCTCTCTCTCTCACTCACACACTCACTCACTCACAACACACATTCTCTCTCTCGCTCTCACTCTCACACACATTTCTCACATCTCTCATGTAAGAAGCCATGTTTAAATTTACCTTTTGCCAAGGGATGTGTTTATGGGATGTTGCAGGAAATCTGAGCAGCTCTTTAAGTTGCGGAGGATATTGTGTCAGTCAAGTTTTCAAATATTTGTTAGTCTCAGTTCTATTTTCTTTTGTTTGTGTTTAATTTGGTGGTGTGTAAATAAATTCTGGTTTATATGAAACCCAAGTGGTTTGACCAGCTGCATCACTCCTGGGATATCCACCCTACATCTGCCTAAAACAACTAGAAAAGTTAGGGTCTAGACGATCATCTTAATACATTTTGAGGGAGTCTGGCCTGGTCTATAACAGCACACTATAGCTGATCTCACTCTGACTATTAAACAAGGCAGAAGGTACAAATTTTATTTTAATTTCCTCATGCAATATTGTTAATTTGTAGGAAAATATTCCATTAATTATTTCTAGCAGTCTGTAAACAGTAACATTGATTTTGGTCACTTGTTCATTAATATTTTCTGCACATTCCACCATGTGTGCACGGTTATAGTAAATTCATATTTGGGGCAAAAGTTTGTTATCCATACTTGCAACCCAGAAAAACAGTAGAGTCTAGAAGACTTTCTCCTGCCTGGTATGTGCATGTTATTCAATATCACTATTTTGTAGATGGGTGCAACTGAATTCTATTTTATCAGTAACCTTGCAGAGTAGAAAGATCAACTGATTTCAAGCAATTAAGTGAAACTCAAAAAAAAAACAAGAGGTTTTCACACTCAGTTGGAGCCTTCGGGTGTCTCTTTGCAATGGGCTAGAGGACAAAGATTGAGTACCCCACTTGTATCTGCTTTCTTGATCCGCAAGTCTGAATACACTGCTGCTTCTCACTCCAGTATCTCATACACAACAAATTTTACCATGAGACTTCAAATAACCCTTGAAATTGTAAGTAAGTCGACAAAATTAAACTCAGTAGAAAAGACTCTTGACAATTATATGTAGTGTAAAACAGGTCACTGATTCACTCTGAGTCCATTATGCCCTCGTGTCTTGGCAATTCTGCAAAGCCTGATCACCGTGTATTCCAGACCCTGTTCACTCACTACATGAAAATGTTTTCCTCCCGTCACCTTACTGTTTCCTTTGGTGATTATTTGTTCTCAATCCTTTCACGTGGGATATTTCTCCAAGGTGGCAGTGGGGTTTGCCTCTTCAGCCAGAGCGTGTCCGCAATGTTTTTTAAAAATTTATTTTTTCCCTTTTCATGTTTTTTTTCTCCTCCTTTGTTCTTGCCTCCTGCTCTTGGGCGACATTGGTGATATCCTGACCTCAGCATGGAGTCTGACTCCAGCTTCAGTGCCTATGCCTGGTATGGAATGGGTTGGAAGGACTGTTATTCTGAACTTCTTATTGCTTTATTTTTCACATTTCTATCTATGATCTCTCATGCTGGAGTTTTGATTTACTTTATTTCTCTAATTTTTTTGAAAAATTTGCACTTAAGAATTGTATCTGGGTAGCTTTGTATTTAAGGTGAGCTAATTCTAAATTCTCCCTATCTACTCTATGCAGATTCCTCATGATTTTGAATATCTCTAGCAAACCTCCTCTCCTTTCTTTCTTATAAGGAAAATAGTTATAATTTCTCCATCCTAACCTCATAACTGAAATTCCTGGTTTTTGGAGTTAATTTTGTGCATGTTTTCCACACACCCACTTAATGCTTTCATGTCCTTGCTCAAGTGCCTCCCCCAATAAAATGGACGATAGTGAGTCAGCGTTCTGTTTTGCACCACTCTCGATTTTGACTTTGTCACATGTATTTTGATGAGGGCTAAGATTATCAATCATCAGATACATCAATGGCAGCATGTCAGCAGAATCATCCTTGCTTCAGGGCCTGATGAAAATGTTAGCTTCTATTTATGTGCTGCTTTAAACTCGAGAATTTTGATAAGGGTAACAGTATTGACATTTATAGATCTAAACCTCCAAAGTGGCCCTGCTCTTTCCTCCCTAATGCAGAGATAACTTGCAATTGGCTCCAAAATGATTCCAGCATCTCACTTTACCATTTTTCAACCCAAAGTACTCTGATAGTTACTGCCAGAAGGAACTGTTGTAACTGACCTTTGGGTGACTATCTGGTTTTCTGGGGTAGGGCTGGGCGTAAACCATTAAAAAAAAATTGGGTCCATGAATGTCTGAAGTTTGGAAGATGCAACAATAGTCACTGAAACTGACCTGAAGGACTGGCTTTTAAAAAGCTTCCGGAGCTGACAAGTGGACACATCAGATATGTATAAAAGCTGGCCTTTCAGCTCTCAATTTCCGGCTACTCAATGATGAGAAGTCGTCCCCCCCCCCCCCCCCCCCCCCCCCCCCCCCCAACCTCCTCCATTCTCAGGCCATGCTGTTTGGCACAGTACACACCATCTGCTTGCTAGGGCTTTCCAATCCTACTGCTGAGTGCAGTTTCAGAGCGCAGCCAGCATTATCGCCTAAAAGTGAGAGCGATACATCACCTGAGGTAGGCAGTTGTTAGGGGGCACACTGATACATCAAAAGGCATAAAATGATGGGCAAGAACAACAGAGGAGAGGACAGACAGTGAGTTGTGTTTTAATAAATTTAATTGTTTTTGAGTAAGTTTCCCTCTTACTTATCATAAATATTCCATCAGTTTTAGTGAGAAACAACATTACAACAAATTTCCACCTACGACATGGCTCGTTTACTCCAAATTAGATAGCTGCACATTTTAATCTGCCATCAACTGTTCTTAATTGGAAATTGTACCTAGAACTTGGAGAAGAGGAGTAGGTGAAAGGTCAGCATTATGACAGACATTCTCCTGATTGTGTTCTTTGCTGTTTGCTGCTACTGGTGATCAGAAGGCAGCCATGACTGAGTGGTTGCATTGTCATAGGTTCACTGGTTCAAGAACCACTCTAGACACTATTACACAGTACTGCAGGATGACTGTGACTGCAAAGCTTTCAGTTGAAATGGTAAATCATTGCTTTCTAAGGTGACCATAAAAGAAATGCTGTGAAACTCTTTCAAATAAGAACAGGAGACTTATTCCTGGTATTCTGGCTAATATTTAATCCTCAAACCTGTCACCAAGTCATTGCTATATGTGGGAGCTCACTGTCACAATTTGACTGCAAATATTCCAACATTACAATAGTGATAACAATTCATACAATAATTCATTGACCCTGTACAGTGCTGTGGGATATTCTATGAATCACTGACTTGTACAATACAGAAGACGCCCTTTGAGAGTCTGCACCAAATAAAACTTCTCCAAATCTCCGTTAGTCCCACTGCCCAGCATTTCACCTATAGCTTCAAATGTGATGACATTTCTAGTTGATCTTAGTACTGGTAACCCCAGGTTGAAACAAATTTCATTCCCACGTTGATTTCTACGCAAGTTGGAACACAGTGCAAGATAAAATAAAGCAACCATTTGTAAATACAGGAAATGTTTTCATGTGGAATATTAAAATTTATACCCCTGTTTAAGCGCGCTTGTAAGTTGGACATTCGTAAATCCCAAATCTTGAAGATTGTGAGGTTTCCTGCCTTAGCTACTCTCCAGATTTCCCTAAACCCTCTGGGTGGAAACATTTTTCCTCAAACCCCCTCTCAACCTTCACCTGATAATTTCCCCCTTTTGTTAATGATCCTTGAACGAAAGGGAACAGTTGCTTTTTGTTCACCTTGTCCATGCCCCTCATAATGTTATGCCCTCAAAACATTAGCCCAGAGAAGGCTGAGGGGGAAAGAACACAACCTGAGTTTATCCAGCCTCTCTTCATATCTAAGCTGGTCCAGTCCCTGCAACATCCTGGTGAATGTTCTCTGCACCCTCTCCAGTGCAACTGCATCCTTCTGAGAGTGTGGTGACCAGAACTGCACACAGTCCTCCAGCTGTGGCCTAGGCAAATGTCTGTGCTGCTGCTCAAACATAACCTCTCTGCTCTTGCATGACAAGGTCATGAAAGTTCTTTTGTGGATTGAGTAACTGAATTTTCCTGAAGTATTGCATAATTGTCTCACTGAATCAGAGTTATGTCTAAGTCTGTCTCTGTGTTGTTCCCACTATCTCCCATTGAGAATGTTAGGTCAGTGTGGTATATGGCTTTACCATTTCTGAGTGGGTTGTGTTTGATCTCTCCAGTCTTCTCTTTTCTTGTATAAGTCTACTCTATTTAATTAATTACATCTTCCCTCTGTCTGCCTACCTCCAGTTCTATGTCATTCGCTGACTATGGGCAGGAGGTAGGTGAATACCTGTTCCTCACTCAGACACTTCAGAGTCACTTTCATTAGTACTCTGAACTGGCCCCCTCAGGAGTGAGAGAAATCTGATCTTCCTTCCTGTTGTTTAGAGGTACAGCACAGTGAATATTGTCATTGAAACAGCATGGGCGCAGTTAGAAGCAGATAGGAAAGAAAGGGAGAGAGACTGATGCAGCTGCGACATTATTCCAGGTCTGATCAGAATTGGAATCCAACATGCCAACTGCTATTGCACTAATCTGTTTTTGTTTTCAACACTGTAGGCCTCACTCTTTTAATCCCATATTTGCTCACTCGCAAGAAGAGGTGGCGCAGTTGCAAGGTTCGTGTATTTGTGGGAGGTCAGATTAATCGTATGGATAAGGAGAAGGAGGCGTAAGTACACCTGAATCAGGCGGGGGCTTTCATGTGTCTGTTATCAAGCATCCCATTGTGGTAGTTCTGAATTGTATGATTATTGTGCAGTCACTTTTTCACAAGGTTAATGGCTCAATTTTATGGTGATCAATGATTGAATCATGGATATGGGTGTCATTGACAAGACCAGCATTTGTTATCCATCGCAAGGTTTGTGAAGGTTTGTAGCTCAGGTTGAGGTTTAGGGTGTAGGTTTGCTCGCTGAGCTGTAGGTTTGATATCAAATTTGTTATCCACCCTAAATTTGTTATCCATGCCTAATTAACTCTGGGGATGCACTTGTAACAGTTGAGTGGCTTGCTAGTCAATCTCAGACGGCAGTTAAGAGTAGTCACATTGCTGCTGATTTGGGCACACAAATAGACGACATTGACATGGCACGCTAGCTCAGTGGTTAGCACTGCTGCCTCATAGCGCAAAGGATCTGGGTTCACCTGCAGCCTCAGCGACTGTCTGTCTGTGTGCAGCTTGCACATTCCTTCTGTGTCTGTGTGGGTTTCCTCCAAGTGCTCCACTTTCTTCTGTCAGCCCAAAGATGTGCAGGTTAGGGGAATGACCATGCTCAATTGCCACAGTGTCCACGGATGTGCAGGCTTGGTGGATTAGCCTTGGGAAATGCAGGATTATACGGATAGAGTAAGGAGGTGGGTCTGGGTGGGATGGTCTTTGGAGGGGCAAAGGGCTGAATGGCCTGCTTCCACACTGTAGGGATTCTATGAATTGCAAATGTCCTTCCCTAACGTCATTGGTGAACCAGATGGCTTATTAGTTTGAAAGTCATCATTTTTGGTAATAGTTATGTGTTGTATATTTTTTTAAATTCATTGAGTTAAGTTGGAATTTGAAGTCAATTCTCTGGATTGTTTGTCCACACCATAACCATAATGTGACCATACCCCTGATGTTCCAGACTGCAATGGTAAACAGTTCTTTTGCCTTTGCTGATAATGCTTCGTGGACACCTCGTTTTAGGCTCCTATATCTATCCATCTGTCCCAGTTTACATGGACGGTCTCCTTACTGCAAAGATGAGAACTTCTAAATCTCTAGTGAGCTCAAATAATGTGAATTACGCTCCTTAGTGATGATGCATGTGCAAAATATATCCTTTTAGCTTTCCAAGCCTCATAGCCTAGATGATAACATTGGTGCCTTTACCCCCATGTAAATGAAACAGTCATCTAATGGCATATCACCCAATTGTATTACAAAAAAAAATTAAATTAAACCCAAAACAATTACACTAGCAAGTATCTGAAAGAATACATTCTGAATAAAATTGCTATCTTAGTGTCCTCATGACTTTATTTTTGCACACATCATAATACAGGTGTGTTTATGCTTTAGGTTAACAAGATGCAGGAAGAGATTGACCGAGTTGACATCGAAAGGATGTTTCCTCATGTTAGGCAATCTAGGACAAGAGGTTGTACTTTTGGGGAAAGGGGTAACAGACCTAAAATACAGATGAGAAAACAATTACTTCTCTCAAAGGATTGTGAACATGTGGAATTCCGTACTCCAGAGTTAGGTGCTGGGATATTGAGGGATTTTAAGGATAGACATTTTAATTAGTAATAGGTTGAAGGGTTGTAGAGAACAACAGGAACATGGAGTTGAGTTTGAGATGAGATCAGCTAGATTGTATTAAAGGCAGAGCAAGCTCAAGGAGCTGACTTGCCTGATTCTATTTCTATATTCTTATGTTCTAGCTATATTGAGGCAACTGCTTATAATTGACCACTGGAGACTGAGTACAAGTTTACTATTGTTTTATTTGAGCAATGCATCACTCCAGTTAGACTACAATAATACTCTAAAGAATACTGAAAAATTGAGTACTTTTATACCTAATGCATCTCATTAGCCAAATTCTAATCTTGCTTTTTACAAATATAAGAAACAGATGTCCATTCTGAGTCACAAGTTAAATTTCAACACCGTCTTCATCTACTCGGGGAATAAGAAATCTTATGTTGTTATTATCCCCATGCCCTATCTGTATCTGCCTTACCCTGTCTCTAAATCTCTACTGACTCCAGGGCCTGCCCCAATTGTGGGTTGTTAGCAATAACTCCCATTTGTCCTGCAGGTTCCAGCTAACACTAATCTCTAGGATGCGTAAAGTTCATTCTGTACATGTCCATTTATTGAAGTCTGTTCTTCAATCTATACGTCAAAAAATTTATGTAAATTTGTGCACTTCAAATCATACATTTGCTGTAATTATATTGAGGGGTTTCCTACCAGTGAATAATCTTAGCCTCTACTACCTTCCAGTAATTTTCAGAAAGAAAGTTCTTGCTTTTTCTCACAAATACCTAGCTAGCAACAAAAAACAGTAATCAGAAACTAGAAGGAACCAATCAGTACAAATTAATTTTTCACAATAAATAGCATGAATGTTTAGTTTTATACTCCACCTGTGAGGAAGACAGACTAGTGCTGGCAAGTAAACTGACTCAACTTTTGGTTCCCTGAAGTCACACCCAACTCAGGTCTCATTGTCAGTATTAAAGAGAAAACTCGATGAATTTAACATTAGCAGATGAAGATACTGGATTAATAATTGTCTCTGTGTTTTAGGATGATTACTCTCTTAAACAAATTCCGCCTTGGTTTCCATGAGGTACATATCCTGCCAGATATCAACGCGAGCCCACGTCCTGAACAGTAAGGAACACTGCAGCACAAACGCGATAGCTTTATAAGACTCTGCTAGTGATTCTAGTTTTACGTCTTTTATTTCATAAGCCATTCTTTCAACCCCCTTCCTTTGTTGCAGCTTAAAGAGATTTGAAGATCTGATTGCTCCCTACAGACTGAATGATGGCTTCAAGGATGAAGCTATTGTTAAGGAGCTCAGGAAAGATTGTCCTTGGAAGATCTCCGATGAAGAGATTAAGAAGAACAAGATAAAAGTATGTAAAGATCTGGTTGGAGATTTCATTGTGAACTAGAATGGCTTGAGGATCAGTTTGATAGTAACTAGACTGGTAATAGTGCGGAAACCTAAATTAGTCGTCTTTCAGGGCTTATTGTACTATTGTGTATGACTCATGTTTTTCTATTTTGCTTTATTTATGCAACCTGTATGTTCATGGTTAAAAATCGCACAACACCAGGTTATAGTCCAACAGGTTTATTTGGAAGCACTAGTTTTCAGAGCACCGCTCCTTCATCGGGTGGTTGTGGGGTATAAGATCATAAGACGCAGAATTTACAGCAAAAGTTTACGGTGTGATGCATCTGAAATGATATATTGAAAAAGACTTCAATTGTTTAAGTTTCTCATCTTTTATGGAAGACTGAAACCAACATGGTCATCTGTGTAAATCCCAGAACTTTTTTAAAGTTACATTCTCAAGTGAACTTTGACAATAGGTGCCATGTTGATCCAGACAAGGTATTGAAGGTGTAAGGTTACAGTCTGTCTATCTCTGTCCCAATGTTCAGACTGACTCTGTTTCTTTAAAAAAAAAGGGGTTTACAGAATCTTACATGGATTCATGCAGTTTTTGAGCAAAATTAAATGTAATTCTGCAAGTATGAATCCACCCCACAGTGTTGCATCACACTATAAACATTTACTATAAATTCTGTGTCTTACGATCTTATGCTCCACAATCATCTGATGAAAGAGCAGCGCTCCAAAAGCTAGTGCTTCCAAATGAACCTGTTGGTCCATAACCTTATGTTGTGTGATTTTTAACTTTGGACACTCCAGTCCAACACTGGCACCTCCAAATCGTGTATGTTCATGGATCTGGATTATATGTTAAATTGTTGCTGTATAATTAAAATACATGAAAATTTAGATTCAGTTAGATTCTCCCCAGTGTGGAAACGGGCCCTTCGGCCCAACCAGTCCACACCGACCCTCCGAAGAGTAACCCACCCAGACTTGGTTCCCTCTGACTAATGCACCTAACACTAAGGGCAATTTAGCATGGCCAAATCACCTGACCTGCACATCTTTGGACATTGTTAAATTGTTGAGTGAGAATTTGATCATGTTAATGTGTTGCCTGCAGTCACTCCGACAAGTGCGACTGAACGAGATCTTGTTGGATTACTCCCGTGATGCTGCGCTTGTAGTTGTGTAAGTATAAATTGTGTGTAATCTCCAGTTCAGATCATTGTTATCCTTGCCCCTGGATGTTGCAATGCTCCAGTCATCAGATTTGTGTACCAAACACTTACATTTACAAAAATTGTTGAAATGAGCTAGATATTTAGTGAAATGAATGAATTTTATTTCAAAATGCATGCCTAATTTATTTTCATAATGTATAGCTACAAGATAGATGCCAGTCATTTAAAAGTATCTGATTAACATTAAAAACATTAAAAATTAAATTTTTAAGATAGTTATAACTCTCATTCTCAAATAATAATGAACCTTATACATTCATAGTTATACACCTTAAAATCTCAAGAAAGTGCATTAAAATTTTATGAATAGAAATTCAATAATTCAAGTTATGACAGCATATTTGTGTGTGTGTGTGTGTGTGTGTGTGTGTGTGTGTATGTATGTGTGTGTGTGTATATATATATATATATATATATAAACATACGCATTTAAATAGTTATTGAAAAGTTGACTTTAACTAGATTTAATTTTCAGTTGGTCAATAAAACAAAGTGACAAAGTGGCACTGTCTGTTCCTATTTTATATTTCTCTTGGTATTTCCCAAGTTGTGGTTATAATTGTCTAAATTTTTATTTCGATTGTCTGCGCTATGTGCATCAGGATATCTTACCCAAAGAGGCTTAACAAAGGCTTGTTTAAGAGATATCTACCACTCTCTCTCAATAGCCCATGGGAATCTTATCACAGAAGATTGCTTCCCTTTCTTGTCATACACCTGCAAATTGAAGTGTTAAATTTAAAACAATGCTTCAAAATGTTTTTTAAGATGAAGGAATGAATGACAATAGTGAGATTGTGTATTTAAGATACATCAAGGATATTAGTTTTGTCTTGAGGCCCTGGAATTCTCAAAAGGAACATATTTATTATTTGACATTGGTGGGTTTCTGTTGAGTGAAATGTGATAAAGCGGTTCTTTCTTTTCAGTACAATGCCTGTCGCAAGAAAGAATACATGCCCGAGCACACTGTACCTGGCATGGCTGGAGACCCTTTCTCAGGACCTGCGTCCCCCTGTCCTCCTAATCCGAGGAAACCAGGAAAACGTCCTGACGTTCTACTGTCAGTAACACTGGCTCAAGGACTGATCATGCGTTCACACTAACATATGTTTGGACTAAGTATTTGCACCAACAATTAACACAGCAAAATCATGAGCATTTAGGAAATTTATCTGTAAAGCTGTATCAAGTCTTGTACGTCTGTAAGTTTTTAGGACTTGAAAGCACAAAATGTGTGGCTTGGAATTAAAAGAGCAGCATGAAAAGTTATTGTGAAAGAAGAACATGGTTTCATAAATTGGAGAGTTTCCTCAAGTGTAGAACCTTATCTGATGTGACTAGTGACCAAGCTACACATAACTCAATGTCCTTTTCATGCTGGTTGACCATATCTTCCTCCTGAACAATTTTCCATTGTCATTGAGCTGGGTAGGTCTCCTTTGATCTTATTCTATCCTTACCTATCTGTCAATGTCTTTTCATCCCCAGTCATTCCTTCTCATTCTCCCCAAAGATCTATTCTTGGCTCCCACCTATTTCCCATCCATGTACAATATCTGTGTGACATTGTCCATGAGTCTAGTGTTAACTTCCACATACGTCTGCACCCAGCTCCACCACCACTCTCCCTACCACCTCTGTTGATTCTACTTCTGTTGCTAAATTATCAAACTGTTAATCTGACATCCAGTATTGGCTAAGCAGAAATTTTCTTCAATGAAATATTGGCAAGTACGAAGCTGCTGTTTTCGATTCCCACTCCGTACTCCGTTTCCTAGCTACCAATTCCAAACCTATCTCTAGAAATGTCAGAGATGAGCTCTGTCTGTTCATGCCCTTTGCATCATATTTGAGTTAAAGTTGAATTTTTGACCTCCTATTCATGCCATTACGAAGACAGCTTATTAACATCTATGTGATATCATTAGACTTTGCCCCTGTTTCTCCTACTTGCTGCTGAGCCCCTGACCTTTGCCTTTGTTACCTCAAGACTTGCCTATTCCAATGCACTCCTGGATGATGTCCCATATTCTACACCTCATAAGCTCAAGGTCATCCATAAATTCTGATGTCAGTGTCTTAACTTGTAGCGAGTACCTTTCACTATCACCCCTGTGGTTTCTGACATACCTAATTCTCAATTTTGTTTCCAAATTCCTCTGACTTTGTTAGTCCCCATCTCCTCCTGCTGTGCAACACTAATGTCTGTACTAATTTAATTCTGATTTCCTGAGAATCTCCATTCATGTCGTGCCTTGGCTTGCTTAAATTCTGAGCTGTGGCGTTCTGTTCTTACACTTCATCTCTACCTTACTTCCTAGCTATAAAACCAAGCCCAACGTTTGTTCCCCTGACTTAATATAACCCTGTATTGCTTGGTTTCATTCTTGTTTGATAATGCTCCTGTGAAGTGCCTTGGGATGTTTTAATATGTTAAAGATGCTACATAAATCTAAGTTGTTGTAATACATATCTTCTGACCGAAGAAATAATTTTAATGCAGAAAGGAAAGGCCACCCTATCAATATTCATTACATATTTTGTAATGCACCATGCAACTAAAACAGTCACATTGTTCACTTCAAAGCCCATTGTAAACCATTGGATATTTTGAATATATTATGCTGTCAAGAATGTTTATCATCAGTCACAGTCAAAGAAACAAGAAAAAGCAGTTGCCAGAGGATACGTGTACAAAGGTTGACGATATTGCCTGTTAATAACCTATCCATCTAACAAGTGCTAATACTGTCCTGTGGAACTCTGCCTTATCCAAATCTCTCAGGCTCCGATTGTTTAAACAATTTCCATGATAACAGCAGTCCTCAGTGGCATGTCATGTTGTCAAGTGTGGTGCAGCAGGAGCGATTGGGTTCAGTTACATGCTGTGATTTCATATACTGTCAGTTCCTAAGCTTGTCAAAAGGCACAATTTGTAACAGGAAGACAGAATTAAAGCTGATAGTTCTTGAAAGAGGATTTATAGAACTGAGATTTGTCAGCATTTCACTGGTTTTGTGATATTTTGGAGGAAAACATAGCTGGTCTAATTAGTAAGTTTGTGGACAGTACAAAGATTGGAGTTGTGAATAGTGAGGAGGATTGTCAGAAGATACAGCAGGATATAGATCAGTTGGAGGTATGGACAGAAAAATGGCAGGTGGGACGTAATCTGGACAAATGCTAGATGATGCATTTTCGAAGGTCAAGTCCAGGTGGAATTTACACTGTGAATGGCAGAACCCTTAGGAGTATTAATATGCAGAGGTGTTCAGGTCCACAGATCAGAAGGAGGCAGTACAGGTAGATAAGGTAGTAAATTAGGCCAATGGCATGCTTGCCTTCATTGGAAGAGGCATTCAGTAAAAGGTTAGGTAACTTATGCTGCTATATTATAAACCTTTAGTTGGGCCACACATGGAAATTTGTGTACAGTTCTGGTCACCACACTTTCAGTAGAATGTGAATACTTTAGAGAGAGTATAGAAAAGGTTTACCAGAATGTTGCCTGGTATGGGGGAGTTTAGTTATAGAGTCATACAGATGTACAGCACGGAAACAGATATTTTGGTCCAACTCATCCATGCTGACCAGATATCCTAAATTAATCTATTCCCATTTGCCAGCATTTGGCCCATATCCCTCTAAACCCCTCCTATTCATACACCCATCCAGATGTCTGTTAAATGCTGTAATTGTACCAGCTTTCACCACTTCCTCTGTCAGCTTTTTACACAACCACCCTTTGTGTGAAAACGTTGCCTCTTAGGTCCCTTTTATATCTTTCCCCTCTCACCCTAAACCTATGCCCTCTCGTTCTGAATTCCCCCACCCCAGGGAAGAGACTTTGTCTATTTATCCTACCCATGCCCCTCATGATTTTATAAACCTTGATAAGATCACCCTTCAGCCTCCGATGCTCCAGGAAAACAGCTCCAGCCTATTAAGCCTCTCCCTACAGCTCAAATCCTCCAACCCTGGCAACATGCAAAGCTTTTCTGAACCCTTTCAAATTTCACTACATCCTTCCCATAAGAAGGAGACCAGAATTGCATGCAATATTCCAAACGTGGCCTAACCAATGTCCTGTACAGCTGCAACATGACCTCCCAACTCAATGTTCTGACCAATAAAGGAAAGCATACCAAATACCTTGTTCACTATCCTATTTACCTGCGACTCCACTCTCAAGAGGCTATGAACCTGCACTCCAAGGTCTTTGTTCAGCAACACTCCCTAGGACCTTACCATTAAGTGTATAAGTCCTGCTAAGATTTGCTTTCCCAAAATGCAGCACCTCACATTTATCTAAATTAAACTCCATCTGCCACTCTTCAGTCCATTGGTCCATATGATCAAGAAAGGTAACTTTGTTTGCTGTCCACTACACCTCCAATTTTGGTGTCATCTACAAACTTACTAATTATATCTCCTATGTTCATGTCCAAATCACTTCTATATGATGAAAAGTAGTGGACCCAGCACTGATCCTTGTAGCACTTCACTGGTCACAGGCCTCCAGTCTGAAAAACAATCCTCCACCACCACCGTCCTCTGTGTTCTACATTTAAGCCAGTTCTGTATCCAAATGGCTAGTTCTCCCTGTATTTACTCTCAATTACTGGGGGGATGCGGGTTCAAAGGGGGGTGGGGGCACGATTAAAAGAAATGTGCAAGGCAAGTTTTTCTCACACAGATTGGTGAATGCCTGGAATGTGTTGCCAGAGGAGGTGCTGGAAGCAGACACAGCAGCAGCATTCAAGAAGCTGGACGTTTACATGAACTGGAAGGGAATAAAGAGATACAAATTCTGTAAGTGAAGACAGTTTTGGAACATAAGGGCAAAATGTGTCGATGCAGTATTGGAGGGCCGAAGGGCCTGTTCCTGTGCTGTATTGTTCTTTGGTTTAGGAAATGATGCACAATTTGATAGAAATCTACAAGGTAGCTTGTGAATTCCTGAAAAATCAATATATTTTAGGTAGTTTTGATTTTGAAGATCTGAAGTGTAAAAGTAGATAAAATTCAGATGATAATGTTTCTCTTGTGCATGTACTGGAGTATCTTCACCTTTCTGCCTGATGAGTGGGTTCATGATTGACTCCAGTAAATAAAATAATGGACAAGTTTACTTTATAATTTAGTCTTGGAGTTTGTGTTGGCGCTTCACCAGCTGTTTACACGCAATTCTGTTATACCCTCAGCAAAGTTTTAACTGTGGAGCCATATAGCCTGAATTCGCAGTCTAAGTCCTTCTCCATCTGGCATCTAAAGAACCCAAGTAGTTCAGTTGTAGGTTTCCTGGGCATGAACTGAAGGGTATTTCTGGATTAACTTGCAGTTTTATCATCAACTATTAAAACGGTTGGAGCTCCACTAATGTTGCTATTCAGACTGACAAGTTGAAATAATTCCAGAGAGGCCAGTGTCTTGTACCCTTTACTTACACATAGAGAGTGCTTGACACTGATTAAATTAACAATAGCTATTTTGTCACTTCTCTGAAAGCTATGGCTTGGCAATGCAACCATTTCCATGGCTGACCCTTTTCTAAAGAGTTCACACAAAAGTGCCAGGATGGAGGCCGGGTTATGTATGAACTTTCTGTAACACCTGGGGAAAGTCCTAAGCTTGTTTTATCTTCCAGCAAGTGTATCCTGTCTTGTTGAATCTGTAGCCCAAGTAGGTCCCTTGGGGTGCCTGGAACACACATTTTTTTCCTTTCTAAGGTGTATGCCCACCTGGAAGAAACATCTAAGGGCTAGGTCCAAATTCTCTAAGTGCTCTTTATTGATCTTTCCTGTTATTATCATGTCATCTAGATAAATAGTGACCTGGGGTAGACTTTGCAAAATGTTCTGCTGAAAAATTGCTCAGGCTGATGTAACCCTAAATGGCAGTTTTGTACATCGGTACAAATCCTTATGGGTATTAATTGTAGCATACCTCTGGGAATCCTCCTCTAATCACAATTGCATGTATGCATGGCTAATGATCAGCTTTGTGAAGGACAGCCTCCCCTGACACTTTTGCGAATAAATCCTTGATGTGAGGGACTGAGTATTTTGCCAGCTGCAAGAAGTGAAGATTCCTTTGCTTTCCAGGCTCCTGATTTCCAACTCCACTTTTGTCCATAAAGCAAATGGCACTGAGCGGGCCTTGCAGAATTATGGAATTACTTCCTGGTTAATATGCAAGGTGGCCTTGGCCCTTAAATGATCCATAGACCTTCCTGCAAAACGTCTGGGTATTTAATTTGGACTTCACTCAGGCAGCCAACCAAGGGTGAATCTTGCAACCAATTCCATCCCATCACTCTTGTGCCTGAGCCTTTTATTCCAATCAGTGGGAACTGAACCAGCTGCTTCGCAAAGATACCGGACCCTTAACCTGTAATGGTTCCTCCAGCATAGGTTCTCAGTCTCGCCATGGTCGTGCAAACTTAAGGGTTCGAGTCCAGAGCGAACTTTATTAAAGACTGGATTTGCGATCACTGAAATGGCTGCACCAGTATAGCGTTTCATTAGAACCAGGTGACCATTTAACCAGACATTCATTTTGATTGGTTCTGATTTGGACATTGCTAAGCAATTTAACTGTTCCAAACTAGATGTAGGTGGGCTTTCCAGGGGGTTCACCCTCCTAGATGCCAGCCTTTGAGTTCTCTTACTGAATTTAGGTCCAGTGAGATTCTTTTGCTGTCTCATGTCCACATACTGGCAACAATTACAGTGGCCTGCTGGCCCAGATCCTGAAGAAAATTTTGAATGTCTGACTAAGGCTTGGGGTTGGGGTTGGGGTTTTGCTGTGAGCTGATCTAGAGTTCCTCTGATCAGGATACGTCCTGAGTGAGGCAGTGCAATGACCTTCCTCAAGTGGTGTTCCCCAAGCTCAGTCAGACTGGCAAGGATACCCACCTCCATCCGAATACCCTGTAGCTCATCTGCTCCACTTGCTTCATTTTCCAATGATAAAGCCAGTTGTTGTGCTTATTTGAAGTCCAGTTGAGCTTCAGCTAGTCAGTGCTTTTGCATGGTTGCATCATTAATTCCACACACAAAAAGCATCTCATTAAGGGTTAAACAAAAGTCACATGCCTTTGCCAGTCATCTTAACTTTTCAAAAATCCCAAAACTGATTCCCCGGTTCTCAAATTGCTGAGTAAAATCGATAGCATCTCTGAATTAGAGGAGGCTTGGGAGTGATAATATTCCTTAGCTAAATCCATGAACCCTTGAAAGGTTTTAGTATCTGGTGACTCAAGGAAAGTTAGTCCCCTGATAACCTAAAAAGCTGCAGATCCGCAGGCCATCAGGAGAATTACTTGTTGCTTTTCACCTGCGCTCATGCCACTTGCCCAGAAGGAAATAATACATGCTTTCCACATACTGGGCCCAGTCTTTGGCAGGATCAAATGAGTCAAGTTTCCCAAATAACAGCATGATGCCAGAAATGTTTACCCCAACTGAAAGATGACTATTGCAAGCAAGGTTCTTCAGGGGCATGCTTTTCTTTTATCATCACTGAAATTACTCCAGATGCCTACATCCTGTAAATAAGTCACCCTTTATTTGCATGTGGTGAGTCCTAGACACTGATCCAGCTCTCGCAAAGCCAGCTCTGAGTGAACAGGATGTCTGACACTCCTTATGTGTCAGCGAGGGCTCCTGATTGGACCCAGATTAACAGCCCCAGTCAGGGAACTCATACTCTGAATCCACCTGGCTGATCTCATTACAATCGCTACACAAGTGATGCACTTAAAACCAACCAAAATGTCCAGTGACAATGGAAACAATTTATATTGTTCATTATTGTATATGCCAGGAAACAATGAGACAATTCTTAATTTCAGATTGCCTCAATCAGTGTGTTTCCTATTAATCAATCAGTCATAGGCAGTGTTCTCTTTAATCTGCATTAGTATCATCAAATTTCTGCACAAAACAAACACCATTTGACCTTTGTAAGTCACATCAGCACAAAACAGACATTGATTAAGAGATGCAAATAACTTGCATTTTGACATGAGCAAGAGACACTCTGAAAATATCAACGCTCTCAAACGATAGAGATTGATAGCCTTCAATGCACCAAGCCTTTATTAGATCTGAAAATACGGGACACATCTGTTCCTTGTCTGGATCACTAGATTCCTTCTTATAGGTTGCTTCCAAATTCACCCCTCTATTACTTTGTTTATTCAAAGTGTGCAGTAAATGCAAGGTGGCAATGTAAGAAATGGCTTTTATTGAAAGCACAATAATGTCACAAGTGATGTGTTTAATAGCTGTCAGAAATTGCTCATACAGGCCCTTCCACAGCATTAGATGCTACATTACTATGGAAAGCCAGTCAGCACATTAAGTACAATTGCATTTCTACAGATATTCCCTTTATCATAAAACAAAATTGAATGCACTATAAATTTGCAATTACAAGTTATTCAATTTACCCAATGTACATAGTCTGAAAGGAAATAATCATTAATGAACATGACAGTCATTTGTCATCTCTTTAATTTTAGTTTCAGTCTCTGCACATCATTATAGTGCTTAAATTGCGCAAAGCTCCTCGTACATGAGTGCATTATTCTTGGCTGACCTCTGGCATCTATTTATTCCCACAGTGTGTGCTGTTCCTGTGCTAACTTTTGTACTACTAGTCATCCATTTACTGAAGACGGAGTCAGACCGATTCTTTGCATTTCACGGTTCAATACAAACTCCAGTCTGCTCTTTCCTTTTCCTTACCATGGGAAACCAGCACTCTCATATGTTGTTCCCAGCATTATGTTCTCTGTAATCTCTGCAACATGCCCTGGTTCATTCTTCTACAGATCAAAATTTATAATAATGTTTGTTCCCTTTTCATTTTTTAAAGTTGACAATAAAACAAGAAGATATATAGATAAATCTTATATTCCCAAAGTTTACATTACAAGACATCTTTCTTCCAGGAGTCCAATAACTTTTCATTAGAGGCGCTCCTTTTGATAAACAGACCAATTGTTAATTTGTTATATATACCCATCTCACTTTGGATTTTGCTTTTCTCTCCTACATTTGTTTTACTCTTGCTGCAACTATTCTCTGCCTTTTTCTCATTTGTACACAGTATAGAATGTACATGATCTCAGGTTGGATCCCTTCACTCCCCTGTTAAAATAATATTTCTTATAATATCTTAGATAAATGGGAGCAGTATGTCTGCTGCATCAACAAATGTGTGTTTCAGGGACTGATGTGCCTCCTAAGTCAAAGGGCATCATTTCCCATTCTCTGCTAGGAAGAGTTTAATGACACCACCATCACTAGAAAATCCAGTGCAAACACTAGCATGAAAGGCCATCACAAAACGTCAATTTTGTGGTTTTTGAGATTGCTCAAAGCTGGGAATTTTGGTATATACTTCTCTATCATTGAAGTTGTCAATGTTTTGGTCAACTTCAAAATATCCTCAACCTTTGGCTTTCTTATCACTGACTTCTTACACGCAACAAAGCTTGCATCCAGTCTTGTCTCTGTGTCTAACCAATGGGATAGTGCAATGAAGTTCCATAGTTGTTCCATTTCATCTTTGGATGCAGCCTTAGCTTTTCAGTGTGTGTGACAGTATATACTACAGTGGGGTCACCTGTAGTGTGACATGATCCCCAGTCCCGGTGAGGCCATCTTCATGGTATCAGTCTCTGTTCGGCCACTCTGCGTTGTTGCCTGTCCTGAAGTCAACTTTGGAGGATGGTCACCCCAAGGTCCGAGGCCGAATGTCCCTAACTGCTGAAGTGTTCCCAAACTGGGAGAGAACATCCCTATCTAGCGAAGGTTGCGCAGTGTCCACTCATCCATTGTTGTAACGTCTGTTTAGTCTTGCCAGTGTACCATGCCTCAGGGTATCCTTGCCAGCAGCATACAAGATAGACAACATTGGCCGAGTCACATGAGTACCTGTCACGTACATGGTGGGTGGTGTCCCCACTGGTAATTGTGGTTAGGGTTAAGGACTCTCTCACTCCCTGTCTCACTCACTCACACACACACACACCCACACACACACACACCCACACCCTCTCACAGGCTTATACTCCATCACACACGCACGCACACACATACCCTCTCACAGACTTATACTCCATCACATGCATGCATACACTCTCTTGCTCTCACCCTCCCTCATGCACACACACACATAGAGTTCATTTGCATAATTGTATTTGCAGATATATTCTATTTTGTTCAAAAAGTGCACAATCTACAGGCAGTCATTCCACATGACATTTTTATAAATTCCTACTTTGGAAAATGGAACCAGTCTGACTCAAGATTGGGACACACAGGCTCTAACCTCACACCTTTAAAGCATTGTCTGAGCTGAAACGTCACCTTTTTTTATAAAATCTTTATAAAAAGTTATCTCATGAATGTGACTTTGAAGAATTTACATATTAATGAATTGAAACCTGCAGCCCATTCTAACAGATGAAAGACTTAACAGCAATTCAGGTTTGTTCAATATATTGTATTAGTTGCATGACACTATGATCTTATGCTATAAATTCTGTGTCTTGTGATCCTGCCCCACTAGCTACCTGATGGAGGAGCAGCGCTCTGAAATCTAGCACTTCCAAATAAACCTGTTGTACTATACCCTGGTGTTGAGTGATTTTTTTTAACTACATCCGTAAAACACATCCTTAAGATGCACTCTGGCAACAAGTTAGACAGGACCTTTACTTCATGGTTCATGGATCCAACAGATGCTTGCACTGCTTACAACAATCTGTTGGTTGCTACATCTCCTCAACCGGATCCTATATCAGGATCCAGGGAAAGTCAACTTGCTGTCAGTGCATGGCAATGTGATTGTTTTTGGACATCTAAATGTTTCAATTGCATCTTTTTCTTTTCCTGCCTCAGGCTCATCTGGTGAGGTCTCTCGATCATGTTGTGTGATCACTTCTTGCACATTCATAGACTAACAGATCACCTACAATAGCTTCCAATCTGGGAAGATCGCTGATCTTTTGCTGTCTACATTGCTGCATTTCTTGAGCAGTAGAAATGCCAAACACTCTGTGCAGCCAACTGTGCCTCAAATGGTGACCAGAACGTAGTTGTAAAACTGCTGCTTTCATCCAATTGCACCTGCCAGTAACCATCCTTTTCATTCAAGGTAATAAAGACCTTTGATTTGACAAGTTAGGGCACAATTTCATTCATGTTTAGCATGTGGGGACTGAGATTTGCTCAAAGCTTTATTGAGGTCATTTGGATCTACTGCATGCTTTTAATTTTTTCTCTCTGTGACCATGCTGCTAGGATTTATCACTTTCTTAATCATTCCTTCATTTTCCAGTTTTCTTCCTTGTCCTCAAAATGGAGACAGCTAGAATCTCTGCGGCAGATGCTGAGTTGGTGTCTCACTCTTGTCATCTTGGGGATGACATTTATAAAGAAGACCTTGCAGACCTGTAAAACCAGCCAGAGAACTGTATTCATTGTGAGTTTGTGCCTCGATGATAGTGATGCTGGTGTGTAGTCCAATGCCAGCCTCCGTGGGGTGTGGAGACAGATACCACACTTGAAGCGTGCCCTGAAATGCCAGGGAATGCTGGTGCAAAGGGAGGAACAAGCAGTGAGAGCTGGAGTTACCAGGTATCCACCCCCACTTTCATGCCAGGAATTGTCTGGTTTCATTGTGCATTTGGGAGAAGAGAATAGAATAGCAATGGATTGTCACATACTGTTACAAAACAAAAACAGTGAAATGTTTTATAAGCTGCCAAGCCGTGGTGCCTGTATTAATGACAGAAGTCATAAATAAGAAGAAAAAAGTTAACATTAAGACAGAGTTCATCTCTGGATTGATTTCAGTTCAGAGAAAGTTGAGTAAGATGATTAACGCTGGAATATCTGTAAGTCACAGCCAAAGAAGACTCCATGTCGATGAGACTGCTACAACAGCCCAGAGAGATGGCTAAGACAATAGGAGATCACCCGCTGCTCCAGGCTGGAATACAAGACCTGCAAGCCAGAAAGAGACCTCAGTGCCACACGTTTGGGCTAGACCTCCATGCTGGAACTAGATGTGATTGCTACACTGGGGCACTGGAATACTTGAACGCTGTGGCAAAAGAACACCTACATACTGTCTCCTCTGGGACAAGGCCTCCACAACAGGAGACCACAGCACCAGGCCCTCCCCGACAAGATTACCAGAATAGAGACCATAGCACTAGGCCCCTACGGGACAAGGCCACCATGACAGACACCATAGCACCAGGCCCCTCCAAGCCAAGGCCACTAGGATGGACACCACAGCACTAGGCTCCTCCAGGAGAAGGCCATCGTGACACAGACCACAGCGCCAGGCCCTGCCGGGATATGGCCACTATGATGCACACCACAGCACCAGGTCCCTCCAGGACAAGGCCATCATGACACAGACCCCTCCAGGACAAGGCCATTGTGACACAGAGCCCTCCAGGACAAGGCCATTGTGACACAGAGCCCTCCAGAACAAGGCCATTGTGACACAGAGCCCTCCAGGACAAGGCCATTGTGACACAGACCACAGCACTAGGCCCCTCCAGGACAAGGTCACCATGATGGACACCACTGCACCAGGCCCTCCGCGACAAGGCCACCGTGACACAGACCACAGCACCAGACCATGACCACCACACCAGACTGGAAGCCAGCTCTTTGCTGGGTCTTGGCTTGTAGAGGATGCCTTCTGCCAAACAAGATTAAAAAAAAGGAAACATTGTGAAAAAGAGAGAAGTAAAACATGGATGAAGTAGATGAGTTCTGGGCTCACGGGCTAAGAAGCTCATAAGCTGTGCTGCGACTTTGCCGCCATCTTGCTTTGACAACAACACATTCTATACAAATGAGATGAGAATAACTACAAGGAGATGTTACCATGTGAATGAATGTTTTGCAGCTGACTAACGAAATTCCTGTCTTGCCAGTAAAAGCTGGGGTGGAAAATCAGACTTGAAATGTGTTGCTGGAAAAGCGCAGCAAGTCAGGCAGCATCCAAGGAGCAGGAGAATCGACGTTTCAGGCATGAGGAAAGTGTGTCCAGCAGGCTAAGATAAAAGGTAGAGAGGAGGGACTTGGGGGAGGGGCGTTGGAAATGCAATAGGTGGAAGGAGGTCAAGGTGAGGGTGATAGGCCGGAGTGGGGGTGGGGGCGGAGAGGTCAGGAAGAAGATTGCAGGTTAGGAGGGCGGTGCTGAGTTGAGGGAACCGACTGAGACAAGGTGGGGGGAGAGGAAATGAGGAAACTGAAGAAATCTGAGTTCATCCCTTTGTGGTTGGAGGGCTTCTAGGCGGAAGAAAGGCACTCTTCCTCTAGCCGTCGTGTTGCTATGGTCTGGCGATGGAGGAGTCCAAGGACCTGCATGTCCTTGGCGGAGTGGGAGGGGGAGTTGAAGTGTTGAGCCACAGGGCGGTTGGGTTGGCTGGTCCGTGTGTCCCAGAGGTGTTCCCTGAAACGTTTGCAAGTAGGCGGCCTGTCTCCCCAATATAGAGGAGGCCACATCAGGTGCAGTGGATGCAGTAAATGATGTGTGTGGAGGTGCAGGTGAATTTGTGGCGGATATGGAAGGATCCCTTGGGGCCTTGGAGGGAAGTAAGGGGGGAGGTGTGGGCGCAAGTTTTGCATTTCTTACGGTTGCAGGGGAAGGTGCCGGGAGTTGAGGTTGGGTTGGTGGGGGTGTGGACCTGACGAGGGAGTCACGGAGGGAGTGGTCTTTTCGGAACGCTGATAGGGGAGGGGAGGGAAATCTATCTCTGGTCCGTTTGGAGGTGGCGGAAATGACGACGGATGATACGATGTAATAGGAGGTTGGTGGGGTGGTAGGTGAGGACCAGTGGGGTTCTGTCCTGGTGGCGATTGGAGGGCGGGGCGGGAAGTGGAGGAGATGTGGTGGAGGGCATCGTCAATCACGTATGGGGGGAAATTGCGGTCTTTAAAAGAAGGAGGCCATTTGGGTTGTACGGTATTGGAACTGGTCCTCTTGGGAGCAGATGCGGCGGAGACAAAGGAATTGGGAATATGGGATGGTGTTTTTTTTTTTACAGGGGGCAGGGTGGGAGGAGGTGTAGTCTAGGTTGCTGTGGGAGTCGGTTGGTTTGTAGTAAATGTCCGTGTTGATTCAGTCGCCCGAGATAGAAATGGAAAGGTCTAGGAAGGGGAGGAAGGAGTCTGAGACGGTCCAGGTAAATTTCAAGTTGGGGTGGAAGGTGTTGTTAAAGTGGATGAACTGTTCAACCTCCTCATGGGAGCACGAGGCAGCGCCGATACAGTCATCGATGTAGCAGAGGAAATGGTGGGTGTGGTGCCAGTGTAGCTGCGGAAGATGGACTGTTGCACATATTCACGACCCATTGTCTCAGCCTGCTCCTGCCCCACAGAACTCATCTCTGCATATCTCGACACGGTCCTGTTGTGTTGAAGGGAGCCCGTTAAACGCAGTCTGAGCCAGCAGGTCACTGGGGAAAGGCATTGGGGGAGGTTACTCTGTTCAACTCTGTTGAAGGTCGAAGAAGCAAGGGCGTTACTACTACCACAGTCACAGAGGATGTCATTTGTGATTTCAGGAAGACGTGCTGAGACTGAGAGAAGCCTGATTTGAGGGTTTCAGACATCTGGTTACACGACAGATGGGCACAGATTTGGTGGATGTCAAGACCTCCAGAACACATGTGAAGAAAGAGAGTTTTGACCAGAGACATGAGCTGGAAATTATAGATCTGTCAGCTCTTACAGAGTCATAGACTTGTTCAGCCCAGAAACGGACCTTTCAGTCCAACTCGTCCATGCCAACCAGATATCATAATTTAATCTGGTCCCATTTGCCAACATTTGTCCCATATCCTTCTAAACCTTTCTGATTCTATACCTATCCAGATGCCTTTCAAACATTGTGATTGTACCAGCCTCTACCACTCCTTCTGGCAGTTCATTCTGTACACACACCACCCTCTTGTGAAGAAGTTGCCCCTGAGGTACCTTTTAAACCTTTCCCCTCTTGCCTTTAAACCTATGCCTTCTAGTTTTGGATTCCCCTACCCTGAGAAAAAGACCTTGGCTAATCACCCTATCCGTGCCCCTCGTGATTTATAAATCTCTATAAGGTCTTATCTCAACCTCCAACACTCCAGGAAAATGGCCCCAACCTATTCAGCGTCTCCATGTATCTCAAACCCTTCAATGCTGGCAATATTCTTGTAAATCTTTGCACCCTTTCAAGTTTTACAACATCTTTCCTGTCGCAAGGAGACCATAATTGAAGACAGTATTCCAAAAATGGCTTAACTAATGTCCAGTACAGGTACAACATGACATCCCGACTCCTTTTCTCAGTGCACTGACCAGTAAAGGAAAGTGTACCAAATGCTTGTTTCACTACCTTGCCTACCTATGACTCCACTTTCAAGGAATTATGAACCTGCATCCCAAGGTCTCTTTGTTCAGCAACACACTCTCCAGGATCTTTCCATTGTAAGTCCTGCCCTCATTTGCCATATCAGAATGCAACACCAATTATCTAAATTAAACTCCATCTGCCACTCCTTAGCCATCGACCCAACTGAGCAAGGTCCATCTTGATTTTGTAATTTTATCATAATTAACACTGAACCCTATTTAAGTTTTTTTGCATAAAGAGTTTTCTAATATTACTTAAGTATCTTTACCCAAAAGTTAAAAAATAAATAATGCTCATTTTTCTGAATACAGGAATGTTGAAGACCGATATGTTCCTGTAGACTGGACGAGACACAACAAACTGATGGTTTAATATGTCTTGTTATATTTTCTTGAAGTGTCAAGTTGTGTTGCATGTTTTTTGAAGAACATGTAAAAGGTGATTACAGAAGCGAAAACTATTTCATAACAAGGTAAAATCTACCAGAATGGGAAGAAAACTGCCAATACCAGTAAGATCAAAAGGGAACTTCCTCAGATATATATATAAGAATGAAAATGAACAAGATGGCTGGTGTTCTGTGCTAGCGTTGAGCCATTTAAAGAGTAGGTGATCCATATTTGAAGAATACATTTTATGGTGAAGTTATTTTAGGAAGGACACCATGATCATCTAAGCATATGAGCACTGACCGAGATAATTCTGGAGATATTTCAGAAAACAATATTTTGGAATATAATCATAGAATCATACAGAACAAAGAGGCCCTTTGGCCCATCATAGCCTTGCTGTTAGGACTTTTCAGGAGTTCATCCAAGCACTTTTTAAAGATTGGGAGGTTTCCTGCCTCAACTCTGCTCCCAGGCAGTGCATTTCAGACCCCACCAACCAATGGGTGAAAAAGCCCTTCCTCAACCTCCCTGCAACCCTCCTGCCTTTCACCTTTAAAATTATGTCCCTTGTTATTGACCCTTCACCAAGGGAAACAGCTGCTGCTTCTCTGTTGTGTGCAGTGCAGGAGGAACAGACATGATCTGTGATAACAGAAACATCTGTTATGGGTGGCACAGTGGTTAGCACTGCTGCCTCATAGCAGCAGACACCCAGGTTCAATTCCCGCCACAGTGACTGTCTGTGTGGAGTTTGCACATTCCCCCCCCCCCGTGTCTGTGTGGGTTTCCTCCCACAGTCCAAAAATGTGGAGATTAGGTGAATTGGCCATGCTAAATTGCCCGTAGTGTTAGGTGAAGGGGTAAATGTAGGGGAATGGGTCTGGGTGGGTTGTGCTTTGGCAGGTCGGTATGGACCTGTTGGCTGAAGGACCTGTTTCCACATTAAGTAATCTAATCTAATCCTTGGGAAGAACAGGTGACATTGAACATTTGGTGCAGAATGCCCTCTGGGCAATTAGGGAATGGTCAGTAAATGCTGGGACAGGCAGTAAGTGCCAGGACAGGGCGGTAAATTCAGCGATAGGGCAATGCCCACATCCTATGAATGAATTTTTAAAAAGCTGACAAATGATCTGACTTCCCTTGCGTCCTTGATAATGGAGAACAGTGCAATCATTGGTTATTTCCATGTATGACTTTTATTTAAAACTGATCTTACCATCTACACTTCCACGTCAAACTCATTTCTTCCAATGTGGTACTGAGAGTCATAGAGATGTACAGTATGGAAACAGACCATTCGGAGCAACTAATCCATGCCAACCAGATATCCCAACCCAATCTAGTCCCACCTGCCAGCACCTGGCCCATATCCCTCCAAACCCTTCCTAATCATATACCCATCCAAATGCCTCTTAAATGTTGCAATTGTACCAGGCTCCACCACATCCTGTGGCTAATTCCATACACGTACCACCCTCTGCATGAAAAAGTTGCCCCTTAGGTCTCTTTTATATCTTTCCCCTCTCACCCTAAACCTATGCCCTCTAGTTCTGGACTCCCCGACCCCAGGGAAAAGACTTTGTCTATTTATCCTATCCATGCCCCTCATAATTTTGTAAACTCTATAAGGTCACCCCTCAGCCTCCGACGCTCCAGGGAAAACAGCCCCAGCCTGTTCAGCCTCTCCCTGTAGCTCAGATCCTCCAACCCTGGCAACATCCTTGTAAATCTTTTCTGAACCCTTTCCAAGTTTCACAACATCTTTCTGATAGGAAGGAGACCAGAATTGCATGCAATATTCCAACAGTGGCCTAACCAATGTCCTATACAGCCACAACATGACCTCCCAACACCTGTAATCAATACTCTGACCAATAAAGGAAAGCATACCAAACGCCGCCTTCACTATCCTATCTACCTGCGATTCCACTTTCAAGGAGCTATGAACCTGCACTCCAAAGTCTCTTTGTTCAGCAACACTCCCTAGGACCTTACCATGAAGTGTGTAAGTCCTGCTAAGATTTGCTTTCCCAAAATGCAGCACCTCGCATTTATCTGAATTAAACTCCATCTGCCACTTCTCAGCCCATTGGCCTATCTGGTCCAGATCCTGTTGTAATCTGAGGTAACCCTCTTCGCTGTCCATTACACCTCCAATTTTGGTGTCATCTGCAAATTTACGAACTGTACCTCTTATGCTCACATCCAAATCATTTATGTAAATGACGAAAAGTAGAGGGCCAGCACCGATCCTTGTACTGGTCACTGGTCACAGGCCTCCAGTCTGAAAAACAACCCTCCACCACCCGCTGTCTTCTACCTTTGAGCCAGTTCTGTATCCAAACGGCTAGTTCTCCCTGTATTCCATCAGATCTAACCTTGTTAATCAGTCTCCCATGGGGAACCTTGTTGAACGCCTTACTGAAATCCATATAGATCACATCAACTGCTCTGTCCTCATCAATCTTCTTTGTTACTTCTTCAAAAAACTCAATCAAGTATGTGAGATAAGATTTCCCACGCACAAAGCCATGTTGACTATCCCGAATCAGTCCTTGCCTTTCCAAATATGTGTACATCCTGTCCCTCAGGGTTCCCTCCAACAACTTGCCCACCACTGAGGTCAGGCTCACCGGTCTATAGTTCCCTAGCTTGTCTTTATCGCCCTTCTTAAACAGTGGCACCACATTTGCCAACCTCCAGTGTTCCGGCACTTCACCTGTGACTATCGATGATACAAATATCTCAGCAAAAGGCCCAGCAATCACTTTTCTAGCTTCCCACAGAGTTCTTGGGTACACCTGATCGGGTCCTGGGGATTTATCCACCTTTTAACCGTTTCAAGACATCCATCACTTCCTCCTCTGTAATCTGGACATTTTGCAAGATGTCTCCATCTATTTCCCTCCAGTCTATATCTTCCATATCCTTTTCCACAGTAAATACTGATGCAAAATATTCATTTAGTATCTCCCTCATTTTCTGTGGCTCCACACAAAGGCTGCCTTGCTGATCTTTGAGGGGCCCTATTCTCTCCCTAGTTACCCTTTTGTCCTTAATATATTTGTAAAACCCCTAATTCTCCTTAATTCTATTTGCCAAAGCTATCTCATGTCCCCGTTTTGCCCTCCTGATTTCCCTCTTAAGTATACTCCTACTTTCTTTATACTCTTCTAAGGATTCACTCAATCTATCCTATCCGTACCTGACATGCTTCCTTCTTTTTCTTAACCAAACCCTCAATTTCTTTAGTCATCCAGCATTCCCTATACCTACCAGCCTTCCCTTTCACCCTGACAGGAATATATTATCTCTGGGTTCTCATTATCTCATTTCTGAAGGCTTCCCATTTTCCAGCTGTCCCTTTACCTGCGAACAACTGCCTCCAATCAGCTTTTGAAAGTTCTTGCCTAATACTGTCAAAATTGGCCTTTCTCCAATTTAGAACTTCAACTTTTAGATCTGGAATATCCTTTTCCATCACGATTTTAAAATGAATAGAATTATGATCGCTAGCCTCAAAGTGCTCCCCCACTGACCCCTCAGTCACCTGCCCTGCCTTATTTCCCAAGATTCGGTCAAGTTTTGCACCTTCTCTAGTAGGTACATCCACATAATGAATCAGAAAATTGTCTTGGACACACTTAAGAAATTCCTCTCCATCTAAACCTTTAACACTATGGCAGTCCCAGTCGATGTTTGGAAAGTTAAAATCCCCTACCATAACCACCCTATTATTCTTACAGATAGCTGAGATCTTCTTAAATTCTCAATTTCCCTCTGACTATTGGGGGGTCTATAGTACAATCCCAATAAGGTGATCATCCCTTTCTTATTTCTGTTCCACCCAAAAAACTTCCCTGGATGTATTTCCAGGAATATCCTCCCTTAGCACAGCTGTAATGCTATCCCTTATCAAAAATGCCACTCCCCCTCCTCTCATGCCTCCCTTTCTATCCTTCCTGTAGCATTTGTATCCTGGAACATTCAGCTGCCAGTCCTGCCCATCCCTGAGCCATGTTTCCGTAATTGCTATGATATCCCAATTCCATGTTCCTAACCATGCCCTGAGTTCATCTGCCTTCCCTGTTAGGCCCCTTGCATTGAAATAAATGCAGTTTAGTTTATTAGTCCTACCTTATCCCTGCCTGCCCTGACTGTTTGACTCACTTCTGTTCTCAGCTGTACTTGTCTCAGATTGATCTCTTTCCTCACTATCTCCCTGGGTCCCACCCCCCACCTTACTAGTTTAAATCCTCCCAAGCAGTTCTAGCAAATTTCCCTGCCAGTATATTAGTCCCCTTCCAATTTAGGTGCAATCCATCCTTCTTATACAGGTCACTTCTACCCCAAAAGAGATTCCAATGTTCCAAAAATGTGAATCCTCCCATACACCAGCTCCTCAGCCATGCATTCATCTGCTCTATCCTCCTATTCCTGCCCTCACTAGCTTGTAGCACTGGGAATAATCCAGATATTACCACCCTTGAGGACCTCCTTTTTAAATTTCTGCCTAACTCTTTGTAATCTCCCTTCAGAGCCTCAACCTTTTCCCTTCCTTGTCATTGGTTCCAATGTGGACAATGACTTCCTGTTGGCCCCTCTTCCCCCATGAGAACATTCTGCACCCACTCTGAGACATCCTTGATCCTGGCACCAGGGAAACAACACACCATTCTGCTTTTTCTCTGCTGGCCACAGAAACGTCTGTCTGTACCTCAGACTATAGAATCCCCTAACACAATTGATCTCTTGGAAGCCGACGTACCCCTCGTTGCATTAGAGCCAGTCTCAATACCAGAAACTTAGCTGTTTGTGCTACGTTCCCCTGAGAATCCATCACCCCCTACATTTTCCAAAACAGCATACCTGTTTGAAATGGGTATATCCACAAAAGTCTCCTGCTCTAGCTGTCTACCTCTCTTACCCTTCCTGGTGTTAACCCATCTATGTGACTGTATCTGAGACTTTTCCCCCCTTTCTATAACTGCCATCCATCACATACTGTAGCTGTTGCAAATTCCTCATTGCTTCTATCTGTCTCTCCAACCAATCCACTCGATCTGATAAGATTCGCATCCAACAGCATTTATGGCAGATATAATCCACAGTAACCCTTAAACTCTCTTTAAACTCCCACATCTGACAAGAAGTACATATCACTGCAAAGGCCATTTTTGCTCCTTCACAATCTCCAGACCCAGAAATTAACACCGTCTTATTCCTCTCCAAACACTGCCCCAGGTTAGATTAATAGCTATGGCTTATATTTTAAGTTTAATCAAGAGACTTATCTCCAAAAACATATAATCAAGAAAGAATCCACTGTATTCACTAATACAGCCTTTCTCTTGGACAGACTTGAAACAACAATTAACTTCTCTGATTCTGTGCTGTGAACTTCACCCAACAGTTCGTGTACAAAAAGCGACGTCAATTTGAAATGAGTTTCTACTGAGTGTTGGTGGAGCCCTTCCCAAAATATTGACTCAGTCTCAAGTACATAGGGCTGAAGATCTGACCATGTTTCGGGTATAGGTTTCTCACTGATAACCATAAAGTCCAGTGCATATTGGCAGATCAAGAGTGCGTTGCTCGCTGTGTCTCATTGGAAACTGCTTTAATCTCAACCTGCTTCACCCAATCTCACTGACTAGATTTTAATATGAGAGCTTAGGCAAGAGCTGCGCTTCTTGAGGGTGATAACAGTGGTCAACAATGAAGTTGCTGAGTACAATGAAAATGTAGCTGGAGTCTTCCTGCATCTGTTAAGAAGTCCGTTTACCATAGGTGATGATGCTTTATTACGGTTAAGCAATCAGATGATGCCTGTCCTGCCCCCTGAGTTACTGAATTGTTTTCACATTGCCCATAAACTGTCCCACAGTGACAGATAAATGATAATATAACTGTGGCGCAGGATAAACCTAACAGATGGAGCAGCATATGTTGTGCCAATTACTGTGTTGCCTCATAACAAAGTAAGCTTTAGTACCTTAGCAAAGAAAACAGTTGGTAATAATTTCCAGAAAACTATTTATTCTCAGACCTGAAACCTCTAAACACCTTTTCAATGTAGGGCGTTCTCACCTCTAATGCCCTTACTTCCCAACCCATCTTTGAGTAACTACAGAGTCAACACCGCCACCTAGTGAGAGATTTATCAATTGCTCGCCTTGAAACCCGATTGAACGTGGCAAAGGATTCACTGAAATGAGACGCAGCCAAGTTAAACCTGGAAACCCTTCTTCAGACAAAGGTTAGAAGAAATCTGGAACTCTCTCGAATGAAAGGCTGTTAATTTTGGGTCCAAAACTGAGATGGACAGATATCTGTTTGATAAATTGGGTTGAAGTATAGGTCAAACCTCATCTAGCTCTACCAGAATAAATTCTCAGAACTGAATGGGCTATGATTTAGAGCTGAAAATGTGTTGCTGGTTAAAGCACAGCAGGTTAGGCAGCATCCAAGGAACAGGACATTCGACGTTTCGGGCCAGAGCCCTTCATCAGGAATGGGGAGAGGGTGCCAGGCAGGCTAAGATAAAAGGTAGGGAGGAGGGACTTGGGGGAGGGGCGATGGAGATGTTATAGGTGGAAGGAGGTCAAGGTGAGGGTGATAGGCCGGGTCCATCCCAACCTCAAATTCACCTGGACATCGATGACTGTATCGGCGCTGCCTCGTGCTCCCACGAGGAGGTTGAACAGTTCATCAACTTTACCAACACCTTCCATCCCGACCTCAAATTCACCTGGACTGTCTCAGACTCCTCCCTCCCCTTCCTAGACCTTTCCATTTCTATCTCGGGCGACCGACTCAACACAGACATCTACTATAAACCGACTGACTCCCACAGCTACCTGGACTACACCTCCTCCCACCCTGCCCCCTGTAAAAACTCCACCCCATATTCCTAATTCCTTCGTCTCCGCCGCATCTGCTCCCAGGAGGACCAGTTCCAACACTGCACAGCCCAGATGGCCTCCTTCTTCAAGGACCGCAGATTCCCCCCAGACGTGATCGACGATGCCCTCCACCGCATCTCCTCCACTTCCCGCTCCTCCGCCCTTGAGCCCCGCCCTTCCAACCGCCACCAAGACAGAACCCCACTGGTTCTCACCTACCACCCCACCAACCTCCATATACAGCGTATCATCCGCCGTCATTTCCACCAACTCCAAACGAACCCCACCACCAGGGATATATTTCCCTCCCCTCCCCTATCAGCGTTCCGCAAAGACCACTCCCTTCGTGACTCCCTCGTCAGGTCTACACCCCCCACCAACCCAACCTCCACTCCCGGCACCTTCCCCTGCAACCGCAGGAAATGCAAAACTTGCGCCCACATCTCCTCCCTTACTTCTCTCCAAGGCCCCAAGGGATCCTTCCATATCCGTCACAAATTCACCTGCACCTCCACACACATCATCTATCGCATCCGCTGCACCCGATGTGGCCTCCTCTATATTGGGGAGACAGGCCGCCTACTTGCAGAACGCTTCAGGGAACACCTCAGGGACGCCCGAACCAACCAACCCAACCACCCTGTGGCTCAACACTTTAACTCTCCCTCCCACTCCACCGAAGACATGCAGGTCCTTGGACTCCTCCATCGCCAGAACATAACAACACGACGGTTGGAGGAAGAGCGCCTTATCTTCCGCCTGGGAACTCTCCAGCCACAAGGGATGAACTCTGATTTCTCCAGTTTCCTCATTTCCCATCCCCCCACCTTGTCTCAGTCGATTCCCTTGAACTCAGCACCGCCCTCCTAACCTGCAATCCTCTTCCTGACCTCTCCGCCCCCACCCCACTCCGGCCTATCACCCTCACCTTGACCTCCTTCCACGTATAACATCTCCATCGCCCCTCCCCCAAGTCCCTCCTCCCTACCTTTTATCTTAGCCTGCCTGACACCCTCTCCTCATTCCTCATGAAGGGCTCTGGCCCGAAACGTTGAATTTCCTGTTCCTTGGATGCTGCCTAACCTGCTGTGCTTTAACCAGCAACACATTTTCAGCTCTGATCTCCAGTATCTGCAGACCTCACTTTTTACTCTGGGCTATGATTTAACAAGCTTCAACCTTCCTCAGTCTTAAATGATTTTCAGTCTGCAGCTATTGCATTATTTTATATGATATTATTCTGTTACTTTTTATTACCCATATTCTTGTTGAATATTTTCTTTGTGCCTAAACCACACTTAGTTGCCAATGGCATAGGTGCAGGAATTTCAACCAGCTTCTAGATTCGGCCTACACGGATCATAGTGGGCATTCCCCTGGTCCTGCTCTTCAATAAGGTCCAGAATGAAATAATGTGTCGCCAACCAATTGTTGGATACAGATCTGTTAAAGATAGCTGGAAATTCACCAACTGGTGAATACAATTTCTGAGGAATCCAGTGTACTGCAAAAAATCAAATTAATGGAAAAGATGTTAAAATCAGAAGTTTTGTAAATGTCAACAATAAACTTTAGGAACCTTACATTGTCAAAGGAAGAACAAAACCACTGAATGAAAGACCAATGGTAGTTTCTGATCCTGAATGGTCAGTTATTTAATGCATCTGGAGACTGAATACTATTATATTTTAAAGGAGAAATGGTCCTCTTTTCCTTTAGTTAGCTCTGACTCCTCCTTTAGTTATAAGTACTGCTGGGATGCACATAATTATAGAGTCTGATATTATGAATTTTACGTTGTTCACAATTGTACTTCAGCATAGCTATCTTATTAGATCCTATGAGATGTGTTAGCGCAACTATTTTTCCTTTGTCACGTCTCATGAATCATTTTCTCAAGGGAACTCTGTCCACTTGGGATCTTTTGTATTTCACAGATCTGCATCTAGATAATTACAGACGGATTTGTTATTCAAAACACCACAAGCAGAGTGATCTGAACAGAAATACAATTAGTTAAAAACAGACATGCATTTATATAGTACTCTTCATGTTGATAGGATATGCCAAAGTTCTTTGCAGCCAATTAAGTGTATTTGCTATTGTCATGGAACAAACATGACAGCCAATTCATACACAGTAAGTTCCCTCAAATGGCAATGTAATGCTTCTGTTTTGATGATGAAGATTGAGAGTTAAGTATTTTGCTGGACACCAGAGATAGTACTGATAGAAACATAGAACCTATTCTGCCGTTTGTTATAATCATGTTTGATCATCCAACTCAATAGCCCGTTCCTGCTTTCCCCGCATCCTTTAATTCCTTGAGCCACAAGTGCTATATCCAACTCCATCTTGAAATCATTCAATGTTTTGTCCTTGACTTTCTCGTTTCAGAGAACATGTCCGGAACATCCACACTAACTAACCCCACCGCCTGTGGCTGAACACTTTAACTCCCCCTCCCTCTCCACCAAGGCATGCAGGTCCTGGGCCGCCTCCATCGCCAAACCCTTACCACCTGCCACGTGGGGGAAGAACCCCTCATCTTCCACCTTGGGACCATCCAACCACATGGGTTCAATGGGGATTTCACCAAGTTCCCCATTTCCCCTCCCCCACCTTATCTCAGTCCTAGCCTTCCAATTCGGCACCGCCCTCTTGAACTGTCCTACCTGTCCATCTTCCTTCCCATCTATCTGCTCCATCCTCCTCTCTGATCTATCACCTTCACCTCCCCCCCCCCCCCCGTTTCATCTACCTATCGGTTTCCTAGTTACATTCCCCCCCAGCCTCACCTCCTTCCCATTTATTTCTCAGCCCCCTTGGCCCACAAGCCTCATTCCTAATGAAGGGCTTATGCCCAAATTGTTGATTCTCCTGCTCCTCGGATGCCGCCTGACCTGCTGTGCTTTTGTAGTGCCACACTCTGATTCTGATTTCCAGCATCTGCAGCCCTCACTTCGTCCTAGTGAATTCCACAGGCTCCACATTTTCTGGGTGAAGAAATATTTCCTCATCTCAGTTCTAAACAATTTACCCTGCATCCTTAGACTGTAACCCAGTGCTTTACTCTGAAATAACATCATGAAATCTTTCACATGCACCTTAGAGAGCAGACCGTTTAATATCTGATCGAAAAGGTAGCACCTCTAGCAATATAGCTTTCCCCGGTAATATATGGCAGTGCCAGCTAAGATTTGAGGTTTGATTCTCTCGAGTGGACCTGAATCCAATGCATGGCAGTGCCACCCACTGACTGGATCAAATTAATTGACCACTTACCTTCTCTTGTTGGCTGGTCAAGTTCAGTTTGTTCAACTATCACAATTAAATGTTTTTGAAAATTCCTGTCAGCAACTTCATCCAAAATTCCAAAACAACATGTTATCTTCTACATCATACACTATCTGGTATATCCATGTCATTTCTTTTGTAGTAATCAGTTCATTGGTAACTTTCACATTCTGCATCTGACAACGTGTGTAAAAAAACTGCAAAGATAATGTCACAGATATTCTTCCTATCTTAACTCAAACTTTCTTGTGACCGACCAATTTCAGGTACCAAAGTAAAAATTTATTTTGGAACATTTTAGTTGAATTAAATTTGCTACTAATTGACAATCCCATCTAACAAATCTTACAACCATCTGTTCTATGTATATTCCTCCCAAACTCAGTAACTATTTGCCACAAAATTAAAATAGGAAATGGTGGAAATACTCAGCAGTTGAGATCTATGCAGAAGGAAAAACAGAGTTAACATTTTGGGGAGATATTTTTTGATCAGCAATTATTGAGCTGAAACGTTAGCTCTGACTCTTGCTTTGTAGATACTAACTGACCTGCTGAATCTTTCCAGCATTTTCTGATTTATATTTTTAGTTTTCCAGAACCTGCAGTATTTTCCTCATTCATGTGGCAATTCTCATAGCTGTTACAATCAGTCTTCCAAAGGAGATGTATAATTCAAACTTTTGCCTACACTCCAAACTATTGTTCTACTTACTGTTCTAGTGGAGACTGAGCAGTTTTAAAAAGAAAACTATCTTTCCCATTGATGGCGGATATAATTACCAAACTAGATTTCATGTCTTAAGGTACTTATTATAACAAACAAACTAAAATCAATGCACGAACATACAGAAAAGGTACTTGCCCCAATAACTAATTAGCAACTGAAAATGTCACACTAAACAAATTCAATTCCAAATCACTTACCATGCGGAACTGGAATTCTATCATTATTCCTTCACTGTCTCTCAGTCAAAATCCTCACATTGCCTCGCTCTCAGCACTGGGAGGGTGCCTAATTGAATGGATTCCAGTGGTTCAGGTAGGCAGTTCACCACCACCACCCCAAAAGCACTAACAGATGGGGATTAACTGCTGTTCTTGCCAACATCCCATGAAAGAATAAAGGAAAATAATCTTGGCAGAAGTAAACTGCCAAACTTCTTTGGACTTCGCAAGAAGACCCTTTCTCCCTACACACCAGGGTAAGTTTTACAGTGAGTAAAAAATGAGGTCTGCAGATGCTGGAGATCACAGCTGCAAATGTGTTGCTGGTCAAAGCACAGCAGGCCAGGCAGCATCTCAGGACTAGAGAATTCGACGTTTCGAGCATAAGCCCTTCATCAGGAATGAGAGAGAGTAGCCAAGCAGGCTAAGATAAAAGGTAGGGAGGAGGGACTTGGGGGAGGGGCGATGGAGGTGGGATAGGTGGAAGGAGGTCAAGGTGAGGGTGATAGGCCGGAGTGGGGTGGGGGCGGAGAGGTCAGGAAGAGGATTGCAGGTTAGGAGGGCGGTGCTGAGTTGAGGGAACCGACTGAGACAAGGTGGGGGGAGGGGAAATGAGGAAACTGGAGAAATCTGAATTCATACCTTGTGGTTGGAGGGTTCCCAGGCAGAAGATGAGGCGCTCCTCCTCCAGCCGTCATGTTGTTAGCCATTCATTCAATCTCCTAAGAATGATTGAACAGATTTCAAGCACCTTTTCATGATTCCTTGCCTTCAAATTTCCATAGGCATATCTCAACACAGGGAGTCCGTTCTCACCAACATCATCCTTTGTAGTTAAAGATTTGAGCTATAAGGAGAGGTTGAATAGGCCAGGGCTGTTTTCCCTGGAGCATCTGAGGCTGAGGGGTGACCTTCTAGAGGTTTATAAAATCATGAGGGGCATGGATAGGGTAAATAGACAAAGTCTTTTCCCTAGGTTGGGGGAGTTGAGAATTAGAGGGCATAGGTTTAGGGTGAGAAGGGCAAGACGTAAAGGGAATCTAAGGGGCAACTTTTTTACACAGAGGATAGTGTGTGTATGGAATAAGCTGTAAGAGGAAGTGGTGAAGGCTGGTACAATTACTACATTTAAAAGGCATCTGGATGGGTATATGAAGAGGAAGGATTTAGAGGGATATGGGCCTGGTGCTGGCAAATGGGACTAGACTGGATTAGGTTCGGATATCTGGTCAGCATGTACGAGGTGGACCGAAGGGTCTGTTTCCATGCTGTCCATTTTTATGACTCTATGACAAAAACAGCCTCTCTCAGTACTGGTCATGACACCAGTTGTCTTTGAGTTTTCCAGTCCAGGGTCCTCTGGCTTTGAGTCAGAGGGCCTGTGTCTAGCCACAGTAGCTGCCTCTCTTTTGGGCCAGGGGATAAGAACGTACACTTCAGTTTCTGTGGCTTTCAATCTGAGTTTCTGTCCCCATGATGACCAAATCACAACTCAGCTGTGTGAAATGGAGCAGGACCTTTACCTAAAGCAAGATGCCCCATTCCAAATTCCCAGGACCCACATTCAGCTGCAATGGGACAAATAAAGATGACAGACAGTCAATTTATTCATCTCAGGCACAACATGGCTTTCTGAATGCCCAAATGAGTTAAAGAAAAAATAATGTTGAATAAAGATTTTTATCCCCTACTGGAGCCACTCCAACCAGAGGGAGGAGATTGGTCCTCTCAGGATTCATTACTTCAGTCTGGGTGTTTTAAAATGCTTCACTGGGACTTAGGTCTGCTCTAAATTACCATTGCTTGTCCTGAGACTTTTAAAAAGTATTGGAGTGCATCTGTGTTTCGTTAAAATATATTAATCTCCCAATAATCAGAAATTTCATTAGTTAGTTCCATTACTATGCTAGTTTCATTCCCACATCTCCGGTTCACTTTAGTGAGGTGTGAGTTGCCTCTTTCATTAGAGAACAACAGCAAGGGGTAGCCAATGAGGGATTTGATAACAGAATATCTGCATGAAAGGGAAACACTTGCCAAAGGCAAAAATTAGAGGTTTCCTATAACGTTACTCCTTCACATGTTTATCTTCTGTGGGCCCTTCTCACCTGATGCTTTTATGAGATTATTGTGTACAGTTAAAGTATAGGAGATTTAATCAAAGCAATTTAGCAGCGGATGATTTGCTCCAGTTAGGAGGTTCGAACTTGTAATCCAGAGAATACCGATAGTCACCAGTGATGAGTTCAGAAACTCCTGGGTGAGCTTTGTAAAAGCTAATTGATCTGCTGTTTTATTTTTAGTCAATCAATTTATTTTGGTCATGGGAAATTTCAACAAAATGTTAACAGAAACTTTGCGTTTCTTGGGAAGAACACAGCTGCCAATGTAGCTGAACAGCTGAGGCCTCAGTAAACAGTTTTGGTTCCATCTGAAATAGTTCCCATGTAATGGTGAGAGGTATCTGCTGGAACTGTCTGTCTTGGAAAGAGTCCATCATCATCCTCTTTTTTTTGATGAAAAAAAGACATGTTTTAACAAAGTTTTTTTCTCTCATCAGGAGAGGAGAAAACCGATTTTCATTCTGCATGGGAGCCATTAATGAACTTATTGATCATACACCTATGTTCAAGTCTGATTTAATGTACACAACAACCAGCAAGAGACCTAGCATCAAACCCAGCAGTGTGCCAGTGGGCACTGCCTTCCAATTACAAGAACAACCTTCAACCATCACACTCTGCTTCCTCCAACAAAACCAATAATGGATCCAGTTGCCAACTTACCCTGGATCCTAACTTCTTGACCAGTCTGCCATGTGAGACCTTGTCAAAAGCTTTATTGAAGTCAATGTAGACTTCATCAATTGGGCTACTCTCATCTACACACTTAGTCACCTCCTCAAAAACTTCAATTATTAAAAAAGATCTTTCCCTTACAGATTTACACTGACTATCCTTGATGAATCCCTGCCTCTCCATCTGGAGATTAATTCTGTTCCTCAATTCTTTTTCAAAAGCTTCCCTCCCACAAATGTTAGACTCAGTAGCTTGTAGTTCCTGGTTTATCCCTACTAACCTCCTTGAATAATGGTACCACATTAGTTGTTTTCCAGTCCCTTGACCCCTCTCCTGACTCCAGAGAGGATTTGAAAATTAATATCCAAGCCTCTGCAATCTCCTCTCTGCCTCCCACAGCAGCCTGGGATACATCTCATCTTGGCTTGGGGATTTAGCCGTTTTTAAGCCTGCTGAAACTGCTAATACCGCTTTCCACTCTGCTGATTTATTCAGGTGTATCACAGTCTCCCTCCCGATATCTGGACCTACATCATCCATCTCTTATTTTAAGGCAGGCAGGAATGGATCTGATTTGTCAGGGCATTGTCTGCTGTCACCTGCCTGTGTTGAACTGAATCAGGTTAGTAATTCTAAAGCTTAGAGGAAGGAGATTTAAAAAGGACATGAAAGGCAAATGTTTATACATGAAGATTGGTTCACATGTGGAAAGGACTTCCTAAGGAACTGGTGGATGCAGATTTAGTTACAATGTTTAAAAGACACTTAGATAACTATATGAATAGGAAAAGTTTGGAGTGATGTGGGGCTAGGAGCAGGGAGGTGGGCCTAGTTTAGTTTGGGATTATGTTTGGCATGGACTGGTTGGACCAAAGGGTCTGTTCCCATGCTGTATGATTCTACGTCTGCAAAAAAAAAGAGCATTCTTGTACACACAACTGTGTTAAACTGTGAGCTCAACAGACATTCTCAAATTAGTTGGCAGTGTAATTCTTCACGCAGTCAGAATTATCCAGCAAATACTGTCCAACAACAGAGTTGCATCCAATTTTAGATGCTCTGCTGCTGAGCTCTCCAGGCTGTTTATCCCATCAATCCCTTCACTGTCATGAAAACTACACAGGACATCATATTTGGCACAACCCACCAGCCTCTGGGACCTTCATGCTCAGACCTGGCATCACAACAGCACTGAAATCCATATATCACATGACTCTTTTGCATGCTAGGCAGAACTTCCTTTTGGATTGATGGCAACGTCTTGTTAGTGGTGAACACCACTCATTGTAGCAATGTGAAAGAGCTAGATCCATGTGTCGCTCAACCTTGTTCCTGAAAAATATCCAGTCTTCCTCAGCTTACCCTGGGAGGGTAAGATATTGCAAAGATTTGTAATGGGCTGTTCTACTTATGGGACACACAAGGACAGTTCCTGGATCAGATGTCTTCCCCCTTCTTGCATTCAGAAGTAAAAAGTGCTGTGATAAAGCTTGCATTGTCTCCAATCTGACCAGAGACATTGATATATATTTCTAAACAGGTTTGACCCAAATGACTCCTTTCCTTCTCCACCAGCTATATTGTTTGTTTTACATCATATTCCAGACATCTCTGGGAAAGATGTGTCTTTGCTTGCTTACTGTTGAAGTCAGTATTTCAGGCACACAGTCAGTAAAACCAACCAGCCTTAAAGAAACCAGATTGAGCTGCCACCTTAATATGCCTGCTGACTGAATGTTCAAAGCACAGAACACAAAGACCAAGCCCCTGTCTGTCCCTCAGGCTGGTGATTAATTTACTAAGGTCCTACAATTGTTCTCCAAGAGAGAGAAAGGTGACATGCATGGTCCACACATTCCCACACTTCATCATAATCCAAATTTTAGACCTTGCTATGAACATTTGAAAACTCTCAAAGTCACTGGAATATAAAGTCAACATCACTTGGTTCAAAGAACAAAGAAAATTTACAGCCCAGGAACAGGCCCTTCGGCCCTCCAAGTCTGAGCCGATCCAAATGTATTGTCTAAACTTGTCAGTCAATTCCTAAGTATTTGTATCCCTCTGCTCCCCACCTACTCATGCATCTATCCAGACACATTTTAAATGAATCTACCGTGCCTGCCTCTACCACCTCTGCTGGCAACGCATTCCAAACGCCTACCACCCTCCTTGTAAAGTACTTGCCACATGTATCCCCCTTAAACTTTCCTATCATTCCTATTTTGATCAGGTGTCAGATATGTTGCTGGCGATGTCGATGGTTGGCTTTTCCCTCTGGGGCTGGGTTTACTGTCATTGTTTTCATTCTCGCTGATGCTTATTTCCTGTTGTCCTCTGTTGCTGTAATGTAGTTTTTTGACCAGCCACGAACTATACTGCTTCACTTTGTACTATTTACATGACCCTTCCTCCCCCTGTTGCTGATCTTTGAAAATAAGTTTCAACCGTTCTCATGACGCAACAGAATCTGATAGCTAACTATTAAGCTGCTACTTGATTACATTCTGACAACTCTTTCAGCCTTGCCTCAATTGTACAGAAGGCTCCTCCAGCCAAACCAGTACGGAGGGAGTACAGCCTTCTTAGGCTTGTACACTTCTGGATAAGATATTGAACCTGACACTTCAAGAGAACATAAGAGATCCCACTATACTTTGCAGAGAAAAGCAGCGTGTCTGTACTGCTGCCCCAAACAAATACTATCAACCAAACTACCGAAACTGATGACTTGGACATTTACTTACAGCTTGTGGGAAGAATGCTGTTTGCAAACTGCCCAATATTTCTCCATTAAGATAGTAACTGCACTTCAAAATACTTCATTTACTCAAACAACCTGAACAGAAAGCACATGCTGGGGTTTTTTTTTCTAAGCAAATAGCTGTACATCCAGCTGTAGCACCTTGTACAATTCCCAGGAGTTCGCTGATAGCTCATGGGGTGGAATTAACCCACCTGGAATCTCAGAATGCAAAAATGAGATTTCATCTGAAACGATACTTGTTTCCCTTTCCTTATTATTTATTCTGTCAATTTCAAACAAACCAGGGTCATCTATATCACATTTAAAAGTCTCGCATCTATGTACTGTTTCTGTTAGGCACCTTAACTTTGTGAGGCATAATTTTGTTATGTCTTGCCAGCATCACTGCAGTTTTCTTGGTTATTTCAATGCTGCCTATTCAGTTAGAACACAGAATCCCTATGGAGTGAAAGTGGGCATTGAGCCCACACTGACCCTCCCTAGATTATCCCATCCAGACCCAACCCTATCCGTGTAGCCCTGCATTTTCCAAGGCATACTGTCAGCAAATTGGTATGGCCAATCCACCTAACCTGCATATCTTTGGACTGTGGGAGGAAACTAGAGCACCTGGAGGAAACCCTCCCTGATACAGGGAGAACGTGCAAACTCCACACAGATAGTTGCCCGAGGCTGGAATCGAACCCAGGTTCCCAGCTCTGTGAAGCAGCAATACTAAACACCGTGCCACCCTTTCAGCTGAAACTCCCACTTGGTTGAACTCTGACCCCAGTCTTTACTTAAATGCTCACCAGTAGGGGGAAGTCTGTATCATATAATCCATCTGGCCCCATCGCACCATTATAAAGTCATGATGCAATTTCTTCGATGTCAGACTCTGCATTTTCAAAGAGTTCCCCTTTCTTTTTCACTCAAAAACATCATGGTGTTATTTTTACCTGAGGAGTTCTGCAGACGGGTCATTAGACTCAAAACGTTAACATTGATTTCTCTCCACAGATGCTGCCAGACCTGTGGAGTTTTTACAGCAATTTCTGCTTCTTTCTGAAATCCAGCAACCACAGTTCTGTCAGCTTGTTTTATGTGGTGTAATTGTTCTGGTTTCCTCAACTTTGCATCTTTGTCATGCACCAGTTCCTCCTAACCCTTTTGTCTGTTTTTGTTCCATACTGTTTCATTATTTTGTTTGTTCTCTCTTGACCCATTATGGTTTGTGGCCTTGATACTTTATATGGTTGATTGTCTTTAATAAATCAGAGATAAGTACTTTTTCTCATTTTGATTATTTCCTCTCTGTTTCCAAAGATCCCGTTTTTCACTTTTCTGCTTTCCCTGTCCCCTGAAGGCCCATTCCACGTTGTGCTAGTTATGGGAATCTTGTCTCCACCATCTGTTGTATTTATTGAGTTAAGTTCTCTGTCCTATCATCTCTTGCTGTAATTTCTTACAATACCTGGCTGCAACTGTTTTCCCATACATGGATCTGAACAAAAAAAAATGCACATTTAAATATTCTCATGATATTTCCAAAATTAGCCAGCTTGTTTAAACTCTGACAAACACTGTTTACTTGGTGTCATTAGTAACATCTTACACAGGGCATTGATTTGTTGTGGTCATCACAGAGCATGGTCATTTTGGGGGGGAAAAATGAACTTCCATTTGACAACTGTTGAGGTCTCAGATTTTAAGATTTCACTGTAACAATCAGACTAAAAACACTATCAACTATTTTCTACTTCAGTAGGCAACTTATGTTTTAAAGTATAGAATTGAACTTTCTCTTTTTACTTGTATCACAAATGATAAAAACACTTCACAGATCTACTTTACATTGTCCCTTATGTAGATATTCAGTTTTCCCAGTCTATACTACAAAGTTCCTCGTAGCTCCCAAATGTTCACTTCTGTTCCTTTCCCTTCCCTGACAGGTTATGTTTAACCACAGGGCGAGAGTGAGGACTGCGGATGCTGGAGGTCAGAGTCAAGATTAGAGTGATGCTGGAAAAGCACAGCAGGTCAGGCAGCATCTGAGCAGCAGGAAAATCGACATTTTGAGCAGGAGCCCTTCATCATTCCTGCTCCTCGGATGCTGCCTGACCTGCTGTGCTTTTCCAGCACTACTCTAATCTTGACCATGTTTAACCACACACCTATCTTTCACAGTGAAGGTTTATTTTATTGCCTGCAACACAAATCCCTTTCTTATTTGCCATCTCCACAGCAACATGAATTTCATTGGCCATAGATTCATGTAGGTATAGATGATTAGCTATCCTTAAGATTCGGGGCACTCTTATTAGTGCAACGGGCATTTTAAGCCACAGATGCTGACAACTCGACACACTCAAGATGTACTGGGGCCTTGCAGTCAGCTCGCTACCATCCTGCAAATTTAAAACAAATGCTGTTGTCATTGTCTCCACGTGTGAACACATTACAACCTCTTTTTGGCCAAATAACACAGATCTTCCTTTTATCTCAAACAGCCCACACCACCCAACCTTGTTGTAGGACAGACTTCAAAAAGGTCACACAGTCATCTTCATTTTGCCCGAAATTAAACACAATGTCTTGAAACATAGTAATCCCAAAATGTCACTTTCTATTCACTACAAGAACCCTACAAATTGTTCTTTCCAGACTTTTTTTTAACCAACCTCCTAAGACCTGTTATGATGCCTCTCTGGAATAGGTAAGACACACCCTTCCTAGGCTGAGTCTAAGGGCCTATTGAATAAACAGAGGTAGAAGATAAACTATTACTGAGTCTTAACAAAGGGGAGCACTTGTCTTCAAAACTAAATTCAGTCTGAGAGATAGATTGGATTCCTTTCGGTCCAACAAGTCCACACCGACCCTTCGAAGAGTAACCCACCCAGACCCATTTCCCTCTGACAAATGCACCTAACACTACAGGCAATTTAGCATGGTCAATTCACCTGATGTGCAATAGGTACAAGTTATATTGACTAGTTATGGATAATTACAAAGAGTATTGGGATCCAAAGATGACATGTGTATCTCCATTGGGACCTTGTACACAGCTTCTTCCCCATTTGAGACTGCGTGACATCGTCAAATTAGGTGGAGCTTAATGCAACATCAACATTAACTCTCTCAGAACCATTACATTATATGGCACTAATCACTGTGGCATGCAGATAGCAAAACTAAGGGATCGGGTAGGAAATGAATGGGAGCAAATTAGAGCTCCATGTTTCAATAAGGAATGTGACAACATGAGTTTTATACTTTTGATGAAATCACATCACATTCTAGATCTGTTTGAAACTCAAATTAGACTCTTCAGAACTGGTTTTACAATGTTTCATTACCTGAAAGCAGGCACTTCACAATTATATGCAAATCACCCATCATTGCTGTGATGTTTACTCTGGGCAGGCCCCAAGTGTATGTCAGCCAGAAGAGTTATCAAACCCCGCCATTCTGAATCCCATATATCAACAGCCACTCCATCCCCTTCCCCCACACAAGTTTATGTTCAGGGAGAATGATAGGGCTGTGGAAATCGAACCAGTACTTCACCAAATAGCAAGCAGGTGCAAACACAAAATCGACAGTTTTAAAAAGAAAATATTTCAACCGAAGGTGAAAATTAATTGTCTGTCAACAATCAGGGCAAGAGAATAGAGTCCCAAGCATCCTCTGCAGCATCAAATCAACAGTTGCCAATGAGATTTGATTTGATTTGATTTATTATTGTCACGTATATCTAGGTACAGTGAAAATTTCATTTTGTGTGGAGTACAGGCAGATCATACCATTCAAAGTGTATTTGGGTAACAGAACAGAGTAAATAGAACACATTGTTGCAGCTGCAGAGAAGGTGGACAAAGAGTGCGATCAACATTAAATAATTAAAATTTGAGAGATTCTTTTAAAAGTCTAACAAGGGTGAGGAAGAAGCTGTTCTTGAATCTGTCTTGAATCTTGAATACGTGTGTATAAGCTTTTGTATCTTCTGCCTGAGGGCAAAGGTAGGAAAAGATTATAACTGGGTATTGTGTTGGCTGCCTTCCCAAGACATTGGGAAGTGTAGATGGAACCAGTAGATGGAAGGTTGGCTTGCATGATGCACTGAGCTGTGTTCACAACTCTCTGCAGCTTCTTACAGTCCTGGGCCGAGCAGTTGGTGTACCAGGCCATAATGCACCCAGATAGAGTGCTTTCCAAGATGCACCTCTAAAAATTGTTAAGAGTTTTTATATTCTTCCCAATGCTGGGAAGATACTGAAGCTGTTTCAATGAATACTATCAGGAATACAGATGATTCTGTTTGCATACTACCTTTTTTTCAGAATTGCTGTATTGCTACTATTTGCATCACTACTGCCCCATGTAACAAAATAATTTTAGCCTTTCTGGACACAATATCGAGTTCAACAATTTTAACGCTTGAGCACTTTCTCCCATGTCCTTACCCCAGTCCCTATACACCAGGCTTGGTCATCACCCAGGCTGTTACCATAACAACCCATCGTCAGCCACTAACCATTAATGTCAGTTAATGTCAGTCTCCATTAGCAGCTATTGATTCTCCCAGGCTGATCTTCACCCATTCCTTTGTCTGCCTAGTTGCGGTTCTCTCTGTCTCTGGGTTCCATCTCCCCTCCCCCCCCGTCGTTTACTCTATCCATCTTCACCCCCTCCTCCCCACCTCCCCCTCCCCACCCCATCTTCAGCAATAAATGCCTACCGTTTCCTAGCCACAATGGGTTCTGACAAAGGGTCACTGGACCCAAAATGTTAAATCTGCTTTCTCTCCACAGATGTTGACAAACCTCATAGAGTCATAGTCATAGAGATGTACAGCACAGAAACAGACCTTCAGTCCAACTCTTTCATGCCGACCAGATATCCGAAACTAATCTAGTCTCATTTGCCAGCATTTGGCCCATATCTCTCTCAACTCTTCCTATTCATGTAGCCATCGAGATGCCTTTTAAATGTTGCAATTGTACCAGCCTACACCTCTTCCTCTGGCAACTCATTCCATACATGCACCACCCTTTGCATGAAAAGTTGCCCCTTAGATCTCTTTCCCCTCTTACCTTAAACCTTCTAACTCTGGACTCCACCACCCCAGGGAAAAGACCTTGTCTATTTACCCTATCCATGCCCCTCATGAATTTAAAAACTTCTATAAGGCCACCCTTCAGCCCCTGAAGCTCCAGGGAAAACAGGCCCAGCCTTTTCCGCCTCTCCCTCTAGCTCAAATCCTCCAATCCTGGCCACATCCTTGTAAATCTTTTCTGAACCCTTTCAAGTTTCACAACATTCTTCGTGCAGCAGGGAGACCAATAGCACTCCCTCCAGTTGTTGCTGTTGATGGTGCTTTGAAGCCTTTCCCTTCCTGCCTGCTGTTGCTTTGTCTTGGGGATGGGGATGGAGGGCCTGCACAGACCTGCTGAGTTTTTCCAGCAATTTCTGCTTTTGTCAATGATATAGTTGGTTTGCTGAAAGACTTCTAAGATAATGTAGGCTGAAAGTTACCTCCTTTACAACTATAACAGGGAGGTGTGTGTGTTTAGAAGATCAGATTCCAATTTTGGGAGGGAAACAATACACTGGCTGAATCCTCCTTGGCTACTCATGCACAAATCCTTGTGCGTACCTGCCAAATCTGCTGAGGGAATCACTTCCATTTGGCATAGGGCTTTAGTAAAGGTGTTTCTTCCTGTTTAACCCAGATAAAGTGAGGACAGACCCTTCTCTTTGATACATGGACAGTGTCTCAAAAGGAATGACCTCTGACCTGATACCTCTTCGTGCACTGTCAATCTTTACTCCTTGGCACAAAAAAACCCTCTGAATTCTAGTTTTCTGTTTGCACAGAAGATTATTTGTTTTTAATTCTGTGACCTGTGATGTGGAAGTGCTAGTTATTTGCTTTTTTGAAATAATTAATTACTTTGTAAGCATTAATACTTTGCAGCAAAGTCATGAATAAAACACAGCCAATGGAGCTGATGTTTAAAATAGGGTGCTCGTGATTTTATCAAGGAAAGGCGAATGTGACAGACATGAGGAAAGCGAAGTGTTATGTGCCAGTAAGGAAGGTCACTCTGCAGCTTGTTATCAACATAGCTCAAGTTTCCTTGACAAAATGGGAAGCCTTTTAATTGTACTTTACCAGTGAGATTGCCTTTTTAATCTCTACAATTAAACTGGAGAAACATGTTGAGCCATCTGAATCAGCAAAGGCACAAAGTTGCCCAGAAACACAGGTGATTTTAGTTTTTTTTTCCCCAATGGAGCTTTAAACTAAATAGTAAGAATGAAGGTTCAAGTGAGGTTAGATGTGGTATATTAAAAATGGCATGAGAACAAGGGAAGTGATCATCGGAGCGGGGCAGGGAAGGACAGAATGTACAAACATAATGGTGTACTGACTGATAAGGCTAGAAAATAATAGAATGAAAGGTTTCATCCCTGAATGGCCATACCAATCCATAGATAAACAGATGAATTGACAGATCAAATGGAAATAAATATGTATGAGCTGATGGCCATTACAGAAACATAGCTGGAAGTTTCAAAAGTGTGTGATGCTTCAGAAGGACAGGAATCTTGGGAAAGAAAAAGAGGGTTAGCTCTGTTATAGCAGAGCTCCCAGAAAATCTCAATGCATTTAGTCAGTCACAAGACCGCAGTTTTGAGAAAGGGAAATTTTGTTTGACTAATTTAACAGAGTTCTTTTGAGGAAGTTACACGCTATTTGGATAAAGGGATTCATTTAAATGTGACATACTTGGATTTCCAGAAGACATTTGAAAGGTGCCACATCAAAGTTACTACAAAACATAAAAGCAAATGATGCAGGGCATAACAACATAGTAACATGGATAAAGGATTGGTTAGCTAACAGGAAACAAATAAAAGTTATAGACAAAAACAGGAAATGCTGGAAAAGCTCAGCAGGTCTGGCAGCATATGTGGAGAGAATTCAGACTTAACTTTTTGGGTCAAGTGGCCCTTCCTCAGAACTCAACATTTCAGGGTCAACTCTGATTTCTCTCCACAGATGCTACCAGACCTGCTGAGCTTTTCCAGCAATGTCTATTTTTGTCTCTGATTTACAGCATCTGCAGTTCTTCAGGTTAATATTTAGAGAAATGTTATAAATGGGTCATTTTCCAGGCGAGAAGATGTAACAAGTGGAAGGCCATAGGGATCTCTGCTGGGGCCTCAAAAACTTATAATCTCTATCAGTGAGTAGAGTGAAAGAACCAAATGTATGGTTGTTAAATTTTTTGATGACACAAAGACAGCTAAAGTTGTGAAAAGGACACGAGGAGTTTTCAAAAGGATGTAGATAGATTGCGAGTTAGCAAAGGTTTTTTGGATGTAACGTATATACTCGAGGAACAGTCGATCTCATGTTAAAGTTAACCCCTTATGTTTGCCCAAATAATCTGGAATTTTCCATATACCTTGTGTAACGGTCAACCCTAGTTCTTCACAGCTAACACATCAACATTTGTGAGTCATGATAATTTCCTGTATGTAAATGAAGAATTTTTTTCGGGCTACTAAATGTTTTGGTGTACAATTCGCTCCAATTCAGCGTGAAAGAGTCAGGTGATAGCCAATTTCATTGAAATTTTGAAATTTCTTCATCATTTTGGGTAAAAATGCCCTCACTGTGCAGACCCATTGATATGTTACAAATGCGGTTCTGCTGCCTTGACAGGTCTGTAGTACACCACATGATGCTTCGTGGATGACCGTGTGTGTACTGCACATTTTGGCCATGCAGCATGGTAAACTTGGCCATGCAACATCAAGCCAACAGAGAGGAGTAACAATGCTCCTCAGATGAAGATAAATGGTACGAGTGTCAGAGAAGAGGACATGAATTTACTTGAGCCTCCAGTGGATGCCATGGGCCATGGAGAAGTGAGCTAGGGATACTAGGCACAATTTCTCATCCATGAGGTTTAAACAAGGAGGACCTACATGATGATTGTCCCATTGCTGGAATGTGTTTGCCTGTTTGTAATGTTGACCAACCTTAACAACCTGGAGAAAGTGAGGGCTGCAGATGCTGGAGATCAGAGTTGAGAATGTGTTGCTGGAAAAACACATCAGGTCAGGCAGCATTCTAGGAGCAAGTGAATCGACATTTCAGGCATAAGCCCTTCATCAGGAATGAGATGCCCTCATTCGTGATAAAGGGCTTATTATGCCCAAAACATCAATTCTCCTGCTCCTTGGATGCTGCCTGACCTGATGTGCTTTTCCAGCACCACGCTCTCAACCTTAACAGCCTCCCTATCAGATGTTCCTCCAAACCTATGCCCTCTCCCACTAGGAAACACACACATAGGTCGGTTTTGTTGAACTCACCTTATTTTCAGTATCACAGATCTCCCCAAAACAAAATTAACAAAAATCACCAAGATTAGCTGCAGAAAAATCATTCAGGGCTTTGGGTGTTGGCTTTGGCTTAGATTCCCTAATGGGATATTACACAGCCAATACTGTGAATCTGCTGTGTTGTCACAGGTTACCAACACAGAGCACTTCAGCATAGTCTTAGGCAATCACTTTGGTGCTGCATTTAAGTGTCTGCAGAGCCTACACATTCCTCTATGTCCCACAACCTGCTAACTATCTTAATGGGCAAACACATACAATAAGTAAAAACTGATTGCAAATACACAATGCCGTCGTCTCTTCCACAATAATGGAGCTTTCTAACATAGTGCAATAACATCAATGTGTGCCAGTTAGATCTTTGACTATTCAAGTCAAAGGATAATGATGTACGCATGAATGAAGAGAAAATGCATTCTCTGTCTGGCTGACTGTGGCTGTCCCACGGGGAAATGTCACCAACAAGACACACACAAAGTAATGGATGCCCCTTGCGGAGGGAATGAGAAGAGGCTGCTCCCCTTGGGGGCTGTCTTGACAGACAGTTCCCAGGTCTGGGTTTGTCCTCCATGTGGGCGTAAGAGCTCCCTCTCTCCCTGAGTGGAGGTCACACTGCACATGGGGTTGGTTACTAGGCCTGGTTTGCATGGTGGTCACCACCCCCATGAAGCAGTGCTCACAGACTTTGTCTTAGTCAGCCCAAAGCTGTGCATAACCATTGGCGTTTCCATCATCTGTTTCTCTCCCCTTCGCTGCATTTCCCATAGACTCAAGCCAGCAGAGACCCATCAACAGTGTGGTTTAGATTTGCAGGGACGGTGTGGGGGAAGAGGTCATCTAAGTATCATATGCTTCCTCCTGTCTGTTCTGTGCTTACCAGAATGTGGTCCCAATTCTAAATTCAGCCTCAGTGGGTGGAGCGTTGCAGGTGGAGGATACATCCTGTGGATCAGTGTCATTGGCCCAGAGGTGAAATCCTCAGTCTCCGGTGACTGAGGTCTGGGGTCTGCAATGAAGGGCACCTGAGAAGATGCCTGGAAGCACTTCACAATTCCTCCAGTGGTGCTCAGCACTCAGGTGGCGATCTCGTGCCTCGGCATTCCCTCCTTACCATCAGCAATGAACTGGCCTCCTTGTTCCCTATGAATACGGAGGATTCTTTCCCCGCCCTCCCCTTCCCCACGCCCCCCCCCTCCCCGCAGGGGTGAAGGTCTTCACATTGGGCACTCTTCCACCCCTGTTTGCCTCTTCCTTTTGATGAGGGGTGTGTTTTTCCTGGGAGAAAATGGAGGCTTGACAAATGCCAACTGACTCGCTTGGCATCCTCATCACACAAACTGGCCTGTTGTGTTTGTTTGGGACAATTTGGCTTGAGTGAATGATTGAACCCTGGCCTCAAATCCTATACAGTCCAGATGCTCACCTGCCTGGCCCTGCTTCACACTCACACAAATACAGATGACCACCCAAGTGATAATCCCATGCCACCGAGACACTTACCTGGGTGGATTGAAGGGGACAACACTGCACTGGGATCTTGAGTGGACCCCACAATTGCTAGTCTCCTCTGCCAATTCTGTCCAAGCCATCTTGGACAAGCAGGAAAGTGTCCAGGAGACAAAACAATCCTGTTTCAGATAGTGCACAGGAAAACCTGAGGGAAGTGAGGCTGGTCCTTGACTTTGCTTGACATCATCTCAATTGCTGGGACAGAATGCAATGGCATAGTATTAACATAATCCAGAATCCCAGGGTAATGTTCTGAGGACAGGGGATCAAATCGCTCCATGATGGACGCTGAATTCAATAAAAATATGGAATATAAGCTGGCCTAATGAAAAATCATGTAACCACTGTTGGCTGGGTGTGTGGCTACTAAGGATAGCTGGTCATGTCGTTTCCTGGCTAGTTGGTGTATGACAACACCCTTATGACAAGCAACATGAGTTCAACTGGGACAACACCACTATTATAGGACAAACCAAACAGAGAACAGCCAGGGAATTCCTAGAGGCATGGCACTCATCCACAGATTCAATCAATAAGCACATCAACCTGGACCCAATATACCGACCACTGCAGCAGACAGCTGGAACTGACAACCGGAAGCAGCAGAGACAAACCACTATAAATGCCGGAGGAAACATCACAGAAGCGCTTCACAGGAGGCTTCCAAGCACTGAGGATATCACCTAGACAGGGGACGAAACGTCTGCAACACAAATTCCCAGCTCGGCGAACAGAACCACAGCAATGACCACCTGAGCTCCAAATCTTCTCCCAAACTTTGTTTAAGGGGTGACCTTATAAAGCCATGAGAGATAAGGTAAAGAGCCAAGATCTTTTCCCAAGGGTGGGGAGTCCAAAGCTAGAGGGCACAGGTTTAAGATAAGGGGGATAGATTTAAAAGGGGGAACTTTTTCACACAGAGGGTGGTGCATGTATGGAATGAGCTGCCAAAGGAAGTGACAGAATGGAGTGCAGTTACAACATTCAAAAAGTCATTTAGGCAGGTTCATGAATAGGAAAGGTTTAGAAGGATATGGGCTAAGTGCAGGCAAATGGGACTACTTAATGATTTGGAGATGCCAAAACCTTTTTTTAAAAAAGTTGCATTCTAAGGTTAACTGTTAACAATGGTGACTACTTTAGTTTAGCAAACCTAGTCTGCATGGAGGGGTTGGGCCGAAGGGTCTGTTTCCGTGCTATATGACTCAGAGAGCGGGACGGACAGACAGCCCGCTGTGACCCCCCTGAGCCTCGAGCTGAGCTGGGGAGCTGTAGCTCGCTGTGAGAGCTCTGAGTCTGTCAGGGAGGCGGGGAATTTCCCCCACCCACCTCTTCTCATTCCAAGACTGCCTCCTCCGAGCTCCACGTCGCTCCGACAGAAAACCAATCACCAGCAGACACACTCCAGCTTGGACTCTCCACCCCATATCGCCTCATGTGAAAACAAACCCTACAGGCAGAGAGAGAGAGGGAGAGGGTGAACGCACAAATTGTTAGTGGGGTTATAAACTGCTGAGGTGGAGGAATCAGCTGGATTCAGTGTAAGCCCCGGGAACCTGCCTGCTCCAGTATTTCCTACTCTACCCTCCCTCAACTCTCGCGGCGCCGAAGGGGCAGTGGTTCCGATTAGAAACCCCCCAACAACACCCAGAGGAAGAAGTAAGCTCGACCCTAAAGAAGTACCGGGTATGGGGACGAATGAGGCAACGGTGACCCTGCTCATCAAAACGCCGAACCAAAAATACGAGGATCAGTGGGTCGAGGCAGATCCAGGCTGGACGGTGAAGAGCCTGAAATCCTATCTCCGAGAGAACCACCCGTGTCACCCAGTAAGTCCGCTCAGGGGGGAGAGAGAGCCCGAGAGTGGGGGGAGAGAGACAGACCCCGAGGGTGGGGTAAACTGCAAACAACAAAGAGATCACAGCAGGGTGTGGGTGGGGTGCATTTAACAGAGCGGCGGATGTTTTAACTTTCCTGCCAGCCGAGGAAGTAGACACGCAGTTTATTGTTGATGTTAATGACGAGGGCTCCTTTCAAGGACTGAAGTCTAAAGTTTGTTTTCCATTAGTTTGCGCCCCCCACCTCCCTTCCGGTTCCTACTTGTAACTCTGCCTGACATTCGATTTTTGACCAAGTTCTCATCAAGACTTGAGAAATTCTCAACAGGGCCAAGCAGCGAGTGAGAAATATTTTAGCGGGGTTTGGTAAATCCAGGGTTAAACAGTAGACTTTTGTCAGCTGCCCTGGTGTTCTTCCACTGCCCATGTTGGTAGGCGGAAGGGTGCGAGTATATGAGTATTAACTTTTACATTTGAACTACATTTTAGTTTTCCACATTTAGAGTTTGTTGTTTTTCTTCCAATGGACTATAAATGCTAAAATTAACTCTTTTTAATACCAGAAGCTATCCAACCTGTTTTTTTTGTTGTCAAATACGTGTTACCCGAACAGTTCTGTGCTCTGAACCCTGTCTGAAACGACTACTGTATGTGGAAGGTAAGAGCCGGAAGTGCTTTAGGTTTAGCGTGTATCACAAAGTTTGGCTGGACTGTGACTCATGAGGGTGTGGAAACTTCTCCACTCCAAGTGCAAGAAGCTTTCCCATTCCAGTGTCACTGTTGCTGTGGCTTCATTGTATTTCCCGCCCAATATCCAGCTCTCTGAACCTCAGGATTCTAAGATGGCATGGAAACCTACCTACTTCCCTGATTTGTCCTCTATCTCAATAAATGAGTTAGAATTGTTAATTTATGCAGAACCATCGATTTTTAAAAAAAGTTCAACATTAGTTTCTATGATAACTTCATTCAGACAATAAGCAGACATAGCATAGTCTTGGAAAATCCCAGACTTAATTCCCAATCCATGGTGCATCCCAGCAAAGTGACATGAGTGAATGTTTGTTTAGCTTTGGTCTAGCTGGGTGAGACTTGTTTTCCTTGTTAATTGGTTGAATGTGGGTGTTGCTGGCTGGGCCAGCACTTACTACTCATGTATGATTCCTTGAGAAGGTGGTGGTGAACTGCCCTCCTTAAACATTTGGTGCAGGTGGACCCACAATGCTATTAGGAAGGGAGCTCCAGGATTTTGACCCAGCTGTAGTGAAGGTACAGTGATATTTTCAAGTCAGGGTGGTGAGTAGCTTGGAGAATGAAGTTAAGTTCAGGTTCTGTCTCTTATGATTTCACCTTCCCGAGAATCCCCTGTCCGGTTTTCAAATGAGAACAGAATGGCTGTAATGTCCACACAGTTGAGCAACTATACACAAGATAACAGGAGATGTAATGGCTTAGTATTATTATTGCTTAACTGTTAAACTGGAGACCCAAGTTCAAATTCTGCCGCAGTTGAATTCAATTTTTTTTTAAAATCTGGAATTGAGTGTAATGACCGTGAATCCATTGTCAATGTCAAAAAAACAACAGTCCCATCTGGGTCACTTTAGGGAATTGCTATCCTTGCCTGGCTTACGTGTGACTCCAGAGCTACACAAACTACCCTCTGGCCAATTAAGGATGGTCTAGCCAACGATGCCCTCCTCCCACGAATGAGTCAAAAACATTGGGTGAGGTATTGGAAGGCTGCAAGAATCCACATACCCTAAATGGAGGGGAGTGGGAAATAAATAACAGTAATACATTGTAGAAAACTGTCACACTACTATAGCAATGTTGTATCTGCTGCCATACAACTGAAGCACAAGGTAGCATTGCAGAATCTAAAACTGAAACAGTCTACCCATCTGTTTCAAGAATATTACTATTCTGAAAACTTTACAGTGTCAATGACCGTTTGAGCTATGATTAAAATGTGCAGTGCTGATTTAAAGTTAACAGATTGTATTCAGAGGTGAATGCTTTTACCTTTAAGGCTACATGTTGTAATTTGTCAGTGGCTGGTGGATAGTAACTGGGGGATTTTCACCCAAGTTTCACATTCTGGGATCAAATGGAGTGTCTCATCTGTTGACACTCAGTGCAAGTGTAAAAACCTGAAATTTCCAGTTATGCTGTTGCTGACTTCTCTTTCAAAACGGAGTAAGAAAAGAAATTCTCACCTTTTTTTTAACTTTAGTACAATATATCCAGTCTGAAATGATTTTGGCAGATGTGTAACAACTAGTAGCTCTCACTAAATATTGTGGAGATACTTTTTCTCCAGGGACAAGCCAGGCTGTGGGAGGACAGATTATAGAATTGTTTTTTTTTCATTTGTAAATGGACATCATGCGAAGGTTTTCCATGCTCAGCATGATACTTTCCACTTCCCTGAGTAATAACCCCCCCCCGCCCGGCTGTGTAATGTTCAGAGTTATTTGTGGCCGCACCAGCAGGATAAACATTTAAATTGAACTGATGGATGCATCCTAACATCTACTGTGATGGCCCTTTTAAAACACATGCATTTTTTCAAGGCAAATATTGAGTAATCCCCACTGTATGCTGACTGAAAACTGCTGATGTAAATGAATAGTTAAGATATAGACAACACGTTTGTTAATAAATCACCTGATACTTGGAATGTAACATTCTTTGCCATAAACAATTATTAAAGCCAAGTCTGAATTTTGAAAGAACGAAATCTGGTAATGTTAATATATTAATGTGGCGAATAAGCATAGTAGAAAGGTTGAATTAAACCAGTGGCTTACAGGCAAAGACAGTGAAACAGAATGTTGTTCTATTCTATAATGTGTCGCTTTAGAATTCTAGCATCTCTCCAGTGTAGATAGAAGCCCATTGGCCAATAGAGTCTGCACCAACCGTCGGAACAGCGACCCACCCTACCCCTGTAACCTCATAGCCTGCCTGTCCTTGGACGATACAGGAGAATTTAGCATGGCCAGTCCACCTAACCTGTACATGTTTGGACTGTGGGAGAGAAAAGCATAACACCCAGAGGAAACCCATGCAGACACAAGGAGAATGTGTACACTCCACACAGACAATTACTCAAGGCTGGGATCGAATCCAGGTCCCTGTCACTGAGATATATCGAAGCCATGTATATTTCATACGTACATGCATCATAATATTTCATCACTTTGCAATTTCCAAATCTTTTTTTCATTTAGTGCTAGGTGTTTTAGTTGCTTTCAGTACACTTGTAGAGTCCAAAGCAAAGTTTAAACAAAACTTTTAGAGCTTCCAGACAGTTGGCACTGTCTGCTATTGCCATGCTACCAGGTGGCTCAGTACCAATGCTAATTCTATATCGGTATGCATTGTGCCACAGTTGCCTTATTTGTTTGTGTCATTTGGTGTTTGGGCAGAATTCCACTGGGTGCACTCTTGTGATTCTGAGTATTGTTTATCTCCCAACTTCTGCCTGTTAGAAAGTGAGACAGTTGAAATTGAATGCAATCCATTGAATCTGACACACAAACTTGTTTTGAATGCTTTGAAAGTGAATATATTGAGCTAAGACATGTTATGCTCACCTGTCTCTGCTGACAACAGTAGCTGCTTTTCCCAATGTCCCAACTAACTTGGTCTTCATTCCTGATGAAGGGCTGACCTGGTGTGTTTTTCCAGCATCACTCTAATCTTGACTTCCTCCCTCAAAGACCCTAACCATATAATTCATAAATTGATTGCATGTCAAGATCTGCAAGAAGGTAGATGACCAAAGACAGGCTATTTCTTCTTTCTTTGTGCCTATGACTAATATCCCTATTCTGTTGGTATTTGCCTAATGCCTGTGACTGCATTTCAAAAATTAACGTGTAGCTCTTTACATTTCCATGAAACACTGGTAAGGTGCAATTATAGATGCAAGTCTGTCTGTCTGTTTGTTTGAGGCCCTGTGTAAAAATAGCCTGAGGCAGCACTAGTTGTTAGCACTTGATGCTTACAGTTTAACATCCCTAGGATGACTGAATTGAATCAGCTTTTTGGCTGGTTTGTTTAGAATAAATGTTATGTAGCATCTTCACATTTCTCCCAGCGCGTTTTAAAAGTGCCTTGTTGTCTAATCTTTTGAAGTACTGTGATAATATTGGTGGGGTTTATCATAAATGCCAAATTCCGAGGCAATCAGCAGTGAATCCAAAGATCACTGTGTATATGGCAGTTTAAATTTAAGGCATGTCTTTGGGATTTGCAGAGGATTGGAAGCAACTTGGCACATCCAGAGCCAATTGTGTCTGTGTCTGATCATCTCTTGAATATGTTTGCTTTTTCAGACTGAATCTGAGCAACGGCTGATTTATTCAGGGAAGCTGCTGCCTGACCATCTCTTAGTGAGAGACGTGTTGCGAAAGGTCAGTACTGCTGGATGTGAGAAAACATTGCCTCTCACTATATGGGTTGTGTGGTTCAGAAGAATTTAATGTCTGCATGTATTTTTTTTTTGAAAGACATAACTGCAGAGTTCAGTGTAGTTCTGCTTTTGGAGCTATTTATTGTTTGTTTTTTTTTTAAACATGTGTTGCTAACAGGAGTAGAGACAACTAGAGAGATAGAGAGAGAACCTTTTTGCCCTCCCTTTTAAAGTATCTTGAGATGACCTTATTGATGCACAAGACACCACAGAGGGCTTGATAGGATAGATGCTGAGAAAGTGTCTTGCAATGAGTGGTTTATAAGCCAGGGTCACAGTTTTGAAATGAGGAGTAGTGCAATTCTTTACCCCAGAGAAGTTTGGAAACTGGATCATTGAGTATGTTCAAGGTTGAGATAGATTTTTGTCCTCCAGGAGAGTTGATTGTGATGGAGAATCGACAGAGGTAAGATCAAAGCAGTTGCAGTGATATTTAGTGGCTGAGAAGGCCAAAGGAGCCATATGATTCACCTCCTTATTTCTTGCATTCAAACTGAGTTGACTCAGTTCGTAACATTTGAATCTGCAAACTCCTGATTCAGACATGCAGGTCCCATCAGAAGACCCTGGACACATTATTTAGGTTGACATTCCTGTGCAGAGCCGAGACAAGGCTGAACTGTGAGGTACCATTTTTCACATGAGATGTTTGTGATCTCGGACCAGACTCCCCAAGTCGAATTACTGCGCAGTTAGGGGTGAGTGCCGTTTTGTATACAATGACCAGACTTTGAAGTGAGAGTTCTTTACTAACGAAATAAAGCTGCAGACCTCTACGGCTTTCAAACCAAAGAATTTTTTAACTGTACAAAGTGAACAAAGCGAACAAACATCAATGTTTAACTTATACTCTGAGACTAAACATGAAGTAAACATTAATTAACAATAAAATCGTGGTTGAAACCATCACAAGCTGTACAAATGGCAGAACTAAGTCAGATATCATGAATTATTTATAACCCACGTAGATGAGTGATCCACAAGTAACTAAAGATTGCTAAAACTCCATCTGTCTCATGGGGGATTTCAACTCCTCTTCCTCGAAAATCTGGCCTCTGTCATCCCTCTAAAGTTGCTCCATCTTGGACTACCCCAGTGACTGAGAGATGAGCAATTTCTTCTGCCAAGATGACATGCTGTTGGATTCACGAGGCTCCTTATCTGATTGCAGTTCCGTTCTGCTGGCTACTCTGAGCAGGATCCCACTGCCGAGGGTGTCTTGCTTTCATCCACTACCGGCTCCTTAACACACAACAGCAGCTTACTGGCCTTTTATTTTGCCTGATTGCTAACTTGCTAGCAGACCACTTTGTTTCAATTCCCATTGAGCTGACAAATGCCCAGGGCATCTCTGAGCCCAGCTGCCCAGCAGCATGGAGTCATTAATCCTTCACCACCACCACTCCTGGCCCTGAGCAGTTTCCATGAGCTTTAACTGCATGGAGCTTCTTCCCCTGCTCCTGACTAACTCTATAACTGATTGTTCGCTAATAGCTTCACTGGTCCTAGTGAACCATTGATACATCCCAATAAGGGTTCTGTCCCTGTTCACAGGCAAAATTGAAGGCAGCACCCATTGGAACATTCTGTTCCTTGCACATGATCATCTCCAGTTCACCAACTGTGCCTGTCTATAGGTGTACACAGACAAAAGAAGACTCATTGTTAAACATTCTCAGATGGATTCCGTGGCAATATTTGATCCTAAGCCAGTATCACTAAAACAAACTAATGATTAATCTAATGTATGCAAGTAGCTTCTCTCTTGTCTCCCTAATGTCTGGCTGCTATCTCCAAGGCATGTTCAGGAATGTTCTTGCTTTGCGTGGTTAATCATGGCTACAAAGAACATTTCAAAACTTGACGTCATTCAGGATAAAGCTACCTGTTTGGCACTGACCCACCCTCATTAACATGCACTCCCTCCACTGGTGGGCTGTGGCTATTGTCTACTATATCCACAATGTCTTACCCCTCCTTAGAAAGACTTTGTGAACCATGACCTCTACCAGCTAGAAGGGCAAGGGCAGAAGATGCATGGGAACACCATCACCTGCAAGTTCCCCTCCAAACCCCACACTGGCCTAAATTGGCAGCAGAGCACTGTTCTTTCATCGTCACTGGATCAAAATCCTTGAAATCCCTCCATACCAGCACTCTGGGTTTATCTCCACCATGTGGGCTGCAGTGGTTCAGGGAGGCAGCTCACTGCCACCTTCTTGAGGGCAGTTAGTGATGGGGAGCAATAGTTGGCCGAGTCAGCAATGCTCACATCCCATGAAAGAATGCAACACGTTAAATGTCAGATTTCCTCCATTAAGACACTCAACATACTACTTACAGTACTCAATTGGCAGTGAAGCATTGCAAAAATCTCCTGAACATAAAAGGGCACTGTAGAAACACATGTTGGCTCTTCTCTCCATTTTTGTAATGTGTAAGCATTAACTCCATAGTGTGAAGGCATGCTGAGTGTTGAGACTGAAAGGATGAGGTGTTACTTTGAAGTGCTAACATTTAACGAGTATGGTTCAGTTGAATGTCTGTTGCTTCTCAAGGTGATGTCAGTACAATGAATTAACCAATTGACATATATGGTGTCCGTGTGCGGTACTGTCAGTTCAGCAATAGTACAGATTAGGCAACGTTCCCTGGCACAGTGACAATCCCCAAGCACTAATGAGTCTTTCAAACACCTACATCCTTTCTAGCCGTCGGAATTATACAATGGTCTTGAGATTGCTAAGAACGTGTTTGAATTGGCTTAAGCTGCTATCTGATTAGTGGAGACGTTATTTTTATTTTTAGGGCTGGACTTCATCCAGGTATGAGGGTTTGTCACTGAAATGCTAAACATGTCATACATGGGTGATTTACTGGTGGTGGTTAATGTGTGGGGGGAGAAAACAAATCCAGGGTGACTTGGTAATGGGAGGAAAAATACCAAAACATAGTTTATTTTGTTGTTGAGCTAGTCAGGGAGAAAGTGAGGACTGCAGATGCTGGAGATCAGAGCTGAAAATGTGTTGCTGGAAAAGCGCAGCAGGTCAGGCAGCATCCAAGGAGCAGGAGAATCGACGTTTCGGGCATGAGCCCTTTTTCAGGAATCGCCCAACTTAATCTGTTTACTGTCCCCTGACCTGAAACCATATATAAGTCATGCTGTACCAGATAAAAATCAGCAGTCAGTACCTGGTATGTGTTCTTTATGATTAAATTCATGGATGTGGGTTATAAAAACACCCTGGTACCAGATAAAATAAACTAAACATTTTCTTTAAATTATATTAGAACTAGGTTTTATTGTCACATGTAGTCAAGTACAGGGATACAGGAATACAGTGAAAAGTTTACAATGTCGCCATTCATGGTGCTATCTTAGGTACAAGGTACCTAAGTCCAAAATCATAGAATCCCTATGGTGTGGAAACAGGCCATTTGGCTCAATAAGTTCACCCCAACCCTCTGAGCGTAATCCAACTAGACCCATTCCCCTACCCTATCATCTACATTTATCCCTGACTAATGCACCTGATCTACATCTCCCTGAACCCAATGGGCAATTTAGCATGACCAATTCCCCTAACCTACACATCTTCGGTGAATCTTAAGTAAAAGAAAAAGAAATGTTAAAAGTTCAACATTACTTTACCTAACATTCAGATATTAGTTATTTATAAATTTCTTCCTCAGCAGAAACTATAATTATTTACATTAACAGCAGCATTTAAACATCTTTTTGAATGTCTTGCAGGCATGTTTCTCTCTGTCAGCCTCCAAAAGTATCTAGAATGGGTCTTGCATTAATTATCTTGTTTCATTCATCTCCTGCAGAATGAACAATACCACGTCCTTCACCTGGTCTGTAATTCAAGAAGTGGAGCTGAAGTGACACAGGCAGTAACTATGAAGGTAAAAGAAAGAAAGCAGTGGGGCTGGTTAGCATGCCCTGACAAACACTCCCATTGGCATCCCTGTTTAAGTTTGACTGGACTAAAATGAGAGAACGTGCAAGTCCCACACTGTTGTATAATTGCATGTGACTGCTATAGTATCTACAAAATAGAACCTAAGAACGTCCACTAGTTCACAGGAAACTGGGCATCAGAGAAAATTCTTCTCCATTCCACCTCCTTCATGACATGGTCACAAAGGCCTAAATGGGTCTTTTTGATTTGTGCTAAGCTCATGTTGCCTTACATATTAAGTTAATCATTAATTCCTCACCCGTTGTTTGTTTGGTAAATGGTCAGGGTGGGGAGTGAACAAAGCGCCCCATCTGTCACCACTTGTGCAGCTCTTCCCATTCCTGGGCTGGGGAATTATGGGTGCCAGACTGGAGCAGCGGTGAATTATCAACTGAAATAGAATGAGTGAATGTGTCACCACTCTCCTGCTATTAGACTCGACTCTTCTAAGTTGTATACTCTGATGTTAAGACTGGAAGTTTGTGACTATCATTCAAGCTGAATTTTCCTGCTCCACTCCTTAGTTCTGACTCTGACAAACCTAGCTCCAGAGATTTGAGCAGGCAAGCTCTGCTGATATTTTTTTCAGTGGCAAAACCGCAGTATGCTGATGAATTGAATTCAACAGTGTTGCTGCTTCATCAATGACCTTCCCTCCATGATAAAGTCAGAAATGGGAATGTTCACAATGATTACATCATGTTTAGTGATGTCGCTTATTCATCTGATACTGGAGTAGTCCATGTCCAAATGCAGATATACCAGTTTGGGCTGACAATAGACAATTTGTCCGGCACTTGTGTTGTACAGCGATCATCTCGATCTCTAGTAAGAGAAAATCTAACCATTACCCATCACATTCAATGCCTGCGTCATCACTGAATGCTCCCACAATCAACATCCTGGAGGTTATTATTGTCCAGTAACCAAACTGGCTTAGCCACCACACTGTGGCTACAAGAGTAGGCCAGAGGATGAGTGCAGGTCCAATATTGCTCAAGAAGCTTGATACCATTGAGGACAAAGCAGCTTGTTTGATTGACACCACGTTCAGTTCCTTCACCACCTGATGCTCAGTTGCAGCAATGTGTACTACCTACAAGATTGACATAGAAACTTGCCAAAGATCCTCAGACAGCACACCTACCAAGCCCACAGCCACTTCCATCTAGAAGGACAAGGGCAGCAGATAGATGGGAAAACCACCACATTCAAATTCCCCTCCAAACCACTCACCATCCTGACCTGGAAATATATTAACAGTGCTTCGTGTCACAGTGATGGTTGAAGAAGGCAACTCAGCATCACTTTCTCACGGGCAACTAGGAGCTGGCAATATATGCTGGCCCAGCCACCAATGCCCATATCCCATGTGTATTGTTACAATACATTGAACCAAGACCCTCTCTGTCCCTGAGATCAATGTAAAAAATCCCTCGGTAGAATTTAAGGGACTGGGGAGTTCTCTCAGCTGATGTTTATCACATCCTTTATCGATGTCACCATTAACTGCTGTTTAGCTCATTGGTTTTCATGGCTGCTTGATGTGTGGAGATTGACCGACCGACCATCTTGTTTTACTTACAAAGCAACTAACGATGCATTTCAGATACAGCTAACTGGACTGACCTGAGAGGTGGAAGGCATTATATACACAAGGGTGTGTACCTCCTGGATAGATCCTTCAAATCTACTATTGATGGCAGAATTTTCAGGAGCTGGATGTCTGCTCAGAGCTGCCTCTGTAAATTCCTTTGTTTAACTCTTTTATGAAGCCACCTGCAAATCCTCTCTTTGAACAAGTCTGTTCCATATATTTCTGACCTCCACCAAGCTCTAACAGGAATTACTTCCTCTTCAAAGTTCGTCAGTCACTATTCTACATACAAAGTACCACATAAATGTAGGCTTCTGCTAATCCCACGTTTGTGCCTGATTATATATTCTCTTTAAGAAAAGATCAGGCTCTGTGTTACAGATTTCATTTTTTGTTTAAAAATCTGTGACAATGGAAATGTTTAGTTTCAACTGGAATTGAATGGTGCAGGGTTGAGGTACGAAGAGCACATTTTAAAGAGATATAAATTCAAGACTTTCATTCCTCCATGCAATAGAAGAAAAGAAATATCCCAGCTATTAGGATGCTGCACAGAGAAAAGCAATTGGAGGCGTGTGAAGCTTCTCACTTTCTGCTTTGAACTGTCATAAAAGCCACCCACAGGATAACAGGTGCAGTGCCAAGTGCAGACAAACTTATTTTCAACAAATGTTGTTCCCTGCTCTGAAGATTTGCATACTTGTGGTAGTTCAAAATGTCCAGCTGTGTCATGAGTTGAGGGCAAACTATTTATATCTTAATTGGTTTTAGTCTTACACCGAAATCCTACAGAGACAACATCTGATTGGGAGTTGTTGCCATTCTGAGTCTTAGTGTTTAGTTTTTAGTTTATCTCCTGTGCTATGGGCTTTAAATAAATCAAATTTGTTAATGAATTTATCCATTGTCACAAGATTAAAAAATTTGGCACTGCTTAAAAATATGAAACCAGCAATGGTGTATAGACAGCCTGCTCATTGACTTCAGTGGAATCGAAAATCAGACCAAGTTTAGAAACAGTTGCTCTTGCCCAAGATTAACCTTGCGCTATGGAGGCTTGTGGTTGAGGATACAGAGTCAAGGCCTTTTGAGTGTCCAACCTTAAACTGTTTGGTCAAGTGCAGAGAGTCCAGTTCAGGATCTGGTTGAAAACTGCACACACACTGACATGATTCTTCGATTCTACTCTTAGTGTTGGAAATCATAGGCTGTGGATCATTCTCTGGAGCAAAAATGGGCAAAGCAGAAAAATTTATGAGTTACATTGGATAGACCAAAGATAACTTTTCCCATGTGTATTTAAAGGTAGAGAGAAGCAAGATGATGGTCAGGGAGTTTGATTGACATCCACTTGTTCTTCTCTTGTTTGTTTTCTCTACAAAGCAGGTTGCCTTACTTTGTTTTTGTCCTTCTATAAACAGGAAGCAGCTGCACCTACAGCCTCTGGCCAGGAGACCCTGACCGTCCCCACATCTACAGACGGCATTCGGCACAGAGGATCCGGCTCCTTCACTTGGTTGTATGGTGCTTGGTGAGTAGGGCCAGAAGCTTATGCATCACTGACTTGATGGCTGTATTTGCTTGATGTGTACTAAACCAGCTCTTTGATTTGTCATTGAAAGGCCGGCAGGAGAAGAGCTCCAGAGGCCAACGGGAATGTCTGGTCTCGCTGCTTACAATCTGTATAGCTCTCAGCAAATTGTTTGGCTCCAGCAGATGTACGCAAGGCAGTACTATATGCAGTAGTAAGTATCTCACTTGTCCTACAGGTTACCTTTAAAACAGAATTTGAATGTTTTTCTTTGTGATTCTTGCGTCACACTGGTCCTCCATTCTGCTACAGTATTGAGAGCTTAGATTATATTGTTCTAAAGAAGACCATTGTGCTCACACCATTCCTGCGTTATTTGTTAAAGGAGAGATTGTCCCCTGCTGAGTACAGTTAAATAATATGCCCATTATTCTGAGTTACTGATTTTAAACATCTATGATTTTGAAGTTTTGATTAGATTAAATTACTTACGGCGTGGAAACAGGCCCTTTGGCCCAACAAGTCCACACCGACCCGCTGAAGCGCAACCCACCCATACCCCTACATTTACCCCTTACCTAACACTTTGGGCAATTTAGCATGGCCAATTCACCTGACCTGCACATCTTTGGACTGTGGGAGGAAACCGGAGCACCCGGAGGAAACCCACGCAGACACGGGGAGAACGTGCAAACTCCACACAGACAGTCACCTGAGGCGGGAATTGAACCTGGGTCTCTGGTTCTGTGAAGCAGCAGTGCTAACCACTGTGCCACCGTGCCACCTAAAGTGAAGTTGTTTGCTTCTAAGTGAAGTTGTTTCGCACTATTAACCAATTTAAAAAGCTTACATTTTGGGATTGTCTGTGTTGTGACTTTGAAATACCTCACCTCCCACAAGTTTCCTTTGAAAGTAGGGCCAATGGGAGGATTCTCATTTACCCAGTGCCTGCACACCCACAACAACAGATGAAGGCAAACCTGCCCTCTCCCTGCCAGGCAAAGGGACAAAGGGTTCCTGTTCCCAAACGGATGAAGGACATGTTGGCAGACACCAAAATATTGGAATGTGCAAACACTGCCAAAAATCATGTTGGGTGCTCCATATAGTTGGACCAAAGGGAGTGTTTCCATGCTGCACAACTCTGACACTAATGACTGTTTAGCAAAACATGATGAGTCAATGTGGCATAATTGTCCTCATTCAACATGATGTCACCAGTTAGATTTGCAGCCACTGATGCCTGTCCTCGGTGACAATCATAGAACCTGTCTTCACTGAGTTTAGGTCTCTGGGGAGATATCCCCATCCATTTGTCTCTCACCCACCTGCAGGAAGGGTCCATTAGTAGTTACAGCCTCCAGCCTGCTGTCACCTCCTTAAAGTCCTTTAGAGATAGTGACCTGGAGTTAAAAAGATGGAAAACGTCATTGTAGCTGTTTTGTGCAGCAGCACCTTTGTCTGCAGGATTGTGATATTCTTGGATTTCCATTGGCTGACTGTTTACTTATTGTTTCTTCGTTCTTCACCGTTCTGAAATGCTGCCAATCAGCTTTTGGACCTCCCCAGGTGCTTTCAGAGTTTTTGGCACCAATTTCTTTTCAGTTTTGTTTTTTCCTTTATCCCCACCCTTTTTCAGTGCATCAGCTATGTAGTTCCACTTGTCATCTCTCTCTCCACCACTCCCTCATCACCCAAAGCAGCCATGCTTTGTGAACCTATCTAAAACGCAGGGTGACTGACTTTAAAATTAGTGTGTGCATGCAGAATTACAGAAATGTTGGAGTGCAGAGAGAGGCCATTCAGCCCAAACATGTCTGCACCAGCTCATCAAACGAGAATCATTACCTTGTGCCAATCTCCTGCTTCTCACTTGCATATTGTTCTTGTCCAAATAACCATCCAATGTCCTCTTAAATGCATCAATTGAAGCTGCTTTCACATTTCCAGGCAATGCATTTCTAATACCTTAACTACTCGCTGTGTGAACAAGTGTTAACTTTGATCACCTTTGACTACTTTAAATCTATGCCCTCTCATTCTTGTTTCATTTTCAAGTGAGAACTTCTCCTTTCACACTATCAAAAAAGGTCTCTATCAGATCCTCTCTTGGCTGCCATGTGTCCAAGGAAGATAGTCCTAACTCCTTCAATTGACCTCATCCTTGGGACCATTCTTGTAAATTGCTTCTGCATTCTGCAATCTGGAATTCTCGTCCCAAAATGCTGTGACGTGATTGGTTGATTTGAAATCTTCAAAGACTAGTTACGCAGACCATTATTGGGTAAATATATCAGGGGGTTTGGACCATTATCCAAATTTGAATGGTGAATGGAATTGAAATACTAGCAAAGCATGCTTAAAAAGACCGAATGGCCAACTCTTATTCCCAGTTGCACCTAAAATACTGATGAAAACTGAGCAGAAACTACACCATTCAGTTGGTGTATCTGGTACCAACATCCAACTATTGGAGAGTCCCCACGTGGGGACTACAGGCCTGTGGTGAAGTGGAGGCTTTTTGCCAAGAGAAGAGACAGTTGTGAGGTGATCTGATGGATCGTGAGGTTGCTGGATAGTCAATGGGGGCAAGTTGCTGCAATCAGCTGGAGGCTTATGGACCGGGGGCAACACGTTTAAGGTGATTTGTGATGAGGCAACAATGACGTGAGGAGAAATCACTTCTTTTCTCAAAGTGAGTGATTAGTATCTCGAATGTAGTGCCTGGCAGAGCCAGATTGAATTGTGACTTTGAATAGAGAATAGCATCTAAAGAAGGGTGGCTCAGTGGTTAGCACTGCTGCCTCACAGCACTAGGGGCCCCCAGGTTTGATTCCAGCCTCCAGCGACTGTCTGTGGGGGTTTCCTCCCATGGTCCAAAGATGTGTGGGTCAGGTGAATCGGTCAAGCTGAATTGCCATAGTGCTCAGGGAGGTGAAGGCTAGGTGGGTTAGCCATGGAAAATGCAGGGTTAAAGAGATCAGGTTGGGGTGGTGCGGCTGGATGGGATGAATTTTGGAGGGTCAGGGTGACTTGATGGGCCGAATGGCCTGCTTCCACATTGGAGGGATTCTATAATTCTGTCTGCAGGGTTATGGACTGGGGGCACCTGGGAATCAGGTGGGCACTGGGAACTAATTGAGTTGCACTTGCAGAGTCAGGATGGAACAAATGGCCTCTATAGTTCTGTCTGGGCTGGTGTAGTGGTCAATGCCAAGGGAGATCCACTGGTTCGTTTACCAATGAAGAGTTAGCAACCCTTTTGAAACCTCAGGCTAATTGATCACATTTGGTGAGAGGCGACAATATGCTCTCAGTAGTGACAGCGAGCTGGGTATTGTTGGGGTTATCTCTGAATTATGGTTTTATTTTGTTCTTTTCCAGCCAGGCTGCAGTTGCTGCTGCAGCAGCCGCCACCCACTCTCGGCAGCATCCAGTGGTCGCTCCAGGGACGCCCCCGGTACTCCCCAACCAACACCCTCTGGTCAACCTTCCAGAAGATCGCAATGCCCCCCTGCCTCCACTCAACAACCCACCGGCCAACCAGAACCTCCGGATGAATGCTCAGGGGGGCCCAGTGATGGACGATGAAGATGAGTTGAACCGTGATTGGCTGGACTGGCTGTACCTGGGTGCCCGCGCCTGCTTTTTCCTCAGTATCGTGTACTTCTACTCCTCTCTAAGCCGTGTGGTGTTAGTAGCCAGTGCCATTCTGCTGATATACCTGTAAGTGTTCCTCAGCATCTTGCAGAGTTCTAGTTTATGCACTGATGGTATGAGTGAGTGATTGTCAACCCCAGCATGTCCTGGACCCTCCGAGAATAGATGTTCCAAATTCCCTGGACAGCGCTACAGAGAAATAATTATTAGGTTGCTTTACCGGAGTGCTTTTTTTTTGTTTATTAGTTATTGTTATAAAGGGGTCGAGGGAAGGCTGTTTGACTGGACAGTTGGAGCTGTGACATCCTCCAGGATTAAATTCAATCAGAGTTGGCAGCCTGTGTTTGATATCACAGTGGCATTGCTGACTTGCATTGTTTGCACCTTCATCTATTAGAAAACAACTGGCCTTTGAGGCATTGAACCAGGGCTGGGGGGATAGTGGCTCTTTAAACTGCGTCACCTTTAAAAACAATTGATTTCAATCCTACTCCGAGCATGATTTCCAAAGATCATTACAGATTCTCAGTTTAAAAATCACACAACACCAGATTGTGGTCCAACAGGTTTAATTGGAAGCACACCAGCTTTGGGAGCGTCGCTCCTTCAACCACCTGATCAAGGAGCAGTGCTCTGAAAGCTCGCGCTTCCAATTAAACCTGTTGGACCACAATCTAGTGTTGTGTGATTTTTAAGTAAAAAATGAGGTCTGCAGATGCTGGAGATCACAGCTGCAAATGTGTTGCTGGTCTAAGCACAGCAGGCCAGGCAGCATCTCCGGAATAGAGAATTCAACGTTTCGAGCATAAGCCCTTCATCAGGAATAAGAGAGAGAGAGCCAAGCAGGCTAAGATAAAAGGTAGGGAGGAGGGACTAGGGGGAGGGGCGATGGAGGTGGGATAGGTGGAAGGAGGTCAAGGTGAGGGTGATAGGCCGGAGTGGGGTGGGGGCGGAGAGGTCAGGAAGAGGATTGCAGGTTAGGAGGGCGGTGCTGAGTTGAGGGAACCGACTGAGACAAGGTGGGGGGAGGGGAAATGAGGAAACTGGAGAAATTTGAATTCCAACCTTGTGGTTGGAGGGTTCCCAGGCGGAAGATGAGGTGCTCCTCCTTCAGCCGTCGTGTAGTTGTGTTCTGCCGGTGGAGGAGTCCAAGGACCTGCATGTCCTCGGTGGAGTGGGAGGGGGAGTTAAAGTGTTGAGCCACGGGGTGATTGGGTTGGTTGGTTCGGGCGGCCCGGAGGTGTTCTCTAAAGCGTTCCGCAAGTAAGCGGCCTGTCTCACCAATATAGAGGAGGCCACATCGGGTGCAGCGGATGCAATAGATGATGTGTGTGGAGGTACAGGTGAACTTGTGGCGGATATGGAAGGATCCCTTGGGGCCTTGGAGGGAAGTGAGTGTGGAGGTGTGGGCGCAAGTTTACATTTCCTGCGGTTGCAGGGGAAGGTGCCGGGGGTGGAGGTTGGGTTGGTGGGGGGGTGTGGATCTGACGAGGGAGTCACGAAGGGAGTGGTCCTTGCGGAACGCTGATAGGGGAGGGGAGGGAAATATATCCTTGGTGGTGGGGTCCGTTTGGAGGCGGCGGAAATGGCGGCGGATGATGCGTTGTATGCGGAGGTTGGTGGGGTGGTAGGTGAGAACCAGTGGGGTTCTGTCTTGGTGGCGGTTGGAGGAGCGGGGCTCAAGGGCGGAGGAGCGGGAAGTGGAGGAGATGCGGTGGAGGGCATCGTCGATCACGTCTGGGGGGAATCTGCGGTCCTTGAAGAAGGAGGCCATCTGGGCTGTGCGGTGTTGGAATTGGTCCTCCTGGGAGCAGATGCGGCGGAGACGAAGGAATTGGGAATATGGGATGGCGTTTTTACAGGGGGCAGGGTGGGAGGAGGTGTAGTCCAGGTAGCTGTGGGAGTCAGTCGGTTTATAATAGATGTCTGTGTTGAGTCGGTCGCCCGAGATAGAAATGGAAAGGTCTAGGAAGGGGAGGGAGGAGTCTGAGACAGTCCAGGTGAATTTCAGGTCGGGATGGAAGGTGTTAGTAAAGTTGATGAACTGTTCAGGCCGACCTGAAATTCACCTGGACTGTCTCAGACTCCTCCCTCCCCTTCCTAGACCTTTCCATTTCTATCTCGGGCGACCGACTCAACACAGACATCTATTATAAACCGACTGACTCCCACAGCTACCTGGACTACACCTCCTCCCACCCTGCCCCCTGTAAAAACGCCATCCCATATTCCCAATTCCTTCGTCTCCGCCGCATCTGCTCCCAGGAGGACCAATTCCAACACCGCACAGCCCAGATGGCCTCCTTCTTCAAGGACCGCAGATTCCCCCCAGACGTGATCGACGATGCCCTCCACCGCATCTCCTCCACTTCCCGCTCCTCCGCCCTTGAGCCCCGCTCCTCCAACCGCCACCAAGACAGAACCCCACTGGTTCTCACCTACCACCCCACCAACCTCCGCATACAACGTATCATCCGCCGCCATTTCCGCCGCCTCCAAACGGACCCCACCACCAAGGATATATTTCCCTCCCCTCCCCTATCAGCGTTCCGCAAGGACCACTCCCTTCGTGACTCCCTCGTCAGATCCACACCCCCCACCAACCCAACCTCCACCCCCGGCACCTTCCCCTGCAACCGCAGGAAATGTAAAACTTGCGCCCACACCTCCACACTCACTTCCCTCCAAGGCCCCAAGGGATCCTTCCATATCCGCCACAAGTTCACCTGTACCTCCACACACATCATCTATTGCATCCGCTGCACCCAATGTGGCCTCCTCTATATTGGTGAGACAGGTCGCTTACTTGCGGAACGCTTTAGAGAACACCTCCGGGCCGCCCGAACCAACCAACCCAATCACCCCGTGGCTCAACACTTTAACTCCCCCTCCCACTCCACCGAGGACATGCAGGTCCTTGGACTCCTCCACCGGCAGAACACAACTACACGACGGCTGAAGGAGGAGCGCCTCATCTTCCGCCTGGGAACCCTCCAACCACAAGGTTGGAATTCAAATTTCTCCAGTTTCCTCATTTCCCCTCCCCCCACCTTGTCTCAGTCGGTTCCCTCAACTCAGCACCGCCCTCCTAACCTGCAATCCTCTTCCTGACCTCTCCGCCCCCACCCCACTCCGGCCTATCACCCTCACCTTGACCTCCTTCCACCTATCCCACCTCCATCGCCCCTCCCCCTAGTCCCTCCTCCCTACCTTTTATCTTAGCCTGCTTGGCTCTCTCTCTCTCTTATTCCTGATGAAGGGCTTCTGCTCGAAACGTTGAATTCTCTATTCCTGAGATGCTGCCTGGCCTGCTGTGCTTTGACCAGCAACACATTTGCAGCAGTTGTGTGATTTTTAACTTTGTACACCCCAGTCCTACACCGGTACCTTGAAGTCATTACAGATTTGGGCAGCCTCTTTTTAGTCGCTATCACTAACGATATTGAAAACTATATATTTTTATTTTTGTTTGAATCATTCGGTGCAATCACCCCTGTCAACCCCCAGGCAACCAACACTGGGTCAATGCTGTTAAGAAAATTAGAGAAAAGTAGACACCACAACCCCTCCAGTCTGCTTTACCATTTAATTAGATCATGATCGATCTGATCTTGGATTCAAATCTATTTTGTCTGTTCCCCTTAGCCCTTGACATCCCTACAGTTATAGAAAGGAAAATCCCATCTATAATACACTGATGGGAAGGGAACAAAGCAGCCTTGAGTAAGTGTCTCATCTGTCCGTGCTGCTGCTGATTCCTGTTAGCCTGCTTAATGACAATTTCTGTGAACATACTCCGCTGTGTGTTATCGAGTGAAAAGGCCATTCTTTCTGAAGGAATTCACAGCCACGAATGTCAGGAGTAACCTGAGTGGGCTGGGGGAGTTGGCGTGCAGAGAGTTTCATTTGATGACGTGGCTTGTTTAAGTTGGCTTGTTTCTATTGTTTACTTTGTCTGCTCTGACGTTTCGTGGTGAGCTGTGCGTAGAAGGGTCAGGGTTCAGAAAACTAAATGCCCGAAAGTCTATTATAGCATTATACAGATTTCAGCCTAAAATGGAAGTCAGTGCCAAATACTATTCTGGTTACTGCCTGTATTCGGCTCTGTTGAGTTTCCTTCTATTCTTTTTAGTCTTACTTTAAACACTGACTAGCTTCAGCCCTGTTTTGAAGTTCTGTATTTGCACTAGAAATAACACATATCCATATGGTTTATGCTGTTTAGCATTTTAACACAATTAGTCTTGCTGTCTCCTCTCGACTCAAAAATCACCTGTACAGGAAAGAATTATAGACTTTGAGATTTTTTTTTCCTTCTGGGTTACTTGAAAAGGTATTTTTTTCATCTTGGTTCTGCAGCTTGAAGCTGCATACAGAGAGGGAGCTGTTGAAAGAGAGTTGCCTCACTGTTCAGTCCTGAGCTGGTTTTACCTTCCCATTCTTGCCCATTATTGACTTTCCAAGAGTGCAAGGGTCAGGTTGTATGTGGGAGAAAGGTGAGGAATGCAGAGAGTCGGTCAGAAAAAAGTGAGATGCTGGAGAAGCACAGCAGGTCAGGCAGCATCTGAGGTGTGAAGGAGTCAATATTTTAGGCAGAAGCCCTTTATTAGAAATGTGGTAAATCGATCAACAGTTCATTTTCTTTTATAATAAAATATCAAACAAAGCTTTAGATTTGACCATGCCAGTCGCTGTTGTACCTTCCAATTTGCACTCTCTTCAGTGGTTTGTTATCTGTTCATTTTTATTCATAAGTTAATCCATTGCAGATATCTCAGTTGTTGACCAGTCCTGAGGGGCTGTGTGTGTCTGGTTTGCCTGCTGTCTGAATGTGTGTCCTGTCCTTGCAGGCATCGTGCTGGTTGGTTCCTGTTTGGGCACCCAGCACCGGTACAGCCAGCACCAAATGCTGAAGTGCCAGTGGAGGAAGCCAATCCAAACGGTGACCATCAGGAGAATCTGGACAACCAAGATACTGTGCAAGAAGAGGTCAGTGCACTTTTCACATGGTTCATTTGAGTCAAGGATCTGCACCTGAGTATACAGCAGCTGTTAAGGGTTCAAGTCCACCCAGTGTCTTTAAAGTTGTTTAATGTGAGATTTATAATCCTAGTTAAGCTAAACCTTTTACAATTTTTTTTGAATGGTTGTCAATGTATTTTGAATAGTGCCTTTTGAAGTCATTTGGTGTTTGGAGCAACATTACAACAATGTGCATGATGTTGAATGGAGATGTCCCAGTGGGGTGGGGCCAGTGGGAAATGAAGTTTCCGCTTTCAGTTGTTCTGTTGTGGGGACAGAAGTTATCCACTTAAGGGAATTAGAGGAGAATTCAATCATTCCAGGCACAGATTAAGGTGACCCTGACATTCACTTCAACCCCAGGGCATCAATGTGGACTTCAACAGTTTCCTCATTTCCCCTTCCCCCACCTCACCTTGTTCCAAACTTCCAGCTCAGCACTGTCCCCATGACTTGTCCTACCTGCCTATCTTCTTTTCCACCTATCCACTCCACCCTTTTCCCCCCCCGCCCCCGACCTATCACCTTCATCCCCTCCTCCACTCATCTATTGTACTCTATCCTACTTTCTCCCCACCCCCACCCTCTAGCTTATCTCTCCACGTTTCAGGCTCTCTGCCTTTATTCCTAATGAAGGGTTTTTGCCTGAAACGTCGATTTTACTGCTCCTCGGATGCTGCCTGAACTGCTGTGCTTTTCCAGCACCACTAATCCAGAATCCATTCTTTGCAAAAGGCTATCCTGGTAGAGGCAGGATTTTCACCAAGGTAAATCTGCTTGAGAAAAGCTCAACAAAACACACTAAGTTGCCTTACCAATGAATTTAGTCTATTTGTCAGTTTATGTGGTAGAGCAGGAGACTAAATCACCTGTCACCTTCTCCATTATGATGTTTTAACACCCATCAATTTGATTTATAATTCCCTTTGATGTTACTGAACCTGCATAAAACACATTAAATAAATCAGGCTAATGCCCAGCTATGGATGGTCAAGACATTTCTTGTTTCAAATGGGTTCATTGCATCTTTAACTCGAAAGATGAGTCCTTCAATGGCTTTGGCCCTTCCAATTTGTCAAGCCTCCCTAAGAACTATGTTCTTCCAAATCATTCTCCTTCACACCCCTGGTTTTCTTTGTCGTCGTTGGTAGCCAGCTTACAGCTACCCAGGCCCTCGTCTTTAAAAACGAGCACAGAAATTGCTGGAAAAGCTCAGCAGGTCTGGCAGCACCTGTGGAGAGAAATTGGAGTTAATGTTTCAGGTCGAGTGAAGGGTTCTGAGGAAGATTCACACGACCTGAAATGTTAACTCCGATTTCTCTCTTCAGGTGCTGCCAGACCCGCTGAGCTTTTCCAGCAATTGTATTTTCATCTGATTTTACAGCCTGCACAGTCCTTTTTCAGTCTTTAATTTCCTATTCCTTGGATGCTGCCTGACCTGCTGTGCTTTAACCAGCAACACATTTTCAGCTTTTTCAGTCTTTACCCAACCTTTGAGAATTCTCTTCTTTTTAAACTTCTCCATCCATCTGTCTCCATCTTCCACTTAAACTAAGCTCTCTGTACCCATATGTAGCTCATTGTCAAGTGTTGCCTGACAGTATTCCTGTGAAACATGTTCGGATTTTTTGTTTGATGTAAAGGAAAGATCCTGTTAGCTGAGAGATTTTTAAAGGGTACAGAGTAAACAAAGCTCTGCACATCTGATCCAAGTTAAATTATGGTGCTAAGTGTTGCTAATCTAATTTTGTTTGGTGTGTCAGATTCAGAGTGGGCCACCAGATCAAGATGTCGAAAGAGTAAATAACCCTGAAAGCGGTGAGATCACAGAAGCCCCTGTGGCTCCGCAAGTTGAGGTGAACAGGACGACACTTGCAAATAAAGCCTGGGTGTTCTTCAAAACCTTCTTTGCCTCGTTGATCCCTGAAGGTCCTCAGGCTGTGGCGAACTAATGTCAGTTGAACTCCAAGCTGCTGTGCCTTTATTTCTAGTTTTTTTTTAACAAAGAGAAAGAAGTGCAATCCTAGTTCAGTGTTTTCCGGGCTTCGTGCAAGAAAATGAAGTCACTGTTTCTGCTGTGACTGGGTGTCTAGACGTGATTCCAAATGGAGCGCAGATTAGTATATGATATAAAATGTAAATTTTGTAAATTATTAGAGGAAAGGTATTATTATAAAATGTGCAATTGAGGCTTTTCTAGTGTGTGAAGCTGCAAATTGAATCATGGAATGACTCCACAGTGTGTTACAACATCTTAATATCTAACAGCTGTGGTCAGTGACACTTTTTTTTATCTCTGCAAGTATGACTTAATACAAAAAGTGCTTATTCCCCTTTTGTGTGAGTTTTATGATGAGCATTTATTGGAAAAGTAACTTGGTTTATTTTGCAAAAGTGTGAATTTAGATTTCACGTTGCATAATAAGCACAATAAAAGCATTTTTGATGGGAATGCAAACTGCCTTCTTCAGAGCGTCCCTTTGTCTAACCCGCTTTATTTCCTGTCGAAAGATACTCCAACAGGCAGAGTGTATGCACAATTCTGCTGATATTTTGTTTCCATTAGCAAGTTGCGAAAGTCATGCGTCAAGTCATAAAGCCAGATACTGTAGATTTCGGTTCAATTTTACTTCCTTTTTTAAACTCTAAAATTGTTATTGGATTTGCATGGTTTAAACCAAGATATCACTGTGCTTGTGAGCAGCTTATTTATCGGCTTTTAGTTGTGTTAATAGTTCTGGAGCACAAGCTTTCAGTACTGCTACTGGAGTGCTATCAGGGCCCGTAAGCCCTTGATGTATGCAGTGCCTCCAACCATGTCTTGACATCACCTGGTGTGAATCATATTGGCTGAGGGATCAGCATCTGTGGTGCTGGGGACCTCCTGGAGGAGGCGGAGATGGACTAGCCACTTCTGGTTGAAAATTGTTACAAATGCTTCAACTATTTCCTTTGATGTGCTGGCCTTCCCAATCTTTTAAGGATGGGGATATTTGTGGACCGTCCTTCTCCGGTGAATTGTTTAATTGTGAACTGACTTCTGTCTGTGGCAGGACTACAGAGCTTAGGTCTGATCTGTTGGTTGTGAAGTTACTTAGTTCTGATCATTGTATGCTGCATCTGCTGTTTTGACATGATGTTCATTTTCATTTAGCTTCAGCAGCTTGCCACTTCACTTTTAGGTATGCCTGGTGCTGCTCTTGCAGTGCTCTCCTGCACTCACCTTCGAACCAAGGTTGATGCCCGGGCTTGATGGCAATGGTAGAGTGGGAGATATGCTGGGCTATCGGGCTATAGGATGGGGTTGAATACAATTCTGCTGCCAATGACCTATACTGCCTTACAGGCACCCAGTTTTGCGTTGCTCGATTTTATTCCAAATTTAGCACATTGCCAGCAGTGATTGTTGTGGAGGTTGGTCGTTGTCCTGGAGTCTCCAGGCCAACGCTGGAAGGTTGGTCAGCATAGTTATAGCAGGTTGGGCCAATGATCTCCATCAGTTTGTTTGCAGCCCACAGCCCAGTGTCCTGTTTCTGCCCCTTGTATTGCTATGCCAAGTTGACCACAACAAGGAGCAGCTCAGTGGTTAGCACTGCTGCTTCACAGGACAAGGGACATGGGTTTGATTCCACTCTAGGGCGACTGTCTGTCTGTGTAGAGTTTTCACATTCTCCCCACATCTGCGTGGGTTTCCTCCGGTGTGCTCTGGTTTCCTCCCTTGGTCCAAAGATGTGCAGGCTAGGTGGATTAGCCATGGGAAGTGCAGGGTTACACTGATAGAGTAAGGGAGGTCAGTCTGGGTAAGATGTTTTTTGGGGATGGAAGGTGGGGGGGGGGTTAGTTGGTGTGCGCTCAATGGGCTGAATAGTGTGAAAGCAGCACAGATGGGGACTCTACAATTCTAACTCCTTCAAACTGTGGATGCTCTGAAACCTTCCAGCCGGGTGAATTTTGACCTGTCATTCAGGGGATGTGGGTGTCACTGGCTAGACCGTTGCTTATCTCTAACTACCTTTTCAGGATGTTAGTAGACTGGAAACCAGATGGGTTTTTCCTAACAACTATCAATAGTTTCATGACAGATTTCATTATTTACAGATTTTAAAAGAAAATTCAAATTCCACCATCTGCCACAGCAGGATGTGAAGCTGTTGCCTGGTCTTGGTGCCATTGCTAGACCCAATAATGGGACGGCCCCTGGTCAAATCTCTTTCTACCTGTCTGCATGGGAGGCATGACTTTTTTTAAAGTGGGATTTAATCTTGTTGGACACTTATGGTGTCTGTGAGTCGAAAGAGCGATTTTTGAGAAGCAGAAGCCAGAATGACAAAAGCCAAAAGAGGAACATCACACAAAATGTGGAAGGAGAGGATGTGGGAGAGCAATGGTTTCAGAGGTGAAGGAGAGAACTGAAATGTGGGGAGGGAATTAGAACCTAGAAAAGAACTGTAAAAGAGCCAGGCTTTGAAGCAGGAGAGAAGTGAGGAGGAGCCAAGAACAGGAAGCTTGATGAGGTTTCAATTTGATTACACTGTGGAAACAGGCCCTTCGGCCCAACCAGTCCACACCGACCCTCCGAAGAGTAATTCACCCAGACCCATTTCCCTCTGACTAATCCACCTAACACTACGGGCAATTTAGCATGGCCGATTCACCTGACCGGCGCATCTTTGGACTGTGGGAGGAAACTGGAGTACCTGGAGGAAACCCACACAGACATAGGGAGAATGTGCAAACTCCACACAGACAGTTGCCAGAGGCTAGAATCAAAACCGGGTCCCTGGCACTGTGAGGCAGCAGCGCCAACCACTGAGCCACCGTACCACCCTCTTATTTATTTTTGCATACAGGGATATTGCACCCTGCAAGAATGGGCAGCGACAGCATTTCCACACAGCCATTGTGTTATGATGTTTGGAATATTGATCACTCACTCACTCACTCACTCACTGGAGTTGATAAGGGCATTTTTTTTTTTTTTTTTGTTTAGCTTCTGGTTCCAAGAGGTTGACCATCACTGATGTGACCATTTGTGTCAATGTGGTTTCGAACTGTTCCACTCTCTCTCTGATGGGATTATGTGTCCAGACTGACTCTGATGCTAAGGAGTCTTTAATAAAGTTCACTACGTGAAATCTTTTGTTCTGCGAAAGAGAGAATAAGTTACGTAAGTCCGTCAGGTTTGAAAGTATCATGGTCTCCCCCTTGAACAGCTTCAAAGCAGCAACCTTCGGAAATGTTGAGAGTCCCAGGAACGTGCAGAATAATCCCACATAGGTACCATAATTCCTGTGAAAACCTACACCTCTTACATTGGAAATGTCCTCCTGGGCTAATCAAGGAGTTTGCATGCTCAGCCAGGAATGGCTGTGATAATCTTTTGCTTGTTTGTGGTGCTACAGACTTTCCTAAACAGTGAGGCAAGAGTGCTTGTTTAAACAAACAACAACGATTTTTCCAATAACGTTGTTAAGATCTAATCTTAACATTTCAGATTGCTGGGTCTTATGCAACAATCCGGGCCCCAGCATTGCGTTTGCTTTATCCTGGAATGTTGCTTTTGCAGAGATCCAAGACAAAGATTTTGGAAAGCTTCTGCAATCTGATGCTGTTAACTCCCTGGCAGCAGCTTCTCAGGAAAACCTCTCATACATCACCGATATATCAGAAGCAGTTCAACAGTAATCTTTGTACTCATTGCATCAAATCTGCTGTGGGTAGAATTGGTTAAAGCAAGGAATTGCATATGTGTGTGTGCGTATGAGAGAGAGAGATTCTAGCACGGTAAAGCAGTCTGGTCACAGATACCACTACTAGTGGCATCTCTCAATCAGTTCCTGCATCTCAGAAGATCAGGGTGAAGTTAACTTCATCTGGCCTACAGTTTTCCCTTAAGGGTTTCCAATGTGGAAAAACTGAATGTTCACTCCTGAATGGGTGCCTTGACAAGTTTTTATCCACTGAGTCACTATGCGATTCAGCATAGCAAGTGAGAGGAATGATAGCAGAGTGGGTAAATGGAGTTGCAGTGCACAGCGTAATCTGAATGGGGGAAGCATACTCGAGGAGTTGCGTGAATTACACTAAATACAAGCCTCTTGGATGGGGTGCTGCCCAGTTAGGGAAAATGTACAGAACACAGAGTCACAGCCTTCAGTTAAGAGGAAGCGCAGGAAGATTTTAAAAACCTATGTTGTTTGTGTAGAATGTAAACCAGGAACCATTCTTGATAAACAGCTAATGTAAAAGCAGCAAAATAAAACCAAGAACTGTCAAAAGATCTGAGATAAAAACAAAAAGTGCTTGGAGAAACTCAGTCGGTCTGTTAACATCTTGTGTGTGTGTGAGAGAGAGAGAAAGAAAGAGTGAGAGATAGAGAGAGAGAGACAGAGGTTAATGTTTTGAGTCCAGTGACCGTGAAAGCAGGCTGGACTCTGACAGTGAATCCCAAACAATGCAACTGCTTGTTCATCTGTAACCAGTGCAGCAAATATCTCTGCAGTTTCCCACATGTGATCCAAACAAGCAACCAAACCAGTTCCTTCGATTGCTGCTCACTGCTGTCGTTCACGCTGAAATTTGTAGGGTTGTTTTTTTTTTAAAAAAAAACTTCCTCCTAGACCTGGGAATGTAGCTTGTAGCTCTGCTGTGGGGTAGGGCTGGGGGGAGTAACAAAGGTTTCTGGGAATGACACAGCCAGACCCAATTCCTTCTGTGCAGAATAGGTTTAGAATGTATTCTTGCGTGTACCCGAGTACCATGAAAAGCGTGCAAAGTCGCCGTTCTCTGCCGCCATCTTAGTATACAAAAGACAGGATTAAAAACAGAAGCAGAAATAAAAGAAATGGTCAGGTCACTCCCTTGCCCTCCACCATGAGTAATCACCACCAGAAATGGTGGCTCAGTGGTTAGTGCTGCTTGCCTCACAGCGCCAGGGACCTGGTTCAATTCCAGCCTCGGGTAACTGTCTGTGCACATTCTCCCTGTGTCTGTGTGGATTTCCACCCACAATCCAAAGATGCGCAGGTTAGGTGAATTGGCCATGTTAAAATTGCCCAGCATTAGTCAGGGGTAAATGTAGAGTAATAAGGTAGGTGAATAGGCCTGGATGGGTGACTCTTCAGAGGATCAGTGTGGGCTTGTTGGGCCAAATGGCCTGTTTCCACAATGAAGGGATTATATGATTCTAGGAAAAACCTGGAATCTGTCACTGCTGGAATCCTCCAGGGCCTAGCCATGGCCTGGAGCCACAGCCCTGTCACAGGAACTGCATCACCATCCTTAGGCACCATCTTGAATCCACTGATGTCATGGCAGCGTGAGTCCCATGCTGGGCCGATGTTAGCCACACAGTTACCACTGCAGTTGCCAAAACCTGAACAGGGTTCAGACTCAATGCTGGATCCACTGCCCCGAAGCAGCCACTGTCTCATTGTAGACAAATAGGAGGCTGGAAGAACACAGCAAGCCAGGCAGCATCTGGAGATGGAGAAGTCAACTTTTCAGGTGTAATCCTTTTTCAGGACAGGAGGTTGATGTAGGTGGAGCTGCAGATAAAGGGGGTGGGAGTGGCAGGGTGGTGAAGTGGGGATAGGTGAAGACAGGTAAAGGATACAACCTGGTTGGTCAATGCGAGGAATTAATCTGGTTGGTGGTCAGAAGGAAGGGTCAATGAGAGTAATGGAAGGGAGAGGGGATGGGTTGGGAAGGGAGTTGGTGGAAGGGAAGGGATGTTATTTGAAATTGGAGAGCTCAATGTTGAGTCCTCCGGGCTGTTGGCTGCCCAAGCAGAAGATGAGGTGTTGTTCCTCCAATTTGTGGCAATGGAGAAGGCCAAGGCAGGTCATGTCAGAGTGGGAGTAAGAAGGGGGATTGAAATGGGCGGGTGTGCCATTGTGGCTTACGTTGTTGTTGCCTCCTGGCACCACCATTTCAGCAAATGAACCCACCATTACCAACACTCCAGGAAGGAACTGCTCCTGCCGAGAAAAAAGAGAGTAAAAGAAAGAGAGAGGAGAAAGAAGCAGAGAGGCAGGCATAAGCAGTCCTGCCACTCCATCTCGGGGTAATGGCTGTGTACAGTAGAAATAGCTCTCTCTCTCTCTCCTTCCAGCAAGTATCACCAATGCGATTTCCAGCTATATCTGATTAATGTAACAGTGTACGCTGTGCTGGGGGTGACACATGCACCAAACATCCCCACTGCCCTGTGGCTGACCACTTCAACTCCACTCCCCACTCTTTTAAGGATGCGCAAGTCCTGGGCCTCCTCCACTGCCAAATCCAAGCCACCCACTACCTGGAGGAAGAACGCCTCATCTTCCACCTTGGGACCTCCAACCCCACGGCTTCAATGTCAACTTCACCAGTTTCCTCATTTCCCTTCCCCTCACCTGATCCCAGATCCAACCCTCCAACTCGGCACCACCCTCTTGACCTATCCTCCCTGTCCATACTCCTTCCAACCTATCCTCTCCACCCGCCTTTCCAACATGTCACCATCACTTTCCATCTGCTTCAACCTATTGCATTCCCAGCTACCTTCCCCCCCAGCCCCAGCCCCATCCCCCCTCCCATTTATCTCTCAGTCCCCTTGGGCCACCTCTCATTCCTGATGAAGGCCTTATGCCCGAAACATTGATTCTCTTGCTCTTCAGATGCTGCCAGACCGGCTGTGCATTTGCAGTGCCACAGTTTTCCACTGGGGATCCCATTCACCATGCTCCAGGTCTACCTCACCCTATGTGTTTCTATCCATCACATCGTTCCAACCTCAGATTCCTTTGTGAGTGTTCAAGCCCTTTCAACGAGCTGACACTCTCTGAAATCTGGACTGTTTCCATGTCTATAAGGGACCAATGGCACCAGTGGGAAAGCCGATGCAGAGTGCCAAGCCTAACCTGTCAGCTTCTGACGATGTGCCAGCATCACTGCCCATCCATCCATACCACCCAGGAATGACACACACAGGGTTTACCACAGCTCGCCTCCCATAGACAGGATGGCAAAACACAGCTGGTTAAAATGCTCCCACCTCCTCCTCCTCCTTCTCCCAAGCCTCTGAAAGGAAAAGCTGTGCATAAAATCCTGCAGGACTGTACTAACGTTTTGTGCGAGTTATCTCCCTCGGCCATGCCCCTGACACCCAACTGATTTTGAACATTGCCACTGAATTTGCTTCAGCCGTTGAATTCCAGGTCATTAGCACTTTGCTGTGTTATAAAGAATTCTTGTCTCCCATGTAATTACTGACTTCCCTGTACAGGAGGCAGCCTTCCCCAATTTATTCCACTTCATGATTTTGAACCCCCCCCCCCCCACCATGAGCTGGTCCCTCAATCTTCTGCATCCCATCTCCTCACACACTGTTCTCAGAATAACTCACCACTCGGGTGTCAATACTGGCATCCCTTGTGCCCACGCCATCTTTGAAATCCCAGTGTGCACCTGAGCAACCTCTGGCATTATGAAGCTGCCCTCCTCTGTTAAGGATGTTTCTGGAAGATGGCACCGCGATCATCTGACTGGGACTTGTGTTGATGGGACAATACAACGCGGAGTTGTCCTCAATCCCAGAGGAGGTCATGACACCAGCCTCTGGTGGGGGTGGGGTAGGGGGTGTCAATCTGAGGTCACCATCTGTGTCACTGCCCAACATGGCGATCATTCAGGCCTAGTGGTGAGCTGAATCCTTCTCTGGCTTCTTTTTGTCAAGTTTCCTTGAGGTTGAGCGTACTTGGTGACATGGCAGCGTGGATTTTAATGAGAGGGTTGTGATGCTGTCCAGGCATTTAAGGAGCACTAATCCCCCAAAAAACCAGCTGCCTATTGAGAATCCCACCACATTGCTGGTGAAAAGCATCAAAGGTGGTGTAAGATGCTCATGTTATTGAGATGGTCCTTGGTGGACTTGTCACTGATTCTGCCACCCATCTCGTTATAGTCCACATTGCTTAGCTCTCTGTGAGACTGCAGCCATTGTAATCCAACCCCCCACTTCCTGTTTCTCTGGGACATTGGAACAAATCCCTGAGATGGGATTTTAGGGCCAATGGCTTTCAGTGTAAACCCAATTTAAAATATTATTTCACATACGTAATAGCTCCCTCAGGAATCCTTCATGGTGTTTACTTGAGGAGAAGGTGTGATGTTTAGCAATAGCCTGAAGGGAATTGCAGGTCTGGAGGTTCCTCCATTAAAGTGCACCAAAATCGATGCGAGCTGAGGTCAGTAACCATGAGCACATGAAGTTAGGCAATTACACCTGGCACAAGGTAAGGTCTTAATAATTTTACGTGTACACATTCACGTTGATTTGAAGTGGCATGGCTACATGGAATGTATACCTCAAACGTGGGTATTCATTCTCAGTCTCTTCCAGACTCCCTGTGGTTTGAACTGACAGACTGACAGCCTTTGTTTCTTGGAGCTAAGTTGAATATCCACAAGTTCAAAGCCAGCAAAATTCCATCCATTCCATCCTCTGTAATTTGATTTCTGTCTTAAGCTGAACAGCTGTGAAAGCCTCATCCAAGCCCACATATCCTGGAAATTTGACTATTCCAACACAGCCATGGCTAGTCTCCCACTTCCTACACTCTGCAAACTCAACATCATCCGAATTTCAGCTGCTCGTCTCTTAGTTTGAACCCAAGTCCCTTTCACCATTAAACTGTGTTGTCCCTGGTCTGACAGCCTTTTGATTTTAAAAGTCACAGCGTTGTTTTGCCATTGCCTGTATCTGTAATCTCCTCCAGACTCTCCAAGATTCGTCAGGTTGTGGTCTCCTGAGTACCCCCAAGTTTAATCACTCCACCATCGTGGTAGTGCACTCAGTTGCCTTGGCTCGAAGCTCTGCATCTCTTCTCATTAGCAGTCCACGTCTCCACCTCACTTTCTCTTTTCAGATGCACCTTAAACCTATCTCTTTGAACACCCTGTTGGCCATCTGATCGGATAACTTTCTATTGTAAAATCATGCAACATTTATGACGTGGATGGGGGCTATTGGTTCCTCTTGTCTATATTTATGTGGCTAAGTGGCAGCACGGTGGCTCAGTGGTTAGCACTGCTGCCTCACAGCACCAGGGACCTTGGTTCAATTCCAACCTTGAGCAACCGTCTGTGTGGAGTTTGTATGGTCTGTGTGGGTTTCCTCCTGTGATCCAAGGATGTGTAGGTTAGGTGAATTGGTCATGTAAGTTACCGATAGTGTTTAGGGATGTGCAGGTTAGCTGCATTAGTCAAGGGTAAATGTAGAGTAGTAGGGGGTCTGGGCAGGATGCTTCTCAGTGTGGGCTTGTTGTGCCAAATGGCCTGTTTCCACCCTGTAGGGATTCTGTTCTAAGTGCCGTATTCTGTTTTATAAAGCACCTGAGAAGTGAATTGGGATATTTTATTTTGCTTAGGATATTTTCTAAATCTAGTTTACTGGTGTTGTAAGCAATTCATCAATCTGTGAAGCCCTCCTGTTCAACAGCACTGTATTAGAGAATTGTGTGCTCTGTAGAGACCAGACAGGGTGCAGGTAATCATTCTTCTACAGTTTATAATCTGTCTGGATTGCCTTAAAGAGCATCGACTGTTGTTTAACCCACATCTGGTGAAGAACAGATTGTGAAAATCTCGACTGCAATATTAATGGAAGAGCAGAGGCAGTCGCTGTATTGAAGAAGCAATAATACTGCACCACCTGCTGGTCAATGGTGTTAAAGCATGCGTAAAACAAACAACTAATTCCATTGAATTGCATGATGCAATTCTTCACAATTCTTTCACTTAGACCCAGCATCTATTCTGGACTCCAGAGCACGATAGCTTTTACTGATGTATGGCATATCAGGATTTGGGCAGGCACCTGTCTTATCACCAAGTTTTCATGCCTGAACTCTGAACAGTGAGTTATTGGCAGGCTAATTGACTATGGGAACCATCACAGCTGAGTTCAATCTTTCACCTGAAGTTCCCAAGAAGCTTCTTGGTCCCTATTATAGCACAGTGGTAGCGTTCCTGGCCTTGGAACAGAGAGGTTTGGGTTCAAGTCCTCCCGAGAGGTGTGTAATAACATCTCTGTGATTTGAATTATCACAAAGGGGTTTTCAAAAGGGATCCCATTGTAGTGACTATGAACAGGAATCTCAGCCAATTTCTATCAGCCACCTTCCTTAACCCAAGGCTAATGAGACCAGTCAGAACACCTCACAGCCCAGGATCGTATCAGCTAATCTGGGATGTTTGTGATTTGCACTGATTCACAAATCCAGGGGATTTTATCTGGAGCAGCAGATAAAATCCAAAACTTGGCATGTTCAGCCATGAAACCCAAACTCTTTTATAAATGTTATGTTTGACAAGATTGAAAGAGATATCAGTTTAAAGGAAATCAGTGCAAGTGGTTGCAACATTCCACAGTTACCAAACAAAACAATAGCTTGTCATAGAGTCATAGAGATGTGCAGCATGGAAACAGATCCTTCAGTCCAACTCACCCATGCCGATCAAATATGGTAAATTAATCTAGTCTGATTTGCCAGCATTTGGCCCATACCCTTCTAAACTCTCCCCACTCATATACCCATCCAGATACCTTTTAGATGTTGTAATTGTTCCAGCCTCCACCACTACCTCTGGCAGTTCATTCCATATGTGCACCACCCTTTGCATGTAAAAATTGCCCCTTAGGTCCCTTTTAAATCTTTCCCCTCTGACCCTAAACCTATAACCTCTAGTGCTGGACTCTCCCACCCCTGCAAAAAGACCTTGTCTATTTACCCTATCGATGTCCCTCATGATGTTATAACCCTCTACAAGGTCATCCCTCAGCCTCCGCCCTGATATACTTGGAAGCAAAATCTAGTCTTTTCCATTCTGGTAACTCATCGCACATCCCAAACATACGTTCCCAAACCAGACTGAAAAGCAGGATTACGGAGAGGTTTTGAGTTCGGTATTATTCCTCCATCCTTGTGGATCGAGCCACAAATTCACTCTGGAATTCTGAAGGTATTGATACCCAAAGCATAGAGTCCTCTTCACCAGAAGATGCAGGTTGGTTGGCCCTAGTATTGTTTTCCAAGAACGTGGCCATGCTACCTTCACACCTCTGCTTGCTGCAATGCTCACACATTGATGGTTGGACTGCATGCCCCTTCAGCCCCCTGAGGGTGCTCCCCTTGTAGTACCATGTTTGGAAGTCATACTGTCCACATGAACCTCCCTCCAGCTTTCAGAGTGACTTTCCGCCAGCAGTCAGACAAATGCAGCCTCTAGATTACATTTTGTCCATAAGCATCAACAACGCATGACAAATGGGAAATGCTGGTGGTTTCTATGGTGTGCAACTTTTTAACAAAAATAAAATGTGTTAATTTTTCATATGTCCAGTAGCCATCATTGAGTTAGATAAATGTGAGGTGCTTCATTTTGGAAAGGCAAATTGGGGGCAGCACTCAGACACTTAATGGTAAGCTCCACGGGAGTGTTGCTGAACAAAGAGACCTTGAAGTGCAGGTTCATAATTCCTTGAAAGTGGAATCACAGGTAGACAGGGTAGTGAAGAAAGCTTTTGGTATGCTTGCCTCTCTTGGTCAGAGCATTGAGTATAGGAGTTAGGAGGTCATGTTGCAGGTATACAGGACACTTTTGGAATGTGGCTTGCAATTCCTATAGGAAGGATGTTGTGAACTTGAAATGGTTCAGGAAAGCTTTACAAGGATGTTGTCAGGGTTGGAGGATTTGGGCTGTAGCGAGAGGCTGAATAGGCTGCGGCTGTTTTCCCTGGAGTGTCAGAGGCTGAGGGGTGACCTTATAGAGGTTTGTAAAATCATGAGGGTCATGGATAGGATGAATATCCAGAGTCTTTTCCCTGGGGTGTGGGAGTCCAAAACTAGAGGACATCGTTTTAAAGTGAGAGGGGAAAGATATAAAAGGGACCTCAGGGGAAACTTTTTCACGCAGAGGGTGGTACGTGTATGGAATGAACTGCCAAAGGAAGTGATGGAGATGGGTACAATTACAATATTTAAAAGGCATTTGGATGGGAATATGAGTAGGAAGGTTTTAGAGGAATATGCGCCAAATGCTAAGCAAATTGGACTAGATTAATAAAGTTGTTTCTGTGCTGTACATCTGTATGACTCTAGAACTTTAATGTCCTTCATGTGTATCTAAAGCTGCTCTGAAACTTAACTGGAAAAGTGGGAGCTCGGATATTACTGAGCTTGACAATATGAGGGGACTTGAGACCCAGTGTCCCATGGCAACTTCATCAAAAAGCAGGAATGTTTCTCGATTGTTCTGGGCAATTTTGATACCTCAACCATCATGGCGAACACAGTCGTTTATCTCACAATTGTTTGTGGGAATTTGCTATGCACAAATTTCCTACATTAACAGGATGAGTTGACTATTAAAAAGGTGTGGGAAGTTATAGAACATAGAACAATACGGCGCAGAACAGGCCCTTTGGCCTCAATTTTGTGCCGACCTGTGAACTATTCTCAGCTCGTCCCCCTACACTATCCCATCATCAGCTATGTGCAAATCCAGGGATTGTTTAAATCTCCCTAATGTGGCTGAGTTGACTACACTAGCAGGTAGGACATTCCACGCCCTAACCACTCTCTGCATAAAGAACCTGCCTCTGACATCTGTCTTAAATCTATCACTCCTCAATTTGTAGTTATGTCCCCTCGTACAAGCTGACGTCATCATCCTAGGAAAAAGACTTTCACTGTCTACCCTATCTAATCCTCTGATCATCTTGTATGTCTCTATCAAATCCCCTCTTAGCCTTCTTCTTTCCAATGAGAACAGACCCAAGTCTCTGAGCCTTTCTTCATAAGACCTTTTCTCCAGACCAAGCAACATCCTGGTAAATCTCACCTGCACCTTTTCCAATGCTTCCACATTCTTCCCGAAATATGGCGATCAGAAATGTACACAATATTCCAAGTGTGGCTGTACCAGCATTTTGCAGAGTTGCAGCATGACATTGCGACTCTGGAACTCAATCCCTCTACCAATGAAACCTAACACACCGCATGCCTTCTTAACAGCACTATTAACCTGGGTGGCAACTTTCAGGGATCTATGTACATGGACTCCAAGATCCCTCTGCACATCCACACTACCGAGAATCTTTCCATTGACCCAGTAACAACCTGTAACATTCTTCCAAACTATCCACTACTCCAACGATTTTAGTATCGTCTGCAAATTTACTAATCCATCCACCTATGTCTGCATCTAAGTCATTTATAAAAATGACAAACAGCAGTGGTCCCAAAGCAGATCCTTGTGGCACACCACTAGTAACCACCACTCGCTACCTTCTTTCAGAAAGCCAGATTCTAATCCAAACTGCTAGATCACCCTCAATTCCATGCCTCTGCATTTTCTCCAACAGTCTACCATGTGGAACCTTATAAAAGGCTTTACTGAAGTCCATGTAAACCACGGAGAAAGTGAGGACTGCAGATGCTGGAGATCAGAGCTGAAAATGTGTTGCTGGAAAAGCGCAGCAGGTCAGGCACCATCCAAGGAGCAGGAGAACCGACGTTTCAGGCATGAGCCGAAAGAAGAAGGGCTCATGCCCGAAACGTCAACTCTCCTGCTCCTTGGATGCTGCCTGACCTGCTGCGCTTTTCCAGCAACACATTTTCAGCTCCATGTATACCACGTCAACTGCCCTACCCTCATTTACATGTTTGGTCACCTTCTCAAAAAACTTGATGAGGTTTGTGAGACACGACCCTGTGTTGACTATCTGAAATCAAATTGTTGCTTGCTAGATGATTATAAATCTTATCTCTTATAATCCTTTCCAAAACCTTTCCTACAACAGAAGTAAGGCTCACTGGTCTATAATTACCTGGATCATTTCTACTCCCCTTCTTGAACAAGGGCACAACATTTACAATCCTCCAGTCCTCTGGTACTAAACCTGTAGACAATGAAGACTCAAATATCAAAGCCAGAGGCTCTGCTATCTCCTGCCTAGCTTCCCCAAGAATCCTCGGATAAATCCCATCCAGCCCAGGGGACTTGTCTACTTTCACTCCTTCTAGAATTGATAACTCCCTTTGTAACTAACCTCAATCCTTTTTAGTCTAATATCTCGTACCTCATTCTTCTCCTCTACAATATTCTCCTTTTCCTGAGTGAAAAACCAATGAGAAACCTTCGTTTAGCACCTCTCTGATCTCCACAGGGTACACACTCAACTTCCCACTTCTGTCTTTGATTGAACCTATTCCTAACCTAATCATCCTTTTATTCCTGACATACCTATAGAAAACTTTAGAGTTCTCCTTTATTCTATTTGCTAAAGACTGCTCGTGTCCTCTCTTTGCTCTTTTTAACTCTCTCTTTAAAGCCTTCCTAGCTGATCTGTAACTCTCCATTGCCTCATCTGAACCATCTTGCCTCATCAACACATAAGCCTCTTTCTTCTGCTTAACTAGAGATGCACTTTCTGTAGTAAACCACGGTTCCCTTACTTTATCACTTCCTCCCTGCCTGACAGGGCCATACCTATCAAGGACACGCAATACCTGTTCCTTAAACCAGCTCCACATTTCCATTGCCTGTATTCCCTGCATTTTGCTGCCCCATTCTATGCATCCTAATTCTTGCCCGATCGCATTCTAATTGCCCTTACCCCATCGATAACTCTTGACCTGTGGCATGTACCTATCCCTTTCCATCGCTAAACTAAACGTAACTGAATTATGGTCACTCTCTCCAAAGTGCTCACCTACAACTAAATCAAACACCCGGCCTGGTTCATTACCAAGCACCAGATCCAGTGTGGCCTCCCCTCTTGTCGGCTCTTCGACATCCTGTGTCAGGAAACCCTCCTGTACACATTGGACAAAAACTGATCCATCCGATGTACTAGAGTTATAGCATTTCCAGTCAATGTTGGGGACGTTAAAGTCCCCCATAATGACCGCCCTGTTCCTTTCACTCCTACCCAGAATAATTTTGCTAATCCTCTCTCCCACCTCCCTGGAACTCTGCAGAGGCCTATAAAAAACTCCAAGCAGTGTGACCTCTCCTCTCCTGTTTTGACATCAGCCCTCACTACCTCAGTGACGAGCCCTCGTCAAAGGTTCTCTCAGCCACCGTTATACTATCCTTGACTAACAAGGCCACGCCTTCCCCTCTTTTACCGCCTCGCCTGTTCTTAATGAAAGATCTAAACCCTGAAACCTGCAACACCCATTCCTCACCCTGCTCTATCCATGTCTCTGAAATGGCCACAACCTCGAAGTCCCAGGTACCTATCCATGCTGCAAGCCCACCTAACTTATTTCGGATACTTCTGGCTTTGAAGTAGACACAGTTCAAACCAGTTTGCTGTCTTCCAGCACATTCCTGTGACCCTGAAATCCTGTCCCTGTCCTTCCTACTCTCATCCTCCTGTGCACTGCAACTACACCTCCGGTTCCCATCCCCCTGCTGAGCTAGTTTAAACCCACCCGAATAGCACCAGCAAATTTCCCACCCAGGATATTGGTACCCTTCTGGTTCATATGAAGACCGTCCTGTTTGTAGAGGTCCCACCTTCCCCAGAATGAGCCCCAATTATCCAAGAACGTGAAACCCTCCCTCCTGCACCATCCTTGTAGCCACGTGTTCAGCTGATATCTCTCCCTATTCCTTGCCTCACTATCACGGGTAACAAACCAGAGATAACAACTCTGTTTGTTCTAGCTCTCAGCTTCCACCCTAGCTCCCTGAAATCCTGCCTCACATTCCTATTCCTCTTTCTACCTACGTTGTTGGTACCTACATGGACAACGACTTGAGGCTGGTCACCCTCTCCCTTCAGGATCCCAAAGATACGATCTGAGACATCACGGACCCTGACATCTGGGAAGCAACACACCAACCGCGAGTCTCGTTTGTTTCCAACAAACCTTCTATCTGACCCTCTAACTATTGAGTCCCCAATGACTAACACTCTCCTCCTTTCCCTGCTTCCCTTCTGTACAACAGGGACAGGCTCTGTGCCAGAGACCTGGGCCCCACTGCATACCCCTTGTAAGTCGTCCCCCTCAACAGTATCCAAAACTGTATACATGTTTTTCAGGGGAACGACCACAGGGGATCCCTCCACTGACTGTTTTTTCCCCTTTCAAACAGTCACCTTCGTGCCTAGGAGCAACTACTTCCCTGTAACTCTTATCCATCGCAGCCTCGGCCTCCCGAATGATCCGAAGTTCATTCAGCTCCCGCTCCAGTTCCCTAACATGGTCTTGGAGGAGCGAGAGTTGGGTGCACTTCCTGCAGATGTACTTGGATGGGACACTAATGGTATCCCTCACCTCAAACATCATGCAGGAGGAACATTGCTCTCCCTGCACTGCCATCCCTGCTAGTCCCCTTATCACAAAGTAAAAAAGAAGAGACGCTTACCTGGTATGTCCCTGGTCTTTAAGATTAGAGGAGGTGGTTGTGTGAGAAGCCCTACAAAGGTAGAGTCTCGGGTTGAGAAAACACTGACATGTATAGCTGGGCGGAAATGAAAATAAGAAGTCCCTCCTTTCCCAGAAACCACTGCTCTCTGACTTCAAATTTAAAAGCACAAATCCATCACTCACCGCTCCCAGCAGGCCCCTGGTCCAGGCTCCCACCCTTGCTGCTGTCGCTGAAAAGCAGAAAATACGAGGTGCTACGTAAATTCTGGGCCTTTTTGTTTCATTTTGTACAGATGAAGTCTAGCAAAAAAGTGGTAGTTGACCACAATCTTCTCAAGGGCAATGAGAGATTGGCAATAAAAGCTGGCCCAGCCTGCTCACTCAGTAAGGGTTACTTTCTGATATCTGGGAAGTGTTGTTTGCCACTGCATTGCCTTATTTCCTTTACCATCGCCATATCTCTTTTAATCATTATTTGTGGCCTCAAGCGTAAGTATTTTCATCATTAGTTGTGAGCATTTTGAGGTATATTTGGGCACAACATCCTTGTGTTAGAATGCACTCATAGTTTTTGTATTCCATTAGAGTCATTTCCAATCACAGACTCAGAGTAATAGAGATGAACAGTATGGAAACAGACCCTTCGGTCTAACCCGTCCATGCTGACCAGATATCCCAACCCAATCTAGTCCCACCTGCCAGCACCCGGCCCATATCCGTCCAAAACCTTCCTATTCATATACCCATCCAAATGCCTCTTAAATGTTGCAATTGTACCAGCCTCCACCACATCCTTTGGCAGCTCATTCCATACAAGTACCACCCTCTACGTGGAAAAGTTGCCCCTTAGGTCCCTTTTATATCTTTCCCCTCTCACCCTAAACCTATGCCCTCTAGTTCTGGACTCCCCGACCCCAGGGAAAAGACTTTGTCTATTATCCTATCCATGCCCCTCATAATTTTGTAAACTCTATAAGGTCACCCCTCAGCCTCCGATGCTCCAGGGAAAACAGCCCCAGCCTGTTCAACCTCTCCCTGTAGCTCAAATCCTCCAACCATGGCAATATCCTCATAAATCTTTTCTGAACCCTTTCAAGTTTCACAACATCTTTCCAATAGGAAGGAGTTCAGAATTGCATGCAATATTCCAACAGTGGCCTAATCAATGTCCTGTACAGCTGCAACATGACTCCCAACTCCTGTACTCAATACACTGTCCAATAAAGGAAAGCATACCAAACGCCTTCTTCACTATCCTATCCACCTGCAACTCCACTTTCAAGGAGCTATGAACCTGCACTCCAAGGTCTCTTTGTTCAGCAACACTCCCTAGGACCTTACCATTATGTGTATAAGGCCTACTAAGATTTGCTTTCCCAAAATGCAGCATCTCGCATTTATCTGAATTAAACTCCAACTGCCATTTCAGAGCCCATTGGCCCATCTGGTCAAGATCCTGTTGTAATCTGAGGTAATCCTCTTTGCTGTCCACTACACTCCAATTTTGGTGTCATCTGCAAACTTACTAACTGTACCTCTTATGCTCACATCCAAATAATTTATGTAAATGACAAAAAGTAGAGGACCCAGCACCGATCCTTGTAGCACTCCACTGGTCACAGGCCTCCAGTCTGAAAAACAACCCTCCACCACCACCCTCTGTCTTCTACCTTTGAGCCAGTTCTCTATCCAAATGGCCAGTTCTCCCTGTATTCCATGAGATCCAAACTTGCTAATCAGTCTCCCGTGGGGAACATTGTCAAACGCCTTACTGAAGTCCACTTAGATCACATCTACTGCTCTGCCCTCATCAATCCTCTTTGATACTTCTTTAAAAAGCTCAATCACATTTGTGAGACATGATATCCCACGCACAAAGCCATGTTGACTATCCCGAATCAGTCCTTGCCTTTCCAAATACATGTACATCCTGTCCCTCAGGATTCCCTCCAACAACTTGCCCACCACTGAGGTCAGGCTCACCGGCCTATAGTTCCCTGGCTTGTCCTTACCGCCCTTCTTAAACAGTGGCACCACGTTTGCCAACCTCCAGTCTTCCGGCACCGCACCTGTGACTATTAATGATACAAATATCTCAGCAAGAGGCCCAGCAATCACTTCTCTAGCTTCCCACAGAGTTCTCGGGTACACTTGATCAGGTTCTGGGGATTTATCCACCTTTACCCATTTCAAGACATCCAGCACTTGCTCCTCTGTAATCTGGACATTTTGCAAGATATCACCATCTATTTCCCTATAGTCTATATCTTCCATATCCTTTTCCACAGTAAATACTGATGCAAAATACTCATTTAAATTCCCCACCCCCCAATTTTCTGCAGCTCCACACAAAGGCCGCCTTGCTGATCCTTGAGGGGCCCTATTCTCTCCCTAGTTACCCTTTTGTCATTAATGTATTTGTAAAAACCCTTTGGATTCTCCTTAATTCTATTTGCCAAAGCTAATTCATGTCCCGCTTTTGCCCTCCTGATTTCGCTCTTAAGTATACTCCTACTTCCTTTATACTCTTCTAAGGAGTCACTCAATCTATCCTGTCTACACCTGACATATGCTTCCTTCTTTTTCTTATCCAAACCCTCAATTTCAATCCACTTGAAATACTGCACGTTGTAAAAATAACAGCTTCTGCCAAAGAACAGTCACACTGTGTTCCAGTTCAAGGACAGCTACTAAGTTTCCCCACAGTTAATTACAATCACTCAAAGTTTGACGTGTTTTTAATATTGGAAAACAAGGTCTGAAACCTAACTTTTTTTTGGCTAACTACGTTTTGAGTCATTTTTTAAGAGGGTTTATTGCAGCGAGGCCGAGAAGGATTTCTCACCATATCTTACCAAGCTCACTTCATTACCTACCTATCCCATTACAATCCTCACGTCCGATTCTATCCCAATCTTACCAAGTGCTATTCTCAGAATAACTCACCACTCACCTGGTGCCCATGCCATCTTTAGAATGTTGGCAGTCTGAAAGCTGCCCTGTTTGGTAATGAACACGTTGCCAAGATGTCACCGTGATTCTCCAACAGGGACCGGGGCAGGCTCCTGGTTGAGGCCGGGTGGGGTGGGGGCACCAACATCTGTTTGGAGGGCCCAGCGGATCCTGACGACATGGCTCTGAGGTTCCTGCTGGATTCAGTGCAGTCTCCGCAGTGTGAAGGAACAGCCATAAGAAGGTCAACGTCTCCCTCCACTTTGTCGGGGTAAGGGCTACCTCACACTCACTCTACCTCTGCAGCCTCATCCTCCGCCAAGGCTCATGCTCTGCCACTCTCACTGTCACATACAATCCCCTCCCTCAGTTTCTGTCACATCCACCCTCTCTCCCATGCTCCAGAACCCCCCGCACCATTCACCCTGCACGTTCTCTGCACTGCTGCCTCACTCCCTCAGGATGCCAACCCCAGTCTTGTTGATGCAGTGTTACGACACAGGGTAAACCCCTCTACTAATTTAAACCAGCCACACAGAAAAAAATCACTTGGAGTTGCAATCTGCTAAAATTCAAGAGGCAAAGAACTATCCCAGGGGTCACTATTTAAAGTACACATTAATAGTTTTAATTTTTAAGTCCAATAGAGAATATTAAAACCAACAACTATTTACAAATCTTTTCTCTTAAACCTAGCTTTTACCTCCCACTCTACAGTACTAATCCGATAAAAAATCCCGATTAAGATTTACAAAACAAAAGTCACGTTTCAAAACCAGTCAGCTTTTCCAATTTTCCTTTGTAGATTTTCCTCTGTGTAGATTCTACCCCAGTCAACCTCAATGTTCTGCTGCACAGACTCCCCACAGACAGGTACCTTTTAGAGAGCTCTTCAGCTAGCAGTCTACATTTGTTGGTCTTTGGCAGTTCTCATCCTAACTGTTCAAAATGTCTGATTGTATACCTCAAAACATCAGATCGTTTCATTGGTTTTAATATTATCCAAATACTAAATTTAAATTTGATTGCATTTTGGTATCTTGAGGCATGATTTAAACTAATTGGCCAAATTTGATTTTTTTCTTTGTTTCATGGCAACCCAGCTGCTGCTATTTGTTTTGACCAAATGTCGCATTGCTGCCTTGTTCAGACTCTGTGCTTTATCAGTCCTTGCTAGCTTTTCAACTCTGTTAAAGGTATAGTACACCTCTACATCTTCATAACAGTAATGAGAGCAAACACTATGGAAATGCTGTTTTCTATGGGACTGTGGTGGATGGGGGGAGGCGGGGAGCAGAAAACTTTGCCTTCAGTTTCTGCTTTCGAGGTCGGAAAGTTTTGGGTCCTGCAAAAGTTAGGATGACCATAAGATATCGGAGCAGAATTAGACCATTCAGTCCATGAAGCCATTCAAGGAGATCATGACTGATCTGATAATCCTCAACTCCACTTTCCTGCCTTTCCCCCATAACCCTTGATTCCCTTAAATATTAAAAATCTGTCATAGAGTTCCTAGTGGGAACAGAGTATTCACCCCATCAGGTTCATCCTGACCCTCCAGACCTGTTCCCCTACCGTATCCCTGTAACCCTGCATTTCCCATGGCTAATCCACCTAGCCTACACATAATGGGAAATTTAGCATGGCCAATCCACCTAACCTGCACATTTTTGGACTGTGGGAGGAAACAAGAGCCCCAGGAAGAAACTTATGCAGACATAGGGAGACACATGCAATTTTCACAGATAAGTCACCCAAGGCTGGAATCGAGCCTGGGTCTCCGGCGCTATGAGGCAGCAGTGCTGACCACTAAGCCACTATCTCAGACTTAAATATATTGAATGACTCAATCTTGACAGCCCTCTATAGTAAAGAGTTTCACAGGTTTGCCACCCTCTGAGAGAAGGAATTCTTCTTCATCTCTGTCTTAAATAAGCAATCTTTTACTAGACACACTCAAGGATGTCCATTCCTGATTCTAGCCACACTCTCAGGCCATCCATTCCCGACTCTAGCCACACTCTCAGGATGTCCATTCCTGATTCTAGCCACATTCTCAGGTCGTCCATTCCTAATTCTAGCCACACTCTCAGGTCGTCCATTCCCAATTCTAGACACACTCTCAGGTCATCCATTCCCAACTCTAGCCACACTCTCAGGATGTCCGTTCCCAATTCTAGACACACTCTCAGGTCGTCCATTCCCAACTCTAGCCACACTCTCAAGATGTCCATTCCCAATTCTAGACACACTCTCAGGTCGTCCATTCCCAACTCTAGCCACACTCTCAAGATGTCCATTCCCAATTCTAGACACACTCTCAGGTCGTCCATTCCCAATTCTAGACACACGCTCAGGTCGTCCATTCCCAACTCTAGCCACACTCTCGGGCCGTCCATACCTGATTCTAGCCACACATTGTGCAAGGAGGTATTTCACGATGTTGCTTTTGTTTTTATGTCAATTACTTTTGTTTCTTGATCTTATGCACATTGCCCCGATGCCTCATGATTTTCAATATAAGTGTCGGATCTCCTCTCACCTTCACTTCTCAAATATCCCTAACCTCTTCAATCTCCCTTCATGACTGAAATTCCTCTCTGATGGCACATCATCATGAATTGATCAGAAATTCTGCCATAAACTTCTCAAACTCGATCTACTTTGATCAGATCAAATCAAACAACGTAAAAGAAGAACAAACCTTAAATTTAGAATCTTTTTGACAATTTCTCTCTTATACATTTATTTCAGAACCCTTTCAGGAACAGGTTGGGGCGGTTTTCTCTAGAAAAGCAAAGGCTGAGAGGTGATCTGACAGAGAACTTAAGATTATGAAAGCATTTGATAAGGTAGGCGTACACAAGCTGCTTCAATTTGTGACAGAAAGAAAAACATGGGGCTAATAATAAGAGCATTGCTAATAAACCCAACAAAAAGTTCAGGAGAAATTTATTTACCCAGAGAATGGTTGCAGTGTGGTTGAAGCAGTTGGAGCAGGTGTATTACATGTATTGGTTACTGGCATTCCGGCTAAAGATACAGGGCCTGGACAAAGAGGACTCCTCTGAATATTTGCTGTACAGCTAGTTAATGTTAGAATAGAACCTCCATGGAGTGGAAGCAAGTCATTCAGCCCATTGAGTTCACACTGATCCTCCAAAGAGCATCCCATCTAGATCCACCCCTATCCCTCTAACACTGCATTTCCCATGGCTACCCTACCCACTATGGAGCAATTTAGCATGGCTGATCCACCCAACCAGGGCATCTTTAGACTATGGGAGGAAACTAGAGCACCCGGAAGAAACCCACGCAGACACGGGGAGAACAAGCAAATTGCATACCCGGGGTTGGAATCGAACCTGAGTCCCTGGGGATGTGAGGGAGCAGAGCTAACCACCGAGCCACCGTGCTACCCAAAGTATTGCTAGCCACTAATTCACATGAACTGAGACTTGTCCACATCTAGTTATAGCTGAGTGATTGGCAGCACTGTACTTTAGCCGCATCACTGGAAATGGTGATTCCTGTTGGAAATGTATCTAGTTCTGGCCATCAAGAAGCCAGGATCCAGGCAGAAGGTAAATACTGGAGTGGAGAGGAGGGGATTGGTATCACCAAGGGCTGGAGAGTAAGGGGTGTGAAGGAAGGGGCTGGGACCAGTCGGTTGGGGATTAGGGTAATGGATGATCAGGGTGGAGTCCCTTCTGGGCCCAATGTTAAGGCAGGCCTCACCCCCTTTCCCAGTACCAGACTAGACTGAGAATGCTATCAGGCTTCATGTATGGCACGCCACAGCCCCTCTCCACCCTCCCTACAGGTAAAATACTTGCTATCATAGGATGAGGCCCTTACATCTATATTAATTTGCTAATGAAGGGCTTTGATTGGCCCCAAGGATGGATATGCTGCCTGATGATTCTCCCACCAAATGTTTAATTGCAGAGGGTCTGTTGGGTGGCACAGTGCCCATTGGAAGTTGCATGCCCCCGTCTTTAAAGCCGTGGGCAGGGCAACATAGAATGCTGCCCTTTGCTGACACCAAAAAGTGAGATTCCACATCCATATGATCGTTCTTACATCCAGGTAGTTGTCCTGAGATGCGTAGGTTTGAATTATTCCTGACTTGTTCTCACAAGAAAAGCAAAAGCAATGAAAACGCTTCAGAGCTTTGACTTGATTTAATGTTGTCGCACGTACATAAGTACAGTGAAAAGTCTTGTTTTGTGAGCAGTGCAGTAACAAATGGAAATACAGATTAGAGAGCAAGGCATACGAGGGTACGACTGCACAGGAGGCCCACAAAAGCAAGATGAACATTACATTTGAAATTAAAGAGCTTGAGATTCTGTTATCTTAAAGCATGGATGTAATATAAATGGCTCACATACAAACATTGGCATTAGCTCCAAAACATGTGACAGCTGTAGACGTGACACTGGTTACAATATTTAAACATCCAAGGCAACTAGATGACCTAGAAATGGGATGTTTCAGGAAAAATAAAGTTTCCAGATACATTTTGTGTCTGTCATTCGAACTTCATTTGCCATGGATCCAGTTCAAGCATAGCTAACTTGTTTCCCTGCAGTCAATACTGAATGAACTTTTTGCATTGGTTCCAAGATTGGCCTTTGTAAACAAGTTTCGGTTTGTGTCCAAATAATGGAGCGGTAGAATGGGGATTGGTCAATCTCATCACAGGGCAAAAAGCTAAGTTCATCTGAAGTTCCTGGAGTTAAATTAAAATTTGAATGCAGAATGAGGTCACTTGTGTATCCCAGCCAGCAATTCATTAAATCCCAACTTTGAGTTACATTTCCCAGTCAAGCTGGTTAAGGATGTTTAATGGCTCTTGCACTAAAGCTCAGATGTGTTGCAATGGTGACAATATGGACATGCTGTGGGTGTGGTTTCAGAATCCAGAAAACATTTCTTTTATTCCTTCATGGACATTATAGGCTCGACCAGCATTTATTGCCTATCCCTAATTGTCTGGAGGAGTTACTGGGGAGCTGCCTTTTGAATTACTGCAGTTCTTAGATTTTAGGGACCCTGAGAACGCTGTTAGGAAAGGAAAATTGGGAATGCTTTTCAATTGATCCCATTCATCATAGTTATTTCCAGTCACAGTCTAAGGATATGAGATAGACTATATAAGGAGAAATGTTTTCACCCAGGGAGAAATTCTTTGCTATGGAAAGCAGTTGAGGCCAAACATTGAATGGGTGTCAAGAAGCTAGATATAGCTCTTAGGGATCAAAGGGTATAGGGGAGAAAGCAGGAACAAGATACTGTGCTGGATGATCAGCCATGGTCATATTGAATACTGGAACAATCTTTGGCGATCTGGTGCGGAGCGGAGAGGGTAGGTCAGAGGACCTCCTCATGGGTCTGTTCCTGGGCCTAGTCAAACTGGTCATAAACAGGTCCAGGCAGCGGGCTGTGGAGGGGGTTGTTAGGGCCGACAGCCTGCCCCTCTTCCGCGGTTATGTCAGAGCCTGGGTATCCCTGGAGAAGGAGCACGCGGTGTCCACCAACACCCTTGAGATTTTCAGGGAAAGCTGGGCACCACAAGGAGTGGAGTGTATTATTTCCCCTTCCAGCTCTATTTCGATTTAATCCCTGCCCTCCCCTTCACTGTTTGATCACACAGCATTGCCCTTTGATGTGAAGGGCACTGCTTGTCTCTGGCCACTTGGGTGTTTCCTTTTTCCTGGTGGTGGAAATTGAGCAAAGATTTGTACGTCTTGTGTCTTTCACCGTGTCTCACACCTGCCCACACACAAAAACTGAATGGTGGAACAGGCTCGAATGGCCTACTCCAGTTCTATTTTCAATGCATCTTTCTGTATTAAGATAGACCTTTTACGGTGAAAAAGATCAAGATTTTTTCCGCGACATGCAGGCATGGCTCTCGCAACAGTGAAGAGGGTGTGTAACTCTTCCTTCTGCACCTCTCCTGATGGGAAACGGCGCAATCTCTTCACTTTTATGGGATGGGTGAGGGAACTGAAATCTTTTCCCTCGCTGAAATAGAAGGGAAAAGTATTCTCAGAAATGGTTGGCATTTCCAGCTATTGGTTTGACTCAGTCTGGACAACTGAAGGAGTCCTTTGACTTTTTGAAGTATTGTGTAAGCCTCCCATCATCAGCCAGGGCAACTAAGTTTAAAAAATATTTCTGAGGGATGAAACTAAGTGAACGGCCCTCCCTCCAACCTGATTCTTGATTGTGGGTGAATTGCTCTAATATGGCTCTGTTGAGTTGATGAGAAATAACCTGGTTTCCTTTTCACTTCCTGAGGATACATTCAGAACTCTGGAACCAGCTTTGAGAGCTTGAGAGTGCTACTGAGAAGGACGGTCTCCCTGTCAACACTGATAAACCTCAACCAAAGGAAAAACGTGGAATCCATTTGATGTAACTGACAATTTGGTTTCGAAACCCATTTACGATTTTGGCCCTGCCTCAGTTTACTTTAAGGAGTAAATCGAATGGCGGGCTGTTAATGTTTATTGAAAAAGGGTCAAAAGGTGATTTTTTTAAAAAATGACCAGTGAGGATATTTGCTCTGCATGCACATGTAGGAAATGCATCATGTCCCTGCATTGGGAGTTTGAGTGTGGTCTGACTGATCACAATTCCATTGTGTAAGATACATAACAAGAGGGGTGACATCAAGTTCCACAGCATCGCGGCACGTTGAACTGGAAACATGTTTCTGTGGATGCAGCTCACTTCAGTGTTTGTATTCCTGGCTGCCGTCTCAATTTCCTACGATCATGGATTCCCGGCTTCAACTATTCCCAACACGGGGATTGTCTGCAGATTTACCAAGGAAGCGGGGCTAGTATGTAAGTTCCATAACTTCGGGGATAAAGAGAGCATCAAAACGGCGGCCTTTCGCCCTCCCTTTGCCTGATAATGACTGATCTGAACGTTTGTAGTGACCCCCGCTGGTACACCGAAAGAAGCCCCATAGTCTTGCCGATGAATTGAGGCGCTTATTATCGCTGAGCAAGTGGTTCGGGAAGTTAGTGCTCTGTTTCAGTGACACTATTGTTTTCAACTTGCTTCGAGAACCCTTCCAGTTCATTAATCATACCCCAGCCTTCGTAAAGAATTTCCTTACTTCCGAATGTTCACTAAGGATTCGTAACTACTTAATGCCAGTTATTTTATTTTGCAATGTGCAAATGCGGGCTCAAGGTCAGGAGTAGGTCATCAGGCTACCATGCTAAAAGTATCCAACTTCCAGGAGATTTGAGGAGAGTGTTAGTTAATTCAGCCACTGGCTGGCCAAGCAAGAATTGATTGCCCATCCCTAACGGTGGTTAGGTGTCTGGAGTAACTTGTGGGCCATACCATGTAAGGACTGCAGATTTCCTTCCCTGAAGGATATTAGTGAACCAGATGGGGTTTCCCCCCACCAACAATCAGCAATGGGTTCATACTGAATTCACATTCCATCATCTGCTATGGCAGGATTCACCCCAGAACATTCCTGGCTTTCTGGATGTATCGGAGCAAATTGCTGCGGATTCTGAAATCCGTACTGAAAACAAGAAGTGCTAGAAATTGCTGTGATTTCCAGCATTTTTTGTTCTTCTGATGTATAGCCTAACAATGATACCACTAGATCATCCCCTCCCCTTGAGTTACTCTTTCATTTTGTGGTGCTCAGGTTTATATTGTAAATGATGCTGCCTGAGTGACAGGAAGGGTTCTAATTTGAGATTTTGTGTTCAAAATGTTGCTGAATGTCACTCAACTCTCCTGCTCATTGGGATCAATCATTGTGACAATGCTTTTTAACAGAAGACACTTTGATTGACCTCTCCAGAGCTTAGATTGGCATGGTGTTTATGATGGGGCTGTTTGAACTGGGAGAATATTCCAAATAATTAAACCAGACTTTCAAACTCCGTTTCTTCCAGTCAACCAGGAAACCAGTGATGTAATCCAGGCCACTTTTCGACACGCTTCATTCCCTGACATAGAAGGGAAGACCTCCATCCTGCTTTTAGGCTCAGTCTCATACAGCTTTAAAAAGTAAGCGTTTTGAATTGTCTTTAAATGATCCGCCTGCCGTGTGTAACTGAGTTTAGTAATAGCATATCTTGATGAATTGTTTCACGTTCTGTTAGCAAGCCATCCTGCCTGAGATTCTACAGCATTGAGTACCGTGAGACATTGAAATTACTGATTTAAAGTATGCTGCGACTCTTAGAAGAACAAAAAATAGTGCAGAATACTCCATTTGGCCAATCTGTGCCCAGTCTATGTTTTGTTTCCTCCTGGATGTGCTGAGTGGATCCTTCATTTTCTGTTTTAGCCCTAACTTGTGCAAAGTCTATTTTTGGCATCACATTGTCTCCAGATCCCTCCCTTAAGGACTGGCAACTTTACATTTCATCAGTCCCTCCTGAGGGTGACTAGGGAAGAGTGGAGTGGGGAAGAATTAAGCAGTGCTGTTAATATCTTTCTACACTTCAATCACCATCCTTTAAATGTATTAATTCAGCTCCTTTTTAAAGGTGTCAATTACTTGCAGATCATGGGATTTGCAATTTCTCCACTTACAGTTTGAAGTTTCTCTCTGCACTGTCTGTGCCCACTGCAGGTCCCAGCAGCCAATTGTTTGGGTTGTTCTTCCTCAGGGACAAGACTGAAACCAAATGTGTGAAGTGACTGGAATGGGATATATTAGTGTGAAGGTCCTTCTGTCCCATTAGGATATAGGGCAGCACTGCCAACTGAGCAAACCTGGCTGCTCCAATAATTGGGCGGATGCTACATAGTGAAATCATTTTTTTTCAGGCTACAGTAGCAATTTATATTTATGGCAGATGTATCCTTGGCTTTCAACAGCAGTGCCATCACTGAATCTCCCACCCTCAGCATCCTGTGGACAACTATTGATTAGATATTTAATTGGGCCACCAATGATTGACACCTCAACCACCAACTAAAACATACACTTCCTTCACCACCACCATAGAGTGCCAGCAGTGTGTACCACCTCCATGATGTGTTAAAGCAGCTTACCCAGTTTCTTCCGATACCACCTTCCAAACATCTACCACTTAGAAGGGCAAGGCTCATGGCAGCACCACTGCCTGGGAATTTGCCTCCTGCCCAGACACTGTTCTAATTATATCACCATTCCTTTACTGTCACTGGGTGGAAATTCTGGAATTCCCTTCCTGACAACACTGTGGGCGTACATACCCAGGTGGATTGCAGTGTTGCAAGTAAACACTTCACCATCACATTCTCAAGTAACCAGTTTGAGATATCATACCCATCTGCCCCGTCAAACTGGTGAGAAAAGGCTCTCAGAGAATACCTCAAGAACTGTGGGGTTCACCTATCTAACATGGACCAATCCTACCAAAAACCAAATGATTTGCTTTGCCAGCGATGCTCACATCCCATACGAGAACAAAACATGTACAGAAAACAATAAATTTTAATGTGAAATATTTCACTGTGTAGTCACAGTTCATTTTCTGACGTCATATCCTCTTGGAGGTCCTTTAAGGACCAAATCTGTCAATGAATTACCTTGGATGTGGAGGCTTTATTATTTTATAGCCAAACGTGTAGCTAAGCTGTGTAAGACAATGTCCCGTAAATCGCAATGAGGTAAATATCCAATAAATTTGATTTTTGTTGGGATTGGTCAATGTAAGATAGGTGAACCTACTGCTCCTTACATATTCTCCTAGAATTTTCTATCATCAGTCTGAGGGGGCTAATGGGCTTGATATCTCACCCAAACTGGTTACATTGCTGCTACGTTGCTATTATAACAGGCAATAAACACACAGCACTTCTGTTGCAGCCAAATGCCAAGTTGGAATGTGGTCAGTGCACAAGGTGGATATTTTTAAGCAACCTGTTCAAGCATATTCTTACATACCTCTGGGGCAGGTGGGACTTGAACACAGACCTTTTGGCTAAGAGCTAGGGACACTACCCCTACCACAAAATCCTTCCATCAGCGTGAAGGATGCTACACTGTGCCACAAGAACTACAAGAGCCCTTGAGATATACCAAGTGGTACAAGAGCCCTTGAGATATATCAGGTATTGCAGGAATCGTTAGTTTGAAACTTTTTAGGAAGTCACCGCCTCTAAACTTAAAATAGCCTCTAATTGTTTTGGAGAAAGCTGGGTATCACAGGAGCAGGAGGGGGCTTTTTCACCCCCTCCAACTCCATTTTGATTTAATCCCCTCCCTCTCTCCCTAACATTTCCCTCACCTTTGCTGGACCTTACTGCTCTTGAAAGGCTTTGCAAGTAAATTGTTGCATTCAGGACATGGGCAATTTAATGATGGTGGGTAATATAGATGTAAAATACCACTGGTGATGAGAAAAAAAAACCAAACATTCAGTTGAACATCATAACACTTCTGGATATAAAGAGAGAAAAGAGAATAGCCCCTAACTGCTGTCGGGTTACAGCTTACATTACTCAGTGCTGCCTATGATATAAGTATCATCGCATAACAGGGCAGGCAAGACCCCCAGCACCCACCCTCAAACATACTTTACTCGGCTTTTTCTCAACACTTACATGGGAAATATTCTCAAAGCTCTGACATCAGTATATACTTTTACAAAATAGCAATTAAATCTTGATCAACCATTTCTTCCATACTTATTTAAAACAGTTTACATTCTTTTCAATGTCACCATTATTGCAGATGCAGGGGTCAACTTAGGCTATATGCTAAAGTCCAGGAGTGCAGCTTGAACATGCAACCTGCTGTCTCAGACATTGCAAAGCCAAGGTTGACCAAGCTGAATTATACAGTTAGTTTCCCAGACTCTTTCATCTGCACCAACCTATCACTGTGCTGGAATGAACATTGGTGGCTATTGCATGTGCTCTGAATTGAACACATGCAAATTTCCCCAAATTAATATGGTAACAAAACTGGAACTAAAAGGGACACTGAAGCTTGTACATGACATTGTCAGTTAAACTACAGGTGTTTACAAAATCACATTTCTGCATGCATTTTTTGAGTTTGCAGATAAACAACATGTCTGTTGAAAAGAGTGATGTCGACCTCAGTAATGAGAAAGGAATCCTAATTGCTATCCAAAATGTGGCTGCTGCGTTCGAAGGGACAATGGAATACGCATACTCCAACTGGCTGCAAGTATTCAATTTTAACTGAGCAATCTTTGTGTTTGGAGTTATAGCCAGACAAGAATGTGGTTTTCTGCAGATTAATTTGTTGATAAAGATTATTTCCTCTCTGCCTGACCCACCCTTCCACTCCATTAACCAAAGATGAAGTCCAGAGGTGAACCACCAATTCAGTTCTGTATTTTTTCATAAAGGCACTATATCCACTGCTTATAGAACAAAATGAGAGAAGTTCGAGTTGAAAGGGGGATGGGAAAACATCTCTCCCATTGGTCCAGTGCTCGAGACCATGCTAGTGGATTAAGGAAATGTTAGAAAACAGCATAGAAAAATGGAACCAGCAGTAGGCCAAGTCTGCTCTGCTAATCAATATGATCATGGCTGATAATCCAACTCAGTGTCCTGTTCCCACTTTCTCGCTTTAGCCCTAAGAACTATATCTAACTCCATCATCAAAACATTCAAAGTTTTGCCTTCAACTACTTTCTGTGGCAGAGATTTGCACAGCCTGACCACTGTCTGGGTGAAAATGACGGGAGTTAAAATTCTTGCTGGAGATGGGGGAGGACTGTCCATTATTTATGTAAAAGTGACGTGATGGATGAGGTAGGGGCAGAATTTATTGAATCCCTTGGAAGAGAGGAAATGTTAAAGACAGGGTTGAAAAAAAGTCTTTCTGCACAGAGGTCGATTGAGCCCTTTAAACAATCAATCAAAAGCCACATCAGGCTACCTCTGATCCACAGGGACTCCTCCCCAAGTGACTTTTCAGGGGACTAGACAAGGGCAGATGTGAAGAAGATATTTTCCTGGTGAGACAGCCTAGGACCTGAGGGCATCATCTCAGAATAAAGGGTCGCTGATTTAAGACCGAGATGAGGAGGGTAATGAATCAGTGGAATTCTGAACTGAAGAGGGCTGTTGAGGCTGGGTCTTTAGGTATCTTCAAGGCTGAGATATACTGAGATAAATCTGAGACAGATTTTTAATCAAGAGTTATAAGGCAAAGGCAGGAATTGAGGACTACCAAATCAACCATAATCTCATTGAATGGCAAAACAGACTTGATGGACAGAGTGGCCTACTTGTGCTCCTATGACCTATGGTCTTATTATGGTGTCAGTCTGCTTCTACCCCTCTATACCCAGTGTTGCCTCACTGGTCTTGGAGCCCAGTCCACATGCCTTAAATATGGAATGCCTCCATCTTGGAACTGGTCACAATCCAAGCAGTGACCAACATCCCCAGCGGAACTGCTGGGACAGAATGTTTGGATGTGGAATGGATCACTGCCCTTAAAAAGACAGAAGCTCTGATACCAGGCAGTTAACTAATAGCCAGTGAACCGGTTCGGGGTTTTTGAGAATGGTTGCAGCAGGATTACTCCTTGCTGGCCAGTGGTAGGGACCAACGTCGCACACATTAAATTTAGCCCTATGTTTTGGTATTGTGTTAACGTGGATCTGGGAAATAAAAGTTATCCAGGATTAGTCTAGCATTTTAAGGATAACATCCTTCAAACAGATAAACATCTTTGTAAAATGAAATTGAGTAAACACAAAGAAAAGAACTCAGTGTTGAATACACTGTGGAAAATAGACATGTCTCAATTGGCATTTTATCAAATTACCCAGTATTGAGTGTGCAGTGTAGTGAATAATCTTGTGGATTCAGAGATGCATGTGTTAAAGTATCATGTTTTAGGAAGGGTTATATTGAATCAATGGTAGCCTGACAGTTCCCTTCATGGATGGTAACACTAATCTTTTAAGATAATAATATATAATTGTTACTATGTAGTTGTTTTGAGAAAGCAATTAGATTGTCCGATGCCTTCATATAAGTTAAACATTCTCACCGAGTTCTGATCAGTGTAAATCCAGGATTAGAAAATATGTTATTCAGTCTGTTGCTATTATTGGAGATTCTGGCATGGAGTGTTTACCAAGCACAGCAACGTAAAAACCTTGAATTGCTGCATAATTAAAATGGCAAGCCTTGTCATTAACCCAAGTTTCTCACATCTGACAGGCTCAGCAACAACAGCTCAGCGATGGTGCTAGGGTGCAACTATCTGTGTGGAATTTGCGCACGTCCCCCATGTCTGCTTGGGTTTCCTCCCAGTGCTCCAGTTTCCTTCCACACCCCAAAGACGTGCAGCTCAGGTGAATTGGTCATGCTAAATTGCTCCTAGAGTTAGGTGCTTTAGTTAGGGAGAATGGATCTCGGTGGGTTACTTTTCGGAGGATCGGTGTGGACTAGTTAGGCTGAAGGGCCTGTTTCCACACCGGAGGGAATCTAAACTACTGTAATCCCCTGGTGATACATTCCAAGACTACCGTGGATGCTCAAAACTGCAGATAGTAGCAAACCCTATCATTTAAATGGGAAAGTTACCTCCTTGGCAGACCTCTGGAATTATTTATGGAATGTTTCATGTAATATTTTCATCTAGTTCCCACTAGATGAAACTCATGAACACAGACCTTGTTAAAACAGCTACTATTCCTCCTTTTTAAAAGTATAATTATATTGAAAACATTTAATAACTGGCAGTACTTGGTCGTATCTGCTTTTCTGGTGCAAAAAAAACACACACACAGTGGTGAGGTAGTTAGCAATGGATGGGTCACACCTACTTACAAAAGCATTCATTCAGATGACTGCAGCGCTTGTCATAACTGTTATCAATGGGGCATTAGTTTTCGTGCCATTTACTTCCATTATGCCTGTCTTCTGTCCCTGTTTCAGCAAAGGTTGTGAAATGGCTGTATGAACCTGAGAAATAGCCTGAAACCCATTTTCACTGCTCCAGGTATAAATGTTTAGTGTTAATAAGTACTTTTTAATCAGTTGATTGTTAGTAAGTACTTTGTAATTAGTTAGTCTTAGTTGCATTGAGCTTGTCTTTACTGAGATCTGCTGATTGAAATGTAAAATGATCAAGTTGCCAATACAAAGCATGACTTGGCCTGGCCAGGCTGGCCATTAGCAGGGCTGAGAATGTGTTGCTGGAAAAGCGCAGCAGGTCAGGCAGCATCCAAGGAACAGGAAATTCGACGTTTCGGGCATAAGCCCTTCATCAGGAAGCCCTTCATTAGCAGATCCAGGCAACAGGCCATGTCCCTTTTCCGTGGTTATGTTCAGGCCTGGGTGTCCCTGCAGAAGGAGCACACGGTGTCCATCAACATCCTCGATGTCTTTGGGGGAGGTGGGCACCACAGGGGTGTGGAGTGCTTTGTTTCCCCCTCCAACTCTAATTTGATTTAGTCCCTACCCTCCCTTTCACTTGTTTTTCACATAGACACTGCCTGATTGTCACTGGTTCCTTGGTCACGTGGGTGCTTTTTTCCTGATGGTTGAGTATTAATGAAATTATTTATATCTGGTGTTTTCACTATGTCTTGCACCTACACATACACAACATGGGTGCTGGGGAGAAAAATACAAGGTTCGAAACATTGGAAGAGTTAACTTGTATACTCTTGAAGAAATGCTGATGAAATTGAGTCTGCTGTGTCCTGATGGGTAGCTAAATGTTAGTGTTCTGTAATGCTGACCTTTGGGGTGATTTTGTAGCAAGGTTTGTGCAGTGGGATTACATCCATCGGAGAGCTGAATGTCTTGGACTGTGACTGAACACCTCTCAGCGTTTTCCAATTTTCTTTCTTAGGTTGCATCTGAATCATTCACTCGATTTTGAAATTCATTCACAGACTGATGTTAATCTTGCCCTAATGTTGGGTGAGTATGATGCTTCATGTTATATAAAATAGCATCCTTCAGTCTTGCTGTTATGTAATTAATTAAAAATATCAGTTCTGTTAATGTTGATGTGTGTCTCATTTTCTGTCTAAACCTTTTCTACACCACTGTAAAAGTTCAACTCTGCTTTTTTCCAAGGGAAATGTGTTTTTTAAATTCATCGTCACACATCCTCACTCTCCTAGTTTCCATAAATCCTCAGCATTTTAAATGTACTCAGAACATTGTGAGTCAGAGATTAGGCCAGGGCTTGGTACAATGTTAGAACTAAATTGGGCTTTCTGAACGACAGAGCCTGGCCTACCCATCACAAGGTCGAAAGTATTCGAGGGGGTGAGGTGGCTGAGAGGCAAGCAGATACAATGAAGAGTGCACTGTAAGGATGGAGGTTGCTGGAGAAATGATTGTTGGGTTGGGCACTGCAGAACGGGACTATTGAATGTATGGTTGATATATTAAAAGAAAAAGCTGTAAGGAAGCTTTTCATGGTTGGAGAGAGAAAGCAAGTCAAAGGCAGATGTAGAATTTGAATGACTTAACCTCTGGTACTAGTATTAGTGGAGAAAATAGGGTGAGGGCTTGTAATATAGAAGCATAGAAAAAAACTTGTGTACAGGAGTGAGAGAGGGGTGGAAAAGTGGTGAGAGGGTGTCCATAGTGGTGTAAGTCAGCAGAACTCAGGCTAGTTAAGATTTGAAATAGTGGAGCTTTGTGATTGAAAAACACAGTTAACCAAGTTTTAAAGTAGCCAAGGTAAACAAAGAGAACTAAGAATAGCTGTGACTGGCCTTTTCACCTTGAGAGTAGGAAATTTCAGAGATCGTACTGAGTCTGCAACTATTTTATCTCAAATAAAGCTGGTTGGGGGTGGTGCTGCCTCGGGCAGAACATGTGCTTGTTTTGTCCTTCCTGGAGATGGCTTATTCTTGATAATCTTTATACTGTGGTTGATCATGAGACAGACAATTGACAAACGTTAATCCATTATTTGTATGTAAACGTCGTCTTGTAAATAACCTAAAGATACCTTTGTCTGTCTATGTGGTTCAGCAGTTATCTATAACTTTATCATGAAAAGATGTTTTCACGCAACTGTTAAAAAAAAACTGTGTTACGTTATATTTTGGATGTCTTGTCAAAAATCTTAGTCTTGACTTACAGCCAATAAAGTGCAGCTGGATCCTGTTTAATTCCCTACGTAATACTGTACATGAACTTTTGTTTTCTTATAGCCTATGACAATGGGCGACTTGCTGTAACTATCCCCGACTGTCAGCTGAATTTTGACAAGTTAACACTGAAAATACAAAGGGACAAAGAGTAAGTCAAAACTTCTGAGCCAATGGAAAGACCTGGCATTGTTTAATAATCTCTCAGAAATGTGGAGAATCCGGTGAATTGTCTCTCAAGCATCACCCTTGGCACCTGCTATACTTGCAAAACCCTATGAAAGGGAGTCTGATTGCAACTGTGTCACCCTGTTCATTATAGAGTCATAGAGTCACAGAAACAGACCCTTCAGTCCAATTTGATTATGCCAACCATATATCCTAAATTAATCGAGTCCCATTTACCAACATTTTGCCCATATCCCTCTAAAACTCTTCCTATGCATGTACCCTTCCAGATGCCTTTTAAATGTAGTTGTACCGACCTCCACCACCACTTCCTCTGGCAGGTCATTCCATCCATGCACCACTCTCTGTCTGAAAAGGTTGCCTCTGAGACACCTTTTAAACCTTTCCCCTCTCACCTTAAACCTATGCCCTCTAATTTTGGACTCCCCTACCCTGAGAAAAAGATCATGGCTAATCACTGTATCCATGCCCCTCATGATTTTATAAATCTCTATAGGGTCACCCCTCAGCATCTGCACCAGGGAAAATAGCCACAGCCTACTCAGCCTCTCCCTATAGCTCAAACCCTCCAAGCCTTAGGTTAGAGCTAGAGAAGTACCACAACTACTGGTTGTATTGAAAATCTGTTCTATTACTCTGATGTACTTATGTAAGGTATGATTTGTCTGGTCAGCTTGCAAAACAGTACTTTTCACTGTATCTCAGTACATGTGACAATAATAAGTAAATAACAGGAGCTGTAACTAGATCCTGTGGTGGTACAGGCCCTTTGTGCTTGCTCTGAGGGTGGTGGGTTAGCACACTTAGTTACAACATTTTACTTTCTCACATTCAATTCTGAGTGTCAGTTCTAGCTACACTCCACAGACATGAGGTCAATTTTAACCTAACCATCCTCTTTAGCAGCGCATAGGTGCAGTGCTGTTTTTACACACTATCCTTTTTATTTAAATCTCTTGACCGAAGGGGTGTAAAGCTGTCACTGAACCTGATCCTGAGGAGATCCTTGCCTGCTAATAAAAAGATCCCCAATGATCTCACAGTTCAACGCAGGCTTTACAGGTAAAGGTGAGTTGGGCTAGCCCTGAAGCTTAAGATGTCATGTGTTGTGTGATCAGTTTTAAAACTGACTGTTGCATTAAAGGTATTCTGTATGCAATTCAAAGCGTTTGTCAAACACATTTGCGTGAAATATCACTGTTTCAATATCTGTAAAAACCATTTATGTATTCACAAAAGACGAGGTGGTCATTTTACCTTCGTAAGTGAATCATAGTACCGGGGTACATTTTGTAAGCATAGAAGAGGTTTTCACTTATTTCCATTCATTGTATCAATCCAGTCCAGGCAGATTTGGCTAAATTGGTGTAAAATATCAGAGAGTTTAAGCAGCTTGCCTTCGGATTTACTGCTCATTGAAATATCACTTAAGCTGAAGCAGACCGGGCTCAAAAACAAAACTGGCTGCGGGCTCAGGTTGAAATTGTGAAATCCCACCAGGCTGCTGTGCGGGTACAGTGACACTGGTCAGCATGGATAGGAAGGGAGGTCAGAGGCCAGGGAGCAAGGCTGAGGGCTGGTTGTGAGACTGTAATACGGAGATGGGGGGAAAGAGAAGTCCTCCACCGGAAGGGGGAGGGACTGGAAAGACGAGAGAGGAGCTAAAAGAAATGGACGCAAAGAGGAGTGACAGCTTTTAGAAGGGAAATAGAGTCTGCAAAAGGTGGAAGAATTCTGAAAGGAGGGAGAGGGGCTATAAAGGAGAGAAAGTAGTGATCAACATTTCAAGAAAGGAATGCTTACCTAATTGGGAGTATTAGAGACAATAAAAACTGCAGATGCTGGAATCCAATGTTGAATTGCTGAAGAAGGGTTATCCCCAAAATATTGACTTCTCCACTGCCTGATGCTCCCTGGCTTGCTGTGTTCTTCCAGTCTCCTGCCTGTCTACTTTGTATTAAATCTGAGGCAATGAATGCTTTGTAAATGTATGTGGAGTGTCTAGATTGATGCTGTAGAGTTCAGGAGGTACCATATGGGAAGAAAAAATATATTGGATGCTATTACATGAACACCGTCAATTGTATGAATTTATATTTGACATTTTTATTATATAAAGATTGACTTTTATTGATCATCACACCTTTAAATGTCTTACATAGTATGAATTACTGGAGGTGCAGATGCTGTGTAAAGACAAATTTGAATGATTAGCTGAAGCCTCACCAACCTGCATGCAGATTGCTTAAGGCAATGACTTTTTGAATGTACAAGTGTGTTGGGTATTTTTTAATGCACTTGTTTTTAATTGAATTCTGTTTCCTTGCGCCAATTTATTTATTGTGGTGTCCATGAAATTAATGTTTTTCTTGTGAGCTATAACTTTAAGTTTATTGGATCATTAGTGATTAGTGGAATATTGAGAAATTCTTCGAGTTCTGCTTTTTGTGAGTCATAGCCCCATGTAAATAAAAATAAAGGAAGCATTTGTTCCTGAGTTACTGTAATATCTAACTAAGGAGCTGGTGAGATTGTGAAAGCATTAGTATGTAACCCTTGAGAAATCGTTTGCTCTGGAGAAAAATAAAAATATTTTAAGCCCTGGGACTACGTTATTCAAAAAAGAGGCAGCAACATGGCTGCAGGATTGGCTGAGGGAAACGAAACAGAAAATAATGATTTATCTTGGACTTGCACAAGGTTTTGAGTGACATTCCCTGAGTATCAGGGTTAGGACCCTTGCTTTTCTCGATATACAGTATTGATCTAGCCTTTAGGGTACAGGACACGATTTCAAAATTTGTAGATAATTTTGAAAATGTTGTAACCTATGAAGAAGATAGTTTAGAACTTCAAAAGGACATAGAAAGGTTGGTGGAGTGGGCAGATAAATGGCAGGGGAAGTTCAGTCAGGAGAAATATGACATGATTAATTTTGATATGAAGAGCCTATCAAGAGACAGAATAAAATAAAAGTTTAAATTCTAAAGGGTGTGAAAGAGCAGATGGAGCTGTGTGTATACATGCACAAGTCATTAAAGATGGCAGGATAGGTTGAGAGAACAGTTAATAACGTATGTAATATTCCAGGCTTTATCAATAGGCTGTACAGGGGCGAGGAGGTTACATTGAACTTGTGTAACACAGCAGTTTGGCCTCGGCTGGAGTTTAGCTTCCATTGGAGAGAGAACAGAAGAGTTTTCCAAGACTGCTCCCAATGATGAAGAATTTCAGTTGTGAAATTAGATGGGAGAAGGTGGGTGGGTTTTCCTCAGATACAGAAGGGCTGAGAGGAGGACTGATTCCTCAGGTTTGAAGCATTCAAAATCATGAGACGTTTGGACAGAGTAATTGAGGAGAACATCTTCCCACTCATGAAAGGATTGAGAGGTCACAAATTTAAAGTAATTAGTACAAGTAATTTGAGGAAATGTTTTTCACTCATTGAGTGGTTGGGACAGCCCTGCTTGACAAAATGGTGGAGGCAGATTCAATTAAATCTTTCTAAAAGGAATGAGATTATTATTTGCAAAGGAACACTGTGTAGGATTAAGAAGTAAGAGTTAGACTGATGGTTGCAGGGATGAAATGAATGGCACTAAGTGAGATGCTCATTTGGAGAGCTGGCACAATGATCTCCTCCTGTCTGTAACAATTGTGTGACTCTCAGGAGGCTTCATTCAGCGTCGCTTGACCTGAATTGGAGTCAGGACCTTTGCTTAGGGGATAACTAGGCTGGGTCTGGAGATGTCAGTGGGGGAAGGATTCATAAAATCCCTACAGTGTGGAAGTAGACCATTCGGCCCAATGAATCCACAACGACTCTGCGAAGAGTATCCCACCCACACCCACCTCATCCCTGTAACCTTGCTTTTCCCATGGCCAATCCACCTCACCTGCACATCTTCAAACTGTGGGAGGAAATCAGGGCACCCAGGGAATCCCACGCAGACATGGGGAGAATGTGCAAACTCCACACAGAGTCACCTGCGTTCCTGATGCTGTGAGGCAGCAATGCTAACCACTGAGCTGTGGAGGGATACAGGTAGGTGGGACTAATTTACTTTGAGAACATAGTCAGCATGGCCTGGTTGGACCAAAGGGCTTGTTTCAGTGATGTATGATGCTATGACTCTGTGAGTCTGTTTGAATGCCCTCTTTCAGTGATTTTGAGTGTACAGAAACCTTGGCCTTTTTCTATATTCCTGTGCAGGCTTTCAATGTCCATTGTAAAGGGATGATATTGTGAGTGAATTGAGTGAGTTTAATGCCTCCATTAAGTAGTATGTGTCTTTAATGTAACTAGGATGATACTGAGCTAAAAGGTCCCAATCTCTGCCTCATTAAAGCATAAAAATCACACAACACCAGGTTATAGTCCAACAGGTTTATTTGGAAGCACTAGCTTTAGGAACACTGCTCTTTCACCAGGTGGTTGTGGAGTATAAGATTGTAAGACACAAAATTTATAGCAAAAGTTTACAATGTGATGTAACTGAAATTATATATTGATAAAGACCTGGATTGTTTGTTAAGTCTGTCAGCTTTTGGAATGACCATGTTGGTTTCAGTTCTTTCAAAGGTAAATCGCAAAACCTTTTTTAAAAGTTACATTCTCAAGTGAACTTTAACAATCTCCAAATCATCATTAAAGCATGGATGAACATGCAAGAAAATGCAGTAAGAAAAATAGCTTGAAAAAAACCCCATGAGTTGTGAAGTACATGTGAATTTAACGATTTTTTGTGCTGTATGTTTCCCTTGGTATACCGATGGCTCTAAGAAGGTCAGTATCCTGGTGTATTTGTTAGCAATCACTTTTAAAAAGAAGTTTGGAGAGGAACAAAACTTGCTGTTGGTGGATCAAAGCCAAAGAAAGTGCTACCTGCTTGCAATTAATTTTTACAACAAATTGGCAGATATCACCCTCATCCCCAGTACATTGTCTTGTGCCAAGCGGTTTGAATTTTCATTTTGAAACAGAACATGTGAGATTTATTTATATTAAATCAGCAAAATATTTTATGTATTCTAAGTTGAAAGATTAAATATATATATTTTTGATACATATGCTATTTTATTCAGCTCGTGAAGGAACTACCCAAGAGAAATTCCATGCAAATACAAAAGGTGATTGTACTTTGTCACTGTCTCACTTAATGAGAGAGTTAGTGAGAATGAGCAGGAGTGCCTGAAAGCCAAAAAACAAGTCCCACGTATCAAAAAAAAGCCTTCAAGCAAATCTCAAGGTCCCTTGGAGAAAATAAATTTCCACACTTTAAATAATATTTGTCAGGTTTAAAAATATTTTATTTACTCAGCAACTCGTCAGAATGCACCAATGAAAGATTCAAATGGTTCATTTCTTAAATGTTATTTTCAGTGATTTTTCCACTTACGGGTGGATGACTAGTCACCTTTACTAAAATATTGCTTTTTGATCAACCCCTTCTTATCTGTAATAAAACTACACCAGTTACCACTCTGTGATACATTAATTTTTTTTTGCATGGGGAGAAAAAAAATCAATAATGCTCAGTTACGTTTATTGATTGTGCTGATCGATGGAAGATTTTATATTTATGATAAGCTAAATGAATTTTAATAAAAATATCTGAAGTACAGTTGAAGAAGCCTGATTACAAATGCTTTCAGACTGAAATTCCTCATTGTATACAGAGTGGGAACTTTACTTTTTATTTATTTAATGCTCTATTTCCCTTCAGAAAGTGGTAGAAAGGCATCTTCTTTGACTGCTGTGTCCTATGTGATGTGGATGCACTCACAGTGTTGTTGGTAAGGGAGTGTCAGGATTTTGGTGGGGCATTGGTAATGTCACTGGACTAGAAATCCAGAACGTGGGGAAGTTTCCTGATGACGGGCTTTTGTCCAAAATGTTGATTTTCCTGCTTCTCGGATGCTGCCTGACCTGCTGTGCTTTTCCACCACCACTCTGATCTTAAACTCTGGTTTCCAGCATCTGCAGTCCTCACTCTTGCCTAGAAATCCAGAACCTCAGTCTAACATTTTGGGCATATGGGTTCAGATCCCATTTTGGCAGATGGTAGAATTTGAATTCAACAAAAATCTGGAGCTTTGAAAACAAAATCTAGTCAAATGACAACTATCACTGTTGTAAAACGTCAGGGGAAGAAATCTGTCATCCATGCATGGTCTAGCTTACATGATTCCAGACCCAAAGCAACATAATAGACTCTAACCTGCCCTCTGGACAATAATTCCTAGCCTGATCAGGGACATCCACAATCCATGAACAATTGTTTTTTAGAAATGAGGGAATAGTGATATAGTTTCAATTGGATTGTGTGTAACTTGAAGCTTACAGGTGACCCTAATGGCACATTCACAGCTATATCTTCTGCTTGTTCCATGAACTATAGATTTATATAATTAATCTGCAGCCCCCTTCTACTTTTTCTTTCATGTTTCAAGGTAAAACTAACCAGCAGCACAACGTTGTGCTTTAAACAAAAAAGTTTGGCTTATTGTATAACTTCCAGCATTAATTATTGAAGTAAGAGATGAAGTTATTAACCAATACAAAAATTTTAAGTGAGTAAGGATGAAGTGTACTCATAAAGAAGAAATTAAAGACAGTCGCTAAGGTTGTTGTAGGCCTGTTACTTGCTTGAAGATTTCTTTCAGAAGTGAAGGGGTTGAACCTAGAGAACAAATTTAGCAGCTGCAACGGTTATTGTTGGTGTGAAGTCAGTGTCTGTACATGTACATTCAGCAGGATTTGGCAGAGAGGTTTCTTATTCCTACTAGTTCTAGTGCTACAATGTTTGCCGTTTGCCTGGACTGTATTAGCTGAACAACAGTTGATCTTCAAGTGTATTCCTTCTTGTGTTCTCTTTGTTTGAGATTCCTCTCTGCTGATTTCTGTCAGCGTTCCTTCTGGGGTTTCTGTACAAAATGGTTGCTCACAGCCACCCAGCATGATCTCAAAACTGGTAAATCACTCTTCGATATTACACAGTGGGTCAGCGAGGCCTGAGACACAGACACAGGGAAACCATTGTCACAGAGTTTTCTTTAACTGTTTGAAATGTTCATTTCAAAATCTCTTATAATTTCTTCCACAATACCCACTGAATCCAAAAGGGTAGTCGTTTGACTTCTGGGAGCCATTTTATAAGATTCTTTGTTCATTTTAAGGACAGATTGGTTTTGTATAAGAAATGCATATTGTACATACAAAGACAAATAGAAGGCATTTGTCATCATTAACTGGTTACTAGTCCATAGACCAACTAGCTACTTGTTGCTCAGCAAATATCCATGGTTACACACCCCTTGATTCCAGCTGATGTGCAAACTAAAACAAGCAGCAGTTAACAATGAGTGTCAAAGGGGTTTTTAAAACAGTACTTTTCCATTTCATCCACAATCAAAGATACGTAAAAATAAAAAGATACAGTCTTTTCAGGGGCTGGACAATAAATGCCAAATCCAAGGAATGAGTTCTTAGAGTACCATTGTTTTAATCTAGTTGCCTTGCTTCTTCTTTTTGCTGGTTAATTTTGCAACATCATAAGTTGCAAGTGGTTACGTAATTGGATTGTTTTCACATGATATTCATTTTACTGTCTAACCAGGGCCAACTGGATCCAAAAACTCTTCACAGATTTTGTCTCTTTCACTTTGAGACATATTGTTAAAGGACAGGTAAATGTGGTCCTATTTCATTTCATACCAAATATAGACATTTCTTTCCAATGTGCTTCAAACATTTTCTTGTTAAAGGATGGGATGTTGCTGTGTTTATATGTGCCAGGCTTTTTAAATAGAAACATCTGGAGCACCAAATGTATTTGGCTTCCCCTTATCATGGATTAGCCCCTCTCCATATTATATTGAAGTTGACGCAGCATGCCTGTAAATACCAGGTCAGACAGAAGATGACACTGTGTGCTTGTATATTAGGACTGACAGAAGATGACACTGTGTGCTTGTAGATACTAGGACTGACTGAAGGTGACAACTGTGTGCCTGTAGATACTAGAATTTACAGAAGGTGACACTGTGTGCCTATAGATACTAGGACTGACAGAAGGTGACACTCTGTGCCTGTAGATACTGGGACTGACAGAAGGTGACAAGTGTGTGCCTGTAGATACTAGGACTGAAAGAAGGTGAGAATGTGTGCCTGTAGATACTAAGACTGAGTGAAGGTGACAACTGTGTATGCCTGTAGATACTGGGACTGACAGAAGGTGACCCTGTGTGCTTGTACATCCTCGGACTGACAGAAGGTCATATTAAATGCCTATCGATACTAAGGCCCTGAGAGAAGGTGACATTGTGTGTCTGTCAATTCTAGGACTGACAGAAGGTAACAACTGTGTGCTTGTAGATCCTAGGACTGACAGTAGGTCATATTAAATGCCTATCGATACTAGGACTGACAGAAGGTGACACTGTGTGCTTGTAGGTATTAGGACTGACAGAAGTTGATACTGTGTGCCTGTAGATACTGGGACTGACAGAAGTTGATACTGTGTGCCTGTAGATACTAGGACTCACAGAAGGTGATACTGTGTGCCTATAGATACTAGGACTGACAGAAAGTGGCACTGTGGGCCTGTGGATACTGGGACTGACAGAAGGTGACATTGTGTGCCTGTAGATACTAGGAATGACAGAAGGTGACATTGTGTGCCTGTAGATACTAGAACTGACAGAAGATGCCATTATGTGCCTGTGGATACTGGGACTGACAGAAGGTGAGAATGTGTGCCTGTAGAGACTAGGAATGACAGAAGGTGACATTGTGTGCCTGTAGATACTAGAACTGACAGAAGATGCCATTATGTGCCTGTAGATACTGGGACTGACAGAAGGTGAGAATGTGTGCCTGTAGAGACTAGGACTGACAGAAGATGACACCTGTGTGCCTGTTGATACTGGGACTGACAGAAGATGACATTATATGCCTGTAAATACTAGGACTGACAGAAGGTGACTCTGTGTGCTTGTAGATACTAGGACTGACACAAGTTAATACTGTGTGCCTGTAGATATTAGGACTGATAGAAGGTGATTATTGTGTGTCTGTAGATGCTAGAACTGACAGAAGGTGATAACAGTGTGTCTGTAGATATTAAGACTGACAGAACATTACAGCTGTGTGCCTATAGATACTAGAACTGACAGAAGGTGAGATTGTTTGCCTGTGGAGACTAGGACTGACAGAAAATGACACTGTGTGCCTGTAGATACTAGGACTGACAGAAGATGATATTGTGTGCCTGTAGATACCAGGACAGACAGAAGGTGACAACTGTGTGCTTTAGATACTAGTACTGACAGAAGGTGACACTGTGTGTCTGTAGATATGAGGACTGACAGAAGGCAACACTGTGCACCATTAGATACTAGCACTGACAGAAGTTGACACTGTGCCTGTAGATACTAGGACTGACAGAAGGTGACTCTGTGTTCTTGTAGATACTATGACTGACAGAAGGTAACACTGTGTGCCTGTAGATACTGGGACTGACAGAAGGTGACAAGTCTGTGCCTGTAGATACTGGGACTGACAGAAGGTGATACTGTGTGTCTGTAGATACTAGGACTGACAGAAGGTGACACTGTGTGCCTGTAGATACTAGGACTGACAGAAGATGATATTGTGTGTCTGTAGATACCAGGACAGACAGAAGGTGACAACTGTGTGCTTTAGACACTAGTACTTACAGAAGGTGACACTGTGTGCCTGTAGATACTTGACAGAAGGTGACACTGTGTGCCTGTAGATACTAGGACTGACAGAAGGTGATAACTGTACTTGTAAATACTGGGACTGACTGAATGTGACAGTGTGCCTGTAGATATGAGCACTGACAGAAGGCAACAATTTGTGCCTGTAGATACTAGGACTGACAGAAGGTTGCAAGTGTGTGCCTATAGATACTGGGACCGACAGAAGGTGACATTATATACCTGTAGCTACTAGGACTGTCAGAAGGTGACACTGTGTACTTGTAGATACTAAGACTGACAGAAGGTAACAACTGTATACCTGTAGATACTGGGACTGACAGAAAATGACAAGTGTGTGCCTGTAGATACTAGCACTGACAGAAGGTGGCAGTGTGCCTGTAAATACTAGTACTGACAGAAAGTGACCCTGTGTGCTTGTAGATACTAGGACTGTCAGAAAGTGACACTTGGTGCCTGTAGATACTAGGACTGACAGAAGGTGACAAGTGTGTGCCTGTAGATACTAGGACTGACAGAAGGTGACACTGTGTGCCTGTAGATACTTGACAGAAGGTGGCACTGTGCGCTTGTAGATACTAGGACTGATACAAGGTGACACTGTGAGACTATCGATACTAGGACTGACAGAAGATGACATTATGTGCCTGTAGGTACTGGGACTGACTGAAGGTGACAAGTGTGTGCCTATAGATACTGGGACTGACAGAAAGTGACAACTGTATACCTGTGGATACTAGGACTGACAGAAGGTGACACTGTGTACTTGTAGATACTAAGACTGACAGAAGGTAACAACTGTGTACCTGTAGATACTGGGACTGACAGAAAATGACAAGTGTGTGCCTGTAGATACTAGCACTGACAGAAGGTGGCAGTGTGCCTGTAAATACTAGTACTGACAGAAAGTGACCCTGTGTGCTTGTAGATACTAGGACTGTCAGAAAGTGACACTTGGTGCCTGTAGATACTAGGACTGACAGAAGGTGACAAGTGTGTGCCTGTAGATACTAGGACTGACAGAAGGTGACACTGTGTGCCTGTAGATACTTGACAGAAGGTGGCACTGTGCGCTTGTAGATACTAGGACTGATACAAGGTGACACTGTGAGACTATCGATACTAGGACTGACAGAAGATGACATTATGTGCCTGTAGGTACTGGGACTGACTGAGGTTGACAAGTGTGTGCCTATAGATACTAGGACTGACAGAAAGTGACAACTGTATACCTGTGGATACTAGGACTGACAGAAGGTGACACTGTGTACTTGTAGATACTAAGACTGACAGAAGGTAACAACTGTGTACCTGTAGATACTGGGACTGACAGAAAATGACAAGTGTGTGCCTGTAGATACTAGCACTGACAGAAGGTGGCAGTGTGCCTGTAAATACTAGTACTGACAGAAAGTGACCCTGTGTGCTTGTAGATACTAGGACTGTCAGAAAGTGACACTTGGTGCCTGTAGATACTAGGACTGACAGAAGGTGACAAGTGTGTGCCTGTAGATACTAGGACTGACAGAAGGTGACACTGTGTGCCTGTAGATACTTGACAGAAGGTGGCACTGTGCGCTTGTAGATACTAGGACTGATACAAGGTGACACTGTGAGACTATCGATACTAGGACTGACAGAAGATGACATTATGTGCCTGTAGGTACTGGGACTGACTGAGGTTGACAAGTGTGTGCCTATAGATACTAGGACTGACAGAAAGTGACAACTGTATACCTGTGGATACTAGGACTGACAGAAGGTGACACTGTGTACTTGTAGATACTAAGACTGACAGAAGGTAACAACTGTGTACCTGTAGATACTGGGACTGACAGAAAATGACAAGTGTGTGCCTGTAGATACTAGCACTGACAGAAGGTGGCAGTGTGCCTGTAAATACTAGTACTGACAGAAAGTGACCCTGTGTGCTTGTAGATACTAGGACTGTCAGAAAGTGACACTTGGTGCCTGTAGATACTAGGACTGACAGAAGGTGACAAGTGTATGCCTGTAGATACTAGGACTGACAGAAGGTGACACTGTGTGCCTGTAGATACTTGACAGAAGGTGGCACTGTGCGCTTGTAGATACTAGGACTGATACAAGGTGACACTGTGAGACTATCGATACTAGGACTGACAGAAGATGACATTATGTGCCTGTAGATACTGGGACTGACTGAAGGTGACAAGTGTGTGCCTATAGATACTGGGACTGACAGAAAGTGACAACTGTATACCTGTGGATACTAGGACTGACAGAAGGTGACACTGTGTACTTGTAGATACTAAGACTGACAGAAGGTAACAACTGTGTACCTGTAGATACTGGGACTGACAGAAAATGACAAGTGTGTGCCTGTAGATACTAGCACTGACAGAAGGTGGCAGTGTGCCTGTAAATACTAGTACTGACAGAAAGTGACCCTGTGTGCTTGTAGATACTAGGACTGACAGAAAGTGACACTTTATGCCTGTAGATACTAGGACTGACAGAAGGTGACAAGTGTGTGCTTGTAGATACTAGGACTGACAGAAGGTGATACTCCCTGCCTGTAGATATCACCTCTGATGGACAGTGACTGTGTTCATGTAGATGCTAGCCTACTCAGCCTGGTCCTGTCCCACTGACCTCATGTCTCTATACCCTGACATTGTCCTGTCCTCCTTTGTCCAGGAACGCCCCACCTACATTTGGGATACCACCCACACTCTTCACCTCCTCCAAGACTTTTGTTTCCCCGGACCCCAGCGCCTTATCTTCACTGTGGACATCCAGTCCCTGTACACATCGATCCACCACAATGAAGGTCTCCAAGCCCTCCATTTCTTGCACTCACGCAGTCCCATCCAGTACCGTTCCACTGACACTCTCATCCACTCACCCTCATGAATTGGTCCTTGCCCTTAAAACCTCTTCCAATCCTCCCACTTTCTCCAAACCAAAGGGATAGCCATGGGCACCCACATGGGCCCCAGCTATGCCTGCCTCTTTTTGGACATGTGGAACAGTCCATCTTCCACAGCTACACCAGCACCTTCCCCCAGCTTTTCCTCCGCTACATTGATGACTGTATCGGCGCTACCGTTCATCAACTTCACTAACACCTTTTACCTTGAACTCAAATTCACCTGGATCATCTCGGACAACTCTCTCCCTTTCCTGGATCTCTCCATCTCCATCTCTGGTGACCGACTAACCATGGACATCTCCTACAAATCCACTAACTCCCACAGCTACCTGGACTACTCCTGCCTCCTATAAAAATGCCATCCCTTGTTCCCAATTCCTCTGCCTCCACCACACCTGTTCCCAGGATAACCAATTGCACCATAGAAAATCCCAGATGGCCTCCTTCTTTAAAGATTGCAATTTCCCGTCTCACATGGTCGACGATGTTCTCCAGTGTATCTCCTCCACTTCCCACACCTCGCCCTTGAGCTCCACCCCTCCTAATGCAACAAGGTCCTCACTTTCGCCCATAGATACCAGGCCTGACAGAAGGTGACACTCCTTGCATGTAGATATCATGCCTGTTGGAAGGTGACACTCTGCCTGTGGATATCAGGCCTGATGGAAGCTGACCAGTAGATACCAGGCCTTACAGAAGGTTTTGATTTGGAGCTGGTGGACTTGGACTGGGGTGTACAAAGTTAAAAATCACACAACGTCAGGTTATAGTCCAACAGGTTTAATTGGAAGCACACTAGCTTTCGGAGCATTGCTCCTTCAACCACCTGTTGAAGGAGTGTCGCTCCGAAAGCTAGTGTGCTTCCAATTAAACCTGTTGGACTATAACCTGGTATTGTGTGATTTTAAACTTTACAGAAGGTTGACAGTGTGTGCCTGTAGATACCAGGCCTGACCGAAAGTGACACTGTGTGCCTGTAGATATCAGGCCTGACTGAAGGTGACACTGTGTGCCTGTAGATACCAGGCCTGACTGAAGGTGACACTGTGTGCCTGTAGATACCAGGCCTGACAGAAGGTGACACTGTGTGCCTGTGGATATCAGGCCTGACAGAAGGTGACACTGTGTGCCTGTAGATACCAGGCCTGACGGAAGGAACTATGTTGTATCAGACAAGAAGAGCCTCTCTTTATTGTTAGAGAGCAAATCACCTTTAATAGCATTGTTATTCCCTGTACAAATGACATATTCATTTCAAGCTGAAGTCCTTTAAATTTCTCTAAACCTCGGCGTTTAGATTTTGTTACTAATTTGTTTCCCCTCTGCCCTCCTTCACAAAATAAAGCCAATAGGAGAAACAATGATTTTCAGTCTTCACAGGGATTGCCAGGTTAATGAAAAATACCCTTTTAACACCAGCCTTCCTGATATGCTCTGTCATCCTTATTTGTGTTTTTTAAGATCTGTGCAGAAATTCACAAAATGGCAAATCTACTGGCAGACTTCACTCTGCATCAAGCAGGTAAGAGATTACTTCATCAGCTAGCTTAGCCTTTATGCGAAACTGTGCTTTCCATAGATTGTTATCCTCTTCAAATTTTCCATTGCCTTTAGCATCATCAGTCAATGGTACAACTCCGCCTTCTGTATCTCAGTTTTCAATTTCAATTGCATTGCATTTTAGTGGACACTTTAGACTCCTTCAAGGGATATGGACAATATTGGTCGGGCCAGCGTTTATTGCCCATCCCTAGTTGCCCTTGAGAAGGTGGTGGTAATGGTGAGTTGCATTTTTGATATAGGTGACATGGTGAATCAGGAACGAGAACATCAGACAAGGATCCTGAAGGCTCTCCCTGGACTGGAGCGACAGGGTGGTTAAGAAGGTGTTTAGCATGCTTGCCTTCATAGTTCAGTCCTTTGAGTATGGGAGTTGGGAGGTCATGTTGAGGTTGTACAGAACATTGATGAGGCCTCTTCTGGAATACTATGTCCAGTTCTGGTCGCCCAGTTATAGGAGGGATATTATTAAGCTGGAGAGGGTTCAGAAGAGATTGACCAGGATATTTCTGGGTGTGGAAAGTTTGGGTTATAAAGAAAAGTTGGATAGGCTGAGACTTTTTTCACTGGAGCGTAGGAGGTTGAGGGGCGACCTGATAAAAGTTTATAAAATAATGAGAGGTATAGATAGAGTTCATGGAAGTTGGCTTTTCCCTCGGATGAGGGATTTCAAAATTAGGAGGCACATTTTTAAGTTGAGAGGAGAGGGATTTTAAAAAGATATGAGAGGTAATTTTTTTACACAGAGCATGTGGAATGAACGTCAAGGAAATGGTATATTCAGGTACAGTTACAATATTTGAAAGACATTTGGATAGGTACATGAATAGGAAAGGTTAAGAGAGATATGAGCCAGGAGCAGGCAGTTGGAACTAGTTTAGTTTTGGACTGCAGATGCTGGAGATCAGAGCTGAAAATGTGTTGCTGGTTAAAGCACAGCAGGTTAGGCAGCATCCAAGGAACAGGGCTCTGATGAAGGGCTCTGGCCCGAAATGTCGAATTTCCTGTTCCTTGGATGCTGCCTAACCTGCTGTGCTTTAACCAGCAACACATTTTCAGCTTACAAAAGGTGACACTGTGTGACTGTAGATATGCCCGGCCTGACAGAAGGTGACACTGTGTGCCTGTAGATTTCAGGCCTGACTGAAGGTGACACTGTGTGCCTGTAGATACCAGGCCTGACTGAAGGTGACACTGTGTGTCTGTAGATACTAGGCCTGATGGAAGGTGACACTGTGTGCCTGTAGATACCAGGCCTGACAGAAGGAACCATGTTGTATCAGACAAGAAGAGCCTCTCTTTATTGTTAGAGAGCAAATCACCTTTAATAGCATTGTTATTCCCTGTACAAATGACATATTCATTTCAAGCTGAAGTCCTTTAAATTTCTCTAAACCTCGGCCTTTAGGTTTTGAACTGGTGTGGACTGGTTGGACCGAAGGGTCCGTGTCTGTGCTGTATATTGGTATGGAAGAGTCCGCCTGACTTCTGCCTACTGGCATGCCTCTGGCTGCCTGCATGTGGAGAGTGGTGGTTGGTGTGGAGACCCAGCACTAGAAGGACTCATGGTGACTGCTGGATGTATGGCGGGACCTGCACACCAAGGTTCTAGCCGTGAGTGCTCAGCACCAATAGGATAGGTGACAGGGGGAGATGGCATATACAAACCTACATCCATTCCCCCTTCCTCTTAAAGAAACAGAGCATTGCCAGTCATCCGTCAGGAGGAGGAGTGACAGTCGGAAGGTGCTTCACTTTGGGACATTCCAAGGTTGTCCTGTCCCTTCACCTTATTGTAGAAGTCCATCTGCCAGCGATCTCTTTGCCTATAGCCTTGAATCTGTGAAGGATGACACACCAGATTCATATTCCTCAGAGTGTATAAGCCAGCAGGCTGTCTCCATCCTTGCTGCAGAATACTTTGCTTTTATTTGAGCGATTAATTCACTGCTGCTGAATGCCCACTCTGAAGTTCTGCTGTTCCCTCCGAAGGAGTTCCTATTTGTCCCTTCCGCCTTGTTCAGTCCTTTCCCAACAGCACAAAGCCAAGGACATCTCCACCTCGTCAGTTCCCGAGTCACATCGGTCTCGAAACGTTAGATCTGTTTCTCTCTCTACAGATATCGCCAGACCTGCTGAGATTGTCCAGCATTCTCTATTTCTACAAAACAAAAATAAAAACCAAAGCACCACGGATGTTGGAATGTTGAAATAAAAACAGAAATTGCTGGAAAATCTCAGCCGGTCGGTCAGCATCTGAGGAGAGAAATCAGAGCTAACGTTTCACTTCCACTTCTGAAGAGGAGTCACTGGACACAAGATTTTAACTCTGATTTCTCTCCACAGATGCTGCCAGACCTGCTGAGCTTTTCCAGTAACTTCTGTTTTATTTCTCTATTTCCGCATCAGGCTAAATGTTTCGCTCAAGTTTATTGTGGGGTTTGAATGCATAGCCTTCTGACTCCTAGGCAGGCTTGCTATAAAGGTGACAAAAACTTCTCACTCCAAGGATGGCCCAATGAGACTGAATTTGAGTTTTAAGGTCTTGTGGCATTAACAGTTTGGCCACCTATTTTAAAACAATAGTCAACACAATGCAGTTATTTATAACAAACACCTTTTCTTTTCACACAGGATTGTTTATACAAGATGGGGAGATTGCCACAAGTGTCAAGCTAACCAGTGACCCAGTACTTACCTCAGGATACATTGAATCACAGCATGAGGTAATTGTGCAAAGTACAAACAGGAGTCTTCTGCAGCCTTCAAGTAAAGTAATGCAAATCTGGCACCCTGTATTTTGAATTAAGTTGTACAGAACCCCAATGTAAAGCTTTGGTCTGTGATCTTGCTGTTGGTAATATAGGAGCAAATTGTTGCAGATGCTGGAATCTGAATTGAAAACAAAAAATGCTGGAGACCACTTCGCTTCAGCTCTGATGAAGAGTCACCTCAACTCGAAACGTTAGCTTGCTCACTCTCCAACCCACTGTGAGCACCAGCATTTTTTGTTTTCAGAATTGGTATTATAAATTCGACACTACACAAAGGCTCACCATGTATGGGACAAGGACAGCTAATTTATCCATTCCAACATGGGGTCAGCGTTGACTTACCCAACTTCGGTCTCAATCAGAGGTTGGCACTGAGTGGAGGCAATGGTTACCGTTAGCTGGGAGAGATGATTAGAGAATCAGGCGCTTAGAGCAGAGGGAGGGAGAGGCCTCTCCTGTACATCCTTTGATGGTCACTTAATAAAACAGGTTGGAGTAGTCTAGACCAATTTGACTTTTGAACTCCTTTCTTGAGGAATTATGAGAAAGAGATGCTTAGAACAAAACAAGTACATCATCAAATAACAAATCTAAGCAGCAGGACCAAATGGAGTAGATTTGAATCAAAATCATAATTGAACTATTTGTGGAATTTTCCAATAAAAATTAAAGCTGAAGTTAATTCTGATGTGGTAAAACTTTTTATTTACAATACAATGAAAAGGTGCAACTGTGTCTGCTACAGTACTGAGGATGTTCACTGCTGAACTTTTAAAATAATGTTTTATAGACATTCTGCATTGACAGTGCAATAATTTCCTTTAGAGATTTTCAGGAAACCTCTTGACTTGGAAATATCTGATCTGAAAAATTGAAAGCCTGTTTATTTTATTTGAATCTCAACTAAGGTTATAGACAATTAAACATTAACTGATCTGGAAGTCTTGGACCACCTTCTTGGATCACTGGTCTTGGACTTCTGTCCGGTCATAAAGAGATACAATCATGGGTGAACTGTGGACCAATGGGGCTGCTGCCTGGTCATAAAGAGATCTGATCCTGGATGATCCGTGGACCAATGGGGCTGCTGCCTGGTCATAAAGAGATCTGGTCCTGAATGATCTGTGGACTAATGGGGCTGCTGCCTGGTCATAAAGAGATCTGGTCCTGGGTGATCCATGGACCAATGGGGCTGCTGCCTTGTCAGAAAAGGATCAGGATGAGGCCCTGGGTAATCGTGATCACTTTTGTTGTGATGAGTTTTTGAGTGGACGATTGGAAGAGGCTGCTTTAATGCTTAAACACAAAATGGAAGGTCTCCACATTTCTACTTCCTAATACCCATAAAAATTTACTTCTACCATCCTCATTTAAATCCTTGTCATCCACAGGAACAAACCATTTGATTTAACTTTTCAAAGTGTTTGGCATCCAAAGTAACTCCCTTTCACTAAGCTTGAGGGTAAGCAGAAACTATACTAATGTTAGAAGTAATGTGATAGTAATTGACAACATCCATATTATTTATTGTATTAGTCACACCAAAGAAACTGAGAAACCTTCTTTCTTGGCACTCTCTAATTGAGCCATTAGTTCTTATCCCACCTACCCGTCCCTTCTGTTCCCCAACAGTCAATGGAATGATTGATGACCAATGAAACAATTGGAATCCAGTGAACGTGTAAGCAGACAGTCCTGACTGATTCCATAAGAATTGCCAGATAAAAACACATTGAGGTCTCATTTATCCTCTATTATCTGGTGGTTGCACCACACAATGCAATTGAAGTTGTTAATTAATTAGATCAATTAACCTTTAACAGTCCACGGCAGGTCCAAAAATGACATAGGGAAAACCCGCAGGGCTAGAGAACGTCTGGAGCAATGGGTCATCCAAGAATAATACATTTACACTGGTCTCAACTTACTCATAAGCTGTATCCCAATGTGTCTGGCTGCTCTCCGCATTGGTTTTTATGAATGTTACATGTACTGCAAACCATTGTTGTATCTCGCAGGGTAGTGTCTCCTACAAGAACTCTACAGTTTTCCAGAAGCCCAGTGCCATTCCAGTTGAGAGAAGGGAGATCAGAATGTTTAATCTCTGGGTGTCAGAGCCAGTCATCAACTCTCTCCTTTTTGCAGCACATCATGACAATCGCTTGACCCTGACACTCTCTGATGGCCATTTGTTGGTGAGTTACAGACTAACACTGTATCAACTGCAGCAGACTCTGTCGTTCATGTTAAGTCAGCTGCTGTGATATAAATGCATGATCTAAGTGGTACTGAAGGCAGCATAAACCCAGGGTGGGGGGCTTAACAGGAGAGGATTACATGGAAAATCAAAAAACTGTATCAAAATGTGTGTTCTTATCGGGACAAAGTCTGACAGACAGTAGTGCACCACGGTCTGCTATTCAGTTAGATTATGTCTGCTTTATATTCAGCTCCATCTATCATCCCTGGTCTCTGTAACCCTTGCCAACCTTGTCAAACAGACATCTGTCAATTTCAGTGTTCAAAAGTTCAATTGACCTCCACAGCTCAACTAGCTTTTAGGAAGGAAAGTTCAAGATGTTCTTTGTGTGTAGGAGTGCTTCCTGACGTCACCCATGATTGGCTGAGTTCTGATGGGAGACAATAAATTGACTTCAGTATCACTCAGTTGGGAGGGGAGGAGAACCAGCCAGCATCCCAAACTTTATCTGCTCTGCTGAAAAGGAAGAAGGCAATACCAGCTTCCATACAGTGGTCCCACAGCCAAGTGGCTTGATGACTCTCGCTGTTGAGTGGTCTCATGGTGAAAAATAACAGAGTGCCCAGTGTTTGTGAAACAGCCCCAGGGAGAGATGCTTTCTCTAGGACAGGAGGGTTTGAGGTAAGAGTAAACATGAAGCAGTATTTATTCTGGCTGATTTCTTTACTTTTTCAGAAACTTTTTGAAGATGGAGAATCTAAAATTGAGTCGAACCTTTTACAACAGGTATGAGTTTGTTTAATGACTTTGGGGCAGCACGGTGGCTCACTGGTTAGCATTGCTACCTCAGCGCTAGGGACCTCAGTTCAATGACAGATTTGGGCGAGTGTGTGGGGTTTGCACGTTCTCCCCTGTCTGCATGGGTTTCCTCTGGGTGCTCTGGTTCCCTCCCAAAATCCAAAGGTGTGCAGGTTGGGTGAATTGGCCATGCTAAATTGTCCATAGTGTTCAGGGATGTGTAGGTTAGTCAGGGGTAAATGGGTTTGGGTGGGATACTCTTCAGAGGGTTGATGTGGACTTGTTGGGCTGAAGGACCTGTTTCCACACTGTAGGGAGTCCAAGGATAATTGTGTAACCTGTTTATGAATAAACCATCAAGCGAACATCTTTTTTTTCCCTAAAGAAGTTAGGGAACCATGTGTCCATTTCACTGGTGATGCTGTGTCACTGATACAGTCATGTGTCTTTCTGTAATCAATATCATCACACTGTACAGTTGTGAAGGAAAAAGATAAATCTGCTCACAGCTTTAGTGAGGAGAATAATCCTTTTGGAAATGTTACTTTATGACTCAACTCCCTATCGCTTGTGCTATGAACCAACCCCCCTGAAAATATATTAAGAAGATAGCCTCGGCCCTAGCTTTTTCTTAATTTAAAGGCAAGAGCCAGGTATTGTATTCCAGATGTAATTCAATTGGTCAAACTACCACTTTATTCATATGTTATTGTTAATATACAATAAAACAGAGAAGAAATTAGAATAACTTAACTCTACTGGAAAACGTAACAGGAAAATAGATTATTTAACTGTTAAACAGTAACTGCTTTAATATAATAACAACCCATAAACACACCCTTGGCAAAGGCAAATTTAGTAAAATAGATAGTCTCAATTCGCTAGTCTAAGAGGAAAAATATCGAGTGCAAACTCTGAGAGGGAATAGCAGGGAGAGATATACTACAGCTTTCAAACCCAGCTTCAAGGCCCCAACAATTGATCCTGAGAAACTCAAATTAAAAATTCTGTGGGAGCTTGAGCCCACCCATTCAAGCTGCCTCTATTGTTCAAACTTTTAAAAAAACCCAAGGCCTGTTTTATTTATTGCATTCAAATTCAGGGGAACCTCGATTATCCGAACGAGATGGGTGGGCACTATTTTGTTCAGATAATTGATTATTCGGTTAATTGATTAAATGTCTTTCCTCTGGAGCTCGGAGTTTTTAAAGTCTGCTCCCTAGTCAGGAGACTGCAGCAGCACACAGCGCATAAGATCCTGCCTCCAACACCACCACACCCCGAACCCCATCCAACACCGCCCCCGCCCCCAACACTCCCCGCCCAGAACACAGTCCCACACAGCCCCCGCCCCCAACACTCCCCGTCTCGAACCCTGTCCAACACCGCCCCCGCCCCAACACCCCCACCCCAAACCCGGTCCAACACTGCCCCCAAACTCCCCCGTCCAACACCATCCCCACACCAACACACCCCACCTCGAACCCCTGTCCAACAATACCCCAGTCCCAACACTCCCCACCCCGTACCCCGTCCAATACCGCCCCCACCCCAACATCCCCCACCCCGTACCCTGTCCAATACCGCCCCCACCCCAACACCCCCCACCTCGAACCCCTGTCCAACAGCACCCCAGTCCCAACACTCCCGCCCCGAACCCCATCCAACACCGCACCTGCTCCAACATCCCCCCGTCCAACACCACCCCTGCTCCAACACTCCCTGCCCCATACCCCGTCCAATACCGCCCCCACCCCAACACCCCCCACCCCGAACCCCTGTCCAACACCACTCCTGCTCCAACATCCCCACGTCCAACACCACCCCTGCTCCAACACTCCCTGCCCCATACCCCGTCCAATACCGCCCCCACCCCAACACCCCCCACCCCGAACCCCTGTCCAACACCACTCCTGCTCCAACATCCCCCCTGTCCAACACCACCCCTGCTCCAACACTCCCTGCCCCATACCCCGTCCAATACCGCCCCCACCCCAACACCCCCCACCCCGAACCCCTGTCCAACACCACTCCTGCTCCAACATCCCCCCTGTCCAACACCACCCCTGCTCCAACACTCCCCGCCCCGTACCCCGTCCAATACCGCCCCCACCCCAACACCCCCCACCCCGAACCCCTGTCCAACACCACTCCTGCTCCAACATCCCCCCTGTCCAACACCACCCCTGCTCCAACACTCCCTGCCCCATACCCCGTCCAATACCGCCCCCACCCCAACACCCCCCACCCCAAACCCCGTCCAACACCACCCCTGCTCCAACACTCCCCGCCCCAAATCCCGTCCAACACTGCCCCCACACCCCCCATCCAACACTGCCCTCGCCCCAACACCCCCACCCCGAACCCCATCCAACACCGCCCCCACCCTAACACTCCCCTGTCCAACACCGCCCCCGCCCCCAACACACTGTGCCCCGAACCGCATCCAGCACCACCCCTTGCCCCCAACACCCCACGCCTTGAACCCCGTCCAACACAGCCCCGCCCCAACACCCCATGCCCCCAACATCCCCCACCCCAAACCCCGTCCAACACCGCCCACTGCCTCCAACACCCCCCCACTCTGAACCCCGTCCAACACCGCCCAATGCCCCCAACACCCCCCAGTCCAACACTGTCCCCGCTCCAACACGTCCGCCCCAAACCCCATCCAACACCACCCCCGGCCCAACACCCTATGTCCCCAACACCCCCCAGCCTGAATCCCGTCCAACACCGCCCCCTGCCCCCAACACCCCCACCCTAAAACCCATCCAACACCGCCCACTGCCCCCAACACCCCCCTGTCCAACACTGTCCCCGCCCCAACACCCCCCACCCTGAACCCCGTCCAACACCGCCCACTGCCCCACACACCCCCGCCCCAACCCCGTCCAACACACTACCAGCCCCAACACCCCCCACCCTGTCCAACAACCCCCTACCCCAACCCCATCCCAACATTCCCCCACCCCATCCAACACGCCCCCACCCCGTCCAACACCCCCAACCCTGTTCAACACCGCCCAACCCCATCCAACACCACCCATTGCCCCCAACAGCCCCCACCCCAACCCCATCCAACACTGCTCCCACCCCCAACACCCCCCACCCTCAACACCCCTGTCCAACACTGCCACTGCCCCCAACACCCCCACCCTGAACCCCGTCCAACACCTCCCACTGCCCCCAACAACCCCCCTCCCCGAACCCCGTCCAACACTGTCCACTGCCCCCAACACCCACCTGCTCCAACCCCGTCCAACACCACCCTCACCTCCAACACCCCCACCCCAACCCCGTCCAACACCGCCCCCGCCCCCAACACCCCCACCTCAACTCCATCCAACACCGCCCAATGCCCCCAACAACCCCCCCATCGCCAACTCCGTCCAACACTGCCTCCATCCCCAATAGGAGATCAGTCATTTGGAGACAGTGCCTGTTGAATCACTGTAAACAAAAGACACGATCACTATTGGAACACGTCTTTGATGTAATGCTTCCATCGGGACCTCGCGATCTCCTTTGGATAATTCGATTTTTGGATAATTGGTATTCGGATAATTGAGGTTCCTCTGTATACAGCTTGGTGCCTCAGTCTTAAAACCTCTCTTCAAATTAAAAGGACAAAATACATATCCTAAAGCCATGGAATTATCACACTTGCTTCAAGTCAGTTAGCTTGAACTTAAGCATGGATACAAGGCTCCATATTCCCTCTAATAACAACATTACAAGTGATCTGATGAAGGGTTTATTTAACCTTCCCCATCTCAGTGGGAGTCTGATGGTGGGATTCTTGGTCTGATCATTATCAAATTGGAATCAAGAGGACAAAAAGTAGAAACAGAAATTGCTGAAAACACTCAGCAGGTCTGGCAGCATCTGTGGAGAGAAATCAGAGTTAACAAAATCAGACTTACCCCTCCACCTCAGAAAAAAATCCATAAACAACCCTGATGGAAATTGGAACCAAATGTGCATTCTTTGTTGGACCTTGCACATTTCTCTGGCCAGCACTGTACTTTGTTGCAAATACTATTTCTTGTTAGTACAGCCTCTATAAAGGAGAAAGTGAGGTCTGCAGATGCTGGAGATCAGAGCTGAAAATATGTTGCTGGAAAAGTGCAGCAGGTCAGGCAGCATCCAAGGAACAGGAAATTCGACGTTTCGGGCATGAGCCCTTCTTCAGGAATGAGGAAAGTGTGTCCAGCAGGCTAAGATAAAAGGTAGGGAGGAGGGACTTGGGGGAGGGGCGATGGAGATGTGATAGGTGGAAAGAGGTCAAGGTGAGGGTGATAGGCTGGAGTGGGGTGGGGGCGGAGAGGTCAGGAAGAAGATTGCAGGTTAGGAAGGCGGTGCTCAGTCCGAGGGATTCGACTGAGACAAGGTGGGGGGAGGGGAAATGAGGAAACTGGAGAAATCTGAGTTCATCCCTTGTGGTTGGAGGGTTCCCAGGTGGAAGATGAGGTGCTCTGCCTCCAACCATCGTGCTGGACACACTTTCCTCATTTCTGAAGAAGGGCTCATGCCCGAAACATCGAATTTCCTGTTCCTTGGATGCTGCCTGACCTGCTGCGCTTTTCCAGCAACACATTTTCAGCCTCTATAAACTCAACTTTTTTGTCTGATGAATAAGAGGATTAAAGCTGTCAGTCTTGCCTCAAGTCAAAATGTTTTCTGTGCTGTTTTACAGATGGTCCCTGGCATTCCTATGCATAACCTGATGATCACACTTGGGTCCCTAAGACCACCTTCCGCTCTCTTCAAGCCTGTAGGCACCATTCTCCAGGCCTCTGTATCCCTGCAAGTTGACGTGTTGTCCAGCAGTGAAGGCTCATACATGGCATTATATTTGGAAATGGTTAGTTCAATGATATCCTAGAAACAGCTTCATTAATGAAAAACACAGGGAGGGCTGACAAACTGAAGATAAATAAAATAGAATTGAAATTTAGTGTAACACCTGCTTTGATATGAAAATACAATGAAAATCTTTTATAAGTTGCCCCAAAATGGTGCCTACATCAATGACAGAAGTCATACAAAATTAACAAAAGTAAAGACAAGGTTAATCACAGTTCAGTTAGTGGCTTCTGGGCTCGGGGAAAGCCAATTAAGGAACAATGGAATACCCTGAATACTAGGCTGAAAACCTCTGCCAAAGAAAACCGCCATGCTGAGCCAAGACCACCATCCTGGATGAGACCAAGTGCCCAGCTGCGAGAAAACCAGGAGCCAAAGACAAAGAAGACCTCCACATAGGGACAAGACCATATGTTGAGTCAAGACCGCCACATCAGGAGACCACCACAGAGGGAGACTGCCTTTTCACCTCCTTCAGGTGCCCGGGCCTAGCTGCAGACCTCAAGCCTCAGCCTAGCCTGTCTGTCTGAACCAAGGGGAGTCAGCTTGGGACCTGTTCCTCGCTCTCCAGGAGACCCCAGGATGGGGTGGTGCCGTGTCTGGCTCGTGCCAGCTTTGCTGCCACCAGAGGCCTCCTCCTTCACCCACCACTCTCCAGGTTTAAGAGGAAAGAAACTGAAGAAAAATAAAATAACAAATAGAAAAGACCAGGAGAAAAAAGAAGGGAAAAAAAGAAAGAAAGCCGACAGGAGCTGACAAACCCCAGGTTCAGTGCCCCCCACACTCTGCCGCCATCTTGATGATACGAAGGTAGGATAGTGGTGTAGAAAAGCAACAGGTTCAGTTCATTGTAGAAAAAAAGTGAATGAGTAGGTTATGGAAATAAAACTGTGGGTAAATAATATGCTTTAAGTGATAAGAGTTTGATTGGATTGGAAATTAGAGATACTTTTGTGATACTTAACTGAGTACCTTTTCCTAATTATAATGATGACAACAATTTTAAAAAGCATGGATTGTCTGTACAGCACTTTCGGAAATCTTGGCATTGCAAAAGGTGCTATGTAAATGTAATTCTTTCTTTATTAGCAGTATATTGGAAAAGGAAATGGAAAACAATCAGTAGTTCTTGTATATAGATCCATTTTATTCAAAAGCAAGAGGCCACATGCTAGATTATAATTAGACCTCAGTTGGAATAACTTATATAGTTTTAGGTCATCTATTACAAAAAGGATATTAGTATCCATGAATTTAAAGTTGCAAATGTCTCGCTGAAATTCAGCAAGCTGCCTTCTACTTGCTCCATCTGGGCTGAATCTTCCTTTTTAACAAAGTTCCCTTTATTCAAACTTCTGCTTCCAACAGCAAGGCATCTAATGATACCTCCTTGGTCTTTAATTCTTCACAACAAGCTTTGTTCTTTTAATCAGGGGTTCCTTATTCCTCTGTTCTCCTTTGGGTGAATAACCCAAAAGCAATCCTTCAGTCAGGTGTAGCAGCACATACTGTGCACCTTTGTCTGACTGTCTCTGAGAGTCTGCAAGCAGCAGGGAAAGCTGTCTCCTCCTATCTCTCCAGATGTTGTTAAAGCTCACAACTGACTTTCTGTAGAGCTTGGCAAGGGATTGTCATGACAACCTGAGCACATTATCTGTGACGGGGTATAGCTCAGTGCACCTTCACAAGATGCCCATTCCAGGATTTTCTGTTTTAACACAAATTTTAAAAAGGCATTTTAAAGCATAACCACCTCTTAAAGTCTAGCAGTCATAACAAGTTAAAGGTTTCTTCCTTGAATCAGCAAAGGTCAGATGTAAGAGTGGGCCAATGGGCTGAGGAGTGTCAGATGGTGTTTGACTTAGATAAATGTGAGGTGCTGCATTTTGGAAAGGCAAATCAAGGCAGAACATATACACTTAATGGTAAGGTCCTGGGGAGTGTTGCTGAACAAAGAGACCTTGGAGTGCAGGTTCATAGCTCCTTGAAAGTGGAGTCGCAGTTAGGTAGGATAGTGAAGAAGGCATTTGGTATGCTTTCCTTTATTGGTCAGAGTATTGAGTATAGGAGTTGGGAGGTCATGTTGCAGCTGTACAGGACATTGGTTAGGCCACTTTTGGAATATTACATGCAATTCTGTTCTTCCTATCAGAAGGAGGGTTGAGAAAAGATTTACAACGATGTTGCCAGGGTTGCAGGATTTGAGCTATAGGGAGAGGCTGAATACGCTGGGGCTGTTTTCCTTGGAGCGCTGAAGACTGACGGGTGACCTTATAGATGTTTATAAAATCATGAGGGGCATCGATAGGATAAATAGACTTTTCCTTGGGTTGGGGGAGTCCGAACCAGGGGACTTAGATTTAGGGTGAAATGGAAAAGATATACAAGGGACCTAAGGGGCAACGTTTTCATGCAGAAGGTGGTGCATGTATGGAATGAGCTGCCAGAGGAAGTGGTGGAGGCTGGAACAATTACAACATTTAAAAGGCAACTGGATGGGTATATGAATAGGAAGGGTTTGGAGGGATATGGGCCAAGTGCTGGCAAATGGGACTAGATTAGGTTAGAGTATCTGTTTTGCCTGGATGAGTTGGACCAAAGGATCTGTTTCCGTGCTGTACATCCACACGACTCTGTGGCCATGAGTTCTTAGGATTGGGTATTTTTTAAATGTTTTATTGACATAATTTAGTTGAGAATGTAACAAGTGTAAAATGAGGTGGGTTGATTAGCTCAGAAGAGGAGAACGAGGCAACGCTCTTTTTTTGTCCTTTATTCACTCATGGGATTTGGGTGTGGCTGGCTGCCCATTCCTAAAGGAGATGTTTAAAGGGATCGAACAAAGAATGGGACAAAGTGGTTCCAATATTCAATGAGATAGTCATGAGCACACCGATTTCAGATAATCACAAAAATGATAGAGGAAATTATGAAGATTTCTTACCATAGATTTGGATAAAAATTGTTTCTGACATGCTTTTATTGAAGCAGAGTTGATTAAACCTGGTGATGGAAGCTAGCTGGAGTTAGTGTCTTAGTTCTCAATCAGTCCTGGTAAAGGGAAGTGGGAAGAATGGTGGGTGGATGAACTCAAATGGGATAGAGTCAAACATTCTGGTCCTTGCTGATGGGATAAACTCTGTGATTAATTTCCCCAGTCTTAAAAGGCAAATCAACCTTTCTAACTCTCAGAGTCGGGGAAGCCGAGCTGCAAGCATTTGCATCTCATTAAAAGCAAACCTTGCCATTATTAGCGACTTGCTCCAAACTAACTTCCAAATAATCGAGAAATCTGCTTCTTTAGACTCCGAACTGCAAAAAGGAGGCATGTTCCTTGTGGTTTTCACTTCTTCCTGACCTTAGGGTTAGTACTTGATGCTTTGTTCCTTGAAGTAATGGATGCTTTGAGTTACAGTCTAAGGTCTCCAAGGTCATTCCAAGTGGTGCAGGTGGGTGAGCGTGAGGATCTTTGCAGGGCAGGATGGAGGGGAAATGACTCAGGAGCAGGAGAGAGCCAGAGGGGGAAGACTAGGGTAGTCTTTGGGCACTGTCTATTTAATGATGGAAGAGTGGACATTGCAGCATTGTTTTGTCCTATTCTGGAAAGGAGAGAGTTACAGGAAGCTGGGTGCCCAGGCTATGGTCATTGCTGCAGGAAGCAGGGGATGTGTCTGGTGGTATTGAGTTGCGGAAGGTCTGTTGACAATCATGGGGGAGTTGGATATGTTCAGGTGGAGGTGGGGTATAGTATGGTGTTCTTCAAGGTGAGTGCAAGGGGGTTGTCAGGGAAGGTGATGATACTGGTCACCTCAAGATGGGAGTAGAAGGTTAGGATAGGCATTGGGAGCTGGACAAAACTCAGTGTAGACATGCATGGGTTTGGCAGAGATAAATATTTCAGTCAAGTTCCCTCTTATTCTTTAAGCTCCAACAGATACAAGCCTAGCCCTGTTCTGTTTTCTATTTATTAATAAGATGTGGATTTTATTGACTGGGCCAGCATCTATTACCGTCCCTAGTTGCCTTTGAAAAGGTTATGGTGAGCTGTCTTCGTGAACTACTGCAGTCTATGTGCTGTAGGTAGACCCACAATGATGTTAGGGAGGGAATTCCAGGATCTGGATGGAGTGACATGTTGGAACAGTGATGTGTTTCCAAGTCAGGATGGTAAGCTGCTTGGAGGGTAACTTGCAGGTGGTGGTATTCCCATGTATCTGCTGCCCTTGTCGTTTGAGTTGGTTGTGGGTTTGGGAGGTGCTGTCTCAGGATCTTGAATATCTACAAGATGCCTTACAGAAAGTACACACAGCTGCTAATGAGTCTTGGTGGTGATGGTGGGAGTGGATCCTTGTGGATGTGGTGCTAATCAAGCGGGCTGCTTTGTCCTGGATGGTGTCAAACTTCTTGAGTGTTGTTGGGGCTGCACTCATCCAGGCAAGTGGGGAGTATTCCATCACTCTCCTGCCTCGTGCCTTGTAGATGGTGGACAGGCTTTGGGGAGTCAAGACGACAATTAATCACTAAAAGATTCTTAGTGCCTGACCTGCCCTCATGGCCACGGCTCTTGTAATCAATATTTTCTAATCAACTTGTTCAGAGATATTATTACATACTTCTGGAGCCAGTGGGACTTGAATGCAGGCCTTCTGGCTCAGAGGTGGGGTCACTACACTACTTACATGGTGCAGTTCAGTTTCTGGTCAGTGGTAACCCCAGGATTTGATAGTGGGGGGTTCAGTGATGATGATGCCATTGAATTTCAAGGGGTGCTGGTTACAGTCTGTTTTGTTGGAGATGGTGATTGCATGGCATTGTTGTGCAAATGTTACTTGCACTTTTCCAGTTTTAATTCATAAAAAAGCCTCCCCATTCAAGGTGTTAGTCTAATAAACCTTCTCTGAATTGCATCCAAGATGTTTACGTCCTTCCTGAAATAGGGAGACCAATACTATGCACGGTATTCCAGATGTTGTCTCACCAACACTGTATCGAACTGAAGCATAACCTCTCTACTTCTGTAATAAAAACAAGAAGTACTGGAAAACTCAGCAATGATCTAGCAGCATCACTAGGGAGAGATACAGAGCTTTTATTTCCCACAATAACCTTTATCAAATGCCTTCTGGATATCTAAATGCACTACATTCACTGGATCTCCTTTATCCACAGCACATAATACTTCTTCAGAGAACTCCAATAAATTTGTTAAACACTTTTTTTCCTTTCACAAAACCGTTTGACTCTATCCGATTGCCTTCAATGTATCTAAGTGCCCTGTTATTATCTCTTTAATAATAGCTTCTAACATTTTCCATATGGTAGATATTCAGCTAATTGGTCAATCATTTCCTGTTTTCTGTCTCCCTCTGTTTTCTGTAAAGGGAGTTACATTAGTTACTTTCCAATCTAATGTCAAATTCCCAAATTCTAGTGAAATTTTTTTTTAAAATCAATGCCTCATCTGTTTCACTATCTACTTCTTTTCAGACTCTAGGATAAGGCTCAATGCCTAAATACCTCAGTGTCACCACCCCCCCTCGACACACATGCCAGGAACTCTTGATGCCAAAATGTGAATCGGATTGGATACTCTTTTAGGAAGCAGGATGTTGGTTCCTGACATTGTTCCAGTCGAATAGAAGTAATATAATTGTTGTAAAGAGTCTTAAGTTGAAGATTTGAAGATTAAAAATGGCACAATTTTTTGAGTTCAACAAGCAACTGTCAATCCACATGATTTATTTGTGGTAAATATGTAGCAATCCATGATTTTTCTGCCAAATCTCCTAATGTATAAAAGACATTTGGATACGTTCATGACTAAGGAAGGTTTGGAGAAATATGGGAGGTTGAACTAGTTTAGTTTGGGATTATGGTTGACACAGACTGTTGGACCGAAGGATCTGTTTCTGTGCTGTACGTCTCTATGGCACCGTGAGATCTGTCAGGACCTATTGGGCTCACCGCTCCAACATTTTGTTAAATACTACTTCTCTCTGTAGTTGTAATTTCTGTGATTTCCTTCCTCCCTTCCAATTTCTCATTGACAACTATTTCTGGGATGTTTCCTGACATGACTAGTTTGTATAAATACCTATGTTCCTCTGCTTTGACCTGCCTATGAAACCTTTCATTCTGGCAGAGTAACAGAGGCACGTCATCTGTATGGGACCCAGCAAGCACCAGGCCTCCAGCAGAATCCTGAGTCTCAGGGACCTGGAGCATTGTATCCTTTGCCGGCAGGGGACCCATGTAGGTGATGTGCTCACCAGGCTAAGGGCCTGAGGCTACTGCAGACAGTGGGTCCACTGGGTGACAGCCTATACGTTGGTAGTGGCTGCAGCTGAGTACTGTGTTAGTGCAACCTCTGAGCTGTCAGAGACACCATTTTCTGGTAGACGATGGAGGGACCTTTGGTGGTTTCTGTCTCCTCCTCTTCTGTTTGCCGTTAATACCTGTTGTGGAGAAGAGAGAGAGAATGGGCTGCTGAATGTGCACGGGTCCTTGTGTGGACCAATATCTGACACTGCAAAGCTGAGAATAGCAGTCCAGAGATTTGTTCACTCGCTTCCTGTGGGTGGCTTGTCTCTTTCATTCATGGTCACAGCCTTCCCTGTGCCATCTCTGTGGCCCACTATGTAAGAGGGCTGAGGATGTGACTGCCCAGTACCCTGCTGTTATTGTGGGAGTGCTGCCTGCTGTTGGGGATAATCTTGTCCTGCAGGTAAAGAAACAGCAGAATTGAGTGTGATGGCAATGGTGTGTGAGCCATTGATGAACATGCATAGCCTAATGCACCCGTAATAACTTATTCGTTGCAGCACCGTTATGCAACTGAACTGATTGCATGATGTGGCTGTCAGGTATTCAGTGCACCCACTCCACATTGTACTCGGGTTCAAAATGATCAGGACATACCTATACATGGCACAGTTAGACAGATTGATGCCTCTGGCAGTGCCAGTTTGCATTAAGTAAATGGCATGGAGTATAGGAGATCACCCATCCTCTTCCCACACTGGACCTACAGCAGTGACCTGGTTTGCGACCATGTTCCAGATTGTCCGGTACTAATACGAGGACATCCTGCTGCTGCCCTGGGGAAACAGACCTCCCTGAGGGATAATGCAAACTTGCAGTGAGTGAAGGTCTGTCCTGGTGGCCTTGAAATATGGCACCTAGACCTTTGACCCTGGAAGCTTCTAACAAGGGGAGCATTCTGAAACATCCTGTCTGCCTATCTCATAAAATTCACTCTTCCACTGATGCTCCAACTTACATGCACAAGTAATGAGCTGAACACCGCATGACCTTGCGGGAAAACACATCCCCAAGGTGATATGATGACCTACAACATGTCTGATGCCACAGTTCAACTCCATAATGGAGGCGTGACTGTGCTGTTCTTAGTGGTTCTGAATGTGGCTAGGAAAGGCAGTAAAAATTTTGGAAAGAAATGCATTAGTTCCATTGAAGCTAGGTTAATTCCACTGAGTTGGCTCAGTGGTTAGCACTGTTGCCTCACAGCACCAGAGTCCCAGGTTCGATTCCAGCCTCGGGGGACTGTCTGTGTGGAGTTTGCGCATTCTCCCTGTGTCTGCATGGGTTTCCTCCCACAGTCCAAAAATGTGCCGGCCAGGTGAATTGGCCATGCTAAATTGTCCAAAGTGCATTAGTCAGAGGGAAATGGGTCTGGGTGGGTTACTCTTTGGAGGGTTGGTGTGGACTGGTTGGGCCAAAGGGCCTGTTTCCACACTGTAGAGAATCTAATCTAATCTTAACTGCTGGAAAAACCAGCATGGATTTAATGGGCGGCACGGTGGCACAGTGGTTAGCACTGCTGCCTCACAGCGCCAGGGACCTGGGTTCAATTCCCGCCTCAGGCGACTGACTGTGTGGAGTTTGCACGTTCTCCCTGTGTCTGCGTGGGTTTCCTCCGGGTGCTCTGGTTTCCTCCCACAGTCCAAAGATGTGCGGATCAGGTGAATTGGCCATGCTAAATTGCCCGTAGTGTTAGGTAAGGGGTATATGTAGGGGTATGGGTGGGTTGCGCTTCAGCGGGTCGGTGTGGACTTGTTGGGCCGAAGGGCCTGTTTCCACACTGTAAGTAATCTAATCTAAATTGGAACTATACTATAGGATTAGCACGTAAAGTAAAAATCATGAAGAGAATTCACTTGTGGATCCTTTGTTATCCATGCTCCCAGAACTTGCCTGACAGAACTGTATTCATGACACCATCTCACCTGCTCAGCTGGATTTATTATTCTCTTCTGAGAGAAGAAAATATTTACAGTGATGTTGCCAGGGTTGGAGAATTTGAGCTATAGGGAGAGGCTGAATAGGCTGGGGCTGTTTTCCCTGGAGCTGAGGGGTGACCTTACAGAGATTTATAAAATCATGAGGGCATGGATAGCGTAAATAGCCAAGGTCTTTTCCCGAGGGTGGGGGAGTCCAAAACAGGAGGACATGGGTTCAGGGTGAAAGGGGAAAGATTTAAAAAGAACCTAAGGGGCCACATTTTCACACAGAGGGTGGTGTGTGTATGGAATGAGCTGCCAGAGGAGATAGTGGATGCTGCTACAATTACAACATTTAAAAGGCATGTGGATGGGTACATGAAAAAGAAGGGTTTAGAGGGATATGGGTCAAATGCTGGCAAACTGGACTAGATTAATTTAGGATATCATGGATGTGATGGACTGAGTTTCTCTGCTGTACAACTTTATGTCTCTAAGTAAAAGTGCATAATCATGTTGTTTTGTGTGTCACTCACAATATTTCCTATCTCCTTCTTGTTGTGGTTATTTGCAATTCAAATGTTGATCATGCTGCTGTCTGCTGTAGATTAACCTGGCACTGTCAAAGCTCATGTTTGTTGGGGCCTATGTGTGCCAACTTGCTCCAGTCTCAATAGCCATCCAGAAACAGTAACTGGACACAATTGTCCCTGTCCCTGAATGTTTACATTCCCGTTACTTTCAGGTCAATATCTGGGCCAAAAAAGTCACCAATTCTGAGCACCACAGTGAAAAATTGCAACAGCTTTTTATCTTAAATCTAAATGTATGGGAACATATTTCACAATGAAAGTAGTCACAGACTCACATAATTGTGCAGTGCAAATGGAGGCCACTCAGCCCTCTTATACCTACACCAGTTTCTAGTACCCAGTGCCAATCTCCTACATTTTCACTATATCTCTGGGCACTATTTCTATCCAAGTAACCATCCAATGCCCCTACTGAATGCCTCAATTGGACCTGTGTCCATCACATTTCCAGGCAGTACATTCAACATTCTAACTACTCACTGTGTGAAAATGTTTTCTCTAACACCAATCCGTATCCTTCCCACTCAAATTTTTTTCTTTTGAGAATGCATGGGATTCTTCCTTGTTGTATCAATTCTTATTTTCATGAATGTAATATTGCTGTATCACAGGGTTCATATACACTGGGATATTTAATTAAAGCATCGGGTAGCCATTCTAGATTCTAATAAGCAAAGTTCACAAGGTGAAGGTACCCTGGAATCAGCGTTTGATTATTAACCTTGCAGATATGCATTTAGGCTGTTTCAATTTAGATTGCTGCCGAATATTTTGCATTTGGTATTTGCGTGAAAGCCTTTAACGAGTCAGTGGGTGAACATTCTAATTTTGTACTGGTGACTGAGGTTAGTAGAACAACTCTCCACCAGACACAACTACTTCTGTAGAACACCATAACCTGCTGTTCCATTCACATCTCACTGAAGTATCTCCAGAAGTTAATTCTGAGTTGGTTAGTCACCCAGCTCATGACTGTTGTTTAACATTCTGACTTGGCTTTTTCTTTGTGATGGAAAGGTCCACAGTGCAGCCATAACGGGCAGACAACAGAACACGCTCTGGTCTTAATGTAGAGAATGTAAATGCAGATCTCTTGTTTGATAGTAGTTAAAATTTGTCTCGTGGTTCCAATTGAAAGACATCACTGATTGCTTGTTACTTCAGAGCTTTCTGTTCTAATCCTTAGGATTCTGAAACTATTGTCCATACATCTTATGCAGACAGCAAAATCCATCTACGGCCTTCTTCCCATCAGTGAGTATTTCATTCACCAAAGTACAGTTATTTCCAACATTGTCCATTTAACCACTTAGATTTATTAACCCGTTGAATGGTGCATCTTTCAATAGCTGGTCCCTCAAAGTCGTAAGGAGTAATCCTGAAATCGCGCTGGTAAGTACACATAGAATCTTCACATCTTTTAGCAAGTTCACAATGTTTCATAAATTGACTGTAACTTCAAAGGGATGAAGCTCATTGACATAATATTCAGTGACCTTTTATTTCTCTTGATTTGTAAACATAAAAGCATCTTTGTTACTCCGTCATGTCCCAATAACATTTTGCTCTGGTATGTCTGTATTTGTAAGTACTTGCTGCCCAACACTTACTGATGGGTGATGTGGCTTTTTCTGTAAAACAGCCAAAAGGAAGTACCTTCTCTTAAATTTGTTCATGTATTTTTGTTTTCACGTGAGGAAAACTAAGCTGCTTGTCATTCTGTCCCCTGTCTAAATTCAATATTGTGCTTCATAAGGTTAATGTGGATAACCATAGTTCCACTGGTCAATTCCTAAACAGTTCATTTATGCTTCACTTGTTAAATCTAGAGTTCAGCCACTTCAAGACATGGCTGAAGAGAGCCCACCACTATCTTCTCAAGGATAAGTGGCCTTAGGTAATAAATACCAGTCCTGTTAGCAACAACATATTGCTGAGAGTGAATTTTGAATATCAGCAATAGAATAAAGAGAAGCTTTAGGAGGAATGTTTTTGTACAGACAGCAATTATAGAACATTCTGTTGGAAATATTGGAAAAAGCAGAACCCTTAATAATTTTTTAAAGGGAATTTGAAACCTTTGGTGAAAGGATAGGGAATGGAATGAGGCGGATAGCAGAGAGCCAGCTCTGCTACAAAGGTCAGAATGACCACTTTTTGGACTGCAGTATTTGACTATGCTGTTTGTTAGCTCCTTGGTTTGAATCTGACCAGCCAGTCTGAACCAGTTCCCACTTGAGGGCTTGGACAGCAACTGGGAGGAGGCACAAAGGTTGCTGTCCATTAACTGGAATCAATGGAGTTTTAGAGACTCCAAGTTTGGGAAACCAGCTACACTATAGAGACAGGAAACTGGATCTAAATATATCTGATTTAAACTAACTGGTATCTCCAAGGGTGCACGCAGCCAACAATTGCATTTCCACAACCCATGCTCTATCCTTCTGTGTCCACTCACCTGGAAAGTAAGCCAATCCTTCAGCATGTTCCTGGCTTTATTTTAATTTGTCAATTTAAAATTGAATGTTATCCCAAGTTTTAAGCGAGGTTCATTTGTGTGATTTTAAAGAATGAGAATGTTTCAGACTGGAGAAATTTGTTATTTCAGGATGAGAGCAAAGCTAAACGTCACTTGGAGGCATTTTTCGCAGCGGGAGGATTAGAAAAGATAATCTCATGTAAGTATGTCTGTGGGAATCTGAACAGAAAATGTTAACTGCAGCGTAGACCTTACTTCTACATAATTATTGTGAATAGCAAGTCACCATCTCTCCCCATTTCCAATGGGGTGTATTTGTTGACTATTTGGGATTTGTTTTATTCTTACGTAGACTGTAAGTATTACATTTGTTGCCTATCCTTAACAACACTTGCGTTGATTAGCTCTTGAGGCCATTTCAGAGAGTGGTTATGAGCCACATTTCTTTGGGCCTAGAGTCACATTTGGCCAGACTAGGTAATGGACCAGATGGATTCATTAGATTAGTGTTTTCCAATTTTGGATTTTATTAAATTTATTTTAGATGCCACCATCTGTCCAGTTGTGATGCAAACCCATGTCATTGAGCATTAGCCTGTGCCTCAGGATTACTACTCCAGTAACAATACCAACCTCCCTCAATGAATGTATACTGACCACATTTCAAATGGGATGGATGGTGACCCTTCAGCTCATTATCCCAAATGCACAGTTTAGTTTTTTTAAACATTGCAACCAGCCATTGTGATTTAGGCTTTGCTGTGTACAAGTATAATATTAAGAAGAATTTCACTCTCTGACCTGGACATTGTGTAGCTTTCCAGGTTGGGCACCTAAAATGTTCATATTTTTAAATTCTTTCCTGAAGCTTCTAAGTCTGGTTCCACAGGTACCAGATTCCATATGTGAGCCAGTAAAATCAAAATCAACTATTTTATTTTTATTTTCTTTTTCACAATAGCTCTGACATTAGCAGGAGCATTGGCCACCACAGCCTTGATTGATATCTACTAGATTAGATTAGATTAGATTAAATTAGTTTACTCACAGTGTGGAAACAGGCCATTTGACTCAACAAGTCCACACCAATTCTCTGAAGAGCAACCCACCCAGACCCATCCCCCTACATTTACCCCTTCACCTAACACTAAGGGCAATTTAGCACAGCCAATTCACCTAACCTGCACATTTTTGGACTGTGGGAGGAAACCAGAGCACCTGGAGGAAACCCACGCAGACACAGGGAGAATGTGCAAACTCCACACAGACAGTTGCCTGAGACGGGAACTCAACCCGGGTCTCTGGCGCTGTGAGGCAAAAGTACTAACCTAGTAAAGACGGGGTATCAGTTCCTGAATATTCCGTTCTTTGTATTGTTTACTCTCTTTTATTGGGGAGTGAAATCTCCCCCTCTCTCTCCCATCAGCCTATGCTGTTTGTTGCTGCTGAGTCTGTTAGACTTCCTTGCTTTAAGGAGTTCTATCCGCTCTATTAGTTTGGGAATGTGACAACTATATATTTTTGCATTGAGCTCACATTGCTGCCTGCCTTTTCTTGCTCAATGGTAGCCGCATTGGTGCTGCTGCTTGTGGGACAGGGAGCAAAGTAACTGTAGTTTTAACTTGAATCATCTGTGATCTGAATACACAAAGTTAACTAACTTGAGTGTAGTTTGCTTGTCTTATGTGGGCTAAAACCAAACTCAGAAAGGTTAATAAATAGAACTTTTATTTTTCTCCTTTGACCAGATATTGAATTTTACATCACAGCCCTACTTCACAAGAAAGGACTTCGCTATTTTAAAATTACCAACCCTGTGATGGAGACATATGAGGTAGGAAATGATTACAGGTATCTTAAAATGCATTGATCGCGGGCAGCCAGCAGTATGGTTGAACACTGTAGTCTCGTCTCTTTTTTGCAGGGCTATGTGACCATTGGGACGGACTTTGGCTTTCCCCGGCAGTTATTAGAGAATTTCCTTCGTAACCTTGCACCAATAATAAGGACCTAAGTCTACAATGTATGGTGTGGTTCGCTTGGATGGGGACTCAATGAAGTGATAGCTCTCATCAGCTTGCAAGAAAAATCTTTGTACTGAAGATGTTCGATTGCCTTTTGTCAAATCGTCAGTGATTTACTGCTCTTATTATGACTCATTACATTGACATATATAAGAATGGCATTCAAATAGAATACAGGAGACATTTGTCGTTCCCTTTATTATCGCAATTTATCATCTGTTTAATATTATGTTACTCTGCAGTTCTAATCCATAATATTTCTGTCAATCCTGTACTACATGCAGGTTCCCAGTGACTCCTTCCAGCAATTATATTATCCGTTTACAGAATTTTACATTTTCTTTTACACATGAAGCATATTTTAAGATTTTGAGGAGGAGATTGGCTGGTGAGAGACAAGCTTTCAGGGCAGAATTTGGAAGGAGGAAATTCGAGTTCTATGTTAAAGAGCAACCTCATGCCTTGAGTCCTTTTGGTCATTTTTCAGGCCTCTCCTCACCACCGTGTCCACAACACCTCAGCAGTTTTCAATCCATTTTTTTAAAGTGCTGATGTTTGGGCAGTAAGTTTCAGCCAGCACTTTTGGGCTTCCAGTCAAAGCTAGAATGTAGGCATTGAAGAAATACAAATTGTTGAGATAAGGGGAACTGATGACCAATATCAACTTGCATTATCTCGTGAATTGTATGTGGCAGTACTGTGAGCATTCATGTCATTTTCCAATGTATTGTGCTATTTACAATTGAACTGAAGAGACAGTGAAAACATTACAGGCCATCAGATGGTATCATCGCATCAAGGAGTCAGTGCTTTATTTCTGCAACTCAATCACCGGTTTTCAGGAATTTCAATGAATGGGCAAAGTTCTCAAACATAAAAGGGAAGTTGAGTTCCTGGAAGACTTTCAGTACAGGAGAATGATTTGAATCAGCATAAAGAAGGAACCTGGTTTGAGGTTTTGCATCAGAATGTCCCAAAGTACTTTAGAGATAATCTAGTGCTTGTTTAATGTATTGTGACTGGAGCATATGAACTGTTTCAGCTAATTTGCACAAATCCTACAAAGTTCGATGACCAGTTAATCTGCCCTAGTCACCTCAGTTGAGAGTTAAATATTGACCAGAGCACACAGGGAACTCCTCTGCCTGTCTTCAATTGGTGTCCCGTGATAGGTCCACCTCAGCAGGCAGCTGGGGAGTCAGTTTAGCATCTGTGTAAGACAGTACCTGTGACACTGCAGCACACCCTCTGAATTGTGCTGAAGTATCTGCCTAGATTATGTGTATTATCTCTTGAATTTGGGCTTGAAGTCACAGTCTTCAAGTTTGATAGATCTTTGGGAACTAACAGAACTGAGGGATGGGGGATATTATGTGAAGCAGGAGTTGAAGTAGATCAATCATGATCTTATTGAATGACAGAAAGGTCTGAGGGCCAAATGGACTATTTCTCCTCTTTTCATATGTTTAAGTTGATCTTTCTACTGAACCAAGGCTCCTGCTTCTCTGTCCCCCTTTCCCAGTAATCATATTAACAATGTAAATGCAGTTACATAGAGAAATATCTTCTAACATCGGGAAGTCTTGAGGTGGCAATTAATAAATATTTTGCAGTTTGTAAAGTCTTCTGAACTGTTTCCTCCTATTTTAACTGCATCTGCAGTTGGGATGGATAGAAAGTGTTACATCACTTTGAATGGAAAGAAAGACATTATCTTTCCATTTTCATGTGAAATTCTAGTGATCAGGCTGGCACTGCAATTAAGCCAACGCGCCCCTCACCTCGGGCACCTCTTGAAGGAAAAAGGAAAAACACTGCCAGCTTTTAGTTTGAAAGAGGTCAGAAATGAAACCTGGCATTTTAAACCAATTAGCCTCATAACTTGGCATCAGCATCAAAAGGAACTGAGACTCCCATAGGCATTTCCACATGCTGACATCACATCCTGTGCTGTGCTGCCCAATCAAAATCAATCATCCTCAAACTGTAGAGTGAACCTGGAAGGCTCCGATTGGCTGAGGTTTTGGTGGACTGTGCCGGCATTGGTGAAATTTGAATTTGATTACTTTCAGCACAAACAGGGGGATTCGGGTCACTTTATTTCTGATCAGGTCAGTGATATATATTTTAAGGTTAGTATTCTCACTTTATTTCTATTAAAGATGTGACCAGAAGTTACAATGCCAAGCTTTAAGGCACAGTGTAGTTGCATGGCAGTCCCCAATGTGGAGACAATGCATCTCCATGGTAACATCCTCCCAAAGCCCATCTCCAGGTTTTCCAGAATCTGTTTCACCTTGGAACAAATTTGCACCATGCTGTCAGCTGTCAGTTATGTCACTTCCACCAATACCTCCTGGAACAAGGAATGGACAATGTATTGATGTAGCCGCTGAAGGTACACCAATGCCAGCTTATGTTTGTCTTGCTTTGAGTCATTTCTTAATTATTGTGGACTTCTGCATCATCACAAGATCTTTGGCGGTAACTCACCAAGGCTCCTTCAGCAGCCTCCTCCAAATGTGCAAACTCTACCATGTAGAAGGTCAAGAATAAAATAGAGTCCATACAGTGTGGAAACAGGCCCTTCAGCCAACAAGTTCACACTGACCCTTCAGGGAGTATTCCACCCAAACTCATTCTCCCCTGACTAATGCACACAATCTACACATCTCTGCACTCTGTGGGTAACTTAGCATGGTCAATTCACCTAACCCTGCACATCTTTGGACTGTGGCTGGAATTGAACCTGGGTCCCTGGCACTATAAGGCAACAGTGTTAACCACTGAGCTACTGTACAAGTTAGGTGGATGGGCAATGCTAAATTCCATTGTGGTGTCCAGCGATCTGTGGGTAATGTGGATTAGCCATGGGAAATATAGGTTAAGGAGAGGGGGAACGAGTGGGGTTGAGTCTGGGTGGTGTGCTCTTTGGAGGGTCAGTGTGGACTTGTATGCCCAAATGGCCCGTTTCCATACTGCGGGGGTCCTATTTTCTTAGTCACTCAACAAAAAAGCAAAGAACTGTGAATGCTAGAAAAACTCAGCAGGTCTGGCAGCAGGAAAAATCAGAGTAAACATTTGGGATTCAGTTACTCTTCCTCAGAAACATTCTTAGCTTCATTGGAGTTGAAATAGGATCATCAGGATCAAAGAAGATTGGCCATTTGACCTGCTGACCCTGCTCTGGCATTCGATAACCCCGTAGGTGATTGTTCACCTCAGTATTACCCTTTTGCCCTCATCCCATCTTCTTTAATGCCAAAGATCCATTGATCACTGTTTCGAAAGCTCTGAGTTCAATCCCTAATCCACTTAAGCGCTTAACCTTCTGGAAGACTCAAAAGGAAGTCATTTGGCCTCTTGTTAAGAATACCAGCAACCATTTCATTCGGAAAATTCTTTGTTATAATTGAATCACTATGGCATGTAGAAAATTTTTGGGGTTAGGGAGGTTATGTTGCTACATCATTATCTCCTTGATATAAGATGTTTTACTCTGACAATCCAGATGGATTAATAATCTTGTGGCTTTAAGAGCAGGGAACATTTCAAATATCCTGGCTCATATTTCGGTTTCAATAAATATGACATAAGTTAGGAAGATGCTCTTTGGAATATAAACACTGCATTAGAGCATGACTGATGGGATCTATGTTGTAAATTACATATAAAATTGGCTTGGGTGTTAACTTTTGTCCACTTATACTCACTGGCTCATTGGTTTATTGTTTTATTGTCAGATTTGAATCTCAATGATTTGCTATTGGAATCTAGAGTGTGTTTTTTACTTTATTTGTTCTGCATGCATCGTTTAATGTTTGACATGGACTTTCCATTTTTATGGGATAGGTTTTCATCTCCACTGCCTGAGCAATGATGTTGGTCACCCACCTTTTCAATGTCATGGGAATTCAGGCAGATTCTATCAGTGATCAATTCTGGTAACTAGAGGGATGAAGATGCTAATTTGAATCTGTTGGCCCTCTGGTCTAAATGACTGTCTGAGACCTGAGGACTGAATGGTTTAAGCACATAGCTGTGAAACACGTTAGGATGCCAAGAGGCATTGCAGGATCCACAGCCAAATCTTTGGTATGCTTATGCAAACAGAGTTTTCCCTTATCTCCTTAGGTACGCACTTTGGCTGCCAATAGAACTAAGGCCACTGCTTTCTCTTTGGGCTGTATCCCCACCTATCGTTTCTTCCTTTCCTTTTTTTTAACCTATTAATCTCACTTGGGCACAGCTCACCTTCCTGCTCCCCAGTCATACTCGGCTGCTTCGAACTTGCATATTTGAAGCTTACAATCTCCTGTTCCAATATCTGTCTCTATGGTACTGTGCCAGCTTTTGTCTGAGTACACTCCAGTGAAATGCTGTAGCTTAGACGTGATATTATGCTAAAGATGCCGTCTTGATATCCGTTGTTTTTTGGCATTACAAAGGAAAAACTACAGAACACAATATGAAGCATAAACAGAAATAGCTGGAAAAGCTCAGCAGGTCTTGCAGCATCTGTGGAGAGAAATCAGAGTTAACATTTCAGATCAAGTGACCCTCAGGACTGATGGTAGCTAGGAAAAGATCAGTTTATATGCAGAAGATAGGTTGGGGGGAGGGGGTAAGCATTATGACACACCAGTAAATCCCTCTGCTAATTAAACCAAACACACAGGAAAGTTCACCTCACCTTGTAATCTGTTAAAGAATGAGTGACACTCCCCAAATTCCACTATTAAACAAAAAATATCAATTTATTCTTTAACCCTAAACATGAACATTAAACAACAACTATTTACAACTGTAAGCCTTCTATTGCTTAAAGGTTTGTTATCTACCTCCCTTCTATAACAATATACTGATCCAATAAAGGCCCTATTAAATTTATAGCAACTTCATTTTCAAAACCAGGCAGTGATTGTCATCTCTGGTGTAGATCTTCCTCAGTTTAAAGATCTCCCTGGGTCATCTTCAGTCTTTGGCTGCAAAGATGTTTCATATGAAAAAGGTACCTTTGACGGAGTATTTTCGGGCATTCTGTTTAACAGTGGCAAGTGATGCTTTTTCTCCTGGCTAACTTTCCAAAATGCCTGCTTATACCCCAAACATTGGATCATTTCATTGGTTCAATGTTGTCAAAACAGTAAAATTCAAATTTGATTGGGTTTTGTATCTCGGGACACAATTTAAACTGAAAATGTGTTGCTGGAAAAGCGGAGCAGGTCAGGCAGCTACTCCACTTTTCAGGAATCATGCCCGAAACATCGACTCTCCTGTTCCTTGGATGCTGCCTGACCTGCTGCGCTTTTCCAGCAACACATTTTCAGCTCTGATCTCCAGCATCTGCAGTCCTCACTTTCTCCTACAAAATTTAAACTGATTGGTTAAACTTGAACTGATGTGAAAACAGCTGGTATCTAGGTTACAGCCAAATGTTACATTTTTCCATTTTCTAGCACACTCTGTGACATGACAGGTGCTTGCCAGTTTTCATTCTCTTAAATGTACAGTACACGCCTTCAACTTCATAACAGTAAGGAGTAAATGATAGATGGGGGTAGAGTCCAAAGAGAGGAAGGAACAGTTAGACAGATAAAGGAGTGGATAACAATCTGGGTAGGACAGTGAATGGCTATTAATGAGGACTGTTAATGGCTAACAATGGGGTGTGTATAATAGCAGACTATGTGATAACAAAGCCTGGTGTGTGGGGGTTGTAATAAAGACATGGGAGAGCTCAAGCTCTAAAGTTGTTGAACTTCATATTGAGTGCAGAAGGTGAAAAATGAGGTGCTGTTCTTCCAGCTTGCGCTGAACTTCAGTGGAGCACTGGAGCAAGCCTGAGACAGAGACACCATGCTCCTCCGTCTGGCTGAGCTCGTCCTCATCCTTAACAACTTCTCTAATTTTCTCCAGATCAGAGGCTGGTCAGACATGGGTCCTGGTTATGCCTGCCTCTTCATGGGGTATGTGAAGCCTCCTGTCTTTCAGACCTATTTCTGCCCTGACCCTTAACTATTTCTCTGGTACTTTGATGATATCATCAGTGGTGCTTCCCTCTCTCATCCAGAATTGGAAAGGTTGATCAATTTTGCTTTCTATATGCCGCCCTCACTTTCACCTGGTCCATCTCTGACTCCTCCCTTCCCTTTCTCGACATCTGTTTTCATTTCTGATGATAGACTGATGGCCAATATCGATTATAAACCCACCAAAACTTTTATTGCCCAACTGAAACATGGGTTGGATGTGTGTGGGTTTTTTATTCTTGCTATGTGTGAATTAAGTTTACTTCATGACCTTTTTGACCAAAACTTAATTAAAATATTCAGTCAAAAAAAACCCCATCGATTCCCACAGTTACCTTGACTATTCATCCTCGCACCTTATTTCCTGTAAAGACTCTATTCAATTCTCCCAGTTCCTCTGTCTCTTTCACATCTGTTTCGATGAAGCCAACTTTGACAAGAGAGCCACCAAGATGTCCACCTTCTTCCTAAATCGAGGATTCCCCAGCGGCGTAATTGACAGGGCCCTCAGCCAGGTCCAACCCACTTCCTATACTTCAGCCCTTACCCCCTCTCTTCCCTCCCGCAAGGACAATAGGGTCCCCCTGTCCTTATCTGCCATCCAACAGCATCCACCTCCAGAGGATCATTAGGTGCCATTTCTGCCAGCTCCAGTGGAATGCCACCACCAGACATATATTCTCCTCCTCCTCCTCCATTGTCAGCCTTCTGCAGGGACCATTCCTTCCGGGACACCCTGGTCCATTCTTCCTTCACTCCCAAACCCCCTACTGCACCTTCCCCTGCAATCGCAGAAGGTGTGACAGTTGCCCATTTACTTCCTCTCTCCTCTGTATCCAAGCCTCCAGAGACACTTTCCAGGTGAAGCAGCGATTTACTCGCACTTCACATAATCTACAGTATTCACTGCTCACCATGTGGTCTCCTCTACACTGGGGAAACGAAGCGTAGACTCGATGATCACTTCCTAGAACATCTACCTTCTGCAAAAAAGACCCTGAGCTACAAGTTCCCTGCCACCTTAACACACCAGCCTGTTCCCCGGTTAACATCTCTGTCTCAGGCTTGCTGCAGTGCTCCAGTGAAGCTCGGCACAAGCTGGAAGAACAGCTCATTTTCCACTTGGGGGCGCTGCAGCCTTCAGGACTCAATATCAGGTTCGACCACCCTAGGGCTTGAGCTCACCAAGTCCTTACCCCGTCCCCCACACACCAGGCCTTGGTCTCATGTACTGTAGTTTGCTATCACACACAACCCATCATTAGCCACTAACAGTCCCCAATATTAGCTATTCACCCTTCTAGCCAGATTGTTCTCCACTCCTTTGTTCAACTGTCCTTCTCTCTCTTTGGGCTCTAACCCCACCTATTATTTCCTCCTTACCCCTTCTCTTACCCTATTTTCTACATATAAGCCGACATTTTCTTGGCTGCCATCAGTTCTGAGGAAGGGTCACTTGATCCGAAACATTAACTCTGTTTTCTCTCTAAGATGCTGCTGAACCTGCTGAGTTTTGCCAGCAATATCTGTTTTTGTTTCTGATTTGCAGTGTCCGCAGTTCCTTTCAGTTTGTCTACAATATGAAGCATCATTGTTTTATTTCTTCTGAAAGCATTCCCGACCTGCACTTTAGCTGTTTTAAAAGGGAATCAAATTCAAAATGCTGGCTAAAAACAGCATGCAATGGTAGCGTGCAGTGAATGTAAGTGAAATTCCTCATTGAGTAACTCAGCTCTGGTTTCCCCAGAGTCTATGCATCATCTACAAGACATAAGTCAGGATTTTGAATGAACAGCCTGCACTTGTACTAGTAGGCTCAGCTACAACAACACTCAACGATTTAAATACAGTCCAGAACAAACAGCCCACATAACTCCATCTAACACCTTCAATGTTCACTCCCATTGTCAACAACATATGCTGATGGCAAGTACCATCTGCAACAAAGACTACAGCCTTGTCAAGACTTCTTCAACAGCACCTGCCTAGCCTTGACCTCTACCAGGTAGCAGGACAAAGACAGCAGATGTATGGAAATGCTACCCTTCCGAGCCATACACCATCCTGAAGTGAAGCTGTATCACTGTTCCCTCAATGTCACAGAGTGGAAACACTGGAACACAGTTTCTGACAGCAGATTCGATGTTCCTACATCCCATGGACTGCAACGGTTCAAGAAGACCATCACCTTCTCAAGGGCCATTATGGATGGGTGATAAATGCTGGTCCAGTTAGTGATGCTCACTTTCCATTAAATGAATGAAAACAAAGTAATTACATTTTGTTAATGTTGCAGAAATGTCATTGCCTGTTCCTTCTTGCCTTATGCATGCTTGCCAAATAATCTCTTTGTGGAGACAGGCTGCTGACCAGTTCTCAATAGAATAAGAACTGTGGTTATGGCTAGACAAAGCCCTCACACAAATGTCTCCTCTGCAGACTGATTGAAAGCAAGAATGAATTATTTTAGAAATAGAGGACATTTATTTTATGTAATGCCAGTTTCTACCTCGTCCACCAATAATGCTTCGTCAGCTGTAAAGGTTAGCAGGAAGCTTTCATGTGGGTCACAAGGTTAAAGAGGGAGCAGAAACTGAAGTTAATTTACAGGAAAAGAAACAACATGAGGCAAAAATATTTTGCAATCGGTGGCCATGAATGACACATGAGTTCTTGTTCCTTGTAGCTGCCCACAGACATTTTGTAGCCTCTGCTCAATGGGATTCCAGTGCAGCACAGCACCCTGTAGAGGGCAACTGGAATTCCAAAGGAAAGGGCATGATGGTGGGAGGGGGTGTGGAGTCAGCAAGGTGAACCCACACCCAATTCCCAGCATTGGAAAAGCTGTCCTGAGTTTAGTACAGGTGCAGAAAGGTCTTGATGTAGGAATTGAGCCATAGGGGATGGTCAGGCAATATCGAGGGAACTAAACCCTTTCTCATAAGTTTCTTTAATCAATCAGGTTGAAGAATCCTATTGAGTTGGGATATATAATTGAACATTAAGCATATGCAGTCAGGAAAGATGGCAAAAACAGGAGATGAAAGAAAAAAGTAAACTGTTATTGAAATAAAATCTCCAATAAACAATTAAAATATGAATAAATGACCCCTCATGTTTATAAGAATAAACTTTCAGTGCCAGAGAGGTTATTTTGGTAGTAATTAAGATTTATTACAATTCCAAAAAAGTGACTACACTTGATTGGACCAGTCAGAACTATCGCTAAAGTATTTAGTGGATATTTGCTGGATAACTTCATGCCCTTCCTGGATTTCAGTGCTGTGTCCTTAGTGCGGTACCTGTGAGGTGAAGCTGAAAGCAATAAGGAAAATCAGACAGGAACTTGCTGATTTCCACATTTAACTTTGTACATACAGGTGCTGGATGTTACTGTCCAATTTACTCTTTGATAATGGTGAGTAGAATAGCCCCATTAATAGTCTTGCCAGATATTCTAGGCTGAGCAAACTGGGGACAAGGACAAAATGAAAGGCAACTTCAAGCAATAACCTCAAGTCTAGTAAGTGGCTGTGAGTGAGACATATAGACTGATATAGGGACATTAAGGAGCTATTAACTAATTGGTGATGTAGTGGTAATACCTCTAACCTAGTAATCCAGAAACTCAGACTAACGCTGTGGGGACATAGGACAGCTTCTGGAGTTTAAGTTCAAGTAAAGGATAGTTACATACATATAGAACTGAAAGTTAGCCTCAGTAAACCATGAAATTACATTAGTTGTCATACAAACCCGTCTGGTTCATCATTTCCCTTTGGGAAGGAAATGCGCCATCCATTACCTGTTTTGACCTACATGTGACTCCTGACCCACAGCTAAGTAGTTGACACTCAACTGCTCTCTGGATAATAAATGGTTGCTTTGCCACCAACCCTTGCATCTAATAGTGTCATAGAGAAGTACGACATGGAAACAGAACCTTCAGTATAACTCGTCCAAGCTGACTAGATATCCTAAATTAATCTAGTACTGTTTGTCAGCATTTAGTCCATGTAGCTCTAAACCCTCCCTATTCATTTACAAATTCTTTTAAATGTTGTAATTGTAACAGCTTCCACTACCTCCTCTGGCAGCTCGTTCCATACACGCACCACCCACTGCGTGAAAAAGTTGGCTCTCAAGTCCCTTTTAAATCTTTCCTCTCTCACTTTAAACCTATGCCCTCTAGTTCTGGACTCCCCTACCCTGGGGAAAAGATCTGTCTATTCACCCTATCCCTGGTCCTCTTGAATTTATAAACCCCTAAGGTCACCCCTCAGCCTCTGATACTCCAGGGAAAACAGCCCCGACTAGTCAGCCGTTCCCTAGAACTCAAACTGTCCAACACTGGCACAATTCTTGTAAATCTTTGCTGAAACCTTTCAAGATTCACAACATCCTTCCTATAACAGGGAGGCCAGAATGGAATGCAGTTTTCCAAAAGTGGCCTAACCAATGTCCTGTACAGCCACAACATGAAAGAATTTTAAAAGAAAGTGATCTTTGTTGGAATTTAAATGACACCAGCATTGTTAAGCAAGAGGAGATACTGTTTGAAGATTACTTTCCTTATGGTAAATACAATATAAATGTTTGGGCTAAATGCATGTTTCCTTGAAATAGTGTTGTATTTGAAATATACAGAACCAAATAAGATGGCAAGGCATGATATAACTCAGGAATGGTTGATGAAGGGCTTTAGCCCGAAACGTCGAATTTCCTGTTCCTTGGATGCTGCCTGACCTGCTGCGCTTTAACCAGCAACACATTTTCAGTATTAGACAAAATACAAGACAATTTCTTCAATTCAATATTTCCATTTATTACTCCATTAGACTATTACTAATTTCACAGGTACATCATTTCACTTTAAAATTGCAAGACAGCAGAACATGGGAAGTGTTTTAACCATGGAAAAAGCAAAAAGATGGCTAAAGCAAATGCCTGATGAGGGGGAGCTTCCTGAGGATTCAATATTTGACATCTGTCTTCACAAAAGAAGAGGATGTAATCAGGGTAGGTTGTCACAGCAGAGATATTGGATAGGACTGAAACAAAAGGCGCAATATCGATTGGCAGCACTCAAAGTTAATAACCCTGTGGGTTTGGGATTTATCCTGGGTTACTGAGGAAAGCTGGGATATGATGCCTGAAGTTCTGACCATAGTCCCTCAATCCCCTTTGAGAGATTTAAGATGTAGGATTGGAGGAGTGCGAGTGCTTAGAAGGAGGGGAGTGATAGATATCCAATCGCAAGCCCACCAAGTTGCTCAGTTTTGGATATGATGCCAATCAAGAGGGGAAATCCCGATCCCAGCCGTTTTAGACACAACAGCTTCTACCATACCCTGCATTATACATAAGCTTCAAAATGGAGAATCCCAGTCAATAGGTCAACTGTACTTGGAAATGATGCTCAGGAACTTGATGGCCAAAGGGACAATCGCAGGAAGTTGCACACTCCAAATTCCTGCAAAGTAGATTGCTGCTTATATTTAACAATGCAGCCTAGACCAAGGAGCCACTGATTCACTGCCCATCCCAATCCTGGAATATGCAGATATATAAAATCAGAATTCAACATATAATTTTTTTTACATGTCCAGTCACATGTAGAAGGAGAGACAAATAAAGTAGAAAAAGAAACATTTGAATTATCTGAGTCTCTGCAAAATGTATTTACTAAAACATTACAACACTGTCAATGAATTAAAAAAAAATAAATTTAGAGAGTTAGACAAATCACAGTTTCCGAAGTTTGAGCAGATACTAATGTTGTTCAAACATTGGACCTGGCACCTGCCTTGAGTATTTTCAGAAATGTGCTCTGATGTGGACATCACCGAAAAGGCTAGCACTTACAGCTCATTTATAATTACCCTTCGTCTTGACCCACTGCATATTGTAGTTTCAAATAACTGAGTAGATTATAAGGCCATGTCAGAGGGCAAGTAAGAAGCAACCAGCTGGTGCGTGAGGGGAAGCAAATGTTGGTTCGACTGGAGTGTTTAACTGGTTTCCTTCCCTAAAGAAAATTAATGTATCTATTGGGATTTCAACAATGATCCAAATTCTTGCCAATGTCTTTCACTGACACCAGTTTTTAATTTCCAGATTCTCATAACTGCATGGTCAAACATCCCAAGTAAGGTTGAATCATTCTTTGGGTTATTAATTTAGTAAAATAAACAATCAACTGCAATATCCATGTAAGAACAGTGAAGCAAAGAAATATTACCGCACAGAAAGTAACCTTTAATTTCTATCATATTGATGTCAGCTCTTCACCATAGCAATTCAATTCCAAAGCCAGAATTTCTGCACTACACTGGATCTCTCCTTACCTCATATAATTATCTAATTATCCATTAAACTTTCACTCCTCTATCACAGTTCCTTTCTCAACTTTGTTATAATTTATACACATTGATGCAAAATATTTATTTTAGAGCTTTGCCTTACCTTTAACCTCCACAATTAGAATTTACAGTTTAGTATCTAGTACATCTGTCCATTGTAAAACATGTTAATTCCTTCCATTCATCTTAATAATGAATTCACTCACTCATCAAATCTATACTCACTGCCCAACATGGACTCCCAGCTAAGCAAAGCCTTGATTTTATAAGTCTCATTCTGGTTTTCAAATCCCTCTATTGCCTCACCCTTCCATATCTTTACACTCTTGTCCGAGTTCACAAATTTCCCAAATTCCTGGGCTTTGATAATTCTGATCTCTGTACATTCAGATTTTAATTATTCCATTTAATTGATGGTTGTAGTTTCAGTTGCCAAAGTCTGAAACTCCGGAATTTCCATGCCAAACATCTCCATCTGTCTAAATTTTTTTAATCCTTAAATACTGTTCTTTAAACCCAAATACTTTTTACATTTGGCCTAATACTACCTTGTGGTTCGGTGTCATTTTATGTAGTAATACAAGTGAAGCATTTTGGGACTTTTTATCACATTAAAGGTATAAATACAAGTTGTTGTCCTCCATCCTGCCTGGTTATCTATTGCTGATTCATTGACTTGTTTGTTCACTTTTCTGCCCAGGGAACTTTGGGCAGATCGCCTACTTAAAATGGACGGATAGCTCACTTAAAGTCTGTTCAATTTAGACTATCCCCTCGGCTCAACTCTACATCCTCTCCATTTGGGTGCTGTGGCTCATTGTTACTGATGTTGTCACATTGACGAGGTTCGATACAAACACTTAAAATCTAAGCTGGTCATGTCGAGACAAAATTTGTGAATGTTGAGTTTTATGAAATGTTATTCGTGAACCTGCCACAAGGGGTGAGAGCAACGTCACTCGCAACTGAAACTAAGTTCAAATATTAGGTCCACATTTTATATAAAAATTTGTTTCACTAAATTCATTTAATGTCTAGTCTTAGAGCATGTTGATACGCAAAATAGTTATATGGTAAAAAAAATCGGCACACAGAACTGTTTGTGTAGGTTTGAATTATGCATGATTTGACACAAAGCCAAAATGCTTAAGATTTAGGTTTCATTTTCACATGGTGCAGAGCTATTACTTCACGTATATTGCTGTGGATGTTCTACTGTTGTTTTCTCGGTAAGTAAATTTTAAAATGTTATCAAAAATCATTGGAATGTAAACTTCCTCTCATTCACAATCAGACTAGTGGGGAAGGGTCAATCAATTTATTGCTGGTACATTAGATTTTACCTCCCAATTGATCACATTCATATTTTGCAATGGAGTGCTGTCACTGCACTTAGTTATACAGTTAGGTCCAGCATCATGTCACAAGCAAAATACAAAGTTTATCAAAATGCAGTCATTGCATCAGTGCAAGGACTGATGTCAAGTGCAAAGGCTATTATTTTGGTATGGCATTAAAACAAATTTACCTTTTCATCATAAGATGGCAGCAGGGCTAGGAAACAGTTTCAAAGTCAGTAGATAAGGTGCGGCTATAACATTCTTTCAACCTAAGTCAGAAGCTCGAATCAGAGTTCGATTTATTGATTGAAATGGCAAATTGGAATAGATATCAAAGGTTTATGACCACGAAGCCAACATTTCTTAATAGAAAATTGTGCTGACCTAATTTTACTGGAGTTTTTTTTGATGAAGTATTTGAGAGGGTTGATTAGGAAAATGCCACTGATGGGCTGCACTTCCAGAAGGCTTTCAATATAGCACCGTGTAACAAATTTGGAGCTCATGGATTGTAAAGGACAGTAACAACACTCATATAAAATTATCTGAGTGACAGGAAATAGACAGCATTGATTAGTGGATGTTTTTTAGGGTGGGGAAGGTTCATAGTAGAATTCTAGAGGGGTCAATGTTGGAACTTTGCTTTTCCTGATATCTACTTATGATCTATACTTTAGTGTGTAGGCCATGATTTCAAAACTTGCAGATGATACATAAATTGGAAATATTGCAAATTCAAAAATATTGCATCCAGCTTGAAATAAACATAGACAAGTAGATGATTAAAATAAAGGGTACAATTCTACTGGGGGTGCAGACACAGAGGGACAGTGATGTTGATATGCATGAGGCATTCAAAGTGCCAGGACAGGTGAGGAGAGCAGGTAATAATGCATACAGTATCCTTGGCTTTATTAATAGGCATTTAGAGTATAAATGCAAGAAAGTTACATTGAACTTGTATCAGATACTTGTTTGGACTCAGCAGAAATATTGTGTCCAGTATTGTGCCACAGTATGGTTAAATATGAAGATGAGAATGATTTCCAGAATGAAAAATCTCATTACAAAAGTAACATGGCATTATCTTAGATGCAGTAATTGAGATATGATCCAAATTTTCTCATGACACCAAATGGCAGAAAATGAGAAATAATGTAGATAGGTTAAGAAAGTCTCAGTTGAACATGAACAGATTGTGAGTTGTCAAAACTATAAGGAAGTCAATGTAAATAATTGCAAGAACATTACACTGGACTGAAGAAAGATAAAGTGTTTCCAAGTAGCAAGAAACGAAGGACTGTGAATGAGCATACAGTAGAGTGACAGAAATAATTTTTAAAATTACAGGTGCAAACATTAATTAATAAGTCTAATGGAATGATAGCCTTTATCACAAAGGAACTGGAATATGAAGTAATAAATGGAGAGTGTAAATAGCCAAGGTCTTGTACCCATGTTAGTGGAGTCCAAAACTAGAGGGCATGGGTTTAAGATGAGAGGGAAAAGATTTAACAGGGACCTAACAGGCAACGTTTTCACACAGAGGGTGGTGTGTGTTTGGAATGAGCTGCCGGAGGAAGTGGTAGAGATTGGTACAATTACAACATTTAAAAGGCATCCGGATGGGTAAATGAATTGAAAGGGCAGGATAAGAGCCAAGTGCTTGCAAATGGGACCTGATTAATTTAGGATATCTGGTTGGCATGGATGGGTTGGACTGACAGATTTGTCTCCAAGCTGTACATCTGTATGACCCTATGACTTTAGATGTACGTGTGAATTAAGAGCAGGCATGAGCTTTTTAGCCCTTCACGCCTGTTGCATCATTCAATAAGATCATGGCTGATCTGATTAATCTCAGATCCTCCAGATTGCCACCTCCTCCAGATCATTTATCACTCCCTCACTTAAGAATCCATCTACCTCTGGTGACCCTTGAATTATAAACAGTGACGCCTAATACTAAGTTCTCCCATAAAGGGAAACATCCTGTAGATATGTACCTACTATGAGCTCTCAGGATCTTATATGTTTCAGTCACCTCATAAACTTCAGTGGATAAAGCCTAACCTGCCCAATTTTTCCTCATAAGATGAACCTCACATTTCCGGTGTTAACTTATCAAACCTTCTCTGAACTGATTCTAATCCACGAACATTCATCTTAAGTAAAGTACCAATACAGTGCATAGTACTCCAGATGTGGTCTCACTGGTGTCCCGTACATCTGGAGAATGATCTCCCTACTTTTGTATTCAATTTCCTTCATTCTAAATGATAACATTCTATTTGCTTTCCTAATTACTTGCTGTCCCTGGATACTAATCTTTTGTGATTCATGCACTATGTCACCAAGATGACTCTGTATCTCAGAGTTCTGTAACCTCTCACCATTTGGATAATACACATTTGTATTGCCATAATGAACAATTTCATACTTCCCACATTGTACTTTCTCACATCTTTGTCTAGTCACTTAACTTGTCTATACATTTCTGTCTTCTTTACAACTTACTTTCATACCTACCTTTGGGTTATCTGCAAATTAGGCAATTATACCTTCCCTCCATTTCATCTAACTCATGTACGTTGTAAATAGTTGAAGCCCCGGGACTGATGCCTATGACAACCATTTATTACATCTTACCAAACTTGAAAAAGACCCTATTATGTTTAGTGTCTCCCTCCTGGTTGCCAGCCAATCTTCCAATCCCACCAAAGCGCAACTTCCTACACCTAAACATCCACATAAAAGTTTCCTTTTCCATATACAATGTTGTAACTTATGCTACCTCATGCATGTTTCTGGTTTCATATTTCACACCTGGAATACTGTATTCAGATGTTGACACCCCTCCTCAAACATATATTGGCCTTGGAGTGAATGCTGCCCAGAATTTTTTTGGGAATTTGCTGAAATAGATTAGATTTATTAAGACAGGTTGCATTAATCAGATTGTATTCCCTTAATGTAGAAGGTTAAGTGGTGATCTAAATAAGTTTTTAAAAATGAGGCATGGAGAAAGCAGGAAACAGCATAGCAGTTAGCCTAATATTTGCCAAATGGAAAATGGATTATGGAAAATCTATCATTAAGGAATTGCAAGACAATGAGAAAATCTCAGGCAGAGTCAACATGGCTTTGTAAAAGGGAAATTATGTTTAACTAATTTACTATAGTTAGTTGCTTGATGAATGAACGACCAACCAAGATAAAGGAGAACTTGTGGATATGGTATACAAAATGATGACAGGCTTAGAACCGTTTTCTCCAGCAGAGTAGTCAATTACTGTGGCAGGCAGGGATTTAAGGTGATTTGTATAGGGATTGGAGGAGACCTGGGAAAAACCATCTGCACCAACAGGGTAGTCTGTGTCTGGAATTTGCTGCCTAATTTGGTGGTTGAGGCAGAAATCCTCACCTCGAGATCTGGACCTCAAAAGCAGTAACTTGCCAGACCCTGGAACTGGTCCTGCAAAAAGGGATTGAAATGGAAAGCTCATTTATTCAGCCAATGTAGACATGATTGGCTGAAAGGCCTCTTTCTGTGCTGTAAAATTTCTATGGTTCAATCATTATACTAGGATTTCCGGAAAGCATTAGAAAGCATGCCACAGCAAAGATTATTAAACCAAAAATGAACTCGTCGTGTAGGGCATGATCTAGTGACATGGATAGAGGATTGATTACCTGACAGGAAACATACATAAGTTAATTCCAGTTAGTAAGATCAGGATCAATGTTAGAGCCTCAACTACATGCAGTTTACATTAATGACTTGGAGGAAAGAGTCAAATGTATTGTTGCTAAGTTTGCAGATAGGTAGAAAAGTAAGTTATGAAGAGGACATAAGTGGGTTGCAACAAGATTTAGATTAAGTAAGTGGACAAACATTTGGCAGATGGAGCATAATGTGGAAAAATGTGAACTTGTCCACTTTGGCAGTGAAAATAGGCAAGCAGTATCATACTTAGCTGCAGAGAGATTGAATAACTCTGCAGCACAGAGGGATCTGGGTGTCCTGGTACTTGAATCACAGAAACAAGTGCATGCAGGTATGGGAAGTGATTAAAAAGACAAATGGAATGTTGTTGTTTATTGCAAGTGAAATGGAATATAAAAGTAGAGAGGTTTTGCGACAGTTTGTAGAGGGCGCTGGTAAGACCGCATTTGGAGTACTGTGTACAATTTTGATCTCCTTATTTACAAGAGGACATAAATGTAGTGGAATCAGATCACTCAACAGATTCCTGGGATGAAGAATTGCCTTTTGAGGAGAGGTTGGACAATTTGGAATTATTTTCCCTGTAGTTTAGAAAAAATGAAAGGTGTTCATATTGAAACTGTCTGATCCTGAGAGGGCTTGATAGAGTGCATGTTGAAATATGATTCCTATTGAACAAGAGGCTAAAAATAGGGGACATCGTTTAAAAATAAGTTGTGAGTATATTATTTGACCCTGTCCCCACTAGGAAAGAGAACAAACTTCTGAGAGAAGAAATCTGTCCTCATCTCCATCTTAAATCAAAGTGTCCTAATTTTTAAACCGTGTACTCCAATTCTAGAATTCCCATTGAGGGGAATCAAGTGGGCTCTCTTCCATTCTTGTCTGTCCAATTCTAGGCATACATGATCTGTAATGATTTCTGCTCCACTCCATGTCTTGTCCCCCCATGATCTGTCCCTAGCCCCCTCCTATTTCTCAACTATTTGCTGCTCTTCAGTCACATGTCAGTTTCCATTTCCATGCTGGTGACGCCGTTTCACCAGCAGACATCATTTGACCACCTCTCATCCTTCCTGCTCTGTTGTTTCTCAACTCAGACTGTTTCTCCAACATCCATTATTGGATATACTGGATGTACTGAAAACATTTATATTATGACCCCACCATAATTTCCATTTCATAGCCATCAAATTCAACTCTTTTCCTTATAACTGAGACTGAAATTACTGATGTTCACAATCATGGTAAATTTGACTCTAAGATGAACTTCCAGCGGCATATTATATGATGATTAAGATTATTTATTTCCATCTCCTTAGCATTACCAGTCATCAATCATGCCTTAGCTTATGCTGCTAAAATCCTCACCCATGCCTTTGTTATCTCAAGACTTGATGATTCAAATGTACTCCTGCTTAATCTCCCATTTCTTAGCCTTCACGATCTTGAGGTCAACCAAAACTCTGCTACCTCTCTCCTAATTCACATCAAATTTCAATCCCCATCACTCCAGTATTCCCTGACCTATATTGGCTCCTGATTAAGCAATGCCTCAATTTTAAAAATTCTCAAATTTGTTTTCAACTCCTCACATGCCCTCAGTCTTGCCTATTGCTACAGTCTATTCCAATCCTCCGATATGTAGAGATAACTGTATTTTTGTAATTGATGTCTCTTCAGAATGCCTGTGTTTTTTTCACTTCATCATTGCTGGCGGTGCCTTCCAAATTCCTCTTGTAACATCTCTTTCACTCTGAAGCTGATCCTTAAAAACCTCTCTCTTCAGATGAGCTTTTGCTCATTTATCTTTATGTCTACTTATGGTACTCAGTGTCAAGTCTTGTTTGACATATCCTGGGCTGCTTTACTGAATTCAAGGCACTACAGAAATGCAAGTTGTTGTCATTGTGGAAGGCTGTAATTAGTCACCTCCCCCTCCCAATTCATTGAGGAAAAAGACTTGAGGTTTTGTCAATTGAGAATTTCTGTGTTGGGATTCATGGATTTTATCGTGCAGGAGCATGAAAGATTGGAGGTCTGAAGCAGGTTTACTGTGTAAAGATGCAAATGATGCTTGATTTAATTGACCATCAGAAGATACTCAAGAGGAACAGTCTATTCCTGTTCCTAAGCTTCACTGCCATTGAAAATCTGCCCATTGTAGACATCCTTTAATAACAGTCTGTCGGTTGCAGACTGGTCTTACAATATGTATGATAATTGGGATTACCTGTACCAACAGGAATCAGATGGTTAATTGCACTCCCACCAACCTCTCCCCCCTACTGCCTCCTCAGAGATGTTCTACCTCATCATTCCCAAGCATTGGTCATTTAGATTAGTTCTCTTCCAGGTTTGTTTAGTCTATGCATTGATTCCTTCAGTGAAGGCTGCTGTTACTTCTGACTATTCCCAATTTATGACGCACTATCTGGGAAAGCACTTCCTGGTTGTGGGCAATCAGTTGTTGGCTGTCATATTGTTAGTTTGCCCTACTCGACCTTGATCTTAAATTGTTTCCTGGTACTTGCGCATTTCATGTATAGGGAAGAACCCAGGGAACCCAGACCTCAACTACTGACTGTTCTGAGGAACTTGTGACAATTAATGAATTTTGTTTTTTTTTAAAAAAAGGATTTTGAACCCGACACATGTTGTCTTCATGGATAGAATCAGAAGAATTTAACACTCCTACATTTTGTCAATTTGCCATCAGTGCCAACAACTGCTGGATAATCAAATTGAGAAAAGGCTCTGGTAGATCGGTTTTCTGATAATTCAATTCCCTCCTGCTAAAAAAAATCCAGTCCACTTCCAAGAAGCCATATACTTATGATCTGGATGCACACAAACATAAGCATAGATCCACCAGCTCAATGAGCAAACTCACAACCTGATCCACAACCTGAGCTACAAATCTTCTCCAAAATCATAATCACAGATTCCAAGCAGAGTAGCTTACTCCTTCAGTCCAGTCCAGCTCAGATGCACTGTTTTATGAGGAAAGGTTGAGTAGATTGGGTTTGTACTCTTCAGAATTCAGAAGAATGAGAGGCAATCTTATTAAGATATATAAGACTTTTAGGGGACTTGATAGGGTAAATGCGAAACTGTTGTTTGCCCTTGTGGAAAAGTCTTGGAGCAGAGGGTATAATCTCAGAGTAAGGGTCACAAATTTAAGACTGAGATGAGGAGGATTTTTTTTCTCTCAGAAGATAGTGAATCTGTGGACCATAGAGGGCTGTCAAGGCATAACCAGTGATTGAATTCAAGGCTGAAAAAGATATATGTTTAATTAATGAGGGAATCGAGCATTCACGCAATTCAAGCAATATGGGAATCAACCACAGTGGCACAGTGGTCAGCACTGCTGCCTCACAGCGCCAGAGACCCGGGTTCAATTCCCGACTCAGGCGACTGACTGTGTGGAGTTTGCACATTCTCCCCGTGTCTGTGTGGTTTCCTCCGGGTGCTCCGGTTTCCTCCCACAGTCCAAAGAGATGCAGGTTATGTGAATTGGCCATGCTAAATTGTCCGTAATGTTAGGTAAATGTAGGGGAATTGGTGCGTTGTGGGTCGGTGTGGACTTGTTGTGCTGAAGGGCCTGTTTCCACACTGTAAGTAATCTAATCATTATGGGGATAATGGAAGAAAGTAGAGTTGTGGATTATCAGATTAGCCATGATCTCATTGATTGCTGCTGTGCAGCCATTAGGCTCACTTGGCCAATTCATTCAAAGGCAAATAGGGACGGGAACAAATGCTAGCCTTGCCAACAATACCCATATCGAATATAGAAATAATAAAAGTAAATTGGTAACACAACTGAATGATTAGATTACTTACAGTGCGGAAACAGGCCCTTCGGCCCAACAAGTCCACACCGACCCGCCGAAGCGCATCCCACCCATATCCCTACATTAACCCCTTACCTAACACTACAGGCAATTTAGCATGGCCAATTCACCTGATTCGCACATCTTTGGACTGTGGGAGGAAACCGGAGCACCCGGAGGAAACCCACGCAGACATGGGGAGAACGTGCAAACTCCACACAGTCAGTCTCCTGAGTCGGGAATTGAACCCGGGTCTCAGGCGCTGTGAGGCAGCAGTGCTAACCACTGTGCCACTGTGCCGCCCACTATGGCTAGCTTTTGGTAGACACAATCTTTGTGGAAAAAGCTGTGTAATTGGTCGGGGAGACATGTATGTTATTTTTGAGACAAAGGTCAGGTGTGAGTAATGCGTGTACCAAGGTAATGTTCTTATCTAAGGCAGCAGCAGCATACCCAATATCTTCAATCAAATCAGGAAATGCTGGCTAACACTTCAGCCACTCGGGTAACAGCCGTGCTGAGACAAACAGACCTAATGCCACGGGGTTGCATCTGAAAGGAGTCCCAGTTAATAAGCAAATACAGAGGGAGTAAAAGGTGGGGATGGGCATGCGAGGTAGAAAAAAGGATCCACGATAAGGTGAGCGATAGTAGAGAGTAAATGGTAAAATGGGATGTTGGTGCCACGCAAAAGGGAGGTTGAAAACACAGGTGGATTCAAAGGGGTCAGGTTGTCTTGCTGAGGGTGAAACAGCACAGGCAGACTTACCACATCACCTGCCTGCTCTTTACTGGCCTATGACAGACTGTACCTGAAATCCACAGTAGATTGGAAAACAAAACTTTCCTATTTGCTCAGCTGATAAGTTGACGTGGATGTATGTAGAGGCTTGAAATTAGATTACTTAGTGTGGAAACAGGCCCTTCGGCCCAACAAGTCCACACCGACCCGCCACCCACCCATACCCCTACCTTTACCCCTTACCTAACACTACGGGCAATTTATCCTGGCCAATTCACCTGACCCGCACATCTTTGGACTGTGGGAGGAAACCGGAGCACCCGGAGAAAACCCACGCAGACACGGGGAAAACGTGCAAACCCCACACAGTCAGTCGCCTGAGTCGGGAATTGAACCCGGGCCTCAGTGCTAACCACTGTGCCACCGTGCCGTTCCTTCTGTGACCCACACCTTAAGTGATTTGTAGATCAGGGTAACACCCTGCCTTGAGCTGCAGTCAGACTGATCCTAGGTCACCCCCTCCATTTCCCAGTGTTGAGGTTTACCCAACTCAAACCCAGCACCCGCCAGGAATCCCACAATTAACAGGGAAAACAAAACGGCGATTTTGTTTTAACCGCTGGGCACCAAACATGCAAGGAAATTGGCCTTCTCTGGTCCTCAAGTTGAAATGGTCAGGGAGTCCTGGTGGGTGCGGACACAGTCGTGCCCTCTCTGCCAACCTGGGGATCTTCATTGTGCCACTCTGGGTAACCACCAATTTTGTTTCACTTTCATCTGCGCAGCCGTGTCTCCACGATTGCGGCGTCACCACCTCCGCCCAGGTAAGAAATGCACCTTCTATTGGATAGGGGAACAAACAGGTCTCTGTGTTGCTTACTTTTCACCAGCGGCTAGCGGTCAGCAAATGGATCATCAGTCTGAGTAACTCCAGCGCCTGCTAACGACAATGGGACACGTGTAGAGAGATCAGGCTACTGGACTGGGGGAAAGGCGGACACCTTTTGGAGGGGTGTACTGGGGAGGGTAAAAGAGCAAGGAAGGGTTGCCACTTGGCTGGCACGTGGATACGATAGCCGTGCCAGGAAAGTGCCCAGTCTCAATCTGCCGAATACAGCCCAGGTGGAGGGAACCAGCCTCCAACCATCCTGGGTGCTAGGGTCAGAGCGTTCAGACCAAAAATTACAGAGAGCCCCCTCTGTGGGGAAAGACAGAGGCATGAGACTTTGGGGGGGGGGGGGGGGGGGGTGTGTGGTTCTGTTGGAATAGTTCGAAGCCTCGGTGGGATTTGGCTAGTTAGTGGCTAGGGGCCCGCGGCGAAGTGAACCTGCACTGATTTGGACACTTGGCTTCATGGTCAACAATTGTCTCGTTTGCTCGGTTCTGAACTGGTCTCCTTTCCTGGAGTTTCAGTTGGGTGAGACTCTCAGAGGAGGTTTTCAATCAGTCGGAGGGTATTTGAGGGAGGCGACCCGATATGGTCCTCCCCATTTGCAGTTTGGGTCTGGAGGCTTCAAATAAAGTCAAGCTGTGACCCCCACCCCTCAAAGGAAACTGACGCATGCTCTAACACCAAGGGGTAGCTGGACACTAGGGTCTCGTGTTAGTTAGTGCGGGAACCTGTCCTGCAGAAGCCTCAATGGGCAAGAGGATTAAGCACGTACTGAGCAACAAATGTTACTTCTCAAACCAGCTACCACTCCCTGCGACAAACTTCCGTAACTCTGATCAACTCAGCCACTGCAACGGTCAGACACATCATGAACTTACAACCAGACCTTACCAGAGGCTGGAATCGAACCTGGGTCCCTAGCGCTGTGAAGCTGTCGTGCTGAACCTTGCTTATAACCAGACTTGGGTCAGGAGTCAAGATTTGATTGTTTTTAACAGTTATTAAGCTCAGATCATTTAACACAGCCCCGCTATTTGCCTAAGCCCCATATAAGCTTGAAATGCCCGGTCCTAACATAGAAAGTGTTTTCCGGGGGAAAAAAAAGTAGAATTAACACATTTTGGCATCTACGAGTAGTCTCTTGGGACATAGATTATATAGGTTAAGTAATATTGCAAATGCAGGCGATTGTGAAATTAATGTTTATCCGGTGTTTTACTAACTGCTTGGTTCTAGGTACTGTGTGCAGTAGATGTGCATGCACAAAGTACAGTGTTAGTATTAATGTTTCACATTTACAGCCCAAGCATCTAAATCCCCATCAAATAGCGACAAGGAATTGTAACTTTCTCTTTGGACTCACGGATTGGGGTCTGTCTTTCCTATATATGAAGATGCACTCGAACCAGAACCGCAGGGATCTGTTTGCGGCCTAGCGTTTGACAGTTACCCTCAGTCACCACCCTGACCTGGAATTATATCCCTCACTATCCCTGCTTCCCTAACAACATTCCACATAAAGACTACAAGAAGGCAGCTCATCCCGGTTTCCTTAAGTGAAGCAAGGGGTGAGTAGTAATGCAGGCGCCGCCAGCGACACACACATCCCATGGATGAAAAGAAAGACCTTGAATTCATGGCAGAGAGGAACAGTGTGAAAGCTTTTCAGTTTCTCGCAGTACGCCCGGGATGAGTCTGAGCGCTTGCTGCTGCCGATGAATGTTCAGTTCACCTGAAACCAGGCTGTAGCCCCACCCTGCCCAATTGAAAACTGGACATGATCAAACACTCAGTACGGCTCAGGTTTGAAAGCAGTTCCAGTGGTCGCGGTCAATGAGAATGTTCCCCTTGTCAGCATGGGCCGTGAGCAGGAGAGGGGAACACGCTTTTGAATGGCAGTTTAGACTTCAGTGAAAGCCGCAGCCGGGTCTCCCATGGGATGGAATTACATTATAATCCAGGATCCGTGAAATCACAATATTTTGAACTCAAGACTATCTGCTCCTGGAGCTGTGGGTCACCCCCAGAGTCCAGCTTCCCTGGTCCAAATACACCCAACCCTCTAGTGATCCTTACGTTCCAGGTGTAGAGCCGGCCTCACCTCCACCTTTAGCTGCTGAAGTGGCTGTGGCCTGTACAGTCGAGGCCACTTCAGCAGCTGCTGGGCCTTAACCGTGTGGTCAATGACCTTGGTCAGCTCTTAGTTTGAGTGATTAGGCCTGTTTGAGAGGGAGTCCAAAATTTAGCCCGATTGTGTGCTTTGCCGAATGGTGGCTCACTGTAGCCTCACAATACGAGGGATCCGGGTTCGATTCCAGCCTCAGGCGACTGTTTGTGTGGGGTTTGCACATTCTCCCCCTGTCTGAGTGGGTTCCCTCCCATAGTCACACCGATGTACAGGTTAGTTGAATTGACCAAGCTAAATTGTCCATCGTATTCAGAGATGTGCAGGTTAGGTGCATTACTGTAGTCAGGGTTAATGAAAACTATGGGAAATGGACCTGCGAGGGATACTCTTGGAGGGTGTGTGTGGACTTACTGGGCCTAATGGCCTGTTTCCACACTGTAGGGATTTTATGAATTATTTTAATCTGGTTTCCCAATGGAAAAGGGAATTCTAACTGACGAAACGTGGAGAAGCACATTCCAAACCATCATTACAGACAAGGAGAGTTCAGCTTTTCTACCCTATAAAAAGCAGGTTCCGCTCCCGAAGTGCCTGAATATCATTACAGTGCTCCTGACATTTATATTTAACAAGGGGAATTTCCACACAGCAGCCTTCCCCCTGCACAGCGGTTCAAGGGCTCCTCAAATGGTGCCCACTCCCCCCCCCCCCCCAAATGAACAACTCAGGGATACAAGTGGGTGGCGAACCTTTTCAGAGTCACTTCCTGCTCAACCGACTCTGCAAAAGCATATTGCAGAAGGACGTGGTGTCTCGGCTCTGTCAGAGCCACCAGGGGAGGAGGAATCTGACAGGAAAGATAGGCATATCGGCCGCCTCACTCTCACCTATCTGACCAAGATAGCAATATCCGGTGGAATCATATTGGTCTGGCCTCACATTGACTCCTTGCGGGTTAAGAGTGAACAATAGAGCTGGATGAGGAATGGCGTGCAGTGCGATCCGGTAATATTTGTCCAGAAAGAAAAGTTGCCGGAAAAGCTCAGCAGGTCTGCCGGCAGCTGTGAAAAGAAATCAGAATTAAAGTTTCAAGACCCGAAATATTTGTTCTCGAGTTGGTCACTGATGTTCCTCATTCAAATAACTCAATGATAGCCAATCCCTGAATAGCTCATTTCATAGTCTCCTTGATCTCTCTTTGTGAATATGTCTCCAATTTAATTCAAGGCATTTGTATCTCTCTCCAATTCATTACCATGTAATCCGCTGTCCGAAATGTTCGACTTTATTTACAGTTCTAATCATCCGCCGTGTTATCCTTTATGTTCACCATTAAATATTTCCATCTCTGTTCATTTTTGAAGCTTTTTTCAACAGTTCGTAAACACGGAGCTCCTATATTTATTGTTACAATGGGCTGTCATTCCATTGAAAGGAGAAAGTACTATCCTGGGGTGGAAGGGGATAAACATGTGGATGAAAATAGAATGGTGTAGGATAGATGGGCTTCAGATTGGTCCCACAGGGCGGCGCAACATCGAGGCTGAAGGGCCTGTACTGCGCTGTAATGTACTCGATACAAGTAATCGCAGCAAAATGCACTCCCGTACTGATATGTCTGCTCTGTGGTTACGGTGTGGTTAGATTGCGGCTCACGGTCAGTGTTAGAGATCCCTGGTCAGTCAGTGGAAGTTGGCTAGGCCTTATGTGTGTTCAGTTGGTTTCAGAGGGTCCCAATGTAACATGGAGTGTTGGGATGGGATTGGAGTTGAACTGGAGGAGCCAGTGCAGGGGTGATGCATTAGAGTGCTAGATTCCGCCAGCAATGGACAAGGCGGAGCAAAACTCCATCCAAGCGTTCCTTTCTTTTAATATTCCCTACAGTCCACACCTACCCTCCGAAGAGTAACTCACCCAGACCCATTTCACTCGAACGAATGCACCTAACACTACGGGCAATTTAGCATGGCCAATTCATCTAACCCGCACATCTTTGGATTGTGGGAGGAAACCAGAGCACCCAGAGGAAACCCACAGAGAATGTGCAAACTCCACACAGAGGCCGGAATCGAACCTGGGTCCCTGGTGCAGTGAGATAGCAGTGCTAACTGCTGAGCCACCTGTTCCTTGTCAGCTTTCTGCATGACAAACAACTATTGAGAATTGAGACAGTGATTGCTTTGTAAATATCTGCAATAACAGCTTTGGGGTGACCAGGGTAGAATGCATGAATATCTCAGCATTTTGATCAACATTACTTTTGAAGAACTTCCAATTTTTTATATCAGTCCAGCCTCTAATTTCCGAGCCCACTGAGGAATCAATGTTCATCATTTCGAAAGGGCAGGAAAGCCTTGAATGTGAGCTTTCACCGCCCCATCATCTTGGAATGTGTTACAATAATGGATATCTTTTGCAGCATCGGAAGGTGATTTAACTGGTCTCAAGTCGCTCCGTGATTTGCATCATTTTCTGTTACACTTCGACACTCTCAACACACTCACTTTCAATATATATACAATCCGGAGTCTTAACACATTCCGTGTGTCGGTCACTGGGTCCAGTTGGAGAGTGCTGTCCATCCTTGATGGTCTATGGGTGTATCAACCACATTCATCTTCAGATGGCATTTTATGTCGTATATTCTGCAGTTGTCGTTTAGGTTTTAAAATGATTTTTCCAATTCTCTGAAGACAAACCAAACTGCTTCTAAAGTGGTACAACGGACTGTAGATGTGGGAAATCTGAAACAAATCTGGAGAAACTCAGCAGATCTGTGGAGAGAAAGCAGAGGTCCTTCGTCAGAACTGCATCGGGTGTACGTGTCTGGGCAAATGTGTGTGTGTGTGTGTGATTAGATGAGATTCCCTATAGTGTGGAGTCAGGTCCTTCGTCCCAACAAGTCCACACCGACTCTCCGAAGAGTAACCCACCCAGACCCATTTCCCTCTGACTAATGCACTAACCTGTGGTCAATTTAGCGCGGCCAATTCACCTAACCTGTAGGAGGAAACCCAACTCACGCAGACACAGGGGCGAGAATGTGTAAACTCCACACAGACAGTCGCCCGAGGCTGGAATCGAACCTGGGATCCTGGTGCTGTGAGGCAGCAGCAGTGCTAACCACTGAGCTACGTGTGTATGTGTGTATTTGTGTGTGGGTGTGTATGTGGGTATGTGTGTCTGGGGTGGGTGAGTGTGAGGATGTTTGTGTGTGGGTGTGCGTGTATGGGGTGGGCAGGTGTGAGGGTGTTTGTGTGTGGGTGTGTGTGTCTGGGATGGGTGAGTGTGAGGATGTTTGTGTGTGGGTGTGCGTGTATGGGGTGGGCGGGTGTGAGGGTGTTTGTGTGTGGGTGTGTATGTGGGTGTGCGTGTATGGGTGTGAGGGTGTTTGTGTGTGGGTGTGCGTGTATGGGGTGGGCGATGTAAGGGTATTTGTGTGTGGCTGTGTAAGTGTCTGAGTGTGTGTGTGGGGGGGGAGGTGTTTATAGGTGTCAGGATGTTTGAGTGTGAATGTGTGTGTATGTTTGTGCGTGTGTGTATGTGGGTGGATGAGTGAACCTTTAAGTGTGTGTGTGCGTGTGTGTGAGAGTAGGAGGTTTGCAAATGTTCGAACTCCAAAGTTCCGTGAACAGGAGTTTACTTCGAGTGAACAATGGTGAAGTTATACGTTCAGACAAACAACCTATTGGCACAATGTCGAGTTATAGGAGATCCACCTCGGGAGCTCGCTAAAGACAGAATGAGAGTGAGAAGGAGAAAGACAAGACGGACTGTGAATTGGGAGTTGACTTTCAAACTCCCTTGTGGTTCCGACCATTCTTTGATTTGCATTTGGGTATTTGCCTTGAAGGAGACCAATTCAACTGTCAGTTCCGTCTCGAAAGCGGCCAAAAAAACACAGAATAAAACGGAAACTATTGCAGAAAGTGAAAGCGATTCTGTTCACTCTACGGGAATTACCCCGGTTCACATCACGCGTTTGACATGGCCAAAGTTTTGTAAAAAAAATAATCTCCGGAGCAAATCCATTTTCAATTAATAGCGACCAGTAGCAAGGAATGCACTGGTTTTGAACTTGACTAGATAGGAAAATAGCACGGAGTTTTGGAGACAAAGGGACACACTGGGATCTTCCTTTGGGAAGGTATGGAACCTGGAGGCATAACCTTAAAGTGGTGGTGAGGTGTTTGATACTAAGGAAACTTGGGAAGATTTTTATTTGCCGGGATTCACCATTACCTGGGGCCGTGACATAGTGAAAGGGGTCATGAGACTGTGTCACCTTGCTGTCATCTGTAAAATACAACGGTATTACAGCAATACCTGAATTCTGGTGGCATGTCGTGTTTTTTTTTAACAATCCTCATTTAGCTAACGCCACAATGAATTGTATTGCAGCGATTAGTTTCAGTTTCACTTTTCCTCAAAGCTAGTTACTAAGATTTTGGAGAATCATTTCTGTGTTTTTTGGCAACTTGTCTTTGTTGGCGGTGAGATTCTACCGTGAGGCCAGCTCCAAGTTGAAGGCAGCGAGGTTGATGCGGTTCCATGAGGATGTGCTGCTACATTGAGAGAAGATGCCACGCCGGGCGCCACCTCAGACTTCCTTCGCGCCTTTGTGACACAGAATTGGTGTAGCACCGGACGTCGGAGCTCCTGAGAAATCCGTCTGCTGTTAACCGCTGACAGAACATTCCAGGTCAGGGCAAACGACCCCGAATCCGGCTGAAGAATCCTTGCTTAGCCTGGAAGAGGTAGTGCAAATTAGAGTGTTTAATCATTAACGATGAACGCCCGTTCTTAGTCATCTGGGGATCCAGGAGGCGTTTCTTCCCTTTGGGAGAGTCAGTGCAAGCTCCCCTCACAAACATGGAGAGAGAGAGCAAACTAACGTTTCGAAAGAGGATGACTCAAAATGTGGAGGAGGCAGCCTTTAGACTCATTGAGAGTCACCTAGATTAGAATCGTTAGCTCGCTCTCTCTCACCATGGATGCTGCCTGACCCGCTGTGATCTCCACCATTTTTGCACAGCTTCCAGCATCGGCAGTAATTTGCCCCTACAGGCTCAGCCACAAGTAGGGCGGGGATAGGTGGATCGTTTCGAGGTTAGTGTGCTCCCTCTGATGCCTTTGACTCTGTAAATACTTGAAGTCTCTCCATGTGTTTGGTACCTTCCCAATTGAGTCCAGTTTAGGTCAGGCCCAATCTATGAGTCCTTGGGGGATGTTACACCTCTTCAAGAATACCCTAAAGTGTCTCTCACACTTTCGGACAGATTTCCAAATATAACAGTTGCTTCAACAATCTATTATTAAGACTTCAACATTGGACAAGTTGGCCTATGAGGGCACACCCCTGCTGGACCAGCTTTCCATCCATTAGATTCAAAGGATCTTCTGAAGGCATCATTGGTGGATGTCTATAATGTTGCTGTGCCTGGGTAGGCTCTCCAAATCTCCGGATCACTGCTACCTGGTAAAGCAGGACCCTAGTCTTAGAATTGAGATCCCGGTTCTCAAATACTCTCTCCCTCAATCAGACAAAGCCTGAACAGACACATTTGGGCGTGAAGATGAAGATGAAGCTCGATAGGACCCGTGGACACAGCCTTAGAATTAGAGGGGGTCAATTCAAAACAGAAATGCGGAGACATTTCTTCAGCCAGAGAGTGGTGGGCCTGTGGAATTCATTGCCACAGGGTGCAGTGGAGGCCGGGACGCTAAATGTCTTCAAGGCAGAGATTGATAGATTCTTGTTGTCTCAAGGATTAAGGGCTATGGGGAGAACACTGGTAAGTGGAGTTGAAATGCCCATCAGCCATGATTGAATGGCGGAGTGGACTCGATGGGCCAAACAGCCTTACTTCCACTCCTAAGTCTTATGGTCTTATGATATCTCTGCTTGCCTTCATTGCGATGAGACTCTCAAGGTAGGGAAGTGATTCCCATTTTCTAGCATTGATTTCTAATCAACATGGAGAGGTGCTGTGTTCTGGCAGCTGGGTGGACGAGAGCTTTCATTTTCCAGCTATTTAGTAAAAGGCCTATTTTCGCCTATGCTTTGGAGAAATAGTCATCCATGACCTAGAGTTCAGTTTCAGAGGAATGTATGTGGGTGTCACCTGCATAACAAGGTTTTGTCACTGAGTTATAAGGTAAGGAAACGTAGTGAATATGTCACAGGATTTGTAATCCAGATTGATAATCTGGAGTTTGCAGTTCAAATTCCAACAGGGCAGCTGGGAATTTTAAATGCAGGACTTATACAATTAATGGTATAGTCCTAGACCACAGAAACCTAGGGGTTCAGGCACGTAGTTCTTTGAAATTTGTACTGCAGGTAGACAGTGTGGTTAAGAAGGCATTTAGCACACTTGCCTTTATTGATCAGGCCTTTGAGTACAGCAGTTGGGGCATCATGTTGAGGTTGTACAAGACATTGTGGAAAGCCTCTCCTGGAATACTGTGTGCAGTTCTGGTTGCCCTGTTACAGCGAGGATATTATTAAATTGCAGCGGGTTCAGAAAAGATTTGCCAGAATGTTGCCAGGAATGGAATGTTTGAGCTATAAGGAGAGTCAGGATCAACTGGAGTGTCAGGGGTTGAGGGGTGACCTTCTAGAAGTTTATAAAGTCATGAAGGGCATAGATAAGGTGAATAGCAACAGTCTTTTCCCTAGGGTGGGTGAGTTCAAAACTAGGGGGCATATTTATAAGGTGAGTGAAGAAAGATTTAAGAAGGACCTCAGGGGCAACTTTTTTATATGGAAAGTGTTTTGTGTGTGCAGTGAACTGCCAGAAGAAGTGGTGGATGCAGGTACAGTTATAACAATTTGCTGTCAATGATGTCCTTTTGGAAATCAGATTTGCCATATGTGCTATGGCGATATTGGAAACTACATAAAATATATCTGAGGGCAATACATTGGCGAGACTGTATGAAGAAGGCTGGGAAGAGGCTTTCGTTGAGTTAAGCATGAGCATTGACCAACTGGACCAAATTCCCTCTTTCTGTGCTGTAAATGTCACGTGAGATTGTATAGTATTTCACCTGGAGGACTGGAGATTGTGAGGGATACTGCTGCAAAATTATGGGTCGAAAGCTCCTGATTTAAGGCACATTATCTGAAAGATGTGGATTTTCACTGGACCTTCCTGCTAGGGGAATCAGCCTATGGTCTGAAATCTTCATGGACTGATTGTTGGCAGATTTTATATTCATTGCCATACTTCAAACTTACACCATGTATGGTTCTAGACTACCGTTGTACTTCTTTCACTTCACACCAATGCACAAAACGTTGTGGAATCCTGACTTATCATCTCTCCTGACACTGGAGCAAAGCAGAAGGAGCCTGTCTGGACAAGGACACTTTACTCTGGCTGGCCTTAGCTCTGTAGTTCCACTACACATATGACTTTAATGCTGAACATGTTGAGCAAGTACACCCTAAATTACTCAGTGGGCATTGTATAAAATCAGTAAGGTCACACTTAGAATAAAGGGAAGAGAAAGCTTGTGGGGATTGAGACTTTTTTTGCAATGAACCTAAATGACATGACATTAAGGGGACTGAGGGACAAGTGAATTTGCTGTGGAAACTTAAATAGAAACAGTCACATGTTGAATACGAACTCAAATTTAATCTTGTGATTGCCACCAACTGTACATCAATATATGTTGTTGTGTAAACTACTTGATGATCTAATATATATTATGCTTCATCATTCTTTATAAGCTCTAAATGTTTGAAGAACGTTGGTCTGGATTTTGAGGTCAGATGATGAACAGATAGTGCTTAACATTGCTGTGACCAGGTGAGGAGGGGCGAGCAACTCCCCTCTTTCTAACCCCCTCTCAGTCAGTTGCAACAAACATTTAGATTTCTTTTGGTGATGGACCTATCATAATTGAATTAAACTTAGCTAACCAGACCAAAAAATGACAGAGTACTTATCTGGAAGTTTTCTTGGATCAAAGAGAGTGGGGTTTTATTATCTGTTAATCCTAAATGAAATAGGAAACTGTGAAATCAAACACAACACAGATAATAAGTTTCAAAAGATGTGTGAGGAGGAAAGTGGCTGTACAGACAAAAAGGTGCACGCAGTTGCAATTTAAGTTGTTTCCAAGTGTTTGAGTGAAACCTGAGCTCCAATGATTGTTGTCCTGTTTCCTCAGGCATGGCAAAACTGGATTAATCCTGAGTTCCTCATGCAAAGTTGTTGTCTCAGGTTGCTTTTTCCTTGCAATTATTGCATCGACTTTTGAGAATGAGCTTGAAAGAGAGAGACAGATAGAATATCTCCCAGTTAAAGAGACATAGAGTCATACAGCACAGAAACAGACCTTTCGGTCCAACCAGTCCATTCCGAACATAATCCCAAACTACTCCCACCTGCCTGCTCCCGGTTCATATCCCTCTAAACCTTTCCTATTCATGTAATTATTCAAATGTCTTTTAAACATAATTGTGCCCGCATCCACCACTTCCTCAGGAAGTTCATTCCACACGCAAACCACCCTGTGCGTAGAACATTTGGTCCTCTTGTCTTTTTTAAATCTCTCTCCTCTCAGCTCGTCACCCTATCTATACCCCTCATTATTTTATAAACTTCTTTAAGGTCGCCCCTTAACCTTCTATGCCTCCAGTGAAAAAAGCCCCATAGTTCTTCAATACAAGTCAATTTCTCCTTCTTCCTGTTCTGCTGCTCAGAAGCAGCTGTTGATGAAGGTTCACTTGTATATTCTTGAACTCACTCATCATTGTGCTTATGACCAGTCAGCTCAACATGTAACTTCCAGGAAGATGTTTAAATTTAGGAAAACTGAGCTGAATTTCAATGTCTTTTAATAATAATGTTACTTTTGGCTCAGACTGATCCACTTTACTGTTAGCTTTGTGAGTATGGCTCAACGTGGTCAGGTGAACATAGCAGCCAGTTTAGGTCTGTTTTTGTCATTTTTTAACCCATTTTATACTCCATGAAAGTTTCAGGTCTTAGAATCAGATGATAAGTGTAATACGGAGACACCACTTTTACTACAATCGTAACAATGTTCATTACACGTACAGTTGCCCAAAGATGGTTTTGGACTTTTAACTGGAACTGAAAGTAATAAGGGTTCTGTTATGCACCATTTAGGTGATGTATAATCATTGTAGAAAGAGCTTATTCTTCAAGCAGAATGTATAACTGTAGAATGCTAACCAGAAGTTGTAAGTTAGAATGTTTAATTCAATGTAAAATCATGTGAAGAAAATGAAATAAATAGAAGCGAAGGAAAATGGAATTAACAGTGATAAGTAAAAGAGAAATAGAAATAAGGTTGAAAATGATCACTAATTTTACTTTCCAAAATATCTCTAACAATAATTAAGATATAAAGGATGGAGAGTCCTCATTTGTTTAATTTTCAGTAGCAGAAAATTTATTTGATATTACTATAAAACAGGTTGCTATGGCTTGGAAGTGATATTTGGCACCTTGAGTGAAACTGGAGCTGCAATCATCCACATAAGAATTCCTCCACTAACTATGTCCCTGTTCTTTCACTGTAACTGAAACAAAATTGTGGAGCTCAATCCTTTACAATACTATGGAAGAATCCACAGCACAAGGACTGCAGTAATTCAAGAAGGAGCTCACCCACACCTTCTGATGGACAGTTAGGGATATGTGAAAAATTCTGGCCACTTTAACAATGCTCATATCCTTAAGGTACACATTTAGAAAAGAATAGTAAAATTAATCAGAATCAACATGAATTTATGAAGAGGAAGTCATGTTTGATAAGTCTGTTAGAGTTTTTGAGGATGTTATTGGAACTATTGATAAAGAAGAACAAGTGGATGTATTATTTGGAGGTTCAGAAAGCTTTTTATCAGATCCCACAGAGGAGGTCACTGAGTACAATTAGAGAGCATGGCATTGAAGATAATATACCAGCATGAATTAAGAATTGGTTGGCAGAACGAAAGCAAAGAGTGAGAATAAATATCTCATTCTCAAGATAGCAGGGTGTTACTCATGGGGTACAAGGTTCACAGATATTCACAATGCATAGAAATGATTTGGACATGGGATGAAATGTAATATTTCCAAATTTGCTGATGGTACCAAAAGTGGGAGGGAACATAATTTGTGAGGAGGATACAGGGACATTTAAAGACAACTTAGACAAGATACGAGAATGGCCTAGAGCGTTGCAAGATCAATGTTATATGAATAAGGGTGAAGTTATTCACTTCATTAGAAAGAAAATCCAGAAAAAAGCAGAATATTTTCTAAATGCTGATACGGTGGGAAGTGCGGGTGTAAAAAGGAACTTAGTGTCCTTGTTCATGATGCAGTTCATTCACATGCAATGAGTAATTTGGAAAACCAATAGATTGCTGCCATCACCACAAGGGAGTTTTGAGTACAGAAGTGAAGATGTCTTGCGGCAGTTGTATAGAGTCTTTCTGAGACTTCTTTTGGAGTATTGTATACAGATTTGGTCCAGTTATCTGTGAGGAGGGATACACTTGCCATAGCGGGAGTGCAACCAGATTAGTCTCTGGGATGGTGGAAGAATGTTGTGAGAAGAAATTGAGCAGTTTTAGTATGTATTTCCTAGAGTTTGAAAGAATAACAGGCGGTGTCATCTAAACTTAAAAATTCGTACCTGATGGATGTAGATGACATGTTTCCCCTGGCTGGTGAGTCTACAATGAAGGGACATAATCTCAGAACATTGTTTTCTATTCATTCAAAAGATGAAGGTCTCACTGGCTAGGCCAGCATTTATTGCCCATCCCTAACTGCCCAGAAGGCAAATAAGAGTCAACTAGAAAAACGGGTAGCCTGTTTAAGGGATGAGTTGAGGAGGAATTCTTTTACTTAGCGGGCAATGAATCTTTGGAATTCTTTACTCTGAACTGTGGAAGATTACTGAGAACATTTAAGACAGCAATTGATAGATTTCAGGAGACTGATGGCATTAATGGATATAGGGATAGTGGGGAAAGTGACATTGATGTAGATGGTCAGCCATGATCCAGTTGGATAAGGGGAGGAGACTAAATGGGCTAAATGGGCTAAATGGTCTATTCCTGTTCCTCTGTTCACATATTGTTAAAAATCGCTTACATTTGATTCGAAAGCTGCAACCTTTCCTGGCATGTTCATTCGTTACCTATTGGGTAAAATACCTTAGCTTCATGTCTTCATGTATCAAATTTGCTGAGACTATTGACCAGGTGCCAGTGTGTTAAAACTCATGGAGGAGAAGGGTCCTGACTCCCAGGTATAACTGTGCATGTGCAGACACCAAATATTTCTGTTCAGTTTATTTCTTAATAACATTGAATGCTGATGGACTCACCCTCATTCTAGTGGCAAAATGTAGGCCATTAAAAGGTTTGAACCTCTGACCAGAACACAAATGGATTTAGACCAAATGCTCTTTTAAGATGTCTATTCCTCTTTCTTGCCAGTAACTCAGAAAATATTTTGTTGAAGTAAACAATTTTATTTCCATGTTGAATAAACCATAATATGGTAAATGAATGCACATTTATTAAGTTGAAAGACAATGTTTGGTGGTCAAACCTTTGAAGATGTTAATGTGATAAGTCACAGGAGTATTAGATTTAGAATGATACATTACGGAAAGATAATATTTAGAGGCACATACCATACAAAAGCAGGGTCTGGGCTGGTATGACCATAAATCGGCAACACATGGAAAAATATTCAATATTGTACAATTAGATGTGTTGGAACTTACCCTGAGAGTTAGTTAAATTTTATATTGGTGGATTTCTGGAATTTATACCACAAATTTGTACCATTTGTGAGAGAAGGATATAAGCTATGCCATGTGATTCCTGCCATCTTACGTTCCTAAACCCACAAGGGATCATTTGGGAGAAACGTTGCAAAAGGAGACAAAATGCTTCTTCTGAATGGAGGAGTGAAATCCAGTCTGTTTTATAAAATTCAGTCTGGTTCATCAACACAACAGCAGGCAGCAACATAAGTAGAAAGTAATGGTGGCCTTCCAAAAAATCATGAGACCATAAGAAATCGGAATATTTTTTTAAAAATCCAAAGGTTCTGAAGAAGTAGCAGAGGATTGGAAAATTGCCAATGAGATACCTCTATTCCAAAAGGAAGGAAGGCAAAAAGCAGCTAATTAACTGATTAGCCTAATATCTATTGTTGGATAAATGTGGGAATCAATTATTAAGGAAGTAACATCAGCACATTTGGAAAATCAAAATTCAATCAAGCAGAGTCAGCATACCCACATGTCAGGGAAACTGTGTCTGACTATTTTATTAGAGTTTCTCGAGCAAATCTCAGACAGAGTGGATAGAGGGGAACTAGCAGATGTATTTGGACTTCCAGAAGATGTTCACCAAGGTACTTCACAAAAGGTTAAGTCATAAGCTAAGAGGCCAAAGTGTTGGAGGTTGTATGTTGGCATGGAATGAGAATTGGCTGGTGCTCAAGAATTAGCAAATGGGACTAAGGGTTCTTTTTTCCCAGTTGGCAGCCAGTGACCAGTGGGGTTTACAATATATATTAATAGCTGGGAGGAACAAAGTGAATGTACTATAGCTAAATTTGCAGATGACACAAAAGTAGGTGGAAAGGTAGGTTGCAAGTTGGACACAATCAGTTTACAGAGAGATATTGATAGGTTAAGTAGGTTGGCAAATGTAGTATAATGTGATAAAAAGTGAAGGTGTTCATTTTGGAAGGAAAACAAAAGAACAGTATTATTTATTGCTGCAGAAAAGGACTTGGACTTGAAACACAGAAAGTGAGCACAGAGTTACAACAGGTAATCAGGAAGGTTAATGGATTGTTGGCTCTTATTTCAAGGTGTTTGGAGTATAAAAATAGGAAAGTCTTACTACATTTGTTCAAGGTCATAATGAGACCACGTCTGGAGTACTGTGAGCAGTTTTGGTCCCCATCTTCAAGACAAGATATTGTTTCATTGGAGGCAGTTCAGAGAAGGTTGACTCGGATGAATCCTGGTTGGAAGATGTTGTGTTATAAGTAAAAGCTAAGCAGGTTGGGAGTCTCCTCACTGGTATTAAAGGCTTGACAGGGTAAATACTGAGAGGATGTTTCCTCTCATGGGAGAGTTTGGGATGAGAGAGCACAGTCTCAGAATAAGGAATTCCAAATTTAAGACTAAGATAAGATGGAATTTCATTTTCCAGAGGGTTGTGAATCTTTTGATTCCTTGCCACTGAGAGCTATGGGGCAGAGTTCTTCTGCGTTTTTAAGTCTGGGAGATAGATTTTTGATCAGGATAGGGGATCAAGTGTTCTGGATACAACTCAGGAAGGTGGATGTGAGGAATTTCAGATGAGCTAAGATTGTCTTGAATGGCAGAGTCGGCTCGAGAGGCCAAATAGCTCACTGCTGTTCCTGTTTCATATGAACTTGAATGCCTACAGTAGTGTATCCAGGGGCACTGCTTGTAATCACTACTCTTTTTAATATGTATAAATTATCTTGCCATGGGTAGGACAGCCATCATTTCAAAGTTTACCAGTGACACAAAACTTGGAAAATAAATATCGAAGAGGATTGAAACATGCTTCAGGAGGATAGAGTGTTGAAATGGGACAGATAAAATTTAACAGTGTGGGATGTGAAATGATTCATTTAATTACAGAAAAGGATGGTTGATATGATAAACTGAGGGAGGTTATCATAAACCTATATGAAAGCATTGCTGGAGCCCTGTGCCAATTTTGGGGCATCAATTTTTAAGGAAGATGTCAAGACCCGAAAGGAGAAACAGGGGAATGGGATGGTAATAGGATTTCAATCACATGGACAGCCAGGACAAACTGGGATGGTATTCTTTGGTGCAGTGGAAGGTGAAGGGAGATTGGGCACAGGTATTCAAAATTGGTGGGGGGCGTTGATATTGTAATGAAGGAGAAAGTTGTACCATTTGTGAAAATGCTGACAATCAGAGGAACCAAAATTGAGGAAATTGGCAAAAGAACCAGAGACACTGAAATGCAGCTTGAGAATATCTAAGCTGCAGTAAACATTAGGAAGGGATAGCAGGAGCTGACTCAATAATAGCTTTCAAAAAGGAATTGGGATCAATCCCTGAAGAGAGAAATTAACAGGCAAGAGAGAGATATAGTGCAGGAAAATGAAGCTAAGTAGATAACTTTTCCAGCAGTCTCAGTGAGATAGTAGCTTGAAGGTTTTGATGAAAAGTGGCATTCCTGAAAAGCTCCCTCTCTCTCTTTCCCTTTGCAAAAGCACTGCCTAACCCGAGTACTGTATTTCCAGCATGTCCCACTACTGCTTTAAGATAATACTGTACACATGAACTAACACACCAGGAGGAAAGTAAATCGAGCAAAACGGTTACACTGGAGATTAAATGCTGGGAGAAAGTGAGGACTACAGATGCTGGAGGCCAGAGCTGAAAATTTGTTGCTGGAAAAGCGCAGCAGGTCAGGCAGCATCCAAGGAGCAGGAGAGTCGATGTTTCAGGCATGAGCCATGATTCCTGAAGAAATGCTCATGCCCGAAACCTCTATTCTCCTGCTCTTTGGATGCTGCCTGACCTGCTGCGCTTTTCCAGCAACACATGTTCAGATTAAACGCTGGCCACAACATCCCAGCACAGACTCGGGGACGAACGAAGGGAAAGTGTGACATGTTTTTTTGTGTTTGGTTGCCTCCCCAGCATGACGCTCTGCCCCGCATGACGGTGGCCACTTCTTCCCGGCGAATGTCGAGAGCGAATGGCTTGTGAGGCTGGGAAGGCTGCAGGCGCTTAAACTTCACAAGGTAAGCAGCAGTTGCCACCGGAGTGTGAGTCAGTCACCAAAACGGCTGCACCAATGGGAGGCGAGCGCTTCGATAACCCCGCCCCAGTCTCTGCCCTCTCCTTGAGCCACATGATTTCCTATAAAGCAAGTCTTCGCAGTGTTTCCGAGAAACTGTGTGAGGAGTGAGATGCTGCTGTGTTTCAGTTTCGGTGTGGATGGAGTTAAGGCTCATGTTGCTAGAGGGGACTCCGGCCTGTGTTGGGGGCAGCAATTGGATGGGGAGTCGCTGGTGACAGGGTAGGTCAGAGGCAGAAGCATTTAACCTCTCTCCCCCCGACCCCGGCTAGGGCAAGTTTTTGAATGCTGTGTGTATGAGCTGTCTAGCTCAGCCAACTTCCAATTCTCACCCGGCTTCTGGAGAATGGTGAGCGGTCTGCAGCCCTGCCCTCCCCCAAGAGCCGAGTGATTGCTTCAAGTTTGTTTTGTTTTTAAATTTAGCAAGTGTGCGGGCGGGGCGGGGCTGCAGTTTCTGGCGAAAACGCATCAGAGAAAGGACGCGTGTAAAATGCCAAGCAAAAGTGGGACGCGGGTGTGAGGAATAATTGCAGATTTTAGACAGGGAATGGAAATATGGGCTTGTTATCACATGTTGCAGAGTTTGCTGGTTTGCTAGTCACTAGCAATGATTTTGAACCACATTATCTTTTTTTGTGGCTTCTGCGTGGCACTGGTTGAGGTCTTTGCACAGGAACCTTTGTGAGCTATGTATGGATCTCAGAGGACTGTGTGGAAGAACGAATAATTCGGAGGAACATTGATCACAAAATAAAATAACAATACTTTTTGTCCAATGACCAATTAAATGCCTTCTATTTAAACAATATCAATCAAGTTTCTTAATAAACACAGCTATAAGTTCAGTGTTAAATAAAATCAAGATGGAACTGAGAAATAAGAAATGGATGATCACTTTATTGGGGTAGTACTATAGAAGGAGTAGTACTATAGTACCTGATGGAGTGTCGCTCTGAAAGCTAGTGTGCTTCCAATTAAACCTGTTGGATTATAACCTGGTGTTGTGTGATTTTTAACTTGATAGAACCCCCAGTTGTCAGCAGGAAGTTGAGAAACAGATTTGTAAGGAGATCTCAGTCATGAGATTAGATTCTCTACAGTGTGGAAACAGGCTCTTCGGCCCAACAAGTCCACACCGCCTCTCCAAAGAGGGACCCACCCTGACCCATTTCCCTACCCTATATCTATATTTGCCCCTGACTAATGCACTTAACACTGTGGGCAATTTAGCATGGCCAATTCATCTAACCTGCACATCTTTGAATTGTGGAAGGAAACCGGAGCATCCAGAGGAACCCCTCGCAGAATGTGTAAAGTCCACACAGACAGGAATCGAAGTTTGCTGAGCTGGACAGCTCATACACACAGCACTAAGCCACTGTGCCACCCATTCATCTGTGAGAATAATAGGGTGGTTATGCTAGGGGATATTAACATAAACTGTTAAGGGTTTAGATGGACAGGAATTTGTTAAGGTAAAAAATGAGGTCTGCAGATGCTGGAGATCACAGCTGCAAATGTGTTGCTGGTCAAAGCACAGCAGGCCAGGCAGCATCTCAGGAATAGAGAATTTGACGTTTCGAGCATAAGCCCTTCATCAGGAATAAGAAAGAGTAGCCAAGCAGGCTAAGATTTATCTTAGCCTGCTTGGCCCTCCTCCCTACCTTTTATCTTAGCCTGCTTGGCTACTCTCTCTTATTCCTGATGAAGGGCTTATGCTCGAAACGTCGAATTCTCTATTCCTGAGATGCTGCCTGGCCTGCTGTGCTTTGACCAGCAACACATTTGCAGCTGTGATCTCCAGCATCTGCAGACCTCATTTTTTACTCGAAGATTTTAACCTACTGCGAATCCTCTTACAAGGATGCCTTCCTTGAAGAAGCTCTCTTCCTCCCTCTACAAGGATTTCAGTGAGTCCCTCTCTCACTGCACCCCCCAGGTCATCTCCTCTGCACAGAAACTCTTCAGCCACGTTCTCAAATCACCCTCACCTTGACCTCCTTCCACCTATCCCACCTCCATCGCCCCTCCCCCTAGTCCCTCCTCCCTACCTTTTATCTTAGCCTGCTTGGCTACTCTCTCTTATTCCTGATGAAGGGCTTATGCTCGAAACGTCGAATTCTCTATTCCTGAGATGCTGCCTGGCCTGCTGTGCTTTGACCAGCAACACATTTGCAGCAGGAATTTGTTAAGTGTGTCCAGGAAAACTTTCTGATTCAGTATGTGGATGTACCTACAAGAGAAGGTGCAAAACTTGACCTACTTTTGGGAAATAAGGCAGGGCAGGTGACTTAGGTGTCAGTGGGGGAGCACTTTGGGGCCAGCGTTCATAACTCTATTCGTTTTAAAATAGTGATGGAAAAGGTTAGACCAGATCTAAAAGTTGAAGTTCTAAATTGGAGGAAAGCCAATTTTGATGGTATTAGGCAAGAACTTTCAAAGTTGATTGGAGGCGGATAAGCATGTGTCAGGTGTTATAGAAAACAGAGATTGAGTGATTCCTTAGAGTATAAAGGCAGTAGGAGCATATTTAAGAGGGGAATCAGGAGGGCAAAACGGGGACATGAGATAGCTTTGACAAATAGAGTTAAGGAGAATCCAAAAATTTTTGTAAATAGACTAAGGACAAAAGGATAACGAGGGAGACAATAGGGCCCCTTAAAGATCAGCAAGGCAGCCTATGTGTGGAACTGCAAGAGATGGGGGTGATACCAAATGAATATTTTGCATCAGTGTTTACTGTCGAGAAGGACACTGAAGATATAGAATGTTGGGAAATAAATGGTGATATCTTGAAAAATATCTATATCACAGAGGAGAAGGTGCTGGATATCTTAAACATGTAAAAGTGGATAAATCCTCAAGACCTGATCAGGTGTTCCCCAGAACACTGTGGAAAGTATGGAAGTGATTGCTGGGCTCCTTACTGAGATGTTTGGATCATCGATAGTCACAGGTGAGGTGCCAGAAGACTGGAGGTTGGCTAACATGATGCCACTGTTTAAGAAGGGTGATAAGGAAATGCCAGGGAACTATAGACTGGTGAGCCTGACATTAGTGATGGGTAAGTTGTTGGAGGGAATCCTGAAGGACAGGATTTATGTGCATTTGGATAGGACTGATAAGGGATAGTTAACATGGCTTTGTGTGTGGGAAATCAAGGCTCACTAACTTGATTAAGTTTTTTGAAGAAGTAACAAATGATTGATGAGGGCAGGGTGGTAAATGTGATCTATATGGAATTCAACAGGCATTTGACAAGGGTTTCTTATGGGAAACTGGTTAGCAAGGTTAGATCACATGGAATACAGGGAGAGCTAGCCATTTGGATATAGAACTGGCACAAAGATAGAACAAAGTTAAAAATCCACACAACCTTCCAATTTCCTGGTTAGTTTGAGTATTCTTTATCAAAATGAATGTCCTTCCTCGCCTGTTATATCCTATGTGAATGCTCCCTCTGATGTTTCCCAGGCAAATGTTGTGGAGGCTCACTGGTTGGTTTACTTTTTTTTTATTTGGCATCGCAGGTGGCCCCACATTAAGCTGGCCAATTGCAGTTACCCCAAGGGTTGGGTGTAAACTTTCCGATATTAAGAGATACCAACTAAGCTCCCTTTTGTCCTTCATGAGCAACTGGGCTTGTGAGCACCTGAGATCAATATGGTTGGATACTGAGGCCTCCCAGGCAAAGTGCCCCGTTACTATCTGTTATTAGTGGATAAGATGAGGACAGTTCTGGAATACTGTTGGAATCCAATCATTATTAATATGGTCAAAGCATGGAGAGCAATGCGACAGAACAAGGGCAGTTTATCTAATAGCTCCTTTCTTAGCCCTGTAGTTGGTACGCTGGGATTCCGGCCAGGGATGATGGATCCTGGGTTTAAACTACGGGGAATGAAGGGAGTCTCCTGTTTGGGACATCTGTTTGAGGAGGAGGTCACAATGTCCTTCTACCAAATGAGCTGTAAGTATGGATTGCCCAGCAGAGATCTTCCATGTTAATTTCAGGTTAGGGACTTCATCCAAAGAAAGACTACACTTTTGACCAACCCCTATAGGTCCAACACAGAGGAGAGTGCTTCATGCCACAAGCGCACTCTCATTTAGTACTCTTTACTATCTACTAGGGCAACATTGAGTGACTATGTAAAGTCTGGGAGCAAGAGTTGGGAGTGGAGATTCTCTCAGAGGCATGGGAGGACATTTTGGAGAATGCGAGAAAGATCTTGATCTGTAACAGAACACACACTCTGCAGTTGAATGTTCTTTATAGGGTTCATTTTGGTACCAGATTGTCTTGCAAAATTCAAAAAAGGAGCATCTCCAATATGTCCCAAATGCAAAATAAGCATCGGTACCCTCCGTCATTGTTTGTGGTCATGCCACAAGAATTTTAGATACTGGAGCGTTGTGGCAGGAGTTATAGGGAGGGTCCTGGGGACAGAAGTTAAGGTAGACAGAAGTTAAGGTAGTCTCTCTGCTCTTGGGTCTACCACATTTATCTTCCTTAAACGCACATGGGAAAAAGCTATTTAACATTTTGGCTTTCTGTGCGGGGAAGAATATTTTGATGAGCTGGGTGTCTGAGAACCCTCCAGGCCTGTTGGGATAGCACAAGTTAATTATGGAATATATCCCTTTGCATTTCCTCACAAAAATAGTACACCATAAAATGGAACTTTTTTATAAGACATGGCAATCCTTTGTGAATTACCTGGAGGCAGACTTGTCTGCCATTTTAATTAGGGCCTTTGTTTTGCCATGATGGTTAGGTTTAGTGAGCCTTGTGCCCCGGTAGGAACAATCCCAAATAAATACAGGTGTAATAATTAATGCTCCCAAAGGTTGGGAGCCTCGGTGTGGTTGCACAGCCTGGACTTATTTATTTATTTATTGAGAGCTTTGTAGTGAGTGTAGTTTTGATTTGTTTTGTAGAGTACGGTAGTAGTTAGTTTATTGTAATTGTTGTTATAATTTTAAATTGTTATATTGTTGCAATTTTATAATTTTGTAACGAAAAAAGTTCTCAATACAAATTTTTTAAAAAAAAATCACACAACACCAGGTTATAGTCCAACAGGTTGATTTGGAAGTACACACTTTTAGAGCGCCACTCCTTCGTCAGCTACCTGAAGGATTGTGGTGAGTAGACAGGAAAGTGGATTTGAGACTCTGATGGGATCATGCGTGATTGTATTAAATGACAGAATAGGCTTGAGGCACAGAATTGCCTTCTCCTGTTCCTGTTCATGTTCTTATGCTGTTTCTCCGATGTAGTGACATATATGGTCAAGTTGATAACCATACCCAGTTGTCTTTGAAGCTTTGTAGATGCAGCTTACTCACAACCTTGATGACATCCTTTCAGTCATACTTTCAAAGTACAAATGCAATTCATCCAGAACTAGTTAAATGGGAGAAATCAGCTGGGAGGCTTGTTCACAGCCAGCTTGCCTCCAATTTGGCTCATTTTTAAAATTCATTTAGGCAGCATGACTGCCAGACTACATAGACCCCTTGACATCATGGTCATTTCTGCAGAGCACAAGAAAATCACCTATACCGTATATTCAAAAAGAATGGATACACGATGAAGACAGTCTGCCAATTTCTCAGCAACAAACTCAAACAAGCAGACAAACACGTCCAAAAAACCTAGCCACTCTCCCCTACATCAAAGATATCTCGGAAATGACTGCCAGATAACTCAGACCTCTTGGCATCATGATAGCCCACAAACCCACCACCACACTAAAACACCAGCTAATGGAATTGAAAGACCCTATACAGACAACAAGCAAAACTATATCATATACAAAATACCATGTAAACACCACATTGGACAAACAGGCAGAAAACTAGTCACCAGCATACATGAATATCAACTAGCCACAAAACAACATGACCCTTTCTCACCAGTATCCTTACATACAGATAAGGAAGGCCAACACTTCGACTGGGACAAAACATCCACCCTATGAAAAGCCAAACAGAGACACGCACGAGAATTCCCTAGAAGCATGGCATTCCAACCGCAACTCTATCAACAAACACATTGAATTAGATCTCATCTACCACCCTCTGAGAAAAAGAACAGGAAATGACATCACCAACCCCCCAAAAAACCCAATGATATAACTAGAAAAAAGGAATTATCAGCAGTGTTTCGCCCAGGGGCCCACTGAAGATGTTACCTAGTAGGGTGACAAAACGTCTGAACGTGAACTTTCCAGCTCAGTGGGCAAGCCTACATCCAGAACCTAAACCTGAGCTACAAACCTTCTTAAAACCTGCTAATTCTATGTCCATTATTGTGATTATGAAAAGTTCCTAGCCACTTGTTCCTCTGTGTTGAGTCTCTGTCTCAATTTGATGCCATCTAGATTAAATTATGAATAGAAATAATTTTTAATATAGACCCAGTACTGATCCACTACAAAAGGTACAACAGGACAGGCAGCATCCAAGGAGCAGGAGAATCGGCATTTTAGGCATAAGCCCTTCATCAGGAATGAGGCTTGATGATAGGATAGTGCTCAGCTCCATTGCAATTGCTTAGATATTCAAGCTGTCCTTACTTGTATGATCAGGACATTCAAATATAGGCTGATCAGTGAAAGGTAATATTTGAGCCTCATAAATAGAGACATCTACTTGATATTGAGTCACATTAATGTAATTATTTCTGTTACCATTAACATCCTGCTAGCCATCTAAGCTACACAGGTCTGGAGTGTGGTAGAATACATTCAACTTGCTTGGATTCCAAAAACACTCAGAAGTTTCAATATAATTGAGGACAAAGCAGATTATTTGATTGACACCCCATCCACCTTCTCAAACATTTATTGTCTCTCCCACTGTTGCACAGTGCCAACAGTGTGTGCCATCTACTAATTGTACAGCACCAAGACAGTTTCACCAGCACCTCTCAACCTGCAACTTCTCCTGCCTGGAATGAACAAGTATATGAACACATGGAAACACCACCTCCTTTAAGGGCAAAAGCTTCACAGGCCTTGACGATATGGACGGCAGGAAATTTGGGAGAATCTTATTAAAAAGTCAGGAAGATTGCATTTTCCAATGGAGTTCCGGATGTTGCAATAAGACCCATGCTTTTGAGTGGCGAAAGGCTTTAATGGGGATTATTGATCATTATCTCCCTCATTGTGATCTAGTCTCACCTCATTAACATGCAGTTTCTGATTGCCCCCCCTCTGGAAAGATGCAAAGAATTTCCAACATGAAAGTCTAAGCGGTTGCCAAATGACTCGAGCTTGCTGCTTGCTTCTCCAGACCACTCTCTTGGACAGCTGGTATCAACATTTCAAGGCCTGCTTCATGGGCACTGACTGCATGCAGCCCACATCCATAGACACTAACATTTCACACGTGCCCGCCTCTCTGGACCAACATGGAACATTTCTGATTGAGTGCTTTATTGTCTTTCAATTGAATCATTCCCTCAGGATCACACTTTCATTGCAATCCTGCTGCAAGGAAACATTGCATGCAAGAAGAGGCACCAAGCTCATGGACTGGATCAGGCTGTTTGCTTGCTGTCTTAGTGCTCACTTACTTAGCTTGTGCCATTGGATGTTGGCAGTATCCCTGCCTTTCTTTGCCTTGCCTTGCCCTGCCCTCTTGCATTTTGCCCCCCAGCCAGAGCTGTAAGGCTGACAGTGCTGCTGTGTTAACTTGCACTTCAGCTCAGTCACAAAGCCAGCCAGTTACCAGCATTCATTAGTTAAAGGGATGGTCACCTCACTCTGCAACAGTGTGCCACATCAACCTTACAACTACATTATGTGCCCACAGCTCACAGAGCAAACACATTACATGTGCTTCTAACCACATCTCAAAATCTAAAAGGAGCAGACTTCAGGTGAAGTCAAGTGAGACACATGTAAGTCAGGGGCTCCCAGCATTTTATTCTGGATGAAGGGCTTTTTGCCCGAAACCTCGACTTTCCTGCTCCTCAGATGCCTGCTGTGCTTTTACAGCACCACTCTAATCTTGACTCTAATCTCCAGTATCTGCAGTATCCATTTACTCCCAGAATTTTAGGTCAAAGGCAGCCTCTGATATCAGTCTGGGGATTTGGAATTGATCATCCAGCCCCTTAGGCTGTTTTCTTATGAATGCCCCAATGGGAGGGATTGATTGAGATGAAAGTGGCTGGTACAGCTGTTGGTTCTGTTACAGGCAGAGGAAATGTGGCGAGGTGTCTTAGTGAGTGAGTAGGCAGCACAGTGGGCATGCAGGGTTAGTGGTGGACAGGGATTGGGGTAGGTAAGAGCGGGAGAGAGGTGTTTCAGACAGTAGTGAGAGCAGTACAAAATGAGCCTTGGTGGGTGGCTACAGTAGCAGAGACAGATTGAGTGTGATGTAGCAAAGAGAAAACGGGAGCACTAACCCTGGCAGAGTAGAGGGAGACATTAACCTTCTTCCTTTATTCCTGGGCATTCCTTCAGATTGTGGAGAGCTCAAGGACCAGGGTGATGGACAGAAACTCTCCATGGAATGCAAGGAAAATGACACAGCCAAAATATCGTCAGCCCAAAGTTTCATGTCATTCTGAACTGCAAATATATCCTTCATTCCTGCTAGCTCTGTTGAAATATCTATTTGAGATGGCTTAGGGAATCCCTGATGGACTTGACCTGTAAGTCTCTCTTGGTTCGTCCCGGCGATCCTACTCTGCAGTAGTCTGGAATGTAAGAGTCTTCGGACAGTTTAGTTTAAATCATTGCCTTTATTTACCAATGGCGTCAATGTTATTTTATAACATAGATACCTAAAAGCCAGGCTTGAGCTAAGGTTCTAAATCCACTAGCAGAGTAGTGGCACCAGCTCCCACCCTTAAGAGCTCTCTCCGGCTACTCTCCTGAGTGCTGCAAATAAGCTGTCTTTATACAGAATTTGGTATTAAAATTACAAAAGCCACATGTCCTTAATCAGATAAGCAGCAATAAAATGGCAAAAGTTTGTCTGATATTAAGAAGCTCCAGATTTGCACTCACCAACCAGAGGCAATACTTCCTCTGTGTACCCAACAGAACCTTTACATTATTGTGAAGAACAAAAGGTGACCCCTCCGCCTTCTCTTCTCCTAAGGAAATCACAGCTTGCCCAGTCTTTCCTATAAGAATATTCTTTTAATTCTGGTACCATCCCAATGAAACCCTTTTACACCATCACCAAGACAAGGTCCATAGACATGAGGAGATGCGATTAGAAGCAAGTGTTGTACAATCATTGGGGAATATTTGGTACCACGCCTGACTTGGAGAGAAAGTCATTGACAAAACTTTGAAAATAGTTGCTCATGGGAGATTGCCCTGTAAAAATGCACAATGAGGTTTGACTGAGAGCTCAGACATCGATTTTGATATCGGGTGCTTTTTATGAATGACTGTCGACGATAAAGGCTCCAGCAATCAGATCCTTCCTACATGCACAAAACCCTCAGCTCTCTGCAGGTTGCCTTTGAGGTATCTATGTGGAAAAGACCTTTTCGCTGCCACCTTGTGGAATGTGAGTTTGCAAAGAAGATTGAAATACAGTTTTTTGCTGTGAATCATGCTCAGCAGCTTTGTGACCCAGTACTCTACCGGCTGTTCCATAGGGTGCACACCAAGACAAACTGAGACGAGATGACCATTCAGCCTGGTGAAAGGTGCTTTCTGGTTTGCTCAGAACCCACCAATCTTCCAGTGCGAGGAGTTGTTTTTGACTGAGTATTGCAAACTGGCACACTTCTGGGTGCTCTAACGCTTGGGACTGCAACTGCAGAGGTCCAATGGGGAAAGTAGTTTGTCTGCTTTGACTTTTCAGCCACAGTATACCAAGGGGCTAGAAATTGTACAACTCTGAATGTTGTGAGCCTTCCATAATGTAGAATAAAAGCAGAGCATTGAACATCAGAGGCACGTCAACGTGCAGTGTGGCGTACAGAAGGAAATTTTTCAAATTTTGCACTTCTTGTAATTTCTAATTTGAGTTGCTTTCACTCTTGAGCTGTAGACCCTACATGACATATATTTTGTGAATATTCAGTCTGCCTTAATTGTATTAAGTGGAACATATTTTGTGGAATAAGTTGAATATTTTTGCAAACTCTAAGATTGAAGCTGAAATGTTTTTGCAATAATGTTTGCCAATTTTGTCAATAAAGTATAGCTTTGGAAAAATAATAGAATCAAAAGATCACACAAATGAGTTGACCTGTCTGCCGATAAATTCAGTGCTTGTGGTGCTTCTCTTCACTTTACCTGACGAAGCTCCGAAAGTTTGTGATTTTTAAATGAACCTGTTGGACTATAACCTGGTGTCATGTGACTTCTGACCTATGTAGTCTATACCTCTGCTTAAGCTGTCACGTGCCACCTAAGATTTCTGTGCATGCACCCATAGCTGTCTATGTTTCTGCCTCCATGTTACTGTTGTCAATTAAATCTCACAGCTAGGCTGAACTTGTAGAGTAGAACTGAGGGGATGTGGTTCCTTAGATTTCCTGATCATGTATGCCAAATTTTTAGTTACCGATAGAAAAAGAATTCTCGAAGTTTTATCACAGTGGAATCTGGACTGATAAATGTATTATTAGTCCAGCAACATGACCAATAAGCTACTGTTTCAGATAGCTGAAGTGAATAGCATCTGCAACATGACAGGTTTTGGTTCTGCTGGTAATGCCTTGTCTTGCTAGGAGCACAGTTCAATGTTTAAAGAAATGTGCAGTTTCTGTGGTCCAAGAGCTAGTGTGGCCATAATTGGAGCTGCAGAAGCATTGGATAATGAGGTAAAAAAACTCTAGCATAATGAGACTAATCCTTATTATGCATTAGTTTTGGATCAATCTTCTGTGTCAGGCCTCAAACAGACCTTTGATGAGTAAGAAGTCTGATTACACTTGGCCTTCTGATCCAGACTTGTGTTCTAGTCATACAATGAGTATTCTGTCCTTCCAGTCCTGTTGTAAATGTGAATTGTCAATCCACATTTACTTTGCTTTTATAACATGCCTGTGCCCTCTACAATGTTTTACACAATTGGGTGAAGTTTTTCCTGTCTGCAGTGTGTGGGTGATGCGGAAATTGTGGATCAGGCTCTTGCATTGGTTAAGGGCAGTAGTGAAATGTTATTGTATTTCTGTCCTGAGAGACAACTTAATTGCTTCAAGGTCAGAAGGCACACACACCAGGTTATAGTCCAACAGATTTATTTGAAATCACAAGCTTTCAGAGCACTGCTCCCTTGTCGGATGAATTTCTGACTTCACCTGACGAGGGAACAGCGCTCCGAAAATTTGTGCTTTCAAATAAACCTGTTGGACTATAACCTGGTATCATGTGACTTCTGACCTTGTCCACCTCAGCCCAGTACCAGCACCTCCACATCACGCTTAATGGCTTCAGGCAAGGCTGTTTTTGATAGTGGTTGAAGCCTGACCTGCGACCATGTGCCAAGCGAGGCTTCATGCAGGTTTACTTGGATGCAAGCATACAGCAATGGTAACTTTTTACCAAAGGTCAGAAAATAAGTTGGTTCACATTTACACTGATATTATCATAAACCTACCAGTGCAAAATCATGACCATAATACAGGTTCATTGGTTATTTTTGGGGTAGTAATATGTCTCTGCATATTTGTGGAATGTAAACCTCCAACATTATTTATTGCATAAATGCTAATAAATTAATATAATAAAGAAGTAATCATTTGTAGAAATGCAAAGTTAGAGTCATACAGTATGAAAACAATTTGGCATGCTTGCCTTCATTGGTCAGACCATTGATTAAAAGGAGGGGGGTTATCATGTTGCACTGTACAGGACATTGGTGAGGCCACTTTGGAGTACTGTGTACAGTTCTGGTCACTCTGCTATAGGAAGAACCTTACTAACTTGGAATAGATGCAGAAAGCTTTCACAACAAGTTATCAAGACTGGAAGGTTTGAGTTATAAGGACAGGTTAAATAGGCTGAGTTCTTTCCCTGGAGTGTTGAAGGCTTACTGAGGTTGATAAAATCGTGAGGGGCACGATTAGGGTAAATAGACAAGGTCTTTTTCCCAGGGTAGTTGATTCCAAGATTAGAAGGAATAGGTTTAAGGTGAGAGGGGAAAGATTTAAAAGGGACCCAAGGGGTAACTTTTTCACGTAGAGGGAGGTGCATGGATGGAATGAGCTGCCAGAGGAAGTGCTTGAGGTTGGTATAATTACAACATTTAAAAGACATCTGGGCAGGTCCATGGATAGTAGAGGTTTAGAGGGATATGGGCCAAGTGCTGGCAAATGGGACTAGATTGGTTTAGGAAACCTGTTTGGCATAGACTAGTAGGACCATAATCTTACAATTAAAATAAATTGGGATTATTCTAAACAAATCCAGTTTCAAAACAAATGAAGGGCCTGTAAAGCTCTATATTGCAAAGGCACAGTTACTTTGACTGCCATGCACTTTCACAGCCTAATTCACATGCTCAAAACCTGGTTAGAGTTCAACCACAATATGGAGGTCTCTGAAAGTGGGACTATGTTAAAGAATATTGGGTATTGCTAATCAACATAAATGTGTCCTATGGAGAAATAGGGAAAAAAAATACAAACAAGGAATCTTGTACCTTCAAGTATTTGAAAATGACGTGTTCCTGATTATAATTTTTTTCTGGATTAGTGGTGCTGGAAAAGCACAGCAGTTCAGGCAGCATCTGAGGAGCAGTAAAATCGACATTTCGGGCAAAAGCCCTTCATCAGGAATACAGGCAGAGAGCCTGAAGGGTGGAGAGATAAGTGAGAGGAGGGTGGGGGTGGGGAGAAAGTAGCATATAAGTTTTTTTTCTGTTAAGTTAGTTTTACACTCTTGGATCATGAGTTCTTATTAAGTTTTCAATCAAACAGTTAAGAACCAAGGATTACACTGCAGTCTAAAATAAGAATAAATCAAAGTTCTTAGAAACAATTAGTAGATCAGTATCTGTGCAGCGAGGAAAAAATATTTACAGCTTTAGGTATGATTCAAAGTTTGGGAGAAGATTTGTAGCTCGGGTGCTCATTGTTGTGGTTCTGTTTGCCGAGCTGGGAGTTTTTGTTGCAAATGTTTCATCCCCTTTCTAGGTGACATCCTCCGTGCTTGGGAGCCTCCTGAGAAGCGCTTCTGTCATGTTTCCTTCGGCATTTATAGTGGCTTGTCTCTGCCACTTCCGGTTGTCAGTTGCTGTCCGCTGCAGTGGCCGGTATATTGGGTCCAGGTCGATGTGTTTGTTGATAGAATCAGTGGATGAGTGCCATGCCTCTAGGAATTCCCTGGCTGTTCTCTGTTTGGCTTGCGCTATAATAGTAGTGTTGTCCCAGTCAAACTCATGTTGTTCTTGCATGGGATTTTGTACACCACGTTGGTTTTGCCCATGCTGGGTATCGGGTCCTTTGTCCTGGTGAGTTGTTGTCTGAGAGTAGCTGTTGGCTTGTGTGCTGTTATGAGTCCTAGTGTCGCAGCAGTCTGGCTGTCAGTTCGGAAATGCTCCTGATGTATGGTAGTGTGGCTAGTCCTTTGGGTTGTGGCATGTCCTTGTTCCGTTGTCTTTCCCTTAGGCATCTGTTGATAAAATTGCGACGGTATCCGTTTTTGGTGAATACCTTGTATAGGTGTTCTTCTTCCTCTTTTTGCATTTCTGGTGTGCTGCAGTGTGTTGTGGCCCTTTTGAATAGTGTCCTGATGCAACTTCATTTGTGTGTGATGGGATGGTTGCTTTCATAGTTCAGGACTTGGTCTGTGTGTGTGGCTTTTCTGTGTACCTTTGTGGTGAATTCTCCGTTCGGTGTTCTCTGTACCATCATGTCTAGGAATGGGAGCTGGTTGTCCTTTTCTTCCTCTCTCATGAATCGGATTCCTGTGAGTGTGGCGTTGATGATCCGGTGTGTGCTCTCTATTTCTGTTTTTTTGATGATTACAAAGGTGTCGTCCACGTATCTGACCCAGAGTTTGGGTTGTATTTGTGGTAAGACTGCTTGTTCTAACCTTTGCATTATTGCTTCTGCTATGAGTCCAGAGATCGGTGAGCCCATGGGTGTTCCGTTGATTTGTTCGTATATCTGGTTGTTGAATGTGAAGTGTGTTGTGAGGCACAGGTCCAGTAGTTTGAGTATGCAGTCTTTGTTTATAGGTTCAACGTCCTGTTGTCTGTTCTGTATGTCCAGCAGGTTGGATATTGTTTCTCTGGCTAGGGTTTTGTTGATAGAGGTGAACAGTGCCATTACATCTAGTGTGCAGCACTAGAATGCACATTCAGGAATAATGGACTGACAGAAGAGACACAACAAACGGTGAGACAAAGTATCGTACCTCTGATAACAAGGAAAAGACAAACACACAACCTCAACACCAAGGAGAAAGAAGCACTAAAATCACTAAGAAACGATAAGAACATAATCATACTACCAGCAGACGAAGGCAGAATGACGGTCATACTGGACAAAGCAGAGTACATCCAAAAGGCACAACAACTACTTGCAGATACCAACACCTACCAAAAGAGGGAGTTTGACCCCACCCCACAGCTCACCAATAGGATAAACAACACATTGAGGAATCTACAAAAAAATGGACAGATAGCAAGGTCGGACCCACAAAGAATGAAACCTGAAAGCAACAACACACCTAGACTCTATGGACTACCTAAAGTACACAAACCAGACATCCCACTCAGACCCATTGTATCACTACCAGGGACACCATCACACAAACTGGCTAAAGAACTACAACAGAAACTGAAACACCTGATCAGCAGATCCAGACACACTATATAGTCAACACAAGAATTCTTGGACATCATCAGAAATATACACAGTCAAGGAAAAAATACGGTCTCATTTGATGTAACGGCACTGTTCACCTCTATCAACAAAACCCTAGCCAGAGAAACAATATCCAACCTGTTGGACATACAGAACAGACAACAGGACGCTGAACCTATTAACAAAGACTGCATACTCAAACTACTGGACCTGTGCCTCACAACACACTTCACATTCAACAACCAGACATACGAACAAATCAATGGAACACCCATGGGCTCACCGATCTCTGGACTCATAGCAGAAGCAGTAGTGCAAAGGTTAGAACAAACAGTCTTACCGCAAATACAACCCAAACTCTGGGTCAGATATGTGGACAACACCTTTGTAATCATTAAAAACACAGAAATAGAGAACATACACTGGATCATCAACGCCACACTCACAGGAATCCGATTCATGAGAGAGGAAGAAAAGGACAACCAGCTCCCATTCCTAGACGTGATGGTACAGAGAACACCGAACGGAGAATTCAGCACAAAGGTATACAGGAAAGCCACACACACAGACCAAGTCCTGAACTATGAAAGCAAGCACCCCAACACACACAAAAGAAGTTGCATCAGGACACTATTCAAAAGGGCCACAACACACTGCAGCACACCAGAACTGCAAAAAGAGGAAGAACACCCATACAAGGTATTCACCAAAAACGGATACCCTCGCAATTTCATCAACAGATGCCTAAGGGATAGACAACGGAACGAGGACATGCCGCAACACAAAGGACTAGCCACACTACCATACATCAGGAGCATTTCCGAATTGACAGCCAGATTCATAACAGCACACAAGCCAACAGCCACTCTCAGACAACAACTCACCAGGACAAAGGACCCGATACTCAGCAGGAGCAAAACCAACGTGGTGTACAAAATCCCATGCAAGGACTGCACAAAACACTACATAGGACAAACAGGAAGACAGCTAACAACCCGCATCCATGAACACCAACTAGCCACGAAACACATGTGGTGTAACGCAGAACTAGAGACAGTCACCAAGGAAGGGGATGTGGCTTTGATAGCAGTTTTTTTTTAGCAACCTTAGCAAACAGGAGGGAAATATAAAGCATTGAAGTTAACCAGTCTGAAAGCTTAAAATAGAATTATACTGAAGTGACTTAGAAATTTCTTGCAGAGATATTTTCTTGTTGGTAATTCTGTAATTGTGTCATCTTTAGTTTGTATGTCTGTAATGTTGAAAATGACAATTTTTAATAAAAGTTAATTTTGTTCAGTGACATGTAGTTAGTGCTGCTTTTATAAGGATGTTATAATGTGAACCAGGCCAGATGGACCAGTTGAGATTTCATTTCTATTTAATAACTGATCAATCTCTTCTTGTTCTGAGATATCAGCAGCAAGTCACTCCTTCAGCATCTTGCTATGGTTAGACGAAAGCCTTTGTTACTTTTCTGAATGCTGCTTCCTGTGCTACTGAATTTAAAAATTGCTTTTGTTCTTTAAGAAAGGCATGTAAAACAGATGTAAGATAAGAAAAACAATCCCATTACAAAATGGTGTTAAAAAGAGTGCTTTTAATTGTGCTAATCCAAATGTATTCAGCATTCACAAAAGGATGGGTGAATTGATGGTACCATGAGAGGTAAAGGAATATATTTTATTATAGTTATGGACACTTGGCTGCAGCATGACAAAGACTAGCAACTGAACATTAAAGGATATTCTATATTTGGGGGAATAGGCAAATATGCAAAGATGTTGGGAAAGTATAGATGCTAAAGAATAAGATTAGTGTATTAATGAGAGAGATTCCCAGTTGCAAATACAGAATGTGGAATCTGTTTGGTTGGAACTAAGAAGGCAATGGTTTATAGGCACCAAACATTAATGGTAAGGTTCCACCTGATCAAGTAACTAGAGGCACAGATAGAAAGGGTTATGGGGTAATCATGGGTGACTTCAACCTACACACAGATTGGGTGAATCTAATGAGCACCAGAGTTAAGAAGAAAGAATTCCTGGAATTTGTCCAAGATTCTTTTCCTGGAGAAATATGTTAAGGAACCAACTGTGACACAGGCTTTCTTACCAAAAGTATTACACAGTGAGGAAGGGCCAATTAATAATCTTGTTTCAAAATAATGTTTAGGGAATAGTGACCATAATATGATATAATTTTCCATTGTTTGAAAACTATTTAGTTCAGTCTGAAACTAAGGTCTTAAATCTAAACAAGGGCTGTCCTTAAGGTGTGCGAAGAGGTTAGCTATGGTGGATTATAAAAATATATCTAAAGCTTTGATTGTAGATTGCTAATGGCTAATATTTAAAGAAATGACACTTTTTAAAAATAATTTGCCATTTAGGCAAAAAGTGCCCAAAAGGTGAAGTAAAGCAACAATAATGAACAAAGGTATTCAAAGATAGTATTTGAGCAAAGGCTTATCAAGCTGCCAAAAAATGGTAATGCTGAGGATTAGGAAAACCTCAGAATTCAGCAAAGAAAGAATAGAAGGTGAATATAATTTGGAAAGAAACATAAAAGTTCATTGTTAAAGTTCCAAGTGTCCAGTCAGACAGTGGAACAGAAAATAAAACACCAGTAAAAACGTACTATTGGAAAAATTAATGGTAATCAAATGGGAATTAAATCCCCAAGACCCAATGACATTCACCCTAAAGTTTTGAAAGAGATGGCTACAAAGATAATGGATGTATTGGTGGTTGTATTTCAAAATTGTATTAATTCTGCAAAAGTGTTTGTAGGCTGGAAGGTTGCAAATGCAACTCCATTGTTTAAGAAGGGAGGGAGAGGGAAAACAGGGATCCGTTAGCCTTACGTCAGATCAAGAGACAATATAAGAATCTATTATAAAATCAGTGATTTTCTGGATTTTGACGAAATTATGCTTGATTGGACAGAGTTGATATGGATACATAAAAGGTAATTTGTATTTGACAAACCGAAGGGTTTTCTTTGAGGATGTTATGAGCAGAATTTGTTTAGATTAGATTAGATTAGTTACAGTGTGGAAACAGACCCTTCGGCCCAACAAGTCCACACCGACCCGCCGAAGTGCAACCCACCCATACCCCCACATTTTCCCCTTACCCAACGCTACAGGTAATTTAGCATGGCCAATTCACCTGACCCGCACATTTTGATTTTCAAACGACTTTTGGTAAAATTCCATTCAGGAAGTTAATGCAAAAGTAAGGCTGCATGGATTGAAGTCATATACCAGCATGGATCTAGGATTGGTTAGCAGGTAGAAAACAAAATGTATCACCTTTGCTGGTTCATCCATATCAATTCTGCTCATAACATTCACAGGTTGGCAGGCTGTAATTAGTTGGGTACCACAAGGATCAATGTTTGGGCCTTATTGATTTAGATTTGGGAACCAATTAAAATATTTCCAAACTTGCAGAGGATACAAAATTTGTTTGGAGGATGTGAGGGTGCCAGGGTGGCTCAGTGTTTGGACTGCTGTCTCATAATGCCAGGGACTCGGGTTTGTTTCCACCCTTGGGTGACTGTGTGCAAATTTCACACATTCTCCCCATGTCTGTGTGTGTTTTCTCCCATAGTCCAAAGATGTGCAGGGTAGGTGAATTATTCATGCTAAATTTCCCATTGTGTCCATGAATGTGTAGGTTTGGTGGCTTAGCCAAGAGAAATGCAGGGTTACAGGGATAGGATAGGGGGTTGGGTCTGGATGGGATGCTCTTCAGAGAGTCAATGTGGACTTGAACGGCCTGCTTCCACATTGTAGGGATTCTATTGATTTAGATTTTTGAATCAATTGTAATATTTCCAAGTTTGCAGATGATGGAGAATTTGGTTGGAGGTTGAGTAGTGAGGATGGTGCAAAGAAACTGCAAGAGGATGTAGATAGTCTACGAGAGTGGTCAAGTGTATGACAGATGGAATATAATGTGGATAATTGTGAAGTTATTCACTTTGGGAGGAGGTGCAGACTATTTCTCAAATAGTGAGAGATTGGAAAATGTTGAAGTCCAAAGGGACCTAGGTGTCCTTAATTATAAGTCACTGAAAGTTGGCATAGAGGTGCAATTTATATAAGTGACTTAGGTGAAAGGAAATAAGGTATAAATGCCAAATTAACTGACACGACGATTGGTATGAAAGAAAGTTTGAAGAGGAAGTAAAGAGGCCACAAGAAGATACATGATCGGTCAAAGATGTGGCAAATACAGCATAATGTTGGCAAATGTGGAATTGTCTATCTTTGCAAGAAGTATGATAATGAACCACATTATCTAATTATGAGATGCAAACAGATCTGTATATCCTTGTGCGTGAATCACAATAGGGTTAGTAGGCAGGTGCAGCATGTTATCAGGAAAGCTAATAGAATGTTGTAATGTATTATAAGGGAAACTGAATACAAAATTGGGAAGATTAAGTTTTAGTTTTACAGGGTACTGGCACGACTACATCTTGTGTACAGTGTACAGTATTGATCACCTTATTTAAAGAAGGATTTCAATGCATTCAGAGAAGACTTACTAGACTGATACCTGGAATGGTCTTGTTGTTGAGAAGGGAAGGTTAGACAGGCTAGGCTTGTATCCATTGGACTCTGAATGAATAAGGGATGACTTGATTGAAACATTCAAGGTCCTAAAAGGTCTTCACAGGGTATAGGTGGAGAGGGTATTTCCTCTTATGGGACAATACCGAACTAGGAGTCACTGTTTAAAATTCAGGAGTCGCTTATTTAAAACAGAGGTGAGTCTTCGGAAATCTTTTCCTGCGAAGGTTGTAGACTCCTTAAATATTTTTAAGACCGACTTAGATTGATTCTTGTTAAATACGAGCATGACAAGTCATCAGTAGTAGACAGGTGTGTAGGTTTGAGGTTACATTCAGATTAACCATATTCTTATTGTATGGTACAGGCTAATGGGGCTGAATGGCCTATTGTTCCTAACTCATATGTTTATATATGAGCATGCAAGCTATCCAGGGATCAGTCATCTCAGTGGGCTGGAGAGCTGCTTTGCAATGTAAAGTAACAACAACAGCATGAGTTCAAATTGCAGTACCAGCTGATATTATCATCAAGATTCCTTCTCAATCTTACCCATTACCTGAGCTGTGGTGACCCTCAGGTTAAACTCACCACCAGTTGTCTCACTAACGAGAGAGCAGTCCTCCACAAATATGGTGCTTTTGTCTTTCTTGCTTAGCAGTGTTTGGGTTTTGTAGAAGCATCCAGAGCAGCCTATTTAACTTGTTCAACCTGTTCTGCCCTTTGTTGTTTGTGGATGATCTGTGAGCTAATCCCATGTCCTTCACTAGCAGTGTTTCTGCACTCAGCTCCTGTGAGAAAGTTGAGCCCGTTTAGCTGACCTGAACTTGGAAAGTTGCCTCGGTTCAGGTCCTGGCAAATGAACTGTGTTGTCAGTGCACTCTAAAAAGATCAAAGTCAGTCCTTGGTTAATACTAAGCAGCTTTCTGTTTTTTTTCTTCATCTTAGTGCATTTAATGTTGGCATCAAATTCCACTAGTGCCAATGTGCATTGTGAGGCAATCTAGACTGAGAGGTCGTAGATTTAGCTAAGAGGTGGCAGATTTAAAACCGAGATTAGGAGGAATTACTGTTCTCAAAAGGTCATGAATCTGTGGAATTCACCACCTCAGATTAGGTTGATGCTGGCATGCTGAAAAAATTTGAGGATGTTGACAGATCTTTAATTCGTAATTAGAGTTACGGAGAGTGAACAGGAAAATGGAGTTGAGAACGAGATGAAATCAGCCATGATCATGTTAAATGGCACAGCAGGTTCAAGGGACTGAATTGCATACATCAGCTCCTAGTTCTTATATTTGTACATCTTTTGTAGAGACGTTTCATTTTGTACTAACCTTGGGTGTAGTGGAAGTCCAGAATTAGGCTCATGGACAAGGGACTCTCACTGTGTTTCACTTCAAAGTCGACTTCTTCTCTGGATAGATTTAGCATCAGACATAAGGTTGTGGATTGAAATGAGCCCTTAGTACATAATTGATACCTAACTGAGCTCCCTTTATAAAGTTACATAGTAAATACAAAACAACAGTGTGTTGTACTGAAATGTAATCAATGACAACTGGTTATGAGATGAACTGACAATTCATGAAGCAATTTGTAGAGGGGGGAATGGTATCAAATTAAACTTCCTTGCATGAACCCCAGAGAAGACTGTCAGTGCTGGTATGACTGCATGTTTTGTCAAAATCCTCAACTGAAGACATTAATGATTTTAAATTTAGTGTTCTGAAATCCTTCACTACAGTAAAATTGCTACAGCAAATTCTTATTAACCATCACCTATGGGACCAGGAGTGTGCCAGCTGATCAATATGTCCACCTAATCATAATCCCATAATTGCCGGTTTATAGAGGGTAACAGTCACAAATTACCTGTTAAAAGGAAGTTTGCTGTATATAAACACTGTTTAAATAAGCTTTAACTGAAGTTTGCCTTGGCAAGTTTTCCTTTATTCAACTACAAAGGCTATTTGAATATTTTAAATCTCTGACAATATTTCCAACTTGTCAATGTGGTTTCTTTGCTAGGATGAGCACCAGTGGAATTAAGGAAGTGTTGGAGAGTAACTATGGTCAAATAGTGGAATGCCTCAGTCCGAAAGCTGACCACGTTCTTGAAGAGGCTAAGGGCATCCTTAGTAAGAAGGAACTGGATCTGATCATGAGCAAAAGAACAAATGTGGAAAAGGTTTCAATACTGCTAAACAAATTGATGACCAAAGATAATGAGACCTGCAAGAAATTCTTTGAAACTCTCATTATCAGGATACAGGATGACATATTTCCCATGCGCCTGGAGAATTTGTTTATGGCAGCTGAAGATCATGAAGGTATTTGTTGTAACTAAAATAGATTACAACCTAAAGAACAACAGAATCCACACTGTTTAAAAAGGAGCTCTATGTTTTTGTATTTGGTCAGTTATTATCCAGTAAAAAGTGAGGTCTGCAGATGCTGGAGATCAGAGCTGAAAATGTGTTGCTGGTTAAAGCGCAGCAGGTCAGGCAGCATCCAAGGAACAGGAAATTCGATGTTTCAGTCCTCATTCCTGATGAAGGGCTTGTGCCCAAAACATCGAATTTCCTGTTCCTTGGATGCTGCCTGACCTGCTGCGCTTTAACCAGCAACACATTTTCAGCTCAGTTATTATCCAAGCTGTTTGGAGTTGGTTCACTTTGTCAAACAGAGGGGTTGCTAGATGAGGAAAGAGTATGGTCTTATTCTGTGGCTTAGGTTGCATTAAGTAACTCAGGACTTAACATTTCTTTATACTATAACTGTTTTCAATGTCATTGCAACTGTAGTTTAAACATGTGGAAAGGGATCTGTATTGAGCTCTGAAAAATTTCTTCTATATATATTCAACACGGGGACCACTTAGTGCAGATGTGGCAGAGATCAGATGTAATGTGGATCACATTTTACAGCTTACAGTTAGGATACAGGGGCAGCACCTTCTCAACCTCTGACCACTATCTTTTAGAAGGACAAAGGCATCAAATGAGAGAAACATCATCATCTCAAAGTTCCCCTTAGTTGCACACACCATTCTGACTTGGGCATATGTGATCTACCCTTCATCTTGAGTTGAAATCCTGGTATTCATTATCAAATAGTGCTGTGGGAGTGCCTTCACATCACACTTTGCTATGGTTAAAGAAGGCATTGACTACATCCTGTTGAAGGTCACCCAGGATTGGTCAATAAAGGATGACTTTGCCACCAGTGCACAGATGCTGAGATTGAATTGACTTCTTATGATTTTAAATTTCCTTTTCTGACACAGAAATGACTAGGTTATAACTGGTTTTTGAGCACATTTGTATGTCTCAAAAGAAATTTCCCAGCAATTATCAGGGATGAGAATGGGGCGCCATTCTCTAGGTCTGATTGCATGCTGTGAATGAACAGTGGCTCATTTTCACCAGGTCCAAACATAGACATAAAATTCAATTTTCAGTTGAGTGTGGAGCAGCAAGTAGGAGGAAAGAGTGAAAATAAACTGAGTGAGAAACATTTTGAATTACCTTATTTAAATTAAAGTGATCTGAACGGAGTGCTGACTTAATGTGCTCTGCTGTTTTTTTAATTTACATGTTCAAATCTTGTTTATGATCCGAATACCATGACGTTTTCAGATAGTTTGAGGTTATGTAAAATTAGAAAAGCACACACATTAGTCTAGTTTCTCCACTTAAGGTTTACATTATAGTTGATTACGTCTGTCAGTCAGTTGGTCAGATACAGTTCTGCACGTTTATGGAGAATATAACTAATGTGACTGATATAAACGCTTTCTTTTCTTTCCAGTTTTGTGGTCACGGGAGCTGAGTGAATCAAATTCCAGTGGTGACGCAAACTCTGAAGCAGAATTAGTTGCAGCAGGTAAGGGTGGAAACCATAGCATAGATCCTTTTTAGAATCATTGAAAGTGAAGAGAAATCACAGTGCAGAAAGTGGCCATTCAGCCCATCACATCTGCGCTAGTCCTCTGACGAGTATTCCATCCAGACCAGATTTTAGACTAAATCTCCAGTTGGAATCATTTATGGATGCCAGCCCTGCATTTTGCTGTAGTCGTAGAAGAATGATAGAGAAGACCATGCCTGCTGTGGGAGGATCTACAGAGGCTGAAAAAAGTTGCTCTTTTTTTGCCTGTGACCAGCCAGCTCAAAGCCATTCCTTAGACTGAGGAGACTCTCTGAATCCCCTGTTTATATCTGTCAGCCAGGGCTCCCTGATTGGGGTTGTTAACCTGGCCAATCAAGGATCTCATATCATTGTTCCAATCACTACAGAGGGGGTCAGTGTTGAGGCACCCACTGAAGTTGTTTCAGTTTTCTAAAAAGGACTTTAAGTACAGAAATAATCAATACCGCGTACGTGCACTAGATCCTTCGATGTCATTGTCTCTGGAAATCTCTCGACTTTTCTCTGAATGATTGAGTTTCCACAGTCCTCTGATATCAAGGATTCCAAAATTTCACCATTCTCTGATTGAAGAAATGTACTGATCACGTACCTAAAGAAGCGTTGACAGTCTATCTTTATGTTCTTCACTCATTCAATCTCTCTTTTTTCCCATTTTCAGTGTCTCGTTCATTCTTTGCTAGGTTCTGAATTGCTCCTAGTCCTCCTAGCCTCATGACTGTTCCGCTTCTACAGTGAGCGTGCTCATCTCCCCCAGCTGGATTGCTATTCTTCTAAGAAGAAGACACTTAATTCCTGATTTTTATTGAATTTAACTTCCGTCATCAGCCATGTTGGGATTTGAACCCATTTCCCCAGAATGTTATCTGGACTTGTGGATTAATAGCCTAGCGATAATACCACTAGGCCATTGCCTTAGTTGGTCATTATCTGATTAAAATTGTTAATTTTAAATCTGCTATTAATAGAAGTTTGGTAATCAAAGGTAGAACAAGACTCAAGGGACTAACTTGCCCCATTCTGTTCCTAATATTAGAAATGATGGAACAAAACAAACATTCAGCCCATGCAACCCAGGACGTGCTCTGGAATTAGTGTGGTGAAAGCTAAATTTATTTATTAATATTGCCAAATTTATTTCTACCCCTGAAACAACTCGCAGAAGTACTTTGTGCATGTCATTGGTAACCAGTAGCAATGTAAGTGTTTGGATCAATTACAAGACCCTGAAATGCATCTATTTACACAAGAAATATGAAGATGAGAACCTTGTCACTCATTTGGTAATCCAATCGGTCTTTTGTTTGGGTAGTCACAAAAAACACTCACTCAGAAACTAACAATCCGAATAAAATCCACAGATTGCTTACTTTGTGATGGATCGCTCTTTTAAACAAAGTTACAATACTTAGATCTAGATATTTTAAAATAGAAATGTACAGATTATCCTTTTCTGATCTCCAGATGAATTAAATGATACCTATTTTTCTGGGCATGTGACAGTAAAGGCTGACTATTTCAAGTTAAATAGCAAACATCCCCAGGCTACTCCATGGCAGATTCTACAGTGCCAGCAAATTGACAGAGACCTGGTGTTCAGCAAACATAAAACAAAATAAGCAAGACTTTGATCTGTATAAGAAATACAGCAGCTGTTCTACAGCAAAGGCCTGCAAGCAGCAATGAGGTTTGTGACTAGTTGTGTTCTTCTCTGATGTTGATTGAAGGTTAAACATAGGTCAGGATGTTGAGAATAACTCCCCCACCTCCTTTCTTCAAAGTTATGTTGTACAATATCTGAGAGAAAGCAGATGGGACCTTGGTTTGACTCCTCAACCAGTCAGTGGCACCTCTAATGGTACAGCACCCCTGTACTGCCATGGAGAGTCACCCGAGACTTTACTCTTTGGTCTGTGGGATGGAATATAAAGCTCTACCTTTTGACCCAGCAGTAATGTGTGTACGTGAGTAGTTAGCAATGAGCACCACAACAAGGATAGAACTCCCACCCCAGTCCTCACCCCACCAAACTCGGCATAAACCGCATCATCTGCCGACATTTGCACCACCTCCAAACGGACCCCACCACCAGGCATATATTTCCTTCTTCACCCCTATCCATGACTACATGGTCAGGTCCATGACCCCACCCCCAACAACCCACCCTCTCCTCCTGGCACCTTTCCCCACACCACCTCCCTCACCTCCATCCAAAGCCCCAAAGGAGCCTTCCACATCCATCAAAGTTTCACCTGCACTTGCACACATGTCATTTATTGTATCCGTTGCTCCCGATGTGATTTCTGTTACATTGGGGAGACTGGACGGCTTCTCGCAGAGCGCTTTAGGGAACATCTTCAGGATACCCTCACCAATCAACCCCACCACCCCGTGGCCGAACATTTCAACTCTCCCTCCCACTCTGCTGAGGACATGCAGATCCTGGGCTTCTTCCAATACCATTCTCTCACCGCCTGACGCCTGGAGGAAGAATGCCTCATCTTCTGCCTCGGAACTCTACAACCCCAGGGCATTAATATGGACTTCACCAGTTTCCTCATTTCCCCTCTCCCCACCTTACCCCAGCACCATCCTCATGACCTGTCCTACCTGCCAATCTCCCTTCCCACCTATTCGTTCCACCCTCCTCTCCGACCTATACCCCTTTTTTCATCCACCTATTGCACACTCAACTACCTTCTCCCCAGCCCCACCCCCGAGGCTTCCAGCCTCATTCCTGATGAAAGGCTCTTGCCTGAAACTTCAATTTTCCTGCTGTTGGATGCTGCCTGACCTGCTGTGCTTTTCCAGCACCACTCTAGTCTTGACTCTAATCTCCAGCATCTGCAGTCCTCACTTTCACCTAGAAATAGTTTGCAACTTAACATAAGAAATGCTCTGATCAAATTTCCAACAATCTGAGTAATTTTAAGTTGGTCTTGATGCCCTGAACTAACATTCCCTCTTAACCTCTTCAGTAAAATGTCTTCAATATTTTGGCAACTTCTTTAGATAAACCACAGACTGGAAGAAAACGTAAAGCAGCAAAAGTGGCAAACCAGAAATCTACCAAAGTAAAACGAGTGAGAAAAGGTAAGCTGAAACACCAGTATTAATGTAAAGATAGTAGAATTGTGATAGCAGCTAGCACTTGGTAGGAGGTTTGGTGGCAGGTATTTGCCCTGGGACTATATACTATACTATATACTGTTTTCTATGGGTTTTGGGAGAGAGCCTGGGTTCCCAAGCTTGTAGTTACCAACCAGTTTGATTAAAGGAATAGTTCTGGAAATGTTAATGTTGGAGATTGTATTAGGCTATACCCAGTCTGATCATGTTACACAGTTTGGGTGGACAGTCTAGCTTGAGATTCCAATGTGTCATCTATAGCTCCTGTTAGTCTTAATGATAACATCAAACTATTCAAAGTACCTATTGAAATCATCCAATAATGTACATTCTGTTGTTAAGATAACCCGTCCTTGCTAAGATGCTAAATTGGTGGTTCATCCTTTACCACTGATGACTGAACAGGCCTGTAGACATATAGAATAGACGTATAGGAAGGAGGATGGGTGACAGTACATTACCTCAATCACAAGCTTTCAGTAGGGTGATCTGCAACATAAACATTACTAACGTAGGAATATTCCTGAAAATCGCCCCCTAATTTGCTCCATTGCCCCAGTTTAGGAGTGTGAGTGTGATCTCTCAGTCCCACAAGCTCAATCAGAGAACCAGCAACTCTGGAACCTTGGCAGATCCCGCCTCTAAATCACAACTCCTTTGAAGCTGCAAACATAAGAATTTTAAAGGAGGCGAAGGTGCTAGGGAAATCTGATAACATGGATTGTTGGGGCTGTGGGGTATGGCCTTGGCTTTGTTGGACAGAATCAGTCTTGGTCATGGGGGCAATCTACCTGCATGATGGTCCACCCCTGCAAGGACTTACTCTGTTGGCGGAATGCATTCGGGGCCCGTCCTGATAAAGTTACGACTCTATTTTCCTCTCCCCTATCTCCTGGCTCCTCAGCCTGGGCCTGTGCAAATTGAGCCCCCTGACTTGGACTGGAGTCACACTGTAGGCCGGAATCTATGTTGCACACCATTGCTTTTTGCAAGTTGGATACCTGATCGATTCTGGGAACAAGACTGCACTTTGTTATCCAGCCCTGAATGTTCACTGTAGTCCCTTAGTGACACTTTGACGATAGGTTGGTGATTACAAGAATTGAACTCAGCAACAAGGAAGGTATTGGCCTGGGTTTGGTTGAATAATTGAAATTGATGGTCATTGTTGAGATTAATGACTTAGCCATCTGATCTCACTATTGAAATATAATCTCTTGAATTAAGCACCCAAGAGAGATCTATTTTCCAGAGTCTTTTCCCCTTAGTTAACCTTGCTTATTACCCTTTTTTTGGAATCTCTGTATTAGATTACATGATTCTTTCAAACACTGCATAATTAAGTCTTGATACTCCCTAGGAGAAAGTGAGGTCTGCAGATGCTGGAGATCAGAGCTGAAAATGTGTTGCTGGAAAAGTGCAGCAGGTCAGGCAGCATCCAAGGAGCAGGAGATTCGACGTTACGGGCATAAGTCCTTCTTCAGGAAGGGCTTATGCCCGAAACGTCGAATCTCCTGCTCCTTGAATGCTGCCTGACCTGCTGCGCTTTTCCAGCAACACATTTTCAGCTCTTGACACTCCCTAGCTGTATTTTTGTGGGGCATTTGATTGACATTCATATGTAAACCTTAAAATGTATTCTTTCCTGTTCTGTTTAAGCAAATTCTTGCCAAGCTAGAGAAGTAAATTCCAGTTCTACAGCTCCCTTCACAGAGTCTCAAGAAGTGGACATGTCATTTCAAGCAGGAGAGGAGTATTTGAATTTGCCAGCAATGTCAGGTAGTTTTTTTTTACATATTATCTCTAAGTTCATTTGTTCTTCCTCTTTACCAATAGTGGCACAGAGTACAAAAGCAAGTACGTTCTATTAAATCTATAAAAACTATTGGGCCTCAGCTAGTGTGATGTGTCTAATTCAAGGCTCAACTCATCAGACAGGAAGTCAGGTTCTTCAGAGGGATGAAGCACTTCAGAGATGTGGAGAGATGAGAGGAATTGGGATTGAGCAGAGAAGCTGAAGATAAATGAGAGATTAAAAGAAGATATTCCAAATTATGAGGGGCGTTGTTCGAGAATGTAAGAGCAAATTGTCCCCAGTGACTGGAGAACAAATCATCGAAAGATCCAGATTTAAGATAATCAGCAAAAGAAACTGTAGGAGAGGAAGAGTTTGGATTTTGCACAACAAGTTGCAACAATCTGGAGTTCATTATGAAAGGAGGTTCAAGAATATCTTTCAGAAGCGAAATGTGTATGTGCTAGGATAGGAAAGGTTCTGAGGAAGGGTCACTCGACCCGAGCTTCAATCTTGTTTTCTCTCCACAGATGCTGCCAGATGTGCTGAGTTTTTCCAGCAAGTTTTGTTTCTGTCTAGGAAAGATGTGCAAGGAAAGGGTAGGGGATTGGACCATTTGGAAAGCTCTTATGAAGCTCACAACGGGCTGAAGGCATTCCATGCTTTTAAATTCTATGGCTGTAAAATTTGAATACAAAATGTCCACTGGCATTTCATCGTTTTGCAAGTGATTGCACACTTTGGTGCAGGCTGTGCTGGATGCCATTCGGGATAAGTGCACACAATGGGAGTGAGTATTGGAAATGTGTAGGAAAGGCAGATTGCAATGTCTGTCAGTCTGTGTAATGCTTACCAATCAAACCATCCAACCTTGCATACAAAGCCAAGCTCTTCACCTTTCTATATTCCTGTCCTCCAGGTGTCTTTGCCTGTCATAGTGCTCCTATGCAGTGCTACCATTGTAGATGAAAGACTTTCAGTTGAGGAGACCACAGCTAAGCTTGCAGGTCATCTTCCCACAACTCTAGGCCTAGAGGACTGCACTACCTCAGCATGGGTGGCAGCTTTCTAGCTGGATAACTGCCTGGCAAGAGCCAGGGCACTGAGCAAGTGGCAGTTGTGGAACCACCAGTGCAGCCATCATGAAAGGACAGCAAACCCATGCTTCAAGGATCTACTGTCACTTCCTCCAGGGCAGACCCTCACTCTCAGCAACACTGCAGCACAAACTGAGGGACTGCTGTTACAGCCTGCACTAGACTGTTGAGGGTGGGCTGGAATATGGAAGATCTATTTGCAATTTGTGGATGCATTCTGAAATCTACAAACCTGCTGTAACCTTTTGTAGAAGGCTTTTTCAACACTGTGTTTATCCAACCAGCATGTATTAGCATTGCTCAGGGCTGGTCTATGGAGACCTTGTGATATTTATTTACTCAGGACAAGCTGTGTTCTGTCTGGCCTGTCCCAGTAAACTCATTGCTCATGGTCTTTCTTGGGAATTAAATGGTCAAACAAAGGCCTATTGTGAAGGCAGTTGAGGGAGTGTTGTACAAATTGTCAGCTCCTCATGAATCCCTGCTTCCTTCCATAGAGGAAGGTTAGTTTTTGAAGATCAGAAAGTCAACAGGACACCACGGATAGGGAGAAAATGCAGACCTGGAGTGTGTGGCACATTGGGCTGTTATTAAACAGCCATGCAATATCCTGCGTTTAATATCTGGCAGTAATGTTAGGTGAACAAATTTCTCCCACAGAGTTTACTTCCAAAATGTGAGTTAGCATACAACAGACATTGAATATACATGTTCATTATTCTTGTAATTGAGCTCTTATAGCAATTATAGGCTGAGTTATTGCATCTTCATACTGACAGCTGGATTTTACCTATTTCACACTATTCCAAATTTAGAAAGTGATGAACTGTGGTAAGGCTTACAAGCAGCAGATCATGGCATGCTAGGTGCATGGCTGATCTTGCTGTCTATCACAAAAATGTCCGGTGTGTTAAGTGATGGTGTTCACGAGTCTCAAATGAGAGGGAGCCTAACTGGCATTCTGGGACAAAATGGAAGTGGGTAAAGGTTTTACCAGGTGGAAAGTGGTCACCCTGGATGAATCATAAACCAATTTGCCAACAAAGCCTTACCCTATCTGTTACAAATCCTTTAACGCTCACCCATTCTACTCCCTCACTTCTTAGCAAACTACATGATAAGCCAGGCTTCCAGCCAGTATTCATAATTGAGTCCCAGCTTCTCAAAGGGGTTAAGTCTTTGTCAGGGATTTAATGCACCACTGAAACAGCCTTAGGAGTAGAAATTAACATTTTAAATGTTACTTTGCTTTGAGTTTCAGCTGAGGAAAATGTTCACGATAGTATGTGAAACTACAGTCAGAGTAATTGTGGAACAATTGAATGTTTTGCTTCCTGCCACGTGCTATTCTGTGATTGCTAGTTTTCAAACAGGGAGCTGTGCAATTTGATAACTCAGTGTTCTGCTGCATATTTGTTCCTTACTCATCTTAACTAAGTCAAATTTCCTCTAATTATCATCAACTGTAAGCCAAGTTAATAAATCAATTTAGACCTCAGTTACCACAAACTTATCTTCAGCAGAAGTGTGACGCTGGGATATGATATACATAGGGTGACCCACTCAAATTTTAGATGCAATACCTAAGATGCAACACAATTAAAGAAAGGCTTGCATTTATACAGTGCCTTCTTACGACCTTAGGTTAGCCCAAAGTGCTTTACAACCAATGAGGTACTTCTAAAGTGGTCAGTCTTGCAATGTAGGAAGCTCAGTTGCCACATTTCAGTGCAGGCAGTAGTGTCATGGTACTGGCAGTTCAGAGTCCTGGGCTAGTGCTCCGAGGACACGAGTTTGAATCCTTTGTGGCAGATGGTGGAATTTGAATTCAATAAAATCTGTAATTAAAAGCTAGCCTAATTACAACCTATCTGTCTCACTCATAGGCCTTCGGGAATGTAATCTGGCCTATATATGACTGCAGACCCATAACGGTGTGGTTGCCTCTTACCCTCCCTTGGAAGTGGCTAGCAGTTATATCAAACTCCACAAAGTCTCAAGAAACTGCAACTGGTCTGGCATTAACAAACATAGCTCTGTTGACCTTGCAAAGTACTCTTCACCAATATGGGGGAGCTAATGCTCAAATTAAGAGAGCTGTTGCATAGATGAGTCAAGCAACAGCCTGACATAGTCATACTCACAGAACCATACCTGACAGACAATGTCCCAGACAGTACTATCACCATCCCTGGATATGTCCTGGCCCATTTGTTGGACAGACTCCGCAGAGGTGGTGGCACAGTGGGATAGAGTTAGGTAGGAGTTATCCTGAGACAACTGCACCAAGTAACTTAGCTCCTGACTCCCCCTAAACCTGTCCACCATTTACAAGTCAGGAGTGTGATGGAATATTCCCCAGTTGCCTGGATGGGTGAAGCTTCAACAACACTCAAGAAGCTCATCACCATCCAGGACAAAGCAACCTGCTTGATCTTCACTCCAACTAACACCTTCTGCATTCACTGTCTTTGCCACGGATGCACAGTAGCAGCAGTGAGGTACCATCTACAAGATGTACTGCAGCAACTTACAAAGTCTCCTCCAACAGCACCTTCCAAACCTGTGACCTCAGCCATGTAGAAGGACGGGAACACCACCTTCTGCATGCTCTTCTCCAACTCTAAGCGTTCTGACTTGGAAAATATCCCTGTACCTTCAGTATCACTGCTTCAAAATCCTGCAACTCCCTGACAATGCAGTGGTTGTCCCTGTAGCTTTGTAGCAGTTCAGGCAGATTGCTCATCACCACATCACCCAGAGCAGTTAGAGGCAGGCAATAAATGCTGACCTAACCATCCACTTAGGTCAATCCAATGTGCTTGCACATCCCATGAATAAAAAACAGTGAGCTCCCACAAATAGCAATATTACAATGATCCGAATCTTTTTAAACAGTAAGTTTCATGAAGAGATAACTTTGGCCAGGATACTGGGAAACTCACTGAATGTGCAGCAAATTTTTAATGGTACAGATGTGCTGTAAACCATTCTTGTAGTGTTATCATTTTTCAGACTTTTTATGTTTTGTGTTGGCAGACTTTGCAGAAGATTACAAATCGTTAATGGTAAAGTGTGTCTCTGAGAAGTATGAGGCCAATATGGCGAAAGAAGACCAAATGAAACAAGTAATCATTGACCAGACGTTTAGGAGTCTGACCATGAAAGATGGAAATGTGGCCAAACTGAAGGAGAGAATCGATGCTAGCCGCGATGATGTACTCAGTTCACCAGGGCTTGAAGAGAATCAGGACACAGTTGCAAACCTAACAGAGTTCCTGAGCAAAAAACACGTCTCCAACTGTAGAGTGCACATCCTACTTGGAAAAGCAGGAACTGGAAAGACAAAGTTGATGCACAAAGTTTGCTACGAGTGGGCACGAGGGACTCTCAGTCAGTTCCAGTATGTATTTTTATTTGAGTTTCGCCAACTCAATCTGATCAATAAGAGCATAGATCTGAAGAGTATGCTGTTTGACTTGTTCCTTCAGCCACAAAGGAACTCCCATGCTGTATTTCGATTCATCATAGGAAATCCAGAGAAGATATTAATCCTGTTTGATGGCTTCGATGAGTTTGTGGGGAAGGCCTCTGTCCACACCGCCCCTGTTTCCAATGACCCCATGGCTCCACTGTCAGTGGGACAGTTATTTTCCAGCCTGTATAACGGCAAACTGCTCCCAGGCTCTACGATCCTAATAACGTCCAGACCAAAAGACGTCCTCTCCTTGCCTTTAGATGTGGTGGGTCAAGTGGGAGAAGTCTCAGGGTTCAACCAAAGTAAAATCGAAGAGTATGCACGTCGATTTTTCAGAGACAGTAAACAAAATCATCAAGCAATCTGCCACTTGCAGAAGAATAGGAAGATTTTAAACATGTGCTACATTCCTGCCTTGTGCTGGATAGTTTTTCTCTGTCTTGAGCGCTTGTTAACTCCTCGAACTGCAGAACCCAAGCTACCTCATACAATGACACAGTTCTACATCAAGATGCTCACCGTATTTTTAAGCAAGGGTACCACTAGTAAGCGGGCTAGAGCTAATGCTGAAACACGGTTACTAAACAAACACAGAGAAGATATTCATGGACTTTGCGAACTTGCAATAAAAGGGCTGCAAGAGAGTAAATCTGTATTTTATTTGCGAGACCTCCTTTCTGAAAAAATCATTGACTTTGCTTCTTTGTATGGATTTCTTACCACTTTTGAAGTGAAGACAATAGATCAGAACCAGGAGAATGGACATGCCTTTATCCACCTGACCCTGCAGGAGTTCCTGGCAGCACTTCACCAGATGATTGACAACACCATTTCTGACCAGGTGCTAAAACGCACGTTTTCCCTCAAGTCAAAATGGACATCAAAGAATGACCTGAGAAATGAGTTCACCGCAGCCGTTCATGTATTTTTATCCGGGTTAGCGTCGAAGGGATGTAAGCAGTTCCTCAGTACATTAGCAAACAAGAATGAAGCATGGGTGCAAATGAAGCAAAAGGCAATTTTACAGAACTTGCAAAAGTTGGCAACCACAAACCTAACTGGGCCAAAAATAATCGAGTTGTGTCACTGTGTGTATGAAACACAAGACTGTGACCTTGCGCAGGAAGTTGCAGCACAGTTAAAGTCCAAGTTTGAGCTTCGAAACTTCAGGCTTACTCCCGCAGATATGACTGTTCTGACATTTGTGATAAATAGTGGAGCCAGCTGCATCTCTCTGGATATTGGAGGCTGTGCCATGGATCTTGAATGTGTCGCCATTCTAGGAACTTGCAAGAACATAGAAGTTCTAGTGTGAGTGCATGCATGCGGTTTTTGGCAGGAGTTTTCAGTTCTGTTGACTTTGCGGGTTTGTCAGGGATTGCCAAGGCCTTACATCACCTGGAATTCTGCTGCCCACTTCAATCCACAGCACGTATCAAGCACTGTAAACTTTAGGGTCTACATTTGAGATCAACTTTTCATATCTGGTCAATATCCTCACTTCATCGCAGCACAGATTCACACCAATATAATGCTGATTTGAGAACGAGGCACTGGGATCATGCTAATTTTGGCATCAGGCACTGGGATCATGCTGATTTTGGCATCAGGCACTGGGATCATGCTGATTTTGGCATCAGGCACTGGGATCATACTGATTTTGGCATCAGGCACTGGGGTCATGTTGATTTGGGAATCAGACACTGGGGTCATGCTGATTTGGGAATCAGACACTGGGATCATGCTGATTTGGGAATCAGACACTGTGATCATGGTGATTTAGGAATCAAGCATTGAGATGATGCTGATTTGGGAATCAGGCACTGGGATCCTGATTTAGGAATCAAGCACACAAATCATGCTGATTTGGCAATCTGGCAAAGAAATTATTCTGATTTGTGATGCTTGCCATTCACTTCAACTACTGGAAATCTGGGTGTGGCTGATTCTCTCTGATCTTGGCTCTCACTGGGCAAGTCTCTTCACCAGAAGTGGAGTCTTGCAAAATATACAGTTAACCATTATCATCCATGTTGCTAGTGACATCTCACCGCACTAGAATGTCAGAGACAAGAAATAAGAACAACAGGAGTAGGCCATTTGGCTCATTGGGCCCACTCCTCCATTCAGTATAATCATGGCTGATCTTGGTTTTTATCTTCACTTTCCTGCCCACTCTCCACATTGTTTGATTCCGAGACAGAAAATTGGAACTCCAAAGCATCCACGTCCTTTCGGTGGAGAATTCCGTATCGTCACCACTCGGAGTAACATAATCTGTGCTCCCCTTAGTCCTAAGCGATTGGCCCTTTATCCTAAGGTCATGTCACTGTGTTTAGATTTTCTGACTAGCACAAATAATCTCTGTATCCATCCCTTCAGAATCTAGTATGTCTCAATGAATTTGCCTCTCGTTCTTCTAAACTCCAGAAAATATGCACCTAATTTGCTCAACCATTAATCATAAGGTGGACCCCCTTATCCAAGAGGTTATTTCAATTAATCTTTACTTTCATGCCTCCACTACAAATATATCCTTTCACAATCGGAGACTGAAAGTGCACTCAATACTGCGGATGGGGTCTCACCAAAATCCTGAACAATGTTAGCAAGACCTCCTTAATTCTGTACTCCAGTCCCTTTGCCACAATGGCCGACATGGCAGTTATCTTCTGAATTGCTTGCTGCATCTGCATGCTGACTCTCCTATATGAGTGCTCTCAATTCTCTTTGAATGTCTACATCTTTTAAACAATTTTCTGCATTTCTGTTCTCATAACAGAGTGAATAATGTCACATGTTCCTCCATTATACTCATTTCACCTATCAATAACTCTTTGCAGCCTCTCTGTGCCTTTCACATCATATACATTTCCACCTAACCTTTTGTCATTAGCAAATTTAGTAACATAACTCTTGGCCTCTTCATCTAAGCTGTTAACGTATATCATAAATATCTGAGATGCCCTTATCTTGCCTATTAGCTTTTAGTATGGCATCACATAGAATGTATTTTGGAAATCAATTTGACTTATCGCCCATTGGTTCCAGTTTATCTGTCTGGCTAGTTACACCCTGAGATCTAATAAACTTGCCAAACAGTTCCCCTTCAGTGAAACCATGTTTACTTGTCCTATGCTTTTCTAAGTGCATTATTAAGACTTCTTTGATAATAAATTCCAGTCAGTTAACTGGCTTGGAGAGGATTATTTTCTTGCTTCCTCCTAACTTGAGCTTTTGCAAATTTCCAATTTGTTGGGATTGTTCCCAAACCAAAGGACTTCTACCTCCTTTGGAGCCTTGAGCTGAAGGCTATCACATATTGGGAATTTTAGTCCAATACTTTTTCTCTGTTGATACTAATGATGTTAATTGCCTGCTTTTAGCCCCAGGTTACCATTTAGATCTGGCATTATGCTTGTATATTCCATGGTGAAGACACGGACTTTGTTCAATACCTTTACCGTTTCTCCTGTCTCTGCTTCTAAGAGTCCAAAGATTAGTCTAGCTAATCTCTTCCTTTTTACATTTTTTATAAAATCCCTTACAAGCTTTTTTTTCACATTTCATCCTGATTTATTTTCATATTCAATTTTTCTTCCCCCTTATCACCTTTCGGTTGTACTTTGCTGATTGCTCCTTGAATTAACTGCATAGTCACCAAGTCTCCCTTTACTTACATCTGCACAGTACACTGGCTGTGACCAGCCAGCTCGGAGCCAGTCCCCTGCAATGAGGAGATTGTGAATCCCCTGTTAATACTGATTGGCCCATGTTAACAACCTCAGTCAAGGATTTCATAGTCAGTGAGATCCACCCTGATTCCAGTCACTACACTCCTCTGTCTTGCTTCTAGGTTTTGCAACATGGTCAGCTTCTGTCAGCCTTGCATGAGTTTGATTCTGGAATGTGATTGGCCGTCAGTCCAGACTAGAATCAACAGATTGATACTATTACCTTGATGCTTCCTGCTTACTAGGTTGTTGGTATGGGAAGATCCTCAGGTCTACTGCAGACGTTACACACCATAAACCCACAATTTGAATGAATCATACCCAACCAATTTGGATAGAGTTTTATGTGAAATTGATAAACATCATAGTTCTCTGCAGCTAGTACTAAACAAACATTTGAACATTGAAGGTGAGGTTCACAAATATACAATCAACAAGAGGAAGAAGCTCAGCAAATATCCCCTGCCTCAATGATGGAGATCTCAGCACATCAGGATTGTTATATAAACCCCTCCACTAATTAAACCAAACACCTAGAAAAGCTCACCTCACTTCGTAATCTGTTAAAGTATGAGTGACAGAGAACTCCCTAAATTCCACTGTTTAAAGAATAAAAAATCATTTTTTTAAACTCTAAAAGTGAACTGTTTGGTTGGTATTGGTATTAGGAGAAAGTGAGGACTGCAGATACTGGGGATCAGAGCTTAAAAATATGTTGCCGGAAAAGCGCAGCAGGTCAGGCAGCATCAAAGGAGCAGGAGAATCAACGTTTCGGGCATAAGCCCTTCTTCAGGAAGGTATTGGTATTGTTTGGTATTACTCTACATTGTAAACCAGTCATTCAGCCAACTGAACTAACCAACTCCTAGATAGCTTTCAGGGCACAACCAAGTTCAATCCTTTGTTTGAATTGATGCTGAGCACGTAAGAAGGTGGTTGTGGTTGTTGGAAGCCTATCAACCTAGCCTCAGGACATTGCTGCATCATGATGATGAACTTCAATTAGCTTTAAATGATCTTCCCTCCATAGTAAGGTTGAGTTGTGGGTGTACTCTGAGTCACAATGTTCAAAACTATTTATGACTCCTCAGATACTAAAGCAGTATGTGTCCTTATGCGATAAAACCCGGTATCATTAGAATTGGGACTGATTAGTGGCAAGTAACATTCTTGACCGCCAAATGCCAGGAAATAACTATCTCCAACAAGAGGCAATCACCTGATGAAGGAGCATCGCTCCGAAAGCTAGTGTGCTTCCAATTAAACCTGTTGGACTATAACCTGGTGTTGTGTGACTTTTAACTTCCAACAAGAGAGAATCTGATGATCTCCTCTTGAAATTCAATGTTACTGCAATCACTGAATCCCACAGCATCAGTGTATTGGCATAATCATTGAACAGAAACATAATTAGACCAGCTATATGAACACTGAGGCTGTGACATTAGTTTCTAGTCTGGGAATTCTATGGTGAGTATCTTGACCTTTGACTCCCCAAAGCCTGTTCACCATTTACATGGTAAAGGAGTGTGGTAGAATGAATACACTCCACTTGCATGGATGAATGCAACTCCAACTACACTCAGGAAGATCAACATCAAGCCCCCTTGATTGGTACAACACCCACCACCTTGCATCTTCACCCCTTACACCAAGTGGCAACAGTGTGTACCGTGAACAAGATACACTACATCAATTTTTCAAGTCTCTTTCAACAGCACCTTCCAAACCTGCAAACTCCAGAACAGAATAACAATTTATTGTCACTTGTAATTTGTGAGACGTGAATGAATCACCACAATTCGGCGCCATTTTGATTTGAAAAATTACAAAAAGAAACAATTGAGACAAAGTTAGGTCAAAGTTCACCTTTTGTCCCCTCCATGGCAATCTGGGTTCCTGCAGTGGCTATGAAATGCCACAGCTGAAGCTGCCAAAGCAAGGATTTCTGGACCGATCCACCATGCTGCCTCTGCTGAAGCCATTGTATCGTTTCCATAGCAAGGAGGGACAGATTGGACCCACCGAGACCCAGTGCTGAAGCTATCTGTCAAGGTGGTACCACTTCAGTCGCCACCCAAAGCTGCCACATTGCTGCCATTGCCTCGGGGAATGAAGTCACCACTGACTTTGCCAGCAAGGGGAACAGACCACACCCATCATGTTGAAGCATTCGACAAAGCCACAAGGCCACAAAGAATGGACATCCGAATGCATCAAGCTGACCCCTTCCTCCATTGCAACCGCAGAATGGAAGAAAAGGTGAACTTTGATGCAAGAAAGAAATGAAAAAACAAAATAGCCAGCAAGGAGAGCGAACCGTACAGGCAGAGTCCACATACTTCCTGCCCTGCTACCACAGCCATCTTGTCTCCAACAAAAATCAAGTCCAACAAATAAATGGACAATGGCAATAGTTTGCAAAATCAAACCTATGCCACACGATACCCTGATTTGGAAGTAAATCACCATTGCTTTAGAGAGACTGGGTCAAGAACCTCAACTTCTACCACTACTCCCTCCGACACGTCTGAACTGCAGATGAACTGCATCGATTCAAAGAGAGAGTTCTCCATCATCTTCAAGAGCAGTTTGCAGTGGTCAATGAACTCTGACCTTGCCAGTGACACTCACATCCTATTAAAAAAAAGAAAAAACACAATTAACACTCTATTCCCCTTTTGTTTCCTTTCTCATCCTCCCTTTGCCTTGCACCATCATCTTTCTGCCAATCAAAGCCCTCCTACCTTCCATTCTACTGCACATCTTCACTTCTGCACTTTGACCCCTTCATTTACCCTTCCCCCTCTACACACACATATGAGAACTTAGGAGTTAATCTCTTTGTTCAAAGTTTGTGAGAAGATTTGTAGCTCGGGTGCTCGTTGTTGTGGTTCTGTTCGCCCAGCTGGGAGTTTTGGTTGCAAACGTTTCGTCCCCTGTCTAGGTGACATCCTCCGTGCTTGGGAGCCTCCTGTGAAGCGCTTCTGTGCTGATTCCTCCGGCATTTATAGTGGTTTGAATCTGCTGCTTCCGGTTGTCAGTTGCTGTCTGCTGCAGTGGCCGGTATATAGGGTCGATGTGTCTGTTGATAGAATTTGTGGATGAGTGCCATGCCTCTAGGAATTCCCTGGCTGTTCTCTGTTTGGCTTGCCCTATAATAGTGGTGTTAATCTCTTTGACCTGAAACATTGATGATCAGGTCAGCTCCCCTCCTTCAGAGATGCTGGCTCGTCTGCTGACTATTTCTGACAGTTTATGTCTGTTTTTATTATTCTGAACTTGGCCCAACCAGAAATATCAAATTTGCATGTGAGTATTCTTTATACAACGGTGTCACATTTATTGCACAATCTGAAATGTATTCAATGCAAATCTTGTGCATAAAGTAATATAATACACTGGGTATTTGCATCTAATTTTATTTGGAACTGGAAACCTATATCTTATCAGTCTAGCATTTCAAGAGTAGAAAGGCAGTTAATATTTCCTTGTCTTCCTTATTGGGATGTTCTGACCCTTTCATTCTTAGCACCCACATTTGGGAACAGGGAAGTTGACCATTTAGCTCCTTGAGTCTTCTCTGCCATTCTGTATGACATGGCTGATGTTGGGCCTCACCTTCACCTTTCTGTCCGTTCATTTTATCTCTTAATTTTCTGAGATGAAAGGTCAGTCTCACCTGGTCTTAAACATTAGATTAGCAACGAGGTACCGAGCCTCATGCTTGAACAGAGTAATAACTAGACATTCCAACTGGAAGTATTGTGCCTGCTTTTTATCTTTCTTCCTTCTGTCTCTGCTGCCCAACCACAAAGGATAGCACTTTTGTGACTTTAGCCACATTGACAGTGGCAGATTCCTGGGGAAGGACTTCTAGGCGCATCTCCCATTGGGCATGCAAGGGTGGGATTGATAGTGACCTGAGAGCTGTGACCTGTCTTTATGCTCTTGCAGTTGACAGGCATAATCTAGCTGCAGAGTTAACATCCTTCTGTCCCATTCCAATCATACGTCTTACATTCAAGGCTAGTATAAGAGCCAGCCTTAGTTGGTGTCTTCTTCTCCATTTCATGTACCAGCTATCATTTGACTTCCCTGAATTAGCTCAGTAAATTAAAATACCAATTGGTGGACTGATTTTTATTTAACTTAGGATGATGCTTCATGGAAAAGTGATTGCAAAGGACTGAATCACATAAAAGTCCCAGGATAAAAGGACACAGAATCATTTGTAACAATTTGTCAAACCATTTCTTAAATGTGGAAGGGGAAGAAGTCCCTGTAGTGTAAGATAATGGTTCTGAAAAGGTTAATATTAGAGACTGCATTACAATGTACCAATCTGATGATGGTGTGCAATATTAGAGGGGGAAGTTGAGCGAACAGGTCTCAAAGGGGATCAGTGTGTCATCTATCTCTCCCAATAGTCTTGAGTAATGATGTCTCACTAGCTAATGAATTTTGTGTCCTGCTATCCTGTTATAAACTATGTCTTATTAAAGCAGGACCCTCTTGTTAGGATTTGTTAAGTGGTTGCTTCTCTACTGTTGAAAACCAAATAGCTCCTTAGACCAGGACAAAGAATGAGGAATTATGGCATTGTCCTTCTGCCCACAAATACAGACTAAACTCGATTATCCGAATTTCGGATTATCCGAACAAGATTGCAAGGTCCTGATGCATGTCTAAACTGTGTTATCTGGCATTCGGTTATCTGGCATTTGATTATCCACCAAAATGTTTCCCGCCCATGTCATTCGGATAATCTGTACCATTGTGCTCTGTTTAAAAGCTACAATGTTCCTGTCTCCAGCTCATGGAATCTTTGATTTAAAAAAAAGTGTTACAAATCCATTTTTAAAGTGTATCTTATGACATTTGGAACAGGAGACAAGTTGTGTTGCATTCCTTTCTCTCTCCTCTGTGGTTCACCTGTGTGTAAACAGAGACTGAGTTACACATTGTTAGTCTAACACAAGCACAATCATTTACTAATGGGATAGTCTGATTTTTGGTCTTGGAGAATCAAGGGATGAAATCAAGAGGCCGAAAAGTAGAGTTGGGGCCAAGATCAGACCTGATCATGTATGGGACATGTTTTCTGTTAACTTGACACTTAAGATTCTGGACGATATAGTTGGATGGTGAAAAAGTGAATGTATTGCTGCCTGAAATGCAAAGTTTAATGCTGTCCATCAAAACGTGCTTTCTTTCTATTCCACCAGTAAAATAATACGAAATAAATATGTTTTAATTCTCTCTTTTCATCTTACAGTTTCAAAAGCAGAAAGTATGAGGACAGGTTTGCTGGAACGCTATCTGAAATCATTCCTAAAGTCAGCAGCTTAAAGAAGCTGATGTAAGAACTTTATTAACACCATGGTCATAATTGTAGTGTCTAATTTAATCTGGTCAGTGGTAACTCCTGTTGAAACTGCAGCAATTACGTAAGGAAGACAATAACAATGCAATGAGTTCCAGTACTGTAATAGAACATCACCCTAACTGGATATCATCTCATAACAACTTGATGCTCATTTATTGGTTTCATTTAGTTCCTTACTATTAGATGTTACATTTTTCAGTCCATGATCAGAGTCCCTAAAACCTGTGATGTTAAAGGTACATCAGACAAAAACTCCCCTCATTCCTTCGAGGTATTGAGTTGTCCTTGTGTGTTTTGATTTAGCTGATTGGTAGTCTAATTGCACCCATGACCCTTACATAGGGAAGTTGGCAAATCAAACTCGGCACAATATCCTTTGAGTGCTGTTGGAAAGTGTACATTTTAGGATAATGTTGAGCAGAGATTAAAGCTTGACTGGGAGGGTGATGCCCTTCCGTCTCTGTTACCTACTCCAAAACAACAACCTTTTGAGACCTCTGGGTGCCACCAACTCTGACCACTTGACTATTCTGCACTTCCTTCAGCCTGCTGTTGGTGGGGTCACCATCCCGTCAGCTGTCGTTGTCCTAAGTTCCCCCTAAACCTCTCAGTCTGTCTAGTTTGCCATCTGTGTTTAAAATACCCTTAGACCTAGCCCACTGATTAAGCTTTTAATCAACTGTCCTAATGTCTCTCCCTGGTCCAGTGTTAACTTTGCCATTGCAACTATGGAATATTTTGGAATGTTTTATTTACATTAAAAGCATATATGTGTAAGTTGTTCTTTTTGAAGTTTGTTGCATACTGTGATCGTGTTGGTCATTTTTCTTCGAAGCTTTAATTTAATTTGCAAACGTAAACTTTTGATTCCAGCCTTACATCCTGTAGTATTAGTGTGATGGGTATTACCCCCTTGGCTTCTGCACTGAAAATCTCTCATCACTTGGAAGAAATAAAGTAAGTATCACAGACAATTCCACCAAGTTACATGAAGTTCTTCTATTTCTTCCTGACATTTCTTACCATTTTGAGTTGCAATTTCTCCCCAGCTTGCAAGATAATGAACTCGGAGATGCTGGCATTACTGTACTTGTTGACGTGCTTCCTGAAATGGGAAGTCTGAGAAAAATTGAGTAAGTTGAGTTTTTATCTGACAAGGTACATCTGGATATAGCAAGCGTTCTGAGTTTGTCCTTCCAGGAACCTGGGGGGATAGAAGGAAACACTGAAAATGTGTTGCTGGTTAAAGCACAGCAGGTCAGGCAGCATCCAAGGAACAGGAAATTCGACGTTTCGGGCCAGAGCCCTTCTTCAGGAATGAGGAGAGGGTGCCAGGCAGGCTAAGATAAAAGGTAGGGAGGAGGGACTTGGGGGAGGGGCGATGGAGATGTGATAGGTGGAAGGAGGTCAAGGTGAGGGTGATAGGCCGGAGTGGGGTGGGGCGGAGAGGTCAGGAAGAGGATTGCAGGTTAGGAGGGCGGTGCTGAGTTCAAGGGAATCGACTGAGACAAGGTGGGGGGAGGGGAAATGAGGAAACTGGAGAAATCTGAGTTCATCCCTTGTGGTTGGAGGGTTCCCAGGCGGAAGATGAGGCGCTCTTCCTCCAACCGTCGTGTTGTTATGTTCTGGCGATAGAAGGAAAACCAACTGGCCTGCAGGTTATAACCCTAAAAGTCATTACATCGAGTGAGAGGGAGAGGAGGAAGCAGTGAGGGACCTGAAGAAACTTGCAGAGGAGAGTTGCTGCATAGTCAGGCTTCAATATCCCCTCATTTCTACCACAGCCCTGCCAGGTTCAGGTGGCACTGTAGGGTGATCTTTTTGGCGAACCAACTGCTAACTTTGCGAGCTGAACTACATTGCAGAGATAACATTGCAACCCTTGTTGTTTCTGTGTAGATTATAGTGCCAGACAAGTACATTTAGAGTTCTTGCTGCAGTATTCTGACTACAACTTAAAAGGAAACTTTTGAATGAGTGTCCTTTTGTTTCAAGACTTGTACCAATCTGCTACTAATATTACTTTAAGATTGATTTTAATCAACATAAATTAAGTTTAGAAATGATGTTTATAGGAATTTGTCAAAAGGAATGACAGGAATTTCCCCTACTTCAGTTACTTGAATGACTAATAGATTTAGTCATCTGATCTTAAACTTTCATTTGGAATGGTTTTTATTTGATCCCTTCAGTAAGATGGATGACAGTTGATCCTTCCAAATGCAGTATCTGTTATTCTAACAATAAACAATATGTATCATAGATCATAGAACATAGAACATAGAAAAATACAGCGCAGTACAGGCCCTTCGGCCCTCGATGTTGCGCCGACCAAATCCTACCTAACCTACACTAGCCCAATAACTTCCATATGCCTATTCAATGCCCGCTTAAATGACCATAAAGAGGGAGAGTTCACCACTGCTACTGGCAGGGCATTCCATGAACTCACAACCCGCTGCATAAAGAATCTACCCCTAACATCTGTCCTATACCTACCACCCCTTAATTTAAAGCTGTGTCCCCTAGTAACAGCTGACTCCATTAGCGGTAAAAGGTTCTCAGTGTCTACCCTATCTAAACCCCTAATCATCTTATACACCTCTATCAAATCTCCCCTAAACCTTCTTTTCTCCAATGAGAACAGGCCCAAGTGCCTCAGCCTTTCCTCATACGATCTTCCTACCATGCCAGGCAACATCCTGGTAAACCTCCTCTGCACTCGTTCCAATGCCTCCATATCCTTCCTATAGTATGGTGACCAAAACTGCACACAATACTCCAGATGAGGCCGCACCAGAGTCTTATACAACTGCAACATGACCTCAGGACTCCGGAACTCAATTCCTCTACCAATAAAGCCCAGTACACCATATGCCTTCCTCACAGCACTATTTACCTGGGTGGCAACTTTCAGAGATCTGTGTACATGGACACCAAGATCCCTCTGCTCATCCACACTACCAAGTAGCCTACCATTAGCCCAGTAATCCATCTTCTTGTTACTCCTACCAAAGTGAATGACTTCACACTTAGCTACATTGAATTCCATCTGCCACCTTTCTGCCCAGCTCTGCAACCTATCTATATCCCGCTGTAACCTGCCACATCCTTCTTCACTGTCCACAACTCCACCGACCTTTGTGTCATCCGCAAACTTGCTCACCCAGCTTTCAAGCCCCTCCTCTAGATCATTTATAAAGATGACAAACAGCAATGGTCCCAAAACAGATCCCTGTGGTACACCGCTAGTAACTACACTCCAAGATGAACCTAGTCCATCAACTACTACCCTCTGTCTCCTTCCAGCCAGCCAATTCCTAATCCAAACCTCTAATGCACCCTCAATGCCATACCTCCGTAGTTTTTGCATTAGCCTACCATGGGGTACCTTATCGAGCGCCTTGCTAAAATCCATATACACCACATCTACTGCTTTACCCTCATCCACCTCCTTAGTCACCTTCTCAAAGAACTCAATAAGGTTTGTGAGGCACGACCTGCCCTTCACAAAACCATGCTGACTATCCTTGATCACATTATTCCTATCCAGATGTTCATAAATCTTATCCCTTACAATTCTCTCTAAGACTTTGCCCACAACAGAAGTGAGACTCACTGGCCTATAGTTACTCGGGCTGTCCCTACTCCCCTTCTTGAACAAGGGGACCACATTCGCTATCCACCAGTATCCCTAAATTAAATTCATGTCAGTGATCATCCTCAGTACAATATTAATAATTTCCAGTGTTAGCTTTGCCATTGCAACTATGGAATATTTTGGAATGTTTTATTTACATTAAAAGCACATATGTCTAAGTTGTTCTTTTTGAAGTTTGTTGCATACTGTGATCGTGTTGGTCGTTTTTCTTTGAAGCTGAACCCATTGATTTGATTCTAGACAAAGAATTAACCCCAGGTACTGATGATTATTTTGTGTATATCATACTGACTGAACAGTACAATCAGAGTAGTGCCTAGTAATTAGAATCATAGAATTCCTACAGTGTGGAAACAGGCCATTTGGACCAACAAGTCTACCCAGACCCATTGCCCTATCCTATTATTCTAATTACCTCTGACTAATGCACCTAACCTACATATCCCTGAACACTATGGGCAATTTAACATGGTCAATTCACTTAACTCGCACATCTTTGGACTGTGGGTGGAAACTGGAGTACCTGGAGGAAACCCACGCAGACACGGGGAGAACTCCGCACAGACAGTCGCCTGAGGCTGGAATCAAAACTGGGTCCCTGGTGCTGTGAGGCAGCAGTGCTAACCACTGAGCCACCTCTGTTCAGTTCTGTAATTATTGTTGGCTGTCCAACATTCTTGATGAAAGCCCTGACATTTTTGTTATGCATTCTTTATTTGTAATTATTCCGTTCTTCTTCATTAGAACTTCTTATGTCTTTCCTTATGAGATGAAACACCTTTGGCCATGCTTTTCTGAATTTCCTTTTCCGCTCTATAATTCCACAATGGCATCCTTTTCCTACATTATGTTGTGATTTAAGACTTACACATTTTTCTGCGATTCTTTGACACAGTCTTGCAAATGTGAACTTCTTATGACTTCAGACTCTCTAGCTTCTTCAGTAACCTTCTTAATAACTTCAACCCAATCATGATATCTAAGTTTATCCAATCTCTTACTCTTTTCAACATGCAGGTGCCAGGACAGTGGTTCTCGTCAGTACAATAAAAAAAAGACCATTTTGAATATCTTCCTCATGTTTTTGCTTTCTGGCCCCTCTTCCATGTCACCATCTTTGAGGTCAATGTGTCTTCCCTGTCCATCCAGACTGAATTGTAAAGTCCAGGGCTGTACCTATTTGGGAACAGATGTTTGTGAGGTTTGTGTGAGTGCTGACTGAGTGAGTTGGAGTGGCAAGGTGACTCAGTGGTTAGCACTGCTGCCTCACAACACCATGGACCCAGTTCGATTTGACCCTCGGGTGACTGTCTGTGTGGAGTTTGCACGTTCTCCCCATGTTTGCATGGGTTTCCTCCAGGTGCTCCAATTCACTTTCACAGTCCAAAGATATGCAGGCTAAGTGGGTTAGCCATGGGAAATGCAGGGTTACAGGGTTAAGGTAGGGGCTGTGGGTCTGATTGGGATGGTCTTCGGAGGGTCAGTGTGGACTCAATGGATCAAATGGCCTGCTTCCACACAGTGGAGATTCTATGATTGATAACGCATCAGGAAGTTCACTCAAAATGTAGTGCAAATATATTTGCAGTTCTGGCTACAACGTTCTGACTACAACTTAAAAGGAAACTTTTGATTGACTGTTCTTTTGTTTCAAAACTTGTGCTAATCTGCTACTAATACTACTTTAAGGAGAAGAGGTGCTGTTAGAATCAGGACATTTAAAGGAGAATATTTTTTCTGTCCAAATTCCCCCCCTCCAGGCTGTGTGTGACCATCTCCCTCAGGAGTGGCAGTCTGATATTGTAGCATGTTGAAAGTGGCAATGATAACTAACGTGGCCTTTGCAGTTTACAGCTGGTTCTATGGGTTTACTGAATGCCACCAGTGAAAACAAGAGAAATAGTTTCAATGGAGGGGGCAGAAGGTCCCTCCATTCAGTAAGATATGTACTGAAACCTCACTGCTGCTTACTCGTCTGTTTGCACAAAAGGCTTCGCTCACCTGTGCCTGACAGCTTTGACTGTCTATGTCTGGAGCTTGGAGCTGTCCTGCAGCGCAAATTTCCCTTAAGCTGTGTCCCTTTGGATCTCAGATGAGCACCGACATGACCGGCTGGAATCGGAACAACTGGAGCAGACACAGCTTCTGTAGCGCAAGCACCGAAGGCAGCAGACTGCTCCTCACAGACCTGCTCTTCTGCAGGAGGGAGGGAAATCAACAGAGAGCTGGAGCTGACTGAGCGATAAAGCCAGCTCTTCTAACAGAGGGAGAAGCTTCCTTAAAGAACCTGAATCTTGGGGGGTAAAGCTGTCATGTCAGGAGGTGTTATCACTTCTATAGAGCCTTCTCAAAGGCATTATGAATTCTCAAATGCCCAATGCAAACAATTGCACAGCAAGATTTCACATTTTAAGGGGACTATTACTCCAACAATTTGAATCAACATCAAATAAACATTAGTTAGAAGGCAATTTGTACTGAAAAGATATTCTCCTTTACATTTCGAATGTAATGTTCAGTTGTGCCTATGCAGCATACTACACTCTCAGTAGATATATATAGTTTTGATTTTAATGTACAGTTCCTCCTGATTCTAACAGCATCTCTCCTCCCTGCTTCACTAGGACGAATCTTCCAATGTCCTTTTAAACAAAGACTCCTTCACTCAACCCTCTGACAATAATCAAATAGACTTCCTATTGCAAGATAGCCTGTTGCAATTCTGTGGTCTTTCACTCTTTACAACCATTGGTTCCTAGACCTTGGGTTCAGTCATTACAATCCTGTCACTTGCTGGTTAGCTCCATAACAGTTCTCTATTTCTGCTTGGCACAGTGGTACCTCTGTGTGTCTGTTTCTCCAGCACTCAGTCTGACTGCCTGTGAGAATCTGCCAGCAGCTGGACAAGCTGTCTCCTCCTTTGTGTCTAGCAGGAAGTAAAAGCTCAAATGTGACTTTAAACTGAGTTTCAGCGTGGCTCATTGCTCCCCCAGCAACCTGATCAGTGGCCTGTCTCAGGGTGAAGTTCACTACAACTCCACTACACTATTCCAGGGCATTTTATTTTACCTTATGTTAGAGCGGACAGTTTAAAATGGGGCCACTGGTCTTGCGAAGATGGCTATGAGAGCTGATCCTAACCTATTTGTAAATCTGTAAGACACAAGCATTCTGGAAATATAACTTAAAATCCTTCTTTTATTTCAGATTAGGTGACAATAATATCACTGTAGATGGAATTCTTAGAATAGCAAACACTATAAACACCTGTTCAAATATCCTGGATATCCATGTCAGGTAAGAAACATTATTGTTGAATATTTATGACAGACATTTGTTTATTCCCTGATATGGCTGCATAGAGTGTAGATTGCATCATCCTTCTGGGTGTAGGACTCTACATGGTTATACAGTCCCATACATATGTTATGGGGAGTGTTGGGGAATTGTCACTGAGCAGTAAACACTGAGATTATTCTTATTCAGGGCAACTAAAATGTTAATGGACCAAGTAGTTAAGCTGGTAATGATGGTTAATTGATTAATTAATTGACTAGGTGGATATAAAGGACAGTGCTTCCCAAGTGGAGGGCTCTCTACGCGGGAGTCCTCCCCCTTTCTCTCGGGGATCTGGGGTGGAGGGTGCTGCATGCAGCAGTCCCCTGCAACCGCAGATTGCGGTGGTTCACGGACTCCCAGCCCAACTGCTTGTTCTGTGGTGCTGTGGAGACCGTGGACCATGTGTATATTGGGTGTGGGCGTTTGCACTCCCTCTTTGATTTTCTGAAAAACCTTCTCCTCTGCTTTTGGTTGCACTTCAGTCCCACGCTCCTGATCTTCGGGCACCCGGTACGGAAGAGGGAGGGCAGGTCTGAAGACCTCCTCGTGGGTCTGCTCTTGGGCCTGGCCAAACTGGTCATAAACAGGTCCAGGCAGCGGGCCGTGGAGGGGGGTCGTGAGGGCCGACTGCCTGCCCCTCTTCCGCGGTTACGTTAGAGCCCGGGTGTCCTTGGAGAAGGAGCACGCGGTGTCCACCAACACCCTGGAGTTGTTCAGGGAGAGGTGGGCGCCGCAGGGAGTGGAGTGCATCATTTCCCCCTCCAACTCTATTTTGATTTAGTCCCTGCCCTCCCCTTCACTGTTTTGATCACACAGCATTGCCCTTTGATGTGAAGGGCACTACTCGTCACAGGCCACTCGGGTGTTTTCCTATCTTCCTGGTGGTGGAAATTGAATAAAAATTTGTACACTTTGTGTCTTTCACTGTGTCTCACACCTGCACACACACACAAATAAAAAAGAGAAAAATATATAAATAGGGGAGCTATGTCTCACACCTGCAAAAAAAAATAAAGGACAGTGCTTGTCTGTGGAAGCAGCTATAAGACTGAATAGTTAATAAACTCCAGACACAAGGGAAGGTGGCTTGGTTTCTGTCTTGAACTTGACCTTAACATAGGAGACTGAGGATTGAAGCTGGAGAAGTGGACAGGATTTTTAATTGCGTGATGGTTCTGGGCAGCTGGAGAGATTGAACAAATTCTGGAGATTATCTCTTGCATCTGTGAATGGCTGAGCTCTTCAAAAGCTTGTTTGTAAGGAACATTTCCAACACCTCATCTTCCTTTGTCTTTCAAAGCTTGAGCTGATTTACTTTTTGGGATACGGAGGAATGATTTTGCTGGTAGCTAGAAAGCATTTGATATCAGTAACTAGCTTTGCACCAGTTTCAATATATATAGATTTCAATAAAGGACACTTTGGGTTAAAGCTCTTGTATACAGGATAAATTCAGACAACTTGGTATGAGAGGAAATAGGGAGGAGTTACATTTAATACATGTTAAGTTGGAGATTTGGTGCAACAGTGTTGTAGCTCAACTCTGACCCACACTTCCTTCGAGCACAGCCCCAACAAAGGAGATGGATCAATTTAACAAAGACGAGATGAAGGGAAAAGCTGAATATTTGTTTTGATCAGGTATAAAAATTTCCTCATGCTGTTGCTAAATGCATAGCTCAGTGATGGGAAAGTCAAAGAAGGTCCTGCTCGAGGTTGACAATTCCAATGGCCTTCTGGCTTATCTCCTATCTTTGACTCCCTGCAAACATCACCTCATCCTATATTGACATGCACCAAGTCCTTTCAACCAACAACCCTGTGTTTACCAACTGACATTACCTCCCAGACTGCTAACTCATCCAGTTAACATAAAGAAAGGGGAAAACAATGTACGGTTGTCTCTCTTGCTCCCAGTTTAAGGAGAACGCAGAAAGCATCCAGTTCCTAGCTGCTCACCAGTGATTTCTGCTCAGATGTCTGGATATGGAGGGAGCTGAAGACAGAATTAAGTTTGTCACTGATTCTCCCTCCACTATGTTTCTAGACATCCCACCAATGCTTACCTTCTAGGCTTACACATACATGAGTTGAAAGGTAACTAGTGCCTGTGAACTCACATCCTCACATAACTCAATAATGTCAGGAAGGAAAATATTTTTTGAAAGCGAAAATATCTTCCTTAGCCCTGAAACCTCACTGTGAGATCTTGCTGGGTGATCATTAATGCTTTTTATGGAGGTGTTTGCTCATTTAGTTTAAGCAGACCACATATCTATATTAAAGTAATGGGAACAAAGTTTGCAAAAACAAAATCAGAAGGCACATTCATACCGGATAGATGGTAGGTTGGAGTATTGGTGTCACAATGTTTGTCTGTGTTCTTGTGGAACTGTGGTTTTCTGATTTAGCTGGTGTAAAATATCTGCAACAACCACAGGCTGTGTCTTGCAGGTTTGGGCTCAAAACCACAATTCTGGTCCATGCAGAAACGTGAAAAGTTTAGCTGGGCCTGGCCCAACATTTCTTACAGGTTCAACTTCACCAAAGTAGCTCCCCTGAATCATGAATTGTATCAGTGTCAGGTTCTATCTTCTGACAGCAATGCATCATTGATGAGTGCTGGGAAAGGTTTAATAAGGATTTGTTTGACACTGACATTGGGAATGCTGTTTCAGAATTTCAGACCCCTGGTTAAGCAGACTGTGCAGCATTCAGGCAGTCTATCAGGGAAGGCAAGAAGCAAATGTCTGTTATGAATAAGAATTAATTGCTTTAGATTCAAACTGCTGCTAATGGACCTGCGAATTCTTTTTCCTGTGGTGAGTGTATAATCTTGTGTTAGATTTTATCAGCTTTTGTCTATTGTTCATGCTTTCTTATAACACAGGAAATTCAAGTACTGTTCATTTTTCTGGTTAGTCTTATTCACCTGAAGCACTATAATGATTGTAAAATGACAAAATATTTAGACTAATGTGTCAATTATACTTTTATCCAGTGATGGTGGGAATGTTGCAACAATTCGATTTTTCTCCCGCTCAACCAGCAACCCAATTAACAGGTATTTCAGTTCAAATAGGAAACTTTAAAGTCTCAGTTAATTGTCACTGTCGATGGTCGTGTTCCAGAATTCCTACATTTATTTCATTTTTGCTGCACAGCTCTTTATCACCTTTGATGGAATGTGAAGGCAGCCACGAGACACTACTCAGGAAGCTAAGGTAATGGAGGATCATGTCCTGGCTTTTCCTTTTACTCTGTGTCCACAGTGCATGAAGAATCTTGTGTCGTATAAATCAACCCGTTCCAGACTGACAGTACCCAAGTGCTGGAGGACTGATTGAACTGAACTGGGACAGTGGAAGCTGACTTATACCATTCTTGGGTGATTGTGGTGGTGATAGGGAGAGAAGCTGGGACATTCTGATAGTCATAGTGGTCTGCAGCTTGCAAACAGGCCCTTTGGCCCAACTCACCATGCCTTCCAGTTTTAACAGTTTAAACTTGTCCCATTTGCCTGTATTTGGTCCATACCCCTCCATACCTGTCCTATCCATTTACCTGCCCAATGACTGGTATAGTTCAGGTGCATTGTTGGATTCAAGTGTAATTTTGGAAGCTATTCCAAAACTGTTTTTGTTTATTTTTGTTTTGTGTGGCAGCTAACTGCTGGAAACAGATCAAGTTTCATTTCTTGTTAATATCAAATAGTTGAGTGAAGAGAGCTCCCATTCCTTGCCACATAAAAGTCTCATCCCCTTTCACTGTCTGGTCAGAATTTGCAATGTGTACTCACACAGACCTGGCAACATGTGGCCATGTTATAGAACCAGGTACAAGCCAGCAGTCAGCTAACGTTAGGCAGATTCTAATAGAAAGCTTCATGAGTTCTAGCTCTCTGTGTGGTTTTCTTCACTTCCTGACACAAAACAGCTTGTCACAGGTATACAAAAATTGATCTCCAATCCTTTGGTTCATGTTCCTGATGGACAAAGCATATGAGTATTCAAAAGACTGACCCCTACTGGCCTCTCTTTCAGACAGGTCAGGCCCCTCCTCTTGCACATTGTGTTATTGAGCTCCCTTTGTCGTGTCAACCACGTTACAGAAGAAGTTTACCTTTATCCATAAAAGGAATAATTTGCATGCAAGGCTTTGTAAGCTGCTCAGTGAGATTTCAGTGTTTTTGCATATACGATTTCAGTTTCAGATTGAGTGCTGCCATGTCATTGTGAGGAGCCATTAATATTGCCAATGTCAAATGCTTGAATGTCTCATGAAATCTGATATGTTTCCACCCTCTGTGCCACTCACTTATTCAGCACTCCTTTGGTACTATTATTAGTCACTCGCTCTTCAATTGGTTAACAGGTTATTGATAGAAATCAAGAGCAGACACACTCTTCAACTGATTGGCTCAATGTCAAGTGTTATTGTCAACCTGAAAGATGCTGCAGACCCACTCCTTTTGGGTGATGTCATGTCTCTGTGCTCATGTCTCTGTCTCTCGAGTTTGTTTTGGGGATGGTAATGCCTTGAATTCCTGAGGCGTTGCTCATGGTGTGGAGTCTCCCCGGCAGAAACTGTAGCTTGTGAAATTTGCACAGCTGACCAAGCTGCCCACAAAAGACACGGCAAACATAGTCGGACCAATTATGGGCGAGTCAACTCTCAATCATTAGCGGAAAGGTGGGAAGAGTAATCATCAGTTATCAAGAGACACTTCTCCAACTCCATTTTGATTTAGCCCCCTGCCCATCTCCCCACCTCTCCATCACCTTTGGTCTGCCTTGCTGTTAAGGGGCTTTGCATGCTGATTAATCAGTTGCAAAACACGAGTGACTTACTGGTGGTGGCATTGAAAAAGTACTATGAGTGGTTTGGTGAGGGGGTGAAATCATGTTCAGATGTGTGAAAGAGCACTTCTGGATAGAAAGAAAACGTCGAGAGACATTTAGTCAGCAATGACCTGCTACTGACGCTCAGTTTGCATTGATCATTGAACTGCTCAGCTCCAGACCAGGTCTAAACATGAAGACAAAAGCAGAATTCACGAGGTGAGTTGGGAATGATTACCCATGCCATAACTTAACTAAGGGCAACGTCAAGGAGCCCAAGTAAAATTGCAGTCGAAGGAAATTGGGGAAAGGCTTTTCATGGGCTGGAATCATACCTAGCACAGAGGGAGATAGCTGTGGTTGTCAGATGAAAATCGTTTCAGCCCCAATGGTTTCTCTGAGGTATTTGAGTCAAATACACAGCTTGACATGGGATGTTGTGGCAGCTGAGGAGCTAGCTGTTGTTCACTAGAATGTAATGTTGATATGTAGCTCCTGTTAGTGTTTGCTGTGGTGAACTCCACAATCTGTTTACTGTAAACGGGGGAAGCTGTTTGCCCTGCGTGTACAAACGTGTGAGTGATTCCATTAGCTTTGTGGAGGACAGCTAGCTTTAATTATGTCTGTAAGAGGAGGAGTCCGTGTAAATGGAACCTGTTACCTGTCCCCTTTTCCACACTTCCTTTACCCTGGATTTCCGACATGACCCACTTCTCTCCATCATCTTTAACAAGGAACTGTTGCTGCAGCAACTACCAGACCCAAACTTGAGCTTGAGTTCCCCTGATGACTTCGCCAGTGGCAGCTCAGGAATGATTGCCAACTCCATCTGGAATTATTCCTGGAAATTTCCTCACTTTACCTCCAGCTTCCATCCAATTCAATCCAGCAGTCTACCTGCAAACTTAATAATTTAATCCCTGTTGATTTTTCTTTTATTTGCAGCAGTTTCTGGGGGACTAATGTTCAGTTACACGTATGTGTAAGCCTGTGCAGGAGTAGTTAGTGGTCTTTTGCTCCACAAATAACCCAACATGCATTGCAATTAGCGAAGTACGAGGATTCTGTTGGGGTGATGAGAGTCAAGTGTAACTAGAAGTCTTTCTGTATGTAAATTTGCTTATAGATTGGCTCTGGTGACGTACAAAGGAAGTGAAAGTCTGCCTGAAAGTTTGTAGATAATCATAAAGTGGTAGAGGGCAGCTGTAACGTCGTGTGGGCGAATATTGTGATGGATTAGCTTTTTCCCCTGAGCCAGCTGGCAGTGGGTGGAGCAGTGTTGTGACCTCCCGCAAGGTCGTGTTGGTATGGTGCCAGCTGGGCAAGAAGCTTCTAACTGAACAAATATTTTCTCTTTACTCTCGATGAGGGGACTTTCCAGCAATGAGTGATTTTGTGTTTCTTATCAAATGCGTTGCTATTCACAGGAGCAAGCGAGTATCAACTGAGTCATTGCCGAAACCACAGACACAGGTCTTCCCCTGTTGTCATGTGTGTAAGCAAGTAAACACCCAAACTCTGAGCATCAACTTAGGGCAACAAACTGTGACAGGACACAGTATGATGGGGTGTGCTGCCAACTGTGGATCACACCCTAGTGCGTGAAAGCATTATTTCCAGAGAGCAAGTTAGAAATAAGATATTGGGTGCTTTTTATCAGGAGTTAGGCACGTTGTCCGTGGGTGGTGTCACCATGATCGTCTTCAGGTGAGGAGGTATTTAGACTGAACTTTTCCCTTTTGAGAGTCCAGAATATACACAGCTTCCTGCACAACAAAGGTTGGGGGCAATGAAAACAGAGAGAAACTCAACAGGTCTGACAGCATCTGCTGAGAGAGTAACAGAGTTAACTTTTCGGGTCCAGTGAGGTAATATTTATTCAGGTGTCTCGAGATTTGATTCCCAAGAGTGTCGCATGAGCTGCTGGAGCAGTGAGAGCGGTGAATTGTTACATGAATGTTCCTGTCACTAAATATAAGGTGGGGTAATGCATCGGGGTTTAGAGTGAGATAGCTAAGCAGAGCATGGGCAGAACTTTCCCAGTCCCCGAATGATGTGGGTCATGACAGCAAGTTGGAAAAATCATGTGAGATCGCATCTTGAGGTTGAGAACAAAAGAGACCCATTTATCATGACGGTGTAGAATGGTGAGATGAGATTCTATCTAGTGAGCTGCGAGAGACCTGCTTGTACCTATTAATGGCCTCATGTCACCTCATTGAAGGCAGAAACCCCTCCACCCCACCCCGATAGAATCTAGGAGGCCACAATCACCGACATGAAAAAGATAGCAGCTACCTGGTGACTCCCACTCACCACATGCTCCTCCTGACCTCCACCAGTCACCAACGTCTCAAGGTATGCTCCATGACCAGTGATCACACAGCTCCCAGCCAGCAGGACCTCTCGGTTCCTGCTCAGCAAAGCAGGGTGCCAATTCCTATCCGTGCCCTGGTCAGTGGCTGGCTGTAGACTGCCAACATTTGTCTGGGCGCATGGCTGGTCTTTAAAGGTGGCATTGGTGCCAGGAATCCTGGGAAGTCCCAACAGTAGCCATCATTTCCGTCTGTGCCAAGAAGGAAAGTGGGGTGCTGGGGGCTAATGAGGCACATTTAGGACAATCATGTCAGAAAACTCATTCTGGCCTAGTCGACATTCAATGGATTTCTCATCACATTCAGCCCCATGAGCTGAATGACATCCATTACAGCTTCATAACATGGCTGAGCTGTTTGGGCCTTCAGTGTGAGATCCTACAAAGACAAAGGAAACCTCTTGTAGAATGCCACCCACTCTGCTCATTCAGCTGACCAATGAATCCTCTGTAATATTCAACATTACTCAGGGTGAAGCAAGAGATAAAATGTGTGTGAATCTCAAAGGCACTTAAGGAGCAGATTAAAAATTAGGATTGGGGGTTAAGCCCAGAGCTTCTGAATCAGAAGCAGGGATACCCCCCCATATCACAAGACCTCCATTTATCTGTTTCTTTTGGAGAGGTGTAAATAAAGTTAACTCAATACACTGGCTACACATAGAGTCATAGAGATGTACAGCATGGAAACAGACCCTTCAGTCCAACACGTCCATGCCGACCAGATATCCGACTCCAATCTAGCACCCGGACCATATCCCTCCAAGACCCTCCTATTCATATACCCATCCAGATGCCTTTTAAATGTTGTAATTGTACCAGCCTCTACCACTTCCTCTGGTAGCTCATTCCACACATGCACCATCCTCTGCATGAAAACGTTGCCCCTTACATCGCTTTTGTATCTTTCCCCTCTCACCCTAAACCTATGCCCTCTAGTTCTGGACTCCCCACCCCCGGGGAAAGATCTTGTCTATTTATCCTATCCATGCCCTTCATGATTTTATAAATTTCCATGAGGTCACCCTTTCACCCTCCAACACTACAGGGAAAACAGCCCCAGCCTGTTCAGCCTCTCCCTGTAGCTCAAATCCTCCAAACCTGGCAACATTCTTGTAAATTTTTTCTGAACCCTTTCAAGTTTCACAACATCTTTCCAATAGGAAGGAAACCAGAATTGCACATAATCTTCCAGCAGCGGATTAACCAATGTCCTCTACAGCCGCAACATGACCTCCCAACCCCTGTACTCAATACTCTGACCAATAAAGGAAAGCATACCAAACGCCTTCTTCACTATCCCATCTCCCGCGAATCTACTTTCAAGGAGCTATGAACCTGCACTCCAAGGTCTCTTTGTTCAGCAACACTCCCTAGGACCTTACCATTAAGTGTATAAGTCCTGCTAAGATTTGCTTTTCCAAAATGCAGCACCTTGCATTTATCTGAATTAAACTCCATCTGCCACTTCTCAGCCCATTGGCCATCTGATCAAGATCCTGTTGTAACTGAGGTGACCTTCTTCGCTGTCCACTACACCTCCAATTTTGGTGTCATCTGCAAAAATTTACTAACTATTCCTCTTAGGCTCGCATCCAAATCATTGATATAAATGACGCAAAGTAGTGTACCTAGCACTGATCCTTGTGATTTTCCCAGTTAAATACACAAGCCTGCTTGTCAATCATTGCACAGTAAATGCAGCGTGATGCCAAGCTGTAACAAGAAATTTGTGCAGAATGTTAGGTCCCAGCTTTTCTTTAGTTTCTGTATTGATTGTTTGGCCTCACTGTATAATGTACCAGTTCTCTGCATCGGGAAATATGAGGGAAAATATTTATGGCCTTAACCTGGTTGTTGTACTATCAACCTGAACCTGGCAACAGGAGGGAGGCCACTCTTTAGACAAAGAGCAAACTTTCATTAATATTGTGCCTTTTTATGACCTCCTGAGGAGTCAAAGCACTTTCTCACCAATGAAATGTAACTTTAAGTGTCTATCCAACTGTTGTTATGTAGGAAATGGTGGACTAAATTTGTGTACAGTAAGATCCCCCAAACAGCTTTACAATAATGTGGGTTACAAGGTCAACATTTGTCAGGATAGTGGGAAGAATACCCTGTCCTTCTTTGGAATAGTGCTGTAGGATCTTTTGTGTCCTCCTCAGGGGTTTGGAGTATCCTTGGTTTGACATCTCATCCAGCAGTCCATCACTCCCCCAGTACTATAGAACATAGAAAAATACAGCGCAGTACAGGCCCCTCGGCCCTCAATGTTGCGCCAATCCAAGCCCACCTAACCTACACTAGCCCACTATCCTCCATTTGTCTATCCAATGCCCGTTTAAATGCCCATAATGAGGGAGAGTCCACCACTGTTACTGACATTCCATGAACTCATGACTCGCTGAGTAAAGAATCGACCCCTAACATCAGTCCTATACCTACCACCCCTTAATTTAAAGCTATGCCCCCTCGTAATATCTGACTCCATACGTGGAAAAAGGTTCTCATGGTCAACCCTATCTAAACCACCATAGTGGAGCGCTGGTTGAGATTAAGTGCTCTGAGCTCTGGACTGGCCTTGAACTCATATGATTCTGATTCAGAGGTGACAGTAGTACCAGCTCAAACATGGGGAAACCTCAAGACTTTGGAAGTGGGGTAGTGATGGCAGGGAAAGGGTAGTGCAACTGTGTTAAAAGGTTTGTTGGATCATTAAATTGCTAACACTTGTCTTTATCAGGTATCTTTCTTTTCCAGCCTTGTGAGCTGCAGATTAGCAGCACAGCATGTACATGCCCTCGGTGAAATCCTACAGCGTTGCCCCTTGCTGGAATGTCTGGAGTAAGTCCAATAACTTCATGGTAATGTCTTAAGATAGAAACAACATCCCTGCTGTGGGAATCAGGCTAAATGAATGAGTGTCACAGCTGATCAATGAGGATCTGGTGGGTATGGGGATGGTGATCGTTGTTTGAGGGGGTGGGTGTGTTGTGTTTGCGTGGAGAATAGGGACTATGTCATGGCCTGGATTTTTCTGATGGTCAGGCAGGTGTTACTCCAATGGAGGGACCCCGCAGAATCCCCACTGTTGTGCACCATGAAGAATTTCCCGGGGTACTTAAAGTTTCCCCTGCACCTGGAGACTTTGGAGAGTTCAGATGAAATTAAGTAATTCCTCAAGTATAGTTAGACTAATTAATATGTAATCTAACGCCCATGTAAATATTCAACTGGTCTTGTAATTACCTCAATCCTCCCCAACTACAGCTACCCTAGACCGCTCACAGCATCAGACTTTGACCAGATGCCACCACCCTCGCCCTTATCTCCATCTCTACCCTAAAACTTCTCCAGACATAATTTCTAATTTAAATAGGTGAACCTTTTATTTCACTCTATCTCACACGCACACACAGCCAGATGCACATAGGGCACAAACATGCACATGCACACACACGCAACCGCACGTGTGCACACACACACACACACATAAAGCACGAACATTGACATGCACATGCGCACGCGCGCGCACACACACACACACACACACACACAGCACACACTCTTTCTCTTGGCTGTGGTTATACAGGTTACACTGGACCCTCTTTATTTCATATGCAACAGTAGGTCTCACTTTGCAGTAACATGACCATTTCCTGTCAGTAATGATGTGTCCCTGTGACAAGTGAAGATAAACCTGGAAACCAAATCCATTGAAACTTGTTGACCTCTACCACGACAATGGATCTAGGTAAAGACACAGCTGATTGATAAGCTACTGACTTCAATTGGCTGTTATTGTCCAAAATCTTTCACCCGGGTTTGACACCAAACTTCCTCTAAATCTGTTGCAGCTAGTGCAGACTCTTAGCTCGAATGTCTTTGCTAGCAGGGGTTTCAATCCTTCCTGTGTTTTCTCTTCAGCTTGTCTGGCAATGAACTGAAAGACCATGGGCTAAGAAGACTTGTTGATATCCTCCAAGATTGTCATATTTTCAAACTGATTAAGTAAGTCTTTGGATCCTTAATAACAGCAAAATGTGCAAGTAACTCCCCGAGTATTCAGCAGGAACAGTGAGCCCATTGTTTGATTAGATTAGATTACTTACAGTGTGGAAACAGGCCCTTCGGCCCAACAAGTCCACACCGACCCGCCGAAGCGCAACCCACCCATACCCCTACATATACCCCTTACCTAACACTATGGGCAATTTAGCATGGCCAATTCACCTGACCCGCACATCTTTGGACTGTGGGAGGAAACCGGAGCACCCGGAGGAAACCCACGCAGACACGGGGAGAACGTGCAAACTCCACACAGTCAGTCGCCTGAGGCGGGATTTGAACCCAGGTTCCTGGCGCTGTGAGGCAGCAGTGCTAACCACTGTGCCACCGTGCCACCCTCGATATTGAATCGTAGATCAAGCTTGAATTACAGAGATGTCTGCTGCAGTTTCTTTTTAGGATAGTTATAAATTCAAAGACACTGATCGGTAAGGGACTCCTTAACCATCTGAAATTCAGTCCTAAACATTAAAAAAAACTATCTGTGCCACATTGTACTAATGTGGTCCCTACTAGAGAACAGCAAGGGGACTAGTACATGAGCGTTGTTCAGTTAGCTGCAACAGTAAAGTATGAGGTAAGAGTATGCTATTTCAACTTTAACGGTGTCATTCCCATTCAGTCTAGATGGTTTAGGTGCCCAATGTACATTAACACTGACCATGGTTTGCTGTAATTCAACTAGAATTTGCTATACTCAGTGATATATCCTGAGAAATGCAATGTGTTTGTGTATCTGTTGTTTGTGTTCCTGCAAGCTTTCTAATAATTCTTTTTCTCAGCCTCAGCAACAACAGCATCTCAGAAGATGGGGTTCTTTGCTTGGCCTCAGTACTGAAGAAATGCCCCTGGATGTCTGCGGTCGAAGTGAGGTAAACAAAAACAAATTAAAGCCCTTGCTAAAGGGGTTAGTAAGGTATGGATGCAATTCACAAAGTGAAGCTCAGAGTCGTTGTGGCCTTCCAAGCTGACATTAATAAGGATGATATCCCATTCAGTCAGTCGGCTATTACAGAATGGAGAAGGATAAATCAATTGTCTCCAGAATGTGCCCTCCATCCGAAGAAAGTTTCATCCTGAGGGTACCAATTAGAAGGCTTGTACTGTATTAGTATATCTCCAAATGGAAATGTGAAGTTTGTTAAGATATCTTTGTTTTGTTTTAAGATATTTTCAAAATTGTGATCTGGAATTTAGATAAACAATATCCTTCTTATATACTTGGGCACTTCCTACCGAGCCCTCTCATGTGGATCAGTATCACCTGTAAGTGAAACATCTGAACCATCTGTCCCTCTCGACCATACTGAGAATTGGTCATGGAAGCCTGCAGAGAAGTGAGTTTTCACACCAGAAAGGGTATAAAGTTGCTCCCAAAGAAAGGAATGGCAACGTTCTGCTTCTTTTTTCTGTGCTAATCTAGAGAGCATAAACTCAGATCTCACCATGACAATTAAACTGTGTAAAACTTCTGGAACTAAAATACTGATCTCAATGCATGACGACATATCTGTTGGATTATGGTCAACCCCAAACTGGTTCGCAAATGTCCTTTAGGGAAGCAAATCTGCCATTCCTGCCCCACCTAAACTACATGCGGCTTCAATCCAACACCACGGTGATTATCTCTTGAGGACTCTGTGGAGAAACCTGGAAACTCTGCACTGACCCACTACAAGGCACTAGCAAGCAGAAGACCCATTATTACCTTCTCAGGACAACTAGAGTGGGATGATAAATGCTGGTGTATTCCAAGATTTCCTTTTGTAATTATGAACTGTTGGGAGCTGTTTAAATATTTATGGAGAAAGGTGCTGAAAGGCCGACTGTGGCCACTGCTGTGGCAATGTTGACAGTGCCCTGTTCTTCCTTCTTTACTTTATTCCCTTAATCTAACTTCCCTGCCCCACCTCCATTGATTGGGATGATTTGTGCAGGACGCACTGCTACTTATAGCAATGCTGCCCACTGCCCATTCCTCATAATGACCCAGGATAATGTGACCATCCCATCACGGAGATTGTTTCCTCTCAGTATGTTCTAGTGTGCTCCTGGTATGTAGTTTGTGAGTCTCTGGGAGCATCTCAAGGACTGGAGGTTAGGATACTTGATATAGTGGAGGTGGCACTGAAAGTTAGTAAGCAGTGCCAGTTTCATTGTAACATATTAAGGAATAAGATCCTGTTCAGACATCATCTAATTGGGTTTCAAGTCCAAGCCATTGATAGTGTTGTAGTCTTGTTCCGAAAGATACAGCTTGTTTGGGTGCGTGAACAGGGCTCAGACTTCAGCAGCGTCTAATTTGTGGAGTCAGCATCCAGTGTTGAGTTTTATAGTTACTGGGGATTGAGTTTTATTAGTAGCAATGCTGCAAGGAAATGCATAGAAGGCAAGCTGAGCCTTTTCAGCACCCACAATTAAATCAGCACTGCTTCCAGCAGTCAACACAAAGCTGAATTCCTGGTAGTCTTGTCTTTTCCTCTTCTCCCATGCCGCACCACGTGCCAAGTCAATTGCCATGACAGTCTACCATATTTATTGCTACTTTAAGGATATTAAAGAGAGTAGATTATGGGTAGATCACATCAAACTATTGTATCTTAAACAGAACACCAGGGCATGGCCTGTGCTTGAAGGGAGAGCACATGTTAAATTATTTGCTGGAAACACTTCAGGAACAGTCATGCTGGAAGCTTTCATTTTCTGGAGATACATTTCAGAAAACGTCATTTGGAAATAAATTCATGATTTGCAGGTGCTGATGTTGGACTGGAGTGTATAACGTTAAAAATCACACAACACCAGGTTATAGTCCCACAGGTTTAACTGGAAGCACCAGCTTTCGGAGCGCTGCTCCTTCATCAGGTGGTTGTGGCGTATAAGATTATAAGACACAGAATTTATAGCAAACGTTTACAGTGTGAAATTATAATTTGAAAAAGACCTGGATTGTTTAAGTCTCTCATCTTTTAGAATTACCATGTTGGTTTCAGTTCTTTCAAATGTAAATCCAAGAACATTTTTTTAAGGTTACATTCTAAAGTGGACTTTAACAGTAAGTGCTATGTTGGCCTGGATAATGCATTGAAATTCACCGTGTGTGTTTTGTGTGTGTGTATGTAGGTGTGTATGTTTGAGCATATGAGAGTGTGTGTGTGTGTGTGTGTGTGTGTGTGTGTGTGTGTGTGTGTGTGTGTGTGTGTGTGTGTGTGTGTGTGTGGTCACCTATTGTGTGACATGAACCCAAGGTTCCAGTTGAGGCCATCCCCATGGGGACCGAACTTGGCTATCAACCTCTGCTCAGTCACTTTGTGTTGTTGCCTGCCCTGAAACCCTCCTTTGAGGACGGTCACCCAAAGGTCTGAGTTGAATGTCCCAGACCGCTGAAGTGTTTCCGACTGGGAGGGGACACTCCTGTCTGTTGATTGTTGTGCGGTGTCCGTTTATCTGTTGCCGTAGCCTCTGGTCGGTCTCACTAATGTACCATACTTCAGGGCATCCTTGCCTGCAGCGTATGAGATAGACAACATTTGGCTGAGTCGCATGAGTACCTGCCACATTCTTGGTGGAAGGTGTCCCCACGCATAATGGTGGTAATCCATGTTCATACTCTGACACGCTTTGCAGCATCTGTCATGAAAGGGTTGTATGGTGTTGTCCTGAAAACTGGGCAGTTTGCTATGAACAATGATTTGTTTGAGGTTTGGTGGTTGTTCAAAGGTGAGCAGTGGAGATGTGGGGAAGGTGTTGACGGGGTGCTCATCCTCAGTAATAATGTGTTGCAGACTGTGAACAACATCTCCCCCCCCCCCACACACACACACACACACACATATATATGTTTGTGGGGTGAATTTGTACTTGCAGAATTACATTTTATTTTGCTCAAAAACTGCGTGAATCTATATAAGGTTCTGTAAATCCTTTTTATAGAAACAGAATCAGTCTGAACATTGGGGCACAGACAGCCTCACACAGGGCACCTCAAACCTTCAATACATTATCTGGGCGAACATGGCATCTATTATTAAAGTTCACTTGAGAATGTAACTTCAAAAAAATTCTGGGATAAAAATGAAAGAACTGAAACCAATGTGGTCATTCTAAAAGATGAAAGGTTTAATAAACAATCCAGGTCTTTTTCAATATATAATATCAGTGACCTCATACTGTAAACTTCTGCTATAAATTCTGTGTCTTACGATCTTATACTCCACAACCACCTGATGAAGGAGCAACGCTCCAAAAGCTAATGCTTCCAAATAAACCTGTTTGGTGTTGTGTGCTTTTTAACTTTGGAAATAAATTGCAAGAGTAATTTAAGACACGATGTCCAGGTGTAGCATGTTTGGGAGCAAGACGTGATTTTGAACCCATCCTATCCATAGGTTTCCACATGAAGTATTTTCCTCACCTCATGTCTGGCTTGGAGTAGATTCGTTGTTAGAGACTGATTGCTGTGAGTTATCAACAATTCCATTACCATTGCATGGTACGACCAAGAGGGTACAAAGTGAACTTGATTAGCCTTGTTTTTAAGTTGTCCAATGTGAGAAACAGAACTCACTCCAATCAGCCTGACACAAAGCCTTGGAAACAAGAACAATTTATTCCAGTGTTGCAAGTACCGGACGCTTCTGCAATCAAGCAGAACTGCGTGCCAAAACAGAGCCTGTTAGCTTTCTTATTCAGTTTACAAATTGCGGAATCACACCTCCCTTTTCCCATCCTATCATAAGCCGATTACCTCACTTGTTAGTTATATTCTTATCTGGCCATCCTGCTGTCCGTGTCTCTTTTCTTTGTTCCTTGTTTGTTACAGCTTGTTCTTTTATCCAGTTTCTCTTATCATATTATAAGCTTTATTGTGAAATGCCCTTGCTGCTTCCTTTTGTGGTCAACTACAACACTTTAAGTTATTTCCTAGCTTAAAACTATTTTCTTTAAAAGACCCTCTGTATTCATTAAAGTCTTAGCCTTAAGTATGCTACATGCTTAAAGAATTCCGCGACCGTTTGTATAATGTTCCCCTTCCCTTCCCCCCCACTACACCCCCTCCCCCACCTGCAAAAACAACATTTCTAATCTCCCACATCCTACGTTCATAAATTAGCTAATGGAACTTTGTATTTTGTTTTTGGCCTGGGTGGCTGAATGTTATGCCATTGAGTTTACTAGCCTGCTGGGCCATTGCGTATTGAATTTGTTAGTTGTTAAGAACACACAATTATTAACTCTATGGGATGACCTAATCTCAGTCATACAGCCAAGCACCAAACTTTGTTTTTTGCTATGATAAGACTCTTGCTACTCGTCCAAATTATCTATCCGAACATTGCACTCTTTAACAAAACTGTAGTATTAAGATTAAAGCCATATGAAGGAGGAGCCATATGAGTAGGATGTGCCACCACCTACATTATTGGCTTATTTTGACAAGGGTATTGGTTTCATGGACCTTCATGATTGAAGGTGAACTACATGCATAGGAGCATTTAACTTCACTGTTGTATTTGTATTTTCCTTTCTACAGCCTGAAACACAACCAGACAGTGTTACTTAAATTTTCAGAACAAAACAAGGACACTGAAGTGAGGTGAGAAATTCTGTACAAAATAAAACTCATTTAAATCAATCTTCTTCAAACCCTTCTCCTGAATGGTAAAAAGTAATGTTGTCCTGGTCCTAATAGGGCTGCATCCCCGTTTGGGAGAGATGACTGGTGGTGGTTTAACCTGAGGGTCACCTTGCCTCAGATGAGGGTCAAAGTTGAGAAGGAGAGTCCTTCATGGTAACCTCAGCTGGAGTGGGAATTGAACCCATGCAGTTGGCATCAGTGTGCATCACAAATCAGCTGTTCAGCCAACTAACCCCTTTCTCAGAACAGGGTATTCCAGAATCCCAACTGCTGAACTTTTGCTTTCAGGTCACTGATATTTGGCAGTGGAAATTTGGATTTTCTGAGAATTATACTGCTGTTTTAGGATCTGTTTTCTATCAGCTTCTGGTGATTGACGGAAACAAAATTCTTCCTGTTTGACAGGATTGCATTGGTATTTCCTGATATTCAAAATCACTGATTTGGCCTAATTTTCCATGAAAGCCACAGGCTGGTAGCTTTAATGATTCATTGTTAAGTTACCTTTCCAAATAACTTACTGGTTTGTGATGACTCATTGTTTTAGTTTGATGGTTCAGTTTGGTTTCATTTCATTTTGTCTCATTATAGTTCAGTTCAATAAATTAAATATGGTCTATGTTGTTAATTGCACTAGAACTCACAAAATCTTATGTTTGAATTCAAGTTGTTTAAGGTTACATTTGAACAATCAATGGACAGTTTGATGCTTGCATTATAACAATTTTCTGACGAAACAGCGATGAATTCTCCCCGTGTCTGCGTGGGTTTCCTCCGGGTGCTCCGGTTTCCTCCCACAGTCCAAAGATGTGCGGGTTAGGTGAATTGGCCATGCTAAATTGCCCGTAGTGTTAGGCAAGGGGTAAATGGGTAGGTTGCGCTTCGGCGGGTCCGTGTGGACTTGTTGGGCCGAAGGGCCTGTTTCCACACTGTAAGTAATCTAATCTAATTCATTGAGTGAAGATTTGGAAGCTGGCAAGTTTCCTGATTTGGAAAATAAATTCACTGGGAATTTCCTTAGGCTTGTGGTGTCAGGAAGGGGGCGCAGTGGTGGGAGGTGAAGGGTGTGGTATGCAGTCTTTGAACCCAAAATCCTGGATATACACGTGAAGTGGTGGGGGGCTGGTACAATTCCAACATTTAAAAGGCATCTGGAGGGGTACATGAATAGGAAGGGTTTAGAGAGATACGGGCCAAATACTGGCAAATGATCTAGATTGATTTAGGATATCTAGTTGGCATGGACAAGTTGGACCAAAGGGACTGTTTCCATACTGTATGACTCTTGAATGCTATTTCCACTATTGACAATGACCAATCTGGCAGAATTCTGTTGGAATCTCTCAGGTGTTGTGCTTTCCCAGTTAGTGAGTGGAATGGTTTCAGCCTTTCTTTCCATCCCAAGTAGGAAAAACTAATCTATAAAAGTCCAAGTGCAGTAAAATGATCAGGCCTAATATCAAATCCCAGCATTACTTTGTCGCTTTTGAGTTGGGGTTTATTGCTATTAATAATAGCCATTCTATGCTAAGTCCTTTCAAATATAAAAAAGGGCTAATGTTACAATGACTGGACAGTCCATTTGTGTTTTTTACAGAGATGAACTGAATCCCCAGCCGATGGTGTTTAAATTGAGTGGCACTGGAGATTCAAAGATCGTGCCTGCGCCACTGAAGAAACTAAGGTAGTTCACTTGAAGACATCAATGAATGCCTCAGCAAAAAAGGAACATAGATAAGTGTCCAACAAAGCTTTCTCCTATTCTCAGGATTCCCCACAGCATTTCACATCACAGTTTTAGTGCAGGCAACACAATTAATGTTCTACATTCTGCCCACGTCACTGCGATCAAAAGGCAGTACTTAAAACCATAAAAGCATTAAAGGGGTATGAAAAACCTTCATAATTTGTCATATGTAGCACACCATATAGTGTTCATACAACCTAACAAATCAAACATATCTTTCAGGTCGTAGATTCCCAATTCTTTTCTTAGTAGATGTGATGCCTGCAACTAAAATTAATTTGAAGAGTCTTCAATTAGTAAAATTTGGATTCCCCAAAGAAAGCTTGAGGCCAGGCATTCCAACAAGTGAGACAATGTCAAATCGAGAATGGAGTGGTAGATTTCCTCTCACAGATCCAAACAGTTGTGCATCATTGTGCTGTTGTGTCGTATCACCACTCACACTTTGCATGTCTGAGTGTCAGAAAGTATTCCGAGGTAACAAGCCCTTGCACTGAGTTGCTCAGATCTGCAAACCATTGAGTGATCATTGTCCTTCCTGTGCTGATCCATTTAAATAATCTTATCTTGAACTTTTTTTTTCAGTCTGACCAACTGCTGCTTTCAACTGAAGCATTTGGAAGAATTGGGCTCTTCACTAGAGAACTGCAATGATCTAGCAGAGTTGGAGTGAGTGATGGCGAAAGAGTTTTATTCACCATTTAAATAACATTGCTCTTGTTCCCTTGTGTTAGTTGTCTTTGCAGCTTCATGTGTCGAAATAATGTTATCAATCCTTATGCAATATTGCTCCTTCAAGTTGCAATAAATGCTTTTAGATCACAACAGCTCAATCATATTTGATCACAAAGATAAAAATTGTATTTTGTTTTAAGTTGCTAGTGTAATAACCCATGCCTGCACATCCCATTGCCCTGAATATGCTTGTTCTTAATGCTTCCACATGCTGTAGTAGATTCTCAACATAGACATTAATCCATCCTGTAGGGACATGATGTTAGGCATCGTTCTGGCACAGTTACATTTGCACTTCGCACAGACTGAAATAAACAGATGTATTATAAAGCCATTAACACTTATGAAAATGCAAGACCTTAATGTTGAGCAATGTCACTTTTGCCACAACAGTCATAGTCATAGAGTCATAGTGATATACAGCACGGAAACAACCCTTTGGTCCAATTTATCCATGCCAACCAGATATCTTAAATTAATCTAGTCCCATTTGAAAGCACTTGGTCTATATCCCTCTAAAACCCTTCTGATTCATATACTTAGCCAGATGCCTTTTAATCTGGGAGATGGGGAGTCTCAAGCAAAAATGCAGTTGTACTGTGAAAGCATTTCTGTTTGGAGAATGAGGAAGAGGCCCTCCACATAATCAAATCATTTTCTTTGTGAGGCCACTTTTCTGGGCACCATACAGGGGCCTTAGGCCACCTGACAGCTGTCCGCTCTGCAGCTTACTCTTGCTTGTTTGGGGCAATTATGTGATATCCGAAAATTAAAATCATCTTGGCGTGACCCTTAGGCTAACAAGAGTGTTTGCTAATTGACCATGTCCACTTATCTTCCCTATAAACAATTCCTGCCCTGGCTTGGAATGGAAGCCATCATCTGTGTGGAGATCGCCGCTGTAAGAATTTTCATTTGCCCAGTCTCCATTTTGTGGCTGACACTTGGAGAAGACTTGGCTTCATGCCCATGTGGTGGTTTGCTCAAGATGAGGCACATTCCCCAACCTGTGTGAAGTGGCAGTCAGAGTTTGTGTATCACAGGTGTGGGCTAGCACAGATTCAATAGCCTGATTCTCCATGCTAGTTGCTACTCTTGAAATGACAGTGAATATCAGCCTCCATTACCTGAGGTACTCTCACTTGGGAGAAGAAATTACAGGTAGATGTGAAAGTCTTTTTTCCCGAGGGTGGGGGAATTCCAAACTGTTTTTAAAGTGAGAGGAGAAAGTTTTAAAAGGGATATGAGAGGCAAATATTTTACACACAGTGTGTTTTATGTATAGAATGAACTTGCAGAGGGAGTGGTAGATGCTGGTACAGTTACAACATTTAAAAGACATTTGGATCAGTACATGAATAGAAAAGGTTTGGAGGAATATGGACCAAACGCAGGCAAGTGGGACTAGTTTAGTTTGGAAACATGGTCGGTGTGGAATGTTTGGACTGAAGGGTCTGTTTCCATACTGTATGATTCTGACAGTGTAAGCTGGGGAGTGAGACTCACTGGACTGGTTGAGAGGCCTCTGTTGTGTACTTCACTAAACTTCTACATTCTCTGCTCACTACTAATTTCTGTTTGCAGCTTATCAAATAATGCACTTGGAGATGGAGGAATTGAAATGTTTGTCAAGCTCTTACCAAAGCTGCAGGTTTCAAGACTAATCAAGTAAGATCATCTGAAAATCTAATTGATGTCCATGTGAGAGAAAACAGAAACTGCTACTTCCATTCAGTGGCATTTTATTTAGACTTCCAGTAATATGTTTCATAGAATATATGGATTCAGCTGCAGTCAAAATCTAAGCATAGCATGAGTTGGGATATATTAGTACTCCTGGCACAAATATAAAAGCTAGATTTCACTACGTTTTACTAATGAAACATAGTAAAACACTATGTGTGTTTCTGAAAGTTGCGTTTTATGTTTGCTTTATCCATGTATTTGAGAACATTTGCTTCCATGTCCCAGGAACAGGAAATAGCATGGATCTTGTTTGATTTACAAAGTACAGTTTGTGGGTTTACAAAGTTAAAAATCACACAGCACCAGGTTGTAGTCCAACAGGTTTATTTGGAAGCCCTAGCTTTCACAGCGCTGCTCCTTCATCAGGTGGTAGTAGAGAACCACAACCACCTGATGAAGGAGTAGCACTCTAAAAGCTAGGGCTTCCAAATAAACCTGTTGGATTATAACCTGGTGTTGTGTGATTTATAACTTTGTACACCCCAGTCCAACACTGGCATGTCCAAATCTGTTTACGGGTTGCCATTGATGAGGGTTGTGAAATAAATTCCCATTAGCAGTGGTCCATAAAATATAACTTTTATCTTCATATTGTCTTCTAACACAATCACAAAGGGTTTATCTCCCTTCACACTGACTACAAATTGAGCTAACATGAAAGCACCACCTTAGAGCTGGAATACATTGGTTTGCAGCCTAAATGTTTTAATGTTCTTCTGAATGGACACAATCCTGGATATGTTTGCATTGTAGCTACAACCATTATATCTGAAAGAGTTGAAAATACAAGAATGACATCACTGCAACAGACCAGCTTGGTGGAAAGCAAAATCTCTGACGTGCCTCTTTCCATGCCAGCTGAATGGCTGCAAAGATCTTCATCCTAGATAATAGGCGATTAAATCTTTAATTAGCAAACAAACCTCTGATACACTTCCTTAACCTGCATCACTAGGTCTATCAAGGGTAAACTGATGACCAATGGAGAACTATATTGGCACCAGAGAGAGGTTGCAAAATAAATGGGATTACAAACAATTGTTTATAGCAAGGTCTGTGATTAGAGAAGAGGAAAGAGGAGATCAAACAGTAAATTTATCTTTCAGCCTTTATTCTTTCAGTATAAGTTTCAAGATTTTGGCCTCCTTGGAATGAATTGACTTTCAGTTTTAAAACAACTGGATTAAAATGTGTGTGAAGGGATTTATACTTAGTACCATTGATGGTTTAAACTGGTTGGTAACCAAAGCAAGTACATCTACAACATGAACCCCGACATCCAAAGTAATATTCAATGTTCTCTGCAGCATCAGCAATAATTTCATCTCGTTGGCTGGAGTTCTGTGCTTGGCTGGGTGTCTGAACCGTGTCAGAAACATAACGGAGGTGGAAGTGAGGTGAGTTGTGCAGGTTTTTTAAAAGGCTGGCATTTGATTTCAATTCACTCAGAAAACAAATCTGTATTTTCCAACTTCAGTGTCTGTGTAGGTTGTGTAGGACAACTCCATTGTCTGGTGGTGAAGCTACAATTGTTAAGCAGCAGTAAGATGTTCTCAAAGAGGAACTTCAAAAAACATGTTAACTTTAACACATAAAGGAACAAAAAGAACACTGATGGAGCGAAGGCTACTTGTTCCATGGACTACGTGCAATCATCTCACCCAGATAAAGACTGCCTTCCTTCTGTGAGTTACAGAGGAACCTCGATTATCCAACATTCAATTATCCGAATTTCGGATTATCCAAACAAGATCGCAGGGTTCCGATGCTTGGGTAAACTGTGTTATCTGGCATTCAATTATCCGACAAAATACTCCCCGCCCATGTTGTTCGGATAATCGAGGTGCCTGTGTATTCCAAGATGCAAGAAGCTGGTGTCCCTGTTGTTTTCCCTGAGCCTTTGCTCTTTACTTAACCACCTAATTACTTTCCTAACCAGCACACATCAAATTGCCCTCCAGTGCCAAGGTAAAAAAAGTCACCGCCAGATTTGAAATACAAATTAGAACCTTCTTTCACATATGGAATCCCTGTTCCCCTTATATTTGAAAAAAGTCTACAGCCACAATAGGTTTTAATCAATAAACATTATAAAGAGAATAACCGAGAGGGTCAATACATTTCTAGTTAGTGACTTAGATTAGACATTTCTAGGGGAAGCCTGAGAGAAAGGGAGGAAGGCAATTGTGGATTGGCAAGTGTCCCTCCTGATTGGTTGCTGTACTATTGGTGGAAGATTGTTGGAAACACTGGGTAAACAAGATTTCCATTGATTATCAGCTGATTAGGGAAAATCCCAGTGAATATTCCCAGTATCTCAGTCAAAGGCTATTTCATTTTGTAAATGGCCTTTCCTTTTCAGGTAGCTTGATAGGTTGTAAATAACAGTTGTTTAGTATACAGAACACTCACTTTGTTTTGTCATCAGAATGAATGAAGTTTACCATCACAGCTACACTGTATTGAAATGGTTCAGAAGATAATTTTCATCTCATGGAATGAGTGGGAGTAGAGCCTCCAGTATTTACATGATGTACAATATTTACTAATGTTACTTCAGAGAGTTAGTAAAAGGTTCTGGGTATAGCAATGTTGGGCAGGTTTATGCCTCTGAACAGCAGTAGTCAAGTCCCCATCACCAAAGTGGTTGAAATGCACAGGTCAGCAAAACCATTTCAATAAAATCTCTTGGAGGAGAAAGTGAGGTCTGCAGATGCTGGAGATCAGAGCTAAAATGTGTTGCTGGAAAAGCGCAGCAGGTCAGGCAGCATCCAAGGAACAGGAGATTCGACGTTTCGGGCTGCCTGACCTGCTGCACTTTTCCAGCAACACATTTTCAGCAATAAAATCCTTGCCTGTTTAAAACTAATTTGGATTATGTCCTTATCCAAATTGTGACCACCCTGCCATTTTAAAAACCCAGATTGCTGAAGACTGCAGTCTGCTCTCACAATCACGTGTTTATTTATTTAATTTTGTTTTTGGTTATCCCTTATAACTCTGAAGAGGTTTTATAAGGGATAACTTATAATGGTGACGACAGTGCGTACATTGTAGATACTTGCAATATACTGTTGGTTAGGGAGTTGACCCGGTGACATCTGGGAAATTTGTCCGAGTGAGGGTGATGGTGATCTTGTAGGTGGAAAGATTTAGAATACCACACTGTTTAACAGTATTAGTTTGATGTTAAATTGACTTCATCTCTCTTTTCGTTCCTATTTTAGTCTGGGGAAGAGTGGAAAAGGATTAATTAAGTTCCATGGGAAATGCAGGTAATTTGACTCTTCTTTGGATTATCAGCATTTTAAAGAAGTATTTAAGTTTACTGCCAAATATCTCAAAGAACTTCCCAACGTGAGCTACTTTGCACTGAAGTGCAGCAACATTTGGTGGAGCTGCCATTTTGTGTTCTAAAAGATTGGGCAAACAGTTTTTTACAATTAGCTTTAGGCCAGTTTTGTTGCAGAGTAAATGAGAATCTCAGATTTGTGGGGAGTTTATTAAGTGAGTACTAGCAGGCAGGGTGTCCTGCAGACACCCTGTTATTGGTATAACCTTAATGGGAAAAGGAGCTGGTAAGTAGGCTTCCCACTGGATTAACCTGACCTCTGTATTCAGACGCACCAGGGGAAGAGATAAGTCCAGGCGTGTTGATCTGGATGCCAATTGACTTGTTTACATTCAGCTTTCACAGGTTCACAGTATTATTCAATTCAAAAACATTGAAGAAGTAAAAGGCATTGTGTCCCTCAGGTCACCTTCAAACAATACATGCCTTTTCTGTTTTAGACTGAATTATGTTTCCTTGCAATTTGTTTTCTCCATTACGATCATGTTGAGTTCTGCTAAGTCTCAGTTCATTACTTGGTGCTCAAAATTTATCCTGCTCATTTTTCCTGCTCTCTATTCATAGAGTCATAGAGATGTACAGCACAGAAACAGACCTTTTGGTCCAACCATGCCGACCAGATATCCCAACCTATTCTGTTCCCATTTGCCAGCACTTAGCCTTTATCCCTCTTAAACCCTTCCTATTCATATAACCATCCAGATGCCTTTTAAATGTTGTAATTGTACCAGCCTCCACCAGTTCCTCTGGCAGCTCATTCCATACATGCACCACCCTCTCCTGTCCTTCTCCCTTTTAAAAGTGCCATTATTTTGACGTCATGTCTCCAAAGTTGCAAAACAATGCAACAGCATATAAAACAGTCATTGCTACTCCTGGAATTCGAGGAAATTATCTCCAACACCTAAAATACCTCAAAAAAGGAGCAGCTCCTACAGCCATGATTTTTTTCTGTCCTCCATATTGAGTTACCCAGAATCCTCAATGAGAGAGTTTGCACTGTTTTGATATCCATTTTTATAATAAAGATAGAGAGACACTAACACAATCAGATTTAGATTTACAAAGATGATACCTAAGAAGTCATACTTATCACATTCAAAAACTTTCAGGACCTTTTGTCCAAATTTGTGCATTATGCAGAATTCTGATTTCCCATTCAGATTAATGACATCCTATGACAAAAAAGGTACAAAATTAATCTTTATCTGCATGAAACTACAGCGAGTGATGGTCAGATGATTTATTTTGTTGCACTTTCTCCAGACTTCAAAGGGTAAACGAATTCCAAGAATCAGCATTGTCATTTGAAACACAACATGGAAAACAAGATATATCTGTGTCAAAAAAAATTAGGTATGAATATTTCATCACAAAAATATAATGTAATTGCAGAACCTTTTTGAAATATAAAAGAGTGTTGGAAACACTAATTTTATTCCAGCATATAAGGAATTCTTACCAGTTATTTCAGAAATTTAGAGTCTTTTATGTGCGGCTTTACTTTTTAATGATTCATTTCCACTTATATTTGGTCCTTTGCGTTATAGACTTGAAGATTGTAAAACGGATGTTGAAACTATGGGAAACCTCTGTTTGATACTTGAACAGTGTTCTGGACTTACAGAGCTTGAGTAAGTACAAGATATTGATGAAAAACAGACAAGAGAAACACCATCGGATATAGACACCAAAGGTCAAACACTTCTTTTCAGTCAACCCAGTAATGGCAGTCAGCACTTGACCTTTGGTTGATGCTTGGAGTGCTATATCTGGGAAAAGGGGATGTGTAATCTGTTGAATATTGCCAGTTTCAAATGACTTCTATCAGAAAATAAATTTAAAAATTCATGCCAAAAATACTCGGCAGAGAAACACAATTTTTAAAACTTCCTTTGGAAGAAAATGCTGACATGAACAACAGACAGTTGGGCGAGGTAGCCAGGAGTTGGACTTTTCATTTCACCCCTCTTCCCAGTCTGCCAAAGTGGGGAGACGCTACCAATGCACATTCTACAATATCACTTGGTAATTACACTGAAGTCACACTCATCACAAGCATCATCCAAAACCCCATAAGCTGCTTTCCACAAACTGGTGACTGTGCGTGCACAAAGCAAAATACACAGAACTGACACTCCAGGAAGCATGTGTTTCTTTTTGTTTAAAACTGGATAAGCAAATTATCATCAGACTTGTAGTTGGCAAAAAGATGTCCAGTACGTTTTGTACAAATGAGCAAATTCACGAAAGTCAAGTAGGTACACAAATAGTGGGACTTTACTGCAGATTTGTGATCCTGATCCTGGAGGACCGTATTGGAGTGAAATTTCTTCCAGTAATTTCAGGAGAACGGTGTGTGCGCTGTGCTGTATTCGATCATTTGAAATGTTCAGGCTGTTACTTGGAGAGTATGGCCATTTTATAAACTTACCACGCAATCGTTTTCGTGAAGAGCACAGTTGGTGTTCCCAACTGTGCCGTCAAAACATTAAAAATGTGCTGATTGAGGAATTACTGCAGATAGTAAATATTCACTCAGACTCTCATGCCAGCTGAACATAAGGCTATACTGTTCACCGTATGCCTTTGGTAATGTGTAGGCTGACATCTAATGTACTTGCAATGCTGTTGGGTGTAGTGTAACAGGAGCCTGAAGTCAGATGTTTACATTTTGAAAGCGCAATAATTGAGCGAGATGAGAAGCTATCTCACCATATTCTTGGAATCAATGGCCTGGAATTTTAGTGGAAATTCTCTATATCTACCCGTAAACTTTAGCAGAAGATTAGCAAAAATATCAATGGAGACACAGAGTAGACAAGTAGGAGTGAGTCTTGGCACTGTGCATGTAGATATTCTGCTGGCGTTAATTTGTCCCAGGTAAATTCATGTGCTACAATGTATTCAGATGTGTAAATACTTTTAAGAATTAATTGCAAATTACCTAAAGAGGTTACTGTTTATCTGGCTTGACCTATATTCTATCCTCTTGCAGCTTGTCAAATAATGCACTGAGTGACGACGTCATCACAGAACTACTGAATCATCTGCCAAACCTTCGTGACTTGAAGATTTTGACGTAATCCATTCAATGTTCTTTATCATTGCCATGTTATGTTTAGAGTCTCCAAGAACACTGCCTAACATTTAAAAATTCTCACAACTGCTGTTGGTTAAATGTCCTAAAATAGCAGGAAGGGTGGCATTGAGGAGAAGCCCACTTACAAATGGAATTAGTTGTTGACCGTCCACTGAGAACTTGCACTGTTCCTAAATAAGCTGTGCTGGGATTTTTGTGGATTGAATCTGCATCTTACTGGCATTAGAGTGGCTTGTTAGCCGCTCATCTGGCTTAAGTGCCAACCTGTTGGATTGAAAGAACTCAGCCAGACAGGCCAACCTGTGCTGGTGTCTGTCCCTCAGTGCTGATCAATGGGGAGATAACATGTGAAAAGAGGAGGAAACGTTGATCTGAACATTCAGAATGTGTACTAATGGGGAATTGAAATATTTGCTTTTGTGCAACTCATTTTGTCTCAGTTGCTTGTAATTTATTTTCCTGTTGTGATATCAGTTGAATACTACAACACGCCAGCACTGTTAAAAATAACCTTGCGTGCAAGCTACCTTCCTAAGCCTTAAAAGCTCTGAGATTTTCTTAACCAGTTCATGGTAGCATACAGAAGGGTAGCCCATCTCTTTTCCCAAGCAAACTGCGTTCTGTTCATGCAGGAAAAACTCACTTGTTAATTTATCTTTCTGTACCTTGTAGCATTACAGATAACATTATTTCACCGGAGGCTATCCTTTTGCTGGCTAATTCTCTGAACATCTGTGAAAATGTGTTGAAAGTAGAAGTCAGGTAAGGGCAGAGAGATCATGCATAGAAATAAAATGCAATGATTGTACAATGAAAAGCAAACACAGTTCACTATGACACATCTGGTTGGAACAGTGAAACACGAGCTGTACAGGAGAGGCAATAGCCTAATGGTATTATTGCTAAACTACTGACTCAGGACATCTAGGTAATGTTCTGGGGATCCAGGTTCAAATCCCACTGCTGCAGAGGGTAGCTTTTGAATTCAGTAAAAATCTGGAATTAAGAGTTCAATGATGACCATGAATCCATTTCCAATTGTTGGGGAAGAGCCCATCTGGTTTACTAATCCCCTTTAGGGAAGGAAATCTGCCATCCTTATCTGGTCTGGCCTACGTGTGGTTCCAGACCCACAACAAAGCAGTTGACTCTCGACAGTTAGGGATTGGCAACACCCTCATCCCATGAATGAGTTTTTTAAAAAAAAATGGCTTCCAACTCTGTTGGCTTGAATAAGCCATCTTAGCTATCACCCTGATGGGAATTTCTGAAGACCATTAGATATCTAGCTCCCAATGTCAAGTGGACAAGGAGTGAGGGAGGAAAGTCAGAGTTGAAGTAGGCCAATCAGAACCTTCCTCCTGTTCCACCATGTGATCAGACCATGGCTAGTCTGTATGTTAACATTGAATTACCACCTTGAGTCAAAAATCCTTAGCAGCCATATAGTACATAACTTTAAAGCGGAGATTCAGAGACTTATCAGTTAGCGTCCCCTCAAGAGTCTTTTTGGGATACTTCCAGAGTCTAGATTAGAGTGGTGCTGGAAAATCACAGCAGTTCAGGCAGCATTCGAGGAGCAGTAAAATCGACGTTTTGGGCAAAAGCCCTTCATCAGGAATACAGGCAGAGAGCCTGAAGGATGGAGAGATAAGTGAGAGGAGTGTGGGGGTGGGGAGAAAATAGCATAGAGTACAATAGGTGAGTGGGGGAGGGGATGAAGGTGATAGGTTAGGGAGGAGGGTGGAGTGGATAGGTGGAAAAGAAGATAGGCAGGTAGGACAAGTCATGGGGACGGTGCTGAGCTGGAAGTTTCTAACTGGAGTGAGGTGGGGTAAGGGGAAATGAGGAAACTGTTGAAGTCCACATTGATGCCCTGGGGTTGAAGTTTTCCGAGGCAGAAGATGAGGCGTTCTTCCTCCAGGCATCTGGTGGTGAGGGAGCGGTGGTGAAGGAGGCCCAGGACCTCCATGTCCTCGACAGAGTGGGAGGGGGAATTGAAATGTTGGGCCACAGGGCGCTGTGGTTGGTACTTCCAGAGGTCCAGTCAAATGTTTACATTTTTCCCAGGAACTGCTTCACATCAACCACAAACAGAAAGACTTGGAGTTGCAATGCGATAAGCAGTTCTCAGCTATTCCTTTATTTTTATGCCCATTTTTAGTGGAGATTCCAGACAGAGAAGTGGGAATTGAGTCATGGAGCTACTGCTCCAGTTTTAAGGACTCTTCTGGAATTTTCTGCGGCAGTGACCATGGCGACAGTTGAAACAGCTGAATTGAGGGATGGTGAATGTAAATCATTGTTCTATATTTCATTCCAAGACATCAGGAGATTCTCTTCCGTTCTGGAGTCCTGAGGTTAAATGAGAACAAGGATGGGCGGAGGGTGTTGAAGCTTGGGAGGAGTTGGGGGGATGTGGGAGGGGTAGGGGAGCTGTAAAAAGACAGCCATCTTGCTTCACATAGGTTAATTATAGAAGTGATTAATTGCACAAGGAAATTAACAACGGGTAAAAAGTATTCTTCAAACATTTATTGTCAGTAGCACTGCTGTGAATATTTCAGTCTGTCTGCCTTGAGTAAATTAGTTGAGGTCAGAAAAGGGTCACAAAACTCTCAAGAAAACTTGGGCCTCATCCAAATAATTTTCCCCATATTTAGATTGTAGTCTTTCCTAGAATTCTATACTATGTTACTCATTCCATATATGCATGTTTTACAAATTTATACATGTACATGATTTACTGCAAAACTGGGAACTGGTAAAAAAAATCAAATAGCATAATTTAGACCAGGCCCGAAATGATTATTGATTTTGTAAATTAGACACAGAATCGTTTGATTGAATCCACAGCATGGAGCTAGGCTAATGGAGTCCTTTCTGATTGATTTATTTGCAATTATTTGAAGTACCGTTATAATCTAGGCAAGTATAGGGTAGCAAGTACATGCCCTGTAAAATCCCACAAGAATCGCTCAAATGAATGAGAAGTTGTGCTGTTTTTAGTAGTGAGGTTAAGAGAGCTTTACTTATCATGGTACAGGCCTTTAACATTTTCCTGAGAGATCGCAATAAGCTGCATCTCCATTTTTAGGCTCTGATTCGAAAGATTGTTTTTACAGTAATGGTGGTCTCTTTAATGATTGTAACCTTTTGTGCCCCCCACCCACCCACCCGCATTCTTCAGTATCTCTTCCACATTCATGACCGTCAGTCAAAAGACCTTTCTTTCTAATAGCGTCAATCTCAGTCAGATACAATGGAAAGAAGGTCAAATGAATGATCTTGTTTAGGTCTTGAACTAATATGAAGAAAGCAGTAATTGTAGTCTGTATGTATGACAGTTAGGAATATTCCTGTGATGAAATAAAAAAGGTTAATGAGCCTGATTTCTCACTGTTTTCCAAACAGTTTCTTTCAGTCACTGCAGTGAATGCTCTCATAGCCTCATAAAGAGAAGTTCTGTTGTATTACCAGCAGTGTCCCACAGTACCTCCAGCAGTAGACTGACAGAAACACTGGAGAAACAGCTCAGACTAGGAGAGATCAGTCTCATGCCCAGTGGACTTTCAGAGCCAGCAAACTCGTTCTGAAAGATATGTGCCCTTCTTAATAATCCAGCCCCAACCCCTTCTTCCCTGACCGAGCCCTACAATAGTGATTAAGCACTATCCAAATGTACAAGAGAGGAACAAAATCACAACATCTCAGCTGTTTTCTGTTACAGAGCAAGTGGGAGAGCCTCAATAAGACTTGAGAAGAAAGTTTACAGGTAATATATTTTCAATACGTTATTGATTCTCTTTCACGAATATGTGGATAAATACAGACATGCACACCCGCATACAGTCTCATCCTTCAACATGCCTTTATTGGTCAGAGTATTGAGTATAAGGGTTGGAATGCTGTATTGTGGCTGTACGGGACATTGGTTAGGCCACGTTTGGAATATTGCATGCAATTCTGGTCTCTATCCTATAGAAAGGATGGTATGAAATTTGAAAGGGTTCTGTAAAGATTTACATGCATGTTAGCAGGGTTGGAGCTACAGCGAGAGGCTGAATAATATGGGGCTATTTTCCCTGAAGCACTCGCGGCTGAGGGTGACGTTATAGAGGTTTATAAGATCATGAAGGGTATTGTTAGGGTAAATAGACAAGGTCTTTTCCCTGGGGTGGAGGAATCCGAAACTAGAGGGCATAGGTTTAAAGTAAGAGGGCAAAGCTTTAAAAAGGACCTAAGGGGCACCTTTTTCATGCAGAGGGTGGTGCTTGTACAGAATGAGCTGCCAGAGGAAGCGATGGAGGCTGGTACAATAACAACATTTAAGAGGCATCTGGATGGGTATATGAATAGGAAGGGTTTAGAGGGTTATGGGCCAAACACTAGCAAATGGGATTAGATTAGTTTAGGATATCTGATCGTCATGGACGAGTTGGACTGACAGGTCTGCTGCATGCTGTACAACTCTATGAATCTAAGTCACTTCTTAAAATTTATCGCTTTGGCCCAGGGCAGGTACAACCATGGGGGTGAACAAATAGGGCAGCAAAATGTAAGGGGTGGTAAAACAATGAGTGAACTTTGACTGGCATGGACGAGTTGGACTGAAAGGTCTATTTCCGTGCTGTGCATCACCATATTATGCGCAGTTTACAAATCTATACATGTACATGATTTACTCCAAAACTGGGAACTGGTAAGTAATATCAAAGAGTGTAATTTAGTCTAGACCACTGCACCAAAATGATTCTTGATTTTGTAAATTACACATAAAATCCTCTAGTTTAATATCTCCTTCTGTGGTTTGAAGTTACACTTTATTTTAGAATGCACCTGTAAAGCACCTTGGGATACTCCACCAATTGAAGGTGCTATATAAATTTACACCATTCCATGTCTTCACTTCCCACTGTGTACTTCTCTGTGTTATCATCAGTTTACTGAAATCTTTTGTAATACTTGCTCTGTGTTAATCGATCATAGTTAGCAGCAGTACTGTCATATTAGTGTTGAAAAGCCCTGTCTACTTTACCTCCTCCACTTTGCAGTTCTTTTTCCACTGCAGTCAGTGTAAACTTATTAATATTGTAATATGGACCAATTAAAATTATGAACAACTCCATATAAAAGATTTTTGCTAGTTGTTTGCCCACTTCAGCTGATACTTAAAATATGAGTCAAAAAGTGTGGTGCTGGAAAAGCACAGCTGGTCAGGCAGAATCTGAAGATGCTGTGGAATCCGGAGATTCTCCTGACTGGCTGTGCTTTTCCAGCACCATACTTTTTGACTCTGACATCCAGCATCCACAGCCCCCACTTTCTCCTGATACTTAAAACGTGTTTGCAATAGAGAGGTTGCTGTCCTGTACCTCGTACCCTCAGTGTTTTGTTGTATGGAATCTCACTGTGGCAGTGTTTAGTAACAACCCTATTTGTGTGAGTTGCTTGTTAATGTTCTCCCTTTTTCTTTTTGCAGTCTTGAAGGAAATGGGAAGAAACCAGATCCCTTTCCCTCACAGATTCTCAGGTAATCATAGAATCCCCCACAGAGTGCCTATGTTGAGTCCATGCCAACCCTCGGAAGAGCATCTCACCCAGATCCATTCCCCCTACCTTATAATCCTGTATTTCCCATGGCTGCAGATCCCGGGACATGACAAGACAATTTAGTATGGGCAATCCACCTAACCTGAACATCTTTGGATTGTGGGAAGAAACTGAAGCACCCAGAGGAAACCCATTCAGACTCATCCAAGTGTGCAATTGCATGATGGGAAAATTGGCCAACTCCTGGTTGTAACATACACTTTGACTGTCCTTTGTATGAGCCCAGAGCCACTTGACACAGCACAAGTTATGACTACAACAAAGGTCAAAGCATTGCTAACATCAGCAGGATTTGAAGTAGGCTGAGTCCACATAAATTCTTTAACCTTGGTAGACCTTGGCAGAGCTTGATTAGACTGGCTCCATATAAATTCTGGGACACTGACAAAGCCCAAATAAAGACATTCCACAAAATTCTTTGAACCCCTAACAAGGACACGATTATAAGATGATGTATGTGGCACCAGGTTTCGGGACGTCAATATGACAAACCTCTGAAGTAATAACACAGATCATAATACAATGTACCGATCTAATGGATGACAAGCCTCTCGTAATAGTTATTGAAACCTATTGATAAGTTTTAAATATAAAGATTCCATCTTTTCTCTCTATAAGCATGAACTTGTGAGAGACTCAGAGGTGTGATCAACTCTTTTCCAAGTTCAGCCACTCTGCATGCAGTTTCCTTGTAAATAAAGACCGATTGTTTTGTCAGAACAAGTTTCATTGAATTTTGTTGAGTATAGCTCTCAGTTTTGTAGCTGTTTCTACACAAAGGTGGAATTGAACCCAGCTCCTTGGTGCTGAGAGGCAGTAATGTTAGCCACCGTGCCACCCTACATCCTTCACTGTCAACGGGGGGTGGTACCAGGAGACTGAAGAGTGGCGAATATTGTGCCCCTGTTCAAAAAAAGGGAATAGGGATAACCCCGGGAATTACAGGCCAGTTAGTCTTACTTCAGTGGAAGGCAAAGTAATGGAAAGAATACTGAGGGATAGGATTTATGAGTATCTGGAAAGACACTGCTTGATTAGGGACAGCCAGCACGGATTTGTGAGGAGTAGGTCTTGCCTTACAAGTCTTATTGAATTCTTTGAGGAGGTGACCAAGCATGTGGATGAGGATAGAGCAGTGGGTGTAGTACGTGGATTTTAGTAAGACATTTGATAAGCTTCCCCATGGTAGGCTTATGCGGAAAGTCAGGAGGCCTGGGATAGTGGGAAATTTGGCCAGTTGGATAGAGAACTGGCTAACCGGTCAAAGTCAGAGTGGTGGGAGATGGTAAGTATTCAGCCTGGAGTCCAGTTACAAGTGGAGTTCCGCAGGGATCAGTTCTGGGTCCTCTGCTGTTTGTAATTTTTATTAATGATTTGGAAGAAGGAGTCGAAGGGTGAGTCAGTAAATTTGCAGACAATACAAAGATTGGTGGAGTTGTGGATAGTGAGGAGGGCTGTTGTCAGCTGCAAAGGGACTTAGATATGATGCAGAGCTGGGCTGAGGAGTGGCAGATGGAATTCAACCCTGTCAAGTGTGAGGTTGTCCATTTTGGAAGGACAAATATGAATGCGGAATACAGGGTTAACGGTAGGGTTCTTAGTAAGGTGGAGGAGCAGAGGGATCTTGGGGTCTATGTTCATAGCTCTTTGAAAGTTGCCACTCGGGTGGATGGAGCTTGTAAGAAGGCCTATGGTGTATTAGCGTTCATTAGCAGAGGGATTGAATTCAAGAGTCGTGAGGTGATGTTGCAGCTGTACAGGACCTTGGTAAGGCCACATTTGGAGTACTGTGTGCAGTTCTGGTCACCTCATTTTAGGAAAGATGTGGAAGCTTTGGAGAGGGTGCAGAGAAGATTTACCAGGATGTTGCCTGGAATGGAGAATAGGTCATACGAGGATAGGTTGAGAGTGCTAGGCCTTTTCTCATTGAAAAGGGGAATAGATAGAGTAGACGGTCAGAGACTTTTTCCCTGGGTACAACAGAGTGTTACAAGGGGACATAAATTTAAGGTGAAGGGTGGAAGGTATAGGGGGGATGTCAGGGGTAGGTTTTTTACCCAGAGAGTGGTGGGGGCATGGAATGCACTGCCTGTGGGAGTGGCAGAGTCAGAATCATTGGTGACCTTTAAGTGACAATTGGATAGGTACATGGATAGGTGCTTAAACTAGGACAAATGTTCGGCACAACATCGTGGGCCGAAGGGCCTGTTCTGTGCTGTATTGTTCTATGTTCTATGTTCACCTTGTACTGTTGTGTGCTGCTTTAATTTGCAATGCAGAAGAATGAACATTATCCCTTGTTTTCTAAGTCTGAAGGAGTGTAACCTGGACAGGAAGAGTGTAGAAAGTCTATTCAAGATTCTCAAACACAGCAAAGACCTGACTGAGCTGGAGTAAGTACATTGTTGAGTGGAACTGTGTCTGTGTATGTGAAAAGTGTGGCTGGAGTTGTTGAGTTATCTGAGTTAGCACTCATTTACATGCCTTATGTCGTGGGAAGTGTGTCTCTTTTATCTGGTTTACAAGTTACAATCATGAACGTGCTTTGCAGCATCTGAAGGCTGCATTTGCAGTTTAACTGATGAAGAATACACTTTTAGTTTGGTGCTTGATGACAAACAGACAAAATGTAATTGAGAATGTAAAAGTTCACAATCTCCAGCAGAAGTCAACCTTCAAGGAAGCTTTTTTTAAATGGCCTAATAAAATGTTGATATGATTTATGTAGCTCTCCCATAAAATTCTGTTTATCAATCATGTTTTAGCCTGTCCTGCAATTTACTAGGAGATGAGGGAGTGCGGTATTTGCGGGATTCCTTACCAAAGCTGCAAGTTTTAAAAGTAATCGAGTGAGTATTTGCTTTTATTAATCAATGAATCTTAAAGATAAAGTTTATTTTCACAAAGGATCCTTTCATCATATTATAAAAGCAAAATATTAACTCTGCTTTGTCTGCACAGACCTGCTGAGTTTCTCCAGCAATTTGTTTTATTTTCTTTAAGTCATTTTCCTTTCCCACCATCAATCTGAATTGCAATTGCATGATTAAGAGTGATTCTTACAATTACATTACTGTATTGAAATGTAATCGAACAATGGTCACTTCACTTTTTGCTTGATACAATATATAAGGAGAATCAGGGGTCAAGAAGCCTATAAAGTCTATAAAGAATGATTGTTATAACTGAAGTTTAACTGTGCTTTGAGCCATCTTCTCTTGACCTTTTCTAATTGATTCTCTCAAATAAGCTGACTCGGAAATCTTATTACCCAAGCATTGCATTATAACCACATCCTATTGTTGAAGTCAAATTACAACATTTCAAATCTACTTGCTGCCCATACCATGATAGTAATGTGATGGATTGAATCTCCACTCTAGATGTTATGGTCTGACACTGTTGCCCACTATAGATGCCGATAGCTATAGAATAAGCCCCAAGTTGACTTAGTGCCATGTAGATCCAGCCCTCTTTAGGTTTTTACTCAATAGAAATGGAAGTAGGATGGGCCATCTGCAATGTAACTTTACACTAGAGAGCAAAGTGAAAATATATTCCAGTGCTTCCATCCAGATCATTCCATTAGAAGTACTGGGAATGGTCAAATAAATGGTTCAGCTACTTACAAATGTTGTGACTACCAATAATGAATACAGCAAATCATTGCTTCAAGAACTACAAGCAATATACTGAAAGGGAGCGTCTGCCTGTATTCTTGCAGTTTGTATTAAACCAAAGAAATTAGGTTAGCTGCATGGTCTATCAGATTTTCTTCCTTATTGTCTATTGTCGACAAAGTGAATCAGCACAATTTTACTAAAACCTGCGTTTTATGTCTGATCTGGCTGCAGTGTTAGCAACAACAGGATCTCCCCAGCTGGTGTTCTGTACCTGGTGGAATCTCTGCATACCTGCAGCAATGTGACAGAGGTTGAAGTGAGGTACGCACTCAGTACTCATCTTTTTAATTCAGAAATGGTTTGCTCTTTCTATCTTCATATTTGGTTATAATGTGGCCTCTGGGAGATCAGAAGCCATGATCTAAGCATCTCTGCACCAGCTGCTCTTTTTAGCCTGTTATTTTCTTGTGTTTATAAATATAGTGCAAATATGTAAATTGGTAGAAATCTGGCAGGTGGATTTCAATGTGAGTAAATATCAATTAAAGTACATAGGAGCAGGAAAGGACAAACTTTGTATCTTGCAGCAAAGAGACACACTTTGGTTTTATTCAGTGGAAATCTGGTAGTGGGCTAAAATTAACTTCCTGTTCAAGTGGCATCATATTTTGCTCAGAGATACCTAACAGGAGCAGGGTCAAGTCAGAGTCATAGAGATATACAGCATGGAAACACACCCTTCGGTCCAACTTATCCATGCCGACCAGATATCCTGACCTAATCTAGTCCCATTTGCCAGCACTTGGCCCATATACCTCCAAATCCTTCCTATACATATTCCCATCCAGATGTCTTTTAAGGGTTGTAACTGTACCAACCTCTACTACATCCTCTGGCAGCTCATTCCATATACACACACACACCACCTTCTGTCTGAAAAAAGTTGCCCCTTAAGTCTCTTCTATATCTGTCCTGTACAGCTACAACATAGCCTTCCAACTCCTATACTCAGTGCTCTGACCAATAAAGGAAAGTATACCAAATGCTTTCTTCACTACCCTACCTACCTGTGACTCTACTTTCAAGGAACTATGAACCTGCACTCCAAGATCTCTTTGTTCAGCAACATCCCCCAGGACCTTACCATTAAGTGTATAGATCCTGCTCTCATTTGCTTTTCCAAAACGCAGCGCCTTGCATTTTTCTAAATTAAACTCGATCTGCCACTCCTCAGCTCATTGTCCCATCTGATCAAGATCTTGTTGTACTCTGAGGTAACCTTCTTCACTGTTCACTACACCTCAAATCTGCAAACTTACTAACTATATCTCTTATGCTCACATCCAAATCATTTATATAAATAACAATAAGCAATGGACCCAGCACCGATCCTTGTGGCACTCCACTGGTCACAGGCCTCCAGTCTGAAAATAAACTTTCCACACCACCCTCTGTTTTCTACCTTCGAGTCAGTTCTGTATCCAAATGGCTAGTTCTCCCTGTGTTCCATGAGATCTAATCTTTTTAACCAGTCTCCCATGGAACCTTGTTAAATGCCTTACTGAAGTCTGTGTAGATCCCATCCACCACTCTTCCCTCATTAATCCTCTTTGTTACTTCTTCAAAACACTCAATCTAGTTCATGAGACATGATTTCTCATGCACAAATCCATGCTGACTATCCATAATCATTCCTTGCCTTTCCAAATACATGTAAATCATGTCTCTCAGGATTCCCTCCAACTTGCCCACCACAGATGTCAGGTTCTATAGCTTCCTGGCTTTTCCTTACTGTCTTTCTTAAATAGTGGCATCACATTAACCAAACTGCAAGTGACTATTTTAAAGGCTAAGAAAGAATACACATTGGGTATGATATAAATGTTTAGTATGAAGCAAAGTACATTCTATACCAGGATGAGTCTGTAGGCTGTGGGTCCACAAGTGAAAAAGAATTATAATGACTTGTTCAGATAAATTGATTGTCTTCAAGAGCCCATAATTTGGGACTTTTAATTTGACAGGAGCCTGCCTCTGTGCCAATCAAGGGGGTGCTCCTGGTAGAAGCCCAATTAATGAGTAAACATCAAACCACAACACCAATATGTAAAGTCACATGGTGGCACTGCAACATGGCAGTGGATTAACCATTCATTGAGTCCAGGATTTAGCGAGATGAGGTGTAGTGATAATGAAGAATTTCATAAAGGAAATCCATTAGAGTCCCATGCAACTGCAGCAGTTCACTGTGTTAGAACTTGGTGCAATTAAATGGGTGGGCCATCACTTTGAATATCAGGCACTCAATGTGGATCCAGTTCACATCGGATTTAGGCTCTATCTAAAGATCGGTTTGAGATCAGCTCTTACAGTAAATCCTTTATCCAGTTTTGTGGGTGGGACATTTTAATATAGATGATGTTTGTTTGATGGTTTTCTTCATTTGCATAGTTTGGCTTCACCTGGAAGATCCCTAATAAAGCTTGCGAGGAGATATGAAAAGAAAGTGTGCAGGTGAGTGAGTTCTTTGGTTATGTATGAGTGTGATTATTGTGCCATCATTATAGTTCAAAGTAGTTAGGTCCCCAAACAGCAGCAATGCCCCAGTTTTTGTTTTGGGATTGAGGGTGCAGATGTGGGAGAAATTGTAGTTATGCAAACCTCACCTTTATAAATGACTGCTGACACTATTTTGCAAGGTTTGTGAAGGTTTGTAGCTCAGGTTGAGGTTTAGGGTGTAGGTTTGCTCGCTGAGCTGTAGGTTTGATATCCAGACCTTTCATTACCTGGCTAGGTAACATCATCAGTGGCAACCTCCAAGTGAAGCGAAGCTGTTGTCTCCTGCTTTCTATTTATATCTTTCTCCAGGATGGGGTTCCTGGGGTTTGTGGTGATGTCATTTCCTGTTTGCTTTCTGAGGGGTTGATAGACGGTATCTAGATCTATATAGATCTAGATACCGTCTATCAATAGATGGGACAACATATCTATCCTGGGACAGGCTCTCTGCCTTTATTCCTGATGAAGGGCTTTTGCCCGAAACATTGATTTTACTGCTCCTCGGATGCTGCCTGAACTGCTGTGCTCTTCCAGCACCACTCTAATCCAGGACTAGACAGGTTTGTTTGGTTCTGCAGACTTGCCTCAAATGCTCGCGTCACATTTGGCAACATCTTCACAAAATGGTGTCCAGAAACATATGCAGCTGATTGCCAATTTGAAACTCTGTGGACATTCTGTGTTCAAATCAAAGCAGTAAAAATGTGACTTTGAGTGCAGTTTCATAACTAGTCATTAACTTTACCTGCGGGTTTGAAATGATTAACTTCCATTACTTTCCATCAAGGTTTGGTTATATTCATTTGAATCCTTATTTCTCTATTTCAGTGGGAGTTTTGGCCAGCTTTTGGTTCCTATTCTCGATGGTTATCTTGCTGCCGGGTTTCCTTTGTAACTTGATGCTCGCTTTTTAATTAATATGCCTCAGCAGTTGTTGTGATTCAGTGCTTGGTTAAGTTTCACACATTGTAGGGACTAGTGAATGTTGAACTGTTTTTGATAATGTTGACACGTCATATTTCTTTTCTTCATGGGTTGTTCGCAGTGTGAAGGAGTGTAAATTTAAAGAGAAGGAGCTCTTCAAATTATTCTCCATTATTAAACAGTGCACCCATCTGACAGAACTGAAGTAAGTATGGTCTTGCTCTAACGTGCTACCTTATTCGCGTGGTGCTTCAATAAAGGGTATTAGTGAATCAATTGGGATTTCCCTGATAAACAACAATGGTTTCATTGTGATCATTAGACTCTTAGTTCCAGATTTGTTTTTAGTATGACCCTTGCACACAACAGAGGTGGCTCAGTGGTTAGTACTGCTGCCTCACAATGCCAGGGACCCGAGTTCGATTCCACCGTTGGGTGTCTGTCTGTGCAGAGTTTTCATGTTCTCCCCATGTCTGCGTGGGTTTCCCCTGCATGCTCCTGTTTCCTCCCACAGTCCAAAGATGTGGGCCACGCTAAATTGGCCAAGCCAATTTGGCCACGCTAAATTGCCATAGTGTCCAGCGTTGTTCAGGCCAGGTGGGCGAGCCATTGAAATACAGGGTTATAGGGTCTGGGTGGGATGCTGTTTGGAGGGTTAGTGTGGACTTGCTGGGCAAATGGCTTATTTCTGCACTGTAGGGATTCTCTGGTTCAGAAAACAGGGATTTGACCACAGCAGTAGTCTTAAGTTAGAAGTCACACAACACCAGATTAGAATCCAACAGGTTTACTTGAAATCGCATAAGCTTTCGGAGTGCAGCCCCTTCATCAGTTGCAGTGAGAGAGCAGGCCACACAGGCAGAGTTCATGTGCAGAGAGATCAAAAGCTGTGAGGAGACACTGGACAAATTTGGTTTGTTTTCACTCGAACGATGAGGACTGAGGTTAGAACCTGATAACAGTTAACAAAATTGTGAGAGGCATGGATAGAATCCAACTGGTGTGAATGGAGTGTCAGGTAATAAGTTGGTGCACACAGAATAGAAGGCATTTGTTTGTGATAAGCGAATGTCAAAGTATTTCATTTTAACTAACCTGTTGGGCTATGCTATTACAAAACACTGGAGGAAGTGGGTCTTGAACCTTGGCACTTTCGCTCCAAGATAGAGTGTTCAATACCTGCATTTTCTAATCAACCTGCTCAGAGATGCTATTACACACTGCTGGAGCAGGTGGGATTTTACATGTATATTTTCTAACTCCATCACCAATTGTATACCTCATGACATTTTTTTTTCATTCTATGAACCACCAGCAGGAAATCACCCAGGTTTTTCAGTTGATTAATTGACATGCAAAGCCTGTTAAGGGCAATGCTGACCGTCAGAGGTGAGGGAGAGGGACAAGGGGGTAAATCAAAATGGAGTTGGAAGGAAAGATAAAGCACCCTACCCCCTGCAATGCCCACCTCTAGGTTAGATGCAAATAAATTGTGTTGAACTGTATGCAATTGGTGGGGCATTAAGTGGGGGTTTATTTGAGTTCCTGTAAATGGACACCCACCAACTAAAGGAGTCTTATGGAACTGGGTGATCAAGCAGTGGTATTTGAAGTGCTTTGAGTCCCAACACTGTCTTGCAGTATATCCAAACAGATTAAAATAACCCCAGTTGTTGCTTCAGGAAGTGATTTTTTTGTTTCCTTTATTTGTTCATGGAATATGTCATGCTGCTAAGTCAGCATCCATTGCCCATCCCAATCATGTTGGAGTCACATGTGAACTAAACCAGGTAAGGATAATAGTTTACTTCCCTAAAGGTCATTAGTGAATTATATGGAATTTCCCTGACAATCAGCAATGGTTTCATGATAATCATTACACACTTAGTTCTGGATTTCTTTGTAAAATTGATTCTAAATTCCAGCATCTACCATAGTCGGATTTGGACTCGGATCCCCAGAACAATACCTGGGTTTCTGGATTAATAGTCTAGCAATAATATCGCTAGTTAGGTCACCGCCTCAAAGAGCAAAGGACAGTACAATATAGGAACAGTCCCATCGGCCCACCAAGACAGCACCAACACATGATGCCTTTCTAAACTAAAAACTTTTTCACCTCTACTCGGTTTGTATCCCTCTATTCCCTGCCCATTCATATATCTGCCCAGATGCTTCTTAAACATTGCAATTACATCTGCCTCCATCATCTCATCTGGCAATGCATTCTAGGCACTTACTAACCTTTGTGTAAAACTACTTGCTCCTCACATCTCCTTTAAACATTTTACCTTAAACCTAGGTCCCCCAGGAATTGACATTTTTAGTCTGGGAAAAAGCCTCTGACTATCCATGCCTCTCACCATTTTGTAAACTTCTATCAGGTCGCTCCTCATCCTTTGACGTTCAAGTGAAAACAAACCAGTTTTGCCCAATCTCTCCTCACAGCTAATATCCTCCTAAACAGACAATGTCCCAGGAAACTGTTTCTGTAACCTCTCCAAAGCCTCCACATCCTTCTGATAGTGTGGCAACCAGAAATGTATACAATATTCCAAATATAGTCTCACTAAAGTTCTATACAGCTATAACATGACTTGCCAAATTTTAGACTCCATGCCCCAAATGATGAAGGCAACCATGTCATATTCCTTCTCAACCATCTTATCCAGCTGCAAATGTGTTGCTGGTCAAAGCACAGCAGGTTAGGCAGCATCTCAGGAATAGAGAATTCGACGTTTCGAGCATAAGCCCTTCATCAGGAATAAGAGAGAGAGAGCCAAGCCGGCTGAGATAAAAGGTAGGGAGGAGGGACTAGGGGGAGGGGCGATGGAGGTGGGATAGGTGGAAGGAGGTCAAGGTGAGGGTGATAGGCCGGAGTGGGGTGGGGGCGGAGAGGTCAGGAAGAGGATTGCAGGTTAGGAGGGCGGTGCTGAGTTGAGGGAACCGACTGAGACAAGGTGGGGGGAGGGGAAATGAGGAAGCTGGAGAAATCTGAATTCATACCTTGTGGTTGGAGGGTTCCCAGGCGGAAGATGAGGCGCTCCTCCTCCAGCCGTCGTGTAGTTGTGTTCTGCCGGTGGAGGAGTCCAAGGACCTGCATGTCCTCGGTGGAGTGGGAGGGGGAGTTAAAGTGTTGAGCCACGGGGTGATTGGGTTGGTTCCACTTGTGTTGCCATTTTCAGAGCTGTATGCTTAGATCCCTCTGTATGTTGATGCTACAGAGGGTTCTGTCATTTACTGTGTACTTCCTTCCTACATTAGATGTCCCAAAATGATTAACCTTGCATTTTTCCAGATTAAACTCCATCTGCCATTTTTCCGCCCAGAGTCCAGCCTACCTATACCCTGCTGTATTCTCTGACAATCCTCCTCAATATCTGCAGCTCCCCTAATCTTTGTGTTTTCCACTAACTTGCCTATATTATCCTCCAAACCATTTATATATATATTACAAACAACAGGGGTCCTAACATTGATCCTCATTGAACACCACTGGCCACAGATCTCCAGTCAGAAATACCACTCTGAGTCTTCAATGACCAAGCAATTTCTGTATTCCCTCCTGCTCTCATCCATTATCTTTGTCACATTCTCAAAAAAACCCAAACACATTTGTGAGTCAGGACTTCCCTCGCACAAAACCATGCTGCCTATCTCTAATAAGTTGTTAGTTTTCCAAATGTGAGTAAATCCAATCCCTAGGATAATCTTCTCCAATAATTTCCCCAACACTGACGTAAGGCTGACCAGCAGCCTGTAATTTCCCGAATTATTCCTGCTGCGCTTCTTAAACAAAGGGACAGTGTTTGCTCTTCTCCGATCCTCTGGGACCACTCCTGTGACTGAAGAGCTTTCGTACAAGGCTCCAGCAATTTCTGCACCTGCCTCCCTCAGCATTCTGGGATAGCTCCCATTAGATCATGGGGATTTGGTTACCTTAATGCTTTTCAAAACACCCAGTGCTACCTCCTTTTCTGTATTAACATGCCCTAGAATACTAACATACCCTTCCCGAGACTCACCATCCACCGTATCCTTAATCTTTGTGAATACAGATGCAAAATATTCATTTAGGGCCTCACCTACTTCCTCTGGCTCTACACATGAATTCCCTTCATTGTCCTTGAGTGGATCTACCTATTTCCCAGCTACCTTTTTGCTCCTTATATAGATGTATAAAGCGCCTTGGCATCAATTCTGTTTGCCTCCCTGGTTAACGATAGAAATGTTTAAATGAGTATAAAGATTGGCTCCAGTTCTATCCTTCACCACTGGCTTTATGGAATATTAGCAGAAAATGGTTGCCTCAAGGCAAAGATGAGCAAAGGAAAAAAAGACAAAACTACGCTTGTAAAACTCATTGTGAACAATGGCAGAAAATGCAACTGTAAATTGCTGAAGTGCAATCATCCTCTGATATTCTTGGAGTTTAAACCATATGTTCAGTGAGAGAATGAAGTGGAAATAGATTAAGTCCCCAATGAAGAGAGTGGCCTTGCAGTTGTCACTTTGTACCATATTAAAATCTGAAGAAAATTATTCTGAGAGCACTTATTACAGATGCTGTTGTTTATACAGCAGTACAAAGAACAAAAAAAAGAGAAAATTTACAGCCCAGGAACAGGCCCTTTGGCCCTCCAAGCCTGAGCCGATCCAAATCCACTGTCTAAACCTGTCGCTCAATTCCTAAGCATCTGTATCCCTCTGCTCCCCACCTACGCATGCATCTGTCCAGATGCGCCTTAAATGAATCTACCGTGCCTGCCTCTACTACTTCTGCTGGCAACGCATTCAAGGCACCCACCACCCACTGCGTAAAGTACCTGCCGTGTATATCTTGCTTAAACTCTTCACCTCTCACCTTGAAAGCGTGACCCCTCATTATTGAATCCTTCACCCTGGGAAAAAGCTTATCTCTATCTACTCTGTCTATACCCTTCATGATTTTGTAGACTTCAATCAGATCCCCCCTCAAGCTCCTTTTTTCTAATGAAAACAAACCTAACCTACTCAACCTCTCTTCATAGCTAGCAACCTTCCATACCAGGCAACATCCTCATAAACGTTCTCTGCACCTTCTCCAAAGCATCCACGTCCTTTTGGTAATGTGGTGACCAGAACTGTACACAGTATTCTAAGTGCGGCTGAACCAACATTGTGTACAATTTTAACATGACCTGCCAGCTCTTATACTCAATACCCCGTCTGATGAAGGCAAGCATACCATATGCCTTCTTGACCACTCTATCCACCTGTGCAGCAACCTTCAGGGTACAATGGACCTGCACCCCCAGATCTCTCTGCTCATCAACCTTTCCCAAGGTTCTTCCGTTCATTGTATAATTCACACTCGAATTAGACTTCCTAAAATGCATCACCTCACAGTTGTCTGGATTGAACTCCATCTGCCACTTCCCCGCCCAACTCTCCAGTCTATCTATATTCTTCTGTATTCTGCTACTCCACCAATCTTCGTGTCATCTGCAAACTTGCTGATCATACCAGCAGTGCCCTCTTCTAGATCATTTATGTAAATCACAAACAACAGTGGCCCCAGCACCGATCCCTGTGGAACAGGGTCACCTTTCTCCATTTCGAGAAACTCCCTTCAGCTTCTACTCTGTCTCCTGTTGCTCAACCAGTTCTTTATCCACCGAGCTAGAACACCCTGCACACCATGTGACTTCACTTTCTCTGTAAGACTGTAATAGATTAGCAATACAGTCAGTTCTGCTATAACATGGTAGTTTCATTGTTGTGTAATCCCATGTTATAAGAAAATTGTGTAATAGCAGCACCATTTAAACTAACGGGGCCGGAATCACATTATGACCTCATTCAGTTCATAGAATCCCTACCATATGGAAACAGGCCCCTCGACCCAACCATCCTTCCAAAGAATAACCCACTCAGACCCATTCCCCTACGTTTTACCCCTGACTAATGCACCTAACCTGCACATCCCTGAACACTGTGCAATTTAACATGGCCAATTCACCTAAACTGCACATCTTTGCATTGTGGGAGGAAACCCATGCAGTCACAGGGAGAATGCACAGACTCCACACAAACAGTCACCTGAGGATGGGATCGAAGACTGATCTCTAGTACTGTGAGGCAGCAGTGCTAACCACTGAGTCACCATGCACACTTTAGAAACAGCGTCCCCAATTCATCACTCATGTTTCAGCAAATTCGCATTAATGAAATGTGCGTATAGCAGAACGATCAGTAACAGGTAAAATATGCCCAGGGAACAGTTAACTGATGAATCACTTCAGTGATTTGAGGTGTGGTTCTGTGATGAACTGGAGAGAAGCAGGGTCATTGGAAGATGCACGATGCAGAATTCTGAGCAAAAGCATCAAGTGTATGTTAGTAATGTGTAACCTGATAAATAAATATAGAAGTGTGTAAAGACTGGGCCTGGCCCTAACCCTAACTGAGCACTAGTTTTCAGCTAGTTTTATGGAATATAGTAATGGGTACCTTGACTGTACAGACAAAATCAGGTTAAATGATACTACATAAAATCTCTCTTCAGAATCACTCTCTCCACAACTGACGCTCAGGAGCAGCAGTGAGTACTGTCCACAAGATGCACTGCAGAAATTCACAGTATTCTACATGGCCACGCTGTATTTTGCTTTTTGTAATTCACTTGTGGGTCGTGGGTGGCATGGGCTGGACCAGCATTTACTGTCCATCCCTAGCTCCCCTTGAGTAGATAGTGGTGACAAAAACAGAAATTGTTGGAAAAGCTCAGCAGGTCTGGCAGCATCTGTGAAGAGAAATCAGAGTTAAAGTTTTGCATCCGGTGACCCTCCCTCAGAACAGGAAAGATAGTGGTGAGCTGCCTTTTTGAACTGCTGCGGTCCATGTGCTGTAGGTAGACCCACAATGTCCTTGGGAGGGGGGGGGGGGGGGAAGTTCCAAGATTTTGACCCAGTGACAGTGAAGGTACAGCAGTTTAGTTCCAACTCAGTGGTGAGTGGCTTTGTAGAGGGAGGGGTTACATGCATGGATGTGCTGCCCTTATTTTTCTAGATGGAGGTGGTTGTGGGTTTGAAAGGTGCTGTCTGAGGAACTTTTGGTGAATTTCTGCAGGGCATCTTGGAGATAGCACACACTGCTGCTACTGAGCATCAGTTATGGAGGGAATCTACACAGTGTCATTCAGCTTGGTTTTATGCTGTGAGATATTATCCTAATCAGTGGCACAAAAGAATAAAACACTGCACATTCACCAGTATATTAGTTATGCAGAAGACTGGGCTGTCCAATCTCCATACTATTGTTGAAAAGTCTGCAATTTAATCAAAAATTGAACTCTTCTGTTGTAAAAGAGAGAGGGCTGAGCTTACAGATCTGGGAGATGTCAATTACCCAGCCATGTGGGATGCATGTTACTTTTCTGTGCTAGTTGAACACAATCTGGGGAAATGAGCAGGATCCATACTCCTCGAATGTTATAACAGTCAAAGCCAGAGTGCACTTAGTGGACTTTATCCAGTTGGCTTTTCATGCCTATTTTCATTTCAGTCGGTGAACAGAGTTGCCACTTTATCTTTTGTTGTTTCAAAGATTTGGATGACCTCCACATGCAGTCTGAGCTGACTCTGCATATGCGATAATGTTAATGGAGTCTATTCCTCTGTTATTTGAATGCTGCTCTGCAGTGTGGAATTCACAGCTCAGTAAAAGTTTTGCCATGCCTCCGTTTCGACTGTAATTGGAGAAGAGCGGTTGTGAAAGCAGTTTGTTAACCATTGGGAAACGTTTGTGTTCAGGAGAGCTGCTTGAGACTGTGCCAAACTGAACTGTTTTGTTTCATTGTAGCCTGACCTGCAACATGATGGGGGACGAAGGTCTACGCAGTTTGATAGAAGTTGTGACCAATCTCAAAGACTTAAAGGAACTCAAGTGAGTCGAGCACGAATGCAGCAAAGGACATGAATGCCTAATTAACTCTTACTAATGAGAGAGGAGGAACCTTGTCAGTCTAGGTGCCTTTATTTTCACATTCTTGATGCCTGAAATGTTGACTCTCCTGCTCCTTGGATGCTGCCTGACCTGTTGTGCCTTTTCCAGCACCACGCTATTTGACTCTGATCTCCAGCATCTGTGGTCCTCACTTTCTCCTAGTCTTTATTTTCCTGGCAAGCAATAATGTTGAGACATTTAAACAGAACTCAGTCGTTTTTCTGGTGGCCACTGAGGGGAACAAGATGCATTTATGTCGTTAATGATGTCTACTGTATTCAGCCAGTAAAATATCCAAAAGGAACCTTTACCTGCTTTGTTTTGTGGGCACTTACTCACAATGGACACAGCTTTACGATCAGACAGGTTTTTGGGCAGGGGCAGAAGGATGGCAGGACTGGCTGTTTGATTGGTGGGAGGGTGCTATGGGGTGTGTCCTTCTTCCCTGAGGATAACTGAAGCTCATAACCGGCTCCCTAAGGGCCTTATCCCACGACAGCTAGAACTTCATCACTGGTCAGTGGGGCTCATGCAGTCATACAGGACAGAAATAGACCCTTCGATCCAACCCGTTCAGGCTGACCAGTCTTCCTAAACTGAATTAGTCACATTTGCCTGTGCTTGGCCCCATATCCCTCTAAACCTTTCCTATTTGTGTACTTGTCCAAATGCCTTTTAAGGAGGAGAAAGTGAGGACTGCAGATGCTGGAGATCAGAGCTGAAAATGTGTTGCTGGAAAAACGCAGCAGGTCAGGCAGCATCCAAGGAGCAGGAGAATCAACATTTCGGGCATAAACCCTTCTTCAGGAAATGCCTTTTAAGTGCTGTAACTGTACCTGCATCTATCATTTCCCTCTGGCAGTTCATTCCACAAACACACCACCCCCTCCATTTTCACAGTCCTCACTATTAACCCATATCACCCCTCTCACTTGCTGCACTCCATACTGACTATAACCTGCAACCTTCTTCACTTCCCTCTCTCCCAGGGGTCCAGCATCAGTCCCTAGTAGATTCCGACATGCAGTACTGGCAGTGTCCACCACTTCCAGTGGCACTGTAGGATGCGTCCAAGCAGTTGGTGCCTCTCTTGGGGATGGAATCACAGTTCCATTCAGGATTTAACCCTGTGGGGGGCAGGGGGAGGGGACAGAAAATAAAGCAGGGGATTGTGGGTAACAATGCCCAGGTAAGTGCCTGGTCCTTTGTTAGAATTCCTGAAAACCTTCATTACATAGATCTCACTGGTATTGGACAGTTAATAATCCTTCCCTTACCTTCCCTGGAAATGTGAGACTTGTAATGTCTTTTTTTCCCAGCCTACAGAGGAATGGAATTTCTCTTGCTGCAATGGAGAATCTCTTGGAGACATGTATGGTTTGTCCTAAAGCATTAACAGTCAGGTAAGAGTGTTGCTGCCCAAGGTGAAAGGAATGATGCGGTGTTCATTATTTCTAAATTATTTCTCTTCCAACTGTACTGTCCATGCTGCTGATTGGCTTTGATGTTTGTTAACCATTCTGTCCTCGGGTCATTGTGACCTGACCTTTGAGACTCTTGCATGTGAATTATCATGGGGATCTTTTGTTTCTTTTTCAACATTTTAGAAGCTGGTAAATTGAAAATTTCAGCAAAGGCTTTAGGAATCTCACTTCAAGATCCCAAATTGACTCCAGGGCCATAATTTTGCCTGTAGGTTCTTTTCATCAGGTACAAGTGGGGGGTGGGGGTGGGGGGGAAGTCCCATCTCCCCTGGAAACAGCATGTGATTTTTTCATGTAATGACCAATTAGTAGCCAGTGGACAAGCTCACCATACGCAGAGCTGGGGAGCTATGGCAAATCTAAAATTGAAAACGATCTTTGCAACTAGGCCACGTTTAGAGAATGGGTAGGTGGGATGGAGTGAGGAGGGGGTGATGGTGCAGGATGCACCACAGGGCTGTCTGTGGCTGTTGCTGTTGCTGTTGCTGAGCTAAATCCAGTCAAATGGAGAGGTTGTTTAAGCATGCCTAGTGCACCGCCTGTTTGCACCACTCCTTGTTTGCTCCCGCTCCCCCCACTTCCCCAAAAGCTAGTCAACCACCAAGAAGCTGCTTGTGGATAGCTCACTGATCCCAGGTGCCTGTGGAGATCTGGAGGCTGACTGGAGCATCCCATGTGACTGGATAGTCTGTAGCTTCATCAAGTACCTGCTACTTGTTGACATGTAGCTCTTCTGCTCCTCTCCACCCGGCTTTGCCTCTGGGTAACCTGCCCTGGTGCAGGACGGAGCCAAGGGCCTTGCGTCTCAGCACTGTCTTTTTGTCCCCTCCGTTCCGAGGCTTGATTGGGGCTGAAAATTCTTGCCTTGGTCACCTAAGAATCTGTAGTATTGAAGTTAAAATGTAGATATCGACGGTGCCACTTTTGGTTTGCTTTTCAGGTTTGAAGAACAGTGGATTACTGGTGAAGATGCTGCCAATCTTCTACAATGTATCTGTACTCATCTGAATGTCGCGGACATTGGGTCAGTAAGAACGGGTCAAAAGAAATGAACTATTCTATCAATTGCCTCGTTTAAATCTATTACTGCCGTTAAATCAATATTTATTGCCTGTTAAATTTTAAGATTTATTCTTTGGAATTGAAGTGAACACTGCTGGAAAATGGAAGGCACTGCATACTAAATCCTGCTTTCTAACTTTAGCGCCCTGGGCAGGATGAACGATGTTAAGGTTGGATGCCCATAACTTGACCCTGTTTGGATTCTTCCATTAAAGTAAATGGGTCCAGTTTTGACACCATATAACCAACTGGTTTTTGAGTAAGTTAAAATCCAGCTCAGTGCAAAGTCAGGCTGACTGGGAATCTGACCTCCAGACACAAATAGGGAAAGACCAAGCAATCACTCAAGCCTCCCCTCATTCCCTATGTCCCAATAGCCATTGGGAGAGGGAAAGAACAGGGCCAGTAAGGGAAAGAAAAAGCTCTGGAAATTTGACGTGAGCCTATCCCATTCTCTCCTTATCTGATAGAGTTTTTGCTCAGTTTTGGGGAACGAGGTGTCTGGAACCCATTCCAAAGCACCTCAATTTTCAAATTTACATTGTGCCTCTCAAAACGTGCAATATTGAATCATCCATCTATTTTATATCTGTCCTGGTTGGATATGTAAAAGCCAGGATTTCGTAATATACAGCTGATCAAATACTGGCCCCTTTACACTATCGCTTAATGCCAAATCAATTCCCAATATTACTCAAGCTCACATTAGATTGCAAAATAAGGCATATCTTTACCCAGACTTTCAAAACATTTAGTTTCTTAAAAAAAACCACTCCTGTATCAGTAAATATTCTAATATGGTTAATTCCCAGAAGCTAAATGGTTCAGGTAACAAGATTTGAAGAGCGAATTAGGCTTTCCCATTAAAAAGGCCTGTCTGATTTGGTATGACAGATAAGCTATTCATGCAATGACATTGCCATTACATTTGGTCTTCCCCACGTAACTACAGTCACAGAGCTGTACAGCACAGAAACAGAACCTACTGTCCAACTTGCCCATGCCAATCAGTTATCTTAACCTAATCTAGTCCCATTTGCCAGCACTTGGTCCATATCCCTCTAAGCTGAAAAATGTGTTGCTGGAAAAGCGCAGCAGGTCAGGCAGCATCCAAAAAGCACGAGAATTGACGTTTCGGGCATAAGCCCGTCTTCAGGAATGAGGAAGGTGTGCCAAGCAGGCTAAGATAAAAGGTAGGGAAGAGGGACTTGGGGGAGGAGCATTGGGAATGTGATAGGTGGAAGGAGGTTAAGGTGAGGGTGATAGGCTGGAGAGGGGGTAGGGATGGAAAGGTCGGGAAGCAGATTGCAGGTCAAGAAGGCGGTGCTGAGTCTGAGGGTTGGGACTACCTTGTGCTCCCACAAGGAGGTTGAATAGTCCATCCACTTTACTAACACCTTCCACCCCGACTTCAAATTTACCTGGACCGTCTCAGACTCCTCCCTCCCCTTCCTAGACCACTCCATTTCTATCTCGGGCAAATGACTCAACACGGACATTTACTATAAACCGACCAACTCCCACAGCTACCTCCTCCCACCCTGCCCTATGTAAAAACGTCATCCCATATTGCCAATTCCTTTGCCTCCGCCGCATCTGCTGCCTGGAGGCCCAATTCCAATACGAACAACCCAGATGGCCTCCTTCAAAGACCGCAATTTCCCCTCAGACATGGTTGACGATGCTGTCCACCGTATCTCCTCCACTTCCCACTCCCCGCCCCTCCAATCGCCACCAGGACTGATCCCCACTGGTCCTCACTTACCACTCCACTAACCTCCAGATACATCGTATCATCCTTCGTCATTTCCGCCACCTCCAAACAGACCCTACCACCAAGGATGTATTTCCCTCCAAGTCCCTCCTCCCTACCTTTTATCTTAGCCTGCTGGGCACACCGTCCTCATTCCTGAAGAAGGGCTTATTCCCGAAACGTCGATTCTCCTGTTCCTTGGATGCTGCCTGACCTGCTGCGTTTTTCCAGCAACACATTTTCAGCTCTGATCTCCAGCATCTGCAGTCCTCACTTTCTCCATATCCCTCTAAATCCTTTCTATTCATATACCCATCCAGATGCCTTTTAAATATAATTGTACCAGCCTCCACCACTCCCTTTGGCAGTTCATTCCATACACACACCACTCTGTGTGAGATCCCTTTTAAGTCTTTCCCCTCTCACCTTAAACCTATGCCTTCTAGTTTTGGACTCGCCCACCCTGGGGAAAAGAGCTTGGCTATTCACCCTATCATGTCCCGCATGATTTTATAAACTTCTACAAAGTTACCCCTCAGCCTTCGATGCTCCTGGGAAAACAGCCCCAGCCTATTCAGCCTCTCCCTATGGATCTAACCCTCCAACCCTGGAAACATCCTTGTAAATCTTTTCTGAAACCTTTCATGTTTCACAACATCCTTCCAAGAGTGGGGAGACCAGAATTCCCCGCAGTATCTCAAAAGTGGCCTAACCAATGCCCTGCATAGCTGCAACATGACCTCTCAATTTCTATATGCTGACCAATAAAGGCAAGCTTACCAAATACCGCCTTCACTATCCTATCTACCTGCGATTCTACTTCCAAGGAGCTATATATAATTACTTGCCATGCAGTGAGAACTTCCACACTGGAACTGTGAAGGAGAATGTTGAAGAGTAATCTTTGCTGGGGTAGTCCAGCCTCATACAGGAACGTGGTTGTTGGACGACAGATGGATTGCAGTATTTAGGAAATAGTTTGGTTTCATGTGGCTGTCTCACTTGAAGATTCTTTGGTGATCTAAGGAAGCTTGAGATGAGAGATAAAAACAAAGTGAAACTATATGACTAATGCCACCTGTTCAGTGTGGTGCTGTGATTGCCTTGATGTGGAATCCACCACATGCCTAGTGAGTGGCAGGTTCACCACAAATAGCTGCCTGTGGATAGCAGTCTGTGCATGCACTGTCATGAAAACTGTCAGAATGATTTGTCTTTTATTACTGCCTACATGTTTTGCTCAGAAACTTGTGGGGGTTTGGACAATGGACCAATTGGGGAACCTCACTGCAGGCTCACCTTTCCAGGAACTTGGAGACAAGACTAGGCCATTTAGCCTTTTCTGCATCATTCAGTTAGATCTGATTGATGTCCATTGACTTGCATTTGCTTCAAATCTTTTGAGACCCTTGGCTAGCGAAAACCCACCCACCACAGTCTGAAAATTCTCCTAAAATCTTATTATCCTTTGATTGAGAAGGTTGCAGATTTCTGATTACTTTTATGTGAGAAATTACTTCTTGATTTCCTTCCTAAATTCTTCACTCCAGTTTCAAGATGTCCCCTTGTTCTTGATTTCTCCATTGGAGGGAATAGTTTCTCAATATTCAATTTATCGAAGCATTTTAATCTGTTGAACACTTGAATCAGGTCACTCCACCAATCTGTACTCACTGAAATATGAACCAAGGCGACTTGGCCTCAGTTCTTTCATCTTTACCCTGGCATTGGGCAGGTGACTGCCATCCAACCTGGTTATCAACAGAATGTTGCCAATTGGCATCTCCTTTGCTCTTGGCCTCTTGTGATATCTGTTGTCACCTTGAGGTGATTCTGTGCTTCATTAGTGACAGTAACACCACTGTGTAGCCGCTATAAAGAATATTGAAAGATAAGTTAGCCTAAGAGATGTTCTCAGGTGTTCGCTGCCATTCATTCACTGACTAACCATCCCCTTAAAGGCTACCCTGTTATGGCTGACTTCCCAATTGCACTATTTTCATTTCATTCTCAAATTTCAGGAGTCCTATATTGGGTCTTTCAAAAAGAATTACTCAAAATGTCTGTCCTGTTTGAGAATCTGCATTTTATTGATGTCAATGAAAACTTGCTTTTGTAGTGTGAAGAAGAATACGGTTTCAATAAGACTAGTTGAAGAGGGTTGGCGACTTGCTGATGATGACAGGTACGAGCCCCTTTAACTACCACCCACCACCCCCCCCAACACACATGCGCACACATTCATTCATGAATATGAATTCAAAACCAGGAGAGAGTTTGTTGCAAATATTATATGTGAGAAAAAAATAAGCAGGGAAAGCAATTTCTGTAGATCCCAATGTGCTGACCCCAAGGTGGAGGGTTAATCTCACAGATCTTTTGCTTTAAGCAATGATGACATTGTTGCATGATAGTTATCTTTGATTCAATAGCTGATCGGGTGGACTAGGTCTTTCTTTTGCATTAGACAACTTTCTTTTGAATCCCTAGGGTTTTTTTTGTCTTTTCACTTACCCTGAGAAGGAAGGGAACAGAGAGAGAGAGAGAGAGAGATGTTCCCTGTTTGCAGGTTTCTGGCTGCCTCTGGGAGCACTGTGCTCATAGGTCCATCACAAAATGCAATCCGAAGTCACTGGGCAAAGTTTCCTGACCTCAAGAGATTCTTGGTGCCTCTGTCTCTCATAATGTATCCACCACACTGCTCCAAAACATAATGCAGTTCAGTGTAACTGATAGCTGCATTGCTAGAGAGTCAGAAACTCGAGACTAAGGACAGTACAGTTATACAGTCTGCATTTCACTTGTGCCCGGAAAGACACCTGGCTCACTGGTGTTACACATTCACAGAGCATCTAATCTCCAGAGATGTGCAATAAACAGAACTAATCCGAGATCTTTCTGATCCCTTTCAGCACCAGATTAGACCCTGGAGCACAGCATCCATCTTTACAATCCATCAGGTGACCATTCCATTTGATTTACTGTAAAATGCTCTGTTTGAATTCAGACTATATTGTGAGGAAACTTAATTGTTATTTTTATACTTAATGCACCCGTAGTTGATCTGCAGAGGTTTAATGGAAAAGCATCAAATTGTATACAGTGAATTGTTTGTTGGTAACATTCCCAATTGTCAAGTAAATGCCTTTGTCCTTTTGCCACTTTTTAGTTTGTACGAGTGTGGAATTGAGGCTCCGCAGCTCCTTCGCCTCGCACCCATAATTAAACAGTGTTCAGGCCTGGAGGAGCTCCAGTAAGTCACTCCCTCATCATAGTGTGTGTGTGTGTGTGTGTGTGTGTGTGTGTGTGTGTGTGTGTGTGTGTGTGTGTGTGTGTGTGTGTGTGTGTGTGTGTGTGTGTGTGAGAGAATGACTGTAACATGCTTGTATCTTGTTCATAAACACAAATTGCTCAGCTGAAGAAGGCTGAGGATCATCTCGTTTACCTTCTACCAACCTTCACATGACCTAAAGGCAGCCCACAATTTTTCCGATCTTTTGCTTAGATGCTGCCTGGTTTGCTGAAGTGATTTATTTTCTGAGTGATGGCAGTTCCAATAGCTCTGAAGAAGAGTCACTGGACCTGAAACATTGACTCTGCTTTCTCTCCATTGCCGCACCCGCTGAGTTTCTCCAGCAATTTATGATCTTGTTTCAGGTCTCCAGCATCTGCAGCTATTTGTTTTTTTTTGTTTTGCAGTTTAAGTTGTTCTGCACTGTGCTTACAGATGGAGGCATGTGTATAACATAAAACACCTCTGACAATATACCTCCTGCAAATGTGTAGCAGGAGCTCTTAGCATGTTGTCCCGTGGATACAGCTATAGCTTTTCAGAAAGAAAATGGTAGAATCGCAAAAGTCAATTTGCAAAAGCTAAGGAGAATCCAGGCACCTTTCATAACTCTACTGTAAAATGTAATTTATTAAATAAAGCAGTGAGCCTAACCATCACATCCTCACTATGGATAGAATTGTTTTGAAGAGCATATTTACCCTTGTACATTGCTATTTTGTACTTTTTAGATTTTGTTATTTGCTGGGTCTAACTCCTATGCTGTGGAAGATTAAACAGTGAATTAAATTGTAATCCTGCCCAAAGTAGGACCCAGCCTATGTCTTTTCTCTTATCACAGTATTTGCTGGTTCAGTGAATCTCATTAATGTGTTAGTAATTGTAATTTTCTGTGTTGTAGAGTTGTGTAACGTGCAAACAGACCCTTCAGTCCAAATCGTCTGTGCTGATCAAATATCTTAAATGAATCTAGTCCAATTTGTCAGCATTTGGTCCATATCCCTCCAATCCTTCCTGTTCACGTACCCATCCAGAGGCCTTTTAAATGCTGTAATTGTATCAGCCTCCACCGTTTCCTCTGGCAGCTCATTCCACACACGTATTACCCTCAGCATGGAAAAGTTGTCCCTTAGGTCCCTTTTAAATGTTTCCCCTCTCACCTTAAACCTATGCCCTCCAGTCTTGACCGTGGGGAGAGGCTTAAGTCCCACCATAGTTCCTGTCCTCTCATAAATGTGTATTGACTTGGAGGAGCCGGTGTTGGACTGAGGTGGACAAAGTTTAAAATCACATCAAACCAGATTATAGCCCAACAGGTTTATATGGAAACACTAGCTTTCAGAGCACTGCTCCTTTACCTGACGATCTCCTGAAGAAGGAGCTCCGAAAGCTACTGCTTCCACATAAACCTGTTGGGCTGTAACCTGGTGTGCTGTGATTTTTAATTTATATTGACAGAGGTCCCATGTTTTGATGGGACAGTAAGCCAAATGTTTCTCCTTTGCGTCACATGGTTATTAAAAATCTCTTGGAGATCACTTAGTGTCTTGACCGATATTCCTCCCACAACTATCATGATGGGCAAGAACAGATTAGTAGATTATTTTGGGATCTATTTTACACAATGGTTACCATATTGAAGGACAGTCACTGGCATTCAAATGCATTCAGTTTAGGTCAACTGAATTGGGACGTTTAAGAGAGCATGTTTTTCGAGGTCTCATTGTGATCGGAGGTGAGGATGTCTCTATCTGCTGTGGGCAGTGGAAGTATTCAGTGGCTATAACCCAATGCCACGGAGCAGGAGTCTTGGAGATTTTGGCTTAGTCAGTATTGGGATGGCTAAGAGAGTGAGTGGCTGCTGCACCCGAGTTTAGGAGACGCTGTCAGAGCAAACTGGGCAAGTTGTTCAGTGTCTTATTGTTTATGGGGTTAGTGATCTGCCTCGTGTATTTCCAGTTTATTTCGAAACGAAATCGGCAACAAAGGAGCGGAAATACTGGCTGCGATCCTTCCTGTGTTCCAGAGGCTGAAGAAGCTGAGGTGAGTTCTGGAACGGCTGTTCGTGAAACACTTGAGAACATCTAGGAGCCTTTTATAAATCTCACTAATTTTACATTAAATTGTTTCATAAAATGTGCTTGAAATTAAGGATGTGGAGGAGCTTCTTAGATAATTCATATGTCAAGTGCACTACATAATGTGAAACTGTACTACACAGCAGTAAGATCTTGTTAATCTTCAGCTATACTGACTTAAGAGTAATAGAGGTTCTGCCCTAAGTGCTGCGGGGCAAAGGGCTGGAAGGGGAGTAGGACAGATATTTTCTAATGACCCTGTTCAGAGATATTGTGACAAACTTCTCGAGAAGCTGAAAGTTGAACCCATCTCTCCTGGCCCAGAGGCAGTTACACTACCATAGCAGGGCAAGAGCTCCTCTGCTGCTTCCAACATATTGAATAGAATAGAATTAAATTAATTTATTGTCATGTGTATTGAGGCACAGAGAAAAGCTTTGTCTTGTGAACAATACAGGCAGATCACAGAGTTTAATACCATAGATAAGTAAATAATAGGTAAACCCAAAAACGCAGGTACAGGTGAATGTTAAGAATTTGAGAGTCCATTCAGTATTCTAACAACAGTAGGGTAGAAACTGTTATGAAACCGGCTGGTGCGTGTGTTCAGGCTTCTGTACCTTCTCCCTGATGGTAGAGGTTGTAGAAAAGCAATGCCAGGGTGGGAAGGATCTTTAAGAATGCTGGCGGCCTTTCTTTGACAGCGGGCCTAGTAGATGGATTCTATAGACGGGAGGTTGGCCTTTGTGATTGTCCGGGCTGAGTTCACCACTCTCTGTAACCGTCTCCGATCTTGAATGGCACAGTTGCCATACCAGGTAGTGATACATCCAGACAGAATGCTCTCGATGGCACACCTGTAAGACTTGGCAAAGGTATTCACCGACATGCCAAATTTCTTCAGCTGCCTGAGGAAGAAGAGATATTGTTGGGTCTTTGTAACAAGTGTGTCCACATGAAGAGTCCAGGAAAGCTTGTTGTGGATGACCATTCCCAGAAGCTTGACACTCTCCACTCTTTCCATCTCTGTGCTGTTAATGTGCAGGGGGGCAAGGTCAGACCGAGTTGCAACCACCCTGTGGTCTAAGAGCCTGGATTGGAGCTTAGTCCTAAGTTTGAGAATGGTGACCTGAGATGATGTTTGAAGAAATGATCAAATAATGGCCTGAGGTTAGGAGAGAGAGAGAGCTGGAGAGCCAACTAGTCCTGCGTTCCTTTGAGAGAGGCAGCTCACCGATACAAACGTAGAAGAGGGGGAGAGAGAGTGTCTGAAGATTGAGGAATCAGCAACTCCAAAATTTCAAAGGGAACATCATTCACATCTGTCAGAATGCCCTTGCAGAGAGGGAATTGCCCTTCTCTGGGCAGTCTGTGGCCATGACAGTAATGACATCACCACATCAGTTCTGGAATGCTGACCCCACCGCTCAGCCCAGTCCTCAGGGGTCCAACCCAGCTCCTTTCACTGACTGTGTTTCAGCCAATGAAGAGGTTCTGTCTGCACCCTGGAAATTTAACCTCGCTCAGGCCCATTCCTGATGAGCAGCATCTTGTGAAGAAAATCCTTCTCTGACCGACCTGTTACATAACAGTGCTGACTTGTGTTCGCTGGCGGAGGATAGGTGGTCCCAGTGGAATTGGCCCTCAGCAAGTCATTTCCACCTTGAGAAGTGAATGGTAAGTAATTGAGGGTAGACTAATAAAGCGTGATTTAAAACAAGCATGATCTCAGCACCAATTTCACTCTGGTTTGTCACAGAGCATTTAGTTCAGATTAGTTATATCGTTATGGTCGTCTTCCTCCTGCTGAGAAAGCAGCTCTTGCCTATGCACCAATGTTGTTGCTGTGGGCAACATTACATCTCCTCTCTCCTTGCAGCCTCGAAGCCATCAACATCAACTCTCAGGGGATAGTGACCCTCGCAGCAAGTCTCTGCAAATGTCGCAACATCAAAGAGATCAAGTAAGTTCACGTTTTTCTTTTTGGCTTGATGTCACTATCTTCACTTTATTTTGAGTTCTGAACATTTCTTACTTATGCGGAAAATATCCTTGACCCCCTTGATCCATTTTATTTGACAATTATTCTGTTGTCACTGTCTATATTTCCCACCACCAGGGAGCCAATGGCTTCAGTTCTTTGTCTTGTTGGGTTGCTATTGCAACTTCCAATATCTCCCTGATCAATAAGGAGCGGTCACCTGAAGTGAGGATACACAGAGGAGACACGGGTACACACGGGGACACATTTACTCAGGCCCTTATGCAGATGCAGACACATTGAGATGTACAGACACATGCATGGACACAGAGCCACACAGAGAAACATGCACAGACACAAAGACACACACAGACATGCGTGGGCACAGACACATACAGAAACATGCACAGACACAGAGACACACACAGATATATGTATGGACACAGACAGACACACAGACACATGCATGGACACAGACACACACAGATACACACACAGACACATGCATTGACACAGACACAGACATGTATGGACACAGACACACGCACGGACACAGAGACACGTACAGACAAAGACAAACACAGAAACACGCACTGACACAGACACACACAGACACACATATTGACACAGAAACACACATAGGCACATGCACGAATGGAGACACACACACAGAAAGACACAGACAGACACATTGACACACAAACACACACAGAGACATGTACAGACACAGAGACACACACGCACACACACGCGCGCACGGACGCAGACACACACACACGCACATGCACCAACACAGAGAGACACAGAGACACACACAGAAACATACAGAGACACACAGACACGCATAAAGACACCGACACACAGACACATGCATGGACATAGAGACACCGACACAAGCATGGACACAGAGACACACAGATACACGGACACAGAGACATAAACAGACACATGTACGGAGACAGATACACACAGACACAGACTCACGACACACACACACACACACACACAAAGACACACACACATACGCATGCACGGATACAGAGATGCACACAGAAACAGAGGCACACACAAGGACACAGACACATGTACAGAGACACACAGACACACACACGGAAACACACACAGACACGTGCAAGGACACACACATGCAACGACACAGACACAGTGACACACACACATGCACAGACATAGAGATACGCACAGACATACATTGACACAGATACGCTCATGAACACAGAGACACGCACAGACACATGTACAGTCACAAACACACACATGGACACAGAGACCCACACAGACACTGAGGCACAGACACATGCACAGAGACACGCAGACACACGCACGGAAATGGTGACTGGCAAATGCACAGACACGCCTGTGACACTTTGCCTCCAGTTTCCCAGCAATCAACAGGCTGACCTTGTCCGCTTAGCCTGGCTAGAGTGTGCAGCTGCCACCATATGGAATATTTAAAGGGATGGGCATAGATGCTGTCAGGAGAATTTGGGCTGCTTCATCAGGATGAAACACTCCAACCTCTCACCCTCACAACGCGCAGCCCTCCAATCCCTCTGCTCCAATCCCAACCTCACCATTAAGCCAGCGGATAAAGGGGGTGCAGTGGTAGTCTGGCGCACTGGCCTCTACACGGCTGAAGCCAAACGCCAACTCGTGGACACCTCTTCCTACTGCCCCCTCGACCATGACCCCACCCCCCCATCACCAAACCATCATCTCCCAGATCATACAAAACCTCATCACCTCAGGAGATCTCCCACCCATAGCTTCCAACCTCATAGTCCGGGAACCCCGCACTGCCCAGTTCTACCTCCTTCCCAAGATCTACAAGCCTGACCACCCTGGCCAACCCATTGTCTCAGCATGCTCCTGCCCCACTGAACTCATCTCTACCTACCTCGATACTGTCCTATCCCCCCTAGTCCAGGAACTTCCCACATACGTTCGAGACACCACCCACGCCCTCCACCTCTTCCAAGATTTCCGTTTCCCCGGCTCCCAACGCCTCATCTTCACCATGGATATCCAGTCCCTCTACACCTCCATCCGCCATGACCAGGCTTCCAAGCCCTCCGTTTTTTCCTCTTAGACGTCCCCAACAGTACCCTTCCACCGACACTCTCATTCGTTTGGCCGAACTGGTCCTCACCCTTAACAATTTCTCCTTTGAATCCTCCCACTTCCTCCAGACCAAAGGGGTAGCCATGGGAACACATATGGGCCCCAGCTATGCCTGTCTCTTTGTTGGCTACGTAGAACAGTTGATCTTCTGTAATTACACCGGCACCACTCCCCACCTCTTCCTCCGCTACATTGATGACTGCATTGGTGCCACCTCGTGCTCCCGCGAGGAGGTTGAGCAATTCATCAACTTCACCAACACATTCCACCCTGACCTTAGATTTACCTGGACCATCTCTGACATCTCCCTCCCCTTCCTGGACCTCTCCATCTCCATTAATGATGACCGACTTGACACTGACATTTTTTACAAACCCACCAACTCCCACAGCTACCTGGATTACACCTCTTCCCACCCTATTTCTTGCAAAAATGCCATCCTGTATTCCCAATTCCTCCGCCTCCGCTGTATCTGCTCCCAGGAGGACCAGTTCCACCATAGAACACACCAGATGGCCTCCTTCTTTAGAGAGCACAATTTCCCTTCCCATCCTGGCACCTTCCCCTGTGCCCACACCTCCTCCTTCACCTCTATCCAAGGCCCTAAAGGAGTCTTCCACATCCATCAAAGTTTTACCTGCACATCCACTAATATCATTTATTGTATCCGTTGCTCCCGATGCGGTCTCCTCTACATTGGGGAGACTGGGCACCACCTAGCAGAGCGCTTTAGGGAACATCTCCGAGACACCCGCACCAATCAACCACACCGCCCCGTGGCCCAACATTTCAACTCCCCCTCCCACTCTGCCAAGGACATGGAGGTCCTGGGCCTCCTTCACCGCCGCTCCCTCACCACCAGACGCCTGGAGGAAGACCGCCTCATCTTCCGCCTCAGAACACTTCAACCCCAGGGCATCGATGTGGACTTCAACAGTTTCCTCATTTCCCCTTCCCCCACCTCACCCTAGTTCCAAACTTCCAGCTCAGCACTGTCCCCATGACTTGTCCGGACTTGTCTGACCTGCCTAGCTCCTTTTCCACCTATGCACTCCACCCTCTCCTCCCTGACCTATCACCTTCATCCCCTCCCCCACTCACCCATTGTACTCTATGCTACTTTCTCCCCACTCCCACCCTCCTCTAGCTTATCTCTCCATGCTTCAGGCTCTCTGCCTTTATTCCTGATGAAGGGCTTTTGCCCGAAATGTCGATTTTGCTGCTCCTTGGATGCTGCCTGAACTGCTGTGCTCTTCCAGCACCACTAATCCAGAAAATAGAAAGATATGTCAGTAATGTGAGAGGAGAAAGAAGGGGAGAGAGCTGGTGTGGAGTACATACAGCAGCACAAATAATTCAAGCTAAATGCTTTATTTATGTGCTGAGCATTCTATAGCCTGATTGATTACTTGAAACCAGTCAATTACCACCATTCAGATCAGACCAGGAGCAGAGCCTGACATTTCCTCAAGCCTATTTCACCATTCAGTGAGATCATAATGATCTACCGCATTGCTCCCTAACCGTTGCCTTGCTAACAGTAACTTCCCCATCTCTGACCATGTCTTTCTTTGAACTCTGACTCTGCAGATGAACAGGAGGGCAAACCCACTGATTCTGGTTATGTTTTACATTTTGAACTGAGGAATCCATTGGCTTTCACTTCTCTATAAGAGGGTAGTAACTATGAGCCGAGTAGGTGACTGAAGCTTGGCTCTAACCGTGCACAGAAAAGTCTTCAAGGAATTCACTGCCTAGGGTTTGCAATGTTTTATTCTCAAAATGGTTGTTTCATGATCCCACTGCGTGTTGCACAGGTCAATTCATGTATTATCAGCATAAAAACGGGCTCCTATATTTTTGGGGAAGGTGTGGTAAGCAACTTCTTAAATATTTCATGATGCTTGTAGACGTTTATTGTCCCCCAACTTTTTTTGTTCCAGTTTTATTTTGAAAGCCCTCTCTGTTAGGTTTGATTTTGTACCATATTTGAGTAAATTGTCAGGACTTGGTAATCTACAATTCAACTTCTTGAAGACGGCACGAAGAAATGGATCTGTGAGCTGTGTGGTTTTCCGTCAGGAGTACTGGGCAAAACCTAGTTTCTGCCAGTAAAAACAGTGCAGTTTTCCCAGGAGGTGGTGAGAGGCGTGGCGAGAAAGGAAAAAAAAAGATGGAATGTGGTTCCTGGAGAGAAACTCGTCCTTTGCTTGTTAGCCCGAGCAAATGTGCACCGGGCAGGAAAGCACAAGGGCCACTTCCTTGACTCACCAACAATTACAGGCTTTTAGGAGTCAGTTAATTGTCACTTAAAGGCCTCAATTCTTCACTTCTCCATTCAGCTCTCACCCCAGCAGGCAAGAAAAGTGGCTAGTTTCCTGACTAGTCGGCACGGTGGCTGAGTGGTTAGCACTGTTACCTCACAGCACCAGGGACCCGGGCTCGATTCCGGCCTCGGCTGACTGTCTGTGTGGAGTTTGCACATTCTCCCCGTGTCTGCATGGGCTTGCTCTGGTTTCCTCCCACAGTCTAAAAGATGGCAGGTTAGGTAGATGGCCATGTTAAATTGCCCATAGTGCTCAAGAATGTGTAGGTTAAGTGCATTACACTGGGGTAAATATAGGGTAGGGGGAGGGTCAATGTGGACTTGTTGGGCCGAAGGGCCTGTTTCCATGCTGTAGTGATACTGTGAAACATGATGACCTGCCTGTGTGACTATAGTGCGGCTTTAAGAGAGATATTTTGTCCTGGTTATTTTTTAATGAAGCAAGATTGAGACAGAGGTGAGGAACAGTCTCCTCAGAACCAATAAACAGTTTGTGAGGCCTTGGGAATTTTTTAAATAAAAAGTTGGAACAGTAGAAGCAGCCTGAATGGGTGAGGTCAAGCTCCCTCAGAACCAGGCATTTTAGTTTTGGTTTTTCAGTAGTAGTTGCTGCTGTGGTCTTGAAGCTGGATGTTGAAGCTATTTCTTCCTCTCTCTGTTACAGCTAAAAGCCAGGGTTCTCTTCCTGCTATTGGAATTGCATATGAGACAATCTAATTTTCTGAATTTGCCTTTGCTGAAGGTGTGTTTGTGGAATGTTACTGTATTGGAACAGTTGCTCTTTAGTAGTTAAATAACCTATTATTCTGTTAAGTTTTCCAATAGCGTTGTTATCCCAATTTCTTCTTTTTGTTGTATTTTGATTAAAGTAGATGGATAAAGTGTGGCTTCAAACCTGGCAATCTTGACCAATCTAATTGCATCCGGAAGGCAATGCCTGGCACTTGCCTTTCAAATAATAAAAAGTTAGGGTTTGGGCTATCACCTGTGTTGAAGGGGTTTGGCCTGCTCCCTAACACGTCAGTTTGAGGGGTCTCCAATTCCCCTCAATGGTTGGGAGAGTAGGGGCAAGAGGTTTGCTTCTGAGCCCACCTCTCCCCACGATAACTACCCTCCTGCAAGAGGATAAAAATGATTTGGCTTCTCGCCACCAGGTCTCCCAGAGAGTAGGCCTTGATGTGAGGACCCAGAAGCTGCTGACATCTGATGGGGTTAGGATCACATATGGAGTGGGTGAAAGCTCCAGCATTCATTTCATTGTCTTTGAATTTAAAAAGAAGGAAACTCTGGACAGTTTCATAAGCGATCGTGTCATTTCCTGCATCATAACAAGGATGACACTGCCTTGGTGTTCAAAGACATTGGAAGATCATGAGGTGTTGGGACATTACGTTCAAGTCTTTACGACGTGGTGGGAAGTTGAGCTCCTCCCTTGAGGTCTTACTGTCACTTCTTGAATCACTGTCCCTGTCAGTCTTCACCTTGATATTTGTTGTGATGGTTTCACTCACAACAAGACTTTCACTGTTAACGTGCAAGTACCAATTCCCTGCACCATATCGCTCTCTTTGGCATCTTCATTTGTCATTCTGTAATTCCCTGTCAGACACTTTCCAAGCTGCTCAGGGTCCATTTGTTTCAGTCACGGATGTAGACCTTTCAAATGAATCTGTTCAGAGACAGGTAGGACTTGAACAGTACTGGGGACATGACCACAGAGCCACAGGACCCTCCTCCATAATGGATATGTTCCAGCCGTGAAATATATCTGAAGAAACCAGCTCAAACAGGCTCTCTGTCAGTAGATCGAGATGATGAGGAGCTCTCAGTCTTTCTGCCTTCCTCAGCAGCGAGGACCCAGTTCCATTGAGCTGCTCTTTCCTGTGCTCTATCCAATTGGTTCCTCCCCATCAGTGAGCCACCCACCGTCTCTGATTGGACAGCGAGTGGAGAGGAGGCCTAATAATGAGCCACCTCATGTTGAATTAAGTGGACAGGCGTTCTGCTGGAAGGTGGGAGCTAGACATAGTTCTAGCGATGGCACCCTGACGCCTACAGGCAACTTCACCCGCTTGGAGCCGCTACTGGCTATTGGCTGCACCTCCTTTTCTGAGGAAGGATACTCTTGCTCTTGAGGGAGTGTAGCGAAGGTTTACCGGGCTGATTTGGGGATGGCGGGTCTGACGTATGAAGAGAGATTGACTGGGTTAGGATTGTTTCCACTGGAGTTCAGGTGAATGAGAGGGTATCTCACAGAGACTTATAAAATTCTCACAGGAGTAGACCAGATAGATGCAGAGGATGTTCCCGGTGGTGGGTATGTCCAGAATCAGGCGTCCCAGTCTGAGGATTTGAGGTAGACATTTAGGATGGAGATGAGGAGACATTTCCTCACCCAAAGAGTGGTGAGCCTGTGGAACTCATTACCACAGGAGGCTGCTAGATATCGCTATTGGGGCAAATGGGATCAAAGGTTATGGTGAGAAAGCAGGATTAGGCTATTGAGTTGGACGGTCAGCCATGATCATGGAGGAACAAGCTTGAAGGGCCAAAGGGCCGCCTCCTGCTCCTATCCCGGCCAATATTGACTCCTCATCCAACAGGCGACCAGCTGATCAAACTCATCAAGCCAGGCAGCGCCAGTTACTAACCTGTTGTCTTACGGTACCTCTGTTCTTTCTCTGTCACTTCAGCTTGTCACAAAACGAACTGGGAGAGGAGGGAGCAACCGAACTGGGGAAAATCCTACCTAGGCTGGAACAGCTGAAGAAAATCAAGTAAGATTCCCCGATTTTAGATTAATCATTCTTTACCATTACACCAGACAGGAAATGTCTCTATGATACCTGATTCTCAATTGTAAAGTAAGGGGATTCCCTTAAGCTTGCCTATAAATCACGATGCCCTCCACCGCATCTCCTCCACTTCCTGCTCCTCCGCCCTTGAGCCCCGCTCCTCCAACCGCCACCAAGACAGAACCCCACTGGTTCTCACCTACCACCCCACCAACCTCCGCATACAACGTATCATCCGCCGCCATTTCCGCCACCTCCAAACGGACCCCACCACCAAGGATATATTTCCCTCCCCTCCCCTATCAGCGTTCCACAAGGACCACTCCCTTCGTGACTCCCTTGTCAGATCCACCAACCCAACCTCCACCCTCGGCACCTTCCCCTGCAACCGCAGGAAATGTAAAACTTGCGCCCACACCTCCACACTCACTTCCCTCTTTGGCCCCAAGGGATCCTTCCATATCCGCCACAAGTTCACCTGTACCTCCACACACATCATCTATTGCATCCGCTGCACCCGATGTGGCCTCCCCTATATTGGTGAGACAGGCCGCTTACTTGCGGAACGCTTCAGAGAACACCTCCGGGCCGCCCAAACCAACCAACCCAATCACCCCAATCGCTCAACACTTTAACTCTCCCTCCCACTCCACCGAGGACATGCAGGTCCTTGGACTCCTCCACCTGCAGAACACAACAACACGACGGCTGGAGGAGGAGCGCCTCATCTTCCGCCTGGGAACCCTCCAACCACAAGTTATGAATTCAGATTTCTCCAGTTTCCTCATTTCCCCTCCCCCCACCTTGTCTCAGTCGGTTCCCTCAACTCAGCACCGCCCTCCTAACCTGCAATCCTCTTCCTGACCTCTCCGCCCCCACCCCACTCTGGCCTATCACCCTCACCTTGACCTCCTTCCACCTATCCCACCTCCATCGCCCCTCCCCCTAGTCCCTCCTCCCTACCTTTTATCTTAGCCTGCTTGGCTCTCTCTCTTATTCCTGATGAAGGGCTTATGCTCGAAACGTCGAATTCTCTATTCCTGAGATGCTGCCTAACCTGCTGTGCTTTGACCAGCAACACATTTGCAGCTGTGATCTCCAGCATCTGCAGACCTCATTTTTTACTATAAATCACGGGACACTATCCACACCTATATCCTCAGAATAGTTTCTCAGGATCTGAAATTCCATTAATTTAATTGTCTTTAGCATTGCTTTCTCAGCGTTCTTACTCATTCACGGCCGACAAGTGTTTATTCCCCATCCCCAATTGCCCGGGGGCAGTTAATAGTCAACCACATTGCTGTGGGTCTGGAGTCACATGTAGGCCAGGCCTTTGGCAACTTCTTTGTACTCCCCCATAACAGTGGTTGGTAGGTTCCCTTGCCTAAAGAGGCAAGAGGGAACCAGATGAGTGTTTTGGTGATGATCAGTAGTGGCTACGTGATTACCACGACGTAAACTTTCTATTCCAGACTTGTCCTGAATTCAAATTTTACTCTCTGCTGTGATGGGGCTTGAGCCCATGTCACTTGCAGCATCATGGATTGCTAGCCTAGTGACATTACCACGATGCCAGCATCTCCCCAACTCACGTGTGGCTATAATCCAGGTAAAACAGGAGTCGGGAACACAAACAGAAAAACTCAGCAGGTCTGGCAGCATCTGTGGAGAGAAAGCAGAGTTAGTGTTTCAGGTCAGTGATCCTTCTCCAGAAAAATGGGAGTGAGATTAACACGAGGCTTCATCACCCCTTGGTACATCTCAAACCTTAAATTCACTGGCAATGCTTGTGACCATCCATCTTTTCAGATAATATGGTTCTCTCTAAACGATTAAAATAAAACTGCACGAAGGGAATCAGAAAGATTGATGTTGAAGTTTTAGGCTGTCATTAAATCTTGCAATTAATGTTCTTGTTGAGCTTTAGACGTTGATGAAATGTAAATGTTGCTTGTCATAGAGTCATGGGGATGTACAGCACAGAAACAGACCCTTCGATCCAACCCGTCCATGCCGACCAGATATCCCAACCCAATCTAGTCCCACCTGCCAGCACCCGGCCCATATCCCTCCAGACCCTTCCTATTCATATACCCATCCAGATGCCTTTTAAATGTAATTGTACCAGCCTCCACCACTTCCTCTGGCAGCTCATTCCATACACGTACCATCCTCTGCGTGAAAAAGTTGCCTCTTAGGTCTCTGTTATATCTTTCCCCTCTCACCCTAAACCTCTGTCCTCTAGTTCTGGATTCCCCCACCCCAGGGAAAATACTTTGTCTATTTATTCTATCCACGTCCTTCATGATTTTATAAACCTTGATAAGGTCACCCCTCAGCCTCCAGCACTCCAGGGATAACAGCCCCAGCCTGTTCAACCTTTCCCTCTAGTTCAAATCCTCCAACCGTGGCAATATCCTTGTAAATCTCAGTATTTATTACTCTTATGGAGATGCCTAACATGTTTCTTGTTAGACCATGCAGAAGGCTGCTTGATGATTGAATAGTCTGTTATTCTCATTGTAAAAGCACCTGGCTCCAGTGAGGTTTAACTGTTCTGAAGAAGGGTCTCTGACTGAAATAATTATTTCTGTTTCTCTCTACAGATGCTGCCAAACCTGCTGAGCTTTTCCAACAATGTCTGTTTTTGTTTCAGATTTCCAGCAGTTATTTGGGGTGTTTTTATTATGAGATTTAAGTGGGAGTTTCGACACTGTGTGTCAGTTCCAAGTTTGCCTGGTTTTCCCTTCTATTTGTTACCTCATATTTCTGTTGTTTCAGCTTCTCTGGAACTTCTACAGCTGCAGGTTTGGTCGGAACGAATAGACTGGTCACGGGACTCAGTAACTGCACGATACTGGAGGAGATCAAGTGAGTGGAGCACGGCCTCATTTCTCGTACAGGAATTGTGGGAAGGTTGCTCACTGTACTGAATTAATGAGAGTTACTTGGCAGCATGAGCCAAACAGGAAAGAGAGAGGTCAAGATGGAGTCTAAAAGAAAAGGCTCAGCGGTGAAGAGGCCGAGAGAGAGAGCACATAGGAAATGGAAAGTGAAGGGAGAGAAATGAAATGGATATGCCATCTTCTAATGGTGAGGAGGGGGGTGGATAGATAGAGAAATGTCATAATCCACACCAGAAATCACAGGTACTAGTGCTGCTCCTGGCCCAGTTCCCAGCCCCTGACTCAATCCCAGTGGTCCCTAGAATGAATACAGGAAGATAACATGTATATACAAGTAGTTAGGAAAGCAAATGGTATGTTGGCTTTTATTGTAAGGTGATTAGATTATAGGAGTAAGGAAGTCAGACCAAAATTGGACAGGGCTTTGGTGAACCTTCCACTAGGAATACCCGTGAGTCTTTTGGTTTCCATGTTTAAAGAAGGATAAACATAGTTTGTATGCTTCTGCATAGTGGCAGAAATTCCAGACCAGTCAGGCCTTTAAGACAATTACCCTCGCCATCGCGATGTGTAACATTCTGGTATAAATATATCTCCCTCACTTCAGTCATGCTCTCTGTGTGTGATTGAGACGGTGTATTGTCTTTAGTCAGTCAGCTATGTGTACATAATGTACACGACATCAATAAGCACAGAAGCCAGACTGTGTGTGTAAGTCTACGATGATATTCTGGCTTTGTAAATAGTGTTGTTAATAAACCTCAAGCCATCTGACTCAGTAAGCATCCAATTTTCTGTGGAATATGTGACACAGACTCCCAGAGAAAGCCAGAAAGTGCATCAGAGGCTGTGTAACAGTCTCATGCAATAGGCCTCTGGAATAAGGGATCTGACAAGGGGCAGAGGGAAATGGGTCAAAATTCTCTGGAGTGTGGAAACGTGTGAGACGATCTCATTGATACCCACAAGGCATTTGACAGGATCGAACATTGAGAAAATGTTTCCCTTGGCTGGGGAATCTAAAGTGTTGGATTATGGTCTGTTGATTAAAGGCTGATCATTGAACTGAGGAGAAGTTACTTCATTCAAAGCAGTGAACTTTGCAATCCTCCATTGCGGAGAGTTGGAAATGCTCCATTGTTAAATGTACTTCAGGCTGAGGCAGACTGATGCTGATCTCTCAGGGAATCGAGGGATATGGGGTAGTGAGTGAGAAAGCAGAGTTAAGACTGGGCATTAGCTTTGATCGTATTGAGTGGCAGAGCAGATTCAGTCAGCCATGTGGTGAACCCCTGCTCCTAATTCTGATCTCCTGCTGCTCTCCTCATTTTGTTACTGATCCATCGCTCTATCAATCAAGTGCAACCCACTCGCCCGTCAGTCCAATCAGTCAAAGAAACCGCGTTGATCCATTACCAGCAAGGGTGGCACGGCAGCTCAGTGGTTAGCACTGCTGCCTCACAGTGCCAGAGACCCAGGTTCAAATCCAGCCTCGGGTGACTGCCTGTGTGGAGTTTGCACATTCTCCCTGTGCCTGCCTGGCTTTACTCTGGGTGCTCCAGTTTCCTCCCATGACCCAAAGATGTGCAGGTTAAGTGAATTGGTCACGTTAAATTGCCCATAGTGTTCAGGGATGTGTAGGTTAGGTGCATTAGTTAGGGGTAAATGTGTAGGGGTAGGGAAATCATCTGGGTGGGTTACTCTTCAGAGGGTTGGTGTGGACTAACTGGATCAGTTGGACTGTTTCTACACTGTAGGGATTCTGAGTTAAATTACTTAATGGACATGGGTCAAAAAAAAGGAAGACCTATATTTTTTGGAGGGTTTTTTTGCAAACATTGACAGCATAAACATTTTACCATCAATGACATCTCTTTGAAGTGTTGTCGTTGGGTGCTAATGTTGAGTAGTGTACATTTCCTGGTGCAGGGAAGGTCCCAGTCTGATGTGCACAGGAAATGATTATAGCCTTGCATTAATGTCAGTATCACCTGCTCTTGTCAAAAGGAACAGGGATATCTCCCCTGATCTTTTGCTGTAGGGTGGCAAGGGATCTTTGACATCCTCTGCCATAAGGCAGTTGGCACACCTGGCAATGCTGCACTCTGCTCTTCCAATTAATGCACTCCAAAAACAATTGACGTGTTTGGCACTGCCTCCCCCCTTGTCTCTCCTTGTGCAGTTTGGATTCGTTGACACTGAGCGACAGCGGGGCACAGCTGTTAGCCGACAGGATGCTAAAGATGGCCGGGCTGAAGAAACTAAAGTGAGTTCTTGCGATTATTTGTTCAAATTCAACAGGAAGAGGCGTGAAGAAAGTGGCAGGGTAGATTTTGAAATGCGCGCACACACACTCAACAGGAAATGCTTTGGTTGTAGTGACGTCTGCTCCCCATTTCCTGAAAAGTGAATCTTCTGGATAGATGCTCAATATGTCCCCCTTGGGTGTGAACAGGAATTGGTGATTGATCATCCGTTACCATTCAGCCATTAGAGCTGTCAGCTAAGTGCTTTCAATGACAGGCATCACAACAGGCCGCAAGTGGAAAAATCTACCCCATAAACCCAAAGACATTCATAGAAGGTGGCCATTTGGCCCCTCGTGACCATACTGGCTCCCTGTCTTTCCCTTAAGCCCTTTCAAACCTTTCTTTCATGGCTGTTCATCCATGTCCCTTTTATAAGTTGGATTGGATTTTTGTTTCCACTGCTGTTTTTGGTCAGAAGTTCTGTTCTACACGAAAGTAAATGTTGCTTTACTCCAGCTAAATTGTTAAATTTATGGCAATAGTTGTCAATCAGACAGTAAAAATAGACACATTTTTCCACTGATTCCCTCTTCAATTCCTATCATCCATAACATGCTATAGGTTTATAGTCTTCACTGCAGTCAAACAAAACTCTAGATACTGCCTTCTTATCCAAACGGTGTCTTTCTGCAAAGCAACGATCGAATTCCACCCGGAGCTTTAGTAAGTTGTTTTTCTGCTGCTCAGTTGATGTTCGCATTCTAAACACAATAGACAGGATACAGAAAGAGTGGCAATGTACCTGGTATGCACGATGGGTGACCATACGTTCAAACTCTGTTACAGTGTCTTGAAGGTTGAAAATGTGTTGCTGGTTAAAGCACAGCAGGTCAGGCAGCATCCAAGGAACAGGAAATTCGACGTTTCGGGCCAGAGCCCTTCATCAGGAATGAGGAGAGGGTGCCAGGCAGGCTCAGATAAAAGGTAGGGAGGAGGGACTTGGGGAGGGGCGATGGAGATGTGATAGGTGGAAGGAGGTCAAGGTGAGGGTGATAGGCCGGAGTGGGGTGGGGGCGGAGAGCTTAGGAAGAAGATTGCAGGTTAGGAGGGCGGTGCTGAGTTGAGGGAACCGACTGAGACAAGGTGGGGGGAGGGGAAATGAGGAAACTGGAGAAATCTGAGTTCATCCCTTGTGGTTGGAGGGTTCCCAGGCGGAAGATGAGGCGTTCTTCCTCCAACCGTCGTGTTGTTACGTTCTGCCGGTGGAGGAGTCCAAGGACCTGCATGTCCTCGGTGGAGTGGGAGGGAGAATTAAAGTGTTGAACCACGGGGTGGTTGTTTTGGTTGGTCCGGGCGTCCCTGAGGTGTTCTCTGAAGCGTTCCGCAAATAAGCGGCCCGTCTCCCCAATGTAGAGGAGGCCACATCGGGTGCAGCGGATGCAATAGATGATGTGTGTGGAGGTACAGGTGAACTTGTGGCGGATATGGAAGGATCGCTTGGGGCCTTGGAGGGAAGTGAGGGAGGAGGTGTGGGTGCAAGTTTTACATTTCCTGCGGTTGCAGGGGAAGGTGCCGGGAGTGGAGGTTGGGTTGGTGGGGGGTGTGGACCTGACGAGGGAGTCACGAAGGGAGTGGTTTTTGCGGAACGCTGATAGGGGAGGGGAGGGAAATATATCCCTGGTGGTGGGGTCCATTTGGAGGTGGCGGAAATGACGGCCGATGATACGTTGTATATGGAGGTTGGTGGGGTGGTAGGTGAGAACCGGTGGGGTTCTGTCTTGGTGGCGGTTGGAGGAGCGGGGCTCAAGGGTGGAAGAGCGGGAAGTGGAGGAGATGCGGTGGAGGGCATCGTCGATCACGTTTGGGGGGAATCTGCGGTCCTTGAAGAAGGAGGCCATCTGGGCTGTGCGGTGTTGGAACTGGTCCTCCTGGGAGCAGATGCGGCGGAGACGAAGGAATTGGGAATATGGGATGGAGTTTTTACAGGGGGCAGGGTGGGAGGAGGTGTAGTCCAGGTAGCTGTGGGAGTCAGTCGGTTTATAGTAGATGTCTGTGTTGAGTCGGTCGCCCGTGATAGAAATGGAAAGGTCTAGGAAGGGGAGGGAGGAGTCTGAGACAGTCCAGGTGAATTTGAGGTCGGGATGGAAGGTGTTAGTAAAGTTGATGAACTGTTCAACCTCCTAGTGGGAGCACGAGGCAGCGCCGATACAGTCATCGATGTAGCGGAGGAAAAGGTGGGGGGTGGAGCCAGTGTAGTTGCGGAAGATGGACTGTTCCACATATCCTACGAAGAGACAGGCATAGCTGGGGCCCATGCGGGTGCCCATGGCAACTCCTTTAGTTTGGAGGAAGTGGGAGGATTGAAAAGAGAAGTTATTCAGGGTGAGGACCAGTTCAGTCAGTCGAAGCTTTGTCTTGAACACATGATCTAAGCTGATTTCCCATCAAATGTCAGAGGCCCATTCAGCTCCCCAAGCCTATCCTGCCACCGATGGGCCTAATGGCCTCATTCTGCCTCTGTATCTTATAGTCCACCAGATCATGTTTGACTGTCCCAGGTGTCAACTCCTCTATTTAAAATAACCTACCTACCTCCACTTTAAATACTTTTGTGATCCAGCCTCCACAATACTTTGGGGTAAAGACTTCCAAACATTCACTACCGACTAGGAAAAGAAGTTCCTCATGATCTCGGTATGAAATGAGTGTCTCCTTATTCTGTAACTATGTCCCTGTGTTTGAGATTCCCCCCACCACTGAAAACATTCAACATTGACCTAGTCAAACCCCCTCAGAATATTGTAGTTTCAGTAAGATAACTCCTCGTTATTCTAAATTCTAATGAATAAATGCCTAACCTGTTAAGGGAAGGTTGCTTGTCTGTCTTTGCTTTTCCACATAAAAGATCCCATGGCACTGTTTGATTCAGAGCAGATGCGTTTTGCTGTCTCAATATCTGTTTTCACCAATAGTACAGGTTTCATGTGCCATTATTTCAATGCAATTTGTGGTCTCTGCTGCCTCCTTGTGGCCAGTAATTGCTATCACTGCCCAGAAAGTTGAAGGAAAAGGTGCACAAACATCTGATGCTTACATCAGGAAGTCAAGGAAGAAGATTATAAAAAGAAAAAGGAAAAGCAAACGGGAATATCCTCTTAAATGACGTGCGAAAAAAACACAGGGTTTTATCCCCTCCCCTCCACCCACCATAGAACATAGAACAATACAGCACAGAACAGGCCCTTCGGCCCACAATGTTGTGCCGAACATTTGTCCTAGCTTAAGCACCTATCCATGTACCTATCCAATTGCCGCTTAAAGGTCACCAATAATTCTGACTTTGCCACTCCCACAGGCAGCGCATTCCATGCCCCCACCACTCTCTGGATAAAGAACCTACCCCTGACATCCCTCCTATACCTTCCACCCTTCACTTTAAATTTATATCCCCTTGTAACGCTCTGTTGTACCCGGGGAAAAGTCTCTGACTGTCTACTCTATCTATTCCCCTGATCATCTTATAAACCTCTATCAAGTCACCCCTCATCCTTCGCCATTCCAATGAGAAAAGGCCTAGCACTCTCAACCTATCCTCGTACAACCTATTCTCCATTCCAGGCAACATCCTGGTAAATCTCCTCTGCATCCTCTCCAAAGCTTCCACATCTTTCCTAAAATGAGGTGACCAGAACTGCACACAGTACTCCAAATGTGGCCTTACCAAGGTCCTGTACAGCTGCAACATCACCTCACGGCTCTTGAATTCAATCCGTCAGCTAATGAACGCTAATATACCATAGGCCTTCTTACAAGCTCCATCCACCTGGGTGGCAACTTTAAGATCTATGAACATAGACGCCAAGATCCCTCTGCTCCTCCACCTGACTAAGAACCCTACCGTTAATCCTGTATTCCGCATTCTTATTTGTCCTTCCAAAATGGACAACCTCACACTTGACAGGGTTGAACTCCATCTGCCACTCCTCAGCCCAGCTCTGCATCATATCTAAGTCCCTTTGCAGCCGACAACAGCCCTCCTCACTATCCACAACTCCACCAATCTTTGTATCGTCTGCAAATTTACTGACTCACCCTTCGACTCCCTCTTCCAAGTCATTAATAAAAATTACATACAGCAGAGGACCCAGAATTGATCCCTGCGGAACTCCACTTGTAACTGAGATGAATATTTACCATCTCCCACCACTCTCTGACTTCGACCGGTTAGCCATTTCTCTATCCAACTGGCCAAACTTCCCTCTATCCCATGCCTCCTGACTTTCCGCATAAGCCTACCATGGGGAAGCTTATCAAATGCCTTACTAAAATCCATGTACACTACATCCACTGCTCTACCCTCATCCACATGCTTGGTCACCTCCTCAAAGGATTCAATAAGACTTGTAAGGCAAGACCTACCCCTCACGAATCCATGCTGGCTGTCCCTAATCAAGCAGTGTCTTTCCAGATACTCATAAATCCTATCCCTCAGTACCCTTTCCATTACTTTGCCTACCACCAAAGTAAGACTAACTGGCCTGTAATTCCCGGGGTTATCCCTATTCCCTTTTTTGAACAGGGGCACAACATTCGCCACTCTCCAGTCCCCTGGTACCACCCCCCATTGACAGTGAAGACAAAAAGATCATTGCCAATGGTTCTGTAATTTCCTCTCTTGCTTCCCACACAATCCCACGATATATCTCGTCAGGTCCAGGGGACTTGTCTATCCTCAAGTTTTTCAAAGTGCCCAACACGTTTTCCCTCCTAACAAGTATCTCCTCTAGCTTACCAGTCTGTTTCATACTCTCCTCTTCAACAATACTGTCCCTCTCATTTGTAAATACTGAAGAGAAGTACTCATTCAAGACCTATCCTATCTCTTCCGACTCAGTACACAGTCTCCCACTACTGTCCTTGATTGGACCTACCCTCATTCTCGTCATTCTCATGTTTCTCACATTCGCATAAAAGGCCTTGGGGTTATCCTTGATCCTACCCGCCAAAGATTTTTCATGCCCTCTCTTAGCTCTCCTAATCCCTTTCTTCAGCTCCCTCCTGGCTATCCTGCATCCCTCCAATGCTCTGTCTGAACCTTGTTTCCTCAACCTTATGTAAGCCTCCTTCCTCCTCTTTACTAGACATTCAACCTCCCTCGTCAACCAAGGTTCCCTCACACGACCATCTCTTTCCTGCCTGACAGGTACATTCATATCAAGGACACGTCGTATCTGTCCCTTGAAAATGTTCCACATTTCAACGACATCCTTCCCTGACAGCCAATTTATGCTCCTCAGATCCTGTCTTGCAGCATCGTATTTACCCTTCCCCCAATTGGAAAACCTATCCTGTTGCACGCACCTATCTCTCTCCATAACCAAGGTGAAAGTCACAGAATTGTGGTCAGCATCACCAAAATGCTCATCCACTAACAAGCCCATCACTTGTCCCGGTTCGTTACCAAGTACCAAATCCAATATGGCCTCCCCTCTGGTCAGACAATCCACATACTGAGTTAGAAAAGCTTCCTGGACACACTGCACAAACACCGCCCTGTCCAATCTACTTGATCTAAAGAGCTTCCAATCAATATTTAGGAAGTTGAAATCACCCATGACTACTACCCTGTGGCTTCTGCACCTTTCCAAAATCTGTTTCCAAACTGTTTCTCCACATCTCTGATGCTATTGGGGGGCCTATAGTAAACACCCAACAAGGTGACTGCTCCTTTCCTATTTCTGACTTCAGCCCATATTACCTCCAAAGCTGATCCCCCTCGAACTGCCTTTCTGCAGCCGTTATACTGTTTCTAATTAGCAATGCCACCCCTCCCCCTCCTTTTTTACCACCCCCCTCTCATCTTACTGAAACATCTGCAACCAGGAACCTCCAACAACCATTCCTGTATCCCTTCTATCCACGTTTCCGTGATGGCCACAACATCGTAGTCCCGAGTACCGATCCACGCCTTAAGTTCACCCACCTTATTTCTGATACTCCTTGCGTTGAAGTATACACACTTGAGCCCATCTCTGTGTCCGCAAGTATTCCCTGTCAGTGTTACCTTCTTCACAGCTTCCCTACATTCTTGGACATCCTGAAAAACAGCTAACCTACTTGCTGGACTACAAGTCTGGATCCCATCCCCCTGCCAAATTAGTTTAAGCCCCACCCCCACCGAAGAGTGCTAGCAAACCTCCCTCCCAGGATATTGGTGCCCTTCTGGTTCAGGTGCAACCCATACTCGGTGAGGTGCACCAATTGTGTTTTTAACAAATAATCGGCCTGGATTGTCTGTGCTGTTGAACAGTAATGGTATTGAACAATGTGTGGTAATGAATTGTGGGAACAAAGAAGAGTTGAAGAAACTGAGAACTTTCTTCCAATGCCTCTGAGCACCTCCAAGTGTTTTTGGCATTGGGAATGGCCTGAGTGGTGAGCAGAGGCGTTAATGTCACCTCCTGTTCTTCTCTTAGTTTGAGGTCAAATTCCATTGGTTGGAAAGGGGCAGCCCATCTGGCGAGTGGACTGAAAAGCTGTCCTGCAATTGTGGAAATCGAGTAAGTACATTACCTCATTGATCTGTCTGATTTCACTTCCCGCAGCGGTGAGACTCTCTGCTGGCATATTTCATTACAAAACTTAAGGGATCCTCAGAAACACTTTGAAACCACTTTGTGCACAGCTAATTACTTTGCCTGAATCTCAGTCAGGAGAGATCAGTAACATCTCACCTGGCAACCCAGCACTGTCTGAAGGGGTGTTGGATGAGTAGTTCTTGTGTTTTGTTAATTTGGATCTGAGCATTACTGGCTGGACTGGTACTTATTACCCATGTCCCTACCCTTGAGAAGGTGGTGGTGGTGAATCACTGCTGTCCACCTTAATGTAGGTGCACCCATTGTGCTGTTAGGGAGGGAATTCCAGGATTTTCACCCAGCAACAAACAGCAAAGGGACGGTGATATATTTCCAAGTCAGCACGGTGAGTGGTTTGGAGGGGAACTTGCAGCTGGTGATGTTCCCATATAGCTGCTGCTCTTGTCCTTCCAGAGAGAAGCAGTTGTGGGTTTGGAAGGTGCTGTAGATAGCACACACTGCTGCTACTGAGCGTCTGTGGTGGAGTGAGTGGATGCTTGTGGATGTGGTGCCAATCAAGCAGGGTGCTTTGTCCTGGATGGTGTCAAGTTTCTTGAGTGTTGTTGAAACCACTCATCCAGGCTAGTGAGGAGTGATCTATCACACTCCTGACTTGTCACTTGTGGATGGTGGACAGGCATTTGGGTGTCAGGTAGGTGAGTTATTCACTGCAGAATTCCTTGCTGGGAAAGGGGAACATGTGGCAGATTTGTAATGTCACTGGGTTATACACTAGCTAGCCCTATCCTACAGGCATAGATTTGAATCTCACTGTTTAAGCAGTGGAATTTAAATTTAATGAATAAATCTGGATCTTAAACCTACTCTCAGTAATGATGACTATGATACCATTGGATTTTTGTTCTAAACATTCATCGTATTAATAATGTCCTCTGGGAGAGGAAATCTGCCATCTTTATCTGCCATCTGGTCCACATATGACTCCCGACCCAAAACAATATGGTTGACTTTTAATTGACCTCTGAAATGGCTGAGAGAGCCACCTTGTTCAGGGTCAGTAAGAGATGGCCAACAAATCCTGACCTTGCTAGCAATGCCCATGTCCTGTGAAAGAATATAAAAAGAGAGCAGTTAGCCCTGGGTGATGTCTTGGTACCTTTTCCTGACCACGACAGGATGGCAAGCTCACTTCCCACAATGCACCATCCCTCCGAATAGACCATCCCTCTGGAAGGATAAAGGTAGTCATAAAAAAGAAGTAAACACCCAAACAGGCTCGACAAAATAACAAGAAACACTACCCTCCTTCTCTCGCTTCCAGTGAGCAGTCTGACCACGTGTGATCAGGTGTGCCTTCGTGTGTGTGAGACCACAAAGGTTTTCAAATTGAGATTAATTCAGTTTCGACTTCATAAATGAAGGGTACATATGATCGATCATAAATTAAGACAGTTGGAGCCTCTCAGTAACAACATTCAGTTGGAATGTGGCAAGCGATGGATGGGGACTGACTTTTAGACCAGAAGACCATTAGATATGGGAGCAGAATTAGACCATTCAGCCCATCGAGTCTGCTCCGCCATTTGATTATGGCTGCAAACTTTTTCAACCCCTGCCTTCTCCTTGTAACCCTTGACCCCCTTACTAATCAAGACCCAACCTATCTGTCTTAAATACACTCAATAACTGGCCTCCACATTCTTCTGCTGCAGTTAGTTCCACAGACTCCCCACCGTCTGGCTGAAGGTATTCCTCCTCATCTCAGTGCTAAAGGGTCATCCCTTTACCCTGAGGCTGCATCCTCCAATCTTAGTCTCTCCAACTCATAGAAACATCTTCTGCATGTCCACGCTAGCCTGTAGGTTTCAATCAGACCCGCCCCCACATCCTTCTAAACTCCATTGAGTACAGACCCAGAGTCCTCAATTGCTCCTTCAATGACAAACTCTTCATCCCTGGGATCATTCTTGTAAACCTCTTCTGGATCCCCTCCAATGCTAGCCTGTCTTCCTTAAATACAGGGCTTAAGACTGCTCACAATGTTCCAAACGTGCTCTGACCGGAGCTTTGTGCAGCCTCAGCATGGCATTCCTGCTTTGGTAGGCTCAAGTGAGGACTGCAGATGCTGGAGATTAGAGTCGGGAGTGTGGTGCTGGAAAAGCACAGCAGATCAGGCAGCATCCAAGGAGCAGGAGAGTCGATGTTTTGGGCATAAGCCCTTCATCAGGAAAGGCTTCCTGATGAAGGGCTTATGCCCGAAATGTCGACTCTCCTGCCCCTCGGATGCTGCCTGACCTGCTGTGTTTTTCCAGCAGCACACTCACGATTCCTGCTTTTGTGTTTTAGTCCTGTCAAAATGAATGCCAACATTGTATTTGTCTTCCTAACTGCTTACTGAGCCTGCACATTAACCTCAAGAGAGTCCTAAACTGGGATTCCCAAGTCTCTTTGCGCTTCTAGATCTCCCAAAGCCTTTCCCCATTTAGAAACTAGTCTATTCTTTCAAGCAATATGTGTAATCTCCCACTTTGCCACATCGTGTTCCATCTGCCACCGTGTACTGTAACTTTCTAACAAATATTTAAGGAATGATTAAGGATATCCAACCAAAAAGGAAGCACCAATAGGTCTTTACATTTATGATTATAATGCTACTGTCATACCGCATGGTCCAATATGAGCATGCTCACTGTAAGATAGAGGATCTCCAAAGGGCGCAGTGTCAGGGGAAGTTTGGCAACCCAGGGTAATGCTTTAGCTCAAAAAAACTAGATGACAGAATTCACTAAGCTCTCTTGAGAGGTTCGTTCCTAATATCTTGCACTGTAGGACAGACCGAGCCCAGTGAGGATTTGTTGTCAAGAGTATGTGCTGCCATGAAATTGTGTGGAACACCAAGTCAAAATAAAAATGCAAGACGTATTATCTTTCATTTTATTGTCCTGATGTGCTAAGTCACGTTGAGAAAGAACAGCTTTGCTCTGTAAATTCTAAAATAAATACATTCTCTGTTCCGATTCAGCTTATGTGGCAACACCATCGAAGATCTGGGAGTGATGAAACTTGCTGATGTCCTTCCTGTGATGAAGCATTTGAAGATATTGAAGTAAGTGATTGCGTAAGAATCCTGACTGAGGCTTGGGGGCAAATTAAGAATCTGCAGCAGCGATCCGAGTTAACTTTGACTCATGAACTTAATCTGTTAATATTTGTTTATAACTCAATGCTTCCATGATCATATTATCAGCAAAACTGAGTGTGTATCTACCTGAATTATCAATAAATATATGAATAGTTGGGGGCAGATCCCTTCATAGATCACTGTGGAATATTTTGAGTCACTTCTTTCTGACTCGAATGCCCACGTTTTATTCCCAATCTCGGTTTGTCTGGTTTTTTTTTTTAGCCGGTTTCTGAACCTAGCCAATACATTCCTTCAATTCGTTGAGCTTTCATTTTCGCTGACAGTCTCTAATGAGGGATCTCTTCACATTGCAACTGGAAGTCCACAGAAATAATATTCACAGACATTTCCCTGTGGGCCACTTTACTCCTCTCTTCAAAAACAGTAAGCAATTATTGTCTGGCACCTACTTTTCACAAGCCCATTAAAAACAGTATACTGTGGACGCTGGAAACCTGAAACAAGCCCAGAGGAAGCTGCAGCCAGACTGGCTGGGTTTCTCTAGTGGGTTTCACAATTCCATACTGGTCGTCTCTTTGCAACTTGTAAAACTTTTCACTGTACTGTTGGTGTAAAAGTACACATAATAATTCATTTCTATTCTATCTTATTTCTTTGATGAGCTAACAATATTCAAGCAGCCTCGTCACTCTGTCCTTAACTGCAGAACCCAGCCATTTGCTGAGAATAGGCTTAGGTAGGCACTAATTCTCTGATTTCCCATGGTCACCATTCTTAAATTGTAGCATCAAAAATATCAACGTATGGGGACTAGGGACTTGTAATTTAATACAAAACCATTGAAAGTGGGATATCAATCCCGTCAAAATATCAACAAGCAACTAGTTTCATTTGAGCATTTCTTTGACTGCAGATGGCAGTACACATTGTTGTGATGTGACAAAGCAACACGAGCTTCAGCATTCGGTACATTTCGATATGTTTCACACCCTTTTTGTCTTTTGATTATTAGCTTGACTCAGAACAGCATCACAGCGACCGGTGGGGAGAGGTTGGCACAAGCTCTCAAACAGTGCCCATCGGTGGAAGAGATTCAGTGAGTGCATTGTAATGTTACAAAACAAAACCCTGCAGGTTTGGAAATCTGAAGTCATGGCAGAAAATGCTGGGCATGCTCAGCAGGTCAGCAGCTGCCGCAGAGAGAGAAGCCGGGTTCGCATTTCAGATCAATAGAAGGCCAGTGAGCATTATCCATACACATCATGCTGATTGGTCAGATCTGGTTTGAGAAAGTACCATTCACTTGTATTAAGAGAGTTGGCTGCCTGTATACTCTCAAAACGCTGCACACAATTGGTCTTCTCCCAGATCCTGTTTTTGTAAAGGGAGCAGCTTTTCACCTCCGTGTAGTTCTAAGTGAATCAGGAATGTAGCCAGTTGTAGTTTCTGGTACTTCATGGAGCCATAGGGCAGTACAACACAGAAACAGACCCTTCATTCCAACCTGTCCATGCCAACAAGATATCCTAAATTAATCCCTGCATTTGACTCATATCTCTCTTAATCCTTCCTGTTCAAAATCCCATCCAGATGCCTTTTAAATGTTGTAATTGTTCCAGCCTCCACCATTTCCTCTGGCAGCTCATTCAATACATGCACCACCCTCTGTCAAGTTGCCCCTTAGGTCCCTTTAAAATCTTTCCCCTCTACTTTTGGACTCCCCTATCCTGGGAAAAAGACTCTGGCTATTCACTCTTATCTATGCCCCTCATGATTTTACAAACTTCTAAATCATCGTCCGTCAGCATCCGACGCTCCAGAGAAAACAGCACCAGCCTATTCAGCGTTCCTGTGCAGCCTTACTTGCTCAAGTCATCCAAGCATCAAAATTATTCAATCTGCATCGTAACTTTACCTTTAATTGCAGAGCCCAGACTTTTGCTGAGAATAGGCTTCGGTTGACTCTAATTCCGTGATTTCCCATGGTCACCATTCTTAAATTGTAGCATCAAAAATACCAAAGTATGGTGGCTAGGGACTTATAATGTAACACTAAGCCATGGAAAGTGGGACTGAGCTGGATGAAGAAAGGATGTTTGTGATGGTTCGAGGGAGATTGCATACACGTGGAGTTTAAAGGGACGGAGTGTTTTGAAGTAAGAATCTGGAAAGCGAATGGGTGGATGGGAGTTTCAGGAAGCCCTCTCCACCAGTGAAGGAGCCTTTCCAAATCCTGAAGGAGTAAGGCATTAAGTGGTGGGAAATCACAAAAGGAAAGAGCATTCTTCAGAAGAGATAAAGAGAGAGAGAGAGCAGGTTCAGAACTGATCCCTTGGTTTGGCAGTTGCTTGAAATGGGGAAACAGTGGGTGATGATCAATCGAGGATGAGGAGGGTGTGCCCCCCCCGGTGCCATGCCACAGCCTTGTGCCATGAGGGAGCAGGTAGGTTTCAGCCTCAGTTGTCCCTGCGGGTTCTTCCCATTGTTGCACCAGTCAGGACGGGCACTTCTCCAGCATGGGGCATCACTTGGCATCTGCCTCTTTCCTAACCCAAGCCCTTGAAGCAATTAGTTCCAAAGTAGCCAGTACCTGTCAAAGAGAGTTAATGCCACCTCGGTGGATACTGTCTGTCTCATGAAGCTAGGTCATGACCCACTCTGTGTTGTTTCTGTCACCGGGATATGCAGTGTAGTTCGAGGGCTTCTGCAGAACTATCCAGAATCTTTGGGCATTGGCGTTGGAGCTGTTGTGGGAGTGAGGGAAGGAGTCAGTTGGAAATAGACCCTCCCCATTGTCATTGTTGGTCACCAAAGTGAGGTAGATTTACAGGGAGAGGGAGGGAGGGAGAGAGAGAGAGAGAGAGAACATTGAAATTCCAGGTATTGATGTGAGGGCACTCTCTAATAGACTAAATTTCATCCTCCAAACACATTGGCTTGCCCTCCAATTGCGAATCCAACTGTGAAAGAACCTGAGGCCAGCAACAAGAACTAATCATTAATACATTGGCTCAGGAAGGTCAGACACAGATATGACCAAATAGCAGGGAGATGTATATGTATAAAATCGCTCCACTTTGGGGCACAAAAATGGTCTTTAAGGCAGCAGTAAAGCCCAAACAGATGGGAAATCCAAAACCTCTGCACTCACAATCCATTCCGGATTCTCTCCCTTGGAGAAGCACCTTCCCAAGGACAGGCACAGTTTGGAAAATTGCAGCTGGGATTTAGTGGCGACTCTGCCTGGCAATTGTTGTTCGCCACTTTTGCGGGCTGTGTCATTTCCCGAAGCCATCATTATCAAGGTCTGTGTGTCACTTCTGTCTGGCACCTGACAAATTATTAAGAAGAGCCTGAAAACACACACTTTCATCCCTCTGCAACCCAGCTATTTCCGAACTTCAGTTTTTTTAAAACTAATTTTGTGCACCACTCCTGCTAAATTCAAATCAAATCTGAAGATTACGTTCAAACTCTGGCTCTGACCTGAAGATATTTCAGACTGAATGTCCTCCAGCATTTTCTTTCAAGCCTGACCTTGTCATTAACAGTTGGTGCAGCCGTTCATGGTGTTCCTGTAAGGGTGATTGAATACTGACAGCAATTTCTTTTCACTTTGCCTGACTAACGCAAACATGCAGCTTGTCCACAAACAAGATTGGCGATCAGACTGCAAAGAAATTGTCAGAAGCCCTGCCCAAGCTGCCCTGTTTAAAGACTTTAAAGTAAGTGCTATCTGATGTTCTTTCGTGTATGTGTATGCTGTGGATGTATTGATCAATGGTCTTGATGTAATTTATTAAGGATCACTCCCTATCTGCCCTTAACTGAATAAGAATTTCACTTTTTTGTTATTACCACATTTCTAAAATTGAGTATGGCTGAGAAGAGATACATTTTGTCAAAGCTGCTTGGTTTAAATGTCGGCAAAGCTCGGTGGTTAACTGTCAATCATCATCTAACTAGTGCCTTCTCCATAACAATGCGTCTACCAATCAGAGTCCACTTGTCAACTATTCCGCACTCTCCTCTCATTCAGTAGAAATTTTTTCTTTCTCATTTTAATTTGGTATTTCTTGCAAATTGTTCTGATGATTGTAAAACAAAAAACGAGTTGATAATATATGTCCATCTTTGGCAATACTTTCGCAGACCACCAGACAACTATTTCCAAGAACTCTTGCAGATTCCCAATGTACTGTAGTTTGTGGCTCTTTTCAAAGGAAATGTAAATGATTTAATAAGAGGTGTCATGTCTCCATCTGCTGGTGGGAATTTTTAACTCAATCCATTCATTGGGACCTGCCAGGGTGGGATGGTGGCTCAGTGGTTAGCACTGCTGCCTCACAGTGCCAGGGACTTGGGTTCGATTCCAGCCTCAGGTGACTGTATGGAGTTTGTGCGTTTGCCCCATGTCTGTGTGGGTGTGCTCCAGTTTCTTCCCACAGTCCAAAGCTGTGCATGTTCGGTGGATTGGCTAGTGTTCAGAGGTGTGCAGGTTAGGTGGAGCAGCCATGGGAAATGCAGGGTTACAGGAATAGTGTAAGGGTTTGGGTGGGATACTCTTCAGAGGATCGATATGAATGCAATGGGCTGAATAGCCGGCTTTCACACTGTAGTGATTCTATGACAGGACAAGTGCAGTGCTGGTTTGGGAAGGAGAGTCAGGCAGTGTGAAATATTGAAGTCCTATCTGATCTCCTGGCCTATCTATGAGCAGTTAGTAAAATGATGCACTTGTTGTTTTTTAAGTCTGGCTAAATTTGAGCCAGGAATAACCCACACTTGTCTGCCTCACGTTTCAGCCTCCATTCCACTGAGCTCACTTCTGATGGTGGAGAGATCCTGGCACAACATCTTGCACTGTGCTCAAGTATCGAAGTAATAAGGTGAACATTTTCTAACTTATCATATCAAGCAAGTTTATTCCCTCTTCCAAATATCCAGAGGCTGTAGTCCATTTCACAGTCTAAAATTGTTGCTTTTATTAAGATCAATATTTTAGATTAAGACGGTAGCCCGACACTTTCTGCACATTTGGATCCACATGAAGAAATTATCAGATTCCTAGCCACCATAGTCATCCAGGTCTCCCCTTCCTGGGCCCTGCATCCATTAAAAAGAAACACCGATATCAAATAGGAAAGATTTGAAAACTAAATATCCAACTTTGGGAAGTGCCACAAAGCTCCTAAAAGTTATCTACCCAGTCCACAAAAATACAGCAGAGAAAGGGCTGCTTCTAGGTGATGGTAAAATGCTGTGCCATTGCACTCATTGCTCATTTTCTTGTATTCTGCAGTTTACCTGAAAACCACTTTGGGAACAAAGGAGTGATGGAGCTCGCAATGGCTCTACAAAAGATGACATCTTTAAAAACGCTGGAGTAAGTGCCGCACGTGCAGTGTGTGTGCGAGATTGGGCAATCCCAGGCTATGATACGTGGCTATAAATGAGGTTTCTTCTTTAAGTCTTAAATGTTAATTCAAGATTTGTGACTGAAAAGTGTTGATTACTTCATGTGAAAGTTCCAATTTCCATGTTAATTCCCCGTTTAAGAATATAATGAAGGTCCAATGTGATAGAGAATATCTTCACACAAAGGGTAGTCCAAATCTTAACCTCTGTCCCCCCAACAACAAAGCGATTGCAGATCAATTGAAAACTTCAAGGTGAAGCGTTTTGTTGTGTATGGGCATTGAGAAGTAGAAGACTGGGTAGGTATATTTTATCGACCTGTTCCGAGATGTTATGACACACCTCTGGAGCTAGTGGGACTTGATCTCCTGGTTCAGAGACAGGGGTACAACCATTTTGCCGCGAGAGCCAAGAAGACAAGATGGATATCTTGAGTTGTGCTGCACATCAGCTGAGATCTGATTAGCAGAGCACAAAAAAGGGGCTGAATTGCATACACTGTATGTAGAATATATTTTGCCTCCGGTGATAACTTAGAATCGCTGAATCCCCACAGTGCAGATAGAGGCCATTTAGCCCATCAAGCCTGCACTCTTCCTATGAAGAACATCCTCCCAGATGCACCACATTGCCCCCCATTTCCTATGGCGAACCCACCTAGCCTGCTCATCCCAGAACACTATGGACAATTTAGCATGGCCAATTCACCAAACCTGCACATCTTTGGACAGTGGGAGGAAACTAGAGCGTCTGGTGGAAACCCACACAGACACAGGGAGAAGGTTCCATGCTGTACATCTTTATGACTCTATGACCACACAGACAGACAGCTTTCTGACAACAATAACAAGACTGCTGCTATCAGGACCCACTTCATAATCAGTAGGGTTCACCATCTGCAGTTGTTCCCCTACTGCTGGGTCTTGATGACCAGTGGGGCGGTATTTCCTTTGAAGTTTGAGAGAAGGCCATAATCATGGTGATCACATGACCTGTTTGGAATTGGAAATGCCTTGATGTTTGTAAGTGGGGCTCCATTTCCCCTGCAGTAAGGCAGTGGTTGTGGTGATGCTAGCTGTCACATAGTCAATCCCTGTTTCCTCTCAAAGTGGGAAGACCTGCACATGTAAGAGGGTCATATGTTTGTCATCTTTATGTCATGGGTGGCCATGACATAATGATAGCCAGGAACCAGGAGGACAGATAATACCAGGGAAACTCTACAGTGTGAGTAACGTTTTGTGAAGTGTGTTTAGGAATCTGAGGAATCAGTGGCATCCTTAATAAACGTGATGGATAGCCAATTGTCTCATGGTGGACTTGCAGGGTTTCATTCAAAATCTCCACATGGTGATTGATCAGTGTCAAATTTTACCTGCTTACTCTCCTGTGGTGATTTATAATGTTAACGGTGCTACATAAAGACAATTGTTAGGCAGATGTCATTAAAAAAAACAAGAGCAATGAGCTGAGGTTCACTCCCACAATGTTTGAAACTGTTGCCACAAGTGAGAAGGAATGAATTGTCTTTCCTTTTCAAAGGTTTGAAATGGTTGGTCACTACATGGGGCAATGCCATGCAGTTAACTAATTTCTGCTGTAGCAGTAATGCACCAATCACAAGTTTAAAAAAAGACAAGTTTATTATCTGCTAACCCTGAGAAAAATAAGAAAAGTACATTATTACAGCTACCATTTTCAAGTACATTTCCTCTTAACTCCTTCATTTCCTGGTATTCTCTTTTCAGTCAGTATTGTCACCGACCTGTTTTCTTCAGAAGGCGGTCTACCAGACTGTTTCAATTCTGCAGCCAAAAATCCACCTCCCTGCTTTTCTTTTACCTTGAGATACATGCTGGTTGTATTCACCATCTGTAGGTAATATTTCATTCCGTCCTCGAAAAACAAATCTCATGGTAGTGACTGGAACTAGGTAGGTCTTATTGACTATGACATCCTTGATTGGGGTTATTAACTGGTCCAATCCTGGCTGACAGATATAAGCAGGAGTCTGAGTGTCTCCAGATGTCAGGGGCCTGCCTCTGAGCTAGCAGGTCACATCCAGTGTACTGTGCACATGCAAGTAAAAGGGGGACTTGGTGATGGTGATATCAGCCTCTGTGCGGTTATCTCACTCGTGAAGGTACAAATTAGAGAGGAGAAGGATTACCACTCCTGAGGAGGGGATCGAGGGGAGAGGGAGGATGTCACCAGCTGGTTTGATTGCCTACAGATAAAATGTTCATCTCAGCTCAGCGACCTCGGAGTCTTCCACATCTATCAAACCTGTGCCCACACCTCCTCCCTCACCTCTATCCAAGGCCCTAAAGGAGCCTTCCATATCCATCAAAGTTTTACCTGCATATCCACTAATATCATTTATTGTATCTGTTGCTCCCGATGCGGTCTCCTCTACATTGGGGAGACTGGGCGCCTCCTAGCAGAGTGCTTTAGGGAATATCTCCTAGACACCACACCAATCAGCCACACCGCCCCATGGCCCAACATTTCAACTCCCCCTCCCACTCTGCCAGGGACAGGAGATCTTGGGCCTCCTTCACTGCCGCTCCCTCACCACCAGACGCCTGGAGGAAGAACGCCTCATCTTCCACCTCGGGACACTTCAACCCCAGGGCATCAATGTGGACTTCAACAGTTTCCTCATTTCCCCTTCCCCCACCTCATCCTAGTTTCAAACTTCCAGCTCAGCACTGTCCCCATGATTTGTCCGGACTTGTCCGACCTGCCTAGCTCCTTTTCCACCTATCCACTCCACCCTCTCCTCCCTGACCTACCACCTTCATCTCCTCCCCTACTCACCCATTGTACTCTATGCTACTCTCTCCCCACGCCCACCTTCCTCTAGCTTATCTCTCCATGCTTCCAGCTCACTGCCTTTATTCCTGATGAAGGGCTTTTGCCCGAAACGTCGATTTCGCTGCTCGTTGGATGCTGCCTGAACTGCTGCGCTCTTCCAGCACCACTAATCCAGAATCTTGTCTAGTCCACCTTGGCTCCATCAAACATGGCAACTTTGTGGTCACGTGATGCCTGCGACCATTTTAAATCTGCATTTTTCATCCCTTTTTTTTGAAAACTTTTTCAGTCTGTGGAAGTCCCAAGTGTTAAATCAGATGATTGAATTTGCAATCCATATTGCATATTTGATTCTGTAGCTATGAATGGGACAGTACTGATGAATATTTACAGGATGAATTACCCCCTGCAGGTTAAGGAAGCTCTGCACAGTAAACAGCAAAGTATTTGTAAATCCACAAGTGGATTTAATACTGAAAAAAAACATACTGCAATATTGACGCATATGCTATGTTTTGCACCATTAGGAATGTCAAAAGCTATTGGCATATAATTATTTGCAATGCCCTGTTTTACACACATTTGTGGCACTGTGAACCCCAGGTTATATGAGTGTTCAGAGCTCCCATGTGACCCCGAGGAGGCACCATTCCTGATTTAATGCAGGAAGAGTCTCCATTCAGCTTCTAGACATGGCTAACATCAGCCCAGGGCGATGGGTGAAGGGTTCTGCTTTGGTTTTGACTAACACTGGCTAGAGGGGAGTTTCAAGGAAACCAGCCAGGGAAACCTGATCCTGAAGGTTATTCCAAGCCAAGGTGTAAATATAGTGAAAAATTAACCAGGCAATTATAGGGTTGAAATAGATTTGGAGCAGGTATGCAATGAGCTGTAAGACTGAGTACTTAATAAACCTCTTGGACTCAGAAAGATATTTTGGTTTCTGTTCCATTGACTGGCTTAGAACAAGAGTGACATTGATAGTGGAGAATGAAACATGGCACTGTTGAGTAAGTCTGCAGAGCGGATACAAATAATCTTAAAGAAATTACATCGCGATTGGAACAAGGTCAGCCAGATGAATATTGTAGCATGTGAGTTCCCTGATTGGGGCTGTTAATCTGGTCCAAGCAATGAATCAGGCCTGACAGATATAAACAGGACTTCTCTTCACTCTACAAGCCAACTTTGAGCTAGCTGGATCAGCATCCTGTACTGTGCACATGTAAATAAAGGGTGACTTGGCGATGGGATACCGGCCTCTGTAAAGTTATTTCAAATTAATTTCACAAAAGAGCACATTCACATTTCCAGCCTTGTGTGACCCAGAATATATGTAGCTAATCCTTCTTAGCAACGTTTCACATGCCAATCTACAACATAGCTATTCTAGTACGGCAGTGTTTATCGTCAGTTTGTTGGGAAAAAATAAGGAATGTATATAGGGCTGGGGAGCCAGGAAAATAAAAAGGCTGGTTACCCCTTAGCTAGTTACCCCTTAGCTAGTTACCCCTTAGCTGGTGAAACGTTGGCACAAGCAGAAGCTACAGGTACACATGTGCAACAATCTCCAGGAAAGGGAAATCTGAGAAATATTCAAAGAATAGAATGTTAAGTGGATAACTGTTCAAGGATTCAAGATGGCACCAACATGAATCAACACTTCGCGAGGCCCCTGCACCAGATCTTACTCTACTATTTCTTATCACCATTCCACGCTTTCACATTAATGTACATTCAGGAAAGGGTGTCTCTGAGAATTGGTTGAGGATTGACCTCCCCAGTATAAACGGAATATTAGGAAGTAAAGCGATTTTTAAAAAATGAAGTAGGCCAATGCAAATCATCAGGTATTAGATCCTTGCACAACAAAAAACAATGATGCTTGGTCCAGGAAATGATTGGAGATCCTCAAAGAAAGATAACATGAGAAGTGCTTCAGAAAAAGGAAAACAAAAATAATTTTTTGCATCACTTTGTGTTTTAATGTTTTAGTACATAGAAAGCAGGGAGAATATGAACAATCAATAGTATTATTTTGATTGTGAAAAATATATAATTTCACTATTGATGGGTTGTATCTTAAAATAAGACACAATATAAAATCATGATTTTCTTTACTCTTCATTTAGTTGTGTTCAAGAATGTTTATTTCATTAAAAGTTTTTATTTAAGAAGAGGGGACACGGTGGCTCAGTGGTTAGCACTGCTGCCCCACGGCGCCAGGGATCCAGGTTCAACTCCCGCCTTAGGTGACTGTCTGTGTGGAGTTTGCACATTCTCCTCGTGTCTGCTTGGGTTTCCTCCGGGTGCTCTGGTTTCCTCCCACAGTCCAAAGATGTGCAAGTTGGGTGAATTGACCATGCTAAATTGTCCGTAGTGTTAGGTGCATTAGTCAGAGGGAAATGGGGCTGGGTGGGTTCCTTTTCAGAGGGTTGGTGTGGACTGGTTGGGCTGAAGGGCCTGTTTCCATACAGTAGGGAATCTATATTAATGTCTCAGTAGTTCAGCAGGTGATTGGGGTGAATTGACAGGGTAAATGTTAAGTTAGATATGGAGAGAGGTGGGCATCATGGGTGACAAATGTTTTATTCCACCTCCAAATCCATTTTGACTTAGCCCCTTCCCCCTCTTCCTAACTTGTGACGGTTTGCATTGGTTGTAAGATTTTCTTGACGGTATCTGATTGACTATACAGGTGTTTTACTGGTGACAAATAATAGTTTTTAAAAAAAGAAGTCATGCTGGTTTTGGTAATGGGGCACATCAGTTGAGCATGATGCCACTTCTGGATATAAAAGAAAAATAAAATAAAGGTAGAAAAGCTAGGACTGTTATGGTGAAGTGGCAGTGTCCCTACCTCTGAGCCTGGAGACCTGGGTTCAAGACCCAACTACTCCAGAGATGTTTAATAATAACCCTGAACAAGGTGATTAGGAAATATAAAGGTAGAAAAGCTAGGATTCTTGAGGTGTAGTGGTAGTGCACCAACCTCTGAGCTAGGAGGCCTGGGTTCAAGTCCTACCTGCTCCAACACTATATTATTATTATTACATCGCTGAACAGGTTGCTTCTATAAGAAAAGGGAAGACTGGTGTGTGAAAGCAGCTGTAAGGCTGAGTCATTAATAAACTGTATCCACAAAGAGAGAGAGGCTTAGTTTTTCTCACCAATTAACCTGGATCTGATTCGACAATGGGGCAAAATGTTTTCTGGGCCAGAGTGTGTGTGAACATTGTGTTGTTCGGTGTTTTCGGATTTACCTACCGTGGTGTTCTCTCTTGTAGCCTGCGGCTGAACAGGTTTGATGACCGTGTTGCAGCGGAGCTCACAGCTGGACTTGTGTGCTGTCCCCGTATTGAAGAGGTCATGTAAGTGTTACATCTCTTTGATGCAAAGAGACCGTGAGACAGCTGGTGTCTGCATTTTGAGATAAACGGGAGCTCTGGTTTAACCAGATTGCTGCAGTTTTAATTAAATAGCATCAAGCTGGCTCTCATTTCAAAACATGTTAGTCACTGAAAGATTCAGTTTTCCATCCTGCCTTGTTCTCTCCTGATGACCGTAGAGGTTGAACTTTTTTCTTTATTTTGTTTTGCTTAAACTATTGAAGTGACTCCCTCTGGTTCCCTCTGTCTGCCTCTGACTGTCTCTCTGCCTGTCTCCCTCTATCTCTGTCTATCTCTGTCTCCCTGCCTGGGCATCCCTCTGTAGCCTCTGACTGATTCTTTGTCTGTCTCCTTTTTGTTTCTGTCTCGCTCTGTCAGCCTTTATTCCCTCTGTCTCTGTCTCCCTCGGTGTTCCTCCCCCTCTCTCTGTCTGGATTTAAATGTAGTGCAGCTAGTTTATCCAGTTGAAGTGCTTACCTCATTGTGTGACAATGCAAAACATCCTGGTTACACAGTGACACGAAGTCGGTGAATGTGTAACCTGAATTGACCTTTTGTTGAATTGATTATTGTAAAACATATGTTTACTGCACTGTAATGATTTTGATTAACAGTTGGTCAGAGTTCTTTTTAAAAATAAATATCAGGCTGAAGGCTAATTTTCTGATCTCCTACTGTCACTGGTAGTGCATGGCACAAATTACAGAGTGCTCTGTGTGAATTTGTGGATGAGGTTGTCACCAACTGTGTGATACTGCCACCTCCCAATGAGCTCTTTGCGTGAATGATTCATCTTGTTCCTTTGTACATTTCTCCAGTGCCAAGGCCTAGTGCCAAGCCGGCATCATAACTGAGATAGCAGCATAAATTTGGTCATCCGGGTTATAGAATACAAACTTTTTTTTCTTATCTTACATTCTGTGAGTAGGTTTAAGGGTAGGTGCCCCTCATACGGCCTGACGTTTGGTTTAAGAGTATATGCCCCTTATAAGGCCTGGTGTTTGGTTTAAGGGTATGTGCCCATTATTCAGCCTGGCATTTGGTTTTATGAACCCTCCTGACTAATGTCTTGACCATCCCAGCACCGGGCACTCTACATTTTCCCTCAATGTACTTTTCACCTGAATGCAAAAGGGCACATCACATCCAGGGGGCCATCTTAAGGATATTTAGCTGATAGGAGTTCATCCAAAAATTGATAAAACCTAAAACTGAAGCCAAAGCCTTAGGTTGTCCCCATCCAACAATGAGTCCCAGCTCTTACACTGTGCTGGAAAACAAAATCTCAGGGGGACTGAGGACTTTTTGCCCAAGATTTGGGCAATAGTGCTGATTCTACTCACGTCCATGATATAAAAGTGGAACACTGCATCATAAATGCAGCATTTCTGCAATGTGAAGGGGTGAGTGCTGCTGAAAGATCAAGTCTTGACCCATGACCCTTTCCACGTGGGTTACTCTGCATTCTGAGCTCTCCCCCATTACAACCTAAAGCCACAGGCCTTTGATGCCTTACTTACTGCACTCTGATGACTGAGGTCCTGATGAAAACTGCTCTAACAGTACGTATGTTTTCACAGCCTATCTTGGAATGATATTGGCGACGAGGGTGCAGTGAGGCTGGCTGATGCCCTACCAAGAATGCTGTGCTTGAAGAAACTTGAGTAAGTACAGCATTGAATTTCAGGGGCACATCATATTGGCAAAGCTCTCGTGCTGGTGAAAGAGATATGGCAATAGTACATTATATGGTTTGTAAAAAGGTACTGGATTTGGACATTATCATCCATTAATGATATGCCTGCTCTATATACCACTGAGAAGCTGACCGATGTTTCTGCTGGGTATAATGTTCAGTTGGTTTGCCGTATAAATATAGAGACGATAACACAAGGGCCCAGTACATTATAATACAAGTGAGTGAAAACTGTACATGGCAGAATGTTATATTCCTGATGAAGGGTTTTTGCCCAAAACGTCGATTCCCCTGCTCCTTAGATGCTGCCTGTCCTGCTGTACTTTTCCAGCACCACACTCCCGACTCTGATCTCCAGCATCCGCGGTACACGCTTTCATCTAGAATGTTACATTGGCCCGCCTGTGGTAAGGGAAGGACCTACAAAGTTCATTGTGAGGCCTTTCGAATACCCTCCTGCTAATGCCAACCTGTTCCCACTCCTAGGGCAGGGGACTAGACATAGGCCAATCCTCCTGTCCTTGCTCCGGTTGAGGTCCTCAAGTGGCCATTTTAATGTGTGGTGGTTTAATGCTGTACCCTGAATTTGGGTTCCTGATGAAGGGCGTCTGCTCTTCGGATGCTGTCTGACCTGTTGTGCTTTTCCAGGGCAGCTGCTTTCAACTCTGGCTCTCCAGCATCTGCAGCCCTCACTTTCTCCTTCATTACAGACTGGTAAAGGAGAAAGCAAAATGAGGGACTGTCTTCAGACTTAGATCAGGGAAGAAGTAGGGACTAAGGTGGCAATTTGTGTGTGAAGCCGGAAGATGGAGGTGAAGATTTGGACGAGTACTTTCTGCAGTAGGGTGAGGGTATTCACTATCGAAAAGAACAAGGGAGATATAGGAATCAGGGTGGGTGACATGTAATCATCTTGAACAAATTAGCTTGGAGAGGGAAGAGGTTTTAGCAGGCTTACGGTCAGAGATCTATCCAAGCCTGCTGTATGAGACAAGGGGAGAGATGGGGGGGGGGGGTCCCTGATCTACATTTTCCAATCCTGCCTGGATACAGGAGATGCCAAAGGATTGGAAACAGCTCGTGTAGTGCTATTAATCAGGAAGGGTCATAGGGATTAACCAGGGAGCTATAAACCAGTGTATCTAATATCAGTGGTAGGGAACCTTTTGGAAACATTCTGTGGGACAGAATTTCTCAATTTAGTTTGTTTTATTTATTGGCTTTGTCAGAGGGCGATCATAACTAACAAATTTGATTTTCTAATGGAGGTGAATGATATGTGGATGAGGGCTGTGCAGTTGTTATAGTCTTCATGGATCTCAGTAAGGCCTTTTGACAGGTTGTCTCATGGGAGACTGGTCAAGAAGGTAAGAGCCCTTGAGATCTGGGCCATTTGGCAAATTAGATCCAAAACTGACTTAGCGGCAGGAAGCACAGAGTAATGGTCAAAGGGTCTTTTGAGAAATTTTAGAAGCTTATGTCCAGTAGCATAACAACAGAGTTCAGTGCTGGGTCCTTTGCAGTTTGTGATTAGCATTAATGATCCAGACATGAAGGTAGGAAATTTGATTAGTAAGTTCCACAAATGACATGAAAATAGATGCTGTGATAAATACAGAGGAAGTAAGCTTTAATAAGAACATAAGACGTAGGAGCAGGAGTAGGCCACCTGGCCCATCGAGCCTGCTCCACCATTCAATAAGATCATCGCTGATCTTCTCATGGTCTCAGCCCCACTTAACCTGCTCACCTTAATCCGTCACTCCTTTACTGATCAAAAATCAGACCGCAGTTTTGGACCTCGTTGCGGATGGAAATGTGAAGTGATGCACACTTGGAGGACAAACACGACAAGGGAGGTCAAGGTGAATGACAAGATGCTGGGCTCCACAGAGGATCAGCAGACCTTGGTGTACACATCTATAGATCCTAGAAGGCAGCAGGACAAGCCAATAAGGTGGTCAAGAAGACAAATGGTCTTCTGTATTAGTCAAGGCATTGAATATAAGAGCAAGGAGGTTATAATGGAGCTGTGTAACATTAGTTAGGCCACAGCAAGAGTGCTGTGAGCAGTTCTGTGGCAGTGCGTATGTGTCTGTGTGGGTGGGTGTGGCAGTGTGTATGTGTCTGTATGTGGGTGTAGTGGTATGTGTCTGTATGTGGGTGAGTGGGTGTGGTGGTGTGTGTGTGTCTGTGAGTGGGTGTGGCGGTGTGTGTATGTGTCTGTATGTGGGTGGGTGTGACAGTGTGTGAGAGTGGGTGTGGTGGTGTGTGTGTCTGTGGGTGGGTGTGGCAGAACGAGTGTGGGTGGGTGTGGCAGTATGAATGTGTGGATGGGTGTAGCAGAATGAGTGTGTGGGTGGGTGGGTGTGGCAGTGTGTGTGTCTGTGGGTGGGTGTGACGGCGTGGGTGGGTATGGCGGTGTGGGTGTGTCTGTGGGTGGGTGTGGCTGTGTGTGTGGGTAGTTGGGTGGGTGTGGCTGTGTGTGTGGGTAGGTGGGTGGGTGTGGCTGTGTGTGTGGGTAGGTGGGTGGGTGTGGGAGGTGGGTGGGTGTGGTGGTGTGTGGGGTGGGCATGTGTGGGGGTGGGTGGAATAGGCAGTGTGTGTGGGCATGGGTGGGTTGGAAGGGTGTGGCAGTGAGTGTGGGCATGTGTGGGTGAGTGGGTTGGAAGTGTATGGCAGTGTGTGTGTGGGTGAGTGGGTTGGAAGGGTGTGGCAGTGTGGGTGGGTGGGTTGAAAGGGTGTGGCAGTGTGTGTGGGTTGGAAGGGTGTGGCAGGGTGTGTGACATGTGTGGGTGAGTGGGTTGGAAGGGTGTGGCAGTGTGTGATCCAATTTTCCTGTCTCTAGAGTTTTTCCTTCCAGTGGTGCCCTTCCAGAATCTTCTAGCTATATCCTGTCTATTCATTTACACTCAGTAATGTACTGCTCCATTGTCCCAGTGCAATCCACAGCAGCGTTCTCCTTGGCCTCCGCATTGAGGTCAGTGTCAGGAGTTCAGGTCTGGGTTGCTATTCTGCAGGTCATTCTGCTCATGCAGGGTCCGTGAGGAACACCTCCCCCGCTATGGTCTCCTTTCCCCTTTCCCCCCAGCCCCCACCTCTAAATCATGTGATGTAAATAGTTGCTGTTGTATTTTTACTCATTATGAGCCATTAAAAGTAAGTTTAGTGACAAACATTAGAGCATTTTCATTTGTTATGAAGATGTTTGTAGCTGTATCTGTACACTTGATTTGTTTGCAGTGCCTTGTGTTCAGTAATCTGAGATTAAATTGACTGGGACAATTTTCAGCATGATCCTGTAGGTGGTGCCATTTGGATGAGAAACTGGAACTGATGGTCCACTTTAAATTTCTCCGTGATTCACTGTTAATTGTGCATTCTTTCCTTTACATATACTTCTTATTCTTATATATCCTATCAACCCCTATAGCTGGTGGCTACAGTCTCAGAAATGTATTAACAGTCACAAGAATTGTTTGACCAGTTTTCTGTTTCCTAATGTTCTTTCTATCCTAGCAGTTCACTGGTCTTTCATCTCACTGTTGGTTCCATGGAGACAAGCAAGTGTTTGCGAGAGATAGCCACAGGGAAGACTGTTAATTATTTCACTAATATCACATGTGAAAATGTTTCTTACATCAAATATAGTCAACTAACATCCACCGGGTGATAATTTAGCACATGCAAACCTGACCCTTCTTATCACAAGCTATTTTCCAAGGAATCCCATCCACTTTATCCCAAATCCATTAGAATTTCTGCAGTGTGGAAACAGACCATTCAACCCAACAGGTCCACACTGATCCTCTGAAGAGCATCTCACCCAGAGCCATCCCCCCTACTCTTTATCCCAGCGTTTCCCACGGCTAACAAACCTAACCTGGACAAAGTTAAAAATCACACAACACCAGTTTATCGTCCAACAGGTTTATTTGGAAGTACTGGCTTTCCCAAAGCGCTGCTCCTTCGTCAGGTGGTTGATAAGCCAGTTGGACTATAATCTGGTGTTGTGTGATTTTTAACTTTATCCACCCCAATCCAACACTGGCACTTCCACATCCCTGAACCCTATGGGCAATGCACCCATCTTCAGACTGTGAGAGAAAGCTGGAGCACCTGGCGGAAACCCACACGGACAGAGGGAGAATGTGGGAACTCCACACAGACAGTTGTCCAAAGGTAGAATCAAATGCAGGTCCCCAGCACTGTGAGGCCACAGTGCTAACCACGAGCCACTCCTTGTATTTCAGTGTGGTGATTATTTGAACTTCTCCTTGTTTGCAGTTTTGGTTTCCACATCTGAGGAAGGATGTTATTGTTGTTGAGGGAGTGCACTGAATGTTCACACAACTAATTCGTGGGATGGCAGAACTGCCGTATCAAGAGAGGTTGAATTCATTAGGATTATATTCGCAGGAGATAAGAATGAGAGGGAATCTCACAGAGGCCCATATAATTCTAAAAGGGCTAGACAGGTTAGATTCAGGAAGATATTCCCAATTACGGGTGCCTCTTGAACCACGGTTCACTGTCTAAGATACAGGCTAAACAATTTAAGGCTGAGGTGAAGAGAAATTTCTTCATCCAGGAAGCAGTGAGCCTGTAGAATCCTATGCCACAGAAAGCAGTCAAGGACAAAGCATTGTGTGATTTGAAGCAGAGGTTGGATGCAGCATTTGGGGCTAAAGTGATCAAAGGATGTGGAGGAAAAGCAGGAACAGACTATGGAGTTGGGTGATCAGCAATGATTGGATTGAAAGGTGGAATGGGCTCAAAGGGCCGAATAGCCTACTGTATTTTCTGTGTTCCTATGTTTTTATTTGTTTCAATCTCTTTCCAATTTGTGTTTCTCTTTCTTCATTCCCTCTTTCGCTCCCGTATCTCTCGCACCCTCCCTTACCCTCCCCACTTCACATTATCATTAGCTACTCTCAACCCCCACTGTCCCTCACACCTCCTCCCACCTACTCAAACTTCACTCTCATCTCTTTAGAACCCTGCACCATCACTCTCATTAACCCCATTCTCCTGCAAACCTCAGCCCCTCAATCTCACACCGTCCAAAAATGACAATCTGTCCTGTCACTATCTGATATATGTGGTATCAATTTTATAAGCAGCACTCCCAAGCCATGTCATAACAGGGGAGTCATTGAAAAGCTTCTATATCTGATGATGAAAGTGACCAGTACTTGAATAGTCACTTCAAAAACAATTAGGGAAGTTAGTGGTTATATGTTAGGGACAGTCCATATCACAGTAGAGGAGGTGTTGGATGTATTAGAATGTATAAAGGTGGATTAATCTCCTGATCCTGACCAGATATATCTAAGAACCCTACAAGAGGCTAGAGAAGAAATTTCTGGGCCCTGGCTGATATTTTTACATCATGGTTAGCCATGAGTGAGGTCCCAGAAAACTGGAGGGTAGCGAATGTTATGCCATTATTCAAGAAGGGCTGCAAAGAAAAACTTGGAAACTATAGACCAGTGAGCCTAACGCCTGTGGTAGGCAAGTTCCTTGAGAAGATTCTGAGAGATAAGATATACATGTATTTGCAAAGCAGAGTTTGATTAGGAGTAGTCAGCATGGCTTTGTGCGTGGGCGATCACACCTCACAAATTTGTTAGAGTTATTTGATGAGGTGACCAGGAAGGTTGATGAGGGCAATGCGGTAGATGTAATCTATATGGATTTCATTAAAGCCTTTGATCAGGTTTCACATGGTAGGCTGCTCTGGAAGGTAAGATTGTATGAAATCGAGGGGAGCTGGCAAATTGGATACACAATTGGCTTGATGGTAGGAAGCAGAGGGTAATAGTGGAAAGATGCTTGTCAGACTGGAGGCTTGTGACTAGTGGAGTGCCTCAGGGACGGTGCTGGACCCATTGTTGTTTGTTATCTGTATCAATGATTAGGATGAGAATGTACAAGGCAAGATTAGTAAGTTTGCAGATGACCGTAAAATAGGAGATATTATAGACAGTAAGAAAGGTTATCATATATTGCAGCAGGTCCTTAATCAGCTGGGGAAGTGAGCCAAGAAATGGCAAATGGAGTTTAATATAGATAAGCGTGAGGTCTTACATTTTGGTAAATCAAATCAAAGTAGGAGTTTCATGGTGAATGGTAGGGCCTTAAGGAGTGTAGTGAAACAGAGGAACTTTGGAGTTCATGTGCCTGGTTCTCTGAAAGTGGAGTCACAGGTAGATAGGGCATTGGAGAAGGCTTTTGGCAAACTGGCCTTCATTAGTCAGGGCATTAAGTATAGAAGTTGGAAAGTTGTGTTGCAGTTGTATAGGACGTTGGTGAGGTCACCCTGCTATAGGAAGAATGTTATTAAAATGGAAAGAGTGCAGAAGAAATTTACAAGAGTGTTGCCAGGACTCAAGGGTGTGAGTTATAGGGAAAGGTTGGACAAGCTAGGACTTATTTCTTTACAGCATAGGAGACTGAGAGGGGAATCTTAAAGAAGTGTATAAGATCATAGGGTCTTTTCCCCAGGGTTGGGGAATCGAGGACTAGAGGGCATCAGTTCAAGGTTAAAGGGGGAAGAATAAAAGGGAATTTGAGGGGCAATACTTTTTACACAGAGGGTGGTTTGCATACAGAATGTGCTGCCAGCGGAAGTGGTTGAGGCAGATACACTAACAACATTTAAAAGGCATTTGGACAAATACATGAATAGGAAAGATTTAGAAGGATATGGGCCAAGTGCAGGGAAATGGGGTTGGTGTGAATGGACATTTTGGTCCGTATGGATCAGTTTGAGCCAAAGGGCCTGTCTCTATGCTGTAGGGGTCTAATTATCCTTATCAGATGTACATAACTGTCAAATAAGTAAGCATCACTTAACTAGGCTGTTGAACATAGAGTCATGGAGATGTATAGCACAGAAACAGACTCTTTGGTCCAACTTGTCCGCGCCAAGCAGATATCCCAACCCAATCTAGTCCCACCTGCCAGCACCTGGCCCATATCCCTCCAAACCCTTCCTATTTATATACCCATCCAGATGCCTTTTAAATGTTGCAATTGTACCAGGCTCCACCACATCCTCTGGCAGCTCATTCCATACATGTACCACCCTCTGAGTAAAAAGTTGCCCCTTAGGTCTCTTTTATATCTTTCCGCTCTCACCCTAAATCTATGCCCTCTACTTCTGGACTCCCCCATCCCAGGGAAAAGGCTGTCTACTTATCCTATCCATGCCCTTCATGATTTTGTAAACCTCTGTAAGGTCACTCCTCAGCCTCCGATCCTCCAGGGAAAACAGCCCTAGCCTATTCAACCTCTCCCTATAGGTCAAATCCTCCAACCCTGGCAACATCCTTGTAAATCTTTCCTGAACCTTTTCAAGTTTCACAACATTTTTCTGATAGGAAGGAGGCCGATGTCCTGTACAGCTGTAACATGACCTCCCAACTCCTGTATTTAATATCTGACCAACAAAGGAAAGCATACCAAATGCCTTCTTCACTATCCTATCTTCCTGCGACTCCACTTTCAAGGAGCTATGAACCTGCACTTCAAGGTCTCTTTGTTCAGCAACACTCTAGGACCTTGCTATTAAGTGTATACATCCTGCTAAGATTTAATTTCCCAAAATGCAGCACCTCACATTTATCTCAATTAAACTCCAGTTGCCACTTCTCAGCCCATTGGCCCATCTGATCAAGATTACCTTGAAATCTGAGATAATCTTCTTCACTGTCCACTACACCTCCAATTTTGGTGTCATCTGCAAACTTATTAACTATACCTCTTATGCTCACATCTAAATCATTTATATAAATGACGAAAAGTAGTGGACTCAGCACCGATCCTTGTGGCACTCCACTGGTCACAGGCCTCCAGTCTGAAAAACAACCCTCCACTACCACCACCTTATCTTTGAGCCAGTTCTGTATCCAAATGGTGAGTTCTTCCTGTATTCCATAAGATCTAATCTTGCTCACCAGTTTCCTGTGGGGAACCTTATCGAACACCTTACTGAAGTCCATATAGATCACATCTACTACTCTGCCCTTATCAATCCTCTTTGTTACTTCTTCAAAAAACTCAATCAAGTTTGTGAGACGTGATTTCCCACATATAAAGCCATGTTGACTATCCCTAATCAATCCTTGCTTTTCCAAATACATGTAGATCCTGTCCCTCAGGATTCCCTCCAACAACTTGCCCACCACCTATGTCAGGCTCACTGGTCTATAGTTCCTGGCTTTTCCTTACCACCCTTCTTAAACAGTGGCACCAGGTTAAGCCAACCTCCAGTCTTCCGGCACTTTATCTGTGACTATTGATGCACAATCATTATGCTTTTGCGAAGCTCATAAATCTGTAAATGATATGCATTTTCCTTGACCAATTTAACACTTGGGATCGAATTGCCACTAATTGTTAGAACCTGTGAACCTGCGTTATTCCTGGAGTGAGTATGTAACCAACTTTCACTTATCAATGTACCCCTGCAGCTCACACCAGTCACCAAACTATTCAACAACTTCACAAAAGGTATGTTTGAATGCAAGAGATATTTTTGTAGGTTTTAATATTGTAAGGTGCAATGCTGTTCCAAAATTTCAACATTTTGACCATAGCATGTCTTTGAGTGCTTGAGCAAATCTCCACATTAAAGTTGAACACCTTCCCGCTGTTTTCAGAAGAATCGGTGCAATGTGGAAACCACAACAGCTGCAAATAAGTTTTTTTTAGGCTCTTTGTCATCCATTTATATTCCAGGTCCTGAGCCATCCTCAGAGATGGACAGAGGGTCCCTGTGAGCTCTCCTCACAAGAAGTTGCTTTCTTTTTGGGACAAGTGTGTGTTCTGTGGCCATTTGAAGGAGGACTTTATTCCGAATAACAAAATGTTTTCCTGCCTTTCTCCTAGTTTGGAAGGAAACAAAATCACAGCAGCTGGAGCAGAAAAGCTAGCAGCAAGTCTCCATCAATGCTCCTTTGTTGAGGTAATTCGGTAAGTATTGTGTGATAAACCAGCTCAGGCACTGATAGGTTTACACAACCTTGTGTGCTCAAAGAATCTCTAAACTTCATTATACCCACAGATTAATCATGAGATTAATCATTCTGCAACAGAAAGGTTCAAAATTGTGATCTAAACATTTTGCCCCTCGACCAAAAGGAATAAAATGGATACCTGATCTTTCGTTTGACAGTGGAGCCCATTGGCTGCTGCGTTTCCCTATCATACTGATGGGCTGTCAAAACTATTTAAATGTCTAAAAAGCACTTTTTGAATCTTCTGTGGGGCTTTTCTTCAATCCAGGAAAGTGAAAGATTGTGATCCTGAAATGGGAACAGGGAAGACAATGATCTGCCTTGTGAGATTCACTCCCTGTCATGGTCACTTGGGAATTTGAAGTGACCATAAAGATTACTCAATATTCAATCCAGTGCCTTTATCTTTAACTGAATCTCAAGAATTTCCGGATTTTGACTAATTTCGCAGTTTTCTAAAATGTCTCTCTCTCTCTCTCACACTCACACACTCACTCACTCTCTCTCACACACACACACACACACACACACACACCTCACTCTCTCACTCATCACACACACACACTCATCTCACTCATCACACACACACACACACACACACACCTCACTCTCTCATTATCTCACTCATCACACACACACACACACACACCTCACTCTCTCACTATCTCACTCATCACACACACTCTCTCTCTCACACACACACACACACACACACACACACACACACTCTCTCTCTCTCTCTCTCTCTCTCTCTCTCTCTCTCTCTCTCTCTCTCACACACACACACACCTCACTCTCTCACTATCTCACTCATCACACACACACATCTCACTCATCTCACTCATCACACACACACACTCTCTCTCTCTCTCACACACACACACACACTCTCTCTCTCTCTCTCTCTCTCACACACACACACACACACACACACACACACACACACTCACACACACTCTCACACACACACACACACACACACACTCTCTCTCACACACATCTCTCACACACACACTTCCATGCTAGCAGACACCTGAATGTGGTTTGTTTATTTCACTCTTCCCCATCCCTCCCACTCCTGAAGGTGCAGGCACATCCATGGGGCATTTTTGTGATTGTGTGGCCAAGCTATTGAACTGTGAAAGTATCGCAGCTGTCCTGACGCTGCCACTACCCAATAGCATCCAGTGCCAGCTAGCCAGCCAGTATCTGAAGATAGTAATTTTGATGAAACCATAGCTGGTAGCAAACCCTCTCCCCATCTTTTCCCTGCTCTCCCTTTAACCTGTGACACTGATGCCTGTCTACAAATCTCTTATGAATGCCTCAGGTGAGATTGAATACAGGTTGGTCATCAAATGTAGTATTGGCCTGGTTTATGTGACTTGGTTTCAAACAAGGAGGAGGCTCACATTCATAAAGCAAATGTCAGGGCTGTTGCAAACTATTTCACAGCCGTTGAAGTGGTTTTGAAATGCAACCATTCGAGAAAAGCTGCAGCCAAATTATGCACAGCACATTCTGACAAGCAATAATATGATCAAATAATCCACTCTTAGACAATAGTTGAACAGTAAATGTTGTCCAGATCACTGTGGAGATTTAAAATGGAAGCTTTTACATCCGTATGTGATGGGATGAAGAGCCTGAGGCAGAATAGTAGATGGTGCCTCAATTTAGTGTTTCATCTGAAAGACCATACATTCAGCAGTGCAGCACTCCCACTGTATTGCACTGGAATGTCAGATTTTCACTGAATCCCTACAGTGTGGAAACAGGCCGTTTGGCCCAGCAAGTCCCCACTGACCCTCCAAAGAGTATCTCACCCAGACCCATTCCCTTACCCTGTTACTTTACTTTATCCCCTAACTAATACACCTGACCTACACATCCCTGAACACTAGGGGGCAATTTAGTTGTGCTCTGTTTTATGGAGTGGACTTAGCTTTCTGACCCAGAGGTGAGAGTGCTACCACTGAGATGATACTATTACACCATGCTATTTATTTGACTACTAAACCAATGGGATTGCCTAAACCAATAACTCATATTTTTAACAATATCTCATCTGCTGAACAGCTAAATTAAAATGTCGACTATTTTTGTTTCCGTGATAAGACTTGGCAGGGCAGAATGTTTTCTCAACATCTGACTTGGGATTCTCTGGATTGCTCGCAACCTTATTTTAGCAAAATAACATCTTTAGCTATGACAGGCTGTCAGTACAGTGTGCAAGCCAGTGTTCTAATGACTGCAGGCAATATCCCAGAGACCGTCTGCTGTCACTGAAACAGCCTGGGCCGTTTCATCAACCCTACACAATGAAAGAGACATCGCACCTTAGCTTTGGCGAGAGGCAAAGTTGCAGCAGGGAAGAAATCCCATTGTGCCTGTGGCAGCTCTTTGAAAGCCATTGCCAATTAGTCTCTAACCCGCCTCCCCCCCCCGGCCCCCCCAACCTTCCTCTCTCCCTGCAAATTTTTCTTCACAATTTCTTCGATACTGTTCTGAAAATTACTCTTGAATATGCGAACCACTGAGCCGCTGTTCCACCTCCTGATGGGGCTGGCTGTATCAGGAGTCTTCCTGTTGTCTTCAGTTAGATATCAGGCCCACTGCTGACTAATTTGGAGACAAAGTTAAAAATCACACAACACCAGGTTATAGTCCAACAGGTTTAATTGGAAGCACACTAGCTTTTGGAGCATCACGCCTTCATCAGATGGTAGTGGATAGTGGTAATAGATGAAGGAGCGACGCTCCGAAAGCTAATGTGCTTCCAATTAAACCTGTTGGACTATAACCTGGTGTTGTATGATTTTTAACTTTGCACACCTCTGTCCAACACTGGCATCTCCAAGTCATAATTTGGAGACAGACTGTGGGAACATTGTTGAGCAGGATCTGTCACTGTTTGTTCAGGGTCCTGAAGCTCACAATACAATTTAAACCTCAATATTCAGATGCTGCATGGTTTTATCGATCCGTCTTGCAAGAGATTGAACTGAGGTGCAACCACAATTCTTTCAGCTACAGATTTACAAAGAGAAGATTAACTTAATTGTGTGCAGTTTTGGGCCCCATATCTCAGGAAGGATATACTAGTCCTGGAGAGCATTCAGAGGAGGTTCATGAGAATGGTCCCTGGAATGAAAAGCTGAACAAATGAGGAAGATTTGAGGACTCTGGGTCTATCCTCAATGGAGTTTAGAAGGACAAGGGGGATCTAATTGAAACCTACAGAATATTTAATGGCCTGGACAGAGTAGATGTTGGGAAGATGTTTCCATTGGTAGGAGAGATTAGAACCCTCAGGCACAGCCTTTGAGTAAAGGGAAGATCTTTTAGAATGGAGCTAAGGAGAAACTTCTTCAACCAGAGAGTGGGGTGAATCTATGGAATTCATTGCCACTAAAGGCTGTGGAGGCCAGATCATTGAGTGTGTTTAAGACTGAGATGGATAGATTCTTGATTGTCAACAGGATCAAGTATTACAGGGAGAAAGCGAGAGAATTTGTGGAGAAACTTATCAGCCATGATTGAATGTCAGAACAGACTTGATGGACCAAATAGTGAACTTCAACTCTTATGTTTTATGGTCTAAATGTTCCCTCCTTATCCATGCAGATTGTGGAAGAACAATATATCGAAGGACAGGGAACATAGTCTTCAGGAACAGGATTCCAGATTAAATTTCCTCTCCGTTTAGAATAGCACTTAAAATGTAAATGATATATGTAAATATTGTATGCAGTATTAATGGAATTGGAATTTGCACTATTTCTTGTACTTTGTTTTCAATATGAATCTTAATTATATTGATTGTATTTATTTTAAGACATTTTTGTCTTGCTATTTTTACAAAGCCGTTTTGTTCATGCAAATAAAACATTTTGTACAAATTAATAGGTTTGTTCTATTTTGTCTTTCTCACTGAATAGTCACTTTATTTACCAATTTGTATGTACAGCGAAGTTGTTGTGAGGAGCTCCATCAATCTCTGTGTCTTCTTGTGGTGATTTGTTCTCAACGTGATGTATTGTTCCTTTTGCCTTATCCTGCCATTTCTTCATGACAAACATTCCCTTGTAAATGCTGAGATATCTTCTCCACCAGATACTAGCCAATGGGCTCACTACTGACCTCTCTGTGCTGCAACAGGTTATCAAGGGTTCGGCATGTGCCATAATAAGATTCAGATCAGTCATGAAGATACCCTGCTCATGTGACCCTGAAGATACTAGTCTAAAATGACCATGTTTGGAGAGAGACCTTAGACACTACACCCACAGCCAATGATACTCCAGACCAGTACCTCAATTGCAAGTAACTGTGCTAACTTAAAGCACAAGATTAACTGGGCAGCAATTTAGGCACATATAGAATTCTAAGAACAAGTAGGAGAAGATCTGTATTGTTACTACGGAATGCTGGCCCTGGAATAATTGATCATTTGACCTGTTCAAGATTGGGTCAATAAATCTTTGTGTCAGAGATGTTCGCTCTGTGGAGGGAACATTTTGTCCACATGGGCATTTTGAGATTTTGTTTCCTCTTGATTTTTTTTCCCCTTGTGCCAGAAGCCCCATTACCGGAATACAGTATCCCTAGTTTGGGGATTTACTGTCATTAGTCCTCATTTCTCTATGCCGAGTCTAGGGCCCGTCTAATTATCAATAGTGGAGGATAGACGACTGATGAGTCTAAACAGAAAAGACTTAGCAATGAGCACAATTTACATTATTAGCCAGGCTTAATTATTAAAGATTCTCAGGAACTGCCCCGAATGCATCCTTCAGAGCTCAACTGTCTCTACCCAGATGCTGTGACATCATCAGGTTGGGTGGAGCCAATGCAACATGAGGATTAACACTTTCATTGCCATTGCCTTGTACAACACACATCCAACCACTCTCCCATGCCTCCACCCTCTCTCTTATGCTTGCTGTTGTGTGACTTAGAGTGGGATGAGAACCAATGAAGGTGCTGAAAGTTGTTGCTGGGCCAGAACCACATCAGTGAGGCACTGGAGATGACACAGTGTCATTAGGTTACCTCTCCTTGAACTATGAGAACTAAACTGGAGAAGGCCAGACTGGAATATTTCCAGGCTCTGAACGACATAGACATTAGCAAGAAAGTCGGGAAAGTCATATAACATTTGATGAGGATCTTCCCATTGTTGAGAACTCCATTTCCACTTTTCCACTTAAGCGCTGAACAGTGAGACCAGATTCTCTGTAGTCAGTGGCCAGAGGCCTGATTGCACTCACTAATATCCTCACAATTTCATCAGGTCACCTCATTGACCAGCAGATTCCCCTCTTCTCACCCACCAATAGAATCTGGGCCACAGCAATTCCTAACATGAAAGTTGGAGAGCTGGTATTTGGTGACTCCCGTTCACTTCTCTCTCCTCCAGGCCTTTAATAGTCACCAACATTTTGGGGCACAATCCCTGGGCAGCAAATGCACACAACCTCCACCCAACAGGAATCCCCATTTCCAAAACTGGTTGCCCATTCCCCTCTGACAAACATGTCTAGGGCAATTGACTGGAGCCAAGCAGGGCAGCTGAGGTCTGCCATTGCTTGACAGGGTAAATGAATGGGCATTAAAGTACCTGTGCCAGGAGGACCCAGCAGTGCCCAGTGCTGCCACTATGGTGAATGGGAGAATAGAGTGAGTGGGGCCCAAATGGGGAGTGATGCGTTGGAACTTGAGATTACCTAGAGAAGACAGTGTGAGAAAACTTGTGTGACTCACGGAGAGAAACCCTGCATGAAACTAGCTGAAAATGATACTTAGCTAATTTCTGGTAACTAGTCTTTGCTTGAAAAGAAAGCACCTGATTCAGTGGAGATGCATTAGATTGTTACAAGTGAATGAAACATTAATCTGCAATATTAAGTTAAACTGCAGTTGTGGAAACAAGATCCCATCGATTCAGGCTAGAGGTAATATTTTTAGAATAGGCTCAATGGTTAGCATTGCTGCTTCACAGCACTAGCGACTTGGCTTCAATTCCAGCCTTGGGTGACTGTCTGGAGCTTGAATGTTCTTCCTGTGTCTGCATGGATTTCCTCCAGGTGCTCTGGTTTTGTCACACAGTTGAAAACGAAACATCGAATTTCCTGTTCCTTGGATGCTGCCTAACCTGTGCTTTAACCAGCAACACATTTTCAGCTGTGCTCTCCAGCATCTGCAGATCTCATTTTTTTACCTTTTGTCACACAGTCCCAGGATGTGGAGCTTCGGTGGACTGGCCATGCTAAATTGTCCAATGATGTACAAACGAGGTGGATTCGCCATGGGAAATGATGGGGTGGATCTGGGTGGGAGGGTTTGGTATGTGGACTTGATGGACTGAATGGTCTGCTTCCACACCATCAGGAAGTCTACGGTTCAAAAGTTAATCAATGTATGAAATAAAACCCCAAATATCTGATGAAAGCAACGACTCTGGCCTTTATTGAGAAATTATGAGTTGGTCTATAAATCAATGTTTGGCTTCCAAGATCAATTTTAACCTGTGAGGGATAGAATTTGGGGAAAAGAGAAATCCTCATGTGAAAATGGAGAGGTAGATCTACGTGAAGATCATAAGAATAACTCACCACAGGGTAAAAGGGAAACCCTTGAAGGGGAAAGAGAACTTAAAAAGCTCTGTTGTTTTCTCTAATAAAGTAGGCCACATGAAATTACAGTGTTGACGGATTAGGAAAAGCACTGGGAAGCCAGATGTAGGAAACAGGATAAGCCCATAAATATTGTTGGAGTGGTAACAGAAAGCACAATGGAGGCTAGAAAACTGCACCAGAACGGTCGGAGTTTGATTAAGGAGGATGTGCCAGATCTTCTTAAACGAGATACTCACGAAGGTAGAGTTTACTCACATAGGCCAAGTGCAGCAGGAAAAGAGATTACACTATTAAGAGATACAGGACCCTCTCAATCTGTAGTGTTGAAAAATGAGGAGATATGTAACTCTGAAGGACTATTGCCAGAAAAAGTGCGAATAAAGGGAATTTACAGTGAGACAAGAAGTGTCGAGTTATGTAAAGTGAGGTTAGAGTGTCCAGTGAAGAGTGGAGAAGTCATAATGGGAGTACTGAACAAACTCTCAGCTCCAAGAATGCTAAGTGACTTCAGAGGAGGTTCATGAGAATGGTCCCAGGAAGGAAAAGCTAAAAAATGAGGAACATTTGAGGACTCTGGGTCAATACTTGTTGGAGTTTAGATGGAATGGGTGGGGGGAGTCTAATTGAAACTTGCAGAATACTGAATGTCAGAGTGGACATTGTGGTAGGAGAGATTAGGACCTCAGAGCACAGCCTTAAAGTAAAGGGAAGAGCTTTTAGAATGGAGATAACGAGGAACATCCTCAGCCAGAGAGTGAATCTATGCAATTCACTGTCATGGTAGGTTGTGGAGGCCAGGTCACTGAGTATATTTAAGACAGAGATTGATTGTCAAAGGGATCAAAGCATTACAGGGAGAAATCAGGCGAATGGAGTTGAGAAACGTACCAGGCAAGATTGAATGATGGAGCAGACTTGATGGGCTGAATGGCCTAATTTCAGCTCTTATGTCTTATGGTCTTATATAACAAGAAACAACCTTTGGAGATTCAGGCATGACAGTGAAAGGTCTGCTTGCTGCACTTTCTGACATCTGTAATTGGGATTAGTGGGAATTGGGAACTGTATGTTGTAAAACTACAAGCCAATGATTTAACATATTGGCTCCAAAGTCATGGAATCATAGAGATGTACAGCACAGAAACAGACCCTACGGTCCAACTCATACATGCTGACCAGATATCCCAACCCATTCTAGTCCCACTTGCCAGCACCTGGCCCATATCCTTCCAAACCCTTCCTATTTATATACCAATCCAGGCACCTTTTAAATGTTGCAATTGTTCTAGCCTCCACCATTTCCTCTGGCAACCCTTACCATATCCTCTGCATGAAAATGTTGCCCCTTAGGTCTCTTATATATCTTTCCCCTCTCACCCTAACTCTGTTCCCTCTATTTCTGGTCTCCACCCACCCAAGGGAAAAGGCCTTGTCTATTTATCCTATCCATGACCCTCATGATTTTGTCAACCTCTATGAGGTCACCCCTCAGCCTCCGACACTAAAGGGAAAACAGCCCCAGCCTGTTCAGCCTCTCCCTATAGCTCAAATCCTCCAGCCTTGGCAACATCCTTGTAAATCTTTTCTGAACCCTTTCAAGTTTCACATCTTTCCAATAGGAAGGAGACCAGAATTGCACGCAATATTCCAAAAAGTGACCTAACCGATGCCCTGTACAGCTGTATCATGACCTCCCAACAGCTGTACTCAAGACTCTGAGCAATAATGGAAAGCATACCAAACACCTTCTTCACTATCCTCTCTACCTGTGATACTTTCATGCAGCTATGAACCTGCACTCCAAGGTATCTTTGTTCTGCAACACTCCCTAGGACCTTACCATTAAGTGTATAAGTCCTGCTAAGATTTGCTTTCCCAAAATGCAGCACCTCGCATTTATATAAATCAAACTCCATCTGCCACTTCTCAGCCCATTGGCCCAACTGGTCAAGGTCCAGTTGTAATCTGAAGTAACCTTCTTCGCTGTCCACTACACCTCCAATTTTGGTGTCATCTGCTAACTTACTAACTCTACCTCTTATGCTCGCATCCAAATCATTTATATAAATGACGAAAAACAGCGGACCCAGCACCGAACCTTGTGGCACTCCACTGGTGACAGGCTTCCAGTCTGCAAAAGAGTCCTCCCCCACCACCCTCTGAGTTCTATCTTTGAGCCAGTTCTGTATCCAAATAGTTAGTTCTTCCTGTAATCCATGTGCTGTTATGTGATATATTCTTGTCGACTTGGGTTGGGGGAAAGAGAGGTCAGGTAAGTATTCTTAAATGTCTGCTTCTTTAGAACAATGCCCTTCTTTTACTTCTGTGCAATAATACAGCGGAAACTTCAGCATGTGATCTCATTTGACAGACAAATCATGACATTTAAAGAACTTAGAATACTACCAGAACAAAACAGTAATAAGTTGCTTTTTCCCCTCTGTGTGTACGTATTCAAATTAGATTCACACGGCTTGTTTAGCTGATACATAAAGGATAGATTGTTGGAATGATTTGCTTTTGAATTACAGAACATTGTTGTGTATAAAGAAAACTGTCTTTATGAACAGGATAGTGAAGGTGGTGTTTTGTATGCTTGCCATTATTGGTCGGTGCATTGAGCACAGGAGTTGGGAGGTCATGTTACAGCCATGTCATGGTAAAAGACATTGGTTCGGCCACTTTTGGAATAGAGTGTGCACTTCTGGTCTTCCTGCTATAGGAAGGATGTTGTGAAACTTGAAACGGTTCAGAAAAGATTTACGAGGTGGTTGCCAGAATTGGGAGAGACTGAATCTGCTAAGGCTATTTTTCCCTGGAACATCAGAGGCTCAGGGGTGACTTTATAAAGGTTCATTAAATCATGAGGGGCATGAATAGGGTGAATAGACAAGGTCTAAAGTGGTGCACCACTCTAATCATGACTCTGATCTCCAGCATCTGCAGTACTCACTTTCGCCTTCCTTATTGTTGTACTTATTCCCTGTATAACAAAGGCCAAAGTACATCAGAAGTGGAGTCCCACCAGTTACATATTTGAGTGCCCCGCTCTGCATTCTTTGTCACCTTCTTTATAGCTCAATGTGCAGCAAACTGCCAGACTCCCAAAGCCTCCTCTCATTGCTGAGATACTTCATAGAATCATAGAATCCCTACAGTGTGGGCAATTTAGCATGGCTGATTCACCTAACCTGCACACCTTTGGATTGTGGAAGGAAACCGGTGTACCTGGAGGAAACCCACACAGACACGGGGAGAATGTGCAAACTTAGATACTTCCTGTGTTTCAAAATCCTTAAGGGATTTTGAAGTCTGACCTTATGATTGAGAAACAGGGCAGTATGTCAGGTCCTGACTAGGGAGGAGTGGGGTAGGGTGAGGTTACTGAGTCAGAAGTGGGAGCACATTGAGTGGAGTTCCCACTTCCATGTAGACCTATACCATCTCATGAGCCAGGGCCACAACCCTCCCACTATATCAACTGGACACTAGTTTGGGAAATATCAATGGTCTTGCAAGGCTTTATCTGAAGTATTTGTCATGCTGTTTAAGGATTCAGGCAAGTTCTGATTTAAAGTCTGTGTGGAGCCCTGCTTGAAATCCACTGAGGTGGTGATTCCCTCATGCCAGGTATTTTTGCACTTTCCTGCTTCACCAGTCCCTTAGCAATTAAGTTCCAATCATTCAGATTTTCTAATATAGACAGTGTATGCAGTATGTCTGCCCATGCCTGATTAAGTCACTAATGCATCTCTATCTTTCTCCTTAATAATCACCCCATTGTTAGGCATCTGTATCCAGTTGAGCAGAGTCTGGAAAGGATTGCACCCCCAATGCAGACTTTCATTGCTCTCCTTGCTCTGTATTATTAAGATCCTCGCTGATGGTACCACTGGATAAGTCAGATCCTTGAATGAAATCTGGCTTGATAGATCATTTTTAGTTAGTATGGTGGCCATTCTCGAAAAACATTGTCACATGAGGTGGCAGAGTTTTTTTTTCCTAATAAAACAGAACAGAATTCTATTACACAAAAGACAAAAATGATTTTAAAAATGTTATCCAAATATATAGCACAGCTGGAAGGAATAGTCTTAAACTCAACAGAACAAAGTTTCAACCCATCCCCAACACCATCACCTTATAGCAATTCAATTCCAGAGACATAACTTTTTTAAATCAAATTTTTAAGTTCAGCATACCTGATTTTCCTCACTTCTTTGCTGTGAACTGTGAAGTCTTTTTTCATGGATACTCAAAAAAAATTGAGAGCTGAGACTCTCTCTGTGTACTCTGCAGATTTCTAATCAAACACTACTGTCCTGGAAACTGCTCAAAGTAAACTACTCTACTAAGGCAACTGTTCTTCCCCTGAACATTTCTCTCCTTTTTTAGGAGAGAAACTATATTTTCTTCTGACCTCACTTAGCTCTTCTCTGAGCAGTCCAAAGCATTTAACCTCAGGATTTTCTCAGTTAAGATTGGTCCTTGGTTAACTGAGCCAAAAACTAGCCAATGTGTGTCAATATCGACTCTATCTATCATAAGCCACCAGTAAAAATATTCTTCCATCAACACTCAAGGGTTTTCTTAATGTCTAAGACTTTACTGGATTAGGTCACTGTTCCAGAAGGACTGTCTGACCTAATTTTATTTCAAGTCCTTTAGAAAAGTAATCAACCTACAATGTCATTATTTTAATATCCACACTCAATATTGATATTAATAAATAAAAATCAGACACCTTTTATCATGATATGCATTCATCTTAAACATCTACCAGTTCCACCAATCTTTATTTATATGTTATCCCTTCATATTGATCCGGGATTAGATTATGTGGGTGCAGATGACTGCATAGTTTGGAATTGTGAAATATAGAAGACAAATCTCATTGTTTCAATTCAACTGTAAATTCATATTCTGAGTTGCTGAGTTTCCTTCTCATGTTTTGTCTGACAATTCCAAGATCAGTCACCAAACCACCAACACACACACACACACACAGTCACACGCACATACACACACAGACACAAGCACACCTTATAAAACTCTTACTACATGGAATAGAGGGAGCATTGGCTATTTGGGTACAGAACTGGCTCGAAGGTAGAAGACAGAGGGTTACGGTGGAGGGTTGCTTTTCAGACTGGAGGCCGGTGACCAGTGGTGTGGCACAAGGATTGGTGCTGGGTCCACTGCTTTTTGACATTTATATAAATGATTTAGATGTAAACATAGGAAGTACGGTTAGTAAGTTTGCATCTGGATGGTATATGAATAGGAAGGGTTTAGAGGGATATGGGCCAAATGCTGGCAAATGAGACTAGATTAATTTAGGATATCTGGTCAGCATGGACGAGATGGACCGAAGGGTATGTTTCTGTGCTATACATCTCTATGACTCAATGACTTGGAACCGTGTCTTGGCTTAATATTGTAACTGAAATTTCTATAGAAGCCAGTCTGTGGTCAGATGTGGGGTGGTGTCACCTAGTGGAATTATCACTGGACTATTAACCTGGAGACCCAGGTGATGTTCCTGGGGCCTGTGGCAGATTGTGGAATTTGAATTTAATGAAAAATCTGGAGTCTAATGATGTGTATGAATCAATTGCCAATTGTTAGAAAAACTCATCTGGATCACTGATGTCCTTTAGGGAAGAAAACTGCCATCCTTACCTGATCTGGCCTACATTTTACCCCAGACTCACAACAGCATAGTAGACTCTTAACTGCCCTCTGGGCAATTAGGGATGGGCAATAAATGCTGATCTAGCCAGCGATGCCCTCATCCCATGAATGAATATTAAATAAGAGGTACACAGTGTAGCAAAATCATTATTCAGTCGAGTATGTAGTCTTGCCTGAGACATAGTGGTTTCCAAAATGACAGTGTTACAGAGTAAATTCCCAGACTGAGTGCATGATTAATTTTCTCCTATTGCTTACCTACGCTTGTTGGTTTGGCAATATTGTATCATTTCAGCAGCTGGTGACTTCATTTGGTTATTTTTCATTAAATGAGGATCTGCATGCACAAGCAAAGCAAAGCTGACAAAAACAAATGGTGGTTTAGCCAGTGTGATCAGAATCATTATATGTATCTCTCAACTCAAATGTCACAGTTTCAAACAAAAAACACCAGGGGAAAAAATACAACATGAGTCATATCCATTATATGTCCCTTGATCTAACTTTCTTTGTGCCCAATAATGGTATTTCACATAAAGTAAAAACGATAATGAAACACCATGTAGGTGGTTGGGTTTTGAGAGGACAAGTTCACTGCATTATTCTTTCACTGTTTAGCTCCTTATATTGTAGATATGAATCATGGCATCAGGAGAGGAATTGGGATAAATGTTTTCCTGGAGGAAGAGTCACATCCAGGCTGCTCTGGCATTTTATGTAATAACCAGCCAGTACAGACATGACTAACAAAATGGCCGCCTCCTGTCCTGTAAAAGTCATTGATTCTATGACTGACAAGAGACCATTGCACAAGTTGTCAGAAGCACCATTGGTTTACCAGCTGGTTCTGAGCTGTTTCAAAGTTGCTGCCAGCTTACAATTCTCTCAAAGTGCACCAAACATTGTTGGTTTCAGCTGCACAGATAACAAGTCTTTTTCCTGATCTATCACTGGTGTCTGGAGTGTTGAAATCATCGTTGCAAAACTTCATAAAAGAGTGACTGTGCTATGTTGGAAATAGCATCAGCCTTTATTAATATAGAGTAACAAATTAACTTAGAGTGATTTTCTGTTCTACAGCAGCTCTGTAAAGCTGCTGCTTTGATAGACCACATAGAGACACAGGAGGGAGAGAAATCAAGCCAGAGGAAGCAGGGAGGGGAAGAGAAAGAATGGGAACATTTGTGATAGTGTGTGAGAATTCGTTAAATAGATCAAGGGAAGTTGGTGCAAGGCAACGATGGGTCACAATAGGACAAGTAATGAAGCAAAAGATGAGTCAAAAAGTAACAGACGAGTTATCACCACATCTGTTGTTTGAAAACGATGGGAGGGGTGATTATGATTTGAAATTATTGTTCCCTGAGAGCTGGGGTGCTTAATCAAAAGACAATGTGCAATTTCACCAGCTTCATGTGCTGTTGGATTAGTGTGGGAGGCCAAGGAAACAGAGCTCAGAGTGGGAGTGAGGCAGTGAATTAAAAAGGCAAGCAACAGGAACTCAGAGCCATATCTCAGAAGAACAGATGGGTCCAGCAAAACGCTGATCTAAACTCCACCCAAATGTGAACAAGTCGATACAGTGAGCAGCAAATAGGATACATTAAAATGAAACAAGTACAAGCAAATAATGTGCTGATGCTGCTGGAAGCTGATTGTGTTTGAGGCCTTGGATAGGAGGAAGGTAAGTAGTGAAAGGACAAAGGTTGCCTTTAATGTCCATGTATGGGAACATATTGTGGTGAGAAGGATGTTATCAATGGACCATCAGTGAATCAGGCTGGGGAGGAGGAAATGATCCTTTCTGAATGCTGATTAGAACATAGAATGTAGAACATTACAGTGCAGTATAGGCCCTTCAGCCCTCGATGTTGTGCCAACCTGTGGAACCAATCTGAAGCCCATCTAACCTACACTATTCCATTCTCGTCCATATGCCTATCCAATGACCATTTAAATGCGAGTCTGCTACTGTTACAGGCAGGGCATTCCACACCCTTACTACTCTCTAAATAAGAAACTACCTCTGACATCTGTCCTATATCCATCACCGCTCAATTTAAAGCTATGTCTCCTCGTGCTAGTCATCACCATCTGAGGAAAAAGGCTCTCACTGTCTACCCTATCTAACTGTCTGATTATCTTATATGTCTGATTTAAGTCACCTCTCAACCTCCCTAACAAAAACATCCTCAAGTCCCTCAGCCTTTCCTCATAAGACCTTCCCTCCATACCAGGCAGCATCCTAATAAATCTCCTCTGAACCCTTTCCAAAGCTTCCACATCCTTCTGATAATGCAATGACCAGAACTGTACTCAATACTCCAAGTGCAGCTGCACCAAAGTTTTGTACACCTGCAACATGACCCCATGTCTCCGAAACTCAATCACTCTACCAATAGAAGCTAACACACTGTATGCCCTCTCAACAACATTATCAACCTGAGTGGCCATTCAGGTAACCACGTACATGGACATCAAGATCTCTCTGCTCATCTACACTACCAAGAATCTTACCATTAACTCAGTACTCTTTATTCCTGTTGCTCCTTCCAATGTGCATCACCTCACATTTTTCCACATTAAACTCCATTTTCCACCTCTCAGTCCAGCTCTGCCGCTTATCTATGTCCCTCTTTAACCTACAACATCCTTCAGCACTATCCACAACTCCATTGACCTTAGTGTCATCCACAAATTTACTAACTCATCCCTCTACACCCTCATCTAGGTCATTTATAAAATTGACAAACAGCAGTGGCCCTAAAACAAATCCTTGCCATACACCACTATTAACTAAACTCCAGGCTGAACATTTCCCATCAAACATCACCCTCTGTCTTCTTTCAGCTAGGCAATTTCTGATTCAAACCATTAAATCACCCTCAATCCCTTCCCTCTGTATTTTGTGCAGTAGCTTTCCATGGGAACCTTGTCAAACGCTTTACTGAAATCCATATGCACCACATCAACTGCTTTACCCTCATCCACCTGTTTGGTCACCTTCTCAAAGAACTCAATAATGTTTGTGAAGCATGATCCACCCTTCACAAAACCGTGTTATCCATCCCTAATCAACTTATTCCTCTCAAGATGATTATAGATCCTATCTTTTATAACCTTTTCCAACACTTTACCTACAACTGAAGTAAGTCTCACTGGTCTATAATTACCAGGGTTATCTCTACTCCCCTTCTTGAACAAGGGGACAACATTTATTATCCTCCAGTCTTTTGCACTATTCCTGTAGACAATGACAACATGAAGATCAAAGCCAAAGGTTCTGCAGTCTCCTCCCTGACTTCCCAGAGAATTCTAGGATAACTCCCATCTGGCCCAGAGGACTTATCTATTTTCACACTTTCCAGAATTGCTAACACCTCCTCCTTGTGAACGTCAATCCCACTTAGTCTAGTAGCCTGTATCTCAGTATTCTCCTCAACAACATTGTAATTTTCCAGTGTGAATACTGATGAAAAATATTCATTTAGTACTTCCCCTATCTCATTGGACTCCATCCACAAATTCGCACTACCATCCTTGATTGGCCCTAATCTTTTTCTCGTCATTCTTTTCTTCCTGATATACCTTTAGAAAGCTTTAGGGTTTTCCGACCTGTCAATGATTTCTCATGTTCCCTCCTGGCTCTTCTTGGCTCTCTCTTTAGGTCTTTGCTGGCTAACTTGTAACTCTCAAGCGCCCTAACTGAGCCTTCATGTCTCCTCCTAACATAAGCCTTTTTCTTTCCCTTGACAAGAGATTCTGCTTCTTTAGTAAACCACGGCTCCCTCACTTGACGACTCCCTCCCTGCCTGACAGGTACATACTTATCAAGGACCTGCAGTAGCTGATCCTTGAATAAGCTACACATTTCAATTGTGCCCATCCCCTGCAGTTTCCTTCCCCATCTCTGCATCCTAAATCTTGCCTAATTGCATCATAATTGCCTTTCTGCCAGCAATAACTGATGCCCTGTGGTATATACCTATCCCTTTCCATCACTAAAGTAAACATAACCGAATTATGGTCACTATCACCAAAGTGCTCACCTACATCCAAATCTAACAAGCTCTAAGCTAACCACATTATCTTGGAAAATCTGACTCACTAAGAATATAGTTCATCATTTCATTACTCACTTTGGAACTCACTGATACCTTGTGTTGCATTGCTGCTGCTGCTGATGATAAGGCAGTTAACCTGCCGGGATAGGCGTCCACCTCATGGATTGGAACAGGGTGCACTCAGTGCTTACTCTCTTAGCACTTACTAACTGCACCTACTTGGATACTCATTGCATTTTCATCTGCCTCGCCTTGCCTTTTTATGCATTGGCACCTTATTCAGACTTACAGGTTCATAATACTTTTGTCTTTCCTTGCCTCAGAGTGCTGACATATAACCAGGCAGCCTGCTATTTTGCCAGCAGTGATTTGTCAGGGGGGTGGACATGTTGCTTAATGACATTGTGCTAGATCAATGTCACACCTAAACCGTATTCCAACAGCACAATTGACAAACACAATGTACTTTGGATGCCTGGTCGTGTCTCAATATCTAAGGGGAGTAGTCTTCAGTCAAGTTGAAAGGGACTATCATCAGGAAAGGGTTGATACCAAGGACATAAGCCAGACTCAGTCTCAGGGCTTGGACAAGGTCTGTCAGCTGCTTGAGGTAGCCAGGGTCAGGAGGTCCGCATCATTACAGTCCAGGGAATGGACCACAGTCCTGCAAGTCCAGTACGACCAGTCAGGAGTTAGTGGTAGATAGTAGTGCACAGGAAACCGCCAAGGATCCTGTCCCTCATCCTTCACGGTTCTTCTTCCAAGTCAGTCAGAGATGGGCTATGGTCAATCCTGAGGACAGGGGGCTACAATGATAGTTCAACAGGTAATGATTTAAAGTGCCATTCTATTTATGACTACTGTATTCTAGATTAGATTTCCTGCAGTGTGGAAACAGGCCCTTCGGCCCCACAAGTCCACACTGACCCTCCATAGACTAACCTACCCAGACTCACCTCCCTACTCTATATTTACTCCTGACGTGACAGCTTAGCATGGCCAATTCACCTTACCTGCACACTTTTGGATTGCGGGAGGAAACCGGAGCACCCGGAGGAAACCCACTAAGACATGGGGGGAATGTGCAAACTCCACACTGACATTCGCCCAAGGCTGGAATCAAACCCAGGTCCCTGGCACTGTGAGGCAGCAGTGCGAACCACAGAATCACTGTGCCGCCTGTTCAAGAGTGTTACTCATGCCATCTATGAGCCCTTGAAATCTTGTCATTTTCATTTCCCTCCCTGACATTTACTGTAAAGGGCTATGCCTGGCTGGCAGTGATTGAGCTGGGCTTTAAGTCTGGCCCCAGTGGTAGGAACTTGGGAAGGTGATGGCAGTGGTAAATACCTCACTGCTGATGAGCTGGGAATAGCGTGGGAGCAGTAGGGTAGGGGTGTGGAGCATGCTTAGTGAGGAGAGCAGCTGAAAATTGCCTCAGGTAAATCATTGGAATGCATGTAGGAAAAATTTCTGTGAAGCTCCCTGAAATTAATGCATAGACGATTTTTGGGAACTTTGAACCCTCTGCTTCTTTCTATCCCTAGATGTTAACTGACCTGCTAAGTATTTCCAGCATTTTTTTGACTTCACTTTAGTTAAGCACAGTAATGCGAGTAGAGGTCTGACAGCAAATATTACAAGGTGAGCATCGTCAGCATTTATACAATAAATAAAATATTACAACAGCAAATAGCTTCTCACTCTGTTTATTTTGATCCCAATGTGGTGCTCGTGAATTGCAGTTTGCTGCCCTCATGAAATCAAACCATCAACACTGCCATGACTGCATCCTCAATTTAAGTAAAATACTGCACTGGTGGCCCACAGATGTTCAATATTACAAAATGTCACTGAACCTGTGGGGGTAGAGTCTCTGTTTTGGATCCAATCAGCAATCTAGGATCCAACTTTATTCAAATTGCGCGCGTTTTGTCCTCTGTAGTTTCTGTGCAAGCTCATTAGCTCACTGGCAACCAGCCAGCATTTTAGAACAGAACTTCTTTTAAAAAAGCTTATTGCTTAAAATATTTGTTTGATACATTGAACAGTGATGAATTGATTATTATTAACAGATTGGGTTTATCACAACAGAAAGTATTATTAACCAAAATGTCTGCTACTGTCCCTGCCTGTTTCAAGAGGGCCAACATCATCCCTGTGCCTAAGAAGGCTCATGCAGCATGTCTCAATGATTATCGCCCAGTGACCCTAACTTCGGTTGTCATGAAGTCTTTTGAAAGGCTGGTCATGGCATGAATCAACTCCAGCCTCCCCAGTACTCTTGACCCACTCCAATTTGCCTATTAGACCAACAGATCCACGACAGATGCCACCTCACTTGCCCTTCACTCCTCCCTAGAACATCTTGACACCAAGAACAGCTACGTAAGAATCCTACTCATTGACTACTGTTCAGCCTTCAACACTATTATCCCCTTGAGACTGATTACTAAACTTAGTGGTCTCGGGTGAAGCCTCACTCTCTGCAACTGGATCCTCAGTTTCCTGACCCACAGGCCACAATCAATGAATATTGGGGCCAATACTTCATCATCACTAACATTCAACACTGGAGCCCCCTAGGGGTGCGTACTCAGCCCCCTACTCTACTCACTGTCCACCCATGACCGCATTGCCAAATACCAGACTAATGCCATTTACAAGTTCACTGATGACCCATCATATTTGTTTGCATCTCAGATGATGACAAAACAGACTACAGACGGGAGGTGGAAGACCTGGAAAAATGGTGCACTGAGAACAACCTAGCTCTCAATGCCGGCAAAACCAAGGAACTCATTATTGACTTTTGGAGGGATGTTACTCATGCCCCCCTACACATTAACAGCACAGAGGTGGAATGAGTGGAGAGTGTCAAGCTCCTGGGAGTGGTCATCCACAACAAGCTTTCTTGGACTCTTCATGTGGATGCACTGGTTACAAAGGCCCCAACTCTTCTTCCTCAGGCAGCTGAGGAAATTTGGCATGACGGCAAGTTCCCTTGCCAACTTTTATAGGGGCACCATTGAGAGCATTTTGTCTGGATGTATTCCTACTTGGTATGGCAACTGTGACATTCAAGATCGGAGACGGTTACAGAGAGTGGTGAACTTGGCCCGGACAATCACAAAGGCCAATTTCCCATCTATAGAATCCATCTACCAGGCCCACTGTCAAGGAAAGGCTGCCAGCATTCTCAAAGATCCATCCCACCCTGGCAATATTTTTCTACAACCTCTACCATCAGGGAGAAGGTACAGAAACCTGAACACATGCACCAGCTGGTTTCGTAACAGTTTCTACCCTACTGTTGTTGGAATACTGAATGGACTCACAAACTCTTAACATTCACCTGTACCTGTGTTTTTGTTTTTGCTGCTGTTTACCTATTATTTACTTATCTATAGTATTAAACTCTGTGTTCTGCTTGTATTGTTCACAAGACAAAGCTTTTCACTGTACCTCGGTATCGTGACAATAAATTTCACTCAATTCAATTCAATTCTGAGTAACCTGATTTTAAACATATAATTGATAATGATTTTTAAAACCATATTGCGCAATTTGTGAGTTATATAGGAGTATTGTTGTTAGTTCCTTAGCACATCAGGAAGAATCGGCTTAAGTGGGTGATGTGCTGCAACTGCAGGTTGTGGGAGGTTCTGGATACAAGTGTCCTCCAGGGTCTGTCAGATCTGAAGCTAGTGTCTGCAGCTGCAGGGAATTCAACTAGATTCATGAGCTGGAGCCCAAGCTGTGCAAACTGTGGCATATCAGGGAGGAGGCTAGTTACCTGGACACTTTATTCCAGGAATTGGTCACATCCCTTCGATGGATTGTCTGATTTGGTTCAAAGTAGGGACAGGAGGATATGACTGTGAGTAAGGCAGGTAAGTGATAAAGAGGGTGAGAGTGATGGATCCTCAGCTTTTGCAGTTTTCCAACAGGTTTGAGGTCCTTTCAGCTCAATTGGATGACAGTGGGAGGAGCTGAGTGAACTGACAATCACAAGGCAATACAATTAACTAACAGAATGGGGAGTTAATAGGAATGTAGTGGTAGTAAGGGAAAGCACAGTTAGGGGAATTGGCACAGTTCTCTCTAACCAAGAGCAAGAAGGCATGGCTGGTGCCAGAGTTCAGGACGTCTGCTCAGTGCCTGAGAGGAACGTGTGGTGACTATAGAAGGAAGCAATGGTTTATGGTTGATATAGATATCAATGACAGAAGTAGAACTAGGAAAGAAGTTCTGATGAGAGAGTATAAACAGCAAGGGCTAAATCTGAAAGCACACCTCAAAGTTAACAATCTTTATATTACAACTTGAACCACAAGGAATTTGTCATTAGGTAAACTAAATTAGAGATGAACGCGTGGGAACAATGGGTTTTGATGCCAGGGCATGGGCACTAGTATTGGGAAAAGTGGCATCTGTACAGATGGGACCGTCTTCACCTGAACCAAGCTGGGACCAGTGTTCGAGTGGGTTATATAACCATGGTGGGAGAGAGGGTTTAAAAATAAATAGTGATGGCAAAGGGTAAAAGTAACGCACCATGGGCTGTGGACATCTCAATTAAAAATAGAAAATGCATCAAAAAATAAAAACATTCCTTTCCCCAACCCCAATATCAATATCTATCTTTCATCTGAATATCTTCTCTACTTCACTAGCACTAACTTTGCTTTTCCCTCTGAACACCCTCACAATCTGTTCACTTGCTCCTCTTACCCTTTCATGAATAGCATAAAAACACATCCTTCCGAGAAGATTCTTATCAGGCTGCAAGTGTTAACGCTGCTCCTTTCTCCACAGATGCTGCCAGATCTGATGAGTCTCTCCACCAATTTCTATCAAATTTGGGCAGATGGGGTAATCCAAACAACAAAGACAATGCAATGCAAAATGGTATTAATATAGGAAATGATAAACAGACCAAGACAGGAAAGTGTGAATCGAAGAAGAGTCCATCAACAGATAAGACTAGAGGTTGGAGAAGTAATAAAATGACAAATGGAGAGGCTCAATGCATATGCATAGCTTTCAAAACACAATAGTTGAACTGGTAACGTAAATAGAAATAATTATATATGATCTGACAGTTGTGGATGGATGCCAGAGATTGGGAGCTGTATGTTGAAGGATATGTGATATTTATCTAAATCAGAAAACTGGAAAAAAGTGGAAGAGTGGCTCTGTCAATTAATGATCTTATTATCACAATAAAGAAGTGTGACCCAAACTCAGGACGCATGGGTATAGCAATGATTTGGTTAGAGGAGAAATGATAAAGGCAGAAAGTAATTTGAGGGGAGCCACAGCAGGTGGGGGAGATACTAAATAGGTATTTTGCATCAGTGTGTGCTGTGGAGAAGGGCATGGAAGATATAGATTGTGAAGAAATAGATGGTAACATCTTGAAAAATGTCCATATTACAGAGAATGAGGTGCTAGATGTCTTATAGAGTCATAGAATCATAGAGATGTACAGCACAGAGACAGACTGATTGGTCCAACTCGTCCAACTAAATACCCCAACTCAATCTAGTCCCACCTACCAGCACCCGGTCAATATCCGACCAAACTCTTCTTAATCATATACCCATTCAGATGCCTTTTAAATGTTGCAGCTTCCATCACGTCCTCTGGCAGCCCATTCCACGCACACACCACACTATGCATGAAAAAGTTGCCCCTTAGGTCTCTTTTAAATGTTTCTCCTCTCAGCCTAAACCTATGCCCTCTATTTCTGGACTCCCCCACCCCAGGGAAAAGACTTTATCTATTTACCCTATCCATGCCCCTCATGATTTTATAAACCTCTATGAGGTCACTCTTCAGCCTCTGATGCTCCAGGGTAAACCGCCCTAACCTATTAAGCCTCTCCCTATAGCTGAAATATTCCAAGCCTGGCAATATTTTTGTAAATCTTTTCTGAACCCTTTCAAGTTTCACAACATCCTTCCAATAGGAAGGAGACCAGAATTACACGCAATATTCCAACAGTGGCCTAACCAACATCCTGTACAGCTGCAACATGACCTCCCAACTCCTGTACTCAATAATCTGACCAATAAAGGAAAGCATACCAAGCACCTTCTTCACTATCCTATCTACCTGCAATCCTACTTTCAAGGAGCTATGAACCTGCACTCCAGGGTCTCTTTGTTCAGTAACACTCCCTAGGACCTTACCATTAAGTGTATAAGTCCTGCTAAGATTTGCTTTCCCAAAATGTAGCACCTCGCATTTATATAAATTAAACTCCATCTGTCAGTCCTCAGCCCATTGGTCCATCTGGTCAAGATCCCATTGTAATCTGAGGTAAACTTCTTTGCTGTCCACTACACCTCCAATTTTGGTGTCATCTGCAAACTTGCTAACTGTGCCTCTTATGCTCGCATCCAAATCATTTATATAAATAACAAAAAATAGTGGCTCTAATCAGCACCGATCCTTGTGGCACTCCACTGGTCTCAGGCCTCCAGTCTGAAAAACAACCCTCCATCAGCACACTCTGTCATCTACTTTCTGTATCCAAATGGCGAGTTCTCCCTGTATTCCATGAGATGTAACCTTGCTCACCAGTCTCCCATGGGGAACCTTGTCGAATGCCTTATTGAAGTCCATATAGATCACGTCTACTGCTCTGCCCTCATCAATCCTCTTTGTTACTCCTTCAAAAACCTCAATCAAGTTTGTGAGACATGATTTCCCACATACAAATCCTTGTTGACTATCCCTAATTAATCCTTGCCTTTCCAAATACATGTACATCCTATCCCTCAGGATTCCTTCCAACAACTTGTCCACCACCGATGTCAGGCTCACCGGCCTATAGTTCGCTGGTTTGTCCTTACTACCCTTCTTAAACAGTGGCACCACGTTAGCCAACCTCCAGTCTTCTGGCACCTCACCTGTGACTATCGATGATGCAAGTACCTCAGCAAGAGGTCCAGCAATCACTTCCCTAGCTTCCCATAGAGTTCCAGGATCCATCTGATCTGGGCCAATGGGCCAAGTAATGGCAGATGGAGTTAATATAGATAAATATGAGGTGCTGAATTTTGGAAAGGCAAATCAAGGTAGGACTTACATGCTTAATGGTAAGGTCCTGGGGAGCGTTGCTGAAGAAAGAAACCTTGGAGTGCAAGTTCATAGGTCCTTGAAAGTGGATGTGAAGTCAATAGGATAGTGAATATGTTTGCACTTCTTTGTCAGTGCATTGAGTATAGGAGTTGGGAGGTCATGTTACGGCAGGACAGGACATTGGGTAGGCCACTTTGGAACTTTGGGAACAATTCTGGTCTCCCTCCTAAAGGAAGGATATTGTGAAACTTGAAAGTGTTCAGAAAATATTTACAAGGATGTTGCCAGGGTTGGAGAATTTGAGCTATAGGGAAAGGCTGAATAGGCTGTGGCTGTTTTCCCTGGAGCGTTGGAGGCTGAGGGGTGATCTTATGGAGGTTTATAAAATCATGAGGGGCATGGATAGGGTAAACAGACAAGGATTTTTCCCTGGCGTGGGGGAGTCTAGAACTGGAGGGTATAGGTTTAGGGTGAGAGGCGAAAGATTTAAAAGGGACCCAAGGAGCAACATTTTCATGCTGAGGATGATGTGTGTTTAGAATGAGCTGCCAGAGGAAGTGGTGGAGGCTGATCCAGTTACAGAATTTAAAAGGCATCTGGATTGCTATATGAATGGGAAGGGTTTAGAGGGATATGGGCCAAGTGCTGGCAAATGGGACTAGATTAATTCAGGTTATCTGGTCAGGGTCTGTTTCTGTGCTGTCCATCTCTATGACTCTATGACCCTAAGTAATCACATAATAGGATGGAATACAAAGGAAGAAATAGTGGGAGCTTCTCAGAAAGATTAGATGATAATCATGGAGGTTTTAATCTAGAGTGGAAAAATCAAATGGGCAAAAGGATAAAGAATTCATACAATGTTTTCTGGATAATTCTTTAGAATAGTACATTCTGGAGTCAGCCAGAGAACAGGCTATGCCTGCCATTATATGGTGAGATAGAATTAATTAACTACATTATAGTGAAGGAAACAATTATAATATGATGGATGTAAAGTTAGTTTGAAGGAGAAAGGAGTAGGTTCAGAAGCTGAATTTTAACCTTAATAAAAGACAATTATGTAGGCATGAAAATAGAGCTAGCTAAGTAAACTGGTTAGGGATAGGTTGATAGAGAAGCAGTGGCCGACATTTTAATTAGCTATTTCAGAAGATAAAGAAGAGATACGTTCAAATGAGAAAGAAAAATTCCATGTAGGGACTACTGAATTTGATTAATTAAGAAGTTAAAGCAGTTATCAACTTAAAGAGTTATGCAAAAATGGGTGTGAGGTCAGAACATTGGATAGAATGCAAAAAAACTAGAAGAATGACTTTTCCCTAACCACGCTGACTTCGCCTACTAACCCGCTGCAAAAGGCTAACCCGAAGAAAAGAAAAATGAAAGAAAAGAAATGAAGTAAAAGAGCAGTAGTAAAAAGACAGAGACAAAAAGAAAACGTGGGAGCGTGGGAGCCCCTAGGCAAAAGCCTGCACCTAGAATTGATATTCTGCCACTATCTTGATTGGTGCTTAATGCTATCTGGGTTGTTGCTAAATTTGTCGAAAAGACAAATCTAATGATTTTTTGAAAAATTATTCCAAAGGATTATGAAATTCAATTTGCACTGGACACAATTCATGTTCTAACTCCATTGTTGCTTTTGCAGTTTTTGTTACTTTCAGACAAATTGGATCAAAAACAAAACCAAAACATGCAAGTAGAAATGTCATACTTTGTTCAAATGTACCTTGGCCAATTCAATGGTGTCCTCTCAGATTGTTTCAAATCAGATACATATTTTCAATATACTTATTTCTGGTTTCTAATTACAATGCTGTAGGGAAAATGACTCTGTGATTATCTTGGTTTTTGCACGTCATAATATTACAGCATGTCATAATATCATGACATGCTTTGCTGTTAATTTTACACAGTTTGAGCATTCATTGGAACATTGTGCTCTAAGTCAGGAAAGTACTTTAAAGAAGAATTTTTAATATTTTAAATACTTTATCGTTGGCAGAAAATTGTTTCCACAAGCAGCAGATGTCCAGTCACTGCTGATAGGTTGAAGATGTCACTCAGCCCCCAAAGAGACGATAGAATCTTTCAAACAAAGCTTGACCCTTCTCAAGAGATGTGATAATAAATGCTGTCTTTCTGCAGTAGTGCAAAATGGCCGATAATAAACCAGCACCCTGCTTTACATTTCCGTTCAGTTTCTTTACTGTTGAGTAAAAATGCACTGAAACATGAAGTGGCGGGCCCATATGTTGTTACGCATTTTACATTATCACACAAAGTCAAAGGATGCAAAGTGCCAGCTCCTAAACATGAATCTTTCCCTTTTGCGTCAAACAAATTCTGTGTGGAAGATATCAGCCAAAAATACTGCAACTGGAGAAAGAGGGTAAAATACATTGTATATGATACTCACCAACTGATCACAGAATGATGTTGTATTTTAGTGTAATGTTATAGCATTTAGAATATTTATCAAATGGATTAATGCTTTAGAGGTTATATAATTTTAACCAGAGCAAAATGGTATATAATGAAGGTATATTTTTTATAAATATTCTCGATGAATACTAACATTTGCAGTATGACAGAATGTGAAACTTTTCTTTGATCCACTCCTCTTTTGGGATCCCTTGTGTGTTCGGTTTACTTTCCATTTGTTTGTCTTACTTCAAACTGTGACATCCTCTGCTTTTCATTAACCGATAGGTTGCTGCAAAGATTTCCTTTCTCCTTGACTGGTCCTTTGGTACAAAGATCCTGCTTGCATTGGTGGTGCAATGGTAATGTCGCCTAGACAAGTAATAGAGCGACAGGCTAACGTTCTGGATATGTGAGTTCAAATCCAACCTTGGCTGATGGTGAAATTTGAACTCAAACAAAAACCATGGAATTTAAACATTGTTAGTCTATTGACAATCCACTGTCGATTGTCACAAAGACCCATCTAGGTCACTCATGTCCTTTAGGGCAGGCAATCTGACCTCCTTATCTTGTCTGCCTTCCAGGCACGTAGCAATATGATTGGCTCCTAACTGCCCTGTAGGCATAGAGCAGTACAGGCCCTTTGGCCCTCAATGTTGCGTTGACCTGTAAAACCAATCTGAAGCCCATTTTTCCTACACTATTTTATTTTCATCCATAGATATAGCCAATGACCATTTAAATGCCCTTAGTGTTGGCTAGTCTACAACTCTTGCAGGCAGGGCATTCCACGCTCCTACAACTCTCTGAGAAAGAAACTATCTCTGAAATCCGTCCAATATCTATCCCCCTTCAATTTAAAGTATGTCCCCTCATGCTAGCAATCACCATTCAAGGAAAAAGGCTCTCACTGCCCATCCTATTTAACTCCCTAATTATCTTGTAGGTCTCAATTCAGTCACCTCTCGACCTTCTCTCTAATGAAAACAGACTCAAGTCCCTCAGCCCTTCCTCATAAGACCTTTCCTCCATACCAGGCAACATCCTAGTAAATCTCCCCTGAACTCTTTCCAAATCTTCCACATGCTTCCTATAATGCAGCGACCAGAACTGTATGCAATACTCCAAGTGCGGCCGCACCAAAGTTTTGTACAGCTGCAACATGACCTAGTGGCTCCAAAACTCAATTCCACTACCAATAAAAGCTAACACACTGTATGCCTTCTTAACAACCAATCAATCTGGATGGCAACTTTCTGGCAATTAGGGATTAGCCTGCTATACATAGATCCTGTGAATGAAGGGAAGAAATTCCAGATAAAAAATATTAACCCAATTACCTAATTCAAAAACAAAAGTTTTTGCAGTTGGCTTGCAGTATATTTGACAATTGACTAATATCTTCCATTTGGAACCATGTAATTGATATAAACACAACAGAAAAGAACACATTCTTTGCAAAACCATTAGACTTGAAAAAGAACTAATCCTGCCAATAAACAGATTGCAATCCAGAATAGATCTGGCCTCCTTTATGGCATTAGGTTCTTTATTGTTGAGAGAAAAAGTACTTTAAGATGAGATGGCAAAGGGAGTTTGTAGTATTCATAGACAGCACAGTTGCAGAAATAATATTTTAACATTAATAAGCTTCTATTTCTGATTGCAAATTATTTATAAGTATGAACTTGTGTTTATAATGTAACAACCTTAACTAAAACTTTGCAATAAAATGGGCTTATTTGACATCACTACAGATTTCCAGAATGTTCTGGGTCTGTTTTAATGGGACCCCGTGTTCTGTGAAAAAGATCAACACAAGAGCCCACTTTAAAGGGAGCTGCTAATATAGTTGTCTTACAAAGTGTTGATTTAAATGGAAAGAAGCATAAAAGAAAATAGAGTCTGGATACATTGTAAAAATTAGTTGCACAATTCATATCTTTTATAATTCATCCACAAAGATGGCAGCAAATGGGCTCAGTTTCATTAGCTGATAAACAGATTGGTGGTTGGAACTGTGATTTAGGAAAGCACAACTTATGAAAGTTCAGTTTGAACATGGCAAAAGGGAAACTTTTAAACCAAAATCCTTCAGTTATTGTGTGTGTTGATTTGATGCGGTAATCCCTGCGGTGCTAACTAGCCCATGCAAATGTGCCAGGAGAGGCAACAGTAACAATGGCATTTAATGTAGCCATCAGCAGGTGATAATGGATGAGAAATGGCTCCACATATTCTAGAAAAACATCTCATTCTGCTTTTGTATAGTCGGATACTAGTTGGCTATTTTTAGTTTGATTTACAACATTTCCTTTTTGTTTTGAAGGAAGAATTTGCGATGCGGTGAATTGTACAAATTCCTCCTTGTTTTTCTCTCTGTCTCTGTCTCTCTGTTGCTTCTGTACCTTGGCTGCCAAGAGGGTGAGCAAGACAGCTGGTAGTACAAGGCAAACTGGTCCAGATGGAAGCAGCATTATGCAGCTTGGCGTCCCTATTGTGCAAAGGATGAATGCTGAACATGTGGTACGACTGAGATTCGGTTGCAATGGGTATACAAAACAGATAGCCTGACAGCATCTCACTTTTGGATCATGATTTGTACTTGCGAGGTAGGATTAGATAAGGAATAGTAACCTAGAAACAATTTTGGCAGACCAATGAGTGCTTAATATATAGATAATTTCATATTATACAGAATGTGGAAGAGAGGAACAGCCCACTCAACCTAACTGGTTCATGCCTCCTGTTTTAGATCCTCATAAACCTTTCCCCATCACCTCTCAATCTGATCCTTTCAGTACAACCTTCATTCTTTATCTGGTTATCTGCTTTTCCTTAAATGCATCCATGCTATTGGTCTCAACAACTCCACTTGGTGGCAGATACTGCACTTAACCTGCTTTTTGAGATGGATAAAGAAGTTTCCCCTCAATATCCTATTGGATTTGTAAGTGACTCATATTATGGTCCGCACTTTTTGGTCTCCACTCTGTGGAATCATCTCTTTTATCTGTACCCCATCAATCTTTTTATATTCATAAAAATAGTTTCCCATGCAACAATAGGACAACACTGCAAGGTATTGTGTATTAGCCCGCTCATTTTGTCAGTCGTGTCTAAGCAGATATACTTTGGGAGTGGAACATCTTTGTTCTGTTGGTATTAAGGTGTTGTTTTGGTTGAACTAATGAAGAAATTTAAAATAAAGTTTTTTTTCCTGTACTTTAGAATTTGCACATGGTAAAAATGATGCGTGGGAAACAAATAATTGTTTGGAAAAAAACACACAGAAGGTGTTTAAAGGCACAGTTCAAGACCTTCTTATGGTGTGTGATTAAATCCTAGCTAATGTTTGATAGCATTTACTCAATGGTTTCATACCACATCCATACACATGTTTTACTGCCTACATTGGCCACAACAACAGCAAGATGAATCATAACAGTATTATTTAGACATGCAAATGTAAAACATTTGAGAACTGATTCTGCAACAGGCATGTTGTTCATTCTGTTTGTCTAATTTAAAATGCTGTACTTCAATTTCCAGGGCTCTGGCTTTGATTTTTTTATTATTTTATTATACTCAAGTCTTGTGACTGATCATCCGATCATTTTAACAGCTCTTCTACAAATGAATGGCAGTTGACCCTTCATAAAACAGCAAATTGCAGACTTTCTGTTTTGTTCACCAAAGCTTTGTAATTGTTCACATTTGCCTCCTTTTACCTTTAGTTCTATTCACTGTATCAACCTACCTTTCTGTTCCTTCAACTTCATTTTTTGCAGGAAAGAACTCCAACCTGTTCAGTTCTCAGTTCCAAAAAATTCCTTCCAAATCTTTTTTGTTTTCACTTTTTAGAGTGCTTCTATATTCATTTTTGCGATATAGAGAACAGAACTGTACATCATCTCCCCAAGTTTTACTTTTTGACCAGGTTTATATGTGTTTAATGTAACTTCACTGCTTTTGATTTAGCTTTTCCTTAACATGAATATTTGTGTGTTTGATAGCCTTGTTAACCTGCATTGCCACATTTAAGGATTTGTGAATGTCTGCTCCTACATCCTATTTAGACTTGCATTTTCCAAACAGCATGTGGCCATTCTACCAGAATCCCATAATGAGATTAATTTAGTCCTTACACATTGATTCTATGCATTTGTTAGCATCTTGCATTCACTATTAACTACACACACTCTCATCCTCTCATTCGGCACAATACACATTCCTGCATCTAAATAAATAATTTAGGTAAATATTTGAAATGATTACACAGAGGCCGTCACCAAGTTGCCCTATATTTACAGTCAGAAAGTGTGGCGCTGGAAAAGCACAACAGGTCAGGAAGCATCCGAGAAGCAGGAGAATCGACATTTTGGGCATTTATTTACACATGCACAGTACAAAGGCGCTGACGAGCCAGCTCAGAGCCAGTCTGAGAATGAGGAGAATCTCTGAATCTCTTATTGATATCTGTCAGCTAAAATTCCTTGATTGGCCCAGGTTAACAGCCCCAATCAAAGATCTCATCGTCAACGCGATCCACCTGGTTCTGGTTCCAATCACGGCAGTAGTGAATAACAGTGGTACATGAATCAATTCCTGTGAAACATCACAATCGAACTTGTATTGTACAGTCTAAGTAACTATCTTTAACACTTAAGCTCTGGTTTACTATTCTTTTGTCCAAACTGTTATCCTTTTTTTAAACATGTCTCTCTGATTTCATATGTTTGGTTATGAATCTACTTTTGAAAGTTCATATGTGTTGAAAGCACAATGTTATACTTGTCTTACTGTTTATGTTGCTTTCTTAATAAAATAATTTAGATTGCACAACCAACGTCTCCCTTTTGAGACTTGTTCCAACTATTCTTTCCTTGGCTAGAGTTTTTCTCTCTGTGTGAAATGTTGGCCATTGTCAATGACCTGCAGGAAAACTGCACCACAACCTCTGCACCATGCAGGGCCCCTTTCTCACCGTTTGGATCTGACACCAAGTGATGGGATATCATCAGTGACATCTTCAAACACGGCAAGCAGCCAATCTGTTATATGCTCACAGACAGTGATCAGAAAGTAAATGCACTGAATTTTTCACTTGTATTTAAAATGTTCCAGAAGAAGTAAAGAATTCAACACTGCACTTGGAATTAAAATAGAAGGTGAAACCTTTTTAAGAATGTGTACACCAAGGAATATTCTGTATCTCAGTCGGTGCTGTGGTCACTGCCTGTGTTGAGAATGCTGTGCAAAGAATCGTGGCTAGTAATGTTCAAATCCAGCTGGTGTCAATGCCACTCTGAGATACTTTGTTGCATGACTTGTTCAGAAAGAAGTTACTTACACAAGGCTTGTAGTGGCAGATATGATATTGTGGGGATCACTGAGACGTGACTTCAAGTGGACAGGGCCTGGGAAATTAATAGTCAAGGCTACACGTGTTATCGTAAGGACAGACTGACAGGCAGAGGGGGTGAGGTGGCTATGTTGGTAAGGGATGATATTCACTCCCTTGCGTGGGGGGACCCAGAATCAGGGGATGTAGAGTCAGTGTGGATAGAGCTGAGAAATACTAAGGGTAAAAAGACCTTCTTGGGAGTCATCTACAGGCCCCCAAACAGTAGTCTGGATGTCGGATGTAAGTTGAATCAGGAGCTGAAATTGGCCTGTCACAAAGATGTTACTAAAGTTGTTATGGGGGATTTCAACATGCAGGTAGACTGGGAGAATCAGGATGGTATTGGACCTCAAGAAAGAGACTTTGTGGAGTGCCTCAGAGATGGATTCTTAGAACAGCTGGTGCTGGAGCCGACCAGGGAGAAGGCAATTCTGGATCTGGTATTGTGCAACGAACCAGAATTGGTCAGGGACCTCGAAGTGAAGGAGCCATTGGGAAGTAGTGACCATAATACAATAAGCTTCAACCTGCAATTTGAGAGGGAGAGGGTACAATCGGAAGTGACAATATTTCTGTTGAATAAAGGGAACTATGGAGCTATGAGGGAGGAGCTGGCCAAAGTTCAATGGTGCAATACCTTAGTAAGGATGACTGTGGAGGAACAATGGCGGATATTTCTGTGTATAATGCAGAAGTTGCAGGATCAGTTCATTCCAAAAGGAAGATCGATCCTAGGAGGAGGCATGGGCGGCCATGGCTGATGAGGGAAGTTAAGAAACATATAAAGTTAAAAGAGAAAAAGTATAACATAGCAAAGATAAGTGGGAAAACGGACTGGGAAGCTTTTAAAGAACAACAGTGGATTACTAAGAAGGAAATACGCAGAGAAAAAATGAGGTACGAAGGTAAACTGGCCAATAATATAAAGGAGGATAGTAAAAGCTTTTTTAGGTATGTGAAAAGCAAAAATATGGTGAAGACTAAAATTGGGCCCTTGAAGACAGAAACAGTGGAATATATTACGGGGAACAAAGAAATGGCAGAAGAATTGAATTGGTACTTCAGATCTGTGTTCACTGGGGAAGACACAAGCAATCTCACTAAGGTAACAGTGGCTGAAGGACCTGAACTGAAGGGAATTTATATTTGCCAGGAATTGTTGTTGGAGAGACTGTTAGGTCTGAAGGTTGATAAGTCCCCAGGGCCTGATGGTCTATATCCCAGGGTACTGAAGGAGGTGGCTCGAGAAATCGTGGATGCGTTGGTGATTATTTTCCAGACTTCGATAGATTCGGGATCAGTTCCTGTGGATTGGAGGGTGGCTAATATTATACCACGTTTTAAGAAAGGTGGGAGAGAGAAAGCAGGAAATTATAGACCAGTTACTCTGACCTCAGTGGGGGGAAAGATGCTGGAGTCTATTATAAAGGATGAAATTACGACACATCTGGATAGTAGTAACAGGATAGGTCAGAGTCAGCATGGATTTATGAAGGGGAAATCATGCTTGACTAATCTTCTGGAATTTTTTGAGGATGTAACTCTGAAGATGGATGAGGGAGATCCAGTAGATGTGGTGTACCTGGACCTTCAGAAAGCTTTTGATAAAGTCCCACATAGGAGGTTCGCGAGCAAAATTAGGGTGCATGGTATTGGGGACAAAGTACTAACTTGGATTGAAAGTTGGTTGGCTGACAGGAAACAAAGAGTAGTGATAAACGGCTCCATTTCGGAATGGCAGGCAGTGACCAGTGGTGTACCACAGGGATCAGTACTGGGCCCGCAGCTTTTTACAATATATGTTAATGATATAGAAGATGGTATTAGTAATAACATTAGCAAATTTGCTGATGATACTAAGCTGGATGGCAGGGTGAAATGTGATGAGGATGTTAGGAGATTACAGGGTGACCTGGACAAGTTAGGTGAGTGGTCAGATGCATGGCAGATGCAGTTTAATGTGGATAAATGTATGGTTATCCACTTTGGTGGCAAGAACAGGAAGGCAGCTTATTACCTAAATGGAATCAATTTAGGTAAAGGGGCAATATAGAGAGATCTGGGTGTTCTTGTACACCAGTCAATGAAGGTAAGCATGCAGGTACAGCAGGTAGTGAAGAAGGCTAAAAGCATGCTGGCCTTCATAACAGGAGGGATTGAGTATAGAAATGAAGAGGTTCTTCTGCGGCTGTACAGGGCCCTGGTGAGACCACACCTGGAGCACTGTGTGCAGATCTGGTCTCCAAATTTGAGGAAAGACATTCTGGCTATTGAGGAAGTGCAGCGTAGGTTCACGAGGTCAATTCCTGGAATGGCCGGATTACCTTACACTGAAAGACTGGAGTGACTGGGAATGTATACCCTTGAGTTTAGAAGACTGAGAGGGGATCTGATTGAGACATATAAGATTATTAAAGGATTGGACACTCTGGAGGCAGGAAACATGTTTCCGCTGATGGGTGAGTGCCGAACCAGAGGACACAGCTTAAACATAGAGTAGACCATTTAGGACAGAGATGAGGAGAAACTTCTTCACCCAGAGAGTGGTGGCTGTGTGGAATGCTCTTCCCCAGAGGGCAGTGGAGGCCCAGTCTCTGGATTCATTTAAGAAAGAGTTGGATAGAGCTCTCAAGGATAGTGGAATCAAGGGTTATGGAGATAAGGCAGGAACGGGGTACTGATTAAGGATGATCAGCCATGATCATATTGAATGGTGGTGCAGGCTCGAAGGGAAGAATGGCCTACTCCTGCACCTATTGTCTATTGTCATAAAACTCAAACAAGTCTCTATTCCCACTCATATTTATTTCACCAAACCATAATGTTTAGGGTAGATGGCTCATAACCACAACAACATTGAAACCTATATTATCTGTATTATCCAGCAGATAAAGATTATCTGAATTAGGGATTCTGTTGATAGCTCCACCCAGAGCTGGTCTTTTACCTCTGAATTGGATCCCAGTGTTGGAGCAGAGATACACATGAGGTTACTAGTTCTGAAATGTTTGTGGAGTGGGTTCTACCATTGAGGACCAATGGGTTCCTTTAGCAAAGCCTACACCTTGCTCACAAATTTCCTCTGAAGCCTTCCCCTTGTCAAGTAAATGTGCTGTTCTTTCAGTGATCCTTTCTCTTGGTCTCCTGTAAGGAAGTTATGTCAATCTTCAGTCCATCAAGTTGGCCCTCTACAAGTTGGGATCTGCCTGAACTGGAATGGAGAGTGGCTGATCACTGGAACACAGTGGTCCCTCCCAGTATGGAAGGCAGCCTGTGTTACTGTAGTGTCCTATTGAATTGGGTTAATCACTGGTAATGCTGTCACCTATGTTATTACTCTACAGACATATTAGAGTGGTAAAAACAATGACTGGAAACCATATTCTGGATTAGTGGTGCTGGAAGAGCACAGCAGTTCAGGCAGCATCTAAGGAGCAGCGAAATCGACGTTTCAGGCAAAAGCCCTTCATCAGGAATAAAGGCAGAGAGCGTGAAGCTTGGAGAGATAAGCTAGAGGAGGGTGGGGGTGGGGAGAAAGTAGCATAGAGTACAATGGGTGAGTGGGGGAGGGGATGAAGGTGATAGGTCAGGGAGGAGAGGGTGGAGTGGATAGGTGGAAAAGGAGATAGGCAGGTAGGGCAAGTCCTGACAAGTCATGGGGACAGTGCTGAGCTGGAAGTTTGGACCTAGGGTGAGGTGGGGGGAAGGGAAAATGAGGAAACTGTTGAAGTCCACATTGATGCCCTGGGGTTGAAGTGTTCTGAGGCGGAAGATGAGGCTTTCTTCCTCCAATCGTCTGGTGGTGAGGGAGCGGCGGTGAAGGAGACCCAGGACCTCCATGTCCTCGGCAGAATGGGAGGGGGAGTTGAAATATTAGGCCACGGGGTGGTGTGGTTGATTGGTGCGGGTGTCCCAGAGATGTTCCCTAAAGCGCTCTGTTAGGAGGCGCCCAGTCTACCCAACGTACAGGAGACCGCATCGGGAGCAACGGATACAATAAATGATGTTAGTGGATGTGCAGGTAAAACTTTGATGGAGTGTCCGTAACAGGGTGGAAACCTGGGTGAAATGTATAATAATATAGGCTGCCTAAATGTTCGGGGCCTCCTGTCATCCTCCCTGATTGAGTCTAAAGAAATGCAAAGCACTACAGTTGGCACCAGTTTGGTTGCACAAGTTGCCTGACACATTTAGATATCAGCCCACTTTTCAGTTCCATTCCAGATGTTTTGTCAGGTTTTTACGTCTCAGTCTTCAACTTTCCTGAGTTATCCGCAAGCCACTGGAGCTACTTATCCACAGCTGGGAATTTGACTCTTGAGTGCCAGTGTGTCTAGAAGGCATGCAATCTGTGTGCCTTGGGTCAAAACCTCCACTGAGCTCCTCCGAAGCTTTCATCTGTAATTTGTGTGTGTCACCAGGAGGAGGTGCAGCTGAGAGTTTGCAGTTGGAGAGACTGATTACTGACAGGGGAAAGACTTACACACATGACTCTATTTTTCCAATTGCTCTGCCTGCCAGCAATGTAGGCTGTAAACGACAAGTCAGTAAGTAGAAGGAAGGAGAAAGCATATTAACTGTTTTCACCCACACACTGGGCACATCACATTGACCTGCTGGGCACATACAGCTAATTGTGGTCAGACCTCATTTGCTTTAGCCAGTACATTCTATCTCAGCAGCTGTTCACTTCAGAAACAGAGAGTGGCAGCAGACGTTGCATATCAAACACTGATTGAATTTCCCCCTCAGCTTGTGATTTGAGGAGGAATTTTTAAAAATTCACCTTTGAAACTGTAGAAAGTGGCTGTCAGCTACTTTCATGAACTGCTGCCATCCTTGGGGCGCAGTGACCCCCCATTGCAGAGAAGGAATTCCAGGATTTTGACCCAGTGACGGTGAAAGAACGGTGATACATTTCCAAATCAGGATGGTGAGTGGCTTTGTGTGGAACCTGCAGGTGGTAGTGTTCCATCCATCTTATCCTACATTGTGGGAGAAGTGGAGGATTTAGAAAGTGCTAGAGAGGAAGCATTGGTGGGTTTCTGCAGTGCATCTTGTACATGATACACACTGCTGTGTGTTGGTGTTAGAGGGAATGAAAATTAAAGGTAATGGCGGGCTGCTTTGTCCTAGGTGGTGTCAAGTTTCTTGAGTGTTGTTAGAGTTGCTGTAGACTGACTGGCTGCATGGTCACCACACAGAATGTTCAATTTCCCAAGTTCAGTTGTAAGTAAAGTGACTAAAATGGTATCACCAGTCAAATGATGGAAGGTGTTATCAATATATGTGAAGCTGCATTGTTTAGCAAAAACCTCCTCACTGTATTCAATTTGTGTTTTGCCAGGACCACTCAGTCCTGACCTCATTACAGCCTTGGTTCAAAAATGGTGAATCTTGCTGAACTTCAGAGGTGGGAGTGATTGTCCCAAACATTAAGGTAGTCGTTGATTGAGTGTGGCATCAAGGAGCCCAAGTATAACTACGGTCAATGGGAATCAGGGGAAAAACTCTCTGTTCATTGGAGTCATACCCGGCACATAGAAAGATGGTTGTGGTTACTGAAGGTCTGTCATTTCAGCTCCAGGACATCTCTGCAGGAGTTCCTCAGGGTAGGGTCCTAGGCCCAACCATCTACAGCTGCTTCATCAATGACCTTCCCTCTATTATCAGGTCAGAGGTGGGGATGTTCACTAGCATTGCAAATTTTAAGATACTGAAACAGTCCATGTCCAAATTCAGCAAGAACTAGACAATATCCAAGCTTGGGCTGACATGTGATAAGTAACATTCAAGCCGCACAAGTGTCAGGCAATGACCATCTCCAAAAAAAAATCCAATCATCATCCCTTGACTTTAAGTGGCGTTACACTTGCTGAATCCCCCACTCTAAATATCCTGGGAGTTACCATTGACTAGGGACTGAACAACCCACGTAAATACTGTGACTACAAAGCAGGTCAGAGGCTAGGAATTTTGCAGCATGTAATTCACCTCCTAACTCCCCAAAGTCTATCCACCATCAACAAGGCACAAGTCAGGACTATGATGGAATACTGCCTGGATGGATGCAGCTCCAACAATACTCAAGAAGCTTGCCACCATCCAAGACAAAGCAACCCGCTTGATTAGATCCCATCTACAAGCATCCACTCCCTCCACCACAAATGCACAGAAACAACCCCGTATATGATCTACAAAATGCACTGTAGAAATTCATCAAAACTTCTTAGACAGTTCCTTCCAAAATCCCAGACCACTTCCAAGGACAAAGGCAGCAGTTACACAGGAACACCTCTATCTGCAAGTTCTTCTCTATCCTGAAACTATATCAACATTCCTACAATGGTGCTAGATCAAAATCTTGGAATTACCTCACCCTTATGGCATTGGGGGTCTAACTATTCTAAATGAATTGCACCATTTCAAGACGGCAGTTTACCTTATTTACCACTTTCTCAGGGGCAACTCGGAATGGGAAATAAACACCAGCCCATCCAGTAAAACATACATCCCATGAATGAATAGAACAGACAATCTCCAAACAACCCATCTGGTCATCGGAGGGGCCCTGGAAACTTTCCCTTGAGCTTGGCTGCAATTAGTGCCCACTACAGTTACAGCATTGCATGTGTCAGTCAGTGGAGAGCAGCAGGTAATGGACTGCAGTCAGAATGGAATTAAAAACAATGTGCTGGATAAAGCGCAGGGCTGGCAGCATCTGTGGAGAAAGAGAGAGAGCGTCTGGTGTATGTCTTCTTCAGTCGAGACATGGAGTTAGATTGCATGGAGACAGACCCTTTGGTCTGACTTGCCCATGCCGACCAGACATCCCAACCTGACCTGGTCCCACTTGCCAGCATTAAGCCTATATCCCTCTAAATACGTCCTATCCATATGCTCATCAGATGTCTTTTAAATGTTGGAATTGTACCAGCCTCCGCCACCTCCTCTGGCTGCTCATTCCATGCATGCACCACCCTCTGCATGAAAATGTCACCCCTTACATCCCTTTTAAATCTTTTCCCTCTCACCTTAAACCTATGCCTTCAAGTTTTGGACTCCCCCAGCCAAGGAAAAAGACCTTGGCTATTCACCTTATCAGTACCCCTCATGAAGTTATAACCCTATATAAGCTGCACCTTCAGTCTCCAACGGTCCAAGGAAAACAGCCCCAGCCTATTCAGCCTCTCTCTATACCTCAAACCTTTCAATGCCGGCATCGTCCTTGTAAACCTTTTCCACACCATCTCCAGTTTAAAAACAGCCTGGTAGTTGCTGCATTCCTCCAGCAGTGTCTGTTTTAATTGGTCATGTTGTTATACAGTTACATTGAGCTTATTTAGTAGATATAGGACTTAGTTTAGTTTGAAATTTTGATTATCATTCCTATGAATCGTCGAGCTTAATTTGCACACTGATACTCAATCCACAAGTTAGAGAGGGAGACCTATAGCTGCAGAATAAGATCTTGTTTAAGGGGGCAATGGAGATGTGGCAGCTGGTAAAGGTATCCAAGGACTAGCATGTATTCAGGACTTGAAAGTGCTGGGATATACAAAGTTAAAAATCACACAACACCAGGTTATAGTCCAACAGGTTTAATTGGAAGCATTAGCTTTCAGAGCACTGCTCCTTCATCAGGTGGTTGTGGAGTATAAGATCATAGGACACAGAATTTATAGCAAAAGTTTACAGTATGATATAACTGAAATTACATATTGAAAAAGACCCGGAGTGTTTAAGTTTCTCATCTTTTAGAATGACTATGTTGGTTTCAGTCCTTTCCTATGTAAATCCCAGAACTTTCTTAAAGTTACATTCTCAAGTGAACTTTAACAATAGGTGCCATGTTGGCCCGGAAAATACATTGAAGGTGTGAGGTGCCCTGTGTGAGGCTGTCTGTGGGGCACCCCAGATTAACAGAAAGGGCAAAATCAGTGCGGAATATCGGGTGAAAACAGCACATTACAACGTTCTGGTATAGAGATGGATTTTAAAGAATAACTCAAGCGCAGTAACGCTAAGTCCCGAGAGTGCGTTGATGCTTTCGCTGTGTGACATCTCAACAAACCCAACTTTGTGTGTGTGAGAGAGAGCAGCTAATGCCATCCCCTTACCACAGGAGAGCAGGATTGCACCTCCGATTATACCGTGTGAACAGAGGACGTCCTTCACCCTAAACAACAACAAGGCGGAGTCTCAGCTGCAAAGTGTGTGTGTATGTTATGTTTTACACACATTTGTCATTGGAGAGGAGAGGGGAGTGAAGATGATCGGAAGTTTGCTGACAGTGTGAGTGAGTGGAGGCAATGCTGAGCCGGTCTGCTGCATCGCACTGAGAGCGCTTGTTTCAGGCTGAATTTTCCAGTTCGGGCGCTTGTGGATTTTGTCCCCCCCCCCAGCCGCTTCCTGCCCGGGCGAAGGGCGGCCCCGTACCTTGTGGCGAATGTAACTTCCATTCTGAACTTCTGCTGGGCGTAGGGCAACTTGCTGAGAGCGGACAGCCCAGGACCGAGAGCGGCCGAACCAAAACGCAGGTAAGGTGTTGGAGCTAGCACGGGTGCGAATGGCCGAGCGGGGGCTGCTGCTATCCTTCCTGATGGTCCGAACTGTGTGTCTCAACGATGAACTGGACCCTCAGGAGCTCTGGGCTCCTACACTGGACCTGCACAAGACTATTCCCAAACTCGTTTCATTGTGTTATCACCCGTACACAGAATTTATAAACCCAAACCACCTTCGTCCTTCTAACTGCACCTGCCACCATATGATCATCGTGAGGAGGGTTGATTCATTTAGGTCCTCAAATGGGATTTAGAAGGGACTCAATATTCTTTTTCAAAAAAATATACTTTATTCGTAAAAAAATATATTCACCAACGCAGTACATTGGCACAGAGCAAACACTGGACTGTGACTCCCTCCAAACAAACCAAAGGAAGAGACCTGGTTGACTAGAGCGAATCCAATACCTGGCCTCTGTCCTGGTGATGGGACCCTCCCTCCTCCTCCTGGGTTGAGTTGGGGTTTGGCGGGAGACCGACCAGATTTCCCGTCGCTCCGGAAACAGGTGGCTCAATGCACAGAGACCTGGGGTCAACTGGGACACCAGCCGCTTCCGTCTGAGAGGGTCTCCGTTTGCAGGGTTCAAAATACCCCCCCCCCCCCCCACCCCCCTCCTCCACCCCCCTCAGAGGTCCTGCTGGTCGACATGGTGCGGAAATAAAAGCAGCCCGCATGTTTTGAAGCAGCGAGCCCGGGTTGAGGTTTGACAGAGTGAGGGAGAATAGTTTTGATGACCAATGGGACAAGGCAGTGACAGGAGATCCCCCTCGTCGATCTGGTCGCTGAGGAGCTCCCTGAGTTTTCCGCCCTCTCCACATCAGTGGGCTCTCCAATTGCACCGCGACGAAAGGGGCAAATGTAGAGCGACGCGCTCTCCCTGGGAGAACCGTCATGGGGGTAGAGCTGCAACTCGCTCCACAGTGGGCTGTCTGAAAGGTTACTGTCAGCAGCACTGGGCTCAGTGGGAGGGCACCCTCTCCTCTCAGGCTGAAGGTCCTCAGCACAGTGGGAGAAATGCTGGCTGCACTCTGGGGTACTCTGAGACAAACTGAAGTGTCATCTCTCTCTCGGGGTTGTGAATGTCCAGTGACACAGCAGGAGCATTTATCTATGTCTGGATCAACCCTATCTCTTTCAAACAACATCAAACAACACACACAATCTGCTCATTTTTAGTGCTATCTGACTGCAACGGCTGTGTCTCATTGTCTGTGTTGTGACAGGTTCTTTCTAACTATTGCCCCCCACATCATGTATGTTACTTAGTTTTGTGTTTTTCAATCTGTTTCTTCAACTATTTCAATGTGTTATCTATATTTGTGATGACATGAGCTTCACTGAACAGCTTTGATAGTTTACCCAGATCATCAGTGCTCTTTCCCTCTAAGTGGTGTTTGGGCACGTTCAGAATCCTCACATTCTTCAGTATTCACTGCCGAACCAACCTGTCAGCCCAGACTGGTTTTATTCCTGAATGCCAAAAAAAATATAGATTCTTACAGCCAGCACTCACTGACCTAGCTGAGCCTTTTTATTTTGCAAAAATATGTTTTATTTCATAAAAAAACTTTATGTACATATACAGTTTTTAAAGCAGTTCAGGTCCTGTACATTCTTGGCATATTGACAGCAATTGGAGGCTCACTTTCTCTATAATTACAATAGATCTGAAGGCATTTCTTAATTATGCAAAGTGCTATTTACATGTATTTGAACGAACACCCATCATACTTTGGCAGTAAGACCTTAGACTGTGGTCTTTCCCCATTGGTGTCATGGGTTCTGAAAACATTTAAACTATCAATGTGGTGATGAGTTGCTTGGGCTTCTGCAGTGCTTAGTTGGTGAACTTTGCAGACTGGGTCCGTGGACACTGAATGAGGTCAGCCCTGTATGTAAGCACATAAAGGTCACTGGTTTTGTTTCTTTTCCTTTTTTATGCGATATAACTTCGACCACTAAATAGCAAGGGAAGCAATGCTGTGAGATAAGCAATGAGGTGCTGCTTGGGGCCTTTTACCTTGTCAACTTGTGCAAAATAAATTTCAAAAATCTGCAGCAGTGGACTAAGGCACAGTGAGTTCATGGAATGGGGTCTGATTAAAAGAACAGGCTATTTGTCAATATAGCTTTAAATTGCTAAATTCCACCCTCCGCAGCCATGAGTTAGGTTACTGAAAGGTTACTGTGGACTTTCTACTTGTCCTGTTTGCATTATAGGATTACCCAGTGCTTTACCCATCGAAAACCACAATTGTTACTTGAACATCCATTATTCTCACTATTTGCTTGGGGTGAGGGGTTAATGTCAGATACAGATGTACAGAATGTACTGCACACCTTTTAAGAATGAGAGATTTACTCTGTGGAGATGAGGGGACAGATCCAAAAAAACTATTTTCTTGCAAGCGTGCAGTTTTAAGATACCCATCTGGAGTCTCAGTACTGTTACTTGTTTTAAAACAAAAGATTCCATTTTATGTCGGGCTTCTGGTGATCTCAGAATTTTTCCAAAGCTCTTTCCAGCCAACAAAGTCTGTTGACATTTATAATCCAAGATAACCTACGAGCCAAGATCTGGCCAATGTAAATGTCAGAATCATTAAACTCAAGGCAGAAACAGGACTGTCTTTGTAGGTTTGGACTAGCCACCTGCAAATGCTGCTCCATGGTTCCCCATGTGTGTGATTGTCTTTCTGAAGACCTGAAAGAGTTCGCACCATGTTGGCTTTACCAGAAAAATGTTTTTTTCTCAGTTCAAAATAACATCATGGACTCCGTTACATTTGATGTTTCACCTGACGATTACCATTCCTTTGACAGTGCAGTATTCCCTTTTCACTGCAGTGGGCTGCCAGTATAGAGTGTGTGTCAAATTTCTGTTGGACTAGACTGGAACAGTGGCCCAGTGTTTAGCATCAGGGACCCAGGTTCACTTCCACCCTCGGGCAACTGTCTGTGTGGAGTTTGCATATTCTCTCTGTCTGTGTGGGTTTCCTCTGGGCACTCTTGTTTCCGCCCACAGTCCAAAGATGTGCAAGTTAAGTGGATTGGCCATGGTAAATTGACCATAGTGGTCCAGGAATGTGCAGGCTAATTGGTTATAGTCTAACAGGTTTAATTGGAAGCACACTAGTGTTGGACTATAACCTGATGTTATGTGAGTTTTAACTTTGTACACCCCAGTCCAACACCGGCATCTCCAAATCAGGCTAGTCGGGTTAGCCATGGGAAATGCAGGGTTACAGGGATAGAGTAGGGCAGTGGGTCTGGGTGGGATACTCTTTAGAGGGTTGGTGTGGACTTGATGGGGTGAATGGCCTGCTTCTACATTGTAGGGATTCTTTGATTCTACTTGTGTAATCCAGTTGGGTGTCTCTTACACCTCATCAGACAATCTGGTATAATTTTACAGCTACAAATGCTGAAAAAGGAAAGTGGTCACTCTTTATATCCTGCTGGAAAGCCTATGGAGAAATATTATGTTCTCTGCTCACTCCCTGGAGTCTGCCAATCTGCTGTGTCATTCCACTGTTTAGATTTTAGATTTCCAGCAAGGTTAAGTTTTTTTTTAAAGTTCTGTTGAGTACCCAGCTTACTTTGGATGTTTTATTTAACTTGTCCTGGTGAGGGAAGATATTCCTGGAAATACATCCAGGGAAGTTATTTGGGTGGAACTGAGAAATAAGAAAGGGATGATCACCTTATTGGGATTGTATTATAGACCCCCTACTAGTCAGAGGGAAATTGAGAAGCAAATTTGGCAGGAGATCTCAGTTATTTGTTAGAATAATAGGGTAGTAATGGCAGGGGATTTTAACTTTCCAAACATAGACTGGGACTGCCATAGTGTTAAGGATTTAGATGGAGAGGAACTTGTTAAGTGTGTACAAGACAATTTTCTGATTCAGTATGTGGATGTACCTTCGAGAGAAGGTGCAAAACTAGACCTACTCTTGGGAAATAAGGCAGGCAGGTGACTGAGGTGTCAGTGGGGGAGCACTTTGGGGTCAGCGACCATAATTCTATTTGTTTTAAAATAATGATGGAAAAGGATAGACCAATTCTAAAAGTTGAAGTTCTAATTTGGAGAGAGGCCAATTTTGACAGTATGAGGCAAGAACTTTTAAAAAGCAAATGTTCGCAGGTAAAGGGACGGCTGGAAAATGGGAAGCCTTCCGAAATGGGATAACAAGAATCCAGAGAAAGTATATTCCTGTCAGGGTGAAAGGAAAGGCTGTTAGGTGTGGGGAATACTGGATAACTAAAGAAATTGAGGGTTTCGTTCAGAAAAAGAAGGAAGCATATGTCAGGTATAGACAGGATCCTTAGAGTATAAAGGAAGTAGGAGTATACTTAAGTGCGAAATCAGGAGAGCAAAACGGGGACAAGAGATAGCTTTGGCAAATAGAATTAAGGAGAATCCAAAGGGTTTTTACAAATACATTAAGGACAAAAGGGTAACTAAGGAGAGAATAGGGTCCCTCAAAGATCAGAAAGTCAGCCTTTGTGTGGAGCCGCAGGAGATGGGGTGATACTAAACAAGTATTTTGCATCAGTATTTACTGTGGAAGAAGACATGGAAGACACAGAATGTAGGGAAATAGATGGTGACATCTTGAAAAATGTCCACATTACAGAGGAAGAAGTGCTGGATGTCTAGAAATGCACAAAAGTGTATAAATCCCCAGGATCTGATCAGGTGTACCCAAGAACTCTGTGGGAAGCTAGCGAAGTGATTGTTGGGCCTCTTACTGAGATGTTTGTATCATCGATAGTCACAGGTGAGGTGCCGGAAGACTGGAGGTTGGCAAACGTGGTGCCACTGTTTAAGAAGGGTGATAAGGACAAGCCAGGGAACTATAGACAAGTGAGCCTGATGTCGGTGGTGGGCAAGTTGTTGGAGGGAATCCTGAACGACAGGATTTACATGTATTTGGAAAGGCACGGACTGATTAAGGATAGTCAACATGGCTTTATGCGTGGGAAATCATGTCTCACACACTTGATGTAGTTTTTTTTAAGAAGTAACAAAGAGGATTGATGAGGGCAGAGCGGTCGATGTGATCAATATGGACTTCAGTAAGGCGTTCGATAAGGTTCCACATGGGAGACTGGTTACCAAGGTTAGGTCTCATGGAGTACAGGGAGATTTAGCCATTTGGATAGAGAACTGGCTGAAAGGTAGAAGACAGAGGGTGGTGGTGGAGGATTGTTTTTCAGAATGGAGGCCTGTGACCAGTGGAGTGCCACAAGCATCGGTGCTGGGTCCACTACTTTTCGCCATTTATATAAATGATTTGGATGTGAGCATAAGAGGGAAAGTTAGTAAGTTAGCAGATGACACTTAAATTGGAGGTGTAGTGGACATCGAAGAAGGTTACGTAAGACTACAATGGGATCTTGATCAGATGGGCCAATGGGCTGAGAAGTGGCTGATGGAGTTTAATTCAGAAATATGTGAGGTGCTGCATTTTGGGAAAGCAAATCAGAGCAGGACTTATACACTTAATGGTAAGGTCCTAGGGAGTGTTGCTGAACAAAGAGACCTTGGAGTGCAGGTTCATAGCTCCTTGAAAGTAGAGTCACCGGTAGATAGGATAGTGAAGAAAGCAGTTGGTATGTTTTCCTTTATTGGTCAGAGTATTGAGTATTGGAGTTGGGAGGTCATGTTGCGGCTGTACAGGACATTGGTTAGGCTACTTTTGGAATTTTGCACACAGTTCTGGTCTCCTTCCTGTCGGAAGGTTGTTGTGAAACAAAAGGGTTCAGAAAAGATTTACAAGGATGTTGCCGGGGTTGGAGGATTTGAGCTATAGAGAGAGGCTGAACAGGCTGGGGCTGCGTCTGAAACTGAGGGGTGACCCTGTAGAGGTTTATAAAATCATGCGGGGCATGGATAGGATAAATAGACAAAGTCTTTTCCCTGGGTTGGTGGAGTCCAGAACTAGAGGGCATAGGTTTCGGGTGAGTGGGGAAAGGTATAAAAGAGAACTAAGGGGCACCTTTTTCATGCAGAGGATGGTACATGTATGGAATGAGCTGCCAGAGGAAGTGGTGGAGGCTGGTACAATTGCAACATTTAAAAGGCATCTAGATGGGTAAATGAATAGGAAGGATTTGGAGGGATATGGGCCGGGTGCTGGCAGGTGGGACTAGATTGGTTTGGGATGTCTGGTTGGCATGGACGGATTGGACCGAAGGGTCTGTTTCTGTGCTGTACACCTCCATGACTCTATGACTGCAGCTTCTCTCTACTGAGCAAACTGGAGTTCTGTGGGAAAACTTTAACCAATCAGTGTTTCACTGTCACTGTTATAAAATAAATGCACCATAAGACAACAAGTTTTATTTAAACAGCTTCCATGTAGTATCCAAATTCAATTCCCTCATAATATTTTTGCATGCTATGTGTGCAACAGCAGCAAGGAAGAGTTCATCCATTGTCTCATGCTGTGCCAGCTGCAGAATAGTTGTAGTTGGCATCTTGCCACCAGATTTTCACATTTACACTTTGGGTAGAACCACTGGAGGTATTCAAAAAATTGGCACTTGTGACTGGCTGTTTTGCCCTGAGAAAATTGCAGGCGAATATAATATTTTCAGAAACATGTAATTTCATGTTGTGTAAATGTAAAATTATATATTTCTTTGTTTCCTCACTGACTTTTTCCTGAACAAAATGATTTGCCTCACAAAGTAGAATTGTTCAAGTGCACACTGACCAAGAGAATCTGTGCTTTGCAAACAGATGTAAGGTTATAATTCAACATCTGGTGATGACATATAGAGTCATAGAGATGTATGAATCCACACTGAACTGTATTGTTTCATCAAACAGTATAGGCAGTTCTGAAAAAGAGTCCTGAGAGGATCAACTAATCTATACATTGTGCAATTTCCACCTAATGGAAATTAACATCCCAATCACCAGAAAAGATGCAAAATTGGCTTTAGCAACACTTGAGGCTGTTGAACATCTAACAAAAAGTAGGAAAGTATGCAGCAGGTCAGACAACACCCATGGAGAGAATAAAAATTCTCCTTTTCAGATATATACTCCTTCCTCTGAACTTTGGAAAGATCCTTGGAGCAATTTAGTGCAAAAAAAAACAAAGTGACTAAAATCATTTCTGACCTGCATAGGCTCCAAAAGACATGGCAGCTCATAAATGTCCTGATTTGGAGATGCCGGTCTTGGACTGGGGTGTACAAAGTTAAAAATCACACAACACCAGATTAAAGTCCAACAGGTTTAATTGGAAGCACACTAGCTTTTGGAGCAACGCTCCTTCACCTGATGAAGGAGCGTCGCTCCAAAAGCTAGTGTGCTTCCAATTAAACCTGTTGGACTATAACCTGGTGTCGTGTGATTTTTAGCTTCATAAATGTCCTGTAACATAGGACACCCAGCAGTATAAAGGTATCAAATGCATGGTGGCCTCTATCTAAGGCACTGATGCTGATTTGGAATTATATTGCCATCCCTTTCACTATCACTGGGTATAACCAGTGATATTTAAATCCCAAGAACGAATTTTAACCAAAAACCTTCCTTCTATTTGCAAGAACATGTCCACCTTTCTTTTGAAAGCTCTGAGTGAATCTCATACTTACACCACTGAAAGAATTGAACCCAGGATCCTTGTACTAACAGGTAGCAGTACTAACCACTGTGCCACTGTGCCATCGCTTTTTCTCCTGAGGGGCCAAAGATAGCCATTCCTGATTCCCAGTGATTCTAATTTCAGAAGGGAATCAACAATTACCTGGGGCTGTAGGATTCAAAACAGCTCTGTTTTTATTGAATGGCAGAGCAGTCTCAAGGAACCAAAAGGCCAATTTCTGCTCCTTTTTTGCATTTTCAATGTTCGTAGTATCTGCTGAAAAGCATCACTGTGGTTATTGGGCTGAACACAAGAGTTTCGGTTGTGCCATCAGCACTGTTAGGGAGCCTGCTATTACCCACTGTTTACAGGGTGCTAAACAAACTTGATCAGTTGGGCAAGTTACTAGAGGATATTGAGTGCATAATTTCAGCATGGGCCCCTGACTCAGGAGGTGCTGGGAGTAATTAGAGTGGGGTTTGGGTTCACGGTTATGGATATATATTCAAGTGGAGGGATGGGAAGTGTCTTGCACTCCAAGTGTATATCCAAGTATGCAAGATAGTTAAGATCGAGTAAAAATTGTTATCGATCTGGTATTTTATAAAACTGTGTGAGAGTTGAATCTTCAGAATCTGAACAGGGTAGTGAACCTGGTTGAGACAAACATGAGAGATTTTCCAGATTGTAGGGAGGAGTGGATGCTCTGTGAGCAAGTTTAAGTTTGTGGGTTTATAAATATAAATCAAGTTGGTGATGGTGTGACACAGGTAGTCTGGCAGTTCCATACTGACAGCTGTCTTTCACTGCCTTTGTGAAACAGTGCTAATTGGATGCTGAAAAATCTCGATTATCCAGCTTGTTTCTCACTGACTGGTGGAAGGATGTATCATTGATTTAAAGCTTCGGTACTTTCAGCTTTTTAAGCCCTGACAACTCTACAGTGTTAGTATTGCAGTGGTTTATATATAAAACCTATTACAAAACTAACACTGCAGGTGTCCACTTTTAATCTAATCTGAACGTACGGTCTTACTGCCGCTGATGTCAGTGCTACTTTCTTCCATTCTCATTAGATCAACTGAAATTGCATCTCCCCAGAACTTTATAAAGAGGTATTTTCAGCCGATCAGGTCATTTAGCATATAGAAGTGTGGCAATTTGTTGTTATATGAAAACAGCATTGCAATGCCCCTCCAATTAAAAAAAAAGGTATAAAATTGTTTTTTTAAAGAAAATCCTCCTGCTGAACCTCCGTCATGGTTTAGAGGCTGACCATCCTGTTTGGATGGAGCCTTCACTTACTGGTGCTGACCTTAGAGATGTGAAGGGCATGTAGGAAGATGGATCCTATTTCAAACCTGAGCGGTACCACAGTCCCATTTCTGCCAGGGTTAAATTCTGTGCAGGAAGGTGCATAGTCAACCATTCCAACTGAGGCCGCTAATTGGCCAATTAATAGCCACGTAAGGACTTCATAGCAGTCCTTCTGGTGTGATCCCAGATGCAGGTGGGCATGTTGTCATTCTGTGTGCACTGTGTTCAACAACCATGTGGCCACCTTGGTGTGCCCACTAGGAACCACCCTTTCCAATACTCCGCCTGCCCAAACTTGTGAAACGACCTCTCCACCCGCTCCAAACCCACCAACTTGACTTCCTGCGGGATCTGGGCCGCTGTGCAATCCTGAGACTCTGCTCAGTGTTTTCATGTAGTACGCACCATCTGCCTTGTTGCTGGGCCAATTGACAGGCAGCTCAAATGGGCAAGACCTCTGGGGTTGATGCCAGGGGAAGGCCTGCTGGTGGCCTTGCCGCTGTCTGGTTGATGTCTGATTCCGCTAGCCTTGCAATGTCTCTCACTGGCTCTCCAGCTCTCAACAAAGTTTCACTCTTGGAGTCACATGGGGACCTGAAGGCAACCCAGCATCTTCTTGCATGTTTTAAATGCCAAATGTATTTCTCAACATTAACTAATGTAAACAAATAAGTGAGCTTATGCCTTGAAGTAATATTAGGAACTTTCAGAGCACCAGATATGTGGATTGAGAGTGTGGTGCTGGAAAAGCACAGCCAGTCAGGCAGCATCTGAGGAACAAGAGAATCAATTCCTGATGAAGACCTTATGCCCGAAACGTCAATTCTCCTGCTCCTCAGATGTTGCCTGACAGGCTGTGCTTTTCCAGCACCACACTCGCGATCCTGATCTCCAGCAACTGCAGTCCTCAATTTCTCCCACTGGATATGTGCAGTTAGTGATCTTCATGATTCTCACATATCATTCTCTTTCTCCTTACCCTTCTCTCTTTGTGCTTTTTCTTTTCTTTTCCTCATGCTTTCTTCACAGCCTTGCAGTTGAGGGAGAGTGAGGGGTCCGGGTAGGTGGTGGTATTGTAGCGATAATGTCACTCGAATACCGATCTAGAGGCCCAAACCAAATCTGTGGGTATGAAACTCACCATGACAGATGATGACGTTTGAATTCAATGAAGATTTGGAATTTTTAAAAAACGTGCAGGTTCATTTAGGGAAAGAAATCTGTCCTACATGTAATTCCACTCACAGAGTAAGGTGGTTGACTTTTAACTACTGCCTGGGCAATCCATGTTGACTTAACCAGTGACACCCACATTCGTTGAGTGAAAAAAATTGGCTTTTCTGTTACTTTTACTTATCTGGAAAATGAGAGCAAGTTATGGAGGTTTGACTATCTTGGTACACAACCAACTCTATCAAAAACCTATGACCAGAATTTGTCCATGAATTCCATTGAGTGTGAGTGCATTGGTTGTTCAGCTAAATACAGACCATCCATTTGGCCCTATTCAGATCCTGAAAATTGAGATGAAACCAATTAGTCCAGATGATTGTGATACTTTAGCATGGTGTGGAGGTATCTGATGATCTGGTTGAAGTTGTGCATCCATTATGTGTGTGCAAATGGATTAGCCATAGCCAAATGTTATTTATTTATTTTTTTCCACTGATAGGAATGCTTCACTTTTTTTTGAAAACTTGGTGTATGTATGTGTATGTGTGTGTGACATAGAATGCTGTGTGACAGAAAGAGTTTGTACTTAATTGGCACCTTCTCAAATATATTGGAAATAGAGATGTACAGCACAGAAACAGACCCTTCAGTCCAACTCATCCATCTTGATCATATTTCCAAATTATCCCATTTGTCAGCATTTTGTCCAGATTCCTTTAAATCCTTACTATTCATATACTTATATAGATGACTCTTAAATGCTGTAATTGTACCAGCCTACACCACTTCCTCTGATAGCTCATTTCATACACCCACCACCCAATGTGTGAAAAGATTGCCCCTTAGGTCTCTTTTTAATATTTCCTCTCTTACCTTAAAACTGTGCCGTCTAGTTTTGGACTCCGCTATTCTGGGGTAAAGGTCTTGTTATATTCACCCTATCCATGCCCCTTTTATAAACCTCTATAAGGTCACCCCTCAACCACTGAGACTCCAGGGAAAAACAGTGCCAGCATATTCAGCCTCTCCCTATAGCTCAAACCATCCAACCCTAGCAACATCTTTTTACATCTTTTCTGAAACTTTTCAAGTTTCAAACAGCTTTCCAAAATAAGGAAAGCAGAATGCAGTATTCCAAAAGTGGCCTAATCAATGTGCTAAGTACTTGCTGTCCAATGGTTTCTGAAGTGTAGTCTCTATTATTATATAGATAATCTCCCTGCATTTTGTTTGCAAAAATGCTCTGTTGACAACATTCATTCTGTTATCTGAGCACCCAAACAAAGCTGGATTTGATTTTATAAAGGGCACTGTGTGGTTTTTTTTATTATTATATGGGAGCACCAACCATTTGGATAGAGAATTGGCTCAAAGATAGAAGACAGAGGGTGGTGGTGGAGGGTTGCTTTTCTGGTTGAAGACCTGTGACCAGCAATGTGTGACAAGGATTGGTGCTGGGTCCACTACTTTTTGTCATTTATATAAATGATTTGGATGTGAATACAGGAGGTATAGTTAGTAAGATTGCAGATGACAGCAAAATTGGAGTTGTAGTGGACAGCAAAGAGGATTGACTCAGATTACAATGGGATCTTGATCAGATGGGTCAATGGGCTGAAGAGTGGCAGTTGAAGTTTAATTTAGATAAATCTGAGGTGCTGCATTTTGGTAAGACAAATCAGGGCAGAACTTATCCACTTAATTTTAAGGTCCTGGGGAGTGTTGCTGAACAAAGAGATCTTGGAGTGCAGGTTCATAGTTCCTTGAAAGTGGTGTTGCAGGTAGTCAGCGTAGTGAAGAAGGAGTTAGATATGCTTGCTTTTATTGGTCATTGCATTGAACATAGGAGTTTTGAGGTTATGTTGCGGCTCCACAGGACATTGGTTAGGCCACAGTTTGAATGTTGTGTGCAATTCATCTCTCCCTGTTTTTGGAAATATGTTGTAAAACTTGAAAGGGTTCAGAAAAGATTTACAAGGATGTTGTCAGGGTTGGATGGATTGAGCTACAGGAAGAGGCTGAATAGCCTGGAGCTATTTTCTCGGAGCGTCTGAGGCTGAAGATTGACCTTACAGAGATTTATAAAATCACACAGACATGTATAGAATGAATAGACAACGACTTTTCCCCAGGGTGAGGGAAATCCAACACAGGTTTAAGGTGAGAGTGGAAAGATTTAAAAAGTACTTAAGGGACAACATTTTCATGCAGTGGGTGGTGCACGTGTGGAATGAGCTGCCAGAGAAAGTGGTAGAGGCTGGTACAATTACACCATTTAAAATGATCTGGATGGGTACATGAATAGGAAGGGCTTAGAGGGATATGGGCCGGGTGCTGGCAAATGGGACTAGGTTACTTTAGGATATCTAATCGGCATGGATGAGTTGGACCGAAGGGTCCGTTTCTATGCTGTACATCTCTATGACTGTAATTAGGGAACCTTCACCAATAAATAGCAGCAACCTCTGTCCTGTTGTTAATTTATTTTGTTATCTACAGCTGTGTTATTTGCATGTTGTAATAGTCAGTGCATTCCTGAATCAAAAACAGAAACTGCTGGAGAAACTCAGCTGGTCTAGCAGCATCTGTGGAGAGACAGCAAAATTGATGTTTCAAGTCCAGTGACCCTCCGGATTACCTTCTGTTAAATCAATCCATACTCAGATAGAAGATTAATTGGTCATCACTCAGCCTGGACTTTACAATCTGTTTGAAAACTAAATTAGTTTAATGGTGATAATTTAGGGGAGGCAATGGCTTGTTGGTATTAATTCTAGATTATTAATTCAGAAAGCAGGAGAGTCGATGCTTCGAGCATAAGTCCTTCATCAGAAATGGCTTATACCCGAAACGTTGACTTTCCTGCTCCTTGGATGCTGCTTGATTTGTTGTGCTTTTCCAGCGCCGCACGTTTTGATTCTGATCTCCAGTACCTGCAGTCCTCACTTTCCATCGACAGTATGTTGTGAAACTTGAAAGGATTCAGAAAAAATTTACAAGGATGTTGCCAGGGTTGGAGGATTTGAGCTATAGGGAGAGGTTGATTAAGCTCGGGCTGTTTTCCCTGGAGCATTGGAGGCTGAGAGGTGACTTTATAGAGGTTTATAAAATCATGAGGGGCATGGATAGGGTAAATAGAAAAGTCTTTTCCATGGCATGGGGGAGCCCTGGTACGTGTATGGAATGAGCTGCCAGAGAAAGTGGTGGAGGTTGGTACAATTACAACATTTAAAAGGCATTTGGATGGGCATACGAATAGGAAGGGTTTGAAGGGATATGGGCCGGGTGCTGGCAGGTGGGACTAGGTAGGGTTGGGATATCTGGTCGGCATGGACGAGTTGGACTGAAGGGTCTGTTTCCATGCTGTACATCTCTAGGATTCTTGACTCTATCTTGGGGACCAGGGTTCAAATCCTGCTGTGGCAGATGGTAGAATTTGAATTCAATAGTAATCTGGAATTAAAAGTCTAATGACCACACATCTATTACTGATTGTTTGAAGGACCTATCTTGATCACTAATGTCCTGTAAGGAAGAAAACTGCCACCCTCACCTAATGTGGACTACATATGGCTCCAGACCCACAGGAGTATGGTTGACTCTTAAACTGTCCTCTGGGCAATTAGAGATGAGCAATAAATGCTGGTCAAATCAGCATGCCCTTGTCCTGTGAATGAACAAAAAAAACAGTAGCTTTTTTTAAATTGTACAAAGTAAATCCGTGTTGGTTTATGTAAATGGTGACTTGTATTAACCCATGCTCAATATGTTGATCTCATTGTCCCTGAACCTATGTTAACCATGATGAATGTGCTGGTTCTGGCAAAGTAGCAGTGCATTTGTTTGAACTAAAGGATTCTTTCCCTGGGATTGTAACAGTAAAGAGCTCCTTGCAAATTGGAAAATCTCTGATTCATTGGTTTTCAAGGGGACTTAAACCCTCACCTTTAATGATTCACTCGATGCCTTCATTATATGATTCTGCTTTGTACCATAGATCTGTGTTGCTTTTCATAGTCACCTTGAAATACTCATCACTCACTCTCATCTGTGAGTACTTTTTGCTCACCTGTTTATGTCCATCATTGAGTCTTAGCATTTCATTAAGAGTCAAAGTGTATCAGGACTGCTTTCAATTATCTTCTTGCTCAGTCCCAGTATCAAAAGAAATTTAGAATTCAGCCTTTATGTAGGAATAGATCACCTATAGTAATAACATTTTAATTCACTGAGGTATTTAGCAAGGGAATTCCAGAGTTCACGACCTGGGTATGACAAATGGAGAAATTACAATGGAGTGATGTGCAGGAGACCCAAATGGGAAGAACATAGATATTTCAGGCCACAGAGGGATTTGAAATCCTGGCTGAAAATTTTACAATTGAAACATTGCCTGACCAGAATTCAATGTAAGTCAACATAAGGCTGAGGGGTGGTGAAAGAAACTGGCTGTAAATTGGGATGTGGGCAACAAAGCTTTGGCTAAAGTCTAGATTAGAGTGGTGTTGGAAAAGCACAACAGGTCAGGCAGCATCCGAGGAGCAGGTAAATCGACGTTTCGGGCAAAAGCCCTTCATCAGGAATAAATGAAGGGCTTTTGCCCGAAACGTTTATTTTCCTGCTCCTCGGATGCTGTGCTTTTCCAGCACCACTCTAATCTGCAGTCCTTGTTTTTACAAAGTTTTGGCTTAACTCAAGTTTATGAAAAATGCAAGTTGGACGGGCAGCCTTAGTCAACTCTGGAAGTAGTAGCTGGATTTGTGTTATCTCAAACGAGTTGTATGCAGTCAGGTGATGTTCTGGAGGTGGAAGCAGGCAGTCTTTGGGAATGGAGTTGGATATATGGTTGGAAGAACATCCCAGGATGGGACAGGATGCCAAGATTGCAAATGATCTGGCTTTTCTCAGCAATTGGCCAGGATTAACTGGTCAGAGAATAGACCTTGTAATGGGGGCCATAGACAATGGCCTTAGTCTTCCTAATTGTTTTTAAGTTGGAAGGCATTTCTGCTCATGCAGTACTGGATTTGAACAAAATGTGACAAATCAGGGATGGTGAGATATCAAGTGAAATGATTGTGAGGTAAAGCTTGGCATTGTAAGAGTTTCTTCTCAGATATTACTGCCAAGGGCCACAGATAGGAAATAGGGGACAGAGCTGAAAATGTGGTGCTGGAAAAGCGCAGCAGGTCAGGCAGCATCCAAGGAGCAGGAGAATCGACATTTCGGGCATGAGCCCTTCTTCAGGAATAGATGAAGGTCTTTTGCCCGAAATGTCAATTCTCCTGCTCCTTGGATGCTGCCTGACCTGCTGCGCTTTTCCAGCAACACATTTTCAGCTCTGATCTCCAGCATCCGCAGTCCTTACTTTCTTCTAGGAAATAGGGGACAGCCAAGTCTATTTGGATCTGAGTGATAATAGTGTAAGACTGGGATGAGAAGCCATTAACATGTGGTTATCTGGAAAGATTGGCATCTACTGTATGATTCGGGGAATTCAGTAAGGGTTGATTATGCACAGTTTTCCTTTTGAAATTTTTTTATTATATCTTCAGGTTTTCCTATTGCACCTTCAGATAAAGATTCCATTATGTTTCTTGCCACTGATAAGCTATTTCATCTATAGTTCCTTTGACTTATTCTTGCATCCCTTTTTTGTAGGAATTGCATTAGATGTCTACCCATCTTATGGTACTCTCCCCTTTTCTAATTAATTGTTTTTTCAATGTTATATTAATACAGCTTTGATCATTTTCTTAACTTGTAATGTGTGTGCTTATAATCCATGCAAACCACGGTATTTATTCTCTCAAGCTTGATGTAGTTTATCAATTATCTGCTACCAGACCGTTCTATTTCAAATGTTTTGATAACTTTATGCCCACGTCCTTGATAAACGAAGTCATTATTTAATAATTGTGGTATTTCATTGCTGTTATTTGAGTTTATTGGATGTATCCCTTTGTGGCTGTATCCCTATCAGTTTTTATTATTATTTTCTTACTGTAAAATGCTTTGCTGTTTAGTTTTTGTGATCCTAGTCAATTTAATTTTCACTTTCTGATCCTTTCTCTTTGATTGTTTCATAAGCTTTTTGAATTCCCTCATGTCATCCCCTCCTTTGGTGTCTAAGTTCTTAATGTATGCCTTTTTCTTTAGTTGGAGTTTTCCTTCACTTCTTTATTAACAGATATTTCATTCCTAGTTTGTTCTTGTTTTGATGACCCATATTCCTGCTATACATCTGACATCCTTTGTTCCATTTCTTTCTTTGTCACTAATGTTGACCTGTTTACTTTGTCTATTCTGTTTTATCCCTTTGTTTTGTCTTCAATTTATTACTTTAGTCTTTGTCTTAATTATAGACATTCAGGGAACATAGAAAACAGGAACAGGAGTAAACCATTCAGCTCTATGAGCCTGCTCTACCATTCAATATGATCACAGCTGATCATCCCTGCTCCTGCTTTCTCCCCATACCCTTTGATCCCTTTAACCCTAAGAACTATATTAGATTAGATTACCTCCAGTGCGGAAGCAGGCCTTTCGGCCCAACAAGTCCACACTGACCCTCCAAAGAGTAGCTCACCCAGTCCCATTCCCCTCTACTAATGCACCTAACTCTATGGACAATTTAGCATGGCCAATTCATCTAACCTGCACATCTTTGGGCTGTGGGAGGAAACCGGAGCACCCGGTTTTAGTCTCAAATTCTTTCTGTGCCTGAGAATTCCTCAGGCTCACCACTCTCTGGGTGAAGAAACTTTTCCTCATCTCAGTCTTAAATGGCCTACCCATATCCTTGGACTGTAACCCCTGATTCTAGGCTTACGGGTTATTGGAAGCATCCTCCCTGCATTTGCCTTTGTCTCGTCCTGTGAGAGTTTTACAGGTTTCAGTGAGGCACCCTTCATAAACGTGTTCCCCTGCACTTAGCTTTCTCATCTGTGATCATTACTGAAGAGTTTCTAATGAAAATTCTTGTGAGGATGAAATGTATTGTCTCTCAGTGTACAATAAGTTGTGTTCAGTGAAAAGCAGCCAACTCAAGGGATCTTAAAAGAAACGTCCAGCTCAAAAAAGTATCATTGATCATTTATCTCATGGACTTGGCTGTTTGCAATCTGGTGGTCACATTTCCAACTCTACACTTCCATGAGATTTCAGCATTACTTAATTAAGTGTAAAGTGCTTTGGGACATCCTGACAGCATGAAAGGTGCACTAGAGAAACACAAGTGCTAGTCTAAAGTAGAGCAATAAATATGAATGATCAAAATCTGAACAAATATGGTTACATGACACAATGGGTGCAGAGGTCCAGGATTACAGACATGATGGGCATTCACAGTTACAGTTAATTAGTACTAAAGCAGAGATCATTGTTGTCCTTACAAAGAACGTGCAATGGCAAATGAAGTGAAACGAAGTGTTTCAATTACAATTGATAATAGAGTCATAGAGGCATTCAGCATGGAAACAGACCCTTTGGTCCAACTCATCCATGCTGACCAAATTTCCCAAACTAAACTAGTCCCATTTGCTCGCACTTGGCCCATATCCCTCTAAACCTTTCCTATTCATGTATCACTCCAAATGTCTTTTAAATGTTGTAACTGTACCTGCATCTACTACTTCCTCTGGCAGTTCATTCCACTTACGCACTACATGCTGTGTGAAAAAGATGCCCCTCAGCTCCCGTTTAATCCTTTCTCCTCTCACCTTCAAAATTATGTCTTCTAATTTTGAACTCCCCCCATCCTAGGGAAAAGGCCTTTGCTATTCATCTTATCCATGTGTTTCATGATTTTATAAACCTCTATAAGGTCACTCCTCAACCTCCTATGCACCAGGGAATGAAATCCCAGTTTATCCAGCCTCTCTTTATAACTCAAACCCTCCAGTCCCAGCAACATCCTTGTAAATCTTTCCTGCACACTCTCCAATATAAGAATATCCCAAACTAGAATTTCTCACCAACGTTAAGAGAAAGTAAATTTAAAGGGCATATACTTTAAGTGCGTGAGTAGTATGTATTAATCCCTCATCCAATAATTGATGCATTTTACTTCTGTTGTCTATCATTTTTATAAGTTTGAGCAGTTCATATCTCCTGAGTGATCATTATGTAAGCCATTTCCACTTTGCCACAACTTTCACTTTAGGCAATACACTAACAAAGGACTTGTTTTGTGATTTTCTTCTTCAGTTTCCTTTTTTTCTCCATGTTGATCATTGGTTGTGTCAGTGCTCTATCAGCATCTGCGCAATTTTGCCCAAGGATAGACTAAACCCACTGTACAGAGAATGGAGGCCAATCTAGATTTCTGTTCAAATTCACACAATCCAGGCAACATTCAGTTAAACGTTAACTTTGGTATCTTTACTTTTAATAAGAGGTGTCAATTAATTCTAAACTGGGAACCCCAAGTATTCCCATGAGTGCTGAACTGAGGTCACATGCCAGCAAGTAGATTAGATTAGATTACTTACAGTGTGGAAACAGGCCCTTCAGCCCAACAAGTCCACACTGACCCGCCGAAGCGCAACCTACCCATACCCCTACATTTACCCCTTTACCTAACACTACAGGCAATTTAGCATGGTCAATTCACCTGACCTGCACATCTTTGGACTGTGGGAGGAAACCCACGCAGACACGGGGAGAATGTGCAAACTCCACACAGTCAGTCGCCTGAGTCAGGAATTGAACCCGGGTCTCTGGCACTTGTGAGGCAGCAGTGCTAACCACTGTGCCACCGTGCCTATCCCCGTACAATTGACCTGCTAACAATTTGCTACAGTGGTCAATCGAATAATTGTGATATGCAGTTCAATATTACTGAAACAATTGTACCCCAACTTTATGTATTTTGCTCCTAGGATGTGGCCATAGAGGATGAAGCCAGCATTTTTGCCTGTTTCTAGTGATTGTGAGGTAGGGCAGAATTGTACAACAACTTGGCTGTGTGGTACGTGATGAGTTGCATGGAGGATTTCTCTCTGTTTTCCCTAGCATGGTTTTCTACGTGCCACACCCCCTATATCCCCCTCATCAGCACCCCTCTCACACACGTGACACCACCCCCATTGATGAGCATGGATTTCTATCTGAAAGGCAAGACAAGATAGAAGTATTAGGAGACAGTGAGGTCTGCAGATGCTGGAGATCAGGGTTGAGAGTGTATTTCTGGAAAAATACAGCAGGTCAGGCAGCATCCGAGGAGCAGGAAAATCGACATTTCGGGCCGAAGCCCGAAGTACTGTCAGCCTTTAAGTTGTGGCTGAGGTGACAAGTGCAAAAAGATAAAGGTAAAGTAAAACAAGGCAAGACAGGAATTCTATGAGCTTCCACGTAGGTGCAAAACAAATCTGCACTAAGAGAGCACACGGGATTGCTAAGATGCTCCCTGCTCCAATGCATGAGCTGGGTGTCTGTCCCTTGCAAAGTGTCCTTGCAGCACCATTGCCATGAAAGATGCTGGTGCACTCCAAAGTGCAGCACTGAATTGCAGGTCCATTGGGCATGGGGAGTAGAGGTGTGCCACAAGGGTTTGGTGAAGTTGGTACATTCTGGATCCCACTAAATGTGCTGCCATGGTGTGTCCTGAGATATTGGTGCTTAGTGTCCAAGCTGGAGGTCCAGAAGAGTATGTTCAGTGAACTGGATGTTCCAAGTAACTGCCCAGACCTTCACATCTGGAATGGTCAACAACTAGTTTCTATGCAGTTGGTGGAAGAATGAGAAACTGCATATCATTGAGGTCAGAGTAGCAAATAATGAGATGTTCATGCATGCCAATTGGCCTTTGTTGCTCACTACCAACAATCTCATTTTGAAATTGGTGCTTGTTTGGAAAATAGGACTACTTGCTCTTGATGTTGAGAAGTTCCTCGTTGCCAGGCTTATGCAATTTTCTCAACTTTTTAATCAGTGCCTATTTGTTCAATGCGCATGGTGGTTGTGAGTTGCTGATGTCTTGAAATATAACTAAATAATGTCCTTGATCACTTAAGAAAGCAATCAAGCATCAATCCTAGTATTGTGATCGTATATAGGGACACCCAGGTCAGGCTTCCTTCCCTGGAGGCCATAGTTATCACCAGTCAGGTTTCTGCAACAGTCAAGTTGTTTAATGATCACTGTTATTGAGGCCAGCGTTTTATTCCTTAACTTTTAAAAATTAAAGCTAACTTCAAGTTTTCCAAGTGTACTGGGATTTGAATTTCTGATTCCTGGATTGTTAATCTGGTGACAAAACCCTGACACTGCCACATACCCAACATTTGTCACCATTGTAGTTGTAAGTACACTGCAACATGTAAGAAGTAAGACTTACAGGGCAGTGAGCCACGTGCTGGGAAATGGGATTACATTTTGGTTGTTTTTGACTGGTACTGAATGAATGGGCCAAAGGGCCTTTTTCCATTGCTGTAGATGTGTATGAGTATCCAAAACACAAAGCTTTGAGCATTGGTTTTCTTTTCATTCCTGTCGTAATAATTTTGCAAAAGTTTCTCAAAAAGGAAATTACTTTTGAGAAGCAACAGGAGACTGAATCTTTAGGACTGAACAAATTAAGGCATATTGTCATATAGGCTTATGGGTCTGGAGGCTTCTTCAGTGAAGTTTAAAACAACCTACAGATGGAAGTAATTCAATGGTAAATTCACAGCTTGTAAACTCTCCACTGCTATTGAGTTTGGTTCCAACACTGGCAATCCTGATTCAATATTGTAAGGACTGAAATGAATGCACTTTGCATTAGGAGACCCAGGAAGGCTAAACTAATGGCCCAAATGCTGAAAACTCCACTTGCATCTGTTACTGGTTTGTCCTGTTTGAATGCTGTGAGCTGGAGCTAAAAGAACAGTTGATAACAATTGTACTGTTACCTCATTGGTGAATAGATACCAAATCAGCGTTGTCAATAGCTCCAGATTGATCCAGTTGGGTTTCGATATTTTCTTCCTGTGGCCATCAAGGTTTAATGGCACATTACCACAAAGACCAGAAAATTCAAATAGGTGGACACCAGTCGGGAGAGCATGGTGTTGTAAATTTACAAGGACAGGCCATAGAGAACTCCATCCTGCAATTCTTGTGTTCATTGCTAAATGAGCAAGAGAAGGACTTGTATTCTGATATCCTCAATTTCGAAGTTACAAAAATAGCCTCCTTCCAAAGCTGTATTTAACACTTGCCACGCTGCATGTGCCATCTGCACGCAAGGTGAGTTTATACAAATGTTTTTCCAGACTAAAACAACAGCTTGTTGAATTATAGCAGCCTGACACCCGCTCTGTGAATTTTCTGTACACCTTTCTTGCTGTATTTCAACTTGCTCTTCTTTGATTCACTCAGGGGAGCCCTAAAAATAATCTTTGCCATGTGTGAAAATAAGATAAGAAGTGATGGTCAAAGAGCAAGAGATAACGTGTGAAAAAAACAATGCAGTAGATACAAACGTTTCAAACTGGTCCGAGTGCAAGAAAGGAGAAATGCAAAATTACTGGGTGATACAGTAAAAGACAATGAATAACAGGGGAAGGAGAAGTTTTATAAAACAAATGAAGGAAGCCACACATGCATAACAAAATATTTCTGATGATGTGCAGGCATGCACAAACAGGCCAGTCTGTTTCTAATGCCCTTCCCGGCCCAAAAGTGATCAAACATTAAGTGGTGATTGCATTTTTATTTAATTACCAGTTTCCTTCTTCATCAAGTTGAGAGTGATGTGCTACCTACAGGGTTACAGCATAATGCTTGTGTATAAGTCAGGACATGTTGTCTGCAGCTGATTGGGTTGCAGTCTGCCCAGTCCTGTTTACTTTATTTCACTATGTAATTAAAGCGATTTATAATTTCCATCTTGCACTGAATGCTTTTGTAAAAGAGTGTGCAGACAGGCTTACCTAAACAGACTGAGGCACAGAGTTATTCTATACAGTGGCAAACATGGAGAATCTTCAGTGAAGTCCATTTGGATGTTTTGGTCTATTGCAAGACATTTCATTATCTCCTGAGCTGGCTCACAATGGGCACGTGTTGTACTTTGTTAAAAATCTTTTTTTGTCTCAGCTGTAACCCAGCAGAACCTGACATCTTAGTTTTCTTAAATGAAAACAATGCAATTCAAAGTACTGGGGGCTAAATTGGATAGCCCCTAATTGAGTGTGAGTCTCAATCTGCTTCTCACCTATTTGATGTTGTGCAAGCAATTGGCTAGTATCAGGAGTGTAATGGCCTGGTGGTATTGTCACTGGGCTGTTAACCCAGAAGACCAAGGTGATGTTCTAGACTCTGCATTTAAATCCCACCCTGGTTGATCTGGGGTTAAGAGTCCGCTGATGACCATGCATCCATTGTCTGAAAAACCTATCTGCATCACCTTTGGGGAAGGAAGCTGTCATCCTAGCCTGGCCTCCATATGACTTGCAACCCATGGCAATTTGGTTTACTCTCAACTGCCCTCTGGGCAATTAGGAATGGATAATAACTGCTGGCCTAGCCATTGGTTCCAATGCTGACATTGTAAATCTTGTAGTGCATTGGGTAAGATGCCTTTCTTTGGGTTCAAGTCCCACTTTAGAACTTGATGGCCATGAAAGATATAAATCAATAGGTCAATCCTTTTGCTGTGCCTGCAATAAGTTGGTGAGTCTCCTGGTTAGTCAGATCCGTGTGGTAGCAATGGCACAACAGCCATCCTACGATAAAGATGCCACACAAGTTCTTGCTATGAACAAATGTCACCCTCATTCCAAGGGACTAAAATACAGTCAGTTCTGCTATAACATGGTAGTTTCGATCTCAGGCAATCCCATGTTGTAAGAAAATTGTGTAATAGCTGCACCATTTAAATGAATGGGACTGGAATCTCATTATAATTGATGCATTCTTTGAAAGTTTCGCTATAGAAACATTGTTCCCAATTTGTTGATCTCATTATTGCAAATTTGTATTATAGCAGAATGACCTGTACATGCACACGCACACATGCAATGAATACATTTAAGGATGGAACAAGTGGAATCTGCAGGTGGTAAGACAGTTGGCACAAATGGACTGTGACCAGGGAAGATGGCAAGGAAGGAATAGGTGGCAGCTCAGCAGAGAGTGAGATCACTTACAGATACTGCTGCAGAGAATATAGACAAGCACTTCAACGTGGCAGTGTAAAGAATAAGGCCAGCTTGGTGCATTGATAAATCTCTCCAGCACAAGTCTAGAAGGAGTCAGTTGTAGAAGGGTTCATGACTGTGGTCACTTTCACAGCATATGCAAGTTTGTCTTTGTCCTGTTCCATGTTTGCACTTGTGGCTTCAGTAAGTGGCAGATTTCAGTTAACATATCTTTACTAACTGAAAGAGCAAACCTTACTGAAGAGCAAACATTGCTCCTTGTTGAGATTTGGGGAGGGAAATTGTGTCCCAAATATCCTGCGTGTACACATGACCTTGTCCTCAGAGATCTCCTCCTCCTTCTCCAGTTCCTCATCCCTCTTCCAGTAGATGGTTATAAGGAGCTCATTTTGTTCTCCCAGTCCTCTTGAATGCTTTGGTTTGGAGGGAGAAGGTCTTGTAGGCAACAAATGGCTTGCAGTTTTGCTCATATTCAACTCACGGCCCTTCAGCACCCGCCACACAATGCCCTGGAGATTTTAGACAACATTAGGGAACACATAGCACTTGTCAAATCAGGGAATAGCCAGAAGAAACCTACCAGCAAGCAGACTTTATTCTCTTCAGAAAGATCCTACCTGCTGCTGAATACATGTTCAGGCCATTAGCTGAGCACTGAGTTTCAAAATGACTGTGTTATTAAATCAATATTGTATGCTGATTGACAACGTGATCTTCCTGCTCAAAATGTGTTCAGTGAATGTTCGCTGTGCACACACTAAAGGCTTCATCAACTTAGCTTCCAGCGCAATACATGTCATTTTTGGAACTCTAACTCTCATATAATGTGGGAAAGTGTGAGGTCATGCGTGTTAGCAGGAAGAACAGAAGAGCTGAATATTATTTATATAGAGAAAGCTGCAGCGTAGTGGAATTTGGGATTCCTTGTTCATGAATTACCAAAATCGAGCATCCAAGTTCAGTAGATAATCGGGAGGAAAATGGAATTTTCCTTTTTTTTGACCTTTATTTCAAATGGAATGGAACATGGCCATAGGGAACTCTTGCTAAAACCATACAATGCACTAGTCAGACCACACTTGGCAACCTGTGAATAGATTTGGTCCCCAGATCGAAGGAAAACAATACTTGACATTGGAGGCAGTCACTCAGTTTATCTCTGATATGGAGGGATTTTGTTCTGAGGAGAGGTTGAGCTCGTATTTATTGGAGTTTTGAAGAAGAATAATAGGCCTTTACTGAAATTTATAAGACTTCTAGGGGGCTATATGGACCACTCAGTTTTGACCTAGGCATTAGAAAATAGCAAAGTTAACAATATTGAGGTGACAAAGTCCTTCTTTACTAACATCTGGGGTCTAATGTCAAAATTGGTGGCCTATCCCATGGACTAATCAAACAACAGAGCTGAAAATGTATTGCTGGAAAAGCGCAGCACGTCAGGCAGCATCCAAGGAACAGGAAATTCGATGTTTCGGGCATAAACCCTTCATCAGGAAGGCTTATGCCTGAAATGTCTAATTTCCTGTTCCTTAGATGCTGCCTGACCTGCTGCGCTTTTCCAGCAACACATTTTCAGCTCTGATCTCCAGCATCTGCAGACCTCACTTTCTCCTCTAATCAAACAACAGCATGACATGAACATTCTCACTGATACATACCTTGCAAGCAATGACCCAGACATCACCATCTGAATGTCTTGCCCGCCACCACAGGTGGTGATACTGCGGTACACCATTTGGAGGGAGTTGCACCATTTTAATCTGAGATCTCATGCAGTCTCACAGCATCAAGTCAAACATGGTGATTACTATCCAACAGCACCCCCTCCTTTTCCCGTTGGCTGATAATCAGATCTCTTATATTGAACATACTTGGAGGGTATTCTGAGGTTGGCAAGGGTTCATAATGAATTCTTGGTTGGGGTGGGGGGATCCTCACTGTCCAGCACCAAAGGTGGCATCGCCAGTGACTGAGCTAGCTGAGTCCTAAAGGAGATAACTGCTAGAATAGACCTGTGGTAGTTGGGAATCCTACTTGGCCCCATCCTCACAGATTCACCTATCACCTGTGCAAAACAGACATTATGGAGACAAAGTCTCATTTTCACCTTGTCGGTACCATCAACAGTATTGAGCGGTGAATGATGTGGCTTTTGAACAGATCTAGCAACTCCAAACTGGGCCTCTATGAGGTGCTGTGGGCCATCGTCAACGATAGAAATGTACTCAACCACAATGTGTAACCTCATGGCCTAGCAAATTCCTCACTCTGTCATTATCATCAAGCTGGGAGAGCAAACCTGGTTTAGTAGAGAATGCAGGAGGACATGCCAGGAGCAATACTGTGCTTAGCTAAAATTGAAGTGTCAACCCAGTGACGCTACAACATAGCAATTACTTGCATGTTAAACAGCAGAAGCGTGATGAATAAACAAGGCCAAGTGATTGCACAATCAATGGATCAGGTCCAAACTCTGTAGGCCTGTCACTCACTGGAGGAGGAGGCTACATAAATATCCCCATTCTCAAAGAAAGGAACTCACAAAATATCGACAGAACACAAGGCTGAAACATTTGCAAGCATCTCAGCCAGGAATGCCAAGTAGATGATCCATCTCAGGTTCCTTTGAGATCCCTAACACCACAGATGACCGTCAGCCAATTTGGTTCACTCCATTTGCTATCAAGAAACAGCAGAATACTACAGCATCTCTGAATCCTGACAACATTCCAGCAATAGTACTGAAGACATGTAGCTCCAGAACTTGCTACATCCCTAACCAAGCTGTTACAGAACACCCTCATCACTGGTATCTGCCTGGCCATGTGGAAAGTTACCCAGAAATGTCCCATACACACATCAGTCTCCTATCAGTAAAGTGAAGGAAGAAATTGTCGACAGTGCAGTCTCTTGGGATTTAGTCATCAGTAGTCAGCAGGATCACCCTCCCTCAAGGCATTTTGGTTGCTCCCGCACTAAATGGATTTTAGCAGTTCAGGAAGGCAGCTCACCACCATCTTCTCATGGACAATTATGATGAGCAAAGGAGTGACTCCTACATCTCACAAGTAAATAAAGAACATCTCCTCATGATGCTCATTTTGGGCTCTGATAGAGCAATTTGGCTTCTGACCACATTATAGTCTTTGTCCAAACATGTACAAAGCTAAACTCCAGAAGTAAGGAGAAAGTGACCACCCTTGACATTGAGGCAACATTGGGCATTAAGGAACCCTGATAAAATTAAAGTCAATGGGAAAGGGGGTAAATCCCTCCATTGATTGGAGTCATACCTGGCACATAGGAAGATGGTTGTGGTTGTTGGAGGTCAGTCATCTCAGCTCCAGGACATCTCTGCAGGAGTTCCTCAGGGTAGTGTCCTAGGTTCCACCATCTTCACTTGTTTCATCAGTGATCTTCCCTTCATCATAAGGTCAGAAGTGGGGATGTTCGCCAATGATTGCAACAGTTTCCGCATCATTTATGTCTCCTCACATAGCGAAGTAGTCCATGTCATGTGCAGCTAGCCCTAGGAAATCTCCAGTCTTGATCTGATAAGGGGAATTAAAATTGCATGGCATGAGTGTGGTGTGAATAACCATCTCCAATAAAAGGAAATCTAATCATTTCCCTTTAACATTCATTGGCATTGCCATTACCATTAGCATTACTGACATCCTGGTGGTTACCACTGACCAGAAACAGAACTGGATCTTGTTGTATAAATGCTGTGGCTACAAGAGAAAGTCAGATTTATGGAATCTAAGGCAAATAGCTCACTTCCTGACTCCTCAAAGCCAATCAGTATCTACAATGTACAAGTCACAAGGGAGTGTAATGGAATACTCCTCTCTTACCAGGAGAAGTGCAGTTCCAACAACACTCCAGAATCTTCACCTTAGCCAGGACAAAGCTTGGGCAATCCCAATCAAGCAGTGGCAACATACCCACCACCTTTAGCATTCATTTCCTCCAGGATGGAAACCTTGGCAGCAGTGTGTAATGTCTAGAAGATGCATTGCAGCAACTCACCAAGGCTCCTCCATCAGCATCTTTGAAACCTGTAAGCTCTATCACCTCGAGGAACAAGGGCAGCAGATCCATGGGCACACCACCAACTGTGATTTCCATTCAAAGCTCTACATCATCCTGACTTGGAAATATATCTGTTCCTTTACTGTCACTGGGTCAAAGTCCTGCAACTCTGTCAAAACTGTGGGTGTCTTGACTGCACATGGACTACAGTGGTTAAGAAGACGGTTCACCATTGCTACCACCATCAATTAGGGATGAGCAACATACACTGGTCAAGCTAGCGATGCTTATATCTCATAATTCATTTTTGAAAAATGGATAAACAGTCTTTCACTGGTACCTTTTTAACATTAGAATCTAGTGTATAGTTTTGAGAACCCTACTTTCAAAACACTTTGGAATGCAATGTTCAGGAAAGAGCTGAAGTAAAGATTTGTGGTTTTATGAAGAGAATTTTTTTAAAAGATACAATCCCATTGCAAACAAATGGAAGGCATGATTCAGGTTATGTTAAATTCTTGACAGTTACAAATGAGTCATGAGTAATTATTTCACTTGGATTACCAGCACAGAACCAGTGGAAGATGAGCTTAGCCTGAATACATTTTGCCTCACTGATTCTTAGATATGGTCTTCATTGGCTAAGCTAGAGAGCCAGAGCTGTTATTAGCTGTGTTGATGGATTAATTCAGGAAAGGTTGGAGAAATATCTGAGTCATGGCAAGATTAAACGATCACCAACATGAGACACATTCTTTCATTCATGAAGTTGGCCAAATGTTATCTGTAATTCCTGCAATTCCTGAGGAAGGGCTTATGCCCGAAACGTCGATTCTCCTGCTCTTTGGATGCTGCCTGACCTGCTGCGCTTTTCCAGCAACACATTTTCAGCAAATGTTATCTGTGAATTGCAGCAGACTAAGGTTGAATATTTGGTCATTTGACTTCACCACTTTTGGAGATCAAGGAGTTTTTTTCAGGCAGAACATTCCTCTGATGAGGTAAAATTCATGACAGGGTAAATGGTTTCGCTGGAGTGCTGTAACACAGCAAGAAGCTAAAGAAGAGATCTCAGTGGTGTGAACATTTACTTTTGAGAAAGTTTAAACATCTGAGAAGAGGTGCTGCATGGGCACAGTATGTTGAAGTGTGAATGAATCACAGCTTAAATCATTGGATATGAAGTTCTAGCTAATTCATCCTGTGAGCTATGGGAGTTTGGGGACTATTGGAGAATGAAAGAAAATGTTTTCACTTCAGGTGTGATCAGCAATTCCGATCAAAATTGTGCACACTTAGTTCTCCCTCCACAGTGCTGCACATACTAATTTGCATATTGCCAAAGACAAAATCTGTCATGAACCAGCCCAATAAGTAATATTTAAAACCTATTTTAAAGCAACACTCCCTTTAAAATTGTTGCTTGTTATATTTAAGAGTGGTATCTTGATGCAGCCTGATTAATACAACAATGGGGTTTATTGTACAAAGTAAAAACCTTCTGTCAACCATAAGCATAAATTAGTGACTTTATTTTCCACTATGGAATGCCTTAGTAAATTTGTAAAATGTTTTTATTTGCAAATGTACTTAGTAATGTTTTTGTGCATAATAATTATACTTTAAATTTTTGAATCCTCCTCAAATATCTGCAGATGAGCACAGTGAGGGCCAACTGTCAATGGTGACCAGCTTAAGAATGACATGATGGCTCAGTGGTTAGCACTGCTGTTTTATAGTGCTATGCACCTGGGTTCAATCCCACCCTTGGGCAACTGTTTGTTTGTGTGCAGTTTGCACATTCTCCCTGGGTTTTCTCCAACAGTCCAAAGACATACAGGCAGGGGGGATTGGCTGTGCTAATTTGCACATAATGTCCAGATGAGGTGAGGTGGATAGACCATGGCAAACATAATGACAAAGATGGGGTGAATCTAGGTGGGATGCTCTTCAAAAGGGTTTAGGACTTGATGGATTGAAAGGCCTGCTTCCACACTGTAGGGGTCCTATGATTCATCCTCAGGGTGTGGTCAGCATTGTGGACTATCATGATTTTAAAACTAGGGCAAATAGATCATGGAAAGTCAGTTTGTTCTTGACCCTCTGCTATCTTTTGCACTGGTTATGCCAAAATTATGGGGGTTTGAGCACAATCAAGCAAAAATTCTGCGCCTAGACATGTTTCTAGAAACGAGAGGAAAGTTAAGGCTTGCCCATATTTGGTTCCAACTCAAAAATGACATTGGTAGAGTCCTGGGAACTGATAGCACATTTGCCTCTTCTGTGTGCCAGGGAGTGAAACAATTCATTTTTCTTGAAGGATGCTTTTTGATTATCAGGGGTTCCATTTTCATTCTCACTAACTCCATTTATAGATGATGCAGTCATGTAGTAACATTTCTTTTTGTACATCGTTTCTTTTTACGGGTTCCTTCTTTGAGTAGATAAGACCACACAAACACCAGATTCCATCAATACATGTACATGTGATTACATATTTCAATTTGGAATCCATATGTAAGATGCTTTTTAATAATTTTTTAGAAACCAATCTCACACGATCTGTATGTTTGAATGCATTCGCCAAAGCAAGGAGCTTTGCCTTATTTAAAAATGATGTTGTATTAATGTTGGTTTATTATTTCTGATTAGGAAAAAATGTAACTTGTAAATTTACAAATTCCTGAAAATCTTCGTAAAAAGTGAATGTCAGATGTCATCTAGCAAAACAGTTTACAGATCCCTTTATATTCTGTGCTTCCATATATAATTTTTAAAAATCAGCTATCCTGATGCTTTCCCCTTTACAGAAATTCCTTGTGCGTGCCCTTTCCTGTCAGCACTTTGATTATCTTGAGTGGTTATAAACTTCAATTAACGTGGCCGGTGATGGTTCGAGTTAAATTATGTATAAAAGCTGTGGTACCTACCCAAACATTAGTGCACTAACCAGCATTTGGGCCTGGAGTGCTATTTTGTTTTTTCCAGTCTGGAACTGATGGGTATGCACCTTGCTGACCAGCTGCTGCTCCAGCCTCCTGAATCATTGCTGCGGGGTGGCTCTGGGATCAGCTCGAGTAACCTCTCCAAGTCATCCAGGTTCCCTTCCACCTGCCCTTGCTGCACCTTCATTTGTGGTTGCTGTCTCGGCAAGGACAGCAAGAGTAGTGGGGTGGGGGTGGGGGGAAGGGGGCCGGTGTGTGGGGGTTGGACTTGTAGTTGGTGGGGCTGAGGCAGTAGCATTCAAGACTGAATCTGTGACGGGAGAAACAGTTCCTCACAGATTCTGACTCTCGATCCTTTCTGCTAAAAGTGCTATGTCCAGCTCCCTCTAATGAACTGGGCCCAACAGCCTCCTATAGTAGAGAATTCCACAGGTTCACAACTATGAGTGAAGAACGTATTTGTCATCTTCATCATGAAAGGCTTACCCCTCATTCTTAGATTGTGACCCCTAGTTTGGGACTTCCACAACATTGAGAACATTCTTCCCACATCTCACCAATCCAATCCCATAAGGATTTTAGATGTTTCAGTAAGATCACCTCATTCCTCTAAATTCCAATGAGTATAAACCCAGCAAATCCAGAACTTGATTGAGCTTTTTGAAAAGTAACAAAGAAGATTGCTGAGGGCAGAGTGATAGATGTGATCTATATGGACTTCAGTAAGATGTTTGTCATGGTTCCCCATAGAAGACTGGTTGGCAAGGTTAGAGCTCATGGAATACAGAGAGAACTAGCCATTTGGATACAGAACTGATTCAAAGGTAGAAGACAGAGGGTGATGGTGGAGGGTTGTTTTTCAGACTGGTGGCCTGTTTACAGTGGAGTGCCACAAGGATCGGTGCTGGATCCACTACTTTTCGTTATTTATATAAATGATCTGGATGTGAGCATAAGAGGTACAGTTAGTAAGTTTGCAGATGACACCAAAATTGGAGGTGCAGTGGACAGTGAAGAAGGTTACCTCAGATTACAATGGGATCTTGATCAGATGGGCCAATGGGCTGAGGAGTGGCAGATAGAGTTTAATTTTGATAAATATGAGGTGCTGCATTTTGGGAAAGCAAATCTTAGCAGGACTTATACACTTAATGGTAAAGTCCTAGGGAGTGTTGTTGAACAAAGAGACCTTGGAGTGCAGGTTCATAGCTCCTTGAAAGTGGAGTCGCAGATAGATAGGATAGTGAAGAAGGCATTTGTTATGCTTTTCTTTATTGGTCAGAGTATTGAGTACAGGAGTTGGGAGGTCATGTTGCGGCTGTACAGGATGTTAGTTAGGCCACTTTTGGAATATTGCGTGCAATTCTTGTCTCCTTCCTATCGGAAGGATGTTGTGAAACTTGAAAAGGTTCAGAAAAGATTTACAAGGATGTTGCCAGGATTGGAGGATTTGAGCTGCAGGAAGAGTTTGAACAGGCTGGGGCTGTTTTCCCTGGAGCGTTGGAGGCTGAGGGGTGACTTTACAGAGGTTTATAAGATCATGCAAGGCATGGATCGGATAAATAGACAACGTCCTTTCCCTGTGTTGGTGGAGTCCAGAACTAGAAGGCATAGGTTTCAGGTGAGTGGGGAAAGATATAAAAAGAGACTCAAGGGGCAACTTTTTCATGCAGAGGGTGGTACATGTATGGAATGAGCTGTCAGAGGATGTGGTGGAAGCTAGTTCAATTGCAACATTTAAAAGGCATTTGGATGGGTATATGAATAGGAAGGGTTTGGAGGATATGAGTTGGGTGCTGGCAGGTGGGACTAGATTGGGTTGGGATATCTGGTCGGCATGGACGTGTTGGACTGAAGGGTCTGTTTCTGTGCTGTTCATCTCTACATGTTAGTCCTAACATTCCAGGAATCAGTGCTGAATCTTCGCTGGGCTCCCTCATTAGTAAGAATGTTGTTCCTCAGACCAAAACTGCACACAGTCATTGAACTGCCTTCCTCGGGGGAGTTTATAAGGGGTTAATTAGTAGAGGTATGTGTCATTAGTTAATAATTATTTACCTATAACTGGTCGGTTCCTTTGTAATAAATATTACTTCTTATTAAGAATGGAACGCAAAACAATGCTGTGGGTCAACCTGCAACTGAAAGAAAGTTAAATAAGGGTTTTATGCAAACTTTAATTATTACTTCCTGGAGTCATCACTAAAGGTAAATCAGGGTTTAATTCCCAGTGTGCTTCCCCAGTGAGACATGATAGTGTTTTGAATGTTGCTGTGGAATTGGCACATGGGAAATTTGCGGGTGAATAACTATATCAACTGCAGGTGTTTCATCCGGTTCTGGGGCCCAGGTCCTAGGAATGATGCAAAGCTGTTTGAGAGAGTGAAGGAGTGATTCCTGAGTATATTTCCAGGGGTGAGGAACGTGTGTCAATTGGAGAATTTACGGAGGTTCTCTTTGGAGAAGAGAAGGTTCTGAGGAGATTTAATAGCGGTATTCAAAATCATGAGGGATCTGCTTAGATGGGGTAAAATATTCCCCTTGGTGGAAGGATCAAGAATAAGAGTTTATAGATTTAAGATAAGAAGCAGTGGAGACTTGACGAAAAGTTTTTCCACCCAATGTCATCGAGTCATAAAGATGTACAGCATGGAAACAGACCCTTCGGTCCAAATTGTCCATGCCGACCAGATATCCCAACCCAATCTAGCCCCATCTGCCAGCACCCAGCAAATCCTTCCTATTCATATACCCATCCAGATGCCTCTTAAATGTTGCAATTGTACTAGCCTCCACTACTTCCTTTGGCAGCTCATTCCATACATGGACCACCCTCTGTGTGAACAAAATTGTCCCTTAAGTTCCTTTTAAATCTTTTCCCTGCCATCCTAAACTTATGCCTTCTAGTTCTTGTCTATTTCCCCTATCTATGCCCCTCATGATTTTATAACCTCTATAAGGTCACCCCTCAGCCTCCGGTGCCCAGAGAAAACAGCCCTAGCCTATTCAACCTCTCCCTGTAGCTCAAATCTTCCAACCCTCGCAACCTCCTTGTGAATCTTTTCTGAATACTTTCAAGGTTCACAGTCTCCTTTTGATAGGAGGGTGACCAGAATTGCATCCAATCTTCCAACAGTGGCCTAACCGATGTCCCATACAGCTGCAACATGACCTCCTAACTCCTGTAGTCAATACTCTGACCAATAAAGGAAAGCATACCAAATGCCTTCTTCACCATCCTATCTACCTGCGACTCTACTTTCATGGAGCAATGAACCTGCACTTCAAGGTCTCTTTGTTCAGTAACACTCCCCAAGACCTTACCATTCAGTATATAAGTCCTTCCCTGGTTTGCCTTTCCAAAACGTAGCACTTCAATTTATCTAAATTAAAGTCCATCTGCCACTCCTCGACCCCATTGGCCCATCTGATTGGCATCCCAGTGTACTCTGAGGTAACCTTCTTCGCTGTCCACTACACCACTGATTTTGGCGTCATCTGCAAACTTACTAACTCTGCCTCGTATGTCCATATCCAAATCATTTATATAAATGATGAAAAGCAGTGGACCCATCAGTGACCCAATGTGTGGGTAGGATCTGGAACTCACTGCCTGAGAATTTGGTGAAGGCAGTTTTGATCGAGCCATTCAAGGGAAAGTTGGATTATTTTCTGAAAATGAAGAACATACAAGGTTACTGGGAGAAGTTGTGGAAACGGTACTCGGTAAATGACTCCTCAAGATGGCTAGCACAGAAAGGAATGGCTGCCTCCTGTGTTTGTAACCATTCTGTGATTCAGTTATAGAGGTGAGGGATACAAATAAACTCAATATTAGCTCATATTTCTTTGAACTCCATTTTGTACTTCGGCCCCTTTGTACCTAAGATGGTGCTGGGAATGGTGACTTTGTACACTTTTCACTGAAGTCTTGTGTTCCTGTACTTGAGAACGTGTGAAGATAAACCTAATTTTAATTCGAACTTGCAATGGTTCTATCAGAAACAGCCTCTTTGGCTCAGCAAGGCAATATCAGTGCTTTACTCTCTCTCTCTCTCTCTCTCTCTCTCTCTCTCTCTCTCTATCCCCACTAGCCCCCCCCCCCCCCCCCCCCACCTCTCTCTGTCCCCTCTCTCTCTCTCTCTCTCTTTGCTTCAACAATAAAAGCAGAAGTTGTTGGAAAAGCTCAGCCAGTCTGGTAGCATCAGTGAAGAGAAATCAGAGTTAATGTTTTGGGTGGCGGAGTCACCAGTTCTGAGAAAGGGTCTCTGGACCTGAAAAGTTAACTTTGATTTGTCTTCACAGATACTGCCAGACTTGCTGAGCTTTTCCAGCAACTCTGTTTTTGTTTCTGAGTTACAGTGTTTGTTTGGTTTTTATTTAGTACTCTCTCTCTCTCTCTGTGCTTACCTTGCATCTCCTTTAATATTGTTATTTTCTCACATAACTAATTCTCATGCAGAATCTTTTGGCAACAACTTGCAGCAAAGAATTTTGCATTCTGCGATCATTTTCCAAAGTTCCCAAACTCACATTTAATTCTTTATTCTTAGCTTAAAATTGTGTCATCATATCTTATCAATCAGCCTGGAAATCCTCGTTATCATTTTATCACTTTAACTCTGGCTGCAGGAAAGAAAACCAAACTTCCTCTGTCTCTTTTAGTAACAGTAACACTTACAGCATAGTCACATTGTACGCAATTTACACTAGCCATTTTCATTTTCCTTTTATATGCTTTCTATAATAATGAGTTGGTTACTCTGTGTCATTCCATCCATTATTCTTAGCTCCCAATACATCATTCCATACTTCATGCTTTTTTACATTGAGCTCCGTGCATTATCCATCTCAAACTCTTGGAAGCCTTTGTGTAGTCCTTGAGTCTGTTTACTGCTATCATCATTTTCCATCAAAGTCTGCCATACCCTCAGGTCTGGTTTTATCAACAACTACTGTACCTTCAATCCCTAAATCCAGTTCATTGATTGTATTTGGCAACCGAGACCCAGCATGAGACTATGCTTCTGCTGTTCAATATTTCTACCTACATCTCCTTCAACACTATTTTCTTGGCCATAACTCTATCATTAGAGTACCTTAACTATTGCTTGCTAATCTACATGAACCACATCCTTCACTTTGAATCTATTCTGTTGTTTCTCCAAACGATATTGCAAATTTGATTAACCACAATTGACATATGAGAAATTCATGGTGAAATGCTGTAATAATTAGTTTTGCAGGTGTTTATCTGGTATATTTATCAAAACAAAAAATGTTATGATCTGTTTTTTTTCTTATCTCTTGTTTTAAAGAAAGGTCCTGTCCTCTGGTATTGTCTGCCTTTTCAGAGTTTTGGAAAATCAGAGTACGATACTTCAGCAAGGCATTTGATAAGGTTCCCCATGATAGGCTCATTCAGAAGGTCAGGAGGAATGGGATTCAGGGGAGCATAGCTATGTGGATACAGAGTTGGCTGGCCAACAGAAGACAGCAAGTGGTAGGAGAAGGAAAATATTCTGCCTGGAAGTCTGTGGTGAGTGGTGTTCCGCAGGGCTCTGTCCTTGGGCCTCTATTGTTTGTAATTTTTATTAATGACTTGGATGAGGGGATTGAAGGATGGGTCGGCAAGTTTGCAGATGACACAAAGGTTGGAGGTGTCGTTGACAGTATAGAGGGCTGTTGTAGGCTGCAGCGGGACATTGACAGGATGCAGAGATGGGCTGAGAGGTGGCAGATGGAGTTCAACCTGGATAAATGCGAGGTGATGCATTTTGGAAGGTTGAATTTGAAAGCTGAGTACAGGATTAAGGATAGGATTCTTGGCAGTGTGGAGGAACAGAGGGATCTTGGGGGGCAGATACATAGATCCCTTAAAATGGCCACCCAAGTGGACAAGGTTGTTAAGAAAGCTTATGGTGTTTTGGCTTTCATTAAGAGAGGGATTGAGTTTAAGAGTCGTGAGATCTTGTTGCAGCTCTATAAAACTTTGGTTAGACCACACTCGGAATACTGCGTCCAGTTCTGGTCACTCTATTATATGAAAGATGTGGATGTTTTGGCAAGGGTTCAGAGGAGGTTTACCAGGATGCTGCCTGGACCGGAGGGCTTATCTTATGAGGAGAGGTTGACTGAGCTAGGACTTTTTTCATTGGAGAAAAGGAGGAGAAGAGGGGACCTAATTGAGGTATACAAGATAATGAGAGGCATAGATAGAATCGATAGCCAGAGACTATTTCCCAGGGCAGAAATGACCAACACGAGGGGTCATAGTTTTAAGCTGTTTGGAGGAAAGTACAGAGGGGATGTCAGAGGCGGGTTCTTTACACAGAGAGTTGTGAGAGCATGGAATGCGTTGCCAGCAGCAGTTGTGGAGGCAGGATCATTGGGGACATGCATATGGTCACAGAAACTTGAGGGTGCATACATGAGGATCAGTGGTCGGCACAACATCGTGGGCTGAAGGGCCTGTTCTGTGCTGTACTGTTCTATGTTCTATGTTCTATGATACTGTACTACTTCTTCCCTTGATCCCTTCAAGGACATTTGAGGTCCTCACAGCTTGTATACCTTGGTAATGATAGCAGTAACAGGAGCTCTCGATTTCTGTTTTTTATCATGTATACAAATGGCCAACGTGGCCCTTCATAAAGCCTAATGAAGGAGATACTAAGAGAGTTAAGCAAGAACTTGATTAAAGAAGTAGGTAATTAGTGAAATGGAAAAATGGAGCGAATAAATGGAGGCAGGGAATTGCAGGTCATGTGACCTAGGCAGATGAATGGAAATATTGGGGAAAAGGAAGAAAGGAATGCACAATGGGTGAGAGTTGAAGATAATTGTTCTCTCTCAGAAGTGTGACGGTCCAGAAATCCACAATATTCCACCCAACCAAAGCAAACATGCTCAGCACAAGTATCTTCCCTTTTAAGGTACACAAATGTAACTTGCAGCAATGTTAAATGGACTATCCCAATCAAGGTTTCACACAGCAAAGTAAAAGTAACAAGAAACAAATACGGAAAAGCTCAGCAGGTCTGGCAGCAGCTGTGGAGAGAAATCAGAGTTAACATTTCGGGTCAGGTGACGCTTCCTCAGAACGCTAGGAGTAAAGAAAATATTGTTTTGAGTAGAAAGTTTTGTGAGGGGAGTGGGAGATTACAGAGGTAGGGCTGGACAATGTCAAGTGTTGAAGTGTTGTAGATCAAGAGAGCATGGGGTAATGTGTGAGCAGAACACGGCTGGGGGTGGGATGTGATGGCAGAATTCGGCATGATCCCCGATGGGAGGATGGCTGGGGCACTGTTGAATCAGCTGAGTTTGGAGGTGACAAAATCATGAATGGTGGTTTCTGGGACAGAGGAGTTGAGATAAGAAAAGAAATGGAAGTAAGTGGTCTTTAGGACAGAGGCAACTCAACTTGAAGCCAAATCAAAATCTGTGTCTGCAAACAGACTGTTTCAGCTGAGACAGTAACTAATGCAATTGGTGGCAAAAACATGATGTTTTAAGGATTTATTTTGCCAACCCTCCCGTCTCAAAACTTGTTCCTTGATTTCCTTAGGAGTCCCATTGCAATCATCATTAACTTGTAAATATTCTCTCATAACACTTTGTAGCTTTTCCAATTTTCTTTGCAACTTTTTACATATCAGTTCTGATTTACATTTAATCTAGACTATAAATATTAAACACTGTTCCTACTGTTACAATCTTAATAAAGACCAGCCATTTTCTTAAAAAAAACCAATATCCCAGTTAATTATTCAAATATTGATGCCATAAAAAATTTAAAACACAAGAATTTTTAATATAAAGGATTTAGACAAAGCAAACAATTAGCATTATTTTTGAAAATCTCTTGTACTCTCCATGCCAGAAAATAAACATGAATTGGTCAATTATGAACTAAATTACTCATCAAAAAACAGATACAACTAAGACAAATCTAAGGAATTGGCTGAGCAATTTACTTAGAATATAGGGAGTCAAAATCAGTCACAAAAGGTCCTCCAAACTCTGTCTTCCTCACTCCCTCCACAGCAGCAAACCACATCCAACCAGAGTCCCATGGGCATAGTCCCGAATAAAAGATATGTGGAATGTTCTCAGCTTGGTGTGGAAGACCAATACTATCTTCAAGCAACAAAAACAGTTGCAGAACTGAGTAGTTGCTCATTCTCAGCTTCTAGATCTGGCTTCTGTTTTCTTCAGCCTGCCTGCTCTGCACATTTTATATTTTCAAGTAGTTTCAATCTCCCCAGAAGTTAGTTTCCAATCTCGGCTACAATTTTAGTTTCTCTTTGTGGCTGCTTTTTTTTCCAGTTAGGGTCCATCTAAAACAAAGTAAAAGCTCTCAAAGCACAAATACCATCACGTTGACTACATAGCCAAATTTAAGTTAATTTTCCTCTTCAAGCATGAACTGCTCCCATTTCCTCTTCCATAACAGGAATGCATTGGGCCATGCAAGCTTTCCATTTCCTGTATTAATACTGCCTATTTTTGGTCTGCAGTTCTAGTTGATCATTTGTATTCCATTTTAATCCATGCCAAATCCATGCTAAAATTTTAAATTAAATACCCTTTCTTTTAATAATGAATCCTATTGTGGTCAAATTTTCCCAAAAGTACCCCTACTTTTGGCTTGTCTATTTTCACTGCTTTGTGATTCAGAACATGATCAAGGATCACTTCATTTCTTTAAGTGTAACAACCCAGTGACTGTGGGAGGATATGTTCTGAATGCACTTCATAATTTCTGTACTTACATAGTGAACATTACTGCACTTAGGACGGCCGACCCAAGATCTATATTAGTAGGTGGTACTGGGGCTGAATGGTGGGTCAGTGGTTAGCACTGCTACCGCACAGTGCCAGGGGCCTAGGTTTGATTCTATGCTTGGGCAACTGTCTGTGTTGAGTTTGCACATTCTCCCCGTGTCTGTGTGGGGTGTCTCCTGCAGGCTAAAGGTGTGAAAATTGTAAGAACAACGGAGTTTGTTCAAACAATAGCACAGCAATGAGTTACAATTTTAACATAGAGAGGGTGCTAGCAAGAGAAAGGGTGGGTAGGACGATGATAACTGGGGCTTAGGAGGAACAAGATGAATATCAGAGGAGCATGAAGATTGTATCAATTAAAAATAAATATTATTTTTGACAGAAATTGTATTGTAAGGGAGATGCTGGAGGCTTGAGAAGAGAATTCATTTTTAATTCCACCTGAGTAGATGATGGTGTAAGAGCATCTTTGAGTGGAAAAGAGCATGTATTGAGACCTTGGGTAGGTGAGTTTCTTTCTTGAGGAGTAGACAAGGTAACGGAAACCAGCTAGCTGGAAGCAACTTTATCATCTGAAGGAAAAGTGGAGTTCTCTTTGAAAACAGGAGAGATTGTGAGGTCAACATTATAAATAAAGCCTCAAGATGGAGTGAAGGTCTTCTTAATTTATTCATTTGTGGGATGCAGACATTGCTGGCTTGGTCAGCATTTATTGCCTGGCCCTAGTTGTCACTTGAGAAGATGGTGGTAAAATGCCTTCTTGAACCATGAGGGAATTCCAGGGTTTTGGCCCAAGGACATCGAAGGAATGGTGATAAATTTCCAAGATAGGATGGTGAGTTGAACTTGCAGCTGGAAGAATATACAATCAAAACAGTAAGTGCTGGAGAAACTCAGCAGGCCTGGTAGCATCTGTGGAAAGGAGTAACAGAGTTAATGTTTTGAACCTGGGATGATCTTCTTTGAGTTCTGAAGAATAGTCCTCTTGGATTTGAAACAGTTAAGTCTGTTACTCTCTCTCCAGCTGCTACCAGACCTGCTGAGTTTCTCCAGCAATGTCTGTTTCTATTTCAGATATCCTGCATTCTCAGTACTGTGCTTTTTATTTGAGGGAAATGTTTTAGTTGAGTGTGCAAGGCATGTTTAGCTCCAGTTAAACATTTTGGCAACCTTTTTATGTATTCATATTTTAGATGTGCACACAATGTACCTGCTCCTAACACCATTTATACTATTTAATGTTACCCTTTATTGTAGAGACCACTCTCCAAGCTTGATTTTTACTTTAAGTTGATTTCAAAAGTCTGCTTTCAGGTGTTTTGTGCCCACAAATGATGGTGCCCATTTGTTGCGTTTTGCTTTCTCAGTGTGGCTTCTGTTGATCTTGTACAAGGTGACTTACCTGGAGGTGGTGTTTTCCTTCTCAAACCCACAGGTCTCTGCGCTGAAAAGCTACATGGCGTACACACTAACCCCAGATCCTGCAGCACTTGTCGGCTCAGCCCAGTGCTGCGTCTGTAAAGTGGAGCTCTCTGTATCTGGTCAGAATCTCCTCGACAGGGATGTCACGTCGAAATCTGATCCATTCTGCGTCGTGTTCATGGATATCAATGGAAAATGGTCAGAGGTAGGAGAATAATTATTGTGCTGTCTGGATAAAGCATGTAACTTCAGCCTGCCTCCGTCAGTTCATAAAAATAGTTTTGAATGAGTGCGGTTTCCTTTTGAAAAAGGTCTGACTGGGGAAACTTGGCAGAAAATGGAGATGTGTAGAAAGAGATGAAGTGACCAAGGCAAGAGACGGAAGATTAAACCTTTACCTTGTACTTTGTCCCATAGACTGAGAGATATTCAGTCAGCATGCGTAATAAATTAGTCCACTGTGTTCCCCCCACCCCCCGGCATTGAAGCCAGAGCGTTACTGACTGTTGATGAGGACCCCCCCCACTACTTCTCACATAATCCCTTTCCCTTCAAGGCTCTATAGTCTCTCTCCTTGCTCTCCCACAACTCTGTTAAATATTTTGTGGCCTCCCTTCACAATTTCTATCCCCTCTGCACCCCAGCATATTGCCGCTAATCACCACAACTGAGTTGCCCAACTTCCCTCCCACAGCAGCACCCCTGACAACTCTCCCTTGTCTTTTAATGGAAAGACCCTCAGAAATGCCTTCCTGTCTTGACCACCTCAGGACAGACAGGCCTAACTGGTGGCTGATCAGACCCCTGACTGGTCTCTGTGCAGCTCTCTGACTGACCCATTGTCTAGACTGCAGAGGTACCATCTCACAGATCCTGATTGCGATAACCCCCTGGATCAAGTGACTAACTGTCCTCAAGCCCCTGGACTGACATCAGTGGCTGATCTTGATTTACTATACCCAGACACCCACTCCCCCTCTGACTGTAGACTGTCTCCCTTGATTTGACTGACAATTCTACTCCTTTAGAAATTGAGAAATGGTCATTTTGTTGAGGAACGTGAAGTGTGCAGGCTGCTGGTACACGATGCAGCTGTGAGAGAGATATAGAGTTGTAGAGCGACGTGACTAATAGTTGCTGACAACCAGGGTGAGTTACTCGGTTTTATGTCAGCACTAAAGAGGCGAGGCAGGACTGAGAGCATCTAAGCTCTGGATGAAGGGGGGAAGCAGGGCTGGGATGCTGTCAACATCAAAGTGAGTGAGTGCTGAGAGAGCAAGCGACCAGCCCTGAGAAGCAGCCTGATCCATTTCACGTCGCGAGTGTCCTTCCCCCCCGGGCCGACTCTCCTTGCTGTTCGAAAGCTGCCAGTTCATTCCAAATTCCAGCACTGAAGTACAAAACTCTCTTGGATGTGAATTGATGATTTGCCAAGAGGGTGCGGCGAGGGTGGGTGCATGTCAGATGCCAACATCCTATTGGTGGTAGGCGATCATTGCCCAGAGTGTGTTCTGAGATATGGTGCCAAGTATCCAAGATGGAAGTCGACAGATACCCACTCTGACTTCTATGCCGGGAATTGTAAATGTCTAGTTTCTATCCAATGGGTGGGAGAGTAAAGAAACTGTATATTTATGAGGGGAGGTTAGCTGGTAGTGCATGCTAATACATGCAGTAGGCCTCTCATCACACTTACTCGAAAATTGGGACTTCTTGCTCTTGAAGTTGGAAGCTCCTTTCTGGAAACCTCACCCAGTTTTCCCAACTGTCTCACTATGGCCCAAACTATTCATTTCCTGTGATCATTTTGTCTATCAAGTACCGAAATCTACTGAATTTTCCTTATTTGATTCATCTGGAAAATTCACAATCGATTCCCAAGCTTGATACAGGCAAATTTAATATTTCTTAAGTTATTTGTGTTAGAAATGTGGGAATTACCTGGCACAGCTCTATCTATTGTCCAACTCTTGTTAGGCCAACTTTTTTGAAGGTTAAAGAGTGTGGTGCTGGAAAAGCACAGCCAGTCCGGCAGCATGAGAGTCATAGAAAGGAATCCCTACAGTGTTGGAAACAGGCCCTTCAGCCCAACAAGTTCACATCAATCCTCTGAAGAGTAACCCACCCGGACCCATTCCCTTATCCTATATTTACCCCCTGACTAATGTACCTAACCTTCACATCCCTGAACATCCTGGGCAATGTTGCTTGGCCAATTCATTTAACCTGCACTTCTTTGGAATGTGGGAGGAAACCCGCACAGACACAAGGAGAACATGCAAACTCCACACAGACAATTGTCCAAGGCTGGAATCAAGCCTGGGTCCCTGGTGCTATGAGGCAGCAATGCTAACCACTGAGCCACTGTGCCACCTTATAAGCACTTATGCTCAAAATGTTGCCTGTCCTGCTCCGCGGATGCTGCCTGACCGGCTGTGCTTTTCCAGCACCACACTCTCGACTCTGATCTCCAGCATCTGCAGACCTCACTTTCTCTGATGTTTTTGAAAAGCTGGTTGTAATTTATCCCAATGGAGTGGCTTGGAGGACCACTTCAGTGTTAAGTTAAGAATCAGAGCTGAAAATGTGTTGCTGGATAAGCGCAGCAGATCAGGCAGCATCCAAGGAGCAGGAGAATCGACGTTTCGGGCATGAGCCCTTCTTCAGGATGCTGATCATCAGCATCTGCTGTCCTCACTTTCTCCTTAAGTTAAGAATCAGTCATGTTGGTGAGAGACAGTTGACACCTATAGTCCAGACTTATGCAGACCAAGCAAGAAGATGCAATGAGTGAATTTGTTTTGTTAGTAATTAATACTGGTGTTTCCTTAAAGTAGAAAGACCGTTTTATTTCTTCAGAAGTAGTTCTTGTGAAGGTTAATTATCTTCTCTGATTATTTTCTGTATTGCAGAGTGAGAGATAAAACAGTTCTATAAAGATACAAACTTGTAAATTTGCACTTTAATCAGTATTTTGCAGACTGTGTTTGTGTTCCCTTCAGTTGTATATAGCTGTTAGCTGTTGGAGAGTGTCTATCTGAGTTCATTATTGAAGAACAGCATGGCGTTCTTTAAAATAGAAAAATGACCTCTGGCAATTTCACAGAGGTAAAATCAAAAAATGTGACACTTAGTCACTCAGGGCAAGTTATAGAGTCATATAGTCACAGAGATGTAAAGCATGGAAACAGACCCTTCGGTCCAACCTGTCCACGCCAACCAGATATTCCAACCCAATCTAGTCCCACCTGCCATCACATGGCCCATGTCCCTCCAAACTATTCATATACCCATCCAAATGCCTCTTAAATGTTGCAGTTGTACCAGCTTCCACCACATCCTCTGGCAGCTCATTCCATACATGTACCACCTTCTGCGTGAAAACATTGCCCCTTAGATCTCTTTTTTATTTTTTCCCTCTCACCCTAAACCTATGCCCTCTAGATCTGGACTCCCCAACCTGCCCACCACTGAGGTCAGGCTCACCGGTCTATAGTTCCCTGGCTTGTCTTTACCGCCCTTCTTGAACAGTGGCACCACGTTTGCCAACCTCCAGTCTTCCGGCACCTCACCTGTGACTATCGATGATACAAATATCTCAGCAAGAGGCCCAGCAATCACTTCTCTAGCTTCCCACAGAGTTCTAGGGTACACCTGATCAGGTCCTGGGGATTTATCCACCTTTATGTGTTTCAAGACATCCATCACTTCCTCCTCTGTAATCTGGACATTTTGCAAGATATCACCATCTATTTCCCAACAATCTATATCTTCCATATCCTTTTCCACAGTAAATACTGATGCAAAATATTCATTTAGTATCTCCTTCATTTTGTGGCTTCACACAAAGGCCGCCTTGCTGATCTTTGAGGGGCCCTATTCTCTCCCTAGTTACCCTTTTGTCCTTAATATATTTGTAAAAACCCTTTGGATTCTCCTTAATTCTATTTGCCAAAGCTACCTCATGTCCCTGTTTTGCCCTCCTGATTTCCCTCTTAAATATACTCCTGCTTTCTTTATGATCTTCTAAGGATTCACTCGATCTATCCTGTCTATACCTGACATATGCTTCCTTCTTTTTCTTAACCAAACCCTCAATTTCTTTAGTCATCCAGCATTCCCTATACCTACCAGCCTTTCCTTTCACCCTGACAAGAATATACTTTCTCTAGATTCTTGTTATCTCATTTCTGAAGGCTTCCCATTTTCCAGCCATCTCTTTACCTGCGAACATCTGCCTTTTGAAAGTTCTTGCCTAATACCGTCAAAATTGGCCTTTCTCCAATTTAGAACTTCAACTTTTAGATCTGGTCTATCTTTTTCCATAACGATTTAAAAACGAATAGAATTATGGTCACTGGCCCCAAAGTGCTCCCCCACTGACACCTGCTCTGCCTTATTTCCCAAGAGTAGGTCAACTTTTGCACCTTCTCTAATAGGTACATCCACATACCGAATCAGAAAATTGTCTTGTACGCATTTAAGAAATTCCTCTCCATCTCAACCTTTAACACTATGGCAGTCCCAGTCGATGTTTGGAAAGTTAAAATCCCCTACCATAACTACCCTATTATTCTTACAGATAGGTGAGATCTCCTTACAAGTTTGTTTCTCAATTTCCGTCTGACTATTAGGGGGTCTATAATACAATCCCAATAAGGTGATCATCCCTTTTGTATTTCTCAGTTCCACCTAAATAACTTCCCTGGATGTATTTCCGGGAATATCCTCCCTCAGCACAGCTGTAATGCTATCCCTTATCAAAAATGCCACTCCCCCTCCTCTCTTGCCTCCCTTTCTGTCCTTCCTGTAGCATTTGTATTCTGGAACATTAAGCTGCCAGTCCTGCCCATCCCTGAGCCATGTTTCTGTAATTGCTATGATATCCCAGTCTCATATTCCTAACCATGCCCTGAGTTCATCTGCCTTCCCTGTTAGGCCCCTTGCATTGAAATAAATGAAGTTTAATTTATTAGTCCTATCTTGTCCCTGCCTGCCCCGATTGTTTGATTCACTTCTGTTCTCAACTGTACCCGTCTCAGATTGATCTCTTTCCTCACTATCTCCCTGGGTCCCACCCCTCCAGTGGGCGGCACGGTGGCACAGTGGTTAGCACTGCTGCCTCACAGCGCCAGAGACCCGGGTTCAATTCCCGCCTCAGGCGACTGTCTGTGTGGAGGTAGCACATTCTCTCCGTGTCTGCGTGGGCTTCCTCTGGGTACTCCGGTTTCCTCCCACAGTCCAAAGATGTGCGGGTTAGGTGAATTGGCCATGCTAAATTGCCCGTTGTGTTAGGTAAGGGGCAAATGTAAGGGTATGGGTGGGTTGCGCTTCGGTAGTGTGGAGTTGTTGGGCTGAAGGGCCTGTTTCCACACTGTAAGTAATCTAATCTAATCTTACTAGTTTAAATCCTCCCAAGCAGTTCTAGCAAATTTCCCTTTCAATTTAGGTGCAATCCATCTTTCTTGTACAGGTCACTTCTACCCAAAAGAGATTCCAATGATCCAAAAATGTGAATCATTCTCCCATACACCAGCTCCTCAGCCATGCATTCATCTGCTCTATCCTTCTATTCCTGCCCTCACTAGCTCGTAGCACTGGGAGTAATCCAGATATTACCACCCTTGAGGACCTCCTTTTTAAATTTCTGCCTAACTCTCTGTTATATCTCCCTTCAGAATCTCACCCTTTTCCCTTCCTTGTCATTGGTTCCAATGTGGACAATGACCTTTTGCTGGCCTCTCTCCCCCGTGAGAACATTCTGTACCCTCTCTGAGACATCATTGATCCTGGCACCAGGGAAACAATACACCATTCTGCTTTTTCTCTGCTGGCCACAGAAATGTCTTTCTTTACCTCAGACTATAGAATCCCCTAACACAATTGATCTCTTGGAAGCTGACATACCCCTCGTTGCATTAGAGCCAGTCTCAATACCAGAAACTTGGCTGTTCGTACTACATTCCCCTGAGAATCCATCACCCCCTACATTTTCCAAAACAGCATACCTGTTTGAAATGGTCCACAAAAGACTCCTGCCCTAGGTGCCGACCTCTCTTACCCTTTCTGGAGTTAACCCATCTATGTGACTGTATCTGAGACTTTCCCCCTTTCTATAACTGCCATCCATCACATACTGTTGCTATTGTAAATTCCTCACCGCTTCTATCTGTCTCTCCAACTGATCCACGCAATCTGATAAGATTCGCATCCAACAGCATTTATGGCAGATATAATCCGCAGTAACCCTTAAACTCTCTTTAAACTCACACATCTGACAAGAAGTACATATCACTGCAAAGGCCATTTTTGCTCCTTTACAATCTGCAGACCCAGAAAATAACATCATCTTATTCCTCTCCAAAATAATGCCCCAGGTTAAATTAAGAGCTATGGCTTATATTTTAAGTTTAGTCAAGAGACTTATCTCCAAAAACATATAATCAAGAAAGAACCCACTGTATTCACTAATGCAGCCTTTCTCTTGGACAGACGTAAAACAACAATTAAGTTATCTGATTCTGTGTCGTGAACTTCACCCAAACCGGATCCTCCAAGATTAGTTGTGAAATTCACTGTTTGTTAACTTTCCCAGATGCACTCCGATGTCCAGCGACACATGAATTCAAAAACAGCAAAGGCAGTAAATTGTTAGAAGAGTTGAGATAAAAAATTGGTTAAAGAGGTGGGACTCAAGGAACACATAAAGAAGAAAGGCATGTGCAATGCCAGAGGGATGTGCAAAGGTAATTCATGAGAATGTGACCTGAGTAGATAAAAATGTAGACATCAGAGAGAGCAAGGAGCCAATGCACAGGATTTGGGATAAGAGTTTGAGGGAAGGAATTTGGAGGGTTAGAGGAAATTGCAAAGATTGGGGAGGGACAAAGCCAGAAGGGATTCCAGCATGAATAATAGAAAAGATAAATTTGAGATACCTGGGGGACTTACTGCCCAGATGAAGAAAAGAGACAATGGCCTACAGTTTATTGCAAGTGCCTCAAAATTCTGTTATATTCATTCACGTTGCTAGGAGGGAGAACACTGTGGGTTTTATATTTGGTGCCCGGCCAAAGAGAAGGAGAGAGGAATATATTGTTTAAAAAAATGCACACATCATACGGTACATAATAAAAATAGAGAAGTGAACCTAGAGACATAAAGCAAAGATATGTAGATACTCCACATAAAACCATCTGCTGCAGAAATCCTTAAAAAGACAAAGCTGAAGAGCCTGCCTCCTGGCCAGTGTTTATTGCCTTGAAGTACCAAGTTACTTCCTCCACTCTCGAACAGATTCATGCAAAAGGGAGATGTGATACCTTATGCTCAATGGATTGAATAATGTCCCAGATCTCTATTTCTATAATACTGAATTTAAGCAAGGCACATCACTCAGCATCCACACCACTGTATATTACAATAGGAAATAAATACCCAGTGTACAATTGTCTCTGTGTTAGGACATTTGCCTAAAATTAAAGTCTTCCTGTTGTCTCCTCTGACAGATTGGCCGAACAGAAACAGCCATGAACAATCTAAATCCAGTATTTGCCAAGAAGTTTGCGATAGACTATCATTTTGAAGAAGTGCAGAAACTGAAATTTGCCTTGTTTGACCAAGACAAATCCAGTAAACAGCTTTACGAGCATGACTTCCTTGGAGAATTTTCATGTACTCTAGGAGCGGTGGGTCTCTCTTTTTGTACAATCTTGAATTATTCCAAATCTTCAGTAACTTCAGTTACAAAAGTAAAATTTTGATTCATGATGCAGATCGTTTCAAGTAAGAAGATAACAAGGCCGCTTGTTCTGACCAATGGGAAACCGGCTGGAAAAGGAACAATCTTGGTACAGTCAAGTTTAATTTTTACTTTTGTTAGAGTCACTGATTTAACCTTATTTTTAGTTTATTATTTTCTAAAGTTTGGTTCGGAGCTGCGCACTGGGAGCAGTGAGGTAAAGATGACTTTTGGACTGTAGTAAAAGTTTGTGTTTGTGTTAAAAGGAAAACAGACCTAACAAGTCTTTTTCGGAGCAAATTGCAGTAGATTCTGGAATCTGTACTGAAAAGAAAAAAATGCTGGAAATCACAGGACGTTAAGAAAAGTTCTTGGAACAAGAGCAAGCTTCATGAAGAGTCATCCAGACTTGAAGTGTTAGCTTGCTGTCTCACCATGGATGCTGCCTGACCTGCTGTGATTTCCAAGTGAGCTTTTGTTTACTTGTGAGATCAGGCCTGAAATTAATTGCAGGTTGGTTCCTGACCAAAAGGTTCTGCAGATGCCTCATTACCAAAAAGAGCATTATGTTTAAAATGATAGCAGAAGTCGACCACTAATGAAGTCAGTACCTGGGAATTGATTTCAGCATTTCCAGAAAAAACCTTATGTTCAAACAGATGGCAGACATTAAATGCTAACTGGCACCTCATCGAGGAGACGGTCTATGAGGACATTGTTGGAGTTTGAACTGGATTTTGGACTGTGTTTTCTGTGAGAGCGAATCTGCCTGTTGATACTACAGCATAAAGATTTGAAAGGTGCCTGCCTAACCTCACATGTTAGAAGCTCAGAATAGAAGACTAATTATAGGCAGTACTGCCTTTTTCTGAGTGAACTGGAAAGGTGACCCCGATAGAAATCTTCTGAAAATCAATCGTGAAACAATCATTTATACCTGAGGAACAATGTGTTGTGGAACCCATTTAAGTAATCTGGCCAGTTTTGTTATGCTCTGTCACTTATCACTTAACTGCATTTGTTCATCTGTGCTTTGTGTGAATGAGGCTGAAAACAAAGGTGTTTGGGTTTATAGCACAGACCAATTCAATTCCTTTATTGTTTCATTTTGCTCTAGTAAAGTTATTGTATTGTTAATATATTCCTAAGTCTTTTGTTTAAATTACGAACTTGTGCCAAGAATTGAGTATTTGCAAAGTGTGGGATTGGTGACTGATAACCCTGGTTAGGAGCCATTGAGGTTAATTTTGGGTGTCTTTTGAATGTTTGAAGTTTACTTGTTGTGAATACAGAGATAATAAGGCTGATTTGGTTTGGTCATCTGTCTCTGTGTTGTAACCCTTCCACTATTTCAGCAAAATAAACTGTTAAAGTGAAATGACCAAAGCAGACCAACTTGATGAGGGTGACAAACCAAGTTGATTGACCATTCTGAACAGTTCAATTGTGTTGAGTTTCTAATCTGGCAAATTACAATTTGGAACTGGGAGTTGGTACAATGAAGAAATAAAATTGGAGAAACCAGAATATGCTTTATTCTATACATCACTGTGCAGCTGATCTGAGTGTGCTGAACTTATCAGTTAACACCCAACTAGATTAGTGAATAAACTTTTGAATTACATACCTGGACATCATGCTGGCTCCTCAACCAGTGGGGTTTGTGTTGCTGCAAATTCTAAAGTCACCTACCTAGTGTATAGGAGACATATTCATAACGACAGATCGAAAACATTTACCAAATGACATGTTGATGCATCTTCACCTGCCTTTACAGATAAGTGCCCAAGAAATCTCCGATAATAGAGTAATCACCCTCAGCATGGCTGGAAGAAAGCTGGACAAGAAGGTAGGCTTCTGTCTCTAATACGGTCTACGGAAACATAGAAAGGACTGCGATCACTCCATTGCTATACTCACTATCAAGTAAAGATGCTCCAAGAGAGCATATTAGTGAAACTCAGACAACAGTTCAGTCTTAATTACTAGCAAGTGCGATGAATTCCTTGCTTCCCAAAGTGATACTTAGCTCTCTTTAGATTTTAATAGCTCCTGTGATATTATGTGCTCCCTACACACCTGTGGTAACTACTGCATGGACAGATGACTATATTTTAAAAACCAGATGAGTTCCTTTTAAACAGCAATTACTGTTACATAATTTCTCAGGAAAACACTGCAGAATGAGTCACAGGTTAAATTATGAGATTGGAGCCTTCAGTGTTGGAGGCAGCATGTTAGCGTGGATAATACAATGGCAGATGGACAGGGAATAGTGACTGGGGATAAGGGGAACCTTGATCAGTGGAGTTCCACAGAGTTCAGTGTAACTGTGCACAATATATACCAAAGACTTGGAGGAAGAAAGCGAATGTACTGGAGCCAAATTTGCAGATGACCCAAAATTAGCTGGAAAGGCAGATTGTGAGATGGATACTGACAGTTTACGGAGAGATATTGATAGGTTAAGTAAGCAGGCAAAACATTGTAGGTACTTGCGAGGTTCTTGTGCATGAAACTTAGCAAGCTAGCCCACAAGTGCTGCAGGTAATCAGGAAGGGGAATGGCAGGTTGGACCTTATTCCAAAGGGGTTAGAGTATAAGAGTAGGGAAGCCTTACTGTACAAGGGGCTGATGAGGCTACACATGGTGTACTATGACCAGTTTTCATCCCCATATTTAATGAAAGATCTTATTTGATTGGAGGCAGTTCAGAGACAGTTCACTCAGATGATCCCTGGTATGGAGGGATTATCTTGAGGACAAAGCCTAAACAGGTTGGGATTCTACTCACTGGAGTTTAGAAGAATGAGAGGTGATCTTATTGAAACATAGAGGATTCTTAAGGGGCTGGACAGGGTGAATGCTGAGACATGAGAGAGAATCTAGAACCAGATGCATATTCTCAGAATAAAGAGGCATCAAGTTAAGACTGAGATAATGAGGAATTTCACCTCCCAGAAGGTAGCGATTCTTTGGATTTCCTTGCCACAGAGAGCTATGGGGCCAGATTTCTTGTGTATCTTTGAGGCTAAGATCATTATCTCCTGATCATTATCTAAGATTTTGATCAATAGGGGAATCAAGGGTTACAGGGAAAGGTCAGGAAAGTGGATTTAAGGAACGTTGGATCAGCCATGATCCTACTGAATGGCTCGAAGGGCCAAACAGCCTACTCCTATTCCTATTCCTGATAGTCTTGTTCTGGGTCATTTGTGGACACCTGATACCAAGATCTCAGGTCAGGCTCTATGGGAAGTCACCGCACACAAACCCCCCCTCACAGGCTTTGGCATCACCCTGTTGATCAATCTCTGAGCTATTTACAAGATGGCTCTGTATTTCAATGCTGCAATTTGGAGTGAACCAGCAACTTTCATTGCAAAGCTGCTACAAGGACAGTGTGCCTATAAAGGAGGACACCCAGCCCACAGACTAGACCAGACTGCATCTCAAGCTGCTTGCTTGCCCTGGGGAGACTGTTTGTGGAGGTTGGAAGCAGCATGCTGGGGTGCAGACGGGATAAGAATTGGGAATGGAGGCAACTCAGTCTGGAAGTGAGGGAAGATTTATAAATCATGAAAAGGAAAGGAGTAGGGTAGGAGTGTATGTGGTGGAGACATCATTGACAGTCAGTGACACCCTGGCGCCCACGGCAAGGCCAGTGCACTCCTGGATCCAACAGGTTGACTCAATATGTCTGGGCTGGGGGGGAGTGAGTAAAAGAGTTTGATGGATGGGATGGGTGGGAATCTGGGAAGTTCAGCACCAATGGGTCTGATGGGAGAGCTACCACGAAGGGATATATATATTTGGGGGTTCACGAAAGTTAAGAAGCTGGGCCTGAGAGAGAGAGAGAGAGAGAGGAGTGATCGCTGTTTCCTTCTGTCAGTCTCTAAATAACAAGTGTGCAACTGAACAGGAAATAGCTGCCACCTCACATGCAGTGGGTGGGGTATCTGTTTTGTTCTTTGTGGGTGGGAATTCATTTTTGAGCAAATAGAGACCCTTTAAAGAGCAACAATATTTTGTAGAGACCCAGACAGTAAATGGAAGGACATCTGCAAGCACCACGTATTATGTGACCCTGCTTTAACACTGTGTAGAGTCCAGATTCTAGACCCTGGGTGTGTTTGTACCACAGTAGGATCATGGCTGATCTGACATTCCTCACATCCACTTTCCTGTCCTTTCCCTCTCACCCTTGATTCCCCTATTAATCAAGGTCTTAGAAAATGATCAAGTGGTAATGATTTTAGCATATGCTGAGCTGGCCCTAACCAAATGCAGATTCACCCTCTTCAGTCCGACTTCCTACAGGGTTCAGAGGGGCTGGCAGAGTGGAGGGGTGGGCATCGGGAGTCCTGACAGTTGAAACATTACTAACTGACATTATTTTCCTTCTTCCTTCAGTTGTGTCTTTGTGAGGTCCTTATCAAGACTGTACAATTGCAAGCATTTGGATTACAATAATTATTGTTGTTCATCCGCCCATGCAAGCACTTAGCTGAAGATGTGGCTGAAAATCAGACCTCATGGGAACGAGGCACTTGGCAGATTATATTTGAGGAGAGCAATCTGGTTATTCAGATGGAGCATGTTCCAGTGATGAACCTTGTCCCTCAGACACAGGATAGTGAACACCTTAATGTCCTTTAGCAGGGCCCTTCCCAGTGTATTGCCACTTGCCCTGCCATAGTTATATTTGTTTCATTAGGTGGATTATCTTTGCTCTCTAAAGGGCCTCATATTGCTCAAAAATGAATTCCCACTCTCCGAGAACAAAACAGTTACCATACCCACTTAAACTGGAGTCTAGATTAGAGTGGTGCTGGAAAAGCACAGCGGTTCAAGCAGCATCCTGATGAAGGGCTTTTGCCCAAAACGTCGATTTTCCTGCTCCTCAGATGCTGCCTGACCTGCTGAGCTTTTCCAGCACCACTCTAATCTAGACTCTGGTTTCCAGCATCTGCAGTCATTGTTTTTACCCACTTAAACAGGAGCCAGTCTATAATCACTGTCTAGTTTTTTGTTTGGACTCCACTATCTGTCAGAATTGTTAGCTGTATAAACTGCTCTCATGTTATCACTTCCTTGGAGGGGGTGACACCAGACACCAGGTGGAGAGATCCCACTTTCTCCATGACTCCCTCCCCAGACCCAAGCATAAATGGTTTGTGTGGTTTTATTTACAAAGTGTGCCTTTGCTTTATATATGCAACCCGTGCTGAAATTGCTCATACTCATGCGGATACTAATTTCAATCTGCCGGACTACTTGGGAGTTTCAGGCTGCAGCTGGGAGCGATGGGGTGCACAATGTTTTGGAGCTTGTGCAGACCACTGAGCAATGAGGCATACTGGCATGGCTGAGGCAGCAATCAAAGATGTGTTTGTGCCCTTAGCTCTGCATCTGCACCACATCCACCTCTCTCTTCAGAGAGCTCCACATCAGGAGTGCAGCCTTATAGTTTGCATGCATATGTCCCAACCTTCAACAGGCTGGAAGTGACTGGCTAACAGTAGCGACAGCAAAAGGATGCCATTTACTCGGGTTAAATATGGAGTAGTCTGATTTTCTTTCAAGGCCAAACCATTTCTTAAGTTGCTCACAGACGTAGCACCAGGATTCAAGAATGTTAGTGAGTGTTAGCTGCTGCTCTGTCAGTGCTGTGTGTATATGAGTTAGGAATCCTCCTTGTATTACCGGGGCCTTTTAATCTGCAGTAACTCATCTGACAGAAAGATGTCTGTCTTTAGCATTGAGCTATCCACGAATCCAAAAGTGGCATCCTTCCAAGAATAATTTGAATATTGCCCTATTTAAATAGGCATTAATTTTCTTACAGGATCTTTTTGGGAAATCCGATCCCTATTTGGAATTCTATAAACAAGAGGAAGATGGAAAATGGATGCTGGTACATCGAACAGAGGTAGTTTTACTTGTTGAACTGAATCATCTGCTTTTAGTGTGGTGAGAACGTAGAGCAAAATGTTTCCCCATGAAACCCCCTCTATCTACGCCGTATCAAAGCACTGCAAGGTATTAAGTTTACCATTTTTGTTGGACCAAAGGGTGTGTTTCCATGCTGTACATCTCTATAACTGTATGACACACAACGTTTAATGGATATTTGGATAAGCTCATGAATCAGAGAGGTTTGGAGGGATATGGTTCAAGCGTATTTAGGTGGGTCCAGTTTAGTTTGGGAACATGGTCGGTATGTACTGTTGGACCAAAGCGTCTATTTCCATCTTGTATGGCTGTATGAGTCTATGACAATTAAGCCCCTTCTTTCTATTAAAAGCTGAATTTGAATGGTTCAGTTCAGCATCAGCAACATGGATACTTGTCATGTTTCTCTTCATTTATATCTTGTGGGCCAAAGGATTCAAGCTGTTGTGAATGTTAATATAAATTAAAATGAGAAGGAGAAGCTGCATCTGCTGATTTTGAGCTCACCATCATTAATTTCCCAGCATTCATCATTCTTCATCCTGTGTCAATAGTTGCATCTGGGATTTGCTGACCGTTGTTAGTGCCACAGCCACTTAACTCGTGTACAGAAATCTAGAAACTTAAAAAAAAAGATACAGAGCATGATGAACTGAATGATCAATGCACCTTGCTCAAGTCCTAATGCTACTTGTGGTCCAGTGGTGAGACTTGCATTGTATCTTTCATTTCTCGAGTTATCTAGTCAGCTTCCCTTCAGAACAAAAAATCCAATATTCACAGGAAGCCATGTCGTTATCCTTTTTGTGTAGTTAATGTACGGAGCTGCTTCTCAATCAGCCTGACAATCCTGCAATCACGGAGAGTCGATGAAATTGTTGAGCAGCTTGCCACAGAGAGAGACTGCAGCCTGTGCAGGAATTAACAGTGAAACATTATTGGCTCCCTTTCTGTATCTCTGAGTCTCCTGTGATTTCCTGCAAGGATCTGCTGCAGGCTCACAGGCAGGGACTTTTCAATAATTCTTCAAGAATACTTTCAGAGATTTTATATTTTGGGTTAAATGTTTGGATTAAATTTATTGCAGCATCATGAGATATTCTAGCTCTTTTGAAATTTCAGAAACTCCGTGGTGAAATTTCTCCTGTCTTACTATATATGGATGTATATTCTACCTTTATTTGTGCCCATTTATGGTGGAATTTTAGTTCCATCTGCTTCACGCTATTTCTTGTGGACTCTGACATCTCCCTAGTTCAGATCAATAGTTATTGGTAACCTTTAGGAACTTTACCATTCTACATGTATAAGTTAAAGCTTTGTATGTCAGTAGATTAGTCAATGGTTGGAAGCTACTGTGCTCTTGAATAAGTTTGGTTTGAGCTTTGTCCTTCTTCTTTAGCTTCAAGTCACTCTGATCAATAACAATATTGTAACCCTAGCCCTATTGCTAAATCCACTATTTCCCAAATCAAAACATGAACTTAACAGGCAAGAGTTTTGATAAATAAATCCTCTAGTTAATTTTTTGAAGCAAAGACCAACATAGAAAAAGAAACCTGAGGCAATGGATGTTCCGTTAATGGTATCGAGCTCATTTGTCAAGTAGGAACAAAATACTGTAGCAATATGTAAATCTACCCAATACTCAATAAATTAAACTGCTTCACAAAGAATTATTAACAGATTCCTCAGTTGAGTGATCTAATGGAAATTATAATGAACAGGGGAACTAAAAGAACCCAGAGCAGGAAGGCTTGCAGAAACTGTTTGCCCAAATAGCTTCTCCTATATGTGGACAGCCCACAGTCCATTCATTATGATAAGTGTTTACACTTCATTGAATTATCTTGGAATTATGTGCACACTGACCCAATGCATGTATCACTATCCTTCCTCTGTTAAAAGCAAGACATTCAGTGAGTGCCTGTCTAAAGTTTGACAAACCTCCTGGGTCACTAACTGCAGTAAAGCTGCACTGACTACAGGTTGCTGCTGGTAGCTGTATCATCCAAGACTCCACTTTGAGTTTGACTTAGTGTCTTAACTGAGCCTGAGCAACACACCAATGCTATAACCTGTGCCTCTCAGGTTTACGTATTGACTGAATGGTGTCAGCATGGTTTTTGTGTGAGTATCAGTGACTGTGTAAGGGTGGCCATGGTGAAGACAATGGGCTGGTTGCATGTACTGTGAGGATCTCCATCACATAATAGTCTGTATCCTTACTCCATACATTCCACTGTCATGTGAGATTCCATTGTACTGCATAAGAACAAAGTGAGAAAAAGATGTATCAAAGGGCTATCAACCAACTTAAATCTGAAGATTCAGTTTAATTTTCAAGTGGGGTCTGGCCTAATAATGAATACGCATCTTAAAACCACAGATTCTGTTACACGATCAGCAACCTCCATAGATAGGAACTTAACAGTGATGAAGATATTCCTGAGGATTTATTCAGGATAGAATGGTCAACTGCGTGTAATGTGTTGACGCTCAATGAGTGATAGAAGTTCCAAATTGGGACAGTTCCCAGCTCCACAAACATGCGTCAGTGGAAAGTGGTCCAGAAGTTGGGATTTTCATTCTTGGATGGCGAAGCTCCTGGGAGTCAGATCAGACAACCCCTGAACAAGTCGCTAGGTGTGGAGACAGGTTGGCTGGATGGTGTCTCCCATGATGCTTCAACAGTGTGTTGATTTTTTTTGTCAAACTATAAAACAAAAGAACTCTCCAGCCCTATTCCTCACAGCCCCACAACTGTCTGCATAACCACAGTCGATTCATACCAAGTCTCGCCATGTATGCGCTTCCACGACCCTGTGGTGCCTCATTTTGTCCTTGCCAATCTGTGGCCCTGTATCCATAATGATTCATGAACTCCATGCCAGCGTATGTCACCCTTCCCACCCTAATGGCCTTTTATATCACCTATGTTCCTCTGCCCACCACCCATAATCCTATTATATCCTGCATGACCCCTGCCCACCACACAATGACTCTTTATAGTCTTATGCCCACTCATGTCAGCCCATGAATATCACCTACCACTGTTTGTCTCTGCCAACACACCTACTATTCACCATGGACAGACCTCAGAATCTATACAGAAAGGAAATAAAGTTCACTAGTGTTCACTATGTTAAAAGAAAACTTCCATTAAATAAAATATTCATAATTTTATTTCCTTCAACAATATAATCTTTCATAGCTACAAACATTCCATTCAGGTGCATAATTTGTAACATTGCAACCTTTGAAATTCATTGTTGCACTTCATAGAGTCTCTAACCATGCTGAGTTGTCCATAAAACTGAAATGGCAGACATCCTAACGTGATAACAGAAGGTTGTGAAACCAATCATACAGTATCGATTCTTCAGATTTCTGGAATACTCCCAACATTTATTTTGAAGGGCAGGTGTTTTAAAACACCAGAACATTTTTTTACAGTTCCTTTTGACAGCTTTTCTAGTTATTTTTGCCAATTCCAATGAGATTGACAGTTCATGAGTTTTTGCAATTTGTATGCACACTCATATATACTTCTGTCAGTCCCAACAGACAATATTCGCCTCTTAAATGTGTCCTGGGAGCATTATAGAATCCCTACAGTGTGGAAGCAGGCCATTTGACTCATCGTGTTCACCCTCCAAAGAACATCCTACCTAGACCTACTCCCTACTGCACAATCTTGTATTTCCTATGCCTAATCCACTAAGCCTGCACATCCTTATGGGGCAATTTGGCATGGCCAACCCACCTAACCTGCATATCTTGGACTGTGGGAGGAAATAATCGAAGCACCATCTTAGAATTTGAACTTTTTTGCTTGAGGAGGAAAATTGACAAGAATGTTCTTATTCAAAGACCAGTGAATATCGGGGACTCAGTTTCCCTAATGGGTGAATGTTGGAGCAGTTGGGAGCTTTCAGGACTGATCTGGGTAGAGTATTGTGAGTTGTGGTTATCAGTTAAGTAATCCAACATAATCCAGTTGCATGAATTCACCACTTTGAATGTTGGGCTAACCTTTATTGCTGTTAAAGTTTATTTCTAACTAAATGCATCAAAGGTTTGTCAAGAGAATTCAAGTTTTGTCTAAGAAGTCAGAGAGTTGAATGTATAAAAGCCATTTTATTATTTGCGCCAGACATCCACGTTGGAAAATGTCTTAATTCCACAAAGGAGCTGTTTCAATTCTTTTACAATTACAGTTATTTATCTTGATCATTTATTAATATGTTAACACAATAGCATTTTCATACCATTAATATGGAAACTACAGTCAACAGGTTAGAAGTTTCTGCCAGGTTTCTCTGCTGGGTTTGCCAATGTGCAGGTCGCCTACATTTTGAAGTTAAAAGTTTTGATTTGATTTATTATTGTCAGGTTCACCCAGATACAGTGAAAAATTATGTTTTGCCTGGAGCACAGGCAGAGCATACTCTACGAAAGGATCACAGGGTGATTGAACAGAGCGAGGAATACAAAGTTAAGGCTGCAGATAAGGTGCACAATAGACAAGATAGTTAGACCTCAAATTTGAGAGTCCCATTCAGAAATCCAAAACAGCGGGAAGAAGGTGTTCCTGAACCTGTTGCTACATGTGTTCAAGCTTCTGTGTCTTCTACCTGATGGAGGAGGTTGGAAGAAACTGTAACTGGGGTGAGAGGGATCTTTGATGTTGGATGCCTTTTCCACAGCAGTAAGAAGTGCAGATGGAGTCAGTGGATGGAGGGTTAGCTTGAGTGATAGCCTGAGCTGTGTTCACAATTCTCTGCAGTTTCTTACAGTCCTGGGCAGAACAGTTGTTGTACCAAACAATGTTGCGTCCAGATAGAATGGTTTCTATGGTGCATGTGTAAAAGTTGGTGAGGGTCCTTATGGGAATGCCAAATTGGCTTAGCCTCCTGAAGAAGAAGAAACATTGTTATGCTGCCTTAGGTGATCGAAGATGGATTGGTGGTGATTGTCACTCCAGGAACTTGATATTCTCGACCATCTCCACCTCAGCTCCAATGATATAGATAGGAGCGTACCCTCCTCCCTGCTTCCTGAAGTCAATGATCAGCTCTTCAGTTTTGCTGACATTGAGGGAGACAGTCTGATCTTTACCTTACCCTACCAAGCATTTCAACTGCTTCCTGTATTCCGTCTTGCGGAACGCTTCAGGGAACACCTCTGGGACGCCCGGACCAATCAACCCAACCACCCCATGGCTCAACACTTTAACTCTCTCTCCCACTCCACCAAAGACATGCAGGTCCTTGGACTCCTCCATCGCCAGAACATAACAACACGACGGTTGGAGGAAGAGCGCCTCATCTTCCGCCTGGGAATCATCATTGCTTGATATGACGCCTACGTGGGTGGTGTTGTCAGTGAACGTGTTGATGGAATTTGGATGAAGTTTAGCCCCACAGTCATTAGTTTACAGGGAATAGAGTAAGGGGCTGAGTACACATCTTTGTGGGGCACCAGTATAGAGGATTGTCATGCAGGAGACGCTGTTACCTATTCTCACTGATTGCATTCTGTGAGTCAGGAAGTTGAGAATCCAGTTGCAGAGGGTGGAGCTGAGACCTAAGACTCAGACTTTGGATATCAGTTTGGTTGGGACGATAGTGTTGAAGGCAGAGCTGTAGTTGATAAGTAGAAGCCAGGTGTAGGTATTGTCCAGATGTTCCAGGGATGTGTGTCAGACTAGCGAGATGGCTTCTGCCGTGGATGGCTTCCGCATCTATGCCAGTTGGCAAATTGTAAGGGACTGAGGCAGGCTGAGAGGTTGAGGTGGATTTGGGCCATGACTAACCTCTGGAAGTGCTGGCATTGCAATCCTCGGTATTTGTATGTGGAGCTGGCTTTCTAGGTGCTGCCTTACCTGTGGAGTATTTCCATCTGTTTCTGATTTTTGAAAGTTGCACTCATGTGAGGCTGTTGTGGTGCAGTGGTAGTGACCCTACCTCCTGAGCCAGAAGATCAAGTTTCAAGTTCCTCCTGTTCCGGGGTGTATCATAACATGTCTGAAAGTGGTGTGGTGGCACATTGGTTAGTACTGCTGCTTTACAGTGCCAGGGACTGGATTCAATTCCTGCCTCAGGTGACTGTTTATATGGAGTTTGCCCATTCTCCCTGTGTCTGCATGGGTTTCAATGGGTATTCCCATTTCCTCTAATAATCCAGAGGTGTGCAGGTGAGGTGGATTGGCCATAGTAAATGCATAATTCCAGAAATAGGGTGGGATGCTCTTTGGACAATTGGTGCAGACTCAATGGGCTGAATGGTCTTAATCTATATTGTAAGAATTCTATGATTAAAACAAAAAAAAATCACTGATCTAGAAAGCAGTGCTGGGCACATTTTAAAGACAACATTCACTATGTTTACCCTAGTCTGTTACTGTATATTTAAAGCTTTTACTTTAGACCTACTGTTTCATATATTTGTCTACATACCTCCTCATCCCATTTCAATTTGTAGTTATTTTGTAATCAAGTCCTATTAACAATACAGTTAAAAATCACAGAACACCAGGTTATAGTCCCGCAGGTTTATTTGGAAGCACTAGCTTTCGGAGCGCTGCTCCTTCATCAGGTGGTTGTGGAATACAGTCCCTTTCATACAGTTTGAATATGAGCAATCACACTTAACATTTGCAATGTATTCTGTGTCATGATTTGGAGATACCGGTGTTGGACTGGGGTGTACAAAGTTGGACTATAACTTGGTGTTGTGCGATTTTTAACTTTGTTCTCTGTATCATCATTGTGTTGCAGCATTAAAATAGTTCTTTGAATAATACATATATTTTGTTTCCTGCTGATTCTGTTCTGACTGTTTTGTAACCAAGCAATGTTTGTGACCCAACTCTGACCTAGTCTAACCCATATCTCTGTAATAATTTTCTATTATACCGCTCAGCTTCCAATTTGTACCTGCAGCTGACCAATTCAGAATTCATTTGACAATAATACACATACAGCTCAAACCTGCCTCTGTCTGTTTATCTCACTCTGAATCCTTGCCCATTCATCTCTGCCTTGTTGCCTTCCTGTTTTTCTCCCAGTCTCTCCCTGCTCTTTTACTGCACCCCCTATCATCTCTCTTATATAACCTGACCCCAATAAGTCAAACAGCCAACTGTGTGTGTACGAGACGGAGAGGGAGAAAAGGATGGCAACATTTATTTGTTTAAATAAGCAGCTTTCCGTCTTCAGTGTTGGAAAGGAAATGGCTTTAGTGTTTGTGTTGTGTAATGCACAGTCATTTCCTCCCGAGTTCTAGTTTTGCAGATGTGAAATCACACTAGGAAATCATTTTAAATTACCAAATTAATATTTATTCAGCAGCACCCCACTGACTAAAAGATCTGCAAATAAAGGCTATTCATTAAGCAAGGTCCAGTTACTCATTCGAAATAGCAGAGATCACGGAGAGCATGGGCCATCTGCAGAAATGATCATAAATTTGCAACTGGAAGTGAGAGCAAAATTGGGGGATGTTACTACTGTTTCAAAAGAACATACTTCTTTCTTGATGTTTGGTGCAAATGTACCTGTTAGGCTCCAGTGGTTGTGGATTTTTTCACCTCATTTCATCATATCAAAGTATCTTGCAGTATTGCAAACAGGCTACTCAGGCCCTTCATGCTTTCACTGAGCCTCGAGCAGACTAGAAATTGCTGGAGAAACGCAGCAGGTCTGGCAGTATCTGTGTGGAGAAAGCAGAGTATGTTTCGAGTCCACTGACTCTTCATCAGTTCTGCTTTCTTCCCAAAGATGTTCCCTGACCTGCAGAGTTTCTCCAGCAATTAATCTGTTTTCGTTTCAGATCTCCAGCATCCGCAGTTCTTTGTTTTATTATATACTTGAAAAGAGGAGTCACATTTAATCCCACATTCCATGCTTTTTGTTTGTAACCCTGTACATTCCTTATCCTCTTGTCGGTCCAACTCATCTTTAAAACTATTTATAGAATTGGCTTCTATCACAGTTTTAGGTTAAAGTCAGACTCTGTACAAGCCCTCTGTATCTTTTGTCAATTGTTTTGTATCAATGACTTCTAGATATTGATGCACTTCTCATAACAAGTAATTTCCTCCATCAACTTTCAGAATTTCCTCCATCAACTTCAGAATCTTTCATCGGTCGCTCATTTGGCCCTTAACTTTCTCTAGCCCAAGGCAAATCATCCTAATTCCTTCAGATTCTCTTCATCAGCAAAAGCTCTCGTTTCAGGTCCATGTCCCAGTAAGCCTTCTTTGTATCTTTTCCAAAGCCTTTACTTCTTTCTTGAAGTGTACTGCCTAAAATTGTTGGCAATACTTCACCTGAGGACCCGCAAATGATTTCACTAATGTACAGTACAATAATGTAATCGGTCCGCTTTTATATCAACTCTGTAATTATTAGCCCAAATAACTGATCTATTTCTTTATAGCCACCTTATAAACTTGCCCTGTCATCTTCAAAACTTTCTATGTGTGGACACCAAAATGCCTCTGCTTATCTATACTGTCTTTCCGGATCTATCTTTCCACAGAGCATCACCGGACACTTTCAGTATTAGATGCTATCTGCCAAGCTTCTGCCCAAATCACCATCCTGTCTGTCATTAGCAAGTTCCACGTAAATTGCAACCTTTACAATGCTTCTCCTTGGAATTTATTTTTGGTTTTAATTGACAGTAGATGGTTCACGAAGATATCAGTTAGCTGCTGTCCTATAGTCCTCCAGACACTGTAATGGTTAACCTTTGAAGTGGTTGAAGAAACTGTTACTAGCTCAAGGTCTATGAATGTTTGAATTAACGAGCCGTAATTTGTACATTAGGGGTAATGCCATAAAATGTCAATGGAGAGCCACATGTTCCTTTGGGTATACTCCTTCTGATGTACAGAGGACATGTTATGGATTTCCTGATGGGGATGAACACGCAACATCTCACTTACTCACTGAAATAACTAAACTAAGATTCTATGAGCCCATTATGGCAATCAAACTAAAATAAGAATGTAAGTAATGGTGAGTCAGATTCCATTCAAAGAATAAACCCTTTAGTAGGAAAAGTGATTTCCCATGAATAAAGTCAGAAAGTGCGAGAGAAGCTCAGCAGACCCAGCAGTTTAAGTAAAGAGAGAAACAGAAATCTGATATGCCTCTTCTTTGGAACCCACCAGTTCTGAAGATGAGTGATACAATTGAAATGCTGACTGTTTTTCTTTCCCCACAGATACTGCTAGACCCACTGAGTTTCTCCAGCACTTTCTGTGTTGGTTTCATATTTCCAGCATTTGCAGGATATTGTTTTTGTCTGAATGATTTCCAACATAAGAACTTGCTGTGTAAATGTAATGTCTACAAGAGCAGGTCAGAGGCTAGGAATTCGGCAGCAGGTAACTCACCTCCTGTCTCCTCAAAGATTGTCCTCCATCTACAAGGCACAAGTCAGGAATCTGATGGAATATTCCCCACTTGCCTGGATGAGTGCAGCCCCAACAACGCTCAAAAATCCTGACACCATCCAGGACAACACAGCCTGTTTGAGTGGTATCACATCCACTCCCTCCACCACTGACATTCTAAGGTAGCAGCAATGTGTACTATCTACAAGAAGCACTGCAGAAATTCACCAAAGATCTGTAGACAACACCTTCTGAATCCACACACCTTCCGTCTAGAATGACACGGGCAGCAGGTACATGGGAACGCCACTCACCATCCTGACTTGGAAATATATCACTGTTCCTTGAAGGACATCGTGGGTCTATCAATCACACATAGACTACAGTGATTTAAGAAGGTAGTTAACCACCATCCTCTCAAGGGAAACTAAAGAAGGGCAATAAATGCTGGACAGCTAGTAACAACTATGAGTGAATCATAAAAATAAAGGCAAGGATTCCATATGCAGAGTCAGGAATTTTGATTACCATCCACTGTGGATTATAGAAGTCCATCTGTGGACGGAAGATCCGGCTGCACCTAGCCTTGGCCTCTTGGATGAGGCTTCTACTTGGCTACTCTGCTGGGGCATTGTGCACGAAAGGGTGAGACTGTAAAATGTCAGTAATCATGAGTGCCACAGCCAGCAATAACAACAATCTGTATCTGCATCGAGCCTTTTGTGCAATAAAACGTTCCATGTGCTGCAAAGAAAATTTGATACTGAGTCACAAAAGGTGGCATTCTGGCTCAGTGGTTATCACTGCTGTCTCATAGAACCAGGTTGAATTCCAGCCTCGGATGACCGTTTGTGTGGAGTTTGCACATTCTCCCAATGTCTGTGTGGGTTTCCTCCAGGTGCAGGTTAGGTGGATTGGCCATAGTAAATTGTTCAGTAATGTCTCAGGATGTGCAGGCTAGGTGGGTTAGCCATAGGAAATGGAAGGTTACAGGGTGAAGAGGGTGGGATGCTCATTGGAGTGTCAGTGTAGACTCGATGGACCAAATGGCCTCTTTCCACAGTGTAGGCAATCTATGAGATATTAAGGCAGATAACCAAAAGCCTAGTAAGCTTTATGCATCAATTTACAAGAGTGCTAAGTCATCAGAGAGGCTTAAGGAGAAAAATCCAGAGATTAGACATCAATATCATTAATTACAGATACAATATTCCACTCGCAACTCCATAAATTTCTCCCCTTCATGCCACGTAAACTCTATAGCCAGAGAAACACCACCTTATGGACATTATTGCACACTGCTTGCTTCTACACTTTGCAAGGAGATCACAAGGATAATGACTGGTGATACCGTCCTTGGGAACCAGCCCTCAATCACTGAGCACTTTGCTGCAGTATTCAGGCCAGTTTTGCACTCCCTGCCCATTTCCATAAGCTGAAGCACATGTGGAACATATTCCGCTCAGAACAAGACCTATTTTGATCTCTACCTGGGACTGAAGAAATGTCAAACTATCCGGGCTCTGTTCTGGGAAGCTCACTCAGCATCAGCTGCACTAGCTTTGCACCTATTGACAGTGAAAGGTGGCCCACTTCAACCGAATTGCCAAGAACATAAGGACATCACTGGCACACGATCTCTCGAATCCCCAGAAGAAGTATAACACCAGTTGCTAAATCCTTAACCCACACAATTCCCAGCACCAGCCTCAACGCTGAAACGTATCTGTACACTCCTACAGGCACAGGTCAGTCAAAACATACACAAGATATTCATGTGCATGAGCTTTTTTGAGAACTTAAAAAAATTGCATTGATTTTCACAGTTTTAATAGCGATTAAGTGTAGGTGTCTTTATTTACAACATGAGCATTTAAAGCTTCAAGATTTTATTTGGCTGAAAAAAATTATAGCTTGGAAAACTCCATCTCCACCTCCTCTCCCAGCATCTCTCTTCCTCTCCTGAAGGTTGTGGCTGTTATAACGATTCAGTTCCTTTGGCAGTTGTAATCTTTGCACTCCATGGTGTGAGTGGATCTCAGTAACCGAGTCTGGGGACCTGTCGGAGTTGAACCTGATCATAAGGTCTCCTGATGTGAATACTTTTCATGCGGGCTGATTAGATAATGATTGGGAGTGAGGAGTTTCCAGGGTTGGAAATAATCGTGGAATTATACTATGGCACACACCCATTGCACCAATGTCCAATCACACTTAACTTTCCTGCTGACCTCATATCAAACTGTAAAGGTTGGCAGAAGCAATCAGAGCTGAGGGTGTCTGGATCGCACATGATGGGTTCCTTCTTTAAATGCAAAAATTAAAATTTCAAGCCATCACACTATCATTCATTAGATACTGCGTGGTTTAAACACAAGCGATGTATGGATGCTTCTTGATTTTCAATGAGACTTGCACTGATGCCAGAAAAATACATTCAAAGCTTGAAACTGTGAGAGGAATTCCAAGATTTTTCTTTTGTTTTCCTACATAACATTTGTTTTTGAATCAGTGCAATTGCAAGAGTTTATGGGTATGGCTGGTTAGTTTTTAGAAAAGCCATTGCAATCGGCTGAGATGTATTCAGGTATTGGGCTCCGCAGATGAGCATAAAATAGCAAGGAAGTTTTGGTATGGTTACACCCGATTTTCCTTGACATTTTACAATGGGTATTTGCTTTACATTTCAGTTAAGTGTACCTCCTGGTGGTGCATGTACACAGGACATTCTGCCTCCACTTGCTGATCTTATGTAATTGAAACCCTCTCCTTTGAGTCGGAGGGTGAAGCTGATAACAATACCCCAGACTACAGAGGCTTGACTGAGACCTTTCTGACTGTGCTCACTGAGCGGCATGCTTCTTCAAACAATTTCTCCAGCTTTTATTGAGCGAGGCATTAGACTCGTCATTTTGTGGCTCATCCGTAGCATCAGGGGAAAAAAACGCAGACACACTCTCACACCCCTGTTAACCAGGGCAAAAATAGGCATCATGCACTGGTGCCAAATAACCCATGTTGAGGAGGCAATAATGAATGGTTGCATATTTTCAATGTGACAATTACAAGTGTACCTGGTTAGAATTTGTGTCACGTCAGACACATGCGATCTCAAATGTCTTTTAAAATCACAGCTTGTGTGGAAAGATTTTATTGCATATGAATCACTTCATTGTCTCCCAGGCTCTGATATAAAGGTCAAGTGAGACACTTCTGGTTTTGCTGCAGATTTATTTTTATACTCATTGCTTCACCCCATCATTTGAAATGAATATATAAAATCATATTTATAATGGAGAATGATCAATAAACAGATGACGCTTTCTTGCTTGGCATACATCATAGCTTCCCTCTCCCGGCCTTACATTGACGAATAAAACTGATCTATGTTATATGGATAATGCTAAAATTTAAATTACTTTCATTAACCTGGAGGGGTTGGCTGTTTGTGCTTTGGAGGGTGAAAACAAGAAAGTTATTTTGAGTTCTGGAGCTCCAGGTTCACGTGAACCATGATTTAGCTTCAGGTAGAATGGAAACCGAAAGAACTATGGATGCTGTAAATCAGAAACAAAACCAGAAATTGCTGGAAAAGCTCAGCAGGTCTGGCAGCATCTGTGGAGAGAAATCAGAGTCTGGTTTGTTTTCAATAGCATGGGTTCGATGCAGGGTTAAAGGTCCATTCACTGCCTCTGTCTCAAGAGTGCAGCCTCCATCCATCGTATGTGGCCGAAGTTCCCACACCAGCCGTTCCTTTAAGTATGCTTTCCTTTGTCTGTTTTGAATTATAACGTATTGTCTCTCACAAGAAATTGAGATGACCAAATAATTTTGTGCATGATCGTCACTAGCAGAGGAAAGTTTCATCCTTCATTTTACAATGGGTATTTGCTTTACATTTCAGTTAAGTGTACCTCCTGGTGGTGCATGTACACAGGCCACATTCAAACCAATGGCCTAGAGCCATTATGACACAGAAGGAGGCCATTTGACCCATTGAGTTCATGTCAGTCCTGAAGGGGGAGAAAGGGCAGCATTGTGAGATTTGATCTTAAAATTTAACAATCACTAAACCACACGTTCGACTGATGAAGAAAGGGGGATCGGGGGACAGCTGCTCACTGGCACCTAGATGGTGGACTCTAAAAGTTTTGACTCCTCCATGTCTGCAGTTTTATTTATGCAAGATCTCGTCCAAAACATTTAGATGGAATATTCCACATTGAGGAGAAATATTAACCAAATTAGTCTCGCTGGCCAAGACAGCAACAGCAATGTGGAAGCAGTTTGCCCAGACTGACTCACACCTTAAACCAAGGGAAAAAAAATCAAGAGTTTTGACAGAACTTTGAACAGTCACCAGATATTCTGAACCTAGCTCGTTTCCATTTCCATCAGATAAATATTGAGCTGAAAAACGCATTTGATTCTCAATTCTTTCAAAGAAGAGGATTGTAATGTTTTTCTCTGACATCTAAGTAATCCCAGATGATATGAGAAACAAATTTACATTAGCATAAATGGGCAATATTTCATTGTCCTACTGTTATACTGCACATCTCCTGTTCAGTTCCACTGAACCCACGAGTGCTGACGTCAGCCCATCACCTGTTTAGCATTTCTGCCCAGGATAAATTTCTAACCTCATTATGTCCGGGTGCGATACAGTATACGGCTACTCAGGATGTGACTTAAAATGCTTTCTCCTCTCTGCACCAAAGTGACCCTCCCATTTCCAACAATCTTTGGCCAGTTTTGCTTTTTTTGTGGCAGTGTGGGATGTTCCAGTCAGAATACAGTGCTACTTTGTCTGCTGGAAACTGAACTGGCCCAAAACAGACTTATAATTAATGTCATGTTCTGGACTGGAAGCAAATCCCAAACTGAGCGACAGAGGAACAGTGTTCTTTCTGCTGCACCACATAGCTCTCCTTCTTCCTTTTAGGTGAGCATAACTTTGTTGCTACCAACACAAAATTTGATCCCTTCACCGACTTTGTCCCTACCCCTCCGTCCCTGTCCTGAAGTTGGTAACTGGCTGATTTGACAGATGTTGGACACTCTAATTGACCATTATTCATGAAGGTTGTTTCAGTGTGAAGTATGAAGGCAATGGTTGCTCGCTGTGGAATCCTAGGAGTGTTGCTATCAAGCTCAGTGCAATTCCAGAAGGGAATTCTGGGCAGGAATAGAAACTTGAGGGGCAAACTAGTTTAGCACAGGCCAAGACACAAAACCCTGCCATTTTTCAAGTAAAGTGCTTTATTACGCCCAGGCTAAATTCAGTGACGCATCAAGATACTGTTGAATGTTATTTGATTTAGCTCGTCCGTGTTTTCTCATTTGATATTGTAAATCGACTGAACAGAGGCCAATGTCTAAGTGTTCCTAGAGCGCTGTTACCAGTGGTGTTGCTAACTATTTTCTCAATTCTTTTGCAGGTTATAAAGAATACTCTTGATCCTGTCTGGAAGCCTTTTAGTATGCCATTAGTGTCCTTGTGTAATGGAGATGTAGAAAAAACTATAAAGGTAATTTGGGTCACTAATGAATGACCTGCTCTAAAAGCAATCCCTGAGTTCCAACCTTTTTTATGGACATTATATGGACACCCAAGGTACAAGCATTCTAGGAGACTACATGTACGATACTGTTTTGATTAGAGATCTATAACACACCAATCAATGCTGCTTTTCAATGCCTCTACTCAGACCGTGTGTATTCCTGTAGATCATTCCCTTTTGCCTATCAATCATCATGCACTCCTCACGCAACAGTCAGCTTAATGTTAGGATATTCACTATCTTTGGGAATAGCAGACAGCAGCCTGTCTCTGATTAATGGCAGATATTTCTCCCTCAATAGGAGGATATGGTCTGAATGAAACAGTTGGCAGAGATGACCACAGCAAGAGAATTATATCTAATGCCAGTGAGATTGGTATCGGTTCTTCACGTCTTTCCTGGAGACATCACAAATATCTAATACAAAAGAAAAAAATACTATGATGCTGGAAGTCTGTGATTAAAATGTCAGAAATACTCAGCAGACCAGTCAGCATCTGTGGAGAGAACCAGAGTTAATTGAATTGAATCTGCCTTCACCAGATTCTTAGACAGTACATTCCAAACTAGAGAAATATCTCCCTATCTCTCTCTCTCTCTCTCGCACATACACACACTCTCTCTCTCTCTCTTGCGCTCTCTCCCTCCCTCCCTTCCCAGACAAAAATCTCTCTCTCTCTCGCACATGCCCTTTAGAGGTTTCAAAGATTAACTCCGTATAGGATAATTATGACACTGGCATCCACATGTTGAGGTGACAAATTGCTCAGGTATTTCTTATCAACAAGAACAGGAATTTTCTCCTCTAATTACTGCCCATTAGTCTACCCTTCCATCCCCAGCTGTCAGTAAAGCGATTGAAAGCATAATCAGAAATGCTACCAAGCAACACCAGCTTATGACTGACTTGTTACCGATACACCACACGTAGGTGATGTTGATCAGCTTCCTGTCACCTCGGAAATGTGGAGCTCCTTTCCCCAAAAGGGCTTCGAGGCTGGTTGGGAATTGAAAATTTCCAAACTACACCTGAGGAATTTTTGTTCAGTGAGCATCTTAAAGGATGTTAAAGCAAGGGAAGAAGACTGAATTTAGAAACAAATCAATCTCAATCTAATTGAGTAGTAGATCAGGCTCAAAAAATGGAATGGCCCACTACTGTTACATAGAACAGCACAGTAGAATACAGGCCCTTCAGACTTCAATGTTGTGCTGACCTTTTATCCTACTCTAAGATCAAACTAACCTACATACCCTTCATTTTACTTTCATCCATGTGCCTATCCAAGAGTTGCTTAAATGTCCTCAATGTGTCTGACTCTACTGCCACTGATGGCAGTGCATTCCATACACCTTTAATAAGGGCTTTACAGAGCTGCAGCATAAGCTGACGGCTATTAAACTCACTCCCCCAGCTAATGAAAGCCAATACACCATATGCCTTCTCAATACCCTATCAACTTGGGCGGCACCTTTGAGGGAATGCATGTACATGGATCGCAAGATCCCTTTGTCCCTCCACACTGCCATGAATCCTGCCTTTAACCTTATAATCTGCATTCAAATTCTACCTTCCAAAGTGAATCACTTCACACCTTTCCAGGTAGAACTTCATCTGCTACTTATAAGCTCTGCATCCTGTCAATGTCCTGTTGCAATCTACAACAGCTCCCCCCCCCCCACCCACACACATACACACATACTTAAACTATCCACAACTCATCAACTTTCATATCATTGGCAAACTTCCTAATCCACCCTTTCATCCAAGTCATTTATAAAAATCACAATGAGCAGAGATGTCAGAACTGATCCCTGTGGAACACCACAGGGCACCGCGATCCAGGCTGAGTACTTTCCATCAACTATCACCCTCTGTCTTCTATGGGCCAGCCAATTCTGTATCCAGACAACCAAATTTCCCTGTATCCCATGCTTCCTTACTTTCTGAATGAGCCTACCATGGGGACTCTTCGCAAACGCCTTGCTAAAATCCATATGCACCACGTCTACTGCTCTACCTTCATCAATGTGTTTTGTCACATCCTCAAAGAATTCAGTAAGACTTGTGATGTATGACCTACCCCTCACAAAGCCATGCTGACTATCTCTAATCAAGCTATGCTTTTCCAAATTCCCATAAATCCTGTCTGTCAGAATTCCCTCCAATAATGTGTCCACCACTAATGTAAGACTGACTGGTCCTTAATTCCCAGGTTTATTACTATGCCTTTTCTTGAACAAGCGAATAACATTTGCCATCCTCCAATCATCTGTCATTACTCCAGTGGACATTGAGGACACAAAGATCATCGCCAAAGGCTATGTTCCAGTGGTTTAAGAGAGTCACTCCGCTCTCATCACAGACTGGATCAGAGCTGAGCTGAGAATAGATATAACTTAGCATCAATCCCATAAGCCTCAGCGTCCATTTTCCTCTTTCCCTGTCAGCTGAGCATTCAGCAAGCAATCATGCTTATTTTACAAAAATAATTATCCAAAAATGAGCCTTCCCAGTTGGATTGATGCAGTGATCAGGCTGCTGGAGGATTCCTGGCAGAGTGTTCCTGACTAGCGAAGCAACACTCACTGCGCGGCAACCCCAATGGGGATGGAGTCTCAGGGCCAGACTCTCCAGACTAGCTCTGGAACAGCACCCCTGCTCTATCCTGTCCTCAGTAATGAAAGATATTGTGCTGGTTTAGAGAAAGATATTGCGATCTTGTATATTCAGTGTTGTAATGTAGGAAACAGAGCAGCCAATTTGGGCACAACAAACTTCCAGAAAATACTAATTTTGCAAGCATCAAATAATCTGTTTTTGTGTTGCTGGTTGAGTGCTAAGTCTTAGCCAGAGCATCCACATTGTGGCTTCTCTGTTTTTCTTTGAATTATGTTGTAAGAGGGTAAAAGGGATCTCAGATCCAATATTTCCATTCACTCTATTCAGGGATATTATGAAACAGTTCTGGAGCAAAAGAGACTTGAACCTGGGCCTTCTGGCCCAGTGGTAAGGTCATTATAAATGTGCCAGAAGAGCTCTCCAAAGTCTCAATTGAACATCTCATGTCATGCCCTTCCTTCCCTCTGCATTTTACTGAAGGATGGAACACCTGCAAGCACTGCTTATCACATACTGCCTGGGAAGTGGAAAATAAGCACAAAGCTTAGAATGCCCTCTCGCCTCCCCTGGGAAATGAGGCAAACAATAATGGCTAGATGGAAGGTTTCAGTGGAGTATATTAGGAGAAAACTGTATTCAGTGTCGGGGAGGGTCAGGAAATGAGAGCGCACAGATTTAATAGATTAGAATCAAGGTGACATAAGGTGAGTTATTGTGATTTGGAATGTACTGCCTGAAAGGCTGGTGGGAAAGAACTTGCAAAAGGAAATTGAGTAAGTGTCAAAGAGTACGATTCACAGGGATATGAGGAAGACTGGGGAAGCGGGATTAATTGAATACTTCAATCAAATAGTTAGCAGAGGCTTAGTGAGCAGAATGGCTATGTTTTGTGCCATTATATTCACTATAAAAATGGATGAAATAGTGCAAAGCAAATGACACAAACTGTAAAGTGGGTTCCAAAACTGCTTTTGCATCAATTACACAGGCTCAGCATTTATGAAAGTTTTTATTTTTTAAAATGTAATTTTTAGTTTGTTCAATGACTTTACCATTGCAGAATCCCCACTATCTAAATTCTGAGAGTTCCCATTCATCAGAAACTGAACTGGACTTGCCCTATAAACACAGTGGCTATAAGAGCAGGCTAGAGATTAGGAATGCCACAGCGAGTAAATCACTTCCTGATTCCCCAAAGACTCTCCAAAATCTATAAGGCACAAGTCAGGAGTGTAATGGAATAATCCCAACTACCCTGGAGTGGGGATGAATGCAGCTCCAACAACACTCAGGAAACTTCCCATTCAGGACAAAGCAGGCTGCTTGAATGACTCCATCTCTATCATCTTCAATCTTCATTTCCTCAACCATTCTGTTACACAGTGGCAGCAGTGTGTACCATCTACACGATGCACTGCAGCAGCTCATCAAGACTCTTTTGACTGCACCTCCCAAACTTGGCACCTCCACCATTAGAGCAGCAGGTACATGGGAACACCAACACCATCTTCACCTCCAAGTCACGCATTAGCCTGACTTAGAACTTTATCAGCAATCCCTCACTGTCACTTGGTCAAGAGCCTGGATCGCTCTCCTTAATAGTATGGTAGGTGTCCCTACAGCACAAGGACTGCGACTGTATAAGATGATATTCTGCAGGGCAATTAGGGATGGGAAAAAATTGCTGTCCTAGCCAACAAAACCCAAATCTCGTGAATGAATCGTTCTTTTTAATCTGTATTTGGTCGCAGTTCAGATGTTAATATGCTGCGTTTGTCTTTCTCCTCTACCAGATTCTCTGTTACGATTATGATAATGATGGTGGACATGATTTTATTGGAGAGAGCCAGACAACAGTTTCCAAGATGTCTGAAGCAAACAACTCAATGGAGGTACGAATGGCTGGCTATATGGCACCTCTCTCGTTGTCAGCTTAGTAATACTCTGGGCTGGTTTTGGATTTCTCCATTAGGGGTTGGGATCCTACAATATAGTCATGTTGCTGTGCATATTCTGGTACAGGTTGCTTTGGTTTCTGGTGGGAAAGCTCACAGTTCACATCAGTAACATGAATACTTTCCGATAGTAGTCATGATTTGGAGATGCCAGTGTTGGACTGGGGTGTACAAAGTTAAAAATCACACAACACCAAGTTATAGTCCAACAGATTTAATTGGAAGCACACTAGCTTTTGGAGTGTTGCTCCTTCATCTATCACCACTATCCACTATCACCTGATGAAGGGGCGTCGCTCCAAAAGCTAGTGTGCTTCCAATTAAACCTGTTGGATTATTTACTTGTGTTGTGTGATTTTTAACTATGAATACTTTCAAACTTGTACTGTATTTACTTAAAAGAGGCAATGTTGGTCTGTTCCTGAGAAAGATATTCGCTAATTGAATCATATATCAGTAGGAAACTGTTGAGGGGACAGTAATCATACTAACATTAAGCCAAAGCAGACTATGGAAAAGGGCAAAGAACAATTTAGAGTAAGAATAATTAATTGGAGAAAAGCTAGCTTCGATGGGGTAAGCATAGATCCAAGTTGAATAAATTCAAAGCAAGTGCAAATAAATAAATTAAAATAATTTTAGAATTTCACTCAATTGACGTGAAAGATTAGCAGGAGAACAATGGATGACCATCAGCGGGGAGGTAATCCAAACACAAGATTTGCTCAGAAGTAGTCAGATACAGTCCCTTGAATGAGCAGTTAAAATAAAGAAGAAATAGTGAGCTTATAATAGACGTCAGAAAGGAAAATACAATGGAGAGACCCAGTGTGAATGTAAAGAGTTCAAAGGGGCAGTGAAAATGCAAATAAGAGGAGCAAAGAGAGAGTATGAAAAGAGATTAGCAGCGAACATAAATGGAAATCTCAAAGCTTTCCATCAGAACATCTATAGTAAACAAGTGGTAAAAGAAGGAGGGGGCCAGTTAGGAACCAAAAAGAGTGTTTGTACATGTAGGATATGGAGGAGGAATTAAATGAATACTTTGCATTTGCATTTGCAAAAGAGGATTACATTCCCTAGATGGTGATGAAAAAGGAGGTATTTCACCAGAAGGGATTGAAGTTGATTAGGAAGGGGTATGAGATAGTCTGACTGTAGACGAGGCACCAGGATCTAGGTAAAAACAAGGACTGCAGACGCTGGAAACCAGAGTCTACGTTAGAGTGGTGCTGGAAAAGCACAGCAGGTCAGGCAGCATCTGAGGAGCAGGAAAGTCGACATTTCAGGCCAAAACCCTTCATCAGGAGGCACCAGGATCTGATGAGGTACATCCAAGGATATGGAACGAAGAGAGTGTTGAAATTGCAGAGGCACTGGTCACAATTTTGTATTCTATCTTAGACATGGGGTGTTGACAGATCCCTGGGGAATTGCAATAAAGGGTATAAAATCCTGTTCAATAAAGGGTATAAAGATAATCCCAGCAACTGTAGGCAGTCAGTTTAATTTTGGTGATGGGGAAACATTTAGCAACAATAATTTGAGACAAAGTTAATAATCACAGGGATGAATGTGGGTAAATAAAAGAAATATTAATTTCTTGCAGGAGAATTGTGTTTAACTAACTTGTTGGAGTATTTTGAGGTAGATTGCTGAGTGCAGTCCAGTTGTTTGGTGTATGTTGTTTTGATTCTAGCTGACCTTATTACTGGACAAATCAGACCCCAGATGGAAATCTAGTTTGATAGATGATAGTTTCTTTGGTTTTAGTTTTAACAAAGTTATCTCTCACTGTGACAGAAGTAGAGGCACTTGATTGTACGTGTGTCTTATCTATTTTGGGGGGGGGCAGGCCAAGTTGTGAGGTCAATAAACTCTTCAGCTTTATTAATAAAGGACTAGCGTGCAAGGGCATGAAGGTTACATTGAAATCGTACAAACACGAGTTTGGTTTCAGATGGAGTATTATGTCCAATTTGAGGAACCGCACTTTAGGAAGGATGTAATAGTATCGGACAGTGCAGAGACAATTCCCAAGAGTGATTCCATGAATGAGGAACTTCAATCATGAAAAAAGACTGGAGAACTTAGAACTGTTTTCCCTGGAGAAAAGAGAGGAGGTTTGATTCCATTATTCAAGCCTTGAAGGGCTTGGAACAAAATACAAGGGAAAAACTGCTTTAACTCATGAAGGAATCAAGAATCTGAGGGTACAAATTTAAAGTAAAGAGTATAGAAACAAAATTGATATGAGGGAAATATTTTCCTTTCAGTGGGTGGTTAAGGTCTGGAATATCCTGCCTGAGTTGGAGGCAGGTTCAATTGAAGCATTCAACAGAGAACTGGATTGTGTAGGGGGGAGGGGGGGAGAATGGTACCAGATAAAGTGTTCATTTGTATAGATGACACCAACATAATGGGCCAAATGGCCTCCTTCTGCTCTGTAATAATTTAAATAGTACTGGATGGAAATTTGTTTGCAAAGATAATTTTGAGTTGGAATTTCACAGACTATGATGTTGACTAGGAATTTATTCGTCAGTCATGATACCACAAGGCTCAGGCTTGACAGGTCCATAGCCAAATATTGGACACAATCTCATCTATTCTTCCTAATGCCATGGTTCTGTCACCATAATCTTTTGTATCTTCTGTATTGGCAATGTCACGTGGGAAAACATTTCCCCTATGTGAAACAATACTGAATCCTTGAAGTCAGTTATGTTTTCCCTACAGCTAATGCACACAGATCAAACCTTATGTATTTCAGCAACAAATAATCACCAATAAATGAACGTATTTTTCAGTAAAACAATTGAAGCAGAGCTGTCAAATTCCAAACGAGGTACAAATTGCATAATAAGTAGCTGATACATCCTTGTCCCCTCTCTCCTGTTGGTGTTTATCTTACTGAGTTTTCTGCTTTTTGTTCTATTTTCAGTTTTCCTTTCCTTTATTTGGCCTCCTTACTTTCCTTGGTGTACATTCTTATACCCTTGGTAAGAACTGAACCTGTGCTGGTCCAACATCCCACGACTGGTCTCTGGCCTTTTGATGGCCTTCACCGGATTTCAGCCTGACTGTTAACTGAGTTGAAATTGGTGTCTGAACCACAAGGAATGGCGGAAATAGTTTGTAAGGTTTGGGCTGGGAGCAGCAGAAAAGATGGCCACAAAATTACCTGACTTTTTCTCTTTTTAATGTTTTCTTCTATTAAATAATCATTTTTACAGTGCCAGGCAAATATCATAGCGACAGAAATGTCTGATTGGTTGCTGTGGTGATGAAACATCAGCAATGCCCTGCTTGAGGAAGGGCCACATTCATGATCCTCTTGATTGATTTCTCAGGCTCAGGATCACTTTGTCATAGATTTGTACAGCACGGAAACAGACCCTTTGGTCCAACTTGTCCATGCCAACCAGATATCCTAAATTAACCTAGTCCCTTTTGCCAGCATTTGGGCCATATGCCACTTCACCCTTCCTATTTATATACCCATCCAGATACCTTTTAAATACTGTATTTTTGCTAGTCTCCACCACTTCCTTTGGCAACTCATTCCATACACACACCACCCTCTGCTTAAAAAAATTGCCCTTAGGTCCCTTTGAATTCTTGGTCATCTCACCTTAAACCTATGCCCTCTAGTTTTGGACTTCCTACACCAGGGGAAAAGATCTTGACTTCTCACCATATCTATGCCCCTCATAATTTTATAAACCTCTATAAGGTCACTCTTCAGCCTCTGACACTCCAGAGAAAACAGCCCCAGCCTATTCAGCCTCTTCCTATCCCCACAAACTCTGGCAACATCCTTGTAAATCTTTTCTGCACCTTCTCAAGTTTCACAACATCTTTCTTATATCAGGGAGACCAGAATTTAATGCAGTATTCCAAAAGTGGCCTAACCAATGACTTGTACAGCTGCAGCATGACCTCCCAGCTCTATGCTCAAGGATTCTTTTTTATATCTTTCTGGAGTGTAACTGCTGTAAGATGCCCAGTTAAGGTGGCCCTGCATCGATTGCCAACATGACAGGGTAGAGACATTGATGGTCTCCAGTGATCCATTGAGCAATCCCTTAGTGGAGATGGATCTCCTTTCTTCCTGATAGGCCCACCAAGGTTGACAGGAAATACCAGACAAAAGGGTGGCCACAATGACCCGAACAGTTGGCAAGATGATGGAAGACTGTGCATCTCACTGGCTGCGAGGGCAGAAGAAGCCTGCAGCGGGCGAAGTTGTTCCTGCTCATTTTGCTATCAAAATTTGACTGCCAACCTGGCAAGATTGTGTGGACCATGATGGTGTATGGAGTCTCCAACATAAACATAGTCACACACAGGGTTTCCACCAGGGCCGGCTTGCCAGATCCAGAATCAAATGGTGGGGACAGGACTGTGAACATGTGAATTACCCTGTGGTGGAGACAATTTCAGAGTATTGTACCCGGTCTTGTTTTGGAAGGCTAAGGATCCTAATCCGAACATAATAGATGAAATCTAATGTGGCTAAGTCCCATTGTGATGGTCCTATAACAATCCCTACAATAAAAAGCGCTTTTACTTATTAACGGTCACTTCTTGGACTGAAGTCTAGATTAGAGTGGTGTTGGAAAAGTACAGCAGGTCAGGCAGCATCCGAGGAGCAGGAAAATCGACGTTTCGGTCAAAAGCCCTTCTGAAGGGCTTTTGCCTGAAATATTGATTTTCCTGCTCCTCAGATGCTGCCTGACCTGCTGCGCTTTTCGAGTACCACTCTAATCTAGACCCTGAACACCTGCATCTGCAGTCCTCACTTTCGCCTAGTCTTTTTGGACTGGAGCTGAGATACTGCGGCTGATCATTTTAGGCAAACAAATGTTTTATATGTTTATAGGCAAAACTCTCAACTTGGATATTTGCAAAGTTTAAAATAATTGAACTTACACTTGCATTAAAATAGCAGACAGAAGGAATTGTAGACTTAAATTGCACACAATAATTTCTCAACTCTTAAGTGCAGTTGAACTGTAAGAAACCATCAATTATAAGAAATTGCTGCAATGTATGTAATTCACCATTACAATTCTGAATCCTGCACATTCTCATACATAGAGCATTGTGTACAACAGGAAAAGCTGACTCCAGTATGTTGGAAGATGGATTAAGTGTCAAAAATTGTTAGACTGATTTACAATATCCCCATGATAAACCTACCATGAAACAACAGGGTAGGAGTTAATAAAGGATAAAGTGGAAGGGAGGTGGTGGGCAATTATGACGTGCAACATCCTTACATTGACAAAGAGTGTAAAGATATGTAATGTTCATCTCTCACTCACCAGGGCAAATGCAGTGTGGGATTGGTAACGCAATATGGTCAAAAGTAAAAATCAAAAATTGCTCCTTTTCATGTGGAGAAGAATTTATTCTGTGACCTTAATGCAAAATGAGGCTGACGTAAGCTGATGTGGTTGCCATGGCAAATTTGAGTTCTCTGAGAAAAGCTCTTTTCAAAGCCCCATTAATTCACCTTCCAAATTATTGAGTTATTGAGTATTTTCTGAATTAAGATCCTGAGCCACGACATGTCTGATCACAAAGAAATCACAAAAGGCATGTACAAAAATAAAGACCCCGAATAGGTGATGTTTCTTTCTCAATTTTGATGAGAGTGATTGTTTGTCAGACAGTAACTTGTTCCTTCAGCATAATCCTCTCTGTGGCAGCTGCTTGCGTTGTCAACAAAAGCACATTTACTTCTATGATAGCTAATTATTTCAGTGTCTGTGCTGTTGATCAGCATAAGATATTATATAAGGCCATGTGAAGAAAGAGTCAGAGAGTTATAGAGATGTACAGACCCTTCAGTCCAACTCGTCCATGCCGACCAGATATCCTAACCTAATTCTAGTCACATTTGCCAGTACTTGGACCATATACCTGTAAACGCATCCTATTCATATACCCATCAGATGCCTTTTAAATACTGCAATTGTACCAGTTACAATCATATGGTGACTTGCTCATCCTCTGAAATCCAATGGAGTACATTTGAAGTGTTGTAGTGTAAGAAGTGCAGCAGCCAGTATGTACACACCAACTCCCACATCTCTCCATATGCTAACGATCTGTCTTTGTGACATTGCTTTTGGGTTAATTAAATGTTGGTCAGGATATCTTTGAATTATAAGCCACTGGCAACATGGTTCAAAGGGAATGACCAGGTTGACAAAGTAAATCAGACCAGTGTATACTGGTGGCTGCTGCATTCTCCCTCACTTTGGCCTGAAGCCTGAGAATAGTGTCACCCCAGATAACTTCATTCTTTCAAACCGAACTCTAAAGCTGAACTGTATTTGCACCGTAATCTCTCCTATATCCAACCATCGTCTTTCAGTGTAGTGCTGAGGTTCAATTTAATTGAGGCTTAGGTTGACATGCTGCTGCCTGATTTTTCCCAGAGCTCAGGGAAGTCAGAGGCTGAAGCAAGATGAGGAGCAGATCAGGATTAGCATCCCCTCCTTCCCCAGCTCCCACCCACTATTTCCCTCCTTGAGACATGCTTCCTCCTATGCAAGTTGATGCCCTTCTCTGTGAATTGATGAACCCTCCCTTCCATGATTGTTTGACCCTGCACCCTGCACTCCTCCTTCCTCATAACCCACGCTGTTTCCTGACAGACAAAGCCCCACCTTTAACTGTGTGCGGCAAGCCTTTCAACAGCCACTCAACACCCGCCTAGCTCAAGAAATAGAGATAAATATTTGCCTGAGGCCCAGTCATTACACTGAGCAGGACCTCCAAGTTGTCTGCATTTTCATATTCCCCAACTACCGCATCCCCTCTCCACCACCTTATTAACATGGGGGCCGGAATGATCAAATCTCTGGTTTGAGAATTTGAATTCTGCTTTAAACATTTTTCAAAGCTGTGATCAGTAAATGTGATATAGAGGTTGTGAAATTGCCACAAAAACGAATTGGTTCAAATAATAAAGAACAATCCAGTACAGGAACAGGCCCTTCAGCCCTCCAAGCCTGCGCCAGTGCATCTTGTCCTTCCACACTCAAACTGTCTTCACTTGCAGGATCTGTGTATCCAAGATGGAGGACAGGAAAATTTCTGGCTGTAACAGCTGCTCCTTTATTGAAGTATTTTAGGTGCTGGAGGTGATTTCCTCAAATTCCAGGAGCAGCAATTACTGTTTTATATGCTGTTGCATTGTTTTGGAACTTTGGGAAAAAAAAGTCAAAACAACAGCAGTTTAAAAGGGAGAAGAACAGACAAAGGAAGCACATGGTGAGGACAGTGCAGGAGAGAGAGAGAGAGAGAGAGAACCTGCACAGTTACTGCCTTTGCTGTTTTGAATTCATGTGTCGCTGGACATCGGAATGCATCTGGGAAAATTAACAAACAGTGAAATTCACATCTGATCTTGGAGGAACCGGTTTGGGCGAAGTTCACAACACAGAATCAGATGATCACCTTATTGGGATTGTATTATAGACCCCCTAACAGTTAGAAGGAAATTGAGAAACAAACTTTTAAGGAGATCGCAGCTATCTGTAAGAATAATAGGGTGGTTATGGTCAGGGATTTTAACTTTCCAAACATCGACTGGGACTGCCATAGTGTTAAAGATTTAAATGGAGAGGAATTTCTTAAGTGCGTACAAGATAATTTTCTGATTCAGTATGTGGATGTACCTACTAGAGAAAGTACAAAACTTGGCCTACTCTTGGAAAATAAGGCAGGGCAGGTGACTGAGGTGTCAGTGGGGGAGCACTTTGGGGCCAGCGACCATAATTCTATTAGATTTAAAATTGTGATGGAAGAGGATTGACCAGATCAAAAGTTGAAGTTCTAAATTGGAGAAAGGCCAATTTTGACGGTATTAGGCAAGAACTTTCGAAAGCTGATTGGGGGCAGATGTTCTCAGGTAAAGGGATGGCTGGAAAATGGGATGCCTTTAGAAATGAGATAATGAGAATCCAGAAAAAGTATATTCCTGTCAGGGTGAAAGGGAAGGCTGGTAGGTATAGGGAGTGCTGGACGACTAAAGAAATTGAGGGTTTGGTTCAGAAAAAGAAGGAAGCATATGTCAGGTATAGACAGGATAGATCGAGTGAATCCTTAGAAGAGTATAAAGGAAGTAGGGGTATACTTAAGAGGGAAATCAGGAGGGCAAAAATGGGACATGAGATAGCTTTGGCAAATGGAATTAAGGAGAATCCAAAGGGTTTTTACAAATGCATTAAGGACAAAAGGGTAACTAGGGAGAGAATAGGGCCCCTTAAAGATCAGCAAGGCGGCCTTTGTGTGGAGCCACAGAAAATGGAGTACCGCAAGGATCGGTGCTGGGCCCTCTGCTTTTTGTCATTTACATAAATGATTTGGATGTGAGCACAAGAGATACAGTTAGTAAATTTGCAGATGACACCAAAATTGGAGGTGTAGTGGACAGCGAAGAGGATTACCTCAGATTACAACAGCATCTGGACCAGATGGGCCAATGGGCTGAGAAGTGGTAGATGGAGTTTAATTCAGATAAATGAGAGGTGCTGCATTTTGGAAAAGCAAATCTTAGCAGGACTTATACACTTAATAGTAAGATCCTAGGGAGTGTTACTGAACAAAGGGATCTTGGAGTGCAGGTTCATAGCTCCTTGAAATGGATTAGATTAGATTACTTACAGTGTGGAAACAGGCCCTTCGGCCCAACAAGTCCACACCGACCTGCCAAAGCGCAACCCACCCATACCCCTACGTTTACCCCTTACCTAACACTACAGGCAATTTAGCATGGCCAATTCACCTGACCCACACATCTTTGTGACTGTGGGAGGAAACCGGAGCACCCGGAGGAAACCCACACAGACACGGGGAGAACGTGCAAACTCCACACAGTCAATCACCTGAGTCGGGAATTGAACCCGGGTCTCAGGCGCTGTGAGGCAGCAGTGCTAACCACTTGGAGGGAAGTAACCAACCTCCATATACATCATATCATCCGTCATCATTTCCGCCACCTCCAAACGGACCCCACCACCAGGGATATATTCCCCACCCTCCCCTATCAGCGTTCCAAAAAGACCACTCCCTCCGCGAGTCCCTCGTCAGGTCCACACCACCACCAACCCAATCTCCACTCCCGGCACCTTCTCCTGCAACCGCAAGAAATGCAAAACTTGCGCCCACACCTCCCCCCTTACTTCCCTCCAAGGCCCCAAGGGATCCTTCCATATCCGCCACAAATTCACCTCCACCTCCACACACATCATTTACTGCATCCGCTGCACCCGATGTGACCTCCTCTATATTGGGGAGACAGGCCGCCTACTTGCGGAACGTTTCAGAGAACACCTCTGGGACACCTGGACCAACCAACCCAACCACCCCGTGGCTCAACACTTCAACTTCCCCTCCCACTCCACCAAGGACATGCAGGTCCTTGGACTCCTCCATCGCCAGACCATAGCAACACGACGGCTGGAGGAAGAGCGCCTCATCTTCTGCTTAGGAACCCTCCAACCACAAGGGATGAACTCAGATTTCTCCAGTTTCCTCATTTCCCCTCCCCCCACCTTGCCTCAGTCCCATCCCTCAAACTCAGCACCACCTTCCTAACCTGCAATCTTCTTCCTGACCTCTCCGCACCACCCCCACTCTGGCCTATCACCCTCACCTTAACCTCCTTCCATCTATTGCACTTCCAATCCCCCTCCCCCAAGTCCCTCCTCCCTACCTTTTATCTTAGCCTGCTTGGCACAATCTCCTCATTCCTGAAGAAGGGCTCATGCCTGAAACGTCGATGCTCCTGCTCTTTGGATGTTGCCTGACCTGCTGCGCTTTTCCAGCAACACATTTTCAGCTCTGATCTCCAGCATCTGCAGTCCTCACTTTCTCCTGGGCATATGAATAGGAAGGGATATGGGCCAGGTGCTGGCAGGTGGGACTAGATTGGGTTGCGATATCTGGTCAGCATGGACGGGTTGGACTGAAGGGTCTGTTTCCACGCTGTACATCTCTATGACTCTATAATCCTTGCTATTTGTGTATTCATCCAGGTGTGACATACCAGACCACATCCTGGTAAACCTTTTCTGTACCCTCTCCAAAGCATCCCCATCCTTCTGGTAGTGTGATGCCCAGAACTGTACGCAATATTCCAAGTGTGGCCTAACTAAAATTCTATAAAGCTACAGCATAAGTTGTCTATCCCTATACTCACTGGATCTAGTTTAGATAGATAGCCAGTCTGGCTTATCTGCATCTCTAGCTCCACATCAAAATGGCAGTCTATTAACTGGCTTCAAAAGGCCCCATGCAAATTTCTGAACTGTATTGAACACCATTTAATACTACAAGAAGCTATCCCACTAACACTGTCTCCACTAAGAAATGAACAATGAGTGAGCAATTATATCCAACATGATCAGGTTGAAATTTAAAACTGAGTTTAAACTGTCGTGTTTGCATTTTTATGATGGCAATAGCAGACCATCACATTAGTTGTTAATCTGCCTTTCTTTTTACACTTGCGTTATTAATAGTGTGTAAATTGAAGATTGAAGAAATAGTGGAATGTAAGTGAAAGGCTCTCTAACTTTGTGGGTGGCACGGTGGCACAGTGGTTAGCACTGCTGCCTCACAGCGCCAGAGACCTGGGTTCAATTCCCGACTTAGGTGACTGTCTGTGTGGAGTTTGCACATTCTCCCCGCGTCTGCGTGAGTTTCCTCCGGGTGCTCCAGTTTCCTCCCACAGTCCAAAGATGTGCAGGTTAGGTGAATTGGACATGCTAAATTGCCCCTAATGTTAGGTAAAAGGGTGTGGGTGGGTTGCGCTTCGGCAGGTCGGTGTGGACTTGTTGGGCCGAAGGGCCTGTTTCCACACTGTAAGTAATCTAATCTAAAAAAAAAGTATGGATTTTAGGTAGGCTGTGTGTTTTAGAACAGGAGTTTAAACATGAATTATAAAGTCCAGAATGTGTATGTTGCTAACATTATTGTTGGACCAACATTTATATGGCTTTATTTTTGCAATCAATGACAGATGTAAAATTGTTCAGCATTAAGCAAAAACTGAATTTGCAGTGACCTTCATCACTATGATAGAGCTGATTGTTTCCTCTATATTTATGGTGCAGTGTGAACATACACAGATACCCACAGATATGGGTGCAAACACACATAAAGCTGTTAAGAAAAGCATTGAAACCCATTGAACTGCAAGTCTTTCATGCAAGACGCACATTTGTGATTCCAAGAAGTGCACTGAGGGGATATATAAAAAGGATAATATACAAAACATTCATGCATAGTGATTGTAACTTTAACTATTCTTCATTCTTTAGGGAGAAATTTCTCCTGGTAATTTGAGAAGGATGTTAGTGATCGTATAAGATATACATTCCTGGATAGATTTTTTAAATGCCGACCCAATGAAATTGAAAATTATTCACATTCTCTAATGAGCAGCATACACAGCAACAAGCAAGTCAAAAAACCCATCACCATCACTGCATATGTACATTCTGCATCTTGCACAGCTATTAGAGAAGCACATTGCCTAATTTCTAAGCACCGATGTGTCCCTGCTTGATTGTCATGGGTCTAGCTGAATTTATCCATAGAATCCTTAAGGCGTGGAAGCAGACCAAACAAGTCCACCTTGGCCCTCTGAAGAGCATCCCACAATACTGTCCCTGTAACTCTGCATTTCCCATGGCTAACTCACCTACCCTACACATCACAGAACACTATCGGCAATTTAGCATGGCCAATTCATCCAACCTACACATCTTTGGATTGTGGGAGGAAACCCATGCAGACACGAGGAGAATGTGCAAACTCCTCATAGACATTCACCTGAGGTTGGGATTGATCCCAGGTCCCTAGTGTTGTGAGGCAGCAGTGCTAACCACTAAACCACTATGCTACCTTATGAAGGTGCAGTGCTCAGAAAGCTAGTCCTTCCAAATAAACCTGTTGGACTATAACTTGGTGTTGTATGATTTCTAACTTTGTCTACCCCACTCCAACATCGGCTCCTCCACATCACCCCTAAGATGGGAAGATATCTTGTGTGAAGCAGGTTAAATTTGAATGGTCTGTAAGACTGGATTTTGGGGTTGAGAAGGAACAGCAGGGTAAATTCAGAGTGGTGAGACTAAAATAGAGAAGGTAAGGGAAGGGTGGCCTAAAGATCAAGGAGGCTAAAAAAAATACTGAGAGTGATTGTCAATCTGATAACAATCTTTCAACTGTACCCTGTGATGAGAAACGAGAACAGCCTTTCTCAAGTTTGGTGGAGGATTCCATTCTGGACAGTTTCAAGTTTTGCAAACAGTGAAGCAGGAATACAGCCCAAGTGTTATCAAATAGGCTCATGGCTGATAAATTGTCCTTTACAAAGCTTGCATTGAACTTTGTGAGTAGGCTCTGTACTCCAGTCTGGAAGTGAGATGTTGTAACAGTCCAAAGGTTCCCTACCATGCTCCCTCATAAAAATTAGAACAGTACAGCTCAGAAACAGGCCCTTCTGCCCACTGTGCCTGTGCTGATCATGATGCCATTCCAAGCTAATTCTGTCTTGTTAGGTTTATCCTTTCACACTCTTTGAGCATGAATATGACATTTGTAAATCACCAGTCCTCTGCATCATCCTCTATTCAAGAGGACTGGAGTGTTCTGGCTGATCTTTCTACAATTTCATCTTACTTCCCTCAGTTGTCTTGGTTGCAAACCCATCTGTTTCTGGTGACTTATTAAATACGTCGCGACTTTCTAAAACTACTTTTGTGTCGAGGCTGAGCCCTATATCATGGATGTAGCTGATGGTCATTTCACGTTTACTTCGGAGTAATTGGCCTCCTTTGTTAAATATTCACCTTGGATATGTGAAGTCAGAGGAGCAGTGGTGTGGTTTATTGGCTGTAGTTATGGAGTAAATCAAAGACAGTGGAGATGTACTTCCTACAGGTTCCACCTGGCTGCCTCCATTGAGGGCTCAGGTTGGGAGTAGGCTCCTGTACTGTGTGATTTGAGTTGATTTCCCAAAACTGGTGATAGATTATGTTGGCACCAGATCTTGGCAACCACCTTAGCCATTTTGTGACTGTCCACTTCAAAGCTTCAAAGCTAACAGCAGAAGCAGGCACACAAATGCAGCCCCTGATTGAAATTAGAAATAGAGTGTGTCATCACTGAGCTTGGTGTTCTTATGTTTGACCCAGCAGTCCCACAGCTTTTGGAGAGATTGCCATTAGGCTTTTGTTATGGAGCTGTTGAGTGGCTTAGCTTTAGTTCTAAGGTTATGCCACTTGGTTCTACACTCCAACAGAGAAAATAATTTGTATATATCTACCTTAGTAAATCCCTTCTTGTTGTTACCTCTAGGATTAACTCACCTGTCGACTATTTAAACTCAAACATTAAATAAAACAAATAAGCAAGCAGCTTTTATAACGTAACCCTTTTAGAAATGGTGTCATATTAGTAAACTTGCTGTCCAGCTCTCCAAAGCTGATATCTCCTCCCTGAGAGCCCAGAGCTGAACACAAAACCCCAGATGGCATCTGATCAAGGCTCAATACAACAGAAGCCTCATTTTTTTCACTTTTGTATTGAGGACCACATTCCATTAGTCCTTTTGATAACCTTTTGTTCCTATCTCCTTGTGCTCAATGGTGAGCATATTAACTTACTCAATTTATTTCGCTCCTTTACATTAGAGCACAAGATAAATCATCAGGAGTCATCCACAAACCTGCCACTCTATAAAGCCATGGCTGGTCTTCCCCAGGTTTCAACGTCTCTTCAACTCCTTGATATCTCAAAAGAAAATCTGGCTACCTCCTCTTTAAACACCTTCATTGATCTGGCCTCCCCAATTCCCTGGGGTGGTGAATTCCATTCATACAGTTCCTTTTGGGAGATGGAATCAGTCACATCTCAATTGTAAATGAGCGTCCCCTTATTCTGTAACCGTGTCCTTTAGTTTGAGATTCCTCCATTAATGGAAATATCTTCTTAACATCTATCCTGACAAGCCCCCTCAGAATCGTCTATGCTTCAACAAGATCACCCCTCATTTTCTGAACTCTAAAGAATAACGGCTTGTTTAGTCATTTTTAATAATTCAATCCCCTCATCCCAGGAATCAGCAAAGTGCATCTATTTCAAACTACCTTAAAAAAAGTATATCCTTTCTTAAGTACAAGGTCCAAAGCTATACAGTACTCCAGTAGCCGCCTCACCAAAACTTTGTCCTGTTGTAACAAGACTTCCCTATTTTTAAACTCTTCCTCTCTAGCAATAAAGACCAAAACTCCATTTGCCTTAATTGTTTGCTGTGAGAAACTTTACAGTTCCTAGTTTCTCACTATTAAGAAAGCACTCCAAATTAACTTTCTAAACTTGCAGCCTGCACCACTGTCATTAAGAGTTGGCACCTGTGAGAAAACTGAGTTTGTTAAAAGCAGCTTTACAATATAAATATTGATCTGCAGTGTTTACTGTCAGTGTAAGCACTGAGTTCCTCTCTCCAAAAAACACAAACATGATGTAAACACAAAGCTGCATTTAAAATTTCTTGCTCTAGAGAACTTTATAATGCTCTTCACTTCACATTTCTGCAGGATTTCCTAAATGGTAATTAGCTCTCGCTATTGTGAAGGGTCCATCATCCACTACTTTGATTTGGTTCCATTCTTATTATTTTTCTCACTCAGTGAGCTGTCATTGACTTTCGAGAGGAAAGTAATCACGAATAGTGCCAGGAGGTCCCCAGAGTAGCTCCCTTTCCACATTCCAGCCTTTCCTGGATGTTACCCAAGTCTGGCTTTGACCTGTAAACTGATCATGCAGTGACTGTGTGGGATAGATCTGAGCAGCTTTGAGGAAATTCCTGACCTATCTAATCCTTCCCCAGTGTGACTCAGCCATGGTGGCAAAACATCCCTCTTCACTATTATTTATGCAGACTGCTAAATTCTGGAGGGCATGGGATGTGTCACCAGGAATCCAGATAACCACAATTCCTCTCCACAATAGGGAAAGTTTACTTGAGTTTGGCAAATAACTCCAGCTTAGATGTGTCAGGTACAAACTGTGGATGCTGTGTTGTTTGGCGACACACTGGTGGTCTTAGAGGTTCAAACATGGTGCTCGTGTGCATCTATCAGTGTGTGCTATGGCTGATGCGGCTAGTGAAAGCGTTAGCGTGTGCTTTCTGTCAGAAACAGAAGACCATTGCAGAGCAGGCAGACCGTGGTTTCAGTCAATGTGCAACATTGATTGATGCCAGGCTTACCATTGAGGAGCTCAACGCTAAAGAATATGAAAACATGCACAGCTAAACTCTGAATGCTGAGTACTGACTCCATCCCTCTCCCTGGCAACGGTCTAAGATGAAGCAATGGGATTAAGTCTTGGGGTCTTATCTGACCTTAAGATGAGCTTCCAGCCTTATACCTGTACTGTTATTAAGACTGTCTATTACCATCGCAACATCATTTGACTTCCCTCCTGTCCTAGCTGGTCAGTTGCTGAAGTCCTCATTCATGGCTTTGTTCCCTCTACATTTGACCATTCCACAGCAAACTCTTATTTGATCTCTCACGTCTTACCCTTCATAGACTTGAGGTGAACCAAACCGCAGCTGGTTGTGTTTTAACTCATACCCAAAATGCATTTCCTTCTCCCCATTGTGCTGATTGTCACACCTCACTGCAACCCAGTCAAGCAAGATCTTGATTTAAAACATTCCGCCCCTGTTTTCAAACCCCTCCACAGTCTCTCCCTACCCTAACACAGTTACCTCCTCCTGCAGTATAACTGTTTGATCTATCCGTGCTCTTCTGATTCTGGCCCCTTGATTCACCCTGACGTTAATCTCTCTGTCATTGATGGCTGTGCCTGCAGTTGACTGGGCCCTAAGCTCTGCATTCAATCTCAATAACTTTACACTTCACTTTCCTCCTTTAATCATTCCTGAGGACCTACCTTTATATCAAATTTTTCGAGTCATAGAGATGTAAAGCACAGAGTTGTAACGTCCAACTCGTTTATGCTGACCAGATATCCTGAATTCTATTTGCCAGCACTTGGTCCATATCACTCTAAACCCTTCCTGTTCATGTACCCATCCAGATGCCTTTTCAATGTTATAATTGTATCACCCTCCCCTACTTCCTTTGGCAGCTTGTTCCACACATGTACCACCCTCTGCATGAAAATGTTACCCCCCCCAACCCGGCTCCTTATTAAATCTTTCCCCTCTTACCTTAAATATATGCCCTCCGGTTTTGGGGTCCCGTTCACTGGGGAAAAGACCTGTCCTGGACTTCCCACGTAGATGCAACAGTGAAGAAGGCACAAGAATGCCTCTCCTTCCTCAGGTGGCTCAAGAAATTCAGCATTCCCATTAGGACCCTCACCAACTTTTACAGATGCACCAGAGAGACCATACTGTCCAGGTGCATAATGGCCTGGTATGGTAACTGCTCTGCCCAGGAATATAAGGAACTACAGAAGGTGCTGTGCACAGTCCAGATTATCACGGAAGCCAACCTTCCATTCATGGACTCCATTTACATAGCTTGTTACGGCAGAAAGGATGCCAACATCATCAAAGACCCCTTCCAACCCGATAATGCTCTCCTATGGCCTTTTCTGTCAGGCAGGGCCATCATCAGGAAGGGCCTTTGCTTGAAACGTTGATTCTCCTGCTTCTCAGATGCTGCCTGACCTGCTGTGCTTTTCCAGCGCCACACTTTTCATCTCTGATCTCCAGCAGTCCTTATTTTCTGCTCGATCTTGCTGATGTCGATCATGCTTCATGCATCTCCTATGCAGCTATAACCTGAATGTCTCACTCTGTCTAAGCATCCTGTGATCTGCATGCCCTTGTTCGCTATGATCTGCCCATACTGCTCACAAAACAAAGCTTTTCACTGTGCTTAGGTACATGTGGCAATAAATCAAATCAAAACCTTGGCTATTCACCCTGTCCATGCCCCTCCATTACCTCCATGAGGTCATCCCTCAGTCTACAAGGGGTGGTTTGGTCACCCCTGTTTTGTCATCTCCTGTACTCAATCTCTTACTTCTTTTTACAATGCTCCTGAAAGCATCTCCTTGGGATGTTAAAGGTGCTAAAGCAATGTAAACCCTTGTAAATGTTCTGATTAATCAAGGTCGCTGGTAGTGAGTGTGAAGAGTCTGAGATTAATGATGCTATGTAGAGCTTGCCAACTTGAGAATCTTAAGCATTCTTGTCAGCTCGTTGATCGTTCTGTGACACTGTGACCTTGCCCATTGGTCTTGTCTCCTGGGATTGAACATCAGAGTCCCATTTACTCTGGGCATTTGTTAGGAGCAACAGATATAAGTCTTCTCTCCTCCTACTTGCAACTTCCACCATGGCTAAGGGAGTGATATCGAGGGATCCAAGATGGCGGCGATCCAGAAAGATCATGTTGCATAGCTACGAAGTCCTAACCTGCCCTTTCTGGACCACTGCGATATCCTGGAACTCTGGAAAGGTTGTGGAGTCCCAGGAAACTGTCAGAAAGCAACTTACGTTGGTCTTCGCCATCTAGGGATGCCAAAGAAGGCAGGAGGTACACCCAAGGTCAGGCCCACGGCCCAGCCTGCAGGATCCTTGGACTCGGCCACTTTTCAGCCCTGGTGAACGAGCTCACGAAATCTCGCGAGATGTTGGATCAGCAGATAGAGGAGAAGCTGGCCCCGATCTCTATCATGCTGCAGAAGCATGAACAGCAGCTGGGAGACTTGGAAGAAAAGGACGGATGAGGTTGAACACAGAGATACAGTGGTGGAAGTGATAGCAGTTCCTCCAAGGAGAGGATCCAAGCCTTGGAGATGCAGGTCCGTAATTTTCTTGATCAGGTTGATGACTCTCGAGAACAGGGGCAGGAGAAAAAATATTTGGATCGTCGGTCTGCTGGAGGGTAAGGAATGTGAGTGGTTGGTGGAATTTATTGAGGACTGGGAACCGAAACCCTTTAACTTGGAGGCTGGAATGAGAGACTTGATGATTGAGAGGGCTGACCAGGGCATGGCACAGAGGTCAGGTCTGGGTCAACATCCTCATCTTCTCCTGGTGCGGTTTCATCACTATCGAGATAAGGAGAAAATCGTGAAGCTTCCAGAATCCAGAGGAAGGATCCTAAGACACTAGTTTACAAGAGCTCTAAGATCATGTTCTTTCAGACTTCTCAGCGGTGATGATCTGGAAAAGAAAATTCTTTGACGGTGTCAAGAGACGACTGAGGAAGCTTGGGATCCAGTACTCTCTGAGGTATCTGGCAGTGCTTTGGATCACCTTAGATGGATCCGTACATCTCTTTGACACGTCGGAGAAGGCAAGAGATTTTGAGGAAAAATTAAATTAATCTGAACAATTTAGTATGCACAAAAAGTGTTGTTTGAGTGTGTCTCTACTTTTCTTTACAAAAAAAGAGAAAGTCCAGTTGGGGTTGGCTTTTCCTAATTTTTCTTTATTAGTAATAATCTGGTCTAAACTATGGGACGGTCAGGATGTGTACTTTCAATTTCTAAAGGATGGGTAGGGTACTTACCGTTTTTTTGTCAAAGTTTCTTTATTTACATTGCTATTCCACGGTGTATTTGCTTTCTTTTCTGCTTGTGTTTGTGGTGCAACTCTAGCTGGAAGGAGGGGAAATGGTTGGGATGGCTAGATGCCAACTTATGGGTAGCTTATACCCAGTTCAGGTATTTATATGCCCAGGCTGCAGTATTGGCAGTGGGATGGGAAGTTGGCTTCTGGGCTGGCTAGATGCCCCCTTTGGGCAGGGTGTGCGTTCTCCTATTCAGCACTTTATATGTCAGTTTGTGTTTTGGTTTTTGTTAGATTAGATTACTTACAGTGTGGAAACAGGCCCTTCGGCCCAACAAGTCCACACCGACCCGCCGAAGCGCGACCCGCCGAAGCGCAACCCACCCATTCCCCTACATTTACCCCTTACCTAACACTACGAGCAATTTAGCATGGCCAATTCACCTAGCCCGCACATCTTTGGACTGTGGGAGGAAACCGGAGCACCGGGAGGAAACCCACGCAGACATGGGGCGAATGTGCAAACTCCACATAGTCAGTCACCTGAGGTGGGAATTGAACCCAGGTCTCTGGCGCTGTGAGGCAGCAGTGCTAACCACTGTGCCACCCACTTGTGTATAGTCTTTGATAGCTTTGTAGGTTTGTTAACTGTAATGGTTTTAGTTTATGTAGTTTTTATGTTTAATGGGTCTTATGACACTAAGGCTCTGTGATTTGTGGTTTAAGTTCCTCCTGTCTGGAATCTAAATGTTACTGCAGAAGGTTAGGGCTAATGACTTGTATAAATGGTGTGTCTGGAATGTCATGGGAAGTCACTCACCAATTAAGAGGAAGAAGGTACTTTTGAGTTTTAGAAAGGAAAAGTTGGATATTGCTTTAATACAGGAAACACACTTGGATGATAGGGAGCATTTGAAACTACAGCAGAATGGCTCTGATCAAGTTTATTTTTCATCTTTTAATACCAGAAGTAGGGGAGTGACAATACTGGTTAGGAGGAAACTCCATTTACATTACTAGAGTGTGTTAAAAACACACACTGGAGGTTTGTAATTCTCAAAGTCCTGATAAACAGGGAAGAATACGGTGTTTTAAATGTTTATTGCCCTCCTGTCCATCCCCTCAAATTTCCAGTAGATACTTTCTCTAAACTGATCAGTCTCGAGTCTCGGCATATCATTATATGGGGAAATTTTAACTGTCTCATGGATCTCACAGTGGATAGGTTGCCTAAAGGCCTCCTGATACCCTCTGTACAAACTAAACAATTAGTGGATTTGTGTGTGGAGTTACGGCTGGTGGATGTCTGGAGGCGTCTCCACCCTACAGGCAGGGATTTTACTTTTTTTTCCCAATCCACACAGATGTTACACCAGGATTGATTTTTTTCTGACCCCCGTGGCAACCCTGGACTTGGTGGCATCTTGTACGATTGGTAATATTACCATCGTCAATTGCACTCCATTATACCTGCTGGTTAAGATTAATGACGCTATAGTGGGTCCGAGACACTGGCGAGTGGACCCCTTTATCCTCAAGGTTAATAAGTTTGCGGAGTACTTCTCTAAGGAATTTTGGGCGTTCCTAGACATTAACCCACGCTCGGTTAATACCCTGTCTATCCTTTGGGAAACTGCCAAAGCCTATGCCAGTGGTTAGTTATTTCCTACTCTGCCAGTAGGAAGCAGCAGAAGGGTGAGCAGCAACGTCTCCTTGAAGCACGGTTAAAGGCAGCTGAGAAAGCTTACTTTGACAAGCCCTCAGTCAAGTTGCGGAGGATTACAGCGCTGCAGTCTGCATTGAATTCCATGCTCATACAGACAGTAAAAAAGGAGCTTACTTTTGCAAAGCCAAGGTTATGTAAGCATGGTGACAGGCCAGGCAAATACTTAGCATAACTCTCCAGGAAAGAGAGCACTCCTCAAGCCATTACAGCGATTAGGGAAGGGTCTGGAACCCAACATGTGAGTCCAAAAAGATTAATGTGGTATTCCAGAGATTTTACTCTGAATTATACCAATCCGAGGGTTATGAGGAGGGGTGGGCCAAGATGGAGTCCTTTTTCAAGGATCTGGAGCTCCCAGGTGTGACCCCCGAATAAGAATCTTTTCTCAATGCCCCCTAATCAGAGTAAGAGGAGTAGGAGGCTGGGAAGCAGTTTCAGAGTGGAAAGGTGTCTGATCCTGATGGATTTTCCAGCGAATTCTATCAGGAATTTGTAAACATTTTGTCAAGCCCAATGCTCAACAAGTTCAATGACTCATACAGCCATGATTGTCTTCTGCCATCTCTGAGAGAAGCCAATATTTCACTTATTCTTAATAAAGGGAAGGTCACGGAGGACTGTACTTCGTACAGGCCCATTTCACTCTTAAACATGGACTTTAAAATTCTCTTTAAGACTCTCGTGTTAAGGCTGGAGACAGTGTTACCTTCTATTATTAAAGAGGATCTGACAGGCTTCATAAAGGGCTGCAGATCCTCCAATAGTGTTAGGATGCTGCTTAATGTAATTCAAGTATGTAAACAGCAGTCAATACAGGGATTGGTGATTTCTCTAGATGCAGAGAAGACATTTGACCAGGTTGAGTGGCCATATCTTTTTTATACTCTGGAGTGATTTGGCTTGGGTGAAGTCTTTATAAGATGGATAGAGTTTGTCTACAGTGACCCTCTCGCTGCGGTCATCACCAAGGGGGTACGATCAAGCAATTTTAACATTTTTAGGGGCAGCAGGCAAGGCTGTCCCTTTTTGCCATTGTTTTTTATATTGGTGATTGAACCATTGGTGGAGGCCATTCATAGGGAACCTAATATATCAGCTCCAGAAGTGGGGTCAAAATTACATTAGATATCATTGTACATGGACGAGGTCCTTATTTTTTTTGTCAACTTGCCTGATACAGTGCATCAGTGCATTTGGCGCCTTTTTGGGTAACAAGATTAATTTTGCAAAATCAGAGGCTATGCTGATATGTGGTTTTACGCAGGGGTTAGGTCTTGAGGGCAAATTTCAATTCCCATTTAAGTCGTCACGGGGGGGATTTATGTATTTGGACATATTCATCACTGCAGTTCTTGATGTTCAAAACTAATTTTGTTCAATTATTTGACCAAATCAAACAAGACCTTCAAAGATGGGAGGCGTTTCCAGTCTCGTTGTTGGGTCAGATAGCGCTTATTGAGATGAATGTTCGTTGTACCCAATACGGATGCTCACCTGATTTTTGATAAGCAAACGTTCAGGAGACTGAGTGGCTGGTTCAGCTTTTATTTGGCATTGTAAGCAGCCCATCATTAAATTGGCAAAACTGCAATTGCCTCACAGACTGGAGTGGAGTGGATCTCCCGGACATTAAAAACTATCAACTAAGCTCGCTTTTATCCTACGAGAGTGACTGGGCCTGTGGGGACCCTCTTTCAATATGGTTAAATATCGAAACCTCTCAGGCAAAGTGCCCCCTTACTAGTTTGCTGTTTTTGGACAAAATGAGGACAGTTAGGGAATATTGCCATAACCCAATAGTCATCAATACTGTTAAAGCATGGAGGGTAATTTGGCAGAGGGAAGGCAATATTGACAAAACATCTTCTCTTACACTGACAGTGGGTATTTCAACCAGCGATGATGGATTCAGGATTTAAACATTGGGCAGCAAGGGGTGTATCTTGCATGGGTGACTTATTTGAGGGAGACACAATGATTCTCCACAGGGTCCACTTGGCTCCAGATCATTTGTCAAAATTTAAACCAGGGGTATCCTCAACATGCCCCAAGTGTGGAGTTAGTACGGGCACTCTTACCCATCGTCTTTGGTCCTGTGGTAGGATTCAAACATACTGGAGCGCTGTGGCGGGTGCAATGGAGGGGAGTTTGGGTGTAAGGGTGGAGAAGGACCCGATCTTTCTTCTTCTTGGCCTGCCCAGTGTGTTCCCTGTAGATGCACAGAAGAAAAAACTATTCAAAATCCTCATTTTCTGCACAGGAAAGAATACCTTGTTAGCTTGGCTATCTGAAAATCCCCCAGGCCTGTCGGGTAGGCAGATTATTATAGATTCTGGATTAGTAGTGCTGGAAGAGCGTGTTCAGATTATTATGGAGCATATCCCCTTGGATTTTTTCACAAGTATAGTTCACCACAAAACTGAGAGTTTCGATAAGCATGGCAGCCCTTTTTGGACTACCTGGACACAGATATGTCTGCCACACTAATAAGGGCTTTTATATAGACTTAACGATTGTGCTTTACGAGTCCAATATCCAGAGAGGGGGAACTGCGAATGTGTGAATAGGTGAAAATTAATGCTCTTGATATTCGAGAGTTAGTGTTTTGTTTGGCTGAGCTGTATTATTATTATTTATTAGTTTGTTGTTATTATTTATTTAGTTAAATAGTTGGTTGGGTTTTTTTAACATATACTTTTTATACATTTGTACATGAGGGCGATTTGGGTTTTTAACTTTCTTTTGGTGTTCTTTCTTTGTATTGTTTTCAATTGTATTGTTTTGTATTTGTTGTAATATTAAAAATTCTATTTTTCAATAAAAATATATTTAACAATAAGAGAGTGGTATCAGGACACCTTAGTTTCTCTTGTTCTGCTACTATTCAGGCCTTTCCAGCAGGGCCTTAAGCATGGATTTGTACTGCTTTAGCCACTAAGCACATCACCTTTAAGAGGAACAGACTGCCTTTAAGTAGGAAAATGTGTTGCTGGAAAAGCGCAGCAGGTCAGGCAGCATCAAAGGAGCAGGAGAATCGACTTTTATGCCTGAAATGTTGATTCTCCTGCTCCTTTGATGCTGCCTGACCTGCTGCGCTTTTCCAGCAACACATTTTTCAGCTCTGATCTCCAGCATCTGCAGTCCTCACTTTCTCCTGCCTTTAAGTAGGGCACATTAACTTCAAAGACAAAAACAGAAGAGTGGAGGTGCAGGGAATTGGCAGTAAAACAGGAAAGGTAGGAAATGTTCAGTGAGTCAGGTATCATCTATGGGTGGAGGGAGCGTTAAGGTTTCAATTCTAAAATATTAATTCAGGGCTTGGTTTAATGTGAGCAGTCAGGGTTGCACTCACCTGCTGGAGAATTGGCAGAAGACCAGCATCACTTCTGTGAAGGAGCCAAGATGAAATGAACTGACTACTGTCAGGGCCTCACTAGGATTTAGTCCCTTGGGGTGTTACCCCCAACCCCGCCATCCCTATCAGGAACTGCCAGCCAATCAGAGGCTGATGGCTCCCTATTGCTGGCAGTGCCACTGTTGTCACCAATACTGTATGGAAGTCACCAGGCATTACTGCTAGATCCCTTGACATAGGAGAGTGAGGGTACGTTGGGGCTTGTGGAACTGGGCAGTTGGTGAAGGTAAGGATGGGGAAGCGGCTTTTAACAACTGCCACTCCCTCCCAAGGCCCCTTCCTGACAGCGAAAGAGTCCCTGTCCTCCTGTTCAGCCACTGGCTAACTGGACAGGTTTTGGAATGCACAGGAAAACTGTTTGATTCCCTATTTAGTGCCTGAACCATGGCATAATTCTGGGGATATTGAAGAATAGTTGGTATCAGGGACACGCTACCCCATGCCAGTATGCTTCTCGCCTCAGCTTCAACTTAGGGTTCAGTAAGGAACATTAATGATGGAGCCGGTTGAATGGTTTTGTGTTGTTTTGCCAAAAGGCAGGGACTAGACTTAAAATGTGCTTAAACAAAATGAAAAGGCCACCCTCACTGTGAGAAGCTTTGGCATTGTGTTTTATCCAGAGCTGAGTTCCAAATCCTACAACCTCTACCTGTTTCAATTTGATCACCTCCACCCTTACCTCAACCTTGTCACCCCTGAAACCCTGAGCCGAAGTTTTGGTACCCTCAGGCTTATTAACACCAGCATCCAGATCACTGTTCTCCAACCCTTCCCCACCGCCCCCTAAACTCCAGTTTGTTCAGAAGACCCAGTTACCTTCTGTTCTATACTAAGTCCCCCTAATGCATTGCCATCCCATCTTAGCTGACCAACACGAGGTTTCTGTTTCCAGGCAGATTAACCTTTGCTTGGCTCCAATCCTTCAATGGTCCCATTTTACACTTCACCCTGGTCGGCATGGCCTTATGTCTAACTCATTGGCTAAAACTCCTCTAGTTTTAGTTTCTTTCAAAAACTCCTTGGTCACTCCTCCAACTGCTCCTGTCTTCTTGACTGTGACAATGTATGGAGCACTTTGTGACAGTCTTAGATTAGGGACAATGCAACTGCTTTTTCAATTCCAGAACTGTGCATCTGAAGCAACTGCTTAGTAAATAGGCAATAGAGTTTGTAAGGGTGTCCACCTTAACATTCTGAATGATTTCCAGCGAGAGTGGGATATATTTTGTTTCTTGGCTTGGGAAGAAAACTTCCTTTATTATTGATTCTGTGAAATCATCAAAGTGGAAAGTCTCCAAGTTGTGAGAAAGTGGAAGAAGACTTTTGTGTATCAAAGAAAGCCGTTCAAATCTTAAAATAGACCTGTACAGTTGGAAAGGTTGATTGTTGAGTGCAGCCTTTCTGCGGGAGGTGTTTGCATGTGGGCAGGGAGAATAATCACACATGAATGAATTATTGTTTTATGCTTCTCAAAGGATGACCAAAATGCTCAGTCGAGCTGAGGTTTGCATAACTGGAATTTTAAGGTGATGTTTTTGCTTTACTTTGGCAGTGACTCAGCCCTGTCACCAAATTAATCTCAGCGCACTTTCTTTCGCAAGGTCTTTTAACCCTTTGTAGGTCTCACACTGAATATTATGGTTCTGTTCTTTAATGTGCCTTCCCCATGTCATCACTCAAAGTGACTCAGTGAGAGTGGGTGCATTACATAGGGCCACTTCTCCTGGACTGCTTTCAGTTGCCTGAGGGGGGTGGGGGGGTTAGTGGTGGTGGTGGTGGTTTCCAGTGTATTTTTACTATATAGATTTGTGTTTTTTTTTAGCCTGGGACTCTTCCTTTTGGCTTCTCCTAGGATTTTACTGATCTTCCTGTGGCCAGGTAATATCCAGTCATGATGCTTGAGAAATCATGAGGATGGGGCAGGCTTGAAGGAAAAGCTAGTCTGTTTCTGTCAGTCAGCTTCATTCATTCTTTTAGTTGCAAGGGAATATCCATTTGTCTACTTTATTGGGAACCTAATAATAGATACTTGCAGGCAATTTATATAAATTTCATTATTCCTCCCACGTACTCCTGTTAAGCAGTAAAGCACAATTTAACTGTTCCTGGAAGTTTAGATTTCCAATATATAATGTACATTTCACCCATCAAGTTGTCCTGATCTACTGTGCATAATTTAAACATTCATTCTCACTGAATGTTGTGGAAGAGGTTTGATTCATTCATAACTACAAAAATTCATTGTTGGCTACTTGGCAAGGTCTACAAAGAGTGTTTGGCAGCAGTTGACTCTACCAGACATGCTTAGTGATCAAACTGGAGCACAATTCTGCTCTCTACACTACTGACAAAATCTGTTCCTTCAGGCCAAGATTAAATACCAGTTGGAATTTTGTCTCCATTTCTACAGCCCAGAAATTTGAACCACCAAGCAGAACAGAATTGGCAGCATCTGGGTTTCCGCATTCCCACACATACCCTCCCATATCACACTCACCAATGTCATGTACAGCCTGCAGGCTGTCTTTGACTAAATTAATTTGAATGAGCTATCATCATTCATTTGTTATCACACATCATCCCCGACCAATCTCCCCAAATTCTTTCCCCATAAAACTTCCAACTGTAACGCAAACAACGTTTACTTGCATCACCAGAATTTCATTGGCATTTTGCTTTATGTCATGATAAATCAACAAATCCATTAAACATGGGTGTGGAAGGGACAGAAAGGGTCAATACTTGGTTAAGTGCATGATGCAGAACCCACTGTGATGACACTGAGAGGGCTTGGTACAAGAGAGAGGTAGGATTTTGTGAGAGACGAACCTAAGGCTTGGTCTTTCTAACACTCCTTGAAGCAATGTAGAGCCTATTCTGTTACGTGGTAAATGGTTGGAGAGATGCAATAAACTACATGTTCAACACTCCTCAAGATTTCTTGTTGGACAGAAGGTATCTTGCCTTGTAAATGTTGGACATGAGTCCCTAGTGAACCCAGGCATTTAGAATATTTGGATCAAAGTATGCAAAGGTAGGATGAATGGTATTTGTCATTTCCCTAGGAAGGGGAATTTCAAGACCAGCGGACACATTTTTAAGGTGAGAGGATAGAGATTTTTACAAAGACATAAGAAGCAACTTTTTTACGGAGGGTGGTTTGCATAAAGAATGAACTTCCTCAGGAAGTGGTGGATGTGGGCACAATTGTAATGTTCAAAAGACATTCGGATAGATACATGAATAGGAAAGGCTTGGAGGATATGGGCCAGGAGCAGGCAGGTGGAACTAGTTTAGATTGGGATTATGCTCAGCATGGACTGGTTGGAGCAAGGGGGTGTTTCCATGCTGTATGACAAATCCCCAGGACCTGGTCAGGTGTACCCGAGAACTCAGTGGGAAGCTAGAGAAGTGATTGCTGGGCCTCTTGCTGAGATATTTGTACCATTGATAGTTACAGGTGAGGTGCCAGAAGACTGGAGGTTGGCAAACGTGGTGCCACTGTTTATGAAGGGGGGTAAAGACAAGCCAGGGAACTATAGACCAGTGAGCCTGACCTCAGTGGTGGGCAAATTGTTGGAGGGAATTCTGAGGGACAGGATGTACAATTATTTGGAAAGGCAAAGACTGATTTGGGATAGTCAACATGGCATTGTGTGTGGGAAATCATGTCTCGCAAACTTGATTGGGTTTTTGGAAGAAGTAACAAAGAAGATTGATGAGGGCAGAGCCGTAGATGTGATCTATATGGACTTCAGTAAGGCGTTCAACAAGGTTCCCCATGGGAGACTGATTAGCAAGGTTAGATCTAATGGAATACAGGGAGAACTAGCCATTTGGATACAGAACTGGCTCAAAGGTAGAAGACCCAGGGTGGTGGTGGAGGGTTGTTTTTCAGACTGGAGCCCTGTGACCAGTGGAGTGCTACAAGGATCGGTGCTGGGCCCTCTACTTTTTGTTATTTACATAAATGATTTGGATGTGAGCATAAGAGGTAAAGTTAGTAAGTTTGCAGATGACACCAAAATTGGAGGTGTAGTGGACAGTGAAGAGGGTTACCTCAGATTACAACAGGATCTGGACCAGATGGGCCATTGGGCTGAGAAGTGGCAGATGGAGTTTAATTCAGATAAATATGAGGTGCTGCATTTTGGGAAAGCAAATCTTAGCAGGATTATACACTTAATGGTAAGGTCCTAGGGAGTGTTGCTGAACAAAGAGACCTCGGAGTGCAGGTTCATAGCTCCTTGAAAGTGGAGTCACAGGTTGATAGGATGGTGAAGAAGGCGTTTGGTATGCTTTCCTTTATTGGTCAGAGTATTGAGTATAAGAGTTGGGAGGTCACATTGTGGGGCTGTACAGGACATTGGTCAGGCCACTGTTGGAATATTGCATGCAATTCTGGTCTCCTTCCTATTGGAAAGAAGTTGTGAAACTTGAAAGGATTCAGAAAAGATTTACAAGAATATTGCCAGGGTTGGAGGATCTGAGCTACAGGGAGAGGCTAAACAGGTTGGGGCTGTTTTCCCTGGAGCATCGGAGGCTGAAGGGTGACCTTATAGAGGTTTACAAAATTATGAGGGGCATGGATAGGATAAATAGACAAAGTCTTTTCCCTCGGATCGGGGAATCCAGAACTAGAGGGCATAGGTTTAGGGTGAGAGCATAAAGATATAAAAGTGACCTAAGGGGCAACGTTTTCACGCAGAGGGTGCTACCTGTATGGAATGAGCTGCCAGAGGATGTGGTGGAGGCTGGAACAAGTGCACCATTTAAGAGGCATTTGGATGGGTATATGAATAGGAAGGGTTTGGAGGGATATGGGCCGGGTGCTGGCAGGTGGGACTAGATTGGGTTGGGATATCTGGTTGGCATGGATGGGTTGGACCGAAGGGTCTGTTTCCGTGCTGTACATCTCTATGACTCTATGACGAAAAACAGAAAATACTGGAAACTCTCACCAGGCCGGGCAGTATTTGTGAAGGGGGAAACAAGAAACATCGGAAGATTTTGGAGACTAACAAAATCAAGCAAATGCTGTCAGGTTGGGGACCATGAGGTCAAGGAAAGAACAAATGATGGTCTGTGCAAAACCCAGCATTATTAAAAAAAATAAGATAATGATATAAGGTAAAACTGTAAATGGAACAGGTGTAAACACAAAGGGTAGCCTTCCAGACATGTGTATACGGTAGTTGTCAGTTCAGCAACCTGCAACAGAGACACCTCCTGAACATAGAAATTAAAACATCAAAACTTTCCTCTGGGTTGGAATGTGATAGAATTCCTTAGCCAACACACTATTACCTGAGGCCTCATCCGTCATTTTCTGTTTGCAAGTTTGGACCAATTGTCAGACGTCGATGTGCAAAGCAAAGAGCAATTTATTGAGGTGGCACAAAGCAGATTTTAAAAACCAGAAAGACTTGCAGTTGTACAGAACCTCTGAAGAGCTTGGAACATTCCGACGTGTTTTGCTGACATACACTAGATGTCTTTTCTTTTTCCACCGTACTGTATGAACATGGCTGCGGAAATCAACCACGTAATCGGTTTTGCTGCTATTGTTCGAGAATGTTATCCAGAATGCCAGGGCTAACTCCATTTGCCCCTGTTTGAAAGGAATATGTCCACTTGAAAAACCAGTCAGGACCTCAACTTAACATGTCATCTGAAAGCTAGTCTCATCAGCGCTACCTCATTACTGAGCTGGGGTGTTAACCTAAAATAGACACTGAGCTCCTTGAAATGGGACTTAAATACACAACTTTCTGAATCTGAGGTAAAAATATGACCAACTGAGCCGTCAAATGTTGGAAGAAGCCTTAGGTGCTATTTAGCCTGATTCTGCCAGCATTAGTTTGCATGTTAGCATGCAGTCTGATGAGTCCACCTGAATCAAAATGATATTTAAATCTTGCACACACTTTAACAGCTACAGGTTAGTCATTCTTGTGTAAATTTTCCTACACGTCTGAGAGATGAATCAGTCCCTTAATGTAATTGAAGCAATGGAAGAGAAAGGCTCGATTTTTCTGCATGAAAAGCTGGGTAAAAATGCAAACCATTGACAATCACAAAAGTGAGGTGATTGAAAGAATAAAAGGCTGCAATGGGCCATAAATGCAAATAGAAAATGGAAAGCGCGGGAACTTCAGCATCTGAAGAGAAAAAAAGGACAAAGCCCTGACGAAAGGTTCACATCTGCAATACCAACACTAGGCTGGAAATTAGCAAGTAACATTCATGCCACATAAATGCCAGGCCATGACCATCTCAGTAAGAGACCATTTAATCACTGCCTCTTGACTTCAGTGGTGTCGCTATCACCGAATTCCTCCATTATCAACCTCCTGGCATTGTCATTGACCAGAAACTCAACTGGACTCACCACATAAACACCATATAAACTACAAAAGCAGGTCATAAGACCATAGCATAGGAGCAGGAATTAGGTCATTCAGCCCATCGAGTCTGCTCCATCATTCAATCATGGCTGATAAGTTTCTCAACCCCATTCTCCCATGTCCTCCCCATAACTCTTGATCTCCTTTATACTCAGAGGCTACTGCAGCGAGTGCCTCCTGGCACCCAAAAGCTTGTCCACCATCTACAAGGCACAAGTCAGGAGTATGATGGAATACTCCCCACTTGCCTGGATGGGTGCAGCTCCAACAACACTCAAGAAGCTTGACACCATCCAGGGCAAAGCAGCCCTTGCTTGACTGGCACCATATCTGCAAGCACCCACTCCCTCCAACACTAACACTCGGTAGCATCAGTGTGTACTGTCTACAAGATGCACTGCAGAAATTCACCAAGACAGCATCTTCCAATCTCATGACCACTTCCATCTAGAAGGATAAGGGCAGTAGATATATGGGAACATTCACCATCCTGATTTGGAAATATATCACTGTTCCGTCACTGTCTCCGGGTCAAAATCCTGGAATTCTCTTCCTGAGGGCAATGTGGGTCTAGCTACAGCATATGGACTGCAGCAGTTCAAGAAGGCAGCTCCCCACCACCTTCTCAAGGGCAGTTAGGGATGGGCAATAAATGCTGGCCAGCCATTGACTCTGACACCCATAAAAAAAAAACTTGCTCCCTTCCACGAAATATTAATGCCCTCCAGCCCCAACCTTCCCCATTCTGAGCTACTTCATTGCAGATTATATTGGATTGAAAGTTCAGTTTATCAGTGACTGCTATAAGATGCGCAGAGAGAGGTGAGTTATTTTTGTGAAGGCAGCACTAGGCTTGGCTGGAGGTTCAGGGTCAAATGGAGTAAATCTATCATCTCTATGACTTAATGACTCTTTATACAATGGGGCAGGTGCATTATATGCAGTTCTCCTCTTAACTAACCAATGTCTTTTTTTAACACCTTTATTTCTTTATTAATTTCAGTCCGAGACAAGATCTGAATCAGTCGTGCCCTTTATTTCACACTTGCAAGTGGATGTGATGTCCACAAGGCAGGGACAAAACACACTAAATTCAACAAATACTTGATATTTATATAATTTGGTTCCTACATTTTTTTTCTTATTTCATTGTTTCCCCCCTGTTTACATCCTCCACTTCCCTAAGACCGGTACCCATTACTCCTGTTTATCTCTTGTCTTATCCAGCCTTGTTTGTGACAAAAATGCTTACTCCTGTTCTCACAAGGCCATTTGCCCTCATCCTGCTGTGGGCACATCCTTGCCTTACCGTTATTTACTCCCTCCATCTGTGCTGCATCTTATCACTAAGCCCTTTTAATTGGGGTTTGTTCCTGTCTTTCTGTAAAAGTGGGAAACAGATGTTTATACCTATTGTTTATACAGGCATATTGAGTTCAACTGCCTGTCTTCACAGCATCTTATCTAGTGCCTGTATTTTTCACCATTGTTTTGCAGTCCCGTTTCTTTCTTGCATACATTTTTAGCTAATACAAAAAAACAATTATACATTTCCTCCGCATAGTTCCCATCCTTGTTGACTCAGCTCCTGGCTGAAACAATTACACACTGATGTGAGTTCATTTATTTTTTTTATAATCAATTATAATTGCAGAATTGCAGAAGTAACATTAATTTACCTATATCCCACATTCATAAATACAGAAAGGTGAAAAACTGCTACCAGCTCACCACAGCCGTATGTTTGCAGGCTTGCTCCCATAATTTAACTTCCTGATTTTAATTCCTCTCCCATTTGCTCTTCTTAACTGGATGAGATATTGTGTACCCTAGATATTTCCATGACTACCATCTCTTTGTCACTTTGTATAAGCTGCCAGGAGATGATGCACGTTGTGTAATGGGGTGGTGGTGGTGAAGAGTAGGAGCCATCTGAATTCCAGTGAGATGAGCACTGAAAGTGACACCTAGTACCTCATGTGGCCTGTTCCTGTTTGAACAAATCCATTAGTTCCAGTTTGCAAACGAATTGACTCCAAACTGTGCTTTTAAGAGGTATACCTTTCTGAATGGATTCTCCCCTCTTTCCCACAGGTTGAATTTGAATGCATTAATTCCAAGAAACAAAAGAAGAAAAAAAACTACAAGAACTCTGGAATAATTATTGTCAAATCCTGCAAGGTAAAGGTTTTGTGCCATTAAAATGCAGCTCTTTTATTTGAAATCTAATTGTGTGAGAGGGTTAGCAACTAACCACCTATTTTAATAAGATTTGAACAGCTTTTAGCACACTAATTATGTAAATGATATGTGAAGATTGTCTTGAATGGTGTGACCTGTGATTATTATAATGTGCAAATTAACTCATTATGTGTACAGCTGGGAAATTATTTTAAAATATGTAAACAGGGCCAAACAAATGCTAACAGTTGTGATTTTATTTGCCTCAGGTAACCAGGGATTACTCCTTCCTGGATTATATTCTTGGTGGTTGCCAGCTGATGTTCACTGTAAGTAAAGAATTCATCAACTTCCTTTACATTCTTTTACATTTAGTCAATGCATAGATAGTGACAGGCAAATGTGTACTTATTGACCTCAGTCAAATGCTGGTGACCATCTGTAATTGTCTGGAAAGCAGTGGCTGTTGAACAAATATTGTAATTATATCTTCAAAATTGACTGACTGAGACTCACGTTGGTCATATTCTAGACACTCCGTCCCATTCCATTCTATCACTGGTCATGTCACCTTGCACAACAGCATCAATGGACTCTTATGGCACTGTGGTAGTATCTTTACCTTTGAGCCCGGAGATTCAAAGTCCAATCTGCTCTAGAGATGTGTCTTCACTTCTCTGAACAGCTCAAGTAAAAAAAAAATTCTGAAAACCAGCACTCTTCCATGGCAAGTATAAAATGAGCAGACATGTATTACTTGTTCAGTCAAACAGCCAATTTTCCCAAAATGAAAGTGCTCAAAGAAAATCAAAGCAATATATCTTTTTTTCATGACGGTATTTCTCCTGAGTTGCTCGCTTTGGGGCTTTGGAGATTAATTCTTAATTCCTGGAGACTGCAAGGCAATTCTAAGACGCTGTGGCTTTTATTGAGGGAAACCCCATTTCAGGAATCTTGAGGTTGCTGGTGCCTGTAGCTTTCGAGGTTTGAAAGCCCTGAGAACACTGAAATTCTACCCGCGATATGTAGAAGAGAGTCCATAAAATGTAGAGCTGGAAAAAGCACAGCAGGTCAAACATCTTCAGAGGAGTAGGAGAGTCGACATTCTGGGCAGGACTCCTCCTGATGGAAGGTTCCTGCCCGAAACATTGACTTTCCTGCTCCCCTGATGCCGCTGTGCTTTTTCCAGTTCTACATTTTATCAACTCTGACCTTCCAACATCTACAGTCCTCACTACCTCTAAGTATGTAGAGGAGAGCATTATTAGCCACAAAGGCAAGGTTTTTGGACACTTCTGAATGTGACTTAATAATATTTATTTGTGGCTCGAGTATCAGTCTGGAAGTTTAGTCCTGGCACTAGGGGAGCATTACTACGTATTTAATTACTGACCAATGATAAAATCATCATTCTAACAACAGCGACTGTTAGAATTGCTAACTTCACTCGATGCTGCCTGCAAAATGCAAAGGTGTTGCGACAGCTCATTGAGGTCACTGATTAGCCTGTTTCCAATGATGACCTGCCTTTCCTTCAAACTTGTGACCACACTTTGGTATGCCTTCCTTTATTGGTCAGAACATTGAGTATAGGAGTTGGGAGATCATGTTGCAACCGTACAGGACATTGGTTAGGCCACAGTTGAAAGATTGTGCAGTTCTGATCAACCTCCTATTGGAAGGATGTTGTAAAACTTGAAAGGGTTCAGAAAAGATTTACAAGGATGTTGCCAGGGTTGAAGGGTTTGAGCCGTAGGGAGAGGTTGAATAGGCTGGGGCTGTTCTCCCTGGAGCTTTGAAGGCTGAGGGGTGACCTTGTAGAGGTTTGTAAAATCGTGAGGGGCATCAATAGGGAAAATAGACAAGATCTTTTCCCTAGGATGGGGGAGTCCAGAACTAGAGGGCATAGGTTTAGGGTGAGAGCAGAAAGATATAAAAAAGACCTAAGGGACAACTTTTTCACTCAGAGGGTGATACATGTATGGAATGAGCTATCAGAGAATGTGGTGGAGGCTGGTACAATTACAATATTTAAAAGGCATCTGGTTGGGTAAATGAATCGGAAGGGTTTAGAGGAATATGGGCCAAGTGCTGGCAAATGAGACTAGATTAATTTAGGACTAGATTAATTGGTCGGCATGAACGAGTTGGACCAAAGGGTCTGTTTCTGTGCTATATAGCTTTATGGCTATGTCTCTATGATATCACAAGTTCAGTAGAGGTCATGTCCACCAGTTGGCAGGTGACCTTCTCTCACTTAATCCATGGTCACTGCTTCCCCCCCCAGGTCAAAGTTGCAGTTTAAGAAATTGCTCAGTAGTAATGAAACAACTATAATGTTGCATCTTGTCCCTGCTACCAATCACTACTTGGTTGCATGATACACAATAGAAACATAGAAGATAGGAGCAGGAGGAGACTATTCAGCCCTTTGAGCCTGCCATTCATCATGATCATGGCTGATCATCCAACTCAATAGCCTAATCCTGCTTTCTCCCCATAACCTTTGATCCCATTCGCCCCAAGTGCTATATCTAGCTACCTCTTGAATACATTCAATGTTTTGGCATCAATTACTTCCTGTGGTAATGAAGTCCACAGGCTCATCACTCTTTGGCTGAAGAAATGTCTCCTCATCTCCTTCCTAAATGGTTTACTCTGAATCGTCAGGCTGTGACCCCTGGTTCTGGACACACCCACCATCAGGAATTCCTCCCTGCACCTACACTGTATAGTCCTGTTAGAATTTGATAAGTCTCAATGAGATTCCCCACTCACTTGTCTGAACTCCTGCTAAAACAATCCTAATCCAGTCAATCCCTCCTCATATGTCAGACCTGCTATCTCCGGAAGCAGTCTGGTAAACCTTCGCTTCATGTCCTCAAGAGCAAGAGTATCCTTCCCCAGAAAAAGAGACCAAAACTGCACACTATATTCGAGGTGTGGCCTCACCAAGGCCCTGTATAACTGCAGCAACATATCCCTGCTCCGGTACTCAAAACCTCTCGCAATGAAGGCCAACATACTACTTACCTACCTTCAGTGACTGGTGCACAAGGACACCCAGGTCCAAATAGGAAATTACACTCAATTGCAGGTACTGAGCTTTGTGATGGGATGACAAATCAGAGGAGACTGAAGGGGAGTTCAGGGTTCACAGATAGTTGGAGGAAGAGACAGAGATGGGGTAGACTCTGGCAGGTAGGTTTGCCACTGCAACATAGCTGTGTTTAAATTAAATAGCGGGGAGGAAGGGACAAACTGGGATTTTAAGAAGGAAGTTAAAGGAAAAGTTAGAGCAAGAGAAGTCAAGAACGACAACAGAATCAATGGAGCAGAAAACTCAAAAAAGGATCATGCCGTAAGGTCAAGTGAAATAGGGACTGATAGGAAGGGTGAGGGGAGTAACAAATTAAAAATATTACATATGAATGCACGAAGCATTAGAAATAAGGTGGATGAGCTTGAGGCTCATTTGGAAATTGGCAGTTATGATGTTGTGGGGATAACTGAGACATGGCTTCAAGTGGACAGGGCCTGGGAAATGAATATTCAAGGCTGTATGTGCTATCGTAAGGACAGACTGACTGGCAGAGGGGTTGGGGTGGCCCTCTTGGTAAAGAATGATATTCAGTCCCTTGCGCGGGGGGACCTAGGATCAGGGGATGTAGAATCAGTGTGGATAGAGCTGAGAAATTCTAAGGATAGAAAGACCCTAATGGGAGTTATCTACAGGCCCCCAAACAGTAGCTTGGATGTAGTGTGTAAGTTGAATAAGGAGCTGAAATTGGCCTGTCGCAAAAATATTACTACAGTTGTTATGGGGGATTTCAACATGCAGGTAGACTGAGAAAATCAGGATGGTACTGGACCCCAGAAAGGGAGTATGAGGAATGCTGCAAAATGGATTCTTAGAACAGTTTATGCTGGAGCCTACCAGGGAGAAGGCAATTCTGGATCTGGTGTTGTGCAACGAACCAGATTTGATCAGGGACCTCGAAGTAAAGGAGCCATTAGGAGGTAGTGACCACAATACAATAAGCTTTAATCTGCAGTTTGAAAGGAAGAGGGTAGAATTGGAAGTGACAATATTTCAGTTGAATAAGGGGAACTATGGAGCTATGAGGGAGGAGCTGGCCAAAGTTCAATGGTGTAATACCCTAGCAGGGATGGCAGTGGAACAACAATGGGAGGTATTTCTGGGTATAATGTAGAAGATGCAGGATCAGTTCATTCCAAAAAGGTAGAAAGATCCTATGGGGAGGCAGGGGTGGCCATGGCTGATGAGGGAAGCACATATAAAGACATAAGGGAAAAAGTATAACATGGCAAAGATGAGTGGGAAATCGGAGGACTGGGAAGCTTTTAAAGAACAACAGAGGATTACTAAGAAGGAAATACGCAGAGGAAAAATAAGGTACGAAGGTAAACTGGCCAAAAATATAAAAGAGGATAGTAAAGGCTTTTTTAGGTATGTGAAAAGAAAAAAAAATGGTTAAGACTAAAATTGGGCCCTTGAAGACAGAAACAGGTGGATTTATTACGGGGAACAAAGAAATGGCAGAAGAGTTGAATTGGTACTTTGATCTGTGTTCACGGGAAGACACGAGCAATCTCCCAGATGTAATAGTGGTTGAAGGACCTGATCTGACGGGAATTTATATTAGGCAAGAAATGGTGTTGGAGAGACTGAAGGCTGAAGGCTGATAAGTCCCCGGGACCTGATGGTCTACATCCCAGGTACTGAAGGAGGTGGCTCTAGAAATCGTGGATGCATTGGTGATCATTTTCCAATGTTCTATAGATTCAGGATCAGTTCCTGTGGATTGGAGGGTGGCTAATGTTGTCCCACTTTTTAAGAAAGGAGGGAGAGAGAAAACGGAGAATTATAGACCAGTTAGTCTGACCTCAGTGGTGGGAAAAATGCTGGAGTCAATTATAAAGGACGAAATTATGACATATCTAGTAACAGGATAGGTCAGAGTCAGCATGGATTTATGAAGGGGAAATCATGCTTGACTAATCTTCTGGAATTTTTTGAGGATGTAACACTGAAGATGGACAGGGAGATCCAGTGGATATAATACACCTGGACTTTCAGAAAGCCTTTGATAAAGTCCCACATAGGAGGTGAGTGAGCAAAATTAGGGCACATGGTTTTAGGGGCAAAATGCTGTCATGGACTGAAAATTGGTTGGCTGACAGGAAACAAAGAGTAGTGATAAACAGCTCCCTTTCGGACTGGCAGGCAGTGACCAATGGTGTCCCGCAGGGATCAGTGCTGGGACCGCAGCTTTTTACAATGTACATTAATGATATAGATGAGGGTATTAAAAGTAATATTAGCAAATTTGCTGATGACACAAAGCTGGGTGGCAGGGTGAAATGTGAGGAGGATGTTAGGAGATTACAGGGTGACCTGGACAGGTTAGGTGAGTGGACGGATGCATGGCAGATGCAGTTTGATGTGGATATATGTGTGGTTATCCACTTTGGTGGCAAGGACAGGAAGGCAGATTACTACATAAATGGAGTCAACTTAGGTAAAGGGGCAGTAGACAGATCTGAGTGTTCTTGTACACCAGTCAATGAAGGTAAGCATGCAGGTACAGCAGGCAGTGAAGAAAGCTAATAGCATGCTGGCCTTCATAACAAGAGGAATTGAGTAAAGAAGCAAAGAGGTTCTTCTGCAGCTGTACAGGGCCCTGGTGAGACCGCACCTGGAATATTGTGCGCAGTTTTGGTCTCCAAATTTGAGGCAAGACATTCTGGCTATTGAGGGAGTGCAGCATAGGTTCACGAGGTCAATTCCCGGAATGGCAGGACTATTTTATGCTGAAAGATTGAAGTGACTGGGCTTGTATACACTTGGGTTTAGAAGGCTGAGAGGAGATCTGATTAAAGGATTGGACACTCTGGCAGCAGGAAGCATGTTTCTGCTGGTGGGTGAGTCCCGAACCAGAGGACACAGCTTTAAAAATAACGGGTAGGCCACTTAGAACAGAGTTGAGGAAAAACTTCTTCACCCAGAGAGTGGTGAGTGTATGGAATGCTCTGCCCCATAAGGGCAAGTCTCTGGATACTTTCAAGAAAGAGTTGGATAGAGCTCTTAAGGATAGTGGAATCAAGGGTTATGGGGATAAGGCAGGAACAGGATACTGATTGAGGATGATCAGCCATGATCATAATGTATGGTGGTGCTGGCTTGAAGGGCAGAATGGCCTACTCCTGCACCTATTGTCTATTGTCTATTGACTCCATGGTCAGAGTGCTGATCTCTACCTGTCCTGGAGGGAAAGGTTGAGAGCATTTGGATGCCCCATGCCATTAGAATGACTTCAGGAGTAGGTCCTAGGAATTACTACGTAGCTAAGAGTTCAGAACTCAGAAGCAGTCCTGGTGAGCTGAGAGAGTGGGAAGATCATTGGATGTGTGTTTTGGGGGGTGTGGAAGTTGTGAGGGGCTCAGCAGAAGCCTGCGAGCATTAATATTTCAGAGCAGCTGAGAGAATGGGGTTGAAAATCCACAAGCTGTATTTGCTCATTCCACTGAATAAATGAGATTAGAGCTCAGGGAGCACACAGGGACACATCCAGCTTGGTAAAGCTCAATGGTGGCAAAGTCTGTAATAATTATTCTCAGAACCAAGGACAGCATGTACCCAGGACAGGGGGGGGAATTGAAGAGGTCCAGTACAGAACAGCTCTTGAGAGAAAGTTTGATGGTTGGATTGGCAAAAATGAAGAATGATAACACATTGTGAGGTTTACTGACATTTACTGATGCACTGTGTCATAAATGTCTTTAAGTTTGGGGGGTGGGTGGGGAGGAGATAACTGAAAAGTCCATGGCATCTGTCCTAATCACATTTGATGTTCTTTGCAGAGTTTTTGATCACAGTATATTACCCACATTTATCTGGTAATTCCGTATTAGCAATAAGTCCAACGTAGATTGTGTTACAGTTCTAACACTGTGAAGTAATTTCAGTTATTTGTTCAAAATCATGGAATCTTGTGATTTTACTACCTCAGTAGGTCCCATGGATCTTGTCTTTAATCTGTTTCAAAAAGTAAAAAGTTGCTGGTCCCTAACTGGATCATAACATAATTTTGTGACCATGTCTGGGAATGTAACATAAAGTCAGCAGTCTGCTGGGATAATAGCACAATTTGGAAGCTCGGACTGTGGCATTTGCCACTATTTGTAAGCCCGGAACTCCCTTTCAGCAAGGGGTCGAATGACTTCTGTCCACACTGTAGGAAATCTCTGACCCCTGAAATGTCCTGAATGTCCCCAGCCACTCCGGGGCTATCTGCACCCCTATATGTTATAATGTTTGCATTCTCACAAAATTACTGACTTTCAGCACCAAGAATGCTTCTACAAAGAAGAATTTATCACAGCCTGCAGGATCTGTTTCTCAAATAGGAAGGAGTATGTAGATTGAATCCAGTCCTGGTGTCTCTTCACACTCTTGGGAAATATTTTACAGCAACAACTTGAGGTACGGTTAAGGCAAATGCGCCAAACATGAGGTCAAAGGGGGTTAGGAATGCATGAGAAGTCAGGAATATAGAGGCACAAGGTTTTTGTAGTATTGTAGAACTCAACTCAAGTTTCAGCTAAGACTTAGATTTGTAGAGCACAGAACCTGTGTGGATCTTTGGAATAGTTACACTCCAAAGCATATGTCTCCCACAGAGCTGATCTATCTGTGCATGCTGATGTCAAAGCAAGCTAACAATAGAGGTCCTGTTTCAGCTGACTGATGACCTAAGCACCATCTGTACATGCGCTAGCCACAGTGTCCATCTTTAGCTTTGGGAACACATACTCTGTTACCTTAAATCTGTGTCTTTTAGATGGTGGCCTCCACACCAATCGACACACCTTTCCATCTTGTGTTAGAGAGGGGCAGGGAAGAAGAGCCCTCTCTGTGACATACAGTCAAATGAAAAGCAATCCAATGGTTGCAGGCTGAGAATCAGTGAAGTGCAGATTTTTAATAATGCTGTCAGTAAGTGACAAATTTGGATCGACCCCTTCAAGGTGATAATTTGGTACATTAGCTAACAGTCTGTTCTACCATTTACTGGGCATAGTGATAAAGTCTGTGGAGCTTGCTAATTCATCTGCAATCTGATTGGAATTGGGAATTGAGCCAAATGACAGAATGTACCTTTTCTGCAAGCCAAGACTAAAAGCCAACTCTGGCTGTTCTCAAGTTTCTGACCTCATTTCCTGGAGATTGGGAAATATCTGATGTTTCATGTGTTGAGCAGTGTGTCAGACGTTTCTGATAAGTGGGCATTTCAAGACTTGGGTTGTGGGGCAATTTTTAAGGTGAGAGGAGAAAGATATGAAAGAGACACGAGGGCCAACATTTTTACACTGAGAATGTGGAATGAACTTCCAAAGGAAGTGGTACAGTTACAATGTTTGAAAGATATTTGGATAAGTACATCAATATGAAATGTGAATATGGGGCAAGCGCAGATAGATGGGAGTAGTTTAGTTTGGGATTATGGTCGACATGGACTGGTTGGTCCGAAGGGTCTGTTTCCGTGCTGTATGACTCCATGATTTCGATGATACAAATGTTGAGCATATGCTTCAGAGTTAAACACCTCATCCCCACCTTGGGAACGAAACACACAGAGAAAAAAAATGGACGTTTCCCTTTTCTAAAACTGAATTGAAGTAGAAACTGAAAACAAAAAAAAAGCCATGTATTGATAGGGCACATTTTAAGCTTTTCTCAGTGTTGCTAACCAATGCACACATAATCACACTCCCTATTGCCTCCACTCTCTCTCCCTCACACTTTAGATGAGTTTATGTGTAATTGTAGAATATGTCTACTTGACAAACTTTGCATAACCTGTATAATAAGAAAGAATGAGGGGAGAACTACCATCCTCACATTAATTGCTGAAAACCAAACATTGCCAGAAAGAGACATGGATTTGAAGTGTTTCGTCTTGCACACTTCAGGGCTGAAATCAGCTTTAACAAGAAAACAACAATTTATAGAAAAGATGAGGGTGTAAGTAAGTAGTAACTGTACAAAGTTAAGCTCCTCCAACTGAAATCAATTGATTCATTTAGGGTTTTGTAGCGCTTCTTAACTCTAGGTTTTTGGACTGTCTTATCTTTAAACATTCTCCCAACTCCTCAATCCGGGTGTCCCAGTGTGCAGGTTCGGAGCCCAAATGGAATTACAAGATGTAATTTAGAGTTCATGAGGCAGCAATGGCCAACGTAGAACACCGGAAAGTTTCAGTGAGGGGCTTGTAATCGTTTCCAATGTTGTCACAGTTGGAAAAGGTTTGGGAAACATTGCCTTTACCATGTCCATCTCAACAATCACAAATACCAGCCTGATAAAAATAAGTCCATTGCTTCCACACACCTACCCCCAGCCCTCAATCAATGGTCCAATGTCACATTAGATCTCAATTTAGTTTTAAACAAAATTAAACCAGTTACCGCAAATAGCTGTGGACAGATGTTGTGTTCTGAGCCTCATGAAACTACCCAAACAGAGTTTTTAACTCATTTAATACAGACAGTATGGCACACAAATACATTCCATTTCCATATATACACACATATATTCCATCGATCATTTCTCTCCTTGAAAGATAAAACCTGAAATTGTCACAAATCTCAGAGGGCTGGTGCAGAGACATGATGGACTGACTGGCTTCCTTCTGCACTGTATCAGTTCCGTGATTCAGTGGCAATGAATTTCTGTACGTATTCTCTTCTGTGCAGCGGTGGGAGCTCAGAGAAAGCTAACTGCCTCTTTCTGCAGATATTAGCTTGTTCAATTCCAGTAGGCTGCGAGGATCCTTTCCAGTTGCCTGCTTTTTATAGCTGCCTGATCGGCTGCCAAAGCTCAATAGAAATTCATAACAGGAGGCCTCATTCAGAAAAAAAAGCAGACTGCTACACTCATAACTGGAATGAATGTGAAACCTGTATATATCTGAAAATTACATTTGCTGCACACCTCAGACTTGTTAGCAGGATGATTAAAACAACAAACTTTTCAGTATTACATTGAATATTAAACACAGAAAGACGTCATGAAACCTCACCATCTTCATTTTGCCCATTTTCATCCAATCCTAGTAACATATCTTGCCATTACCTTCCCACTTGCGCTTCCTTTTAAATATGTTTATGTCTTGTCACATGTTTAAATAGCTAAGACTGCAAGTGACTTTAGGAAAACGGTGTGCCCAAATTGACAGCTATAACACCGAACCAAGCCAGAACTGTTCCATTCTTGTCACCTCCAGTCACCTCGGCACAACTGAGGCTGAGCAAGACCACTGTTACCTGCTCCCTAGCTGTGATGCTGTTTATCAATCCATGCTGATAAGTGAGTCACTTCTAACCAGATGTGAAAAGTATCATTCTAATGGTGAAAGGATTGCAAGTAGAGTTAAATTAACATAGGTAATGTTGACTTATTCGAAAATTAGCTACTCAACTCAAATTGCAATAAACCATCTTTCTGAGTCAGGTTCTAATTGTTTTGCTGTTGGGATGATATTGGATGAAGATACTTGGTTCATAATGGCAAGAAAATTAGTCCATTGTAAAACTGGCTTCCCCATTTAATGCTTGAAGTGTGAAGGTTTGTTGGTAGGCTTGAGCTATTAATGCATAATACGGCCTCGGTTGCTGCAAAGCCCAGCAATGAAATGTTTTCCACTTCACTGTCAGAGGAAGTATCCTGTCGAAAGCTTCCATTGACCCAGACAGACTGCAGTATCACAGGAGGTTTCTGAAGGACAGCCAGTCTGAAAGCAGTAGAGTCGTAGAGGTCTACAGCATGAAACAGGCCCTTCGGCCCAACATGTCCGTGCCACCCATTTCTCACAATTAAACTAGTCCCAACTTGCCTGCGATTGGTCCATATCCCTCCATTCCTATCCCATCCATGTACTTGTCCAAATGTTTCCTTAAATGACAAAATATTGATTGTGAGACATACCACTACAAGTCACGGTTAATATTCAGTCTAAAACTGCGATATTGGAGAGGGAGGATGGTTTCAGTTATGGGACCCGAGCATATAGATGATGATATCAGTTTCCAGTTTGGTTCTGAAGACTATGGCAAGTGAATATTTAAATATTCAGATGTTAGAAGAGATTCTGATTCAACCACCATTTCAGGTGGTGAGTTCCAGACTCCCAACCTCCTCTGGGTGAAAAATAAACTTCTCCTCAACTCACCTCTTAACCTTCTGCCTCTTACCTTAAATTAATACCCCCTGGTTGTTGACTCCTCCACTAATGAAAGTGTGCCTCGTGGTCCACCCTATCTCTGACCCTCATAATCCTATGCACCTCCGTCAGGTTCCCCTCTCAACCTTTGCTGCTTCAAAGACAATAATTCCGGCTTCTCCAGTCTTTCGTCATAGCTGAGACCCTACAGCCCAGGCAGCGTCCTGGTAAATCTCCTATGCACACTTCCTACTGTGATCACATCCTTCCTGTAATGTCATGACCAAAACTGCACACAGTATTTCAGATGCAGCCCAGCCAGTGTTTCATACAGTCCCACAATAACCTCTTTGCTCAATTAATAAATGCAAGTATCCCATATGAGTTATTAATCCTCCCATCAACCTGCTCTGCTATCTTTAGTGATTTATGGATAAACACACCAAGGTCCTTCTGACCTTCAGTACTTGCTAGGGTCCTACCATTCATTGGACACAATTGATTGATGAAGAGGGGCTGGATTAGTTAGGCCTATATTTAGCGAGTTCAAAAAAGTGAGAAGGGATCTCATAGAAGCTTATAAAGTTCTAATAGGGCTAGACAGTGTAAACACAGGAAGGATATTTGCAATGACCAGAACCAGGAATCACAATCTAAGGATACAAGGTAACCTTTTAAGACTGAGATGAGGAGAAATTTCATCATCAAGAGAGCGGTGAGCATTTGGAATTCTCTGCCACAGTAAGCCAAAACATTGAATGTTTTCAGGAAGGAGTTGGGTGGCATGGTGGCTCAGTGGTTAACAGTGCTGCCTCACAGTGCCAAGGACCTGGGTTCCATTCCATCCTCTGGACGACTGTCTGTGTGGGGTTTGTACATTTTCCTTGTGGCTGCGTGGGTTTCATCCGGCTGCTCGGGTTTCCTCCCACAGTCCAAAGATGTGCACGTTAGGATGGATTGGCAATGCTAAATTGCCCATTGTGTGCAGGGATGTGTAGGTTAGGTGGGTTAGCCATGGGAAATGCAGGGTTACAGGGATAGAGTGGGTCTGGGTGGGCTGCTCTTTGCAAGTTTGGTGTGGATTTGATGGGCCAAATGGCCTGCTTCCACACTGTAAACTGAGCATCATTTTTATTAAAATTTGGATTAAAAGCCCACCCTGTGCCATGAAATAATAGAGAAGGAACGTGGTTTGTGCTAAATGGACATGAGGTGATTTGACCAATGGCAACACTTGTTCTTGTGTATGTTCTGATGGTGTCAGTGAAGTTTGGATTGAGCCTTGAGTTGATAAGGACAAGCTAGATTTCCATTGCAGCCCACTGTTCAAGGTGGTGAGGAAAGTGATTTTGTCTGGTGGGGTGGATGGGGAGGAAGGAGCCTGAATCTAGAGTAGGGTGGGTGGCAATCAGGTTGGAGAATTTGTTTTTTGGTCCCAACAGAGATGTAATATTTCAACTCAACTGGCAAAAGTATAAGATGAAAGCATCTTGGTGTCCCTTTAAGGAGATCTCGTTAAGCCTGTAACACAGGCATGGTGAAGAGCAAACTCTGTCCAGTTGTCCTCAAGTTTCATATGAGGGGCTCTAGAACAAGGTAAGGCAAAAACCAACAGGATCGAAGACTGTCATTCAATGCACTTCCTTAGTGAGAATGACAGGTCACGATGCAAAGTTTTGGAGGCTTGATGTCCATTTAGTTGGTGTACCAAGGGGGCGACAGATGTTGAAATTGTCCTCCAAAGACTGTTCACATGAAATACCTGGATCAGTGAAGTTTATTGTTGTCTTGTTGTACATGTGTGCACAAGTCATTAAAAGTGTCAGGACAAGTGGAGATTACAGTTAAGCGTACAGTATCCTCAGCTTTATTATTAGGAGCATAGAGTTCATGAGCAAGAAGGTTATGCCAAACATGTCTCAGAAATTGCTTAGACGTTAGCTGAGGCGTTGTTTACATTACTGAACATCCCACTTCAGGGAGGATGTATACACATTGAGAAGAGTGCAGAAGCAGTTCTTCTTGCCTGTCCATAATTTCCTTGAGAAGGTGGTGAATTCGCTTCTTGAACTACTGCACTCCATGTGCTGTAAGGAGACACACAATGCCACTAAGGAGGGAATTCCAGGATTTTAACCCAGTGACATTAAAGGAACGGCGATATCTTTCCAAGTCAGCATGCAGTTTGCAAGGGAACTTGCAGTTGGTGGTGTTTCCATGTATCTGCTGGCCTTTTCCTTCTAGATGGAAGTGGTTATGGATTTGGAAGGTGCTGTCTGAGGATCTTTGGTGAATTTCTGTAGTACATATTGCTGCTACTGAGCATCAGTGGTGGAGGGCATGGATGCTTGTGGATGTGGTTCCAATCAAGCGAGCTGCTTTGTTCTCGATGGTGTCAAGCTTTTGCAAGTTTTTGGAGCTGAACCCATCAAGGCAAATGGGGAATATTAAATCATACTCCTGACTTGTGCCTTGCAGGCAATGGACAGGCTATGGGAAGTCAGGAGGTAACTTACTCACCTCAGTATTTCGAGCCTCTGTGTAGCCACTGTGTTTATATGGTGAAACCAGTTGAGTTTCTATTACAAGAATGCTTCAGTTAAGAAGAGCGATTGGGAAGTTGGAATTGTTTCCTTCAGCGAGGAGAAGGCTAAAAAGAGACTTGACAGATGATTCCTCAATATCATGAGTGTTTTAATTAAAGTAGAAATGGTTCCTACTTCGAAAAACATCAAAGGTGAGAGGGCACAGATTTGACAGTTTCTGCAAATGAAAAATTGCGAGTAATAAATAAAGCCTTTTCACACAGCTAGTGGTTAGCGTCTGGACTGCATTGCCTGGAATGTAGTGAAGGCAGCCTACAGTCATGGCATTTAAGAGGATGTTGTACAATTATCTGAATTGAAACAATGTGCAGGGTTAGCAGGAGAATGGAACAATGTTCACCTGCTGATTTGGAGGGCTAGTAGAGACGAGATGGGCACAATCCTCTAACTTTGAACAGCAATTTTACCAAAAACCAATTGTGTATTCTCCATCTACCTATAACTCCATTACTCACGACTAATAATCTTGAGCCTTTTCCACTCTCATCATATAACTGTCGGACTGTTCTCCATTGTGCATCGCAGTTCGCAAGATTGAGACTTCTTCAACAATTTAATAATATTGTTATTCTTTTGCCTGAGGCATGCCTGTTCTTTCCTCTATGCAGCTCTTGCATTTAACAAAGAAGAAATGGAAAATAAAACAATTTCATTCAGATCAATTTGATTCAAATTAGTGCTGTGATCCATGTAAACAGCATTCATTCACTCAAGACACATAAAGTGTGGTGTACCAAAACTTTCATTTCATTTGTCTTTCTTTAATCTGCTGAAGGCAATGTCTTTGTAATGCACAAATAATACTGCATGCCTGAAGTCTTACTGAAATGTTGATCATTTCCATTTGCTGTGTTGTGTAATCGAACATTGAGTAATTTGCTTTGCATGTTCCATTGTGTCTTCTGCTAGAGCTATGAAGGGATAAAAATAAAGGAACTGCATGTGTATGATGTCATTATGACCTCAGACTTTCATACAGTGTTGGAATGTGATACAACAGTAGGAAGAATTATAACTTAGGAAGCACAGAGGCCAATTTGTGCAGATCAAGCTCCCACAGACAGAATTGTGATCTGCTTTTTGTGACCTTGACTAAGGATATTCTTGTACACTTACAGGTTTAGATTAGATTACTTACAGTGTGGAAACAGGCCCTTCGACCCAACAAGTCCACACCGTCCCGCCAAAGCACACCCACCCAGACCCATTCCCCTACATTTACCCCTGCACCTAACACTACGGGCAATTTAGCATGGCCAATTCACCTAACCTGCACATCTTTAGACTGTGGGAGGAAACCGGAGCATCCAGAGGAAACCCATGCAGAATGTGCAGACTCTACGCAATCAGTCGCCTAAGTCGGGAATTGAACCTGGGTCTCTGGCGCTGTGAGGCAGCAGTGCTAACCACTGTGCCACCGTGCCGCCCAAAGGATATTGTCAAGCTGGAGAGAGTTCAAAAGAGATTTACCATAGTGTTGCTGGGTATGTAAAGTTTGAATTATAAAGAAAGGCTGGATAGGCTGGGATCTTATTCACTGGAGCATAGGAGGTTGATAGGTGATCTTGTGGAAGTTTATAAAATCATGAGGGGTATAGCTGGGGTTAATGAGAGCTGTCTTTACTTTAGAATGTGGGATTTCAAGAATAGGAGTTATATTTTTAAGGAGAAAGGAGAGAGATTTAAAAAAGACATGAGGGGCAAATGTTTTACACAGAGTGTGAGTTGCATGTGGAATGAACTTCCTGAGGAAGTGCTGGATGTGGGCACAATAACAGTGTTTAAAAGACATTTGGATAAATACATGAATAGGAAAGACATGGTGGGAGTGGGCAGGTGAGATTAATTTAATTTGAGATTATGTTTGGCATGGAGTGGTTGTTTGTTTCCGTGCTGTATGACTTGCTGGCTGCATGAATATCTTCTCTGCTCTCCTTCAAAGGTGTTTTAAGTCCACAAGAGAGGACAGACAGTACATTGGTAAAAATGTTCTGTTTTGTTCTGCAGAAGGTCAAAGGTTCAGCTGAACTCAAGCAGACTGTAGCCCTTTACTGTGTCAGTGAGTCAGATTTTGAAGACGAGAGTCAGAACGCATCCCCATTAAGTGCCGTGGCTTCTTTAAGGCACCAGAGTGTAAAGAGAATTACAGAATGATTCCAATAAAAAAAGAGGCCATTTGGCCAGCCAGCTCTACACTAGCACTCCAAAGGAACAGCATGTTTAGTGCAGCACCCCACATTTCTCCGTAGCCCTTTTCATTCTGCCTTTTTTGGAAGATAGTCCAATTTTGTCCTAAATTGAGCCTGCATCCACTGGGGTCTCAAGCAGTTTTCCAGATCCCAATCGCTCAGTGGGGGGAAAGAGTTGTCCTCAAGTCACCATTGCCTCTTTTATCAATTACCTTCAATCTGTGCTCAATTGTTCTCGATCCTGAACCAATGGGAACTATTTGTTCCCTATCTACTGTGAGCACACCCTTCATGACTTATCAACTCTCCTCGCGGCCTTCCCTTCTGGGTAAGCAGTTCCAATTTCTCTAAGTTACCTGCAGAACTGACGTTCCCCATTCCTGGAACTATTATATTCAAATGAGGACTTGGCAAATGTTCATTGTATCTGTATCCAATTTCACTAGAACAGGCAAAGATGCGAGATAGAATGTTTAAAAAGAACAGGTTGTGTGATTTTTGGCTGTTTTAATGCTGACAGTGCTTTCTTGGTGCTCTGTACAGTTTATTATTGACTACCACCGATGTGCTCTTCCTGGGAGAAGATGGGTTTTATTTAATCAACACAGCGCAGCAGGTCAGTCAGCATCTAAGGAGCAGGAGAATCATTGTTTCGGGCATAAGCCCTTCATCAGGAATTTGAGGGGGCTGAGAGATAAATAGGAGAGTGGGAGTGTGGGTAGGGAGAAGGTAACTGGGAAGTCAATAGATAGATGAGATGGAGTGTGGTGATGATAGATTGGAGGGGAGGGTGGAGTGGATAGATGGGAAGGAAGATGGACTGGTAGGACAGTTCAAGAACGTGGAGCCAATTTGGGTCTGGGATGAGGTGGGGTATGGGAGATGAGGAAATTGGTGAAGTTGACGTTCATGCCGTATGGTTGCAGGGTCCCAAGGCAGAAAATGAGGCTTCCTTGCTCCAGTGGTCAGGTGGCTAGGCTTAGGTGGTGGAGGAGGGCCAGGACTTTCTTGTCCTTGGTGGAGTGGGAGAGGGAGTTGAAGTGGTCGGTCACAGGGCGGTGGGGTTGTTTGGTGCGTGTGTCCCAGAGATGTTCCCTGAAACTTTCCGCGGAAGTACTTAATGCAATTCCACAGGAAAGCCACATAATAATGACTTTTTCCAAGGGCAATCCTATTGAAGCTTAGGAGGCAATGGGCAGAGGGGGTGGGGCGACCTTGTTGGTAAGGGAGGATATTCAGTCCCTTGCGCGGGGGGACCTAGAGTCAGGGGATGTAGAGTCAGTGTGGATAGAGCTGAGAAATACTAAGGGTAAAAAGACCTTCTTGGGAGTCATCTACAGGCCCCCAAACAGTAGTCTGGATGTCGGATGTAAGTTGAATCAGGAGCTGAAATTGGCCTGTCGCAAAGATGTTACTATAGTTGTTATGGGGGATTTCAACATGCAGGTAGATTGGGAGAATCAGTATGGTATTGGACCTCAAGAAAGAGACTTTGTGGAGTGCCTCCGAGATGGATTCTTAGAATAGCTGGTGCTGGAGCCGACCAGGGAGAAGGCAATTCTGGATCTGGTATTGTGTAACGAATCAGAATTGGTCAGAGACCTCAAAGTGAAGGAGCCATTGGGAAGTAGTGACCATAATACATTAAGTTTCAATCTGCAATTTGAGAGGGAGAGGGTACAGTCGGAAGTGACAGTACTTCTGTTGAATAAAGGGAACTATGGAGCTATGAGGGAGGAGCTGGCCAAAGTTCAATGGTGCAATACCTTAGCAGGGATGACCGTGGAGGAACAATGGCGGATTTTTCTGTGTATAATGTAGAAGTTGCACGATCAGTTCATTCCTAAAAGGAAGAAAGATCCCAGGAGGAGGCATGGGTGGCCGTGGCTGACGAGGGAAGTTAAGAAACATATAAAGTTCAAAGAGAAAAAGTATAACATAGCAAAGATAAGTGGGAAAACTGAGGACTGGGAAGTGTTTAAAGAGCAATAGAGGATTACTAAGAAGGAAAAATGCAGAGGAAAAATGAGGTACGAAGGTAAACTGGCCAATAATATAAAGGAGGATAGTAAAAGCTTTTTAAGTATGTGCAAGGCAAAAAAATGGTTAGGACTAAAATTGAGCCCTTGAAGACCGAAACAGGGGAATATATTACAGGGAACAAAGAGATGGCAGAAGAATTAAATGGGTACTTCAGGTCTGTGTTCACTGGGGAAGACACAAGCAATCTCCCTGAGGTAACAGTGGCTGAAGGACCTGAACTTAAGGGAATCTATATTTGCCAGGATTTGGAGAAACTGTTAGATCTGAAGGTTGATAGGTCTCCGGGGCCTGATGGTCTACATCCCAGGGTACTGAAGGAGGTGGCTCAAGAAATCGTGGATGCTTTGGTGATTATTTTCCAGAATTCGATAGATTCGGGGTCGGTTCCTGAGGATTGGAGGGTGGCCAATGTTATACCACTTTTTAAGAAAGGTGGGAAAGAGAAAGCAGGAAATTATAGACCAGTTAGTCTGACCTCAATGGTGGGAAAGATGCTGGAGTCTATTATAAAGGATGAAATTACGGCACATCTGGATAGTAGTAACAGGATAGGTCAGAGTCAGCATGATTTATGAAGGGGAAATCATGCCTGACTAATCTTCTTGAATTTTGTGAGGATATAACTCTGAAGATGGACGAGGGAGATCCAGTAGATGTAGTGTACCTGGACTTTCAGAAAGCTTTTGATAAAGTCCCACATAGGAGGTTAGTGAGTAAAATTTGGGCGCATGGTATTGGGGGCAAAGTACTAGATTGGATTGAAAATTGGTTGGCTGATAGGAAACAAAGGGTAGTGATAAACGGCTCCATTTCGGAATGGCAGGCAGTGACCAGTGGGGTACCGCAGGGATCCGTGCTGGGACCGCAGCTTTTTACAATATATGTTAAAGATACAGAAGATGGTATCAGCAATAACGATAGCAAATTTGCTGATGATACAAAGCTGGATGGCAGAGTGAAATATGATGAGGATGTTAGGAGATTACAGGGTGACCTGGACAAGTTAGGAGAGTGGGCAGATGCATGGCAGATGCAGTTTAATGTGGATAAATGTATGGTTATCCACTTTGGTGGCAAGAACAGGAAGGCAGATTACTACCTCAATGGAATCAATTTAGGTAAAGGGGCAGTACAGAGAGATCTGGGTGTTCTTGTACACCAGTCAATAAAGGCAAGCATGCAGGTACAGCAGGTAGTGAAGAAGGCTAATAGCATGCTGGCCTTTATAACAAGAGGAATTGAATATAGAAGCAAAGAGGTTCTTCTGCAGCTGTACAGGGCCCTGGTGAGACCACACCTGGAGTACTGTGTGCAGTTCTGGTCTCCAAATTTGAGGAAAGACATTCTGGCTGTTGAGGGAGTGCAGCGTAGGTTCACGAGGTCAATTCCTGGAATGGAGGGATTACCTCACACTGAAAGACTGAAACGACTGGGCTTGTATACCCTTGAGTTTAGAAGACTGAGAGGGGATCTGATTGAGACATATAAGATTATGAAAGCATTGGACACTCTGGCAGCAGGAAACATGTTTCCGCTGATGGGTGAGTGCCGAACCAGAGGACACAGCTTAAAAATACGGGGTAGACCATTTAGGACAGAGATGAGGAGAAACTTCTTCACCCAGAGAGTGGTGGCTGTGTGGAATGCTCTGCCCCAGAGGGCAGTGGAGGCCCAGTCTCTGGATTCATTTAAGAAAGAGTCGGATAGAGCTCTCAAAGATAGTGGAATCAAGGGTTATGGGGATAAGGCAGGAACAGGATACTAATTAGGAATGATCAGCCATGATCATATTGAACGGCGGTGCAGGCTCGAAGGGCTGAATGGCCTACTCCTGCACCTATTGTCTATTGTCTATTGTCTATATGTACAAGGTTCAGAATCCATCCTGGGAAGCAGTGAAAGGTCAAGCTTATTTGGGACAGGCATTCTGTAGGAATTGCATTCTGTATGAAAGGAAAAGAAGGAAGCACACCGGCTCCTAGACCATTATCCGACCATATATGTCTGGAGATCTGAGTCCACCATCTTGCTAATGACTGAGCTCACTCTCTTGCTGTGGTTGTACACTCACACTTGGCAGATGCGGAACTTTGGAGTGCCATCTGAAACCAACTTGCAACATAGGCAGTGGCAGTCAAGACTTTAACCTTTAACCTTTTTGTCACCAACACATTGCAAGCCAGGAACGAGGTAATGAATTGACTGCATATACTTCACAAAATCATGAGGGGCATGGAGAAGGTAAATAGACAATGTCTTTTCCCTCGGGTAGGGGTGTCCAGAATTAGAGGGTATTGGTTTAGAGTGAGAAGACAAAGATTTAAAAGGCGCCAAAGGGACAACTTTTTCACACAAAAGATGGTGAGTGTGTGGGAATGAACTGCCAGAGGAAGTGGTGGAGGCTGGTACAATTGCAACATTTAAAAGGCATCTAGATGGGTATATGAATAGGAGGAGTTTGGAGAGATATGGGCTGGGTGGTTGCAAATGGGACTAGATAGGTTACGATATCTGGTCGGCATGGACACATTGGACTAAAGGGTCTGTTTCGTGCCGTATATCCCTATGACTCATAAATGACCTGGGCTTGCGGTTTACAACAGTTTTATCGAAAAGACAATTGAATAAAAAGCATGGAATGCAGATTCTGAACTTGAGTGCTGTTTGAGTTGCGTTTTACAAAGCTCAGGCTATTCATACCTGTGGAAAAACAGATTAGTGAACATTCAAGAAATCCAGAGAGAGATGAGAGGTCATTTTCACTTGAGCCCATGCAACATTCTGTAACTGTGCAGTCAAATATTACACTCAAGTGTTTTTGTTTAAACTGTGTGTTGCTAAAAAATAACATGCTGAGGGGTAAACAACTCAACAATCTGCAAAATTCCTGCCCTCACCCAGAAAAAAATGGTCTGGAATCTAATGATGACCATGAAAATGTTGTCGATTGTTGGAAAAACCCCACCTGGTTCACTTTAGGGGAGGAATCTGCCATCCTCACCTGGCCTGGCCTACACGTGACTCCAGGTACACAGCAATATGTTTGACTCTCAACTGTCCTCTGAAATGGCCGGGCAAGCCACTCAGTTCAAGGGCAGCCAGGGAGTGCCGAGAGTGTGGTGCTGGAAAAGCACAGCTGGTCAGGCAGCATCTGAGGAGTGTGAAAACCGACATTTCGGGCAAAAGCCCTTCGTCAGGAATGAGGTCTGATGAAGAGCTATTGCCTAAAACATCAATTTTCATGCTCCTCAGATGCTGCCTGATTGGATGTGCTTTTCCCCAGCATCATATTCTCAACTTTAATTTCCAGCGTCGGCAGTCCTCACATTCGCCTAATAAATGCTGGCCGGCCAGTAATATCCATGTCCCAGGAGTGCATGAAAAGTAAAGGCGTGTAAACCACTCCAAATGGTGAAGGAACATTTACTTGTGTTCATGCAGCACACATTTAAAGGAGTGAGGGGCAAGGGAACAGAGAATGAGGGGAAATAGGTGCACATACGCAACAAGAAACAAAATGAAATAATAATGGAAAATAATAAATTTTAAAAAACAATTGTGAGAAAGGGGAGAAGCGAAGACTGACAGGTGCAGTGAGAAAAACCTGTAAGTTGCGAACTGGCTACTATAGGGAATCAAATTTGCTGGGCCTATTGTCTTACTTGGTCAAATAATAAACAAGCTTTTGAACAATCACATGCCATGACTGATGGTATGAATTTTGCACTGTGCTGCCTGTCTATCATCAGAAACTTGTATTCATAAGTGGGAGCGATACAGGAAGATAAGACGGTTTCTATGGTGATGGCTACATTGTGAAACAGCTGTTTTTGTACTTAGTGTGCAGTTAAATGCTGAGCTTTGTACATTGGAAGCACTGCGAGTGTATCAATCGAACACTCCCCTGTCACTCTGAAACAAATTTCCTGCGGGTGATCAAAGTTTTTGTTTAATATTTATTCAGTTCTGTGCAAAAAGATTTTTTTCAGTTTCCCTGCAGTCCAATCATGTGATCCAAGTCGTAGCTTTGTCTCCCATTTGGGCAATACCAACCTTGAATTCCCTGTTTGATGGCATGCTGGAGGCTTTTACATGAATACAGTACTTGTTTATTTTTAAAGTGTTTTGCTTGTTGTGGTGGTTTCTTGCAGAAAAGATTTCAGACTCGAATACCAGGGTTAAACAGAAATTTACAGTAAACAGAATTTGGTAGAGTTATTTACAGTGAAATATAACATCAAACCATACCCAGTCAGGTGATTTTGCGAAGTATAATCATTTTTTTTGTTCTCTAGTTTCAATGCTGGGGCTTAGAAAAAATAAGATTTGATGCTGGTCCGTATTGATACATATATATAAAATATATAAAATAGTCTCTGTAAGTGACTTATATCAAACTTACAAGTTACTGTAATAATGTGAAGTCTACACTATTGTATGTGAACAGCAACAGGCTTTTATGAAACATGACTGCATACAGGAAGTCCCCAGTTTTTTGAAGTCTGATTTACGAAAACCTGTGTTTGTGAAAGCGATTTCATGTAGGGGTGTAATTTTGAAGAACTGACATTAGGCATTTCCTTATGTCCTTATGAATGACTAGTTTATATTATTCCTGCATTATGTTCCAACGTACGCATATATTGACTTGTGAAGGAACTCCAGAATGGAACCCAGGGCTGCCCATACTGAGGATGGTGAGAGAGGATGTCCCATCCAGAGCCCTGTAGACCAGGCTCCCATTCTACTGGCTCTAATTATTTAGACCGACATGTTGTGCAAGTGTATGGGTTAAAGCAGGAGACTGCCCTAGGTAATGTAGCTTGTCTGACAAGCAGACGTGTTAGGCCAAATGGCCCCCTTCTGTGCCATAACATTCCTATGACTCCATTTCCATAGCTTGTTAGTTTCTCTGTTTGCAAAATCTTTATAAAGCTCTGCTTAGGGCACAGCTAAAGTAATGTACCCTGCTCTGGCTGCCATGTGTTTGGGAAAGATCATGCGAGGGTGCTGAAGAGATTGGCTTCAGCTGGAGGGGAATTCAACACGAGAGAAGGAAGTGGGGGTGTTGTGCTTCTTTTGAGAGGATGTTTGATGGAGGCTAACAACATTATGACAGACTTAGATATGATAAACAAAGAAAGGTTGCTTTCATTAGCTGATGGTATGAGGACCAGTGGACATGGTTTAAGGTTTTGGACAGGACGAGTGAGAGGAAAGAACATTTTTGTGCAGTGAGTGGGGAAGGCCTGGAGCTCAGTACCTGCTGATGGAAGTGAACTCCAGTTCCGAAAGGAAATTGAATGGGGGATCTTGTGGGAAATAAAGTTAACTGAATAGAATACCTGGATGTGACACGTGGATTGTTAAGCTGAGATCTAGCACTGACTTGTTGGTCTTAATGACCTTCTGCATGGTTTGAATAATTTGACGACTGAATATTTTGTCCCTTGTTTCCCTCCATTTCCTCTCGCACTTTGACCCCTTCCTGTTACTTCAGAGATGAACCCTGCGATAACCCTGCGAGATGATGGCCTAGTGGTATTATCGCTTGACTATTAATCCAGAAACCCAGAATAATGTTCAGGGGAACCTGGGATCGAATCCTGCCATGGCAGATGGTGGAATTTAAATTCAGATTAAGAAAACCTGGAATTAAGAATCAACTGAGGACCATGAAACCATTGTCAATTGTCATTGTCAGTGAACCCATCTGGTTCACTGATATCCATTAGGGAAGGAAATCTTACTTGATCTGGCCTACAAGTGACTACAGCAATGTGGTTGACTCTAAACTGCCCTCTGACCAGCCGAGCAAGCCACTCAGTTGTGTCAATCGCTAGAAAGTCACAACAACTACAGCGATTCAAGAAGGCACCACACCACCAGGGGCAAATAGGGATGGACTATCAATGCTGGCCAGCCAGTGACCCCCAAATCCCACAAATGTACATAAATAAACACTAAATTAAGTCACTAGGGAAAGTCATCCTTCACTCAGAAGCAGGCAAAATGCTTAGGTGTTCATTGAAGCAGGTGGAATAGACAGCTTTTGTAAAGGAGAAATGATCTGCTGTGGTATCTTACTGCCCAGGATGGAACGTTGAAAATGGTGCTCAATAGAGCTGCTCCAGAGGAGTGTAATTCAGGTCTTCGTGGGAATTCTTTCAACACCCACCGTTCCCATACCCCATCTACCCTCCTTCTTTCTGATTCAGGCAGTTCCAAGGTGAAGGAAAAAAGGGTAAAAACAATGACTGCAAATGCTGGAAACCAGGTTCTGGATCAGCGGTGCTAGAAGAGCACAGCAGTTCAGGCAGCATCTTTTGCCCGAAACGTCAATTTCGCTGCACTTTGGATGCTGCCTGAACTGCTGTGCTCTTCCAGCACCACTGATCCAGTTCCAAGGTGAAGGCAATTCACTTAGAGGTAGGAGTAATGTTGGCCCAATAATCTGACACTAATGGTATTGTGGTAGAAGGTTTTAAGCCAGCTAAATGCTAAACTGCCATCCAAGAACCTTTGCTGTGCCCTTGACTTTCTGGAAATAGAGCTTCCAGGAAATTCTCCTGAAATATTTTCCTGAAGTACATTCCTCAAAAGTGGAGTATTACATTGCCCAGTCTGTAGAAATGGATTCAGTGTAAAAGTGTCCAATGAATGTGATGTATGTGTGGTTCCTGTGCTGCCATAGGTGCTCTGAGTAATGTACACTGCACAAGGGAACTATTGTCGTTCCATTACCTTATGAGCATTGATATCGCTATTGATTTTCTTGAAGCTTCCTGTTATACAATAGAAGGTTGAGTGGTAGCCAAATGCAGATATTTATACCTGGGCCAACACCACACTGAGAGCCAGCTGGGCTAAACAGATCCTTCTGTACCTCATGAAGAAAAAGTCAGAGTTGTGTTCTATTTAAGGCTAAGCATTCCAAGCAGGCACCTTTTACAATGAGCAAGTCTTTCTCTTCTCTAGGACTATTGCTCCTTCAGTTACAGTGCCCACCAAGGTGACTTTATGGTCTGCATTTTGCATTGATGCTTTAGTTTTTTTCTCTATTACCGCTAACAAGTTAATTTTATTTTTAACTCAAATGGTTCATTGTGCAGGTTCATAGTTCCTTAAACGTAGTCACAGATGGACAGGATAGTGAAGAAGGTGTTTGATATGCTTGCCTTTATTGAGCAGTGCATTGAGTATAGGGGTTGGGAATGTGGTGCTGGAAAAGCACAGCAGGTCAGGCAGCATCTGAGGAGCAGAAGAATCGACGTTTCAGGCAGGAGCCCTTCATCAGGGCTTATGTCCAAAATGTCGATTCTCCTGCTCCTCGGATGCTGCCTGACATGCTATACTTTTCCTGCACTACACTCTCAATTCTGATCTCCAGCATCTGCAGACCTCACTTTCTACTAAAAGTTGTGAGGTCATGTTGTGGCTGTACAGGACATTGGATAGGCCACTTTTGGAGTACTGGTTCAATTCTGGCCTCCTTGCAATTAGAAAGGTGCAGTTGAACTTGAAAAGGTTCAGAAAAGATACACAAGGATATTGCAGGGTTGGAGGGTTTGAGCTATAGGGAGAGGCTGAATAGACTGGGGCTGTTTTCCCTGGAGTGTCGTAGGCTCAGGGGTGACCTTATAGAGGTTTATAAAATCATGATGGGCACGGATAGGCTAAATAGGCAAGGTCTTTTCCCTGTGGTAGGGGAGTCCAGAACTAGAAGGCAGAGGTTTAAAATGAGAGGGGAAAGATTTGAAAGGGACCTAAGGGGCAACTTTTTAACACAGAGGATGGAATGAGTTGCCAGAGGAAGGGGTGGAGGCTGGTACAATTACAGCATTTAAAAGGCATCTGGATGGGTATATGAATAAGAAGAGTTTAGGGAGATAGAGGCAAAATGCTGGCAAATGGGAAGAGATCAGTTGAGGATATCTGGTCGACGTGGATGAGTCAGACAGAAGGGTATGTTTCCGTGCTGTAGGTCTCTATGACTCTGCGATTAGGCTCTTTTTCTGAAAGGACGATCAGACGCAAACAATGATTTTGTAAAGAAAACTGCGATCTAATACATCACATGTGTATTTGTATCCAAGATGACGTTTATCTTGGTGTTATGCACACTTTTGAACTGTCTTAACAATCTGCTGACTTTCTAAAAAGCATAAAATTTTGGAAACTGATGGACTACTTTAAATTTAAGCTCAGAACAAAAACTCGGAGTTATCTTAAGCTTGTCAGAATGAAAGCTTTTGGTTATCTTAAGCTTGTCAGAAACATTATTAGCAAGCAGTAAAAATGATAATAGATGATGATGAAAGATTGATCAGAGCTGTTGCAATGGAGCTGAGTTTCATTGCATTGATCTGTGAAATGTTTAGCTTTTTCTAAAATAAAGCCTTTTTTTGGAACTTAATGCTGCACTGCTGAGACAAGTGCCTAATCAGAATTCCATCACATACCACCCACAATTGATTGACCCAATTGTTATCTCTATGTTCACCATCTCACGTGCAAGTGGTTAGAGTTGTCTTTCTAGTTGTGGTGATCTCTTCTATGCTGTGTGATCTTGTACTGTGTCCAAAACAATACCAAATTGGGCGGCATGGTGGCACAGTGGTTGGGCAGCATGGTGGCACAGTGGTTAGCACTGCTGCCTCACAGCGCCAGAGACCCGAGTTCAATTCCCACCTCAGGCAACTGTCTGTGTGGAGTTTGCATATTCTCCCCGTGTCTGTGTGGGTTTCCTCCGGGTGCTCTGGTTTCCTCCCACAGTCCAAAAATGTGCAGGTTAGGTGAATTGGCCATGCTAAATTGCCTGTCGTGTTAGATGAAGGGGTAAATGTAGGGGAATGGGTCTGGGTGGGTTGCTCTTCGGAGGGTCGGTGTGGACTTGTTGGGCCAAAGGACCTGGTTCAACACTGTAAGTAATCTAACCTAAGTCTGCAGGTTTTCTCTACGAGTTATAGAGAGTTTGTTCTCTAATGTAACAGGCTTCAGTTTACTGAATAAACCTTCATCTCGTGCTCAAACCAGGAAGGCAGCAGAAGATTGACTTTGTGGGAGAGTACAGTACCAAAAAGGCAGAACAAGAGAGCACAGAGGGTGAGGAGGAGTGAGGAGCTATTGAACGGTAGCAGCAGAATGAAGTGTGGATGAAAGATAAAATCTCTCTTGGAACTGTAAAGTCAGTTACAAGTGGGAGTCTATGGCAAGCTCCTTGTGATAGTGGATATGCTTAACATGTTCATCCTGAGGTTAGTCACAAACAGTTAGCAACTTAGCTGCCAAGAATAAGCAAGGACAATATAATTATCTCTTTTGCTACCCTGGCTCATTTTAATCTTCCACCGGAATCATCACTGCTTTCTTGTATTGTACTCAATGCCTTTACTTCATTTGAGCCTAGACCTTGACTATTTGAGGCCCCGGCCTTATCTGATATCTTTAGAAAGACACTTTCACAACTGGATGATTTATCAGCTGGGGATCATGCCAAGTAAACCTTTGGATTGGGGTTCCTGGTTCAAACGTAATTGCCTGGTCAAGGGCCTGCTGAGAGCCAAACCCCTCTGCCCTTGCACCAGTCCCTAACCTGAGGGATGTGCCTGATTCTTCGATGCTGCCTCTCTTTGTCAAGTGCCAACATCCATGGACACTCAGCATTTGAGAGCGCTGTCACATTTGTGTTCTTGTTCTGTCAAGATATGCCCATAATCCACCACTACCAACGAAGAAGAAAATCGAGCTTCTTCATAGCTGGCTTTTGCGCAGATAAGTCATTGAGAGCAACTGATTTTAAGAGGGAATCCTATTCCTGATGAAGGGCTTTTGCCCAAAACGTCGATTTTCCTGCTCCTCGTATGCTGCCTGACCTGCTGTGCTTTTCCAGCACCACTCTAATCTGGACTCTGGTTTCCAGCATCTGCAGTCCTCGTTTTTACCTAACTCATTCTAAGAGTCTACTCTGTTGTTTGAACTAATTTGCTTTGGGTACTTGGTGTTCTGTGTTTATTATGTATTCACCTCAATACAGAAGAGTCTACCTTTTAGATCCTGCACACTGGTCATGTGATCCAGATAAAAGCTTACTCTCTCACTCTTGCAAATGTCAACCTGCCATATTCAATTGGAAGAACACCTTCTATTGGGCTAAAGGTGTTGATGTGAATGTGGGCCTTTCACAGGATGATGTTTGTTTTTTGCTCACATTGTTCTCTTGTCCTGAATTAAAAAGATTGCTCAAAGTCAACGTGTCCCTTCTTCTCAACTTATAGTCATGTTGAGTTACCCCAATTTTTATCTCCACACTCCTAAGTGCAGAAGTGTTTGCATCAAAACTGAGCACTGTAACCTTCAAAATAATTACTTACATCAAACGATTTGAGTGCTGATGGTGTCACTGAGCTTCTTAAATTTCTACTTGGTAATTTTCTTATATTACAACCACACCAATTCTTCAATCAGAGAGAGCACACAAAGATTTGTATAGAATTGGTTGATAGTCACGTGACAGCAGTTTTCAAATTGGTCACTATTTCCCGTGCTAAGGAATATAAGAAAAAAAAAGTTGGTGCGTCTGCTCCTGGTCACCATCTTTGGCAACTGGGAAAGACAAGATTGGACTGGAGCTGGGTCCTTCGCTAAGGTCCACTACTGAAGGAGAGACAAACAAATACATGTCAAGAACTGGATTTCCCAGAGCTGCAAAAATGAGAGGAACAAGCCCATGGTTATTGAGAAACACAAGTTCCCATCCAAATTACACGCCACCCCAGCTTGGATGTATAATCGCCTTCCCTTCTTCAACATCAATGGAGCAAAGTCCTGCAAGTATCTTGGTGACAGCACTGAGGACATATCTACACCACGCAAACTGCAGAAGCTCAAAAAGTCAATTCACAGCACCTCCTCGAGGACAATTCGGGATGAACTATCAATGGCTGCCTTGCTCATGGTACCCACACTATGTTTCGCTGATGAACAATGGTGAGGAACAACAGTTTTTGGAATGAACCCCATGGGCTTTTTACACAAGACAGCTTTAATGTGTGACGGAGCTGGAGTAAGCTGCCTTTTCCATCACTAAAATATATGCTTATGGTTTTTTTTGCCAAAAAATTTTTTATTCGGCTGAACCAAGTGTGAGAGAGAACACCTCCCTGTAACTTTGTGAACAGCACATTGATAAACATTTACCCATTTTATGCTGCAATTTTGGCACTGTGTCTGCTTGGAAGGTATCCGTGCACTGAGCTCAAAGTGTAAAGACACTAAAACTCAAAAGGCAAGACAGTTGTTCCAATAAAGGAGTTTTATCCCTAGAATGTGATAGGGGCTTGAAGTGGCTTCAAAGATATCAAATGAAATCCGAAAGATCTGCGGATGCTGTAAATCAGACAAAAACAGAAATTGCTGGAAAAGCTCAGCAGGTCTGGCAGCGTCTCCAGTGAGAAATCAGAGTTAATGTTTTGGCTCCAGAACTGAGGAAGAGGCAGGTTCTCAAACTAGAAAAGAAACGGAACCATCTCTCCCTGGCTCCATATGTTCCACCTTTATTGAAACTACTGTCACAAATCTGGGAAGTCATCACTGGCCAGGAGTTTATCTGGATAAGGCAGATCAAACATACAGCTGCCCAGGACTGGTGGCTGGGTACTGAATGATGGGTACTTCATTTCCATAACAGTCAAAGCCTCTGTGAGTCAGTAGTGTTACGGAATGCTCACCATGCATCTGGATTGCTATCAGCATAAAGTGATAGACCCAGACAAACTGGAATCGACTGCTGTGCAAGCAGTGGGGGTCTCGAACATATGTCTGCGATCTCATGCCTCATGTACGCATAGAACCAAAGAAGATAGGAGCTGGAGGAGGCCATTCGACCCCTTGAGCCGGCTCCACCATTCAATACGATCATAGCTGATCATTTCCCTCAACAGCCTAATCCCCACCCTCCCCTCTGCATTTGGATTATAGAATCCCTACCATGCAGAAAGAGGCCATTCCGCCCATCGAGTCTGCACCAACCACCTGAAACATATCCCACCCAGACCCACATCCACACCCCATCCCCGTAAAGCCACATGGGGTTTTTGTCATTGCAAAACCATCCAGCCTGCATATCCCCAGATTCGACGGGCAATTTCCCATGGCCAATTCACCTAACCTGCAAATCTTTGGATAGTTGGAGATAACTGGAGCACCTGAAGGAAACCCACGCAGACATGGGGACAAGTGTGCAAACTCCACACAGACAGTCACCCGAGGCTGGAATCGAACCCAGATCCTTGGTGCTGAAAGGCCATCCCAATCCCTTTATCCCTTTAGCCACAAAAGTTGGATCTACCTCCTTCTGAAAAACACATAATGTTTTGGCCTGAACCACTTTCTGTGATACTGAATTCCACAGGCTTACCATTGTCTAGATGAAGAAATTTCTCCTCATCTCAGTCCTAAATGGTTTACCCCTTATCCTTAAGGCCATGAACCCTGGTTCTGGAATTCCATGTTTTTGGGAACATTCTTCCTGCATCTACATGGTCTGGTCCTGTTAGAATTTTTAAAGTTTTTATGAGATCCCCCTTCATCCTTCTAATAGTATAGTCAAAAGCTTTAGCTTTCTGAGGTTTGTCTTCTATTATTTACCCCTTGGAGTGGTAAAGACAAAGAGCAAAGCTGAAATTATCAAAACCTGGGAGACAAACAGAGAAAGGGAGTGAGAGATGAAGAGAGTGAAGGGACAATAGCCAGGACTTGCTGCACACTGGAAAGAGGCAACCAGATGTTCAGATCAACACTGACAACACCCAAGTGACATAAACATTTCCCCTTTGGCACTTCCCTGATCTAGGCATTCTGCTCCAGCATTGGTTCGTTGTTTTAAAATATGAAATGTGCACAATCTAAGTTTGAGAAGAAATCTGACAAATGTGCTCATGATTCCATTCATAAACTCTCAAATAGTTTGAGAGCCAAAAGAAAGCAACCTCCATTTATATTGTTTGTAATTGTTTTCTTAGAACAAATGACTGTAATGACTGCACATCTGTGCACGGTATAATGTACTCCACCCTACACCGAGCAGAAGTTTATGAATTTTCCATTCAGTTGCTAATGTTTGACATCAGGAAACACCAATCAGAATTCACAGTGAGACGGGAAGAGGTACAAGAACATCATCAGTGAACCATTGACTTTTACTGCTGGCTCGCAGCTAAGAGCAACATAAGTAGCAGGCCAGATAAAGACTCTCCCCTCTAACATAGGAAATATATTGTCTCAAAAGCGTAGCCTGAAAAGATGAAACACAAAAAACACACTATGTAAAATTAAAGGTTTCATTCTGTGCTTATCCCGTGGAGCACAGACGCCCGTTCTGAGGAGAGATTGGAGAAAGATTTAAAAGGGATCCAAGGGACAACCTTTTCACACAGAGGGTGGTGCATATACGGAATGAGCTGCCAGTGGAAGTGATGTTTAAAAGGCATCCGGATGAGTACATGATTAAGAAGGGTTTAGAGGGATATGGCCCAAGCGTTGGCAAATGGGACTCGATTAGGTTGGGATATCTGGTTGACATGGACGGGTTGGACCAAAGGGCCTGTTTCCATGCTGTAAGTCTCTATGACTCTAAGATGAATGGGAATTCAGTCAAGGTTCTCAAAATCTCAAAAATGGTTCCAATAAGAATGAATAAGGTGAAACTGATTCCACTGACAAGATTATGGATAAACAAAGGGAACAAACTGAAGGTGATTGCCAGAAAAAGCAGAAGGAAGATGAGGGGACTGAGCAGTAAGTTACAATGATCTGGAATGGGGGAGGTAGCTTTAATATTAACTTTCATTCGATTATATACTGTAGAAAAAAAAGAGAAAAGTAAAAATGGGATTCAGAAAGAGTGGGGCTGATTGGAAAGCTCTTTCTGTGAGGTAGCACAGGTGTGATGGACCGAATGGCTTTCAGTCGGATTCAGTGACGTTGTGTTTTGATATTGGCTGATGTGTGTGGAGTGCAGGACCTTGAGCAGGTTGGGGAAGGATTGCAGTGCACTTCACCGTAATCCCAGCAGCCTGTGTTCACTGCCTTTTGTGTACAGAGCACCATGCTGTGATTGTCTTCTGCATCTTCAGTTTATGAACAGCACTTCCAACCTGCAACGCAGTTGAAGGGTCAGTGTTACTGGTAATTAAATGATATTAACCAAAACAGTGCACAATGCTTGGGAATACTATGCTATACCACCAACACCCACCCCTTCCCACACCCAATTGTGTTTAAAGTTAATTTAAACAGTTCATAATTATAATGTGAAGTTTAACTCTGTTCATTTTTGCAGAATGTGTTCACTGCTGGCAAAAGATAATGAGTTTAATAAGTGGCACGCTCATATGAATTTAAAATACCATACATCCAGCTGCAGTCCACGCTCCCTGGCTGTGAATTTGCTCATTCAAATGCAAGGGATCTGGCACAGGAAGGCTGCAGTTTAGCAGCAACTGTAAAGACAGAAATTCAGAAAACAACTAAACTGACTGCACTAAGGTTTTCTTTGGCAGGGGATGAGGGGATAGTCGAGCAGAGGCAGTCCAGTTGTAGAACTTTGTGATCTTGGCTTTACTAGCAATTGATCAACTGTCCCACTCATAGAGTCACAGAGTCATACAGCAGGGAAAAAGACCCCTAGGTACGGCTAATCCACGCCAACCATATTCCCAAACTAAACTAATCCCACTTGCCTGCATATGGCCCATATCCCTCAAAACCTTCCTTAACTGTATACTTATGTAAATATCTTTTAAATGTTGGAACTGCACCCGCATCCACCACTTCCCCTGGAAGTTTATTCCACACACTAACCACTCTTTGTGTAAATAAATTGCACCTCGTACCTTTTTAAAATCTTTCTCCCATCATCTTAAAAATATGCCCCCAGTCTTGAAATCCCCTCCCCCCCCACTCATCTTATATGTACCCCTCATGTTTTTATAAACCTCTATAAAGTCACCCCCAACCTCCTATGGTCCAATGAAAAAGGTCCCAGCCGACCCAGCCTCTCCATACAACTCAAACCTTCCATTCCCTGCAACATCCTGGTAAGTCTCTTCTGAATCCTCTCCAGCTGAGTAATATCCTTCCTATAATAGAACTGGATACAGTACTCAAAGGTCTGAGCAATGAAGGCAAAGAAGCCAATGCTGCCTTAACCATCCGTCTAAATCTGATGCAAACTTCAAAGAACTATGAACCCGAACTCCCAAGTCTCTCTTTTCTACAACACTATCCAGGGTTTTATCATTAATGGTATAGATCCAGCTCTTGTTTGTTTTGCCAAAATGCAATACCTCCTACTTATCCAAATTACACTCCATCTGCCATTTGGGACAGCATGGTGGCTCAATGGTTAGCACTGCTGCCTCATAGCGCCAGGAGCGTTGGTTTGATTCCAGCCTTGGGTGACTGTCAGTGTGGAGTTTGCACATTCTCCCTGTGTCTGCGTGGGTTTCCTCCCACAATCCAAAGAGTGCAGGTTAGGTGAATTGGCCATGATAAATTGCCCATGGTGCTCAGGGGTGTGTAGGTTAGGTGTATTTGTCAGGGCTAAATATAGGGTAGGGGAATGGGTCTGGGTGGGTTACTGTTTGGATGGTTGGTATAGACTTGTTAGATTGAAGGGCCTGTTTCCACACTGTAGGAGTTCTGATTCTAATTCCTTAGCACATTGACCCAATTGATCTCTTTGTAATCTTCAACAACCTTTCTTGCGGTCCGCGATACGACTCAATCACTGCAGGTCATGAAGTATATTTTTGGTTAAGTAGCAGCCATAAACTGTTAATAGCTTCTCAGCGCATTAAAAATCCATTATTACCCAGCTTAATGAGGAAGGTGGAAATTGGAGCTGTAAATGGGCAAAAGCTGAACCAATTAAATTCCAATATGCAATGTGGTAAAAATTAAATTGGGGCAATCTTTTAGGCTCTGCTCCCTTCTACTCTCCCCTATCCAATAAAAAAAACCTGGTGCAAAATTACTTCAATAGTTTTCCCCTTTTTTTTGTCCTTACAATTACTACTGGACTGAGGCCTTCCTCTGGCAGTGTTCCTCTTGCATTCGAAATTGCAACTTCCTAACCAGAAAACACTGCCTGCAGCTCGATTAATGCATGTACAGTAATTTGCATTCACAGGATCATGCCCAAGGGAAAAGAAGGCTTGAGACTGACCTGAAATTAGACCCCAGGCCCCGTCTTGGCATTTTGAGAGGTCTGCTCCATTTCCACAGGCAGTGACCTTCTGGTTACTCCTGGGTGGAATGGGCAAACTCAGACTGCCAACCTTCTGCTCCGCATGGGTTCACAGAAAGGTCCCAATTTAAACAAAAGAAGTGACACTCAACTTTCACTGGAGGATGCTGACAAATTCTGAATGGATCAGGTAGAACCCCTGTCCCTATTTTGTGGTAACTAATTTATAAACTGTTCCTTCAAGAGTTATTGGTGCCTCATTGAAACATGCAATTGCTAGACACGTTAAAGGAGACTAGCACTCATTAAACATTGGGGTTTGGTGAATTTAGAGATAGAACAAATAATTGCGTAGGTTGGAAACCGTGTCCCGTTGTGAAATAAAGTGCCGTAGCCTTGTTTAACATGTTGAGAAAGAGTATAATATACACTGATTTCTACCCAATTCATTCTGAGACTCTCCTTGCTTTGCGGATTTAAGTACAATTTGATTTATCACTAACCTGTCTTTGTGGTCCACTTTAGTGGGGCTAGAAAATATGTTCTGAGCCACTCAATAGTCCAGGAAATGCCACTTAACCAAAGAATGGGCAAACGGAGCAAAGGTTTAGTTTTGAGTTCATTGAGTTTTGCTGAATGTGACCTTAGGATAATAAGATTGTGCCTGTCATGGTGAACTCCTCCTTATTTTTCTTGAGGATGACAGACTTTGATAGTCTGTGGACTAGAAATGCATTTTGAACAATTGAGCTCATGGTGTTGGGTCAAAGCAGCTCTTAAACCTTCCCTCACTGCAGAGATGAACATCTGCCTGATATTTGAAGATCTCAGCCTTGGTGTCTTTCCCTCTCTGAGCTATTTTGTGATTAGCACTTCCATTTTAGGCTCAATGAATGTATGTGTGAATGGTTGTAGTTGTGCATGATACTTCAAATATGGCTTCTCACCCCTCACTGAGGTGAATGTTTGTTGAAACCCTTACAAAATGAGCTGAAAGTAAGTACTGTGCTCAGTTAAATGTTGTTTGTAATCTCAGTGCACTCCTTAGCCATTTGCTGGCAGATGAAAGGGAGGCAGGTGACTCTTGTTTGACAACTTTTTCCCATTTAGAGCACACTGTGGTTCATTTACGGGATGTTGACCTTCAGCCCAAAGTAAAGCACCCCCCCCCCCACAAAAAACCCCACCCACTTTTTCTGTTTTGCCTCTCAACTCATCGACCTGGAAAGGAGCAGTCCTTTGTGAGCAGCCTGCACTGCACCCATTGAATCTGTTAGAATGGTGCAGATATGACCTATTCTTGGGACACTGAAAGCCTTCCTAGGAGCTGTGATTGCACTGGGTTTTGTAATCCCCAACAGCCAGGGAGGCCCAGTGATATTATCGCTGGACTGTAAATCCAGAGACCCAGGTAATGTTCTGGAAACCTGGGTTCGAATCCCACCACAGCAGAATTTATATTCAGCAGAAGTCTGGAATTGGAAGTGGAATGATGACCATCATTCTCAGCAAGCTTTCCTTCTTCCTGAATGGTTTGGTGAAGAAAGCCTCTCCGAGTCAAAGCAAGTCAAGCTCTCACTTATTTTAAGGACGTAACTCTGAGGTCTCATGCCCTTTGCTGGACATTTAATTGATGCAAGGTTAATCACTGGTGATGGAACAGTTGGTCTTGGCTGATGCATCTGCAAAGCTAAAATGTGGCCTTCCCCTCTATAGTTTGACATGAATATGAATCAGCTGCAGATTGAATATCTGCGGATCAGCCAGCCTTGATCACCAATGAGTTAACCCAAACAGCTCCAGCCATCCTGCAGCTAAGTTTTATTCTTTAATACAGAATTCTATTCAAGAGAATTTCTAAAGCCATGCTCTTCTATTCAAGTCTCCATGTGTGTTTGTACCGGGATTGTCTTCAGACCTTCTGTTCCATCAGTGTCATTGAATCTGGAGTGATTTGAGCTTTGATTTTCTCATCTGTGACTTGTTGCCTTGACAACTGATGTTTGCTAGACGAAAGTTTCTGTTTATTACCACAATGATACTTGGCTAGTAATCATCTTGACTTTTCTCTATGTGCAAATGATGATACTTCCATTAAAACCCGTAAGGCATTTCCATCAGCACCATGAGAAAGCATTAAAAAAATTCTGAAATATTCAAGTGCATTCATTTCTTCAGCAACAGCAAAAACATCAATTTATAAAATTCCTTCAGTGTAGAAAAATAGGCCAAGATGTTTCATGAGACTAGAACCAGTCAAACATCATCAAAGAGGGACCCATTAGGGTAGGTGACCCGATCGGGGTCAGAAAACCCTGATAGTTAACAACATCCCAAAGAACAGCAAGTTGCAAAGGTAAAGAGATTTAGGGAGGGATTTTCAGAATTTGGAGGCTACATAGTTGAAGGAACAGCTGCCAACAGTTGGTTTAAAAAGCTAGGGATGTTGTAGATTTGGAGAGCCTCTTGGATTTCCAGAAGGTATTTGGCAAGGTTCCAAGTGAAAGGCTATTGCATAAAGTAGGAAGTCATGGGAACAGACTAGCATTGGTAGAAGTGGGCAGCACAGTGGCTCACAGTGCCAGGCTTCCAAGTTCAGTTCCACTCTCGGGTGACTGTCTGTGTGGAGTTTGCACATTCTCCCTGTATCTGTGTGGGTTTCCTCCGGTTGCTCTAGTTTCCTCCCACAGTGCAAAGATATGCAGATTAGGTGGATTGGGCATGCTAAATTGCCTCATAGTAACCAGAGGTGTGCAGGCTAGGTGGGTTAGCCACGGGAAATGCCGAGTTATGGAGATTTGGTCAGGGTGGATGGGATGCTCTTTGGAAGGTTGGTTTGGACTCAATGGGCTAAATGGTCTCTTTTTGTGCTGTAGAGGTTCTGTAATTCTGAGATTGGCTGGCTGGCAGAAAACAGACTATGCATAAATGGGTCTGTTTATGATTGTAACAATATGCCAAGTGGGGTCTTGAAGAGGCCTCTACTGACCTTTCAATGTTTTACAACGTCTGTCAGTGGAACAGTTGCTAAATTTACAGTTGACACAAAGGTAGGTAAGAAAGTATGTTGTGAAGGGACATAAGAAGATGCAGTCTGATATAATCTGGCAGATGTAATATAGTCAGGTAAACTGTGAACTTGTTCACTTTGTGGGGGGGAGCTAAACCTCAGATTAATAGTTTAATGTAGAATCATTGAAGAATTCCAAGCGCAGAGGCATTGAGGTGTTCCACTGCATGAGTCATGAAAGGTTTGTAGGAAGGCTAGTAGGTTGCTATCATTTATTGTGAGGAGAATTGAACCTAAAAAATGAGGAGGTGAAGCTGTATTTCAACTGGGCTATGGTGAGACCACATCCCAATTACTGTGAGCAGTTTGGGTCTCCTTATTTAAGAAACACTGTAAATGCACTGGTGGTGATTCAATGGATGTTTACTAGACTGATACCTGGTATGAGTGTGTTGTCTTATGTAAAAGGATTGAACAGGCTTGGGCTTGTTTTCACTAGAATTCAGAAGTGCAAGAGGAGATTTGGTTGAAATTTATAAAATCATGAATGGTTTTGCCAAGGTGAATGTGAAAAGGATGATAACTCCTGTAGGTGAGTCTATAACTGCTAGGGGTCACTGTGTAAAATTAGGAGTCACCCTTTCAGGTCAGAGATGAAGGCAGTGTTGATATCTCAGAGGTTTGAGCAACTTTGGAATTCCCTGCCTCAGAAGGGAGAGGTGATGGGATAATTTCATCTGTTAGAATACCATGATAGTTTCACTTCTATCATGTGTAAATCACAAAACCTTTTTTTTTTAAAAAGTTGCATTCTTGGGTTAGCTGTTATCAATGGTGATAGCTAGACAATATGTTGAAGGTGTTGGCCCCTGTGTTCTCTGTCTATGCTATGATGTTTAGATTGATTCTAATCTAAAAAGTGAGATAACGGAGTTCTAGATGAATGCATGCAGTTTTTGAGCAAAGTGCAATGTAACCCTGCAAGTACAAATTCACCCCACAAAATATATGTGTGCATGTGGGTCTTTGTCTGTCTGTGTGTGTCTGTCTGTCTGGGGTGGGGGTTGTGAGTGTGAGAAAGTGTATGTGTGTGTGTGTAGTGAGTGCAGAGTGTCTTAAGTCTGTGAGGGGGTGCATGTATGAGTGTGGGAGTGTGTGTGTCTGTGTCTGTGTGCGCGTCTGTGTATATGTGTGTCCTTGTGTGTGTGTGTGTGTGTGTGTGTCTGTGTGTGTGTGTGTGTGTGAGTGTATGTGTGTGTAGGAGTATCTGTGTGTGTGTATAGTGCAATGGTGGTCACCTGTAATGTGACATAAACCCAAGGTCCCGGTTGAGGCCCTCCCTATGGGTACCGAACTTAGCTATCAGCCTCTGCTCGGCCACATTTCGCTGCTGCCTGTCCCGAAGTCTGCCTTGGAGGATGGTCACCCAAAGGTCTGAGGTCGAATGTCCTGAACCACTGTAGTGTTCGCCAACTGGGAGGGAACACTCCTGTCTGTTGATTGTTGTGCGGTGCCCATTCATCCGTTGTCGTAGCCTTTGCTCGGTTTCCCCAATGTACCATGCCTCCGGGCATCCTTGCCTGCAACGTATAAGATAGACAATGTTGGCTGAGTCACATGAGTATCTGCCGTGTACAAGGTGGGAGGTGTCCCCACGCGTAATGGTGATGTCTATGTCCACACTCTGACACCTCTTGCAGCGCCCACAGGGTTGTATGGAGTTGTCCTGAAGGCCAGGCAGCTTGCTACAAACAACGATCTGTTTGAGGTTTGGTGGTTGTTTAAAGGCAAGTAGTGGAGGTGTGGGGAAGGTCTTGGCAAGGTGCTCATCGTCATTGATAATGTGTTGCAGGTCACGAAGAACATGGCGTAGTTTTTTAACTCCTGGGAAATACTGAACAATGAGGGTACCCAGTCGGTTGCAACACGTGTCTGTCTCCCGAGGAGGTCATTATGGTTCCTTGCTGTGGCGCGTCGGAACTGGCGGTCGATGAGTTGGGCATTGTACCCCGTTCTTGTGAGGGCATCACTGAGTACTTCCAGGTGTCTGTCACGTTCTTCCTCATCTGAGCAGATCCGGTGTACGTGTAGGGCTTGTCCATAGGGGATGGCTGTTTTAACATATTTTGGGTGAGGTTGTCTGAGGGTTTGCGGTAGCGTGTGGTGCTGAGGTGTCCATCCTTGATGGAGATGCATGTGTCAATTAATGCAAGATGGAAAGTGGATTTGTTGGACCACAGTTAGCCTTCAGATGCAGCAGGAAGTGTTCACTGTCAGTCTTGGTTACCTGACGCAACTCAGAGCAGGCAGGCAGACTCTGGTCAGGGCATTAGCACGGGGAATGCAGAGGGATTGGCAGTCTTCATAACTCTTTCCCAATCGCAAGATCCAATGTATGGACAAATTCCTTTTCCTGTAAAGACCACGATCTGTCAGTGCAGTGCCTCAGAAGATTACCTGTACTGTCAGGGACTTGTGTTGTTAGGGGTCACGTAAGCAGAGAGCACTTTAAACTAAACAAAGTCAAGGGTGAAGGACCAAGCTTGGGTAGAAGCTGCATATTGAGGCAAAGAGGCATGGCAGTAAACTAATATTGGGAAATGAAGGCCAAAGGATGGCAGGACGGGACAGAGAGAAAGGAAAGCTAAAAAGAAAAAATGGCCAATGGTGAAGTCTAGGCAGTACAAAACGAATACAGGCAGCACGGTGGCTCAGTGGTTGGCACGGCTGCCTCACAGCGCCAGGGACCCGGGTTCGATTCCAGCTTTGGGTGACTGTCTGTGTGGAGTTTGCATGTTCTCCCCGTGTCTGTATGGGCTTCCTCCAGTTTCCTCCCACAGTCCAATGATATGTAGTTTAGGTGAATTGACCATGCTAAATTGCCCATAGTATTACAGGGATGGGTAGCTTAGGTGCATTAGTCAGATGAAATATAGATTAGGGGAATGGGTCTGGGTGGCTTACTTTTCAGAGGGTCAGTGTGGACTTGTTGGGTTGATTACAGCCTGTTTCCACACTAGAGGGATTCTATGATATGATAAAGGTGTTGTATCTAAATGCACTTAGCATCCATGGCAAGGTAAACAAATCAATTGTGCAGATCGAAAGCAATGTGTAGGTTGAGAGCCATTCCTGAGATGTGGTTGTAGATAGCAAGGATTAGATGTTGAATGCTGAAGGATGCAAGATATTCAAGAGGTGCAGAAGGCTAGGTAAGAGTGAAGGGGTAGCACAGTTAAGCATGACAGTTGTGCAATTGTGGGAAATATCTGTTGTTCAGGAGATTGAGATACCGAATTGGTTTGGGTAGCACCCAGGAATAGCCAGAGAAAGAAGCCACAAGTAGGAGTTGTCCACTGGCCCCCTCTCATAGCAATCATAGTGTAGGACACAGTATGCAAGAAGCTAAATTGGGTGCTTGTGATGGTGGGACTGTAGTAATTGTGGGTGATTTTCATTTACAGATACACTGGAAAATCAGGTGAAAAGCAGATGGATTTCATAGAATGCTGTTGACATAGTTTCTTTGAGCTGCATATTCTGGAACCAATCAGAGAGCAGGTGACCTCCGATTAATGCACACCTTGGTAGCAGCTAGTGCAATATGATTAGATTAGATTACTTACAGTGTGGAAACAGGCCCTTCAGGCCCAACAAGTCCACACCGACCCGCCGAAGCGCAACCCACCCATACCCCTACACATACCCCTTACCTAACACTACGGGCAATTTAGCATGGCCAATTCACCTGACCCGCACATCTTTGGACTGTGGGAGGAAACCGGAGCACCCAGAGGAAACCCACACAGATACGGGGAGAACGTGCAAACTCCACACAGTCAGTCGCCTGAGTCAGGAATTCAGTTTGAAAGCGAGGAGGTCAAATCACAATTTTGAGAAAAGATTGGGTCTATTTTAAACCTAAATAAAGGCTACCATGTGGGCACGAAAGCTGAGCTAGCTGAAATTAACAAACATAAAACTAGATAGGAGAAAGTGAGGACTGCAGATGCCGGAGATCAGAGTCGAGAGTGTGGTGCTGGAAAAGCACAGCAGGTCAGACAGCATCCGAAGAGCAGGAGAATCGACGTTTCGGGCATAAGCATTCCTGATGAAGGGCTTATGTCTGAAACGTCGATTCTTCTGCTCCAATAAAAATGGATAGCTCAATAGAGAATAGTGATAGACATTTAAGGGGAAATTTCAGAATACAAAGAATAGATGAATTGCAGATGGGCTATCTGTAGTTATCTAAAGAAGTTGAGGAGAACATCAAACTTAAGGGAATAAAACATGTAGCTGTGCAATGAATAGTGACGGGTCAGATTGCCTGTTGGTATTATCGCTGAATGGTTAATCCAGGAAATGTTCTGGTGACCTGGGTTTGAATCCTGCCTTGGCAGATTGTGGAATATAAACTCAATGAAAATTTGCAATAAAAGTGTGAAGATGACCGTGAATCCGTTGTTGATAGTCAGGAAAAATCCATCTGGCTCACTGATGCCCTTTAAGGAAGGAAAATGCCATCCTTCCCTGCTCAGGCCTGGATGTGACGCCAGACCCATAGCAATGTGGCTGACTCTTGGCTGCCCTCAGAGCAATTGGGGGTGGGTAATAAATGTTGGCATGATGATTATGTAGAATGTAAAGTGAATGTTGTTTTTTTTAAGAGAGTGAGAACAGGGTGTGACTAGTAGGTAATAGGGAAATGGCATATGAAGTGAACAAATTATGCCACTGTCTTCTCTTTGAGGATACAAAGCACATTCCAGTGGTACCTGTACATCAGGTAGGGGAAGGCAGTGAGGAATGCATTGAAATCACTGTCATGATGGTAGTGGTACTAATCAAACTGATCAGCCTCCCAGCCAATTCTAGATTTCATCCTAGGGTCCTAAAGGAGGCCGCCAACAAGATAGTTGATGTGTTGGTATTAATTTTTCAAAATTCTCTGGATTTCAGGAAATGTTCCATTAGATGAGAAAGTAGCAAATATAAACTGAAGGAGAAGACTGATACACAGAGAGTGGTTCGTGTGTGGAATGAACTTCTTGGGGAAGAGGTGAATGTGGGCGCAGTTACAACGTTTAAAAAACATTTAGATACATGAATAAGAAAGTTTTGGAGGGATGTGGGCCAACCTCAGGCAGGTGGGACTAGTTTAGTTTGTGAACATGGTCGACATAGATTGGTTGGACCAAAGGGTCTGTTTCCGTGTTATATGACTCTATGACTATGACTGATTTCCCTAATTCTGGAAGGTAATGATGATTGTCATGGAAGCAGCCCATTAGGCGGTACCTTACCATTGACAGGGAAAATAGTACTCCGTACAGTCCAAGCCAATAACTCCAGCTTGACCCAACTACTTCAAATTGTCTTTCAGACTCACCGCACAGAATTGAGCGTGGTCTCTCTAGGGAAACAAACTCCAGGAATTTGCAGTGAGGTCCAGGAAATCATGGCTGGAACTTTCCCATGCAGTTCTTTCATGGCAGGGTAGATGGAGAAATGGTTCAAAACACCATCAGAATGCTATCCCAGAAACGTTTCCCTCACTGAGTTACCACGGCAATCAGCAAGCCAAGTCTCATGGAGCCCAGTTAAGACCTTAACAAAGATCTTATCCAGTTGTGGGTGACTTCCTCACTGAGTTCAGAGCCCAATGATTTGGAGAGAGGCTCCAAAATGCCATCAGATCCTGCTCTCCATGCCCCCGTGACAGACCTACAAAGACTGAAACAGCCACAGCCATAGCCAAAATCGTACCAGGCTTATTATGGACAAGAGGGGGAGCAGTCCTAACAGCTTTGGACGTGTTTTGTGATGAGAATATTGCAGTATTTTGAGAGCATCTGTTTGAAGTGCCCACACACTGACCTTCTGCCTCAGCACTGCCCATGTCCAGCAGAGGGGCTTCCAGTTGGCCAGTCCACTCTTTGCACCATGTGCACCCCCACAGTCAGCAATGGAACTGTGAACTGGAAGTGAGCAACCAGGAGACCACGTGCTGTAAACGTACACTGGTGTGCACACAGCTAAGTTACATGGATTGGCATCTGCCACAAGTGCCAGCATCAGGGGAATCATTCAGCCCTTTCCGTAAGAATAAGGATGATATATGAGTAATGGTGGCTTAGTGGTTCAATTCCACCCTTGACTGTTTGGTGTGGAGTTTGCACATTCTACGTGGGTTTCTTCTGGGTGTTTCAGTTTCCTCCCACAGTCCAAAGATGTGCAGGTTGGGTGGATTGACAATGCTGACTTTCCCATAGTGTGCAGGATAGCTGTGGGGTTAAGGAGATGAGGTTGGGTCTGGGTGGGTTGGTATGGGCTGAATGGCCTGCTCCTACACTGTAGGGCTTCTACGATAGTACATCCTTTTTCTCATTTTCTATATGTCACCTACATGGTTAAATTTTGCTTTTTTGTTCCTTGCTGTCAATTAGCTTTAAAATTTGAACTATTCCGGAAGGTAGAGTAATTGCGAAGTGAGCTCAAGTCAGTCAACGTGAAGTGCATTAAGACATTGTGCAATAGCTTTTATAACATTGCTGGTGAGTTTCTTGCCCATCATAAGAGAGGGTGACAATATCTGGATATGATCAGGAGTATTGGGCTTAGAATTTGCTAATAACATTATATTGAGCAGCATTTAACAACGGGTATCTCCTATAGTAAATACAACCCGAAGTTAATGAACTGGAGTAGCAGGAGAAATGAGTCACCATGCATAGTCAGATATATAGAAAACACCAATTGGCAGCATATGGGTAGCACTGAATACAATGAAGATTGGCCAGTAGGGTTATTGGATCTCTAATGCGTGTGGGCTGAAAATCAGCTGATATTACCAATAGTTGATAAAAGTCGATAGATTTAATGTGGAACATTCTGCCTCTTAATTCAGGTAAATAAATATATATAATAGTGACAACCTCTAGTAATCCTTTAAAGACTAATTGTTGCTGAGGTTGGAAAGGGACCTGAACCACATTTAGGTCACCGATTTGTAAAAACACTGGGCATCATGCTTGTTTTGAGCAGGCACCTTGATACAATGTGAATATAGCTAGCACTGAAAGAACAAGCATATCAAATGAAATCCTTTACAACCTGATAGTGTTGCATGATCCAATTTCAAGACCATTATATCATGGTGAAATATGTGAGTTCCCTTTCAGGTTACACCTAATTAGGTAAACACTGGTTACATACAAGGGTGAATATAAGGATCTTCCTGGTACTTAAAACACGGTTGATATTTCTGAAGCTTGACACCCAGAAATCATGTCTCGGTTGCCCAGTTTGTATAGAAAGTGACTTTCCAGAATGTCAGAGTTGTTCCTTTGTAAGATCAAAAGATGACAGCATGTTAAACAAAGTGTACTACGGTGCTCCTAATATGCAGGCAGCCTTCCGGGCAAGCAAGTCCTGAGGAGAAACATCGTGCGAGTTCACAAAAAAAATTAAGAAGTTGGAGAGCGAGTAAAATCTGTGTTGGGCAGCAAATCCTAGCGATGGAATTACTCAGCTCCACAAACTAGGACATAGAGGAAAAAAAGAACAGAGAAATCCAGTTCCAGATTAGGCCTGGTGGATTGTACATGAGTGTGAATACCCAGTGAGGACAAGGGTGGTCTCAAAACATGAGCAACATATCGATACACCATGGTTAAGCTCACAAATGAAGAGCTTTCGTTTTGGAAAGATACAGGCAAAGTTCAGAATGGAATTGTACCCCAGCACAATATAGGAGAGGATTACTTACTTACAGTGTGGAATCAGGCCCTTCAGCCCAACAAGTCCACACCGACCCTCCAAAGAGCAACCCACCCATTCCTCTTCATTTACCCCTTCACCTAACATTACGGCATGGCCAATTCACCTAACCTGCACATTTTTGGATTGTGGGAGGAAACCCACGCAGACACGGGGAAAATGTACAAACTCCACACAGACAGTTGCCTGAGGTGGGAATTGAACCCAGGTCTCTGGCAGTGTGAGGTAGTAGTGCTAACCACTGTGCCACCTTGCCACCCTAAATTATAAATTTGGGTATTGCTGATTGGCTTGGCCGTTGTCTAATGACAGTGCGTGCTGTGTTTTATACGCAGGTCGGGATTGACTTCACAGCATCTAATGGAAGCCCTCGTGATGCCAGCTCTCTGCATTACATTAACTCCATGGAATCCAATGAGTACCTTGCTGCTATTTGGGCAGTGGGACAAATCATCCAAGATTATGACTCGTAAGTTTTCCATATGTTTTCCATTCGCAAAGGTAGTTAATAGGTTAATGCATATGCTAGGTACTAGCATATAATTTACAATCAGTTCCTACTATAATCATAATTCATCACAAGGCAGAGTAGTGGATCACTTCCCATTCACTCCATTAGAGCCAAGCTCAACACTTCACTAAAATAATGTAAAATGAGCTTCAACAATGTAGTTTATAATGATTAGTCCCTGGAACATGCTTAATCTACTCATAACTTAATCGAATGACTAGCATTCAACTCAAGTTACTTCAGCAGAAATATGTACTTGAAGGTGTTTTTAGTTCTATTCTGTTGCTCAACGAATAATTTCGGATCTTGTAAATTGCTATTCTTATTTTAAAGTTGTTGGAGTAAAGTGGAGAGGATATGAAATTGTTCTCCACAATAATTTCACTGGAAATGATTCCAAGTTCCTGTCCTTCAACGGATACCAGCCTCTTAGTGCAGTAATTAGTGGGGAAGAGTTTAATGTCCGCAGCTTATTATACATTTATCAGGTTTAAATGGTGATTATTTTTACGATTTACCAAAATGAAGAAAGCACCTTTGCTGTTTTGACATAAAACAGTTACTGTCAAGTAGTGGGTAGGTTTCCTATTTGTAGGAATGTAGGGTGGAATTTTCATTTTTTTGAGACAAATTTTGGAACCAGATGTAAAAGCATCAAGAGACTTCCGTTCAGAGTCGAATTAGGTTTTCCCCTGTGAGTGCATTTTTCCTGCTGGGAAAATTTGCTGAATTTTTTGAACAAACAGTTTCAGGCCCCACTGGGATCTTGCGAGTGCCAACATCTCTGGGCCAGATTTAAGCGGCAAACTTTGCACACCAGGAACCATCACCCAAGTCCTTTTCATCACCACAGGGCATCCCTGGAGGTGTTGGAGACCAGGCATGATTGACACCAAGCTTCAGCGATGTCTCCCGTGAGGTTTTCTTGAAAGATGTCCAAATGGAGAAATATTTCCTGATGGATGACCACAAGAGGCCATCTTGTCTGACTGAAGAAAGTCACTTGGACAGAGGGCAATGCCTGTGAGCTACTCATGAGAAGCTAGCTGCAGGATGAATGCCCTCTGCCAGGGTATGTACCAATATTTACGCAATGCTGCAAGCTACTGTGAGTATGAGCTAGCATTGTAGGGGCGGTCGCTGCAGAGGACTGTTACAAAGGAGGTTGCGTTCCAGTGCCTGTCACTTCATTGCAGCTACCAGTTTAGCAATAGTGACACAATCGTGCTGCTGCCTCTCACGCATCTGCCAGGGTTTACACTTAAAAGGAGCTACTTTCAACACTCAGCAATCACACACCATCAGCTCACTGATCTTTCATCACAACGTGCACATCTGAAAGCTTTCACCAAAGGCTTGCAAGAAATAAGAACACACATCCAACAAAATGGCCATTTGAGTTGATTTCCCCAATTCAAATTTAGCCCCATTTCATTTTCTTTATTTCAAAGATATACTTTATTCATGAAAGTATCTTTATGTACATACATAGTCACTAACGGAGTTCAGTTCTGTCCAGTAGCGTATGGAAAAACAAACATTGGAGTTTGACTCTATCCAGCAAACAAACCCAAGGCATCTCTTACTTGTACAAGATATATTTACATATATTTGAGTCTCTGTGAGGCCCATTTCATTTTTTTATTTCAAAAATATATTTCACGCATTAAAAAATATACATGCATACAAAGTCCCTAAAGCAGTTCAGTTCTGTACAGTAGCAAATGAAGAAAACCAACAAATGTTGGAATTTGACTCTTTCCAGCAAACAAACCCAAAGTATTCCTTATTTGGCCCCATGTAATTTTTTTTATTTCAAAAATATACTTTATTCATAAAAGAAACCATTATGTATATACATAGTCACAAATGCAGTTTGGTTCTGTACAGTAGCATATCAAGGCCACATTTATTTTATATTACTTCAAAAATACATTTTATTCATTAAAATGTATCTTTGTATAGATATACATAGTCACAAACACAATTCTGTTCTGCAAACCAGGACTTTGACTCTATCCAAAAAACCAAAGACCTCTCTTACACATACAATACTATTTTTACATTCATTGAGGCACTAGGAGGGTATGATAACTGAACAGCCCCCCCAAGTAACTTCAGCAGGAAGACCTCAGATGGTGGTCTTTCCCCACTGTGTCTTGGCAGCAGCTGTCCCAAGCTTTAGTGCGTCTCTCAGCATGTAGTCCTGGACCTTGGAACGTGCCAGTTTGTAACATTCGTTCAAGGTCAACGCCTTGTTGCAGAAAACCAACAGGTTTCAGACAGACCAAAGAGCATCTTTCACCAGGATGATGGTCTTCCAGGCACAGTTGGTGTTTGTCTCAGTGTGCATCCCAGGTAACAGACAAAAGAGCACAGAGTCCCGCGTCACAGAGCTGCTCGTAATGAACCTCGACAAAAGCCACCGCATCTCTCTCCAGGCTTCCTGCCCCATTTCATGCCCTGGTCAGATTTCCTACATCCAGCCATTGTGGCTGCCTTGCCCAGGTAGGCTACATGACCTAGTCAGCCTTCACCCAAGCGTCTACAGAAACAAGGACTGTGGTAATGAAGGAGCCAAACTACTGAAGAAGTTCGTACTCACCAGAAGACGTTGGTAGAGGACCTATACAGCCGAAGGTACATGCTTCATAGATTTGGTCAGGTTTGTGAATAGCTGAGTTTCCCATTTCCAGCTAATGAGGTTGGATGGATATTAATGAATATTATGGCATGCTAATGAATGAAAAATGCATTCCGAACCATGAAGGTTGGGAAAGCCAGCCTGCCTGAAAGGATTTGCGAACTCAATAGCAAAACGTTAACCCGATATGGGCATATTGAACTTTTACCTCCTACCCAATTATGATGAATTCCCCCAGGCCTCCATCTCTTTGAGGCAGATGATTCAGCTCCTGAAGCCTGTTCCACCAATCATTGGCTGCTCTGGATCTTAACTCCATCAACTCACCTTGTCTTCTGCAACCAGAAGCTTAATTGAAACCTAACAATCTCTGTATGTGTTCTGTGTGAAAATGATTTGCTCTTCCTGAGTGGGGAGAAAAGAAAATCTAATGGACCAAATTATTCTGCACAGAAGCAGATCATTCAACTCAACCAGCATCAGCCTGAATTTACACTCCACACCTTTTCACAATCCTGCCATCCTTCGGGCAAGAAAGGATCTTGCAGATTCTTTCTGGGATTTACTCTGGTGCATTATTATTTGAGGACATGGTGGGGGGTTGCGGGCGATGGTGAGATTTGTAGCGAGTGACACCCATAAGGTCAGGGAGTGTCTCACCCCTTTCACACTTTTTCTGAGCAGTATGGCAGGGGTTCTTACTGGGCAGCAGTGAGTTGCCAGTTCGGAACATTACTGCTTGTTAAACGCCTTTTGTTGATTCTGCATCATGCCTCGTTAATATTCAGTTTTCCCTATTGCCAAAGAAGTTAGACATTGAGATGAGTCAAAATGGAAACCAGAACAAGTACCTGGTAAATTCAGCTGACTGCTTCTTCCAAACCACCACGTCTGCATGGGCGCCCATCTGCAGGTGCATGACATCTGCAGGCATTGGCTTCTGATGTGCCAACCTCTAAGAACCCTGAGGGCACATCTCCAATCCAATTACTTCTGTATTTCAATGCTACACTGTCCACTCTTATTGTAAAGACACTGCAAGGACACTGTGCACTCGGGGACACACCCCCAGCTCATACGCTGAGCCAGGCTATAGCGCTTAGCACTTGCTCGCTCTGAGCCAACCAGAATGCTCACAGCATTGCTACCTCGCAATGTCCTGCCTTGCCTTTTTACACATTGCCCCCCAGACAGAGATACAAAACTCATATTACTTCAAAACACCTTGCTGTTTAGTGTAGGCACAAAGCCAGGAAAAAGGAGCTAAGGGTTGGCCTGCCCTATCTTGAATCTTTCTGCTCTATTGTGAGCTGTTTTCGTCCTGGAATGAGAGAAAGGCAGGAAATAAGGGAGACAACAGTGAATGACTGACAGAATGTGTACAGTGTAGAAGCAGGCCTTTCATCCCATTGGGTCCACATCAAGTCTGTCAAGGTCAGCCCACCCAGACCCCTCCCACCCGAATTTCCCCTGGCCAATCCACTTAGCCTGCATATCCCTGGACCACTGCGGGCGATTTAGCATGGCCAGTCCACCTAACCTGCACATGTTTGGAATGTTGTGCGGGAGGGGAAGTGTCCTGAGAGAGTGAGTAGACAGTGTGGAGGGCATGCAGGGGTAGTGGTATTGGGGGTGGGGGGTGGAGTTGGATTGGGTGAGGGTGAGTGAGGGAACATATTGCAGGCTATGGTGAGAGGGATACAGCATGAACCAATCCAATCCAATTAATTAGGAAATGAATTTCGAAACAGACAAGTATCAAGTGGTGAATTTTCATCAAAAGATTAAGGAAACTACAATATTACTCAGATAACAAGCGTGATATGTTGAGATAGAGTGAGATATTGGAGAGAAGATGATGTAACCTACCTGGTCAGAGCTGAAAAGATGATTGACCTTCTTCCTACTGTGCTGGGCGTTCCTCCAAAGAGATTGGTTTCACCCAGGTGCCAGTTTCAGACCAGCCTGGCATGGTATGGTGTCATGGCCTCCTCTGCTGGTGTTGGAGGAATAGGAAGTCCTGCCTGGGCACCAGCACATACAGCAAGTGCTCCTAGTCCTTGCCTGTAACGTGGAGCAGTTCGTTTCCCGTGTGCGTGTCCTGGAGCAAATCTTAAGGACAGCGTATAGCAGCTCCAGACTGACAGTGCTGTCTGGATGCTCAAAGGGCTTTGAGAGATGGCACTGATGCAAGGGGTGCTGGTAAATTCCAGGATGGCTGCTAAGTGGTGAAAGCATGTAGTGAGATGGGCCCAGATTTGGATTTGAGAGACGCTGTAGAAGTGAGGTAGGTAGTTCATGACTTGAGTTTGGTCAGGTGCAACAAGGAATCTCACTTGACCTTGCAGTAGAAATCCCTGCAAAGAACATGAAACAACTCAGACATGGTAAAAACAAAATGTAAATTCAACCCTCAGTGACTATATGACATTCATTGGGTCTTTAATTGTACAAGTAATAAGAGCTTATCAACGTCCACTATTTTGAGCCCCTTAGGATGTCCATTGGCCTGCTCTTTTCTAAAGAAAAGAACCTCCTGTTTATTAAATCTTTCCTGATAGACATAACTTCTCAACTTTAGTTTCATCTTTGCAAGCATCTTGCAGCCTGTCCTTTATTCTAGAAGGTGCAGACCGGATTGTACACATCGAGGTAATATCTAACCAAGGTTCCAAACAAGTTTCATGGTGATTACCCAAGTTTTCAGTTGTATCCCTTTAGAAATAATCTCCAGTCTTTTGTTTGTCTTCATCAATACTTGTAGTGATTTGTGCATCCTATCCCTGGATCCCTTTGCTCTTTTACATTATTTACACACTTATTATCTGAGTAATTTGTGATCTCCTTATTCTTCTGATGAAAATTCACCACTTGACACTTGTCTGTTTCGAAATTCATTTCCTAATTAATCACCCATTCTGCAAGTTAATTAATGTTATTTTATCACAATCCTCTTTTGTATTAACTACAACCTAAGTTTGGTTTTATGTGCATGCTCAAAGTTTTTAAAATTATGCTTCTGCTACACAAGTCTATGTCACTTCCTAAAATTTAAAACAGCAGTAATTTTAGCACAAATCCATGTGAAACAACATTTTTGAAACGCAGTAAATCTGCGAATTCAATCTGTAATGCTCTGTTGACTATTTTGTAGCCAGCTCACTATCTATTTTTTTCTTCTTTTTACAAGCAGTGCCCTTCACATCAAAGGGAACACTCCTGTTTCTTTTTTAAATATATATTTATTAAACCCCACACTACTGCCTAACTGCGGTAGTGTTTATTTTTCCCTAGCACCCATGGTGTGTGTGTGTGTGTGTGCAGTTGTGAGACACTATCTATTCTGTGCCTATCTAATTAAACTACTATGCAGTATCTCATCAAAACTACTTGAAACCCTAAATATATTACATCTGCTACATTTACCTTGTTTATACTTTCTGTTACCTCGTCAAAGAATCAATAAGAGTTAGTTAGGCATAACCTTTCATTTTCGATGTCCAGTTTTCAGATTCCAGAGGATTTTCTCGTTCAATCTCTGGATTAAGATTCCATTATTTTTGTATTGCCATTGTTAAATTAACCACTTTTTTGGGATTTTCTAAAATAATCTTTTTTTTTGGGATTTTCTATCTTCAACTTTAAATATAGAAATACTATTGTATTAATTAAGTACTTGCTGTCCAAAGGGTATTGCTGTCCTGCCAGACATACACTTGTTTCTGTTTATTGTAAACTTGAGCTCATTGAAAACCCTGCTCATATGTCATACCCTTATTCCCATCAAATCCTGTTTGCCATCATGACGCACTGGCCCCTGTTTTGAAAATGCCTCAACCTCATTCCCTCTATGGCTTCCCCCCTCTGTATCTCTGTAAGCTCCTCTAGTTCTCTGAGATCTTTGCTGCTCTAAATCTGGTCTCTCTTCTGCTTCCCCAATTTTCATTGCTGTGGCATTGACAATTGTACCTGAGGCACTCCCTAAAATCCATCTGTTACCAAACTTTTACTCGCCTGTTATAAAATCTCCTCCTGTTGGTCAATGTCGTTTTTTGCACAATAGCACTCCCCAGGCACTGACTTAAGATGTTATCCTAAGTTAAAGGCCATGTTGTCATGAAACTTGTTGCTAGGACAATTTCTAAACCTCACAACAGAGGAATGTGCTGATGAAGTAACTATTGAGTTGCTTCATTGAATCCTAGGCTAAATAATATTTTTGTCAAGTTCCTCTCCATAAGGCTTTGTGAGCTTTTTTGTCCCATCATCCCAAACTCAACTTATTAGCTATGCACCTGTCCCATTTTTTTGATTCTGCCCCTCAGCATAGGCAGAAGATCTCGCTACTGCTGGGATATCCCAGGATTGCTAGGCCCATCTGGGCTGTCCACTGGGCCAAGTGTTGGCAGTCTGGAGACGCGCTTCACCATGAACATGGTTTGGCTAAGGTCTCATTAAACATACAATTGCACATTCCTCCATCCATCACTGTTTCAGCACCGAGCCACACTGCCTACCCTGATGTAGGGGAACCTCTGGTCTTCCCATGGTGGCTTTTCCCCCCGGATAGTCTTCCTCATACCCCACTCTGCCCCACCTATCCCTTCAATATACATACTTTGGGAGTTAGATATCTAGGCTGTGTCAGTCACCTGACTAAACTCTCTCAGCCAATGGCGATGACCAGCTATTCATGATGTCAAGGGAACTCATTATCCATTTGCCCATCTCCATTTGAAGGTATGTTTACATCCTTTTTAAGAACAAACCTTAGGTCTGTAAACATTGCATTCATAGTAGGCTAGTTTGGTGCCTTTTAAATCTTTGTTTCTACTTTGGAAAGCTAGTGATGAACGGAACATGGTGAGATGAGGTTTCAGGCTACACAGGAAATACCACATCTCGAATACTGAATGAAGACAGATTTAAGGGTGGAACCCAGTTATCAACACTGGCTTGTAGTGCCCAAAGTAATCGTACTCCATCATGCAAAAGGTGGTAGTCCTTCCCCTCAATATTCCCTCAGCCTCCTCCTCCTCAGATGGCTGCTCCAGCCCTCCCAGTGCATGAGTCTCCGTCACACGGGTGGCATGGTGGCTCAGTGGTTAGCACTGCTGCCTCAGACTGCCAGGGACCCAGGTTCAATTCCACCTTCGAACAACTGTCTGCGTGGAGTTTGCACATTCTCCTCGTGTCTGCGTGGGTTCCCTCTGGGTGCTCCGGTTTCCTCCCACAGTCCAAGGATGTGCAGGTCAGGTGGATTGACCATACTCCATAGTGTCCAGGGACATGCAGGCCAGTTGGATTAGCCATGGAAAATGTCGGGTTACAGGGATAGGGTAGTGGGATGGTTCTGGGTAAGTTGCTCTTCAGAGAGTCGATGTGGACCCCATGATTCCAACTGCCCCTAAATGGACGACTGACAGTGCCCAAGCCACTGCACTGTGATCACACAATGACAATACCAGGGCCCCCTGACTGATTGACTGACTGACTGACTGACTATAGTCTCCCTTAACTTGACTGAAGACTACATTTAGATTTTCAGACATTTAGTTGAAGCCTGTGCAGTGTGCTTGCTGTGTATACTGCTGCCCCATGGTGTGGCTGCAAGGTCAATGACACACAGCATCCTACAACAACATGTCCACCCCCCCTCAACTAATCATTGCTAACAACAAGGACTGCCTGCCTAGTTTGATGTCTGTGATAAGGAAAGACAGAAGTCCAGAGAGCTTTTAAGGTGCAGCTGACAGAACATAGTACCAGAAAGCAAGGCAAGGCAGAGATGCTGTGAGCATCCCAGTAGGCACAGAGTGAGTGAGCCCTACCAAAGGAAGGGAGGGTCACTGAGATGCAGCCTGGTCCAGTCCATGAGCTGGATCCCTCTCTGTGCATGCAACTTGTCTGCACGTGCTCACTGCCCATTGGCCATTCCCTGAGACATTGGTGCTGAAAAATGTGTTGCTGGAAAAGCAATGTGTAGCAGGTCAGGCAGCATCCAAGGAGCAGGAGAATCGACGTTTCGGGCATAAATGTTGATTCTCCTGTTCCTTGGATGCTGCCTGACCTGCTGCGCTTTTCCAGCAACACATTTTTCAGCTCTGATCTCCAGCATCTGCAGTCCTCACTTTCTCCCTGAGACGTTGGTGCCGAGTGTCCAAAATCTGGGAGACCTCAAGGAACAAGCAGTCAGCTGAAGTCGCTCATTACCCGCTCTGACTTCCATGTCAGGAATTCTCGGTGTCTAATTTCCACGTGGCGGATGGAAGAAAAGGAAACTGTGCATATTCATGAGGTGAGGTTAAGTAATGGCGAGATGTTAATGCACACAAACAGGCCTCTCATCTTTCAACACTCAGTTGGAAAGTAGAATTTTTTGCTGTGACATTGAGAAGCTCCTCATTGGGCATCTCATTTGCTTTTATTTGCCATCTTCCCAGCCTGGCCCATGTTGTTGAAGGTCTGGCAATATTCTGCCCTTAAAGGAGGAAAGTGAGGCAGAACTCCAGCACTGCAGGCTTTGATAGGTGAAAGCCATGAGCAAGAAACCAAAATTGGAGAAACCTGGATATTTCTGTGGCTTTTGGGCATGGAAGAGATTGCAGCAATGGCTGTGGAAGGATTTGAATGAAAAGTGAGTATTGTCAAGTTAAGATATTATTGGCCTGGAAGGCAGTTAAGGTCAATAAGCACAGTGGTGGTACATGATTGTAGTTGGTGTGAGTTAGAGTCATAGAGTCATAGAAATGTACAGCATGGAAGGACTCCAGCACTCCACAAATGGTGCTCTGGCATCCACATTCGCAGCTCAGAAACACGATTCCATTTCTGTCCATCTAATCCATGAGATCTAAACACTGACATGAATTTCAACAACTCCTAGCCTAGTCTGCCATGCCCACATCCCATGAACAAATTCTAAACATTGGTGAACTCAAGTAACTCCAAAGAGTCCGGAAGTCAAATCAGAAATAGTTTCATGAGGATTATGGTTGTGTTATAGGGTAACGCCACAAGAGAGGAGCCCCTCAGTACTGGAGTTCTCCTTTTAACATGTACCTGAAAGCAAAATTCACTCTTCAGTAGTTCAGTAAACTGTAGGCTTTAGCAATAGGGAAACTTGATCGGTGATAAGTGCATTCTTCTTGCTTTTAGTTTTGGAACCACTATCGTCCCATACCTACAGCAGATCACTAGATGGTCCCTTTGTCGATTTAAAGCTGACTTGAAGCAGGATTAGATTGTCAAAAGAATGATTTCTTAAAAACAAAGAAAGATATTTACTTCTGGATAAATTTTCCAAAAAACTGATCCCAAAGGGTACATCGTTTTATAAATACATGAGCATTTAACAAATGTAATGTTCAATGCTTTACTTAACTACTAAATTGCTGCTGTAGATAATCTGATACATCCTTTTTGAAGCTACAGGGGATAATTGCTGTGACTCCTTGCATTCTGTTAAAAGCCAGTTACTTCGAGCAGATCTTTAGATTGGGTCGAGGTCAGAAGGAAAGAAGCACTTTCTTAATTGTAATTTGGGAGTATAATTAGAAGCTTTTTCAATTACTGGGTAGGGTTTTCCTGCAGATTGGTAATGATTAGATTTCTTTGTCTCTTTTTAACGTGTCACACCAAAATTTGCATAATTGAGAGTGTGACAACAGAGGCACGGCTCAAGTGTCTCAAAGCCTTTGCTTATGTGAATAGCTGGTGGTCTGTGGTGTTGTTTCCGCTGGGGTAGGAACTTCATAAAAACAAAGGTGTTATTTTTATCTATTTTCAGAATATGCATGACTCTGGCAAGGATGCAATCATTGCCCTTTCTCACACAATCTGACAAGGAGTTGGCGAGGTAGCACTGTGGACTGCTGCAGTCTTTGTAGTCATGGTTGTGGTAGGGAATTCACACAAGATGAGCCCAGTGATAAAGGGCTATTGACACATACCCTCGTCAAGATGGTGGGTGAGTCAGAGAGTAACTTGAAGGTAGTGTTCGTTCCAACATTGATGCTGTACTAAAGGTCACACTGGAGGGGAAAGCTGAATAGTAACCACGTAGTACATTCTGTAGCTATTGTACGTGAGTAGCTAGTGAGTTGAGTGGGTGGTGTTGGAAAAGCACAGCAGGCCAGGCAGCATCCGAGGAGCAGGAGAGCAGATGTTTCAGGCAAAAGCCCTTCATCAAGAAAATCCATCAGGTTTGTTTTTGGAAACAGGTTATACAGAAACATCTTATATTGACTTATTGTTTTGAGAAACTGCTGGAAATGTGGGGAAAACTCATCAGAAGAAGCCTTTGTAAGCTTTGACCTGACATTTTTTAAGCTAAAATCCGACAGTTCTGCAGATTTATGATTGAAATGTGTATTATTGCCCCGTCACTGAATTGCTCTTTGCTGCTAAATAGTTAATGAACTCCCTCCTATGTTTGGTCAATGGGTTGATCCACAACCACCCTGATGAAGGTGCAGTGCTCCTAAAGCTAGTGCTTCCAATTAAACCTTTTGCACTATAACCTGGTGTTGTGTGATTTTTAAATTTGATCAGAGCAGATACTTTAGAGCTTATGTTGGAGATGGTATGGAAGTGAGTTAGGATAAATTTAATCTACAGTTGGGGTGAATGTAATCTACAGTTGTGCATTTACAACAGTCAGATGTTGCTCATAGAAGCATGTTGGGAGCTAAATTGAAAAGCCTTTGTTGATGGGCCGGGGGAGAATGATGTGCAGTTGATCCCACCCGTTGGTTGAAGTGCAGATAGCACCTAAGTCACTTCGAATGATTTGAGTTTCCAGCCAGTGCCTTCAGTGCTGTTCATTGACTGGACATATGTAATTGAGTGAGCAAACACAGCCTCAGTTGTTATAATCTGCCATTGTCACGGCAAGCTTCAGCTGCTGCTCATATCACCACAACCCATTGTTCACCCACTACTAATCACTGTCAGCCAGGCTCAGGCCTAGCGTTCAGATGTTTCACTTCACCCCCCCTGCTGTACACTTCATGTCCATGTTTCACAGCTGATCCATGTGGACACCTTTTCAATCATTACAGTCACTTCAGCTCAACAGATTGCACTGCACTCACTAACACACCTCCCTCTCTTGAACAGACCAACCTGGAGTGGACACAGAGGCAGCAGGAGCTAAGCAGGAAGGGACAGACATGCCAGCATTCCCTGGACTGAAAGGAGCTATCTTTGTTGCCTCTTCCCTTCCTCTTCCTCCTCCTTTGAATGGTGCTCCAGCTCCTCAGTTGTGTAGCTTGTGGGAAAGACCTGTCCCTTAACGATAGCAAAGTTATTGGTCATTCGGCAAACCACCATGAATCTGGGCATCCACTCTGCTCTGTACATCAGTGCTCCTCCTCCAGGGAAGTGGAAATGTTCTTATAGTAAGCCAGTGATTAATTCTGCTACATCTTGTGGGGCAACATGGCTTATATTGTCAGAATGTTGCTCATGTGTGTATCTGAGTCGTGAACCATGCCATTAGCAGAAAGCTCTTGCCACTCAATAGCCACCCTTTGGTTTTTAGATTAGATTAGAGCCCCTACAGGAAACAGGCTATTTGGCCCTACAAGTCCATACTGACCCTCCAAAGAGTAAATCAACCAGATCTATTCCTCTACCCTACATTTACCCCTGATTAATGCACCTAACACTATGGGCAATTGAGCGTGGCCAGTTCACCTGACCTGCACATCTTTGATTGTGGGAGGAAACTGGAGCACCCAGAGGAAACCCACGCAGACACGGGGAGAATGTGCAAACTCCACGCATTCGCCTGAGGCGGGAATTGAACCCAGGTCCCTGGCACTGTTTGGCAGCAGTGCTAATCACTGAGCCACCATGCTGCCCCTTTTTGTTATGGTGGCTCAGATTTCACTGGCACAGTGGGAGGAAGGCATCGTAACTGCAGTCCTGATCCCAGGCAGTGATCAGCACCACTTGCTGGCTGTGGTCACACATCAGCTCAACAGTAAAGGAGTGAGTTCTTCTGGTTCCACTATAGACAGAGATGACTCCAGGCTTCACAAAACAATATCCATGCTGCCAATGGCATGGGGAATCCTACAAACAGAACACAGCTACTGGCTCACTCACAATGGCAAGGGAGAGTGAAATGTGAATAGCAAGCCTCAGAGACTTCCGACCAGTTTCCAGTTGCAGCCTGGAAACAGACAGATGCAACATGGCTTGGTATGACAACTGCTCTACCAAGGACTGTAAGAAACTACAGAGAGTTGTGACAGGGGGTGTCCATCATGGAAGCCAACCTTCCATCCATTGACTCCATCTATACTTCTCACTGCCTCAGAAAGGCAGCCAACATCATCAAAGGCCCCTTCCAACCTCGTTATAATCTCTGATTGAATCATTGGTTGGATTCCTGAAGAAGGACTCATGCCCGAAACGGCGATTCTCCTGCTCCTTGGATGCTGCCTGACCTGCTGCGCTTTTCCAGCAACACATTTTCAGCTCTGGTTATAATCTCTCACAACCTCTTCCATCAGATAGAAGATACAAACGCTTAAATACACATACCAACAGATTCATGAACAGCTTCTTCCTCACTGTTATCAGACTTCTGAATGGACCTCAACAAGATGCGTAGGGGTGATAGACCAAGAGTGAATGTTATGCCTGCAAAGGAGGTGCACAAACAGTGAGATCAACATTAAATTTGATCTACCTGTACAGCACACAAACAAAACTTTTCACTGTATCTAGGTACATGTGACAATAATTAACTAAGTCAAATCAAATCCATGAGCACAGTGGCCTTTGTTGCCACAAGCGGTGTTGTCCTTGCCTTGTTCTGCAATAGGATATGGTAGATTGCATGAGGATGCCCATCCAGGAAGAGCAGGTGTGGCACACTGTTCCAATAGAAGGATGACTCTCTGACTGACGTGGTCTCCCTGCTGAGAACCCTTTGCCAATCCGCCTCCTTCAAGCCACCTGCCCTGTTCTGCATGCCCTCTGCTCATTCTCTGAGTCATGCTGAGTCATATTTTGAAGGGAATGCCTACTTGTGCCCTCCTGCCTGGAGGTAACTGATTAATGCAGAAATCTTGAAGTTCAACAAATAGTTCTTCAGCAGCTGCCACACGGCTCCCTGTAAACATCAGCAATTTAAAACAACAATAGGAAGTTACAAACACTTGTCACATCAAGGCAACAATCAGAAGTAATCAACCAGCAATTAATTTGTAAGTTAATTTGATGATCTCTTTAAATAGCAATAGTAGGGAGTACTTGATGCAGTTGAATACATGGTTGTGAAGTTAAGAAAGAACATTGGTTGGAATGTTGAACTCCAATCTGGGCGTGCTGACATCAAATAGACATTGCACATTCACTCCTGTTTCATGCTACACACTACCATCGTGGCATTGTCTAAAAGCACAGTCATAATTGTTACGTATAAGCTGGGTATATCCATGTAACCGATTCTAAATCACCATCACCATCCTCTCAACTTCTCTTGTGATTAAATTATCAGACTGCTTATCTGACATCCAATACTGCATGAGGAGAAATTGTCTCCCAATTAAATATTGAGAAGACCTAAGCTGTTTTTTTTGCTCCTGCTCCATCTTCCATTCCCAAGCTACCAACTCCATTCTTGTCTCTGGCAACAATTTGGGTTTAAGCCAGTCTGTTTGCAAACTTGGTGTCACAATTTACCCCAGGATGAGGTTCAGCCCTCATACTGATAACCATCACTAAAACTGCCTGTTCCTACCAGATTATCTATCTTTGCCCCAGTCTTAAAATTTCTGCCCTTGTTTTCAAATCCATCCATGGCCCTGCCACCTTCCTATCTCTATAATCTCATCCAACCCCCAGCAGATACCTGTACTCCTCTAATTCTGTGGTGTCTTATCTATTTCCTGATAGGAGTTGCTTCTCCATCCTTCTCCATTATAAGCTCCAAAGTGGGGATGTTTGCTAATGATTCCACAATGTTCAGCACCATTCCCGACTCCTCGGATAGTGATATAATCCATGTTCAGATGCAACAAGATCTGAACAATATCCAGGCTTGGACTGACATGCGGCAGGTAACATTTTCACCACAGAAATGCCAGGAAATAATCATCTCAAATAAGAACCAATCTAACCATTACCCCATGAGATTCAAAGGTGTTGCCATCATTGAATACTCACTGTCAACATCCTGGTGGTGACCATTGATCAGAAATGCAACTGGACTCACCACATAAACACAGTGGCTACAAGAACAGGTCAGAGGCTAGGAGTACTGCGGTGAATAACTCACCACCTGACTTCTCAAAGCCTGTCCATCATCTGCAAGGCACAAGGCAGGACTGCGATGGAATATTCCTCACTTGCCTGAATGAGTGCAGCTCCAACAATACTCATGAAGCTCAGCACCATTCAGGACAAAGCAGTCCGCTTGATTGACATCACATCCACAAGCATCCACTCCCTCCACCACTGACAATCAGGAGTAGCAGTGTACACTATCTACATGGTGAACGGCAAACATTCACCAAAGATCCTTAGCCAGTACTTTCCAAACTCACAACCACTTCCATCTAGAAGGATAAGGGCACTGTACACATGGGGACAACAAGGCCTGTAATCTCCCCTCCAATCCACTCGCCATCCTGATTTAAAAATATCACTGTTCCTCCAGTGTCACTGGGTCAAATCCTGGAATTCTCTCCCTAATGGTGGGGGTACCTTTGGCAGAAGAACTGCCATGCTTTAAAAAGCCAGCTCACCACCTTCTCAAGGGCAACTAAGGACAGGCAATAAATGAGGTGACAGCAAAAAGCCTGAAAATGTTTTAATTTTAGAGGTGCCATATAAATAGAAGTTGTTGTTAGATGGTGTACATGATGTGCACGTTTTCTGTGGGTATTGACTGCACACCCACAACTGGAAGCTATTATTTTAAGGGCACTTGTTGTGGTCAGAAAATGTGTGCCCGTTTTCTCACCCACATTGATGTTGAACATTTTCAACACTGAGACCTGACATATGATCATACGAGTCTATAGCTTTAAAAATATACTAGAAAGAGATGTCGTTTAGCATTAGCTTCATCCCCAATTTTGTATCTGTTAGCAGAGATGTTTTGTCGGCCTGATTACAATTCAATGTTCTGTGACTTTGTGCAGCAAGTGTTTTAAGTGGTTTTAACACATATTGTTTTCCATTTACCTCTGAGTTGAACTTCCTTTATATCTCGCAACAATGCTTCCTGCTGTAACTAGCATCTGCTAGCATCAGATTCTGCACAATGGTAGAGCTGAATAGAAAATAGAATTTGCGGGGTTTTTCCCACTCTGAGCTGAGCTATGGCAAAGCACACCGGTCCTGGGTTTGATCTGTAGCCTGATTTAACCAACCTCACGGGGGGGGGGAAGGTGCTGTCGGGAGGGGAGAACTGGAAAGCTGCTTTGGATTGCTCAGAAGTAATGCCTGCTAAAGGTAACCCAGCTTTGCAAACATTTGGTGATAGTGCCGTAAAACACATGGTGGTTCTCCTCTATGGTGTTACCCACCTGTCATCTACAAATTGCACAGTTCTTGGTCAAAAGGCAAATAGCTGTGGGTGAACATTGACAAAGGGAAAAATTCATGAAATACAGAAGTACAGGTAAGCGATTAAATTTATTACATACATGGACCTCTCCATCTCCATTAATGACGACCGACTTGACACTGACATTTTCTACAAACCTACCAATTCCCACAGCTACCTGGATTACACCTCTTCCCACCCTACCTCTTGCAAAAATGCCATCCCATATTCCCAATTCCTCTGCCTCCGCTGTATCTACTCCCAGGAGGACCAGTTCCACCACAGAACACACCAGATGGCCTCCTTCTTTAGAGACTGCAATTTCCCTTCCCACGTGGTTAAAGATACCCTCCAATGCATCTCATCCACATCCCGCACCTCTGCCCTCAGACCCCACCCCTCCAACCGTAACAAGGACAAAACGCCCCTGGTGCTCACCTTCCACCCTACCAACCTTTGCAAAAACCAAATATATCCCCAACATTTCTGCCACCTCCAAAAAGACCCCACCACCAGGGATATATTTCCCTCCCCACCCCTTTCCACCTTCCGCAAAGACCGTTCCCTCCGTGACTACCTGGTCAGGTCCACGACCCCCTTCAACCCACCCTCCCGTCCTGGCACTTTTCCCTGCCACCGCAGGAACTGTAAAACCTGTGCCCACACCTCCTCCTCACCTCCATCCAAGGCCCCAAAGGAGCCTTCCACATCCATCAAAGTTTTACCTGCACATCCACTAATATCATTTATTGTATCCGTTGCTCCCGATGCGGTCTCCTCTACATTGGGGAGACTGGGCACCACCTAGCAGAGTGCTTTAGGGAACATCTCCGAGACACCCGCACCAATCAACCCCACCGCCCCGTGGCCCAACATTTCAATTCCCCCTCCCACTCTGCCGAGGACATGGAGGTCCTGGGCCTCCTTTACCGCCGCCCCTCACCACCAGATGCCTGGAGGAAGAACGCCTCATCTTCCGCCTCGGAACACTTCAACCCCAGGGCATCAATGTGGACTTCAACAGTTTCCTCATTTCCCCTTCCCCACCCCCACCCTAGTTCCAAACTTCCAGCTCAGCACTGTCCCCATGACTTGTCCTACCTGCCTATCTCCTTTTCCTGCTATCCACTCCACCCTCTCCTCCCTGACTTATCACCTTCATCCCCTCTCCCACTCACCTATGGTACTCTATGCTATTTTCTCCCCACCCCCACCCTCCTCTAGCTTATCTCTCCACGCTTCAGGCTCTCTGCCTTTATTCCTGATGAAGGGCTTTTGCCCGAAACGTCGATTTCGCTGCTCCTTGGATGCTGCTTGAACTGCTGTGCTCTTCCAGCACCACTGATCCAGAATCCGGTTTCCAGCATCTGCAGTCATTGTTTTTACCTCCTTATAGAACCACTACAATGCAGATAGAGGCCATTCGGCCCATCAGGTTTGCACCGACCCTTCGAAGAGCATCTCACCATGACCCACCTCACTCCTATAACCCTGCACTTCCCATGGCTAATCTACCCGGCCTGCACATTCCTGGACACTATGGGGCAGTCCACAACCTGGCTTGAAGGTAGAGGAGAGAGGGCGGTGGTAGAGGGTAGCTTTTCAGAGTGGCCTGTGACCAGCAGTGTGCCACAAGGATCAGTGCAAGGCTTACTGCTTTTTGTCATTGAAACAAATGATTTAGATGTGAATAGAGGAGGTATGGTTAGTAAATTTGCAGATGACACCAAATTTTTTGTGTAGTGGATAGTGAAGAAGGTTATCCCAGCTTATAACAGATCAGATGAGCCATCGGGTCAAGATGTGGCAGACAGAGTTTAATTTAGATAAATGTGAGGCATTGTATTTTGGTAGGGCAAATCCGAACAGCACTTATACAGTTAATAGTAGGTTCCGAGGGAGTGTTACTGAACAAAGAGACCTTGGGGTGCAGGTTTATAGTTCCTTGGAGGTGTAGTCGCAGTTAGACAGGATAGTGAAGAAGGTGTTTGGTTTGCTTGCTTTTATTGGTCAGAGCATTGAGTACAAGAATTGGGAGCCACATTTTGTGGCTGTATAGGACATTGGTCAGGCCACTTTTGGAACACTGCGTTCAATTCTGGTTTCCTTGCTATAGGAAAAATGCTGTTTAACTTGAAGGGGTTCTGAAAAGGACAATGCCCTAGTTGGAGGGTTTGAGCTATAGAGAGTCTAAATAGCCTGGGGCTGTTGTCCCTGGAATTTCGGAGATTGAGGGTTACCACATAGAGATTTATAGACTCATGAGGGAAATAGCCAAGGTCTTTTCCCCAGGGTAGGAGAGCTTAAGATGAGAGGGGAAAGATTTAAAAGGGACCTAGGGGTAATTTTTTCACGCAGAGGGTGGTGCATGTATGGAATGAGCTGCCAGAGGAAACGGTGGAAGCTGTTAAAAAGGCATCTGGATAGGTATATGATTAGGAAGGGTTTAGAAGGATATGGACCAAGTGCTAGCAAATGGGACGAGATCAGTTTAGCTTATCTGGTCGGCATGGGAGAGTTGGATAGAAGGGCCTGTTTCCGTGCTGTACAACTTTATGACTCTAAGTAGTAATGACATGAAAAATTTGAAAGGTAGATTTAAAATTACAGCAGGATGATGCAGGGAAGGTGGGGCATGATTGTTTCCAGTGTTTGAGCATTCTCGTAAATGGATCATTAAAAGAAACTTAAATATAAAAGATTTAGGCCAGAGAACAGCAGAAATCCACACACAATGATGGCTGGGAGACTGTGGGATATGCTACCAAAGTTCGTATTCGAAGCAGAAACTGTGTTGGTCTGTAGGAATAGATTAATGAAATCAAATCAAGGCTGACAGTCCATTAAGGGAGTTCTGCACTGTTGGTGGTAACCTCTTCGGAATGTGATGTTAAATTGCAGCCTCGTTCCATACAATTGCTGGGCACTATTTTACTGAAGAACAGGGGAGTGTCCTGGCTGACAGTTATCCCCTGTCAACATCACGAAAACTGACTCACGGCTCACCATTAGATTGCTGTCTGTGGGAGCTCAGTGTGCAGCAACTGGCTGCAGTGTTTCTTACAGTAAAACAATTACAGAGGACCCGCGATTATCCGAATATCATTTATCCCAATTTCGGATTATCCGAAGAAGATCTCAAGGTCCCAATAGAAAAATTACATCAAAGAAGTGTTTCAACACTGATTGTGTCTTTTGTTTACAATGATTTAAAATGATCCTGGCTGACTGAAGTGCTGCTGAGAACAGTCCTGGATATCGATGGGAGCCCACGCACTGGCTCCAAATAACTGACCGCCCGCCCTGTCTCTCTCTCTCTCTCTCTCTCCCCACACATTCCCTGGAGTTCTACACAAGGGTGTACCCTAAATCCCCCTTCCCCACGCACGTGCTATTTTGAGAACCACCCTCCAAAGGCAACCCCAGTCTTATTGTTGGTGTCCAGTCTGGCTGCCGTGGCAAGTGAGGGGGGGAGGACGGGGGAGGGTTAGGACAGGGTTGGGGGGGCAGACGGGGGGAGGGCTTGGAAGGATTGGGGGGCAGACGGGGGAGGGTTTGGACAGGGTTGGGGGAGAACGGGGGGAGGGTGTGGACAGGGTTGGGGGGCGGTTGGGGAGAGAGTGTGGACAGGGTTGGAGGGCAGACGGGGGAGGTTTTGGACAGGGTTGGGGGGTGGATGGGGGGAGGGTTTGGACAGGGTTGGGGTGCAGACGGGGGGAGGGTGTGTACAGGGTTGGGGGGGCAGACGGGGGGAGGGTGTGGACAGGGTTGGGGGAGGACGGGGGAGGGTGTGGACAGGGTTGGGGGGGACGGACGGGGAGGAGGGTTTGGACAGGGTTGGGGGGCAGATGGGGGGAGGGTTTGGACAGGGTTGGGGGGGCAGACAGGGAGAGTTTGGACAGGGTTGGGGGGCAGATGGGGGGAGGGTTTGGACAGGGTTGGGGTGGCAGACAGGGAGAGTTTGGACAGGGTTGGGGGGCGGATGGGGGGAGGGTTTGGACAGGGTTGGGGGGGCAGACGGGGAGGAGGGTGTGGACAGGGTTGGGGGGCGGATGGGGGGAGGGTTTGGACAGGGTTGGGGGGGCAGACAGGGAGAGTTTGGACAGGGTTGAGGGGGCTACAGGGTTTGGACAGGGTTGGGGGGCAGACTGGGGTGTGGTTTAGACAGGGTGGGGGGCAGACGGGGGAGGTTTTGGACAGGGTTCGGGGGGCAGACAGGGAAGGGTTTGGACAGGGGTGGGGGGCTGGATGGGGGGAGGGATTAGACAGGGTTGGGGGGCGAATGGGGGAGGGTTATGAAAAGTGTTGGGGGACGAATGGGGAGAGGGTGTGGACGGGGTTGGGGGGGGCGGACGGAGGGAGGGATTGGACAGGGTTGCGTGGGTGGACGGGGAAAGGGTGTGGACAGGGTTGGGGGGCTAGATGGGGGGAGGGATTGGACAGGGTTGGGGGGGCAGATGGGGGGAGGGTATGGATAGGGTTGGGGGGGCGGCCGGGGGAAGGTTTGGACTGGGTTGGGGGGTAGACGGGGGGAGGGTTTGGACAGGGTTGGGGGGCAGATTGGGGGAAGGTTTGGACAGGGTTGGGGGCGCGGACGGGAGAGGGTTTGGTCAGGGTTGGGGGGCGGACGGGGAGAGGGTTTGTACAGGGTTGGGGGGCGGACGGCGGGAGGGTTTGGACAGGGTTGGGGACGCGGATGGGTGAAGGGTATGGACAGGGTTGAGGGGCGGATGAGGGGAAGGTTTGGACAGGGTTGGGAGGGTGGACGGGGAGAGGGTATGGACAGGGTTGGGGGTGGACGGGGAGAGGGTTTGGTCAGGGTTGAGGTGCAAACGGGAGAGTGTTTGGACAGGGTTTGGGGTGGGGGACGGGGGTAGGGTTTGGACAGGGTTGGGTGACGGACAAGGTGAGGGTTTGGACAGGGTTGGGGGACGGACGGGGGTGGAGGCTTTGGACAGGGTTGGGGGGGATGACGGGGGTGGGTTTGGATGGGGTAGATGGGGAGATGATTGGGGGGGGGGGTTGAGTTGGACGGGGTTGTGTGGGATGGGGACTCGTGCTGCTGCTTCTTCTCCTGGATGGAGAGCAGATTTAGCAAGTACTTGCTGTGTCAATCCCATTAAACTGATGGCGGAGGGGTGCAAGAGGCTTAAGCACTGCTGCAGGTCCCTTACACACAAGTGTGTCTCTGCTCAGAAACAAGCTCTGAGACAGAGCGAGGCTAAAGGAAACTTCCGAAAACTCCAAGTCCTGGAGGAGAGACGTTGAATCAATTAACTGAATAATCAATTATCCAAACGAAATAGTACCCGCCCAATCTCGTTTGGCTAATTAAGGTTCTGTGTTATACTTTAAAAGTTCTTCATTGGCTGTAAGGTGTTTTGGGGCAATGTGTGGTCATGCATAGGCTGTATAAATGCTGGGTTTCTTTTGTTTCTGTATTGGCGACAAAAATCTGCCTCAGGCGTTTGAACTCAGATTCCGGAAGGGGGTTTGAATGTTAATCTCTATGATTTAGAGGTGGAGGGTGCCACCTAATGAGCCATGTCTGACACTGAAGGAACTGTTAAAGGCGAAGAAAATAATGGAGCAGTTGAGGACAAGAGATTAGGGCTACAGCTCATATCCAGGATGGCTACCAAATCAGGAGATTCCAGGCCAGATACCCGCTTCCGGGGGTAATTTCCAGCTGATTGCCTCTGGGAGGTTGCAGTTGATTCCTGACAGTCAAGGCTTTCATTTACAAATGGCAGTGATTTCATTGAGCGGCTTCGAAAAAGAGTACTTCCTTTCCAAAACCACATCACCAGGACTATGAATAGATTCTCCACAAGCTTCAGTGGGGACCCCTGTTGTCGTGCTCTCTTGGGAAGTTATTTGGAAACCCTTCTGCACACAGGAATGGTCAAAGTTCCAACACTCGGCGCAAACTGATGCCAAACGTGAATCTTGACCTGGGACGGCAGGGGAAGAGGGGAAACACTATTTCCTTTCCTTTTTAGAATCTTAAAAATGAAATGCAGTCATGTCCATTGCCCCCCCCCCTTCCCCCCCTAGCAACCACATGTCCGTTTCTATAGTAACTGATGCTCACTTTTTGAAGGGTTTGTTCAATATTTTTATGATCAATTGATTAATAAATCTGATTTGCCATTCTTTCTCAGAGTACCCTGTGTTCATGAAGAATTTTATATGAGCAACTTCATATTACAATTCAACTGATTTCTCTTCAGTGCCATAAGAATAACTGTAAAACATAAGTCATGAAGGTCAAACTGGAAGGAAGGAAGGGCTATAGTGCTCTTATCCCCTTTATTGTGAAAGTAAGTAAACAGTGAATAACAACTGACAGGTGTAAATCAGAAACAAAAACAGAAGTGGCTGAAAAAGCTCAGCACATCTGGCAGCAACTGTGAAGAGAAATCAGAGTTGGCATTTCAAGACCAGTGACCCTGCCTCAAACCCTTCTGATGAAGGGTCACCACACCAGAAACGTTAACTTTGATTTCTCTCCACAGGTGCTGCTAGACCTGCTGAGCTTTTCCAGTTACCTCTGTTTTTGTAAGTAAACAGTGAAATGGCAAAAATGTTTTTTCAAATCATTTCTGGGACGTGGACTTTGCTGAACAAGCCAGCATTTGTTGTTCTTCCCCGAACTGCAGTTGGGATGGTAATGCTGAGCAACCTTCTTGAACTACTCGGTCTGATGTAGGGACACTTCACTGCGCTGTTAAAGGGGGGGTTTTGAATTTTGACCCAGCAACAATGAAGAAACAACTGCCATGGAAAGCCAGCCGACACCATCAAAGACCCATCACACCCTGGTAATGATCTCCTACAACCTCTTCCGTCAGGCAGAAGACACAGAAGCCTGAACACACACACCAACAGGTTCAGGAACAGTTTCTACCTAGCTGCTGTTATGAGACTGCTGTATGGACTCTCTGGCCTCAAATAAAGCTGATCTTGTTAATGTTGATCTTGCTTAGTGCACGCCCTGTGCAATGTAATCTGTATGCCTCTGTCTAAGTCTTTTCCAACCTCTGATCTGTACACCCTTGCTTACTGTGATCTGCCAAAGCTTTTCACTGTACCTCAGTAGTCATGGCAATCAATCAATCAATATGTTCAAGGCAGAATACTAAAAGACTTGGAGGGGAACCTGCAGGTGGTGACGTTCCCATGTATCTGTTGTCCTCATCGTTCTAGACTGTAGAGGCTGTGGATTTGGAAACTGCTGTCTAAGGATTTTTGACTTTCTTCAGGGCATCTTGTAGATAGTACACATTGCTGCTACTGAGCACTGGTGGTGGAAGGAATTGCCGTCTATGGATGCAGTGTTGATCAAGTTGGTCGCTTTTTCTTGGATGATGTAAAGTTTCCTGAGTGTTGTTGGAGCTGCACCCATCCAGATAAGTAGGGAGTATTCCATCACACTCCTGACATGGGCCTTGTAGATCGTGGACAGACTTTGGGAGTCAGGAGGTGTGACTCACTGCAGGATTCCAAACCTCTGACCTGCTCTTGTAGCTATATTTATATAGCAAGTTCAGTTCAGTTTCTGGTTAGTGATATCTCCCCAGGATATTGATAGTGGGGGGTTCAGAGGTGGCAATGCTGAGGCCAATAGCTAGATTCTGTCTTGTTGGAGATCATCTTTGCTAGGTTCTTTTGTGGTGTAAATGATATTTGCCACTTGTCAATCCAAGCCTGCATTTTGTCCAGGTCTTGCTGTATTTAACCATGAACTGCTCAGCATCTGAGGAGTGGTGAATGGTACTGAACATTGTTCAGTCATAGGCGAACATTCTCACTTCTAACTTTATGATGGAGGGAAGGTTATTGATGACGCGGCTGAAGATGATGGGGCCTAGCACGCTAACCTGAGGAACTCCTGCAGAGATGCCCTGGAGCTGAAATGACTTACCATGAACAACCATCCTACTAGATGTCCAGTCTTGCATTCCTAGATTTGTTCTAAGGCTATCCCATTTAGCACCAGATTGGTACTACACGACACAATGGAGAACAATGTTCCTGTAAGCAGTGTGACCACTCTGAAGTGTCTTGGAGGGTCTGAGCATGCTGATCACCAAGTCAACACAGTTACTTCCAGTTAGTAGAAGTCACTGTTGCCCTCAGACCTTGGAAAAAGGAATTGTTGAAGGTTAATCTCAATGTGAAGTTGGGACTTTGTCTCCACAAGGACCATGTGGTGGCCATTCTTATCTGCCAATGGCACAAGACACAACCAAGGAGACTGCTGTTCTCCCAATTTTGGCACCTCCCCCCCCCAGATGTTGGTAAGGAGGACTTTGCAGAGTTGACACTTCTGAGTTTGCCATTGTTGTTTCCCATGCCATAGTCAATGCTATTTGGTTCATCCAATTCCATTCCTCTTTTGAGACTTTTTAGTGGTTTGATGCAATTTAGTAGCTTGCTATACCAGTGTTTTGGGTCTGGAGACACACATAGGCCAGACCAGGTAAGGTTGGCAGATTGCCTTGTTCAAAGGATGTCTGTGAACCAGAAAGGTTTTTAATGACAATTGACAATGGTCATCATCAGATTTTTCATTCCAGATTTTGTTTGTGTTCAGTTCAAATTCCACAATTCAAATGTGTCGTGGTGGGATTCAAACAGTACCTGGGTCTCTGGATAGTTAGTTGAGCAACAGTCCCACTGACTCCTTCATATCACTCAATGTATCTCCTAGGTCACTCACAGGGAGACCTGCAGAACATTTGCGGTCAAGTTAATATCTTTATTGTGACAGCTCTTCCTGAAGTACAGGAATTCTCATGTTTATTTTACCAAAGTTTTGAACAGAATCTAGACTTTTCATTCTGAAGAAACCTACATAAAATTGTTCATGTGTGAAACCAAATATAAAGATGACTTCCATTAAGTCTAGTGTTGTGTGTTGTTTAAAGCAGTATATAAAAGTCTAATCAGGAACTGTTTCCAAAAAGTCAGTTTTGTTTCTGATGAAGTCAGTTTGATTTGAGGAGTAAACATTCTTTTTGTTTGTAAACTGCGTGTTTACAACTACCTAGTACAGTACTTGGCCTTATTCAGGATTCAATCCTTGTAGCAATATTATAACTGCTTCAGTCTAAGCTCAGAGTTTGGCCACAATAGCAAGAACTCTTTATCTTGGTGAAATTGTCAGGATAGGGATAGAAGCAACCCTGGAACGAGCCCACAACCACCCGGGTCCACTGTCCTTCCGAGATCTCTCTGCCCACTTCCTGAGGAACCCTGCCACCTCAGAACAAAACTCCAACCTTACAGGGCACTTATTCCTTGCTCGGATTTGCAGAGCCTGAGTCTCTGCATTTCCAATCAGGGAGTGAAAGTCGCAGTCAAAGTTGCTGAGGTGCCTGGCTGTTGGCATTTAGCATGGGTCTAACCTTCAGAGGATGTGAACTGTGGGCATCTTCTTAGCCTATGGACTCCCGCTGGCCTATTATCGCAATACCTCAGGCAATTTCTCTGAAGCATTTTCACTCAAATCGAGTGACTCTTCATTTCAATCACAAAGAACAGCTTTTTAATCATCGGTTATATCAGTGAATTGTCTATTTTTGCCAGACTTAAACAAATCCATTATTCTGTCGACCTCGGCCAAGCCGCCACCTCCCACTCATGTCATCCTCATCTCATGTCACTCAGTCCTTCGCATGCCATTTCTGTTATGCCGTATCTGCATCCTATTCCTTCCCTTCTCTCCCAGGCTATTCCCATGGCACCCTTGTCATTCCTAGTTAGACAATCTATCTCGTCAGGCTAGCTTTGTGGATGGTCACCCCTCACTTTCAATTGTTTTTGTCCTCACTACCTGCCCTGTACCACATCACCTATCCCATGCCACCCTCTCTGTTCCTAATTGGCTGTCATACTGTGTCACATATGCCAATCTTCCTCATGGTGCCACATGCTTCTGCCATGCCAGAGACTACCCACCACAGAGGCCTGACAAAAGCACACCCTTAATCTGACTAATTAAAACATTTGGTGCTACGTCAAGTTTTAATAATATTTTGATATTAGTGAGAGTGATCTTGAGTGATGCTTGTTGTGATAGTCCACATCTTTAATTTGCACAGCCTGTGATACATTTGTCTGAAACATCAACAGATTGGCACTTCCATAACATTATCATAATAGAGTCATAACATGGAAACAGACCTTTCAGTCCAAGTCGTCCATGCCGACCAGATCTCCAACCAATCTAGTGACATCTGCCAGCACCCGGCCCATATCCCTCCAAACCCTTCCTATTCATATACCCATCCAGATACCTTTTAAATGTTGGAAGTCACTAGAGTTGAACCTTGATGTCTGTATTAAGATTCCTGCCTGTCAGTAAAGCTACAGGAATTTAGTTTTATGGAAATCATCCATCACAAGACAGCCCTCCAGCTGTTTGATTGTTCTTTTTAAGTGTAAGGATTGCTAGTATAAATTAAGGATTGCAGACATTCTGCCTCGATTCAAGACTTTTTCTGCCTGAGGCAGTATTTATATATACTGGAATGAAATCCTGGAACCATAATTCAACTCAATGTGGATGTTTGCTGAATAGATTTCTTCCCTCACTAAGCCATTAAAGATATGTGATCCTTTTGGAATTGTTTTCATTGCTACTAATGTCACCATTAGATAATGGAGACAAATTGTATTTATTTTTCTATACACTATCTTGTATATTATCAGTCATATGACATTTGAATTTTATATATCAACCCCTTTAAGATTGTTGATAGTTCTGGCAATTAAGATATTCTATATGCCACTGATCATCACAAATAATTGGCTCTGGAAAGAACTGTTAGAATTCTTCATGTAATTGAAAGAAAAAAAAACAATTGTTTTCTTTTCCCTTTCATCCTTCCTTCTGGAATACCACAGTGACAAGATGTTTCCAGCCCTGGGCTTTGGTGCACAGTTACCTCCTGACTGGAAGGTGAGCGTCTCAATTTTTGACATTAATTCCTAACTCCAATTACTTTGCTGTAAGTCAGACATGTTTTATACATATTGTACCTGTCAGGATCCTGTATTTTAACAATGGATATAACAGGAAAAAGCAGGGTCGTTCTACCAGTTACCCACATATATATTCTATGGAAATATGTGTATGTGTGCTCTGCTAAATCGATGAGATGTAAGTGTCCTCTCTCACTTGAGTTTTACATAAATAGAGTTTGGATAGCCGCAAGACTGGGAGTTCATGTGTCAGCTAATTGGAGTCAACTCGTCAAATTAATCAGCACCTCGTTTCTCCAGTGGCATAAATAGTTGGGATTGTTTGATATGTGACATTCTTGTGTTTATCCCGAAGAGTGCAGGATGAAAAGCTTTAGTAACCTGCTTAGTCTTATTGGCATCACTCAAGCTCAGTCCTGCCAAGCGACTGCTAGTCACAAGTCCTCAGTTTGGCAGCCTGCAGCTTTACATTCAGTTTCTATCAAACTTGTGGAGATGAGAAAGCCCTTCCAATATTGTGGCACTGTTGTGAAATATTATGGAAGGATTTAATCCGTATTGCGTCTGTGCTCAATATTGACACTAGATTTCATTTTAAATTCCACCCCCTTGCACAAAGGCCCCTCCATTTCATAAGTTCAACTGCTCACAAAAACATTAGAATGTTTTTAAACCTGAACAGAAGCACAACACAATTGTTGAAAATGTGAATGATTGACAGTGCGTTTGTTTCTTGCTGTCCAGTTACAAAAGGATTTAATTTTCTCTCACAGTAACAAACCTGTTTCCTCATGGTCTAAGACTGTGTTTAATTTCTCACTACTGACCCTCACTGTCACCAATCAATTGTAGTCAATAGAGCTATTGAACAATGTATTCACATGGGGGTGGAGAGTATGGGTAATAAATTCCCTGCCTTTTTATTCATCATTACTAGTTAAGTGATATAAATAAAACTCTGTTCAATCTTGATTACTTCCAGTTCAGCAGCAACCATGTTTAGCAGAGTTCTATATTGCCAATTCACCATCCAGTGTTTCACATTATTTATTCAATCATTCACATTACTGCTCCAGGAATATGTTATCTAAATATAAAGTACTGGGTGCTGTTTATATATGAGGCCTTGGAGCACTGGTAGGGTAGGGTACAACTGTGAGTTGTAGCAGTACTACTGAGGCAGGATAGTGATCAAGGGGAAGGTATATCATAGAATCCTTACAGTGTGTAAACAGGCCCTTTGGCCCAACAAGCTCACACCAACCCAGTCCCATTCCCCTATCATATATTTACCCAGGCAGACACAGGGAGAATGTGCAAACTCCACACACAGTCATCCAAGGTTGGAATTGAACCCAAGTCCCAGGCGTTGTGAGGCAGAAGTGCTCACCACTGAGCCACTGTGCCACCCTTATTGTGGGCAGGCACAGAAGGGCTTGAATGTGGGGGATATGTTCCAAATCTGACACGTGGTCAGTAATGTACTGACTGTAGGGAATTGAGGACTGGCAGATGGAGTTTAATTTAGATAAATGTGAGGTGTTGTACTTGGAAAGGCAAATCCAAGCGGAACTTATACACTTAATAGTAAATTCCTGAGAAATGTTCCTGAACAAAGAGTTCTCGGTGTGCAAGTTCATAATTCCTTAAAAATTGTGTCACAGGTGGACTAGATAGTGAAGGAAGTGTTTGATATGCTTGCCTTTATTGAGCAGAGCATTGACTAAAGGAGTTGGGAGGTCATGTTGTGGCTGTATAGGACATTGGTTAAGCCACTTTTGGAATATTGCATTCAAGTCTGGTTTCTCTGGTATAGGAAGGATGTTGTGAAACTTGTAAGGGTTCAGAGAAGATTTACAAGGATGTTGCTAGGGTTGGAGGATTTGAGCTATAGGGAGAGTTTGAACAGGCCGGGACTGTTTTTCCTGAAGCCTCAGAGGCTGAGAGGTGACCTGATAGCGGTTTATAAAATCATGAGGGGCATGGATAGGGTGAGTGGACAAGGTCTTTCCCCATGGTAGGGGAGTCCAAAACTGGAGGGCCGCACTTGGATTATTGCATGCAGTTCTGGTCACTGCATTACAGAAAAGACATGGAAGCATTGGGAAGGGTGCAGAGGAGATTTACCAGGATGTTGCCTGGTATGGAAGGAAGGTCTTATGAGGAAAAGCTGAGGGACTTGAGGATGTTTTTGTTGGAGTGAAGAAGGTTAAGAAGTGACTTAATGGATTAGATAGGGTGGACAGTGAGAGCCTTTTTCCTTGAATGGTGATGGTTAGCATGAGGAGACATAGCTTTAAATTAAGGGGCGATAGATATAGTTCAAATGTCAGAGGTAGGTTCTTTACTGAGACAGTAGTAAAGGCGTGGAAAGCCCTGCCTGCAATAATAGTAGAATAGAATCCCTGCAGCATGGCAACAGGTCCTTCACGTCTGCACTGACCCTCCGAAGAGTAACCCACCCAGACCCATTTCACATTACTCTATACTTACCCTTAACCTACACATCCCTGAACACTATTGGCAATTTAGCATGGCCAATCTACCTAACCTGCACTCTTTGGATTGTGGGAGGAAACCCACACAGACACGGGGAGAATGTGCGAACTCCACACAGACTCCACCTCAGGCTGGAGTCAAACCCGGATCCCTGGCACTGTGAGGCTGCAATGCTAACCCACTGAGCCACTGTGCCGCCCAAATGAAGTATGTGCAATCGAAGTTTGTTCACTGACAGGATATTCTCTTTTTAAACCTGTATTGGCACTTGGCCAACCTCGCCAACTTTAAGTGCATTTAAATGGTCATTGGAAAAATACATGGATGATAGTGGAGTAGTGTAGGTTTGATGGGCTTCAGATCGGTTTCACAGGTTGGCGCAACATCGAGGGCTGAAGGGCTTGTAATGTGCTGTATTGTTCTATGTTCTATAGGTTTAGGGTAAGAGGGGAAAGATTTGAAAGTTCTCTTAGGGATAATTTTTTTTCATGCAGAGGGTGTTGTGTGTATGGAATGAGCTGCCAGAGGAACTGGTGGAGGCTGGTACAATTACAACATTTAAAAGACACCTGGATTAGTATATGCATAGGAAGGGTTTAGATGCTGGCAAATGGGATAGATTAATTTAGGATATCTGTTCCCAATGGACAAGTTAGGCCGAAGGTTCTGTTTCCATGCTGTGGAGGTGAGTGTGGGGAATGGGGAGAAAGAGGTGTGTATGGGGAACATGAAATAGGTTCCTGGTGGGATGCCAAATGGTCACCACAGGTTGAATCATTGCTTGCAGATTCCAATGAATAACATGTTTTGTTTGTATTGTTCCTTTAGTTATATGTTCAGAATTCTAACCATATTTATCTTATATTGTCGACACGGAGTTGAACAATCAAACACTCTGGTCGTTATTTTCACAAAGACACTCTGCAAAGATATGGTTCAATTTAATGAAATAAATGTTCTAAATGATATTGTACTGTGGTTTCAAGGATCAAAAGCCAAGCTGCAGTTTCTGTGTTTTCTTGAAGATAATGCTTCGAGGGCGATGAAGTGAAGGGACAGTGCCAAACTCTAGGTTGCGTTTCACCTCCTAGAATTTAATTCAGACCCTAATGTATCTGAGTGCAGAAATCTCCATTCTTTGGGCACTTCTGAAATGAATTGTTGTCATTTCTGTTGCATTGGGCTGTGCATGGTCCTCTGCTGGAGAGCAGCCACTGTTACAGATTCGAGAGGCAGTATCTCCTCTGAAACCAAGACTGCTGGATGAGGTTTGAAAGTTGGGAACTGCTTACCCTGCTCACTTTGTTATAAATTGAACAGAACAAGTGAGCTCCTTTTTTTCATATGTGTTGGGACCATGTTGCCTTCTGGAATCACAACCTTTATTCTATTAAAGTTTCCATGAACAGACTGTACTATTTTTAGTACAATTGAACCGACAGCAAATCAGATTGGATGCTGTGACTACGACGGGACTGAGATTAATCTAATGTCTGCAGATGGTATTTGAAGAGTATGATGTTTTGAATACACTATATGATACAATGGAACCCTCTTCTGTTTGAACAGGGCAGTGTTGAAATCCAGATACTGCAGTGATTTTAACTTTACTCACATGGATTGTACAGGTTTGGATGAAGTGCATTGCTTGCGATTTCATCATTGTGGGAGGTTAATTTAAATCTTCTGTAATATTCACCCTGTACGACTCCTAAAGACTGTATGAGTGGAAGAAAGAGAATGTATTGTGATGACTGAAAAGGCCATCATTTGCAGAGGCTGGGCCTATCTCTGTGCAATATCTCTGCTGGATATATCGGTAATGGTCACCACACATCACAACTCCCTCAATAGAAGCAAATCAGCACACATTAAATACTGTCTTTAAAGCATTGGAATGACTCATCAAGTATAAAATATTCTGACAGATGACGTAGCAAATGGATGGTCAGCTGGAGCTTCATTTTTTGAGATTTTAAAATAACTGTCCCTGTTTGTGAATTAGATCTGTGCAGATTTTCAGAAGCAGTCATGGATTAGGAAAGCTGCTATTTGAACAGAGCAAATGCTAGCAAGTCATGGAATCCCTACAGTTTGAATAGAGGTCTTTCAGCACATTGAGTCCACACTGACTCTCCAAAGGGGAAAACCACCCAGACACAGCCCTATCCCCTATTTCCCGTGGCTAACCACTTAGTTTACACATCCCTGTGACACTATGGGCAATTTATTGCTGTCAATCCACCTTATCTGTACATCTTTGGACAGTGGGAGGAAGCTGGAGCACCCAGAGGAAACCCATGCAGACATGGGGAGAATGTGCCATCTCCACTCGGACTGTCAGCCAAGGGTGGAATCAAACCCAGGTCCCTGGTGCTGTGAGGCAGCGGCGCTAACCACTGAGCCACCTTTGTGGCAGTGCAATTTCCATTTGTTGTTCTACAGTCTGTTTTGTTGGTACTTATTGGCAGTACTTAGCTCTGTGTCATGCTGTTACATTGAGAACTTGACCCCCCACCCCCACTCCCCTCCCCTCGCCACACCCATAGAAGTCAGAGCTCCTCTCACTGCTGCTAAGTTCTGCAAGCTTCTCCCGCTGCCTCAGTGATTGCTATTGAGGGAAACCATTACATTTCTGGAGGCCCTTGAGACTGATCACAGCATGTGTATTCCTACCTGGTGAGGAGCGAGTGGCCAAGAAGAACCTGTAACCTTGCCAGGTGCTGACAAAGATGTGATATCGATGAATTAAATCCAAGGTTCTGCTGTGTTCAGGAGAAGTTCAGTCATTAAGGATTCATATTTGGGCTATTAGGTCTATTAAACCTTTTAATTAAGTGGATTTTAATTAATTAATGTCATAATCTAGAGGTAGCACCAACATTCAACATTCCCATTTACTACAGTCTAAAACAGTGCTCTTCCTTTGCATTGAAATTCTTGCAAATTGTTCTGATGAGAGCAAAACAAAGATGTGCCTTTTGTCAGCTATACGCAAATCCGGAATAATGTTAATTTCCATTTGTTGCTAAATTACCTATGATTAAACAACACGTACAGACAAATCCAATAGGGCATTGTCTATGTGCATCATGTAAACACGATTGTTCTGGGAGCAAATATAATCTCTCCTTTGGGAAACAGCAGCAAGTGCCAGAGCAGAAACATTGAATCAGTTAAGCAGCAGCAGGAGATCTAATGTTTGCCTCTCATTAATTGAACTTGGAGAATGACAATGGTTCCCTGTGAATGATCTACAGTTACAAATCTTTAGACCTGATTGTCCTTTCTTCCCCTCTGTCGATCATAAACTAGAGAATGAAACTGATTTGATTCAAGGATTTTTATTCTGGTATAGACAGTTCAGCAAGGTGTTGTCCTGTTGACTTCTGCCCTTTACTCTTGACTTCCTCACAATTTTAACAGGATTTAAGAGGAGCCTGTGATGTGAGTCCTGGAGGTTAGCCCTCACTCTGTACTGCCTTCATGGCGTTATTTCGAAGAAGGGCTCTTCCAATGTCCTGGCAAGTATTTACCCCTAAGCCAGAATCACGTAAAAGAAAATAATGTGGTTGTTTATGTCACTGCTGTATGTGGGGCTTTGGGGGGGGGGTGAGAAATTGCACCTGACTGCCCTTAACCATCCTAGTCATTGCTGTTTAAACCCAGAGTGGAGCTATTGATGAATCTCAGCCATCAAGGTTTCAGTTTAACTACAACCGGCCCAGAAACAACACGAGGAAAATGAGTGCTGAGAACCCTCGGATCTCAGTCATCTTTTTCCTCCAAAATGTGCAATGCTCTTTTGTTGTGCCTCAACTTGCCCATATAGTGAATCTCAAAAAATCCTACTTTCTGCAAGAAATTTTCACTGTTTACACTATTTCCACTGTCTCCTGAAAGAGTTTATCCCATAGGCTGATACAGAAGCAATGTTCACAAGACTGTAATGTTACCAAATTAGATAATCTCTGCTCCATATTTTAATTCCATTCATATATCTCAGGTCCACAGTGCTTCGATCCCTTGTCTAATGAATTGACCCAGCAATAATTGTTCATAAGAGGTGAAAGTTCCGAATGTTCACTGGAGGCTGCCAAGGTATCTCGATGAATAGCATGCTACTCCGTATTTGTTCAGATGTTCAGATCTATTTTGCAGAGGCAAATTTTGAAATGCAAATAAGCATGATGCTAACTCAGCCTGTGATTCCCCATTCTTTATTCTGTGTTTGCATTGCATTGATCATAATGATGATCTCTCCTGGTCTGATTTGCAGTTATTTTGAGAGCTACGTTGCTATGGCAAGTTCCGAAATGTGCATTTAGTGAATGAAATAGTTGAGTGTAAAGTGACATGGGCTGCCATTTTTCATGTAAATTCTGTCATTAGTAATCTGTTTTGCTTTTTCTAAATTGACATTTCTACTGTCAGTTACTTGCAGAACCACGTAATGCATCCATTGTCTTATTGATTGTGCACATTTATTGCCAACTTCAAAACAGCCTTGTTAATTAGCTACAGATGCACTTCAGTGAATGATGAATCTGGACTCCAGTTGCACTGTGCCGAGTGCATAAATCTTTGTGGACCATTCTCTCTAAGATCTGTGGACTGTGAATGAAAGAGCCTACGTCATTAGGGGCATGATAGTTGCTCATTGTGGATGTGTTTGTTGCCATGACACAGCAGTATTTCGAGACTAAAATTGGGAAAGCTAGCGTTTACTCTTCAAATAGTGTTGGTGGAAAAGTGCCTGTGGTAATCGTTTTTGTTAACCACACCATCCACAACAGCAACTTGCAATATGCAGCACCTCTCGCAAATTAATTAACATGCGGAAAAGGCATTTTAATTGATAAATTTATTTCCGAGTGTAAAGAGTATTCTGTTTTGGCAAACAAAACCAACAGGTTTCATTCGGTCATTTTTTGGAAAATAGGAATTTAAATGGGGAAGAGGAGTAAAAACTAAAGACGCACAAATCAGTAAAGACTGGAACCAAGCAGAGTAGATTTTTATTTAGAGAAAGAGGAGTGTTTGCCTTTTTGTTTCCAATGCATGCTGCTTTATGTAAGTTTGAGGCTGTATTGATTTCAAATTTTTGCCCATGGTTTACTGTTTGGTCCAGCATAGTTCATACAAACCGATTTAAAACATGGATTAACTAATGTGGAGAAGGATATGTACCTGGATTACAAGACATGGACATTGTGGACAATTCAGAGTGAACACATTAACAGTTGATGTTTCTGTCTCTGTGTTCCCGCACTCAGAATCCCGAACTCAGGCATAACACAGAAGGGGAACATTATGTGAACAATTTCTGCTGGATATTGATGATATCTCATAGAGAAGTATAGTTTTACAACAGGTTTGTTGTGTCCAATAGTGAACAGAGTGGGGAACCCAGATGACATAAAGAATGAGCAACCACACGATTAATGCTATTGATCGTATACAATGCATTACTGTGTTAAATGTAGGGGCCCTTCAGTGCAGTGGTAGTGTCACTACCTCTGAGCCAAAAACCCTAGGTTCAAGCCTCACCCTGCTTTAGAGGTGTGTAAGAAAACATCTGAACAGGTTTACTGAAAAATATCTACAATGCCAACTGTGTGGATAAAGGGCTGCTAAAGTAAAGATCAGGGTACTGTGGAACAAGAAGGAAAAAAAATATAATGTGTTCTAGCATTCATTGATTAATATTCATGTAATGGCAAAATGTTAACATTCTTAATGGGTTACGGCTGCCACCTTATATGTAAGGATAGGGACTTCTCAAATGTTTTTCTCGAGGTAGTGGGAAACAGGAACCGAAGACATGTGTCAGTTCTTGGGCAGCAGTATGGCCAATGGTCCAGGAGCCATCGACTGCACAATTGTGGCTCTGCAATTGCCACATCTCAAATGGTCATTTTATGCTTTATAAACTGCCGTGAATTAATGAGCAGATAATCTCTTCTACTGATGCCAGCTGAGGGATCAATATTGGCCAGTCTATGAGCTTCTGTACTTTTTTTTTCATTGTGTCATGGCAGCTTTTATGCCAAATGTAAAGGTAGATGGGTCTTCGATTTAACCTCTCAGTTGGAGGAAGGCAACTCCGGCAGTGCAGCAATCCTTCATACTTGGTTGAAGCATTGGGCTGAATGACGTGTACAAGGTTAGGTGGATTGGCCACAGGAAATGCAGGGTTACAGGGATAGGGTAGCAGGGTGGGAATACTTTTCAGAGGATCAATGTAGACTCGATGGGTCGAATGGCCTGCTTCCACACTGTAGGGATTCAATGAAGTCTCTGTATTAAGACTTGAACCCAAACGGGTCTGATCCAAAGGTGAGAGTTCTACCACTGAGCCAGGGCTGATGTAACCTTGGAACAACTATCTTGCTAAAAGCTAGAGGAGAGAAAATGCTGTATGAAGACCACTGCACCGTATTGTGAATGTCACTGTGGTAACGTGATGCCATTCGCACTTTATGTGAATGGCATTAACGATTGAAACAACTTCGAACAGCAAAAAAGTATATGTGGCTATATAATAGCAAAGTAATTATATTCCCATCAAACAGCAAGCTGTTTACATGGAGATGTACTTAGATGGGGGAAAAGTGTAAATGCCAGAGGAGACTTTTGAATAAAGCATCACTGGTGCAAGCATTTGTAATTTTCAATGCAATCAATTTAGCTGAAATTAATCTTTACATTAGTGATTTTTCTTCCTTTAATGATTTGTATGCCACAATAATTAGCACGATAGACCAATTACAGTAATGCAGAACACCTGGAGGGAAAAGCTAGTCCATGAAAAAGGTCCCCATTCACAGCAACAAAGACATTAAATACCAGTCATTTCCGTTCTTCTTCACCTGTGTGATAGATTGAAAGGAAGATGCAAAGAAAAACAAGGAGTAATTTTGAAATTGCGGTACAGACTAGCTTTTTCTCTGGCTTTAACATTAAGGTACCTACAGTCAGTCACACTTCTGTTTCCTCATCAAGAGAGGAGAACTATTTATTGCCCCTGGGGGAGCCGAGACTAAAGAGTTGCTTCTAATGCAACCTATGATGCCCTGAGTGAAAAGGTGAGATTTAATGAGAGGGGAAAGAGGGCAGAGGTGCATTAAAAACCTGACAAGCCTTATTCTCCTGGCTGCTGGCACATCCTCCTGAATTTGATGTCTTTGACCTAGTCTTCACACGGGGAATGTGTTAGGCAGTGAGATGTTCTGAGAAGGGGGATAGTGTAGCTGGTGAATGGTAGAAGTGAGGAGATGGTGGAGAAAGCATGGGTCAGGCAGTGGCTGATACAGAGTGCTGCAGCAGAAGGCCTGACAATGTGTTGCAGTACCCAGAGGAAAGTTCTGGCAATGGGATGTGGTGAAGGGGATACAGGCCGGAGTACTCCTGGCAGCCACTTCCCTGCCCACGGCCTGAAGTCACAGTGGAACTGTACTTCACGGGGTACCACCTGCTTTCAATTCTCACTGGGAACAAGCAAAAGCCTCTCCGTTTTTCCAAAATCAGGCTGGCAAATTGTCTACTGAAACAGTCTGCTAAAGTTCAGGGCCTAATCTATAGGTGCATGTACTCAGCATAACATCTGGTCTAAGTACTCATCATCTACCCCATGATGAGGCAAATATTAAACTTCCAGCACCCAGATCCAGTGAAGGCCCCTCACTTGTGAAACAGTGGACGGAGGTGGTGGGAGGGCTACCTGGTGGGTGTGGATGGTCAAGTAGGAGCCAGTCCTCGTTCACTGACCCCACACATTCCCTTTCCAACAAGGACCATCCAGCAGCAACTTCATCCAACAGTCTAGCTGATTTTAGTTTGCACTTCCCAAGGTTTAACAAGGTTAATCAATGTTGTTAGCTTTCTGTGCTTAAAGTAAACTGACATGAGTTATTTTGTATAAAATGTTTTAAATTAACTCAATGGTCATTAGATACCAAAGAACATTGCACTTTGTAAAAACTTGCAGTCAGTTTATTGTTTACAAGATGGAACAGGGATAGATTAAAATCATTGGAAGCTTCATTTTTAACCGAGCTATAAGTTTTCTGTTAACACTAAACAATGAAACTTCCAAACTGCCAACTCTCCAGCCTGTGGCACTTGCGATGATATTATGTCAAGCACCGTCATCTCACCATCATTTTATGCCCTTGTTTGAGGTGAAACCTTTCTTCTCTCTCTCTCTCTCACTTTGGTCATTCACCTACCAAGTCCATACCCAGTCCTGCTGCCTGGAGTGCATCTGTCTCCCAGATGAATGATGTGTGTGTGTGTGTGTGTGTGTGTACGCTATTTCGAGATTCAACCCCCAAAGACTGCTGCCCTGGAGCCAGGGTGGGAGGGTGGACAGTGGATGGGGGTAGTGGTTTGGTGGGGGGGGAATGGGGAAAGGTGGCTGGCTTGCACAGGGTGTGCTGCTGCCTAGTTTCCTCAACAGGGAGAAGACTTAGCAAGCCAATCCCATTGAACAGATGGGGGAGGGGTGCGAGAGGCTTCAGCAATGCTGCAGGTCCCTCACACACAAGTGTGTCTCTGCTCAGAAACAAACCCTGAGACAGAGAGAGGGAGTAAGGCAGGCAGAGCGAGGATAAAGGAAACGTCCGAAAACTCCGAGTCCCAGAGGAGAGACGTTGAATCAATTAACCAAATAATCAAATATCCAAATTAAATAGTGCCCTCCCTTCTCATAGAACATAGAACAGTACAGCACAGAACAGGCCCTTCAGCCCACGATGTTGTGCCGACCATTGATCCTCATGTGAGGTAAACCTAATGTACGAACTCTCAAATTTCTGTGACCATATGCATGTCCAGCAGTCTCTTAAATATCCCCAATGACCTTGCTTCCACAACTGCTGCTGGCAACGCATTCCATGCTCTCACAACTCTCTGTGTAAAGAACCCGCCTCTGACATCCCCTCTATACTTTCCGCCAAACAGCTTAAAACTATGACCCCTCGTGTTAACAATTTCTGCGCTGGGAAAACGTTTCTGGCTGTCAACTCTATCTGTGCCTCTCATTATCTTGTACACCTCAATTAGGTCCCCTCTCTTCCTTCTTTTTTCCAATGAAAAAAGTCCGAGCTCAGTCAACCTCTCTTCGTAAGATAAGCCCTCCAGTCCAGGCAGCATCCTGGTAAACCTCCTCTGAACCCTCTCCAAACCAACCACATCGTTCCTACAATAGGGCGACCAGAACTGGACACAGTATTCCTAATGCAGTCTAACCAAAGTTTTATAGAGCTGCAACAAGATCTCACGGCTCTTAAACTCAATCCCCCTGTAAATGAAAATCAAAACACCATATGCTTTCTTAACAACCCTGTCCACCTGGGTGGCAATTTTAAGGGATCTATGTACCTGCACACCAAGATCCCGCTGTTCCTCCACACTGACAAAAATCCTGTCTTTAATCCTGTACTCAACTTTCAAGTTCGACCTTCCAAAATGCATCACCTCGCATTTATCCATGTTGAACTCCATCTGCCACCTCACAGCCCATCTCTCCATCCTGTCAATGTCTCACTGCAGCCTACAACAGTCCTCTATACTGTCAACGACACCTCCAACCTTTGTGTTGTCTGCAAACTGCTCACCCAACCTTCAATCTCCTCTTCTAAGTCATTCATAAAAATTACAAAGAGTAGAGGCCCAAGAACAGAGCCCTGTGGAACACCACTCACCACTGACTTCCAGGCAGAATATTTTCCTTCCACTACCACTTGCTGTCTTCTGTCAACCAGCCAATTCTGTATCCAGACAGCTACATTTCCCTGTATCCCATTCCTCCTGACCTTCTGAACGAGCCTACCATGGGGAACCTTATCAAATGCCTTACTGAAGACCATATACACAACATCCACTGCTCGACCCTCATCAACTTGTCTAGTAACCTCCTTAAAGAACTCAATAAGATTTGTGAGGCATGACCTGCCCCTCACAAAGCCGTGCTGACTGCCTTTAATAAAGCCATGCTCTTCCAGGTGGTCATAAATCCTTTCCCTCAGAATCCTTTCTAACACCTTGCAGACGACAGACGTGAGACTGACTGGTCTGTAATTGCCAGGGATTTCCCTATTTCCTTTCTCGAAGAGAGGAATTACATTTGCCTCTCTCCAGTCCTCAGGTACGACTCCAGTGGAGAGCGAGGATGCAAAGATCTTCGCAAGCAGCAAAGCAGTCACATTTCTTGCTTCCCAAAGCAGCCAAGGACAAATCTGGTCTGGCCCTGGTGACTTGTCAATCTTAATGTTTGTCAAAGTTTTCAGCACATCAGCTTCCTCAATCTCTATCCGTTCCAGCATGCTGACCTCCTCCTCCAGGCTTTCATTCACTACAAGGTCCTTTTCTTTAGTAAATACAGAAATGAAAAAACTCATTTTGGGCTTCCCCTACCTCCTCAGACTCTATACACGAGTTCCCAATGCTATCCCTGATCGGCCCTACTCTTTCTTTGATCATTCTCCTATTCCTCACATACGTGCAAAATGCCTTTGGATTCTCCCTAATCCTTCCTGCCAAGCCTTTTTCGCGCCTCCTCTTGGGTCACCTCAGACCATGTTTGAGCTCCTTCCTCGCCTGCCTGTAATCCTCTAGAGCTGAGCAAGACCCTAGCTTCCTCCACCTTACGTAAGCTGCCTTCTTTCTTTTGACGAGAAGCTCCTCCGCTCTCGTCATCCAAGGTTCCTTTATCTTACCCTTCTTGCCTGTCTCAGAGGGACACATTTGTACATCACTCGCAACAACTGTTTCTTAAACAGTCTCCACATGTCTATAGTGCCCTTTCCATGGGACAATTGCTACCAGTCCATGCTTTCCAACGCAAATCTGATAGTATCATTGTTGCCTTTTCTCCAATTAAATATCCTCCCATTGTGCCTGCTTCTCTCCTTCTCCATTGCTACAGAATGCGAGGCAGTTGTGGCCACTATCCCCAAAATGCTCTCCCACTGCAAGATCTGACACCTGCCCTGGCTCATTGCTGAGCATCAAATCCAAAATGGCCTCTCCCCTCATTGGCCTGTCAACGTACTGAGTTAGGAAACCCTCCTGAACCTTCTCGTTTGGATAATGGAGCTCTGTAATCGTAAAATGGACTATGACTTGGATGGTAACAAGTTGCAGTATGGACCTAGATGTCCTTGTGCATGAATTTAAAGCTAAGGTAGATATTCTTTGAATAATAAAGGAATTAAGGGTTGTGGTGAGAGCGCGGGTAATTAAAGCTGAGGCCATGAAGAGATCAGCGCTGATCATATTGAATGACGGAGCAGGCTGAAAAGGCCGGATGGCCCACTCCTGCTCCTGGTTCTTGTGTTCTTATGTATAAGACAATCCACTCATTCCTAAACCCAATTTCTTAAGGGCAGGAGAGTACTGAGTTCATCACAGATAAGTACCATGAAGGAGAAGATCAGATGTTCCTCCACAGAGAGCCTGTGAGCCATTTCAGTGCATCTTTGGCCTATTCACGGTTCAGCTTTCAGCAGTTTGACTTGCAGCAGCTATCCCACAGCCCTTTCAGAAATGGAAAGTGCCTGGAGAGCCACAGCGTTGTATCTGTCCCCATCTGAACAGGCTCCGAGGAACCCAACTCCACCACAAGATGCGAGGTGCCTCATTTTGATAGAGATACCAGCTGCCCATGGCAGTGTGCAGCTGCAGAAGACAAACCACATCCCCATGCGCAGGTCCCAGTGACCTGATCTCTGTCAGTGACATCCTTCCCCACCCCCCCACCCCCTACCAAGGCAGACTACCAGCTGGAGACTTACTGCCTGAAAACAGAATCCCGATTGTTTGAAGGAAGACATCACCAGGCAATGCCACACAGCTCTCAGACTGTGAGTCAGAAAGAGCAGTCTTTGTTGATTCCTGCTTTACCTGGACCTGGTGTCACTGATAAGGGGGACACCTGTGTAAGTCTGACATTGCAGTTTATTGAAGTGAGATCAGAAACTGCATGTGAGATCCTGAGGGTCTTGGAGCGGTGGATGTAAAACGGGAGAGTGTGTGTCTGTGTGTGTGTTGTGTGTGTATGTCTGTCTGTCTTTTTGTCTGTGTGTGGGTGGCTGTGCGTGTGTGTGTCTATGTGTGTGCGTGTTTCTGTGCATGTGTCTATCTGTCTGTGTGTGGCTGTGTGTGTGGCTGTGTGTGTGTGTATGTGTGTGTCTGTGTGTATGCGCGTGTGTGTCTGTATGTGTGTCTGTGTGTGTATGTGTGTCTGTGTGTGTGTGAGGTTTTGTGTGTGTGTGTGTGTGTATGTGTGTGTGTGTGTGTGAGAGAGAGAGATGGTGTGTATGTGTGTCTGTCCTTGTGTGTGTGTGTGTGTGTGTGTTATTGTGTGGCTGTGTGTGTGTGTGTGAGAGAGAGAGAGGTTGTGTGTGTGTGTGAGAGAGAGATGGTGTGTGTGTGTGTGTGTGTGTGTGTGTGTGTGTTATTGTGTGGCTGTGTGTGTGTGTGTGAGAGAGAGAGAGGTTGTGTGTGTGTGAGAGAGAGAGATGGTGTGTATGTGTGTCTGTCCTTGTGTGTGTGTGTGTGTGTGTGTGTGTTATTGTGTGGCTGTGTGTGTGTGTGTGAGAGAGAGAGAGGTTGTGTGTGTGTGTGAGAGAGAGATGGTGTGTGTGTGTGTGTGTGTGTGTGTGTGTGTGTGTGTGTGTGTGTGTGTGTGTGTGTTATTGTGTGGCTGTGTGTGTGTGTGTGAGAGAGAGAGAGGTTGTGTGTGTGTGTGAGAGAGAGATGGTGTGTGTGTGTGTGTGTGTGTGTGTGTGTGTGTGTGTGTGTGTGTGTGTGTGTGTGTGTGTGTGTGTGTGTGTGTGTGTGTGTGTGTACCTGTATCTTCTGGAGCTGGGGGTCAGGATGAGGTATTTGGGATACAGCTTGCGTAGACTGCGACTGTAGACTGCAAATATTGGAATTCAGAAAAATAAGAGGGGTCTTTTCAAAACATGTAAAATTATGAAGGATGTTGATAAGATAGAAGCAGGAAGGTAGTTTCCACTGGCAAGTGAAACTAGAACAAAGGGGCATAGCCTCAAAATAAGGGGGAGCAGATTTAGGACTGAGTTGAGGAGAAATGTCTTCACCCAAAGGGTTGTGAATCTGTGGAATTCCCTGCCCAGTGAAACAGCTGAGGCTTCCTCAGTGAATGTTTTTAAGGCGAGGAACAGTAAAGGAACAGTAAAGGAATTACGGGTCTGGTGAGTGGGTAGGTTAGAAGAGCTGAGTCCATGAAGAGATCAGCCCTCGAAGGGCCGGACGGCCTACTCCTGCCCCTGGTTCTTATGGGAAAATATTTCTCACGGAGGGCTGGGTTTTTTTGGAACACCCTTCCTTGAAAGGCAGTGGAATCAAGGCTGAATCATGGTTAAAAACCGAAAGAACTGTAGATGCCGTAAATCAGAAACAAGAGCAGAAATTGCTGGAACAGCTCAGCAGGTCTGAGTTCACACATACTCCCACTAGTCACAGCTTAACCACCAGGTCACACACTTTACCACATTCCACGTGAACACCCTCTGAGTCATGGCCACTGGAGAGTCACAGATTGACTTTGTCTGGTTGGGAATATTGCAGACAGAAAACAATCGGACGATTGCAAATGGGAGCAGTCTCTCCGCCCCCCCCCCCCCCTAGCATTGCTAACGAGATTTCAGCAGCATCACCAGCAGTGAGTGTTTGACAGTAGGTGATGGTCTGTTCAAACCTCTCAACGTGGCCCAGTGTAGCTGAGCTGTGTGTTCAGCCTGGATCATCCTGTAACAATTGTCACCCTGTTAAGGAAGGCAGCCTTGGAGAGCAGTATCCCACCAGCGGCAACATCATGCCTCTCAGTGGAAATGACCCACGTCAGGATCAGAACGATTCAAAGAGCGATGTGGCATCCTTTCGGAATGGCTTGGCAGTCTTTGCAGCCTGACATGGCCTCCTCTCAGCCTGGCATGGTGGTCTTCCGACTGTATGTGGCAGTCTCTCGGCCTGGCACAGCCTCAGTGTGGTCCCCCTGTCTCGAGGTGATTCTTCAAGTGCCTCATGAGGTGAAGCCCAGCGCGGTCCAGAGCTAAGGCCCAGTGTGACTGGAGGCCAGGAGTCAGTGTGGTCTGGGGTGGAAGTTCTGAATTTTTATTTCAGCAATGCTGGACTTTTTATTTCTCTCATGTTTGGTCTCGTAACTGAAGAAGCTGTTAACTCAGTATCTTTGTACCTCAGATGGCACTGTAAGTGGTGACTCAAAAGGTTTTCACTGTACTCATTTGAGTGCATGTGGTAATACAGCTAATTTGAAATATTGATTTCACATCGGTGCTCAGTGGCAGCCTGCAGCTGAGGCTGAGCGCACATCTCCACACAGAGCTGCTCCCTGAGAACCATCATCCCCTCCCCACTCAGGCTCAGTCTGGGCAGCAACTTGGTGAAGGGACCTCAACAGCTGAGTATGCCCCAGTGCCAGGGGGAGAGTGCGTACAGCACTCTGACACCCTTCCTAGGCCAGGCCCACCTCAAACCCCCAACCCCCTCACTGCATCCAGTACAGACCATCATGAGACTGACAGGACAGGTGAGGAAATGATGTGAGAAGTACACATGGAAGTTTAACAAATAGTGGTTTGCCTGTGGTCAGCATTGGCCTTCTGGAACGTTATTGTTATTAACTTCAAATCATTGGGATGTCCAAGTTCAAATTGCAAGCAACAGTGGCATTTGACCCCTGAGAGCCCTCAGTCTGCAGACATAGCAAATGTCCAATTAAATGATTGTGCATTACATGTAGCAGGACTGAGCAAATGGCTGCTTCGTGTATTTGCTGCTACAATATCCTGGTATCCAGCAAACATGGATCTCCCATGTTTTGCTCATCACACTGACTGCATACACCCTGGATATTGTTCCAGCCCTTAACACGTAGCACTGTGTCTCTGGGGATCAGTAGGAAATGGCAGGAAGGAGAGCAAATGGTGGGCATTGTTAGCTCTGGGCCTTGCCTGACTACTGCCCTCCCCCTCCACCCGCATCCCACAAGCCTACATCTCCCCTTTAACTTCACACTAGCCTGACAACCCAGTTTCACCATCGCCACTCATAAGGAGACCCACTAGATCAAACTTCACCTATGACTATTCTCCTGACGTTAGACCTTAATGATGCCCATCCTGCTTCTCCACGCTGTCCCTTTGGAGGTCCTGGTGATGGTGACTGAAACTAAAACTGCGCCCCACCCCACCACCCAGAGTCAGTCAGCTATGCCCTTGTATGCTGTTCCACATACCGCCATGCACATTGAGATTCACACCTCACTATCCTTTCCCCACCTCTGCAGATGTTTCCGCTTTCCCTAGCTCAGCTTTGACTCCCTCACCTCTTCTGGTAGTGATTCCACTGACACTGCCCCCTACAGGCTGCCTCAAACCTTTCTGAAAGGTTGATGGACGGACTGCCAGGGGGTGCTTTGCCCCAACCCTCTGACGGACACGGAGCAGACCCCTGAACCCTGACCCTTGTCTTTGCAGCTCTCCAGTTCCCATGGCTGCCTGTGATTGTCCCATGGAACTGACTGCTGACCAGCCTCCAGGGTCAGATCCCCTGGCCGTGAGCCACTGAAATGGATGACAGACTGTGTTGAAGCATGTGCAGTGTGTGCAGACTGTGCCCCTGACTGATGTTACTGTGACCCCCTGACTACAGCAGCTCCCTCATTGACTGGACCGAGAACTAACTCCCACCAGCTTCTAACAGGGCCTTTTAGCTGAGCTCACTGTGTTCTGTATTGCCTACACAGGCAGAGCTGTTCGGTTGACATCTTGGTGTATGGTACCTCCCTGCCGTCAGCCAGTAACCTGGCTGTGTGTCTGAGCAAAAGAGCACCACAGTACAATGGAACAGAGATCCTTTTTGGTCCCTGTACACTAACAGGAATGGCACAGCAAGGCAAGACATGGATGGTGCAAGGGTACAGGTTAGCACTGAGTGCCCAGAGAGCAAGTGAGCCACCCTGTAATTCTGCCTGCTCCAGCCAGGAACTAGGTGCCCTTCCCTGCAGCAGCCAGCTGCCAGTGCACCCTGCAGTGCCAGTCTGTGCCTCCTAAGTGGTCTGCAAGTTAACCAGAGAGGTGCTTAGGAGTGTTGCTGCCAGATGCCAGATGCCAAAGTTCATGGGCAATAGAGGCATGCAGCTGGTGCTCGTCGATCTTGCCCTGAGCTGCAGTTTAACCGAGCTCACAGGGTTATCCTGAGCAGGCTGGGAGCTGGATCAGGTCATGCCCGTTCTGCTTCCTGTTGGCGCGTTTTCTCAACTCAAGCTTGTCGGGTCAGATGGCAAGGAGGTGAGTAAGAAGGTCACCGTGGTGCTCATCAGATGTATAAAAGCGACAGCAAGCTCCTCTCCACGCTGAGGTAGGCCTCAGCAAACTTGTTACCCGATTGTGCCACATATCACTCAGACCCCTGCGCCATTCTGCCCAGATTCCATGAACAGGGGAGGACTGCGTTGCTATTGGGAGTGTGTAGTAATTGGGTTAGCGATGATCATATTGAATTACATACCTCCCACCTCCAGGTCTTCCTCTCTGTCTCTCTGAGCTGCCAAACTCTCATCTGACCCGCAGGGTTATTGCAGTGTTTTCCCGGTCATGGTCACCCACACCCCATCGTGGTTATCCAAGACCTCTCTCATACACCTCTCATAAGAGCTGACCATGTAGGACGGTGATTGGGACAGTATATCACAATCCGTTTCTTCTCTGCCTTTGTAAACCTCAATGCACTGATCGGACCTTTTGTAAGGATAAGCCCAGCAACCGAACCAGTCAGTTTAACTTCAGCAGTGGGACAACTTCTGGAAACTAATACTTGAGATAGGACTAATAATGACCTCGGAAGCTATGGTCAATGTGGAAGAGTCAGCATGAATTTATGAAGGGAACATAAGGTCCAACTAATTTGCTGGACGTTTTGAAGAGCTAACAGACAAGTGATGAGGGCAATGCTGTTAATGTGTTGTACAAGGACTTCCAAAAGGCATTCAATGCAATTCCATACAACAGACTTGTGAGAAAAGTCATAGCTCATGGGGTAAATGGGACAGTAGCAATTAGCCGTGAGATCAAAAGTATAGAGTAATGGTCAATGGGTATTTTTCAGGGAGGTTTGGAGTGACATTCCCCAGGAATCAGTTCTGAGACCCTTTTTCTGATATTGATCAAAGGTTTGGAATCATTTCAAAGGTTGTGCATTGGTGTAAAGTTTCCTACGAGGGTGGAAGTTGGGAAATTCAAATTCAGTTAAGCAACTAAATGTGCGATAAAATCTCATCACAATGTCTATTCACGCAACTACTGAATTTTCATAAAAGTTCTCTAGTGCGCTACTGTACTTCAGGACAGGAAATCAGTCATCCCTACCCAGTCTGGCCTGCTCAGAATTCTAAACCCCAAGCAATGTGGTTCATTTGTGACTGAACAAGCCTAGCAATGCATTCAGTTGTCAAGATAACACACATCACCTTCTTAATGTGAACTATGGAGGGGCAGCAAATACCTGCTTTACCAGCAGCACCCTCTTCTGAGAAATGAATTTTAAAAACTAATATTAGCTGTGATTTGTCAAGTCCAGAGTTATAAGCTTGTCACCAGAAGGACTGAGAATTCAAAATGAGAGTCAGGTGCTGAACAATTCAGCCTTTTCACCAGGGCGAAAGTAGAAGCACAGCCTTTGTTTTCCATATTGGAATTCTTATTGATCCAGTGAGCCTCTATAAATAAATTCTACCCTCCAAAAAATAACTACAGAAGTCATCTTCACTGTGAAGGCACTGAGAGACCAGTATATCATCATGCATCATAAACTGGTACTAAAAGAGAAAACATTTCAATCACCAGCATCCCAGTGAATTAGTGGATACAGTTCCTGCTGACCTGTCATTTTAGCCACTATGAAATATCGATGTTATAATACGTGTGCTGTCTATTCACCTGACTGGTCATTTGAACACTTAAAAGGTTGATGAAGATTTAGTTGCTTTTTCATACATTAAACATTCAGCAGATTTTAGAGGAACTAGCATTTTGAACAGTGTTTTACACTTTCTGTTTATATCTCTGTACATGTATGTCTGGATGCATGTATGTCTGAACATTTGTGTGTATGTTTGTATAGGTATGTGTGCAGGCTTCTGTATGTCTGTATGTTTGTGTGTGTAGGTTTGTGTCTGTGTTTGTGTATGTTTGTGTGCGTGTCTAGGTTTGTGTCTGTGTTTGTGTATGTCTGTATGTTTGTGTGTGTAGGTTTGTGTCTGTGTTTGTGTATGTGTGCGTGTCTAGGTTTGTGTCTGTGTTTGTGTATGTCTGTATGTTTGTATGCGTGTCTAGGTTTGTGTATGTCTGTATGTTTGTGTGTGCATGTCTAGATTTGTGTCTGTGTTTGTGTATGTCTGTATGTTTATGTGCGTGTGTAGGTTTGTGTCTGTGTTTGTGTATGTCTGTATGTTTGTGTGTGCGTGTGTAAGTTTGTCTCTGTGTATGTCTATGTTTGTGTTCGCGAGTGTAGGTTTGTGTCTGTGTGTGTGGGTGTGTGTGTATCTGTATGTTTGCATATGTGTGTGTGCAAGCACGTGTGCATTGCCAATCTTTACAGTTGTGTTTCCATGAGTATATACCATGACATGCAGGGATTAGAGCTTTTTTTTACAATTGATATGTGGCATATTTTGACCTTGACCAATCTAACAGTGTGTGAATATCCTTCAGCCCTTCTTTTATTTGTTATCTTCAGCAGGCAGCATTCCAGTACCATTGCCAGATTGGTGTGGCGATCATTGCCGGTGCCTTACAGCTCTGAAAATTGAACCTCACTCCAAAATACCTTGAGAAATAAGAACCAAATGCTATAAAGTGTACCTTACTGACTTCAGAGTTGGTTTTTGTTCCATCAAGCATTCCTATCTGATTTTCACGTTTTCAGCACATTAAGCTACAAGTTAACTTGCCTCTCAGTAACCAGCCATCGTTTATTTTTATTCTTTCATGGGATGGTGCTATATCAGCCAAAGGCTTCATTTGTTAATCCTAATTGTCCTTAATCTGAGTGTTTTACTAAACAAGTGCAGAGTCGACCACATTGCTGTAGTTCTGGAGGATGACAAATTTCCTTCCCTTAAGAACATTAATAAACCAGGTATGCTTTAATGAGAGCAGCTTTAATTCCAGAATTATTGATCAAATTTAAACTCACCAACTGACATGATGGTATTTAAAACGGTATCCTAGAGAATTAGCCTGGACCTTGGAGTTAGTAACTCAGTGAGGTACTGCTGTCACTCCTTATTCTCAGATGATTTTCTATGAAAGGATGAGACTAGGCCATAGGCTTGTGCTTAGGTCTTTGGTTCTGTTTATAATTTAGGACCAGACCGGATATATGCACAGATCCAGGAAAATAGTCATAGAGCTGCATTAATGTTTACCTTGGAGCAAACTGACAACTCTTGTTGCTAAGAAGATAGATAATGGAACTGTAAGGAAAACATATACAAATTTAAAGACATATGGGGAGGTGTGAACGGGACTATAATACAGAAAGAACCAAAATAAGCTGTTATCGTATTTATTGACAGCTTTCAGAAAGAATCAGGATAACATGGACTGATGTGTTTCATTGCTTCTGTTTTCCTAGGTGTCTCATGAATTTGCCATCAACTTCAATCCTACAAACCCCTTTTGTACAGGTTAGTTTCTTCTCCTGTAACTCTCTCCACCAGGCTCCACTCGCTCTGATTCCCAGAGTCGGGTTTCTATCTGCAAGTACTGTGTTCTTTTCAGCTCGTTTTGTTTGGATACATCCAGTTCCCAATGATTAGCAGTGTTCACTGCAATGATACAAGCTTCTCAAATCCTCCAGTGTGCTGGTTACTGCTAACATTATTTTCTGAGTGTTTTGCTGTTATGAAGTTACACATGTGAACATCTGACTTTACAAAGAGATTGTCTTTGGATTGCTGCAATTTCTAGAGAAAATGAGTGCTTTAATAATCCTGTCAAACTGCTCCCATTTTAATAAATTGTTCATGTTATTGATGTCCAAACCTTTCATACATAGTTTCAAGTAATTAGTCCCGAACAAAGTCTCTACGTATTATGTAATGGCCATTGCATTGAGCTGTGCTGGTTTTAAGAGGCATACTGCAGATGCTGGAGATTAGAGTTACGATTGGAAAAGTATAGCAGATCAGGCAGCATCCGAGGAACAGGAAAATTGACTTTTCAGGCAAAAGATAGTCCTTATCTCTGCACAGTCCCCCGAATGCCATTAGACTGTGCAATGATGCAGGTGGAAAAGCAGCTGGGGAGAAGTGAGAACCTTATATCCTTACATTTTTTTCTCTCGGGGAATTTTGTACAGGACAAAGAAGGAACCCAGACAGGAGGAAGAAAGGAATGAACTCAGCCTTTTTGTTTCTGTAGGGCCCTTTGCTCCATCAGTATCTCCCATCAGTAAGGATCTGGTAGTATTTCCTTCCATAAGTGAGCAATGATTCTGTGAAAAATGCCGACTCCTTTTGTAAGATTTTATGCTTTTTTTTAATAAACTTTCCTTAAACTATTGAATGATTTATAACAGCTGTGATTTGACATTAACCAAACACACTGAACAACAAATTCTGTTCATTGTCACGAGTAACGGATTGATCCTGAAATCTGAGCAGGCCAAGGGATCGTGCTTCCTGTAAATTGAGCCCAGTCCAAACTTGGTCTTGGCTAATTCATTTTACTTTAAATCTTAACCAAAAAAAAATTTGTACTCCCCTAAAATTTGAAGGGTAGGAATGGGCTATTTTTCGAATTAAAACTGTACGGTTAGGTTTCCATGGCCACAAGCCACTTTGCAATCTTGTAATCTGACAATAAATCACACAGAAGCACATCACATGGCATCCTTCAGGTAAAAGTCATCCAAGGGGGCTCTATTCTTCTGCTCTCATACTCCTCTCTCATTTCTTTATGATGGCAACACTACTGAGTCCAGAACTAGAGGGCATAGGATTAGGGTGAGAGGGGAAAGATATAAGAGACCTAAGGGGCAACTTTTACATGCAGAGGGTGGTACATGTATGGAATGAGCTGCCAGAGGAAGTGGTGGAGGCAACATCTGGATGGGTATATGAATAGGAAGGGTTTGGAGGGATATGGGTCGGGTGCTGGTAGGTGGGACTAGATCAGGTTGGGATATCTGGTCGACATGGACGGGTTGGACCGAAAGGTCTAGGTTTCCATGCTGTACATCTCTATGACTCCACATAAGCACATGGGCATCACTGGTATGGCTAGCATTTATTGCCAATTCCTAGTTGATTTGAGAAGATGATGATGAGCCATTCTATTGTTCTTATAGCAGCTACACAATATTCAGGTTCCTCAGAGGCTATTGTGGGGACTACACATCCCTATTTATAGCCAATGTAAAAATAAAGGAAGACATTACATACTTTATTAATCAAAGGTACTTTTTACTGAGGAAGAGGGGAATTTGTGTGGTTTCTTGGCACATGCTGTAGCAGTTTAATGTGAGCTCTAATAAACTTGCTAATTAAAGAAAACAGCCAAGCAAAGCTTTTAGGGAGTTAATGAAATGGGTATATTGCCCTTAATTTGCAGATTTTTATTAAATTAATTTCAAACTTTCGAACTCTTCTGGGGAGATTTTAATTTTGCTTTCTCTGGGTTACAAGTTTTGGAACCCAGCCACATATAACACCTTTACCTTGTAGGTTAAATAACAATGTGTAAATGAACATGTAAAGAAATTTGTACTAAAACTACCTTTGTCCACATTCATGTGGGTATGTCCATTGTGACCCTGGGAATGAGTTTCTATGACTGATGGTAATAGATAAATTCAGCTCTAATCTCCTGGTTTCCTTTTGCTACAGGTGTAGAAGGCATTGTGCAAGCTTACACTGCCTGTCTACCCCACATTCGATTTTATGGACCTACCAACTTTTCACCAATAATCAATCACGTGGCACGATTTGCCAGCCAAGCCATCCCACAGAAAGTAGCAGCGGTAAGTGGAAAGCATCTGTAAAAGCCTTAAGATAACAGCACTTTTTGAGCTTACAGTTAATGCAGATCCATTACTGCTGCAGTATGTGTGGTGAAGGAGCCTCTGAGAGCCCATAATTGTTGTTCGGAGCACATTAAGCTCCATAATGAGCCTTATGATGGATATATGGAGCAGTTTTATTGTTGTATTGCAGGGGTAATTGGGTGTGGAGTAGAACTGACCAGGAAAATAGGGATTTCCTTACTCATGTCAGTTAACTAGTAGTCGACGCAGTAATATATCAGTCAACAGCAGTCATTTCCGTTCATGTATTTGTCAAGAGTAAAGAAATCCCCCAAGGTAATTAAGTGGGAATAATTTTGAATGTAAAGGCTTAGGGTATAAAATGAAGCAAGTGTTGTAGAACTTACACACTGCTGCAGTGGGAGTTTTGGTCTCATTACAGACAGGATATGTGACTAGGCTTGGCTGTGAACACCCTATTGTTGGATTACATCCAGATACTTGTTCAAAGCTCGGGAATAGATGAGATGATTTTGGTGAAATACAGGAGGGCCCTGGTACTCAAGCCAGATGATCAATTGCTTGAGGAAAATTGTTTAATTTTATAGGAATCATCTCTCAATCCAAGCTTTCTCCTGAATATGACTTACGGGCATCGAGAGGAAACTGTACTCCACACCTTACTCCACTTCTCAGAGGAAAGCAATGCCAGTAACACTGATTTTAAAAGGAAGTGGATATTTATTTGAAAATGAACCTTTTGCTTGGCACTGGGGACAAAGCAGCACATTGCAACTGATTTATAGCTCAGACCCATTGGGCTGAATGGCCATTTTCCATGCTCTGTGATTGTATAACGTTTATTTAGTCATAGTCAAAGAGATGTACAACACAGAAACAAACCCTTTGGTCCAACCCGTCCATGCCTACCAGATATCCCATCCTAATCCAGTCCCACCTGCCAGCACTTGGCCCATATCCTTCCTATTCATAGACCCATCCAGATGTCTTTTAAATGCTGCAATTGTACCAGCCTCCACCACATCCTCTGGCAGCTCATTCCACACATGTACCACCCTCTGCATGAAAAAGTTGGCCGTTAGGTCTCTTTTATATCTATCCCCTCTCACCCTAAATATATGCCCTCTAGCTCTGGATTCCCCCACCCTAGTGAAAAGACTTTGTCTATTTATCCTATCCATGCCCCTCATGATTTTATAAACATCTATAAGATCACCCCTCAGCCTCTGACAGTTTTTATTGAGAATGTAGCAGAAATGCAGTTTGAGCCAAATGGATGAATAGCCTAAGTTGTGTCCATCCATGGAATCAGCAATTTGATAAGCAGAGTATCTCCTAATCGATATCTGTAAGAAAGACACCCTTAACCCTTGAACTGCTTCTAGCAGGTACGGGCTCTTAACAGAGTAGACTATTTCTCCTTCCTTCAATCACCCCCCTCCCTCTCTCCTGTACCACCGTTAGTAATAAGTCCTACGTAGGAGCCCTGAGTTACTGCAGGAGCTGCTGTGTGGTTAGAGCTATTATTTTCCCAGGTGTAGCTGCCTCCAGTATACAGAAGCTCACATGTTTTTGCCCTTGTGGGAGTGGTGTTAACTGCATGACCTAGTCTGGAACATTAGCAGCTGAGCTCGACTGAACACGTATTCAGAAAGGAACTCAAACTAGAGAGCATATGGAAAATTACTTCATGCCCAAAAACCTTTTCATTTTGCAATAATTAAGTGATGCTCAGGATGCATGAGCGGCTAGTCAAATGGATAATGAAGCAACTGCCTTTAACTATGTGTGAAACCCCTGTATGGACCAGAGGAATGAATAGAAATTTTCCCATGTTCCCGATTGATTCCGGAGTGTTTATTACCAGTTGAAAGCTCTGGGGTGTTTTAAGGTTGCAGCTTTAAAATGTTGATTGTTTATCAATTTTTTTTCGATTTGAAAGATTTCCTCACATCCCACCGTGTTGCAAAATTCCTGCCCACTGGAACTTTACTATAAGATGTATCAGGAAATAATTGCATGGGAGGGGACCAGGATCAACTGGCAGATGAGATTCTTATCCCTCACTTAACTGCATTTTGAAATGGGCTGTTGTATCAAACAGGTACAGGTTATGGGTCATTAAGATCTAAGAATACCTTATCAAGCCAACCAGCAATGGACAATAAATGTTGACCTCACTAATGATTTTCTGAGGTGGAGAATTTTTTTTATAATCCAAAGAGAAACTGTATTTTTAATCATAGGAACTTATTTTCCTTTATTCCCGTTTCATCCTGTGCAAAAGATATTTGTGCCTGGACCTTTCTTTCTACTTGAGATTTTCAATCCCCTTCTTTTTAAATACATCTCTATTCCTCTGAAAATATCCAGAATGAATAGGACTCTTTGTCACAGATTTACTAATGCACTCTGAAGTGGCACTGTATCACCGTATAGCGAATTTATCAATGACTGTACTTGTGTGATTGATGCTCCATTAGTGTGACTGGAAGCTGAGAGATAATGCAGTCTTCCAGACTTTTTTGTGTTATCAGATAAGGCTGTAACTTATTATTCGCTAATGGGACATTGATGTCACTGGCTAACCAGCTTCTATTGCCTATTGCTAGTTGCCCTTGAGAAAGTAGTGGTGAACTTCCTTCTTGAATTGTTGCAGTCCTTGTGCTCGAGGTAGATCCATGATGCTATTTGGGAAAGAACTCCTGGATTGTGACCCCCAATGACAGTGAAGAGACAGTGATATATTTCCAAGTCTGGATGGTAAGTGGCTTGGAGGGGAACTTGGAGGGATGATGTTCCCTCATATCTGCTGCCCTAGTCCTTTTGGATGGAAGTGGTCATGGATTTGGAAGGTGCTGCCTAAGGATCTTGGCAAATTTCCACAGTGCATTTTGTAGATAGTACACACTGCTGCTACTGAGCATCGGTGGTGGAGGGAGTGGATATTTGTGGATGTGGTGCCAATCAAGTGGGCTGCTTGGTCCTGGATGGTATCAAGCTTCTTGAGTGTTGTTGGAGCTTCACCCTTACCATCACACACTTGACTTGTGCGTTGTGGTGGACAGGCTTTGGGGAGTCAGGAGGTGAGTTACTCAATGCATGATTCCTCACCTATGATGTATCATTTCTCACGAGGGGAACTGAATACAAAAGTCAGGAGATTGTGCTTCAGTTATAGAGGGTAATGTTGGGCGAACATCTGGATATCGTGCACCGCATTGGTCACATTATTTAAGGAACGATGGAAATGGGTTTCAGGCAGATCAGAGAAGAATTACTGGACCAATACCGGGATGGTTGTGGGGGTGGCCCTCATGAGGAAATATTGGACAGGTTAGGCTTGTGTCTACTGGAGGTCAGGATCTAAGAGGCAACTTGATTGAAACATATAACATCCTGGGGAAACCTGACAGGGTGGATATGGAATCTGTTGTGGAAGAATCTTGAAATAGGAGTCCCTGTTTAAAAATTAGGGGTTTCCCATTTAAAACAGAGTTGAGACAATAACAGTTCTCAGAGAGGGTTCTAAGTCTTTGGACCCCTCTTCCTGAAAAAGGCAGTAGTTGCAGAGTCATAAGTTCATAAGATATAGGAGCAGAATTAGGCCATTCGGCCCATCAAGTCTTCTCCGCCATTTGATCATGGCTGATATGCTCCTCACTCCTATTTTCCTGCCTTCTCTATATATCCCTTCAAACCATTACCAATTAAAAATCTGTCTAACTCCTCCTTAAAATTACTCACTGTCCCAGCATCCACCACACTCTGAGATAGCAAATTGCACAGATTCACAACCCTTTGGGAGAAGGAGTTTCTCCTCAGCTCTGTTTTATGTTTGCTACCCGTTATCCTAAGACGATGATTTCTCGTCTTAGAATGCTCCACTAGAGGAGGCATTTGCTCCAAGTCTATTTTATCCACACCTTTTATCATCTTGAATACCTCAATTTGATCTCCTCTCGTTCTTCTAAATTCCAGAGAGTATAGCCTAAACTGTTTAATCTCTCTTCATATGACAAATCCCTCATCTCTGGGATCAATCTAGTAAACCTCCTCTGAACTGTCCCCAATGTCACTATATCTTTCCTCAAATAAGGGGACCAAAACTGCACACATTTCTCCAGATGCGGTTTCACCAATACTTTGTATAGTTCCAACAGTACTTACTTACCTTTATATTCTATTTCTTTAGCTATGAAAGCCAACATTCCATTCCCACTCTTTATTATCTATTTACTAGCTGCATGCTAGTTTTCAGTGACTCATGAACGAGGACGGCCCAGATCCCTCTGCACCAGAGCACGCCAAAGTCTCTCCGCATTTAGATAATAGATCGCCTTCCCATTTTGTTGACCCAAATGCATGATTTCACACTTATCCATGTCAAACTCCATCTGCCACATTTTGGCTCACTCTCCTAACTGATCTATATCCATTTGTAAGGTACTCATTTCCTCATTGCAGTTTACCATCCTGCCTATTTTTGTGTCATCCACAAATTTGGCTATAGAGCCTTATATCCCTGTATCCAAGTCATTAATGTTGATTGTAAATAGCTGGGGTCCAAGGAACAAACCCTGTGACACCCCACTAGTTACATCTTGCCGTCCAAAAAAAACATTTATCCCTACTCTCTATCTTCTATCAGTCAATCTTCTATCCAGGCTAATAAATTACCCCTAATCCATATGATTCAACCTTATGAATTAACTTTTTGTGTGGTACCTTATTAAAGTCCAGATATATTACATTTACAGGATCCCTGTTATCCATTTTGCTTGTTACACCTTTGAAGAACTCTAGCAAATTAGTCAAACATGATTTGCTCTTCATAAAGCCATGCTGACTCTGAGGGATAGTGTTTTGACTTTCCAAATGTCTGGTTATTGCTTCCTTGATAATTGATTCTAACACTTCTCCAACAACAGATGTTAAACTAACTGGTCTGTAATTTCCCACATTTTGCCTCCCACCCTTTTTGAATGAGGGCATTATATTAGCCATTTTCCAATCCACTGGAACCTTTCCTGTGTTCAGGGAATTTTGGAATATTGTAACAAATGGATCTACTATCTCCGCTGCTAGTTCCTTTGCTATCCTAAGATGTAGGCCATCAGGCCTAGGAGACTTGGCTGTCCTCAATCCTAATAGTTTGCTGAGTACCATTTCCCTATTAATGTTGATTGTTCTAAGTTCTACCTTATCTGTTGCCTCTGATTTGCCTATTCCAATCGGAATGGTACTATTGTCCACCACCATGAAAACTGAGGCAAAGTATTGATTCAGCATCTCTGCCATTTCAATGTTCCCCACTATACTCTGCAGTTTCATCTTCCAAGAGACCAACATTCACATTAATGAGCCTTTTCCCTCTTATGTAGCTATCGAAGCTTTTGCTCTCCTTTCTCATACTTTGTGCTAGTTTTCTTTCGTAATTTGCCTTAGATCTTTTTATTATGTTTCTAGTATCCTTTGTTTATGTTTGAAAGTTTCCCGAGCTTCCAGCCTGCCAATGGCTTTTGCAATATGGTATACCTTAGTTTTAGACTTTATATTGTCCTTGACCTCCTTGTTTGACCATGGATATTTTTTATCCTCCATTACCATCTCACCTCCTCGCTGGGATATATTGTAGAAGTGATGAATTGAGTAGCTCCTTAAGCATCTGCCGCTGCTCATCCTCTGTCTTACCCTTTAGCCTTTCTGCCCGATCTACCCACACCAAATCTCATGCCTATATCATTTCCTTTGTTTAATTCCAGAACACTAATGTGGGACTCCACTTTCTCACCCCCAAACTGAACATTGAGTTCTAACATTCTGTGGTCACTAGTCCCTAGAGGATCCTTAAACTATGATGTCGTTAACTAATCTCTCCTCATTACACAATACCAAATCCAGAGTAGCCTGCTCCCTGGTTGGTTCCACAACATACTGATCCAATAAGCAATCTCTAATACATTCAATGAACTGTGCCTCTATGCTACCCTTGTCAATTGGATTCTTCCAAACTATGTTCATTTTAAAATTACCTATGATTATTGATGATCCTTTCTTGCAAGCCTCTAATGTTTCCTGAGGAATGAGGAAAGTGTGTCCAGCAGGCTAAGATAAAAGGTAGGGAGGAGGAACTTGGGGGAGGGGCATTGGAAATGCGATAGGTGGAAGGAGGGCACGGTGAGGGTGATCGGCCGGAGTGGGGGTGGGGGCGGAGAGGTCAGGAAGAAGATTGCAGGTTAGGAAGGTGGTGCTGAGTTCGAGGGATTTGACTGAGACAAGGTGGGGGGAGGGGAAATGAGGAAACTGGAGAAATCTGAGTTCATCCCTTGTGGTTGGAGGGTTCCCAGGCAGAAGATGAGGCGCTCCTCCTCCAGCCGTTGTGATGCTATGGTCTGGTGATGGAGGGGTCCAAGGACAGGCCGCCTACTTGCAGAACGTTTCAGAGAACACCTCTGGGACACCCGGACCAACCAATCCAACCACCCCGTGGCTCAACACTTCAACTCCCCCTCCCACTCCACCAAGGACATGCAGGTCCTTGGACTCCTCCATCGCCAGACCATAGCAACACGATGGTTGGAGGAAGATCGCCTCATCTTCCGCCTAGGAACCCTCCAACCACAAAGGATGAACTCAGATTTCTCCAGTTTCCTCATTTCCCCTCCCCCCACCTTGTCTCAGTCAAATCCCTCGAACTCAGCACCGCCCTCCTAACCTGCAATCTTCTTCCTGACCTCTCCGCCCCCACCCCACTCCGGCCTATCACCCTCACCTTGACCTCCTTCCACCTATCGCATTTCCAACGCCCCTCCCCCATGTCCCTCCTCCCTACCTTTTACTTAGCCTGCTGGACACACTTTCCTCATTCCTGAAGAAGGACTCATGCCCGAAACATTGATTCCCCTGCTCCTTGGATGCTGCCTGACCTGCTGCGCTTTTCCAGCAACACATTTTCAGCTCTGATCTCCAACATCTGCAGTCCTCACTTTCTTCTAATGTTTCCTGGTTTATACTGTGCCCACTAGGGAGCAGCTGTTTGGGGACTTATATTATTACTTCCTCCCTTTGCTATTGCTTATTTCTACCCAGACTGATTCCACATCTTGATCTCTGGTGCTTACATCATTTCTCATTACAGCACAGATCCCTTTCTTCACCAGCAAAGCTGCACCACCTGCTTTTCCTTTCAGTCTATCCTTCTGCAATGCTGAGTACCGCTGAATATTCAGTTCCCAGACCTGGTCTCCCTGTAACCATGTCCCAGTGATCATGGCCCGAAACGTCGAATTTCCTGTTCCTTGGATGCTGCCTAACCTGCTGTGCTTTAACCAGCAACACATTTTCAGCCCAGTGATCACTACCAAATCGTACCCTTTTGTTTCTATTTGCACTATTACCTCATTAATTTTCCAATGCTTTGTGCATTTATATAAAAAGCTTGTGAATTTGTTCCACTGTTAAATTTCCCTACTTCATTATAATTCCTTGGTGCATGAAGATATTCACTTGTTCTGTCTTTCACCTTTATTATCTGGTAGCCATCTGCCACATCGCTAACCTGTACTCCTACCTCCTCCTTTAAGTTAGGTTTACTCATTTCCCATATAAGTGAACCCTCATCCACCCCTCTCCCTCCCATTTTGTTTAACGCCCTTGTAATGTGATTCGCTAGGACTCTGCTCCCAGTACAGTTCAGATGAAGATCAGAACAGGTCCCTTCTTCCCAGTGCCAGTGCCCCATGAATTCAAAACTCTATTTCTCCCACACCAATCTTTAAGTCCTTGAACATTATTAAGGTAGAGGTAAATAAATTCTTACTAGCAAGGGGCTGAAAAACCAATCGGGGCAGACAAGACTGAGATTTTAAGATTGCAGTCAGTACAGCTGTCAGCTTAATGGGTAGTAGACTGGGCCTGAAGGGCTGAAAGGCCTACTCCTGCTATTAATACAGTGCTGTCAATATCACAGACCTCTTCCAGAGTGGTCCCAGTGAAGTATTCTTTTACTACCTTGGAGCCTATGCTTTCTTGTCCTGTTGCCCAGCTTTAGTTGAAGAGATTTTCTGACTGCATCTTTAACCTTTGCATCCCTGACAACAGCTCACGGCTGGTTATTTTTGAGACTAGGGAGTCCCCTTTTCCCCATAAGTCAGGCCGTTGGTCTTGGTAATCAAGGACATGGCTCTTTACATTGTCCTGATCTTGAGAATTACCATCCAGTTACCTGCATGTATTAGACAATACAGTGGGACAGGACTGGCTTCAGTTCTATTGACATACAACCACACATCGATACAGTCGTCCACCGCCACTCAATAACTGGGCTCGTAACTGCAGACAACAGACGCTTAATGTCAAAACAAATCACAAGACAATCCATGAGGAGAAATGTTAGGCAAACCAAGGAAGGAAAAATTAAAAGACACAACTAAAGGGTCAAAGAGACTGGGTAAAATAGCCGAGAACTGCCAGCGACAAGCTGCTGCCCTGCAAAATATATTTATGCTGTTGATCTTTTTGCATTAATTCTAAAATGTAATTGAATGCACAGCAGAAAGACGAGATCAGCCTAAATATAGTTTACTCATATCCTGCAGGCATTTTGTCCAATATTATTTGCACGATGCTCTTTTGATGTGAAGCTCAGTGTGAGAGTTAATCAAATCAACCAAGTCAAAGGTCAAAGGCTCTTATCATGTTAAAAATTCTCGGCCAGTTATGGAAATATCAGTCTTTGTTGCAGAGAGCAGTATTCTTCACTGGAACCCAATTAAAAGCATTTGAGTGAAGCATCTGAACATTTTTAATGAGCAATTAAATGCAGGCAAGTATTGTAACTTCACATAGGAGAATTGGATAAATTATACTTGTGGTGTTTGATTTAAACCTCATTAAGGAGCAGCCTAAATCTGACGAGATGTGGACTTTTTAACAGGACACGACGAACTGTCTTAAGGAGGATATTCTCTGGCAATTGTGTTATCCCAAAGTGCTTCACAGCCAATGTACTATTTATAAAGTACTATTCAGGAGGCAAGCAGCAGCCATTTTGTGGTAATATACAGGGCAGGCTGTTTTGACATTGCTGAGAGAATGGTGTGCCACAGGAACGCAACTGCCACCAACGAGAATGCTTTCAGCTCATTGTCAATCACCTCCTCCTCGCCCTGCAAACCTCCTTCCTATGCCCTTATCCTCTTTGTCCGCCCTCCTCATCCACCCTCCCCCTCAACCCCACTTTCTCTTCCGAATTGTTACGTCTCTGCAGTGCCTAGGTATGTTATGTTGGAAAATTAAGTCATGACATCTTTTGCAGAACTGTGCACCTGTATGTGAGGTATATTCCTCTCTAACAACTCGCCCCCATTACAGAGGGGAGTTGCGCAGATGGGAAAACCTGTACAGCAGTTGGAAAGAAACAGAAAAGCTTTAGTGCTGACGGAATCTGTGCCTTAGAAATTTGTCTGTTTTGAGGCCAATCATAACAGACACCAGAAACTGAAAAAAGGAAGTGGAAAACTGAAACCGATTTTCTCAGTTTCTAAGGAAACTGAGTTTGGAAACTGAAATTTCTGGGAGGACTGTCATTGGTTGGGGCTATAAAAAAGGGCACTCTGCCATCCAAGCTCAGCATTAGCAGTTCCTGAGCACACTTGTGCAGTACAGGCAGACACAGGCTAAATCCTGAAGTAGGGAGTAATTTCCTATCCCTGTTTTTTGCTGCTTTGAAGTAACATTGGTGGGACCGACACCATCTACACCAAGTTCAGGGGTTTCTGCAGATGGTTGCCCTTTCTGGTGAATGCCATACCTGTGGAACTCAGTTTGAGTGTTGATAGGGGATTGTTAGCTCCTAAAGGGCGAGGAGCTGAAAATATTGCAAGGAAGACTGAATTTAAGAACTTTGTGATTGAGCTTAACAACGTATGTGCTGTGCAGTGTGCTGAGCTAAGTGGCTCAGTGGTTAGCCTCACAGCACCAGGGTCCCAGGTTTGATTCCAGCCTCGGGTGACTGTCTGTGTGGAGTTTGCACATTCTCCCCATGTCTGCGTGGGTTTCCTCCAGGTGCTCCAGTTTCCACCCACAGTCCAAAGATGTGTAGGTTAGGTGAATTGGCTATGTTAAATTGCCCATAGTGTTAGGTGCATTAGTCAGAGAGGGGGGTGGGTTGCTCTTTGGAGGGTCGGTGTGGATTGGTTGGGCTGAAGGGTCTGTTTCCACACTGTAGAGAATCTAATTTAAATCCACAAGCATCTACTCCCTCCATCATCGATGCTCAGTAGCATCAGTGTGTATTAGGTGCATTAGTCAGAGGGAAATGGGTCTTGGTGGGTTACTCTCCAGAGGGTCATTGCGGACTGTTTGGGCCGAAGGGCCTGTTTCCACACTGTAGGCAATCTAATCTAATCTAATTCGGAAGATCCATCTTAGTTGTCTTTGCTGCTCAGTACGTAATTTATGGCACATAATTGACTGCAATTTGCCTCTTCAATCATGTTTAACATGCAAATTCTGGATGTTTTAGAGTATTTACGACAGTGTTTTGTGAATGCTTTATTTGACTTTTTTGCTAAATATTTTACAGTCTTAAACCATGGAATTTTGTGGCCTCATTCATTGTTTTATTAAAATAACTGGGATTTGGTCTCTATAAGATGATAACAATAGTCACCTAGAATTGACTGGGATTTTAAGACTGCCCCTTTCGGTTTTGGAAACCCAGTTATCAGGGGCCTCCAGTACGTTGAAGGCAATAGAATATTTCATTTTGTCGTGGGAAGTGGCAGCTAAATTAATAGCCTGTTTGAGTTCAGGTGATGGTACAAAGAGTCTGAAATGTCACCACAGACAATCTATTTGATATTCCAAGGAAAAGATTTGCTTTGTTCAATAAAAAGAAGATAAAGAGTCTGCAGTTATATCACACATTACATGGTTTCAAGTTATCCCAAAGTGCTTCACAGCCAATGTACTATTTATAAAGTACTATTCAGGAGGCAAGCAGCAGCCATTTTGTAAACAAAAGCAAGTGCAATTGGATCCAAGATGTTACTTCAGGAAATCTTTTCAACTCAAGTTTAAACCATCAAGTGGAAAAGAAACTGAGGATCTCCTTGCATGTGACATTTATTCAGCTTCATAGTGTTGGAGAATCAATATCAACTTTATCGACAGGCTGTGCTTTTTGATTTTTTAATGCGACTTTCGTTAGCAGTGTTAGCCTGCAGATCGATGGTAGTGATCTAAAACTGACAGTTTATGAGGATAGAGATATATGCATGTATGTATAATTAATAAGCCTTGTGAATTGTACATTCAGTATATATTTCATAACTGACATTGGGGTTAAAATATGTATATAAGGCAAAATTCCATGAGAAACCTTCTTTATCACTCCAGGTAGTTTGTAGATTTTTACTTTGTGTTAGTTTATAACATATTAATGATGGATTTCCAAACATGTACACTACTGCATAACTGAGCCTTTGAAGAGCTCTTGTCTAAGGGCAGATTTGTCAGTGTGCTTTTAACGGGTCTGCCCAATATCGTACAACACCGGAACTTAGTAAATGCTGACTTTGAAAAATACACTCAGATGTTATAATAACCCTGAAATGAGTCTTTTGAAAGCTGTGAGAGGTTGGACTCTGTGATAAGGGAATTTAAATGGTTCAACTGCTAGCTAAGGGCTTTTCAATATGAATGCTATGCCCAGCCCGCAGCACTCACATGATATCACCCCCATTAATTGCAATCCTATATAAGGCAAGCAATATCATTTAATGAAGGAGGGAGCTCCAGGAAACTGTGGAGCTGGCGGTTTCACATCAGTAATGGGAAACAGTACCAACAACTTATCTAGTGCCTTTTTACTGGAATTAATCATCACAAGGCACTTCAGAGGAAGATTGTGAAACCGTATGTAAATTTGGGTCACACAAGACGCTATTAGGTCAGGTGAACAAAAGCTTGCACTAAGGGTTAGGTTTTAAGGAATGTCGTTGAAAAAGGAAAGCAAGCAGACTGGGGTCAGGAGGGAACACTGAAGTTTGGAGACCAGGATACTGGCTGAAGCAATTGTACATCAGAACATATAAGAGGATTGGAGAAAAAGACAGCTCAGAGAGTTATGGGGTTGACGGAGATTACAGAGCTAGGAAGGCATTGGGAAATAAGGATGAGAATTTTAACATCAAGTGGTTACCTAACCAGGAAGCTGGAAATGACTGGAATGAACCATTAGGGAACACAGGGACTGAACATTTACAAAGTGGCTGCCTAATTGAGTTGTATGTTGTGAGGTGATCGCTAACAATGTGGACACCTGTGGATGTCATTTATATGGACTCCTAAAAGGCATTTGAGAATGTTGTACAGAAGATTTTAATGACAAACGTCTGAGGAAGTGGGAATTGGAGGTAGCCTGGTGACAGGGCTTGGTAATTGGTTGGGAGTTAGAAGTTAGAGAGTTGGGTTCAAGGGACTCAGTACAAATTGGAGGAATGTAACCAATGATGATTGCCCAGGCATCTGTACTGTTCCTTCAGTTTTTCACCATCTACATTAATAACTTAGATAAAGGAGTAAAGCTGTGTATCAAACTTATAACTGCCACTAAAGCCAGAACGAACAGCAAGCTATAGAGATGGTGGCAGGAAGTTATATGGAGATAAATATAGATCAGACAAGTATAACATATTGCAAAGGAAGGAGGTAGGAACAGCATCAAAATGGCTGAAGGGTAAAAGAAAGGATATTGGGACAATTTAGGTTCACCTTAGACACGACTAATCATTGATATTGATGTTAATTGTTCTCCTTATCTGCAAGGCAACAGTGAAACAAATGGAATAGTGAACTCTAAACATGATGCGGCCGTGCTGAATCTTTATAGTGGCCTGGACAGGCTCACCTTGAACTTTATTCTCATCACCAACTGGGAGACCTCGGAGTCCTGGAGATGCTTGGAAGGTGGACATCAAGGGCATTTTCAGCCTAGGCAGGAGACATATAAAAAGATGCATATCAGTGGCAGCGGAAAAGATTAACCTAGAGAGTTGTTTTGAGATAAACCCAGACAGTAAGGCAAGGAGACAGAGGAGCAAGCTGTGGCATGTTGAGGAATGATGTTAAGGAAGCATTTCTCCATGTGATTAAAACATGAAATGCCCTCCAGATCAGTGCAGCAGAAACAGAAACTCTGGAAGCATTCTGGAGGGAGCTGGAGATAGTAATGAGGACACCACTGTGTTTTGATACAAGAAGGAGCTGGGAGTTGGGGTGGTGCTGACTGGTCTGCTGCTTAATGCCATGACCAAGAGAATTCAGCTGCAAATGCAACACCCACACTCTTGAATAGAAATAACCCTGTGACTCATTATTACAGTCTCTCTTTCCTCTTCCCTTTGATGTCAGTAACAAGACATTGCTGCTCCTTCCCGCTCCCCTGCCCCCAGCCAACTTCTGTTGTCGTTGTAGTTTGCTGACATTCCTGGAGGGGGTGCTGTTGCTGCTCAGGCTGCTCTGGCTGAAGTGTGTAGCCAGTAATGTTGATGCGTATTTCTTCAGGGGTACATTACACTGATCAGCCAATCCTCTGTAACATAGCATGGCTCACTTTGCCAAACAGTATGCAGTTAAGATCAGACCTGCTCACAGGTCCAAGGGTAGTAGAATTTCTTTGAAAAGACAAGTCATTTCTTCTTATGCATCTAAAAATACTCCAGGAAGAGAATATGTAAGAACAAAAAGAACAAAGAAAATTTACAGAGGAGAAAGTGAGGTCTGCAGATGCTGGAGATCAGAGCTAAAAATGTGTTGCTGGAAAAGCGCAGCAGGTCAGGCAGCATCCAAGGAACAGGAGATTCGACATTTCAGGCAAAAGCCCTTCATCAGGAATACAGCTGTATTCCTGATGAAGGGCTTTTGCCCGAAACGTCGATTTTCCTGCTCCTCGGATGCTGCCTGAACTGCTGTGCTTTTCCAGCACCACTCTAATCTAGACTCTGGTTTCCAGCATCTGCAGTCATTGTTTTTATCTCTATCCACCCTGTCTATACCCTTCATGATTTTGTAAACCTTAATCAGGTCCCCCCTCAATCTCCTTTTTTCTAATGAAAATAAACCTAACCTACTCAACCTCTCTACATAGCCAGTAAGGTTTCCAAACCCACTCTTCCTCATGATGTGTGTGGCCCTTGAGATTTCGGGAGAATATTTAATCATGACCTCAGTCCTGTTCTGTCTCCCTCCCTCAGCACATCACCCACTGCCCACTCCTCTCTCCCCAAGCACACCGCTCACTGCCCAATACTCTCCCCCCAGCACTCCACTCACTCCCCACTCCTCTCCCCACCAGCACATCACTCACTCCCCACTCCTCTCTCACCCAGCACACCACTCATTCCCCACTCCTTTCCCCAGCCCTCCACTCACTCCCCACTCCTCCCTCCCCACTCCTCTCTCCCCCAGCACACCACTCACTCCCCACTCTTCTCCCCCCAGCACATCACTCACTCCCTACTCCTCTCCCCCAGCACATCACTGTCTCCCCACTCCTCTCCCCCCAGCACAATGCTCATTCCCCACTTCCCTCTCCCCCAACACCACTCACTTCCCACTCCCCTCTCCCCCAGCACACTGTTCACTCTCCACTCCCCACTCCTCTCTCGCCCAGCACTCCACTCACTCCCCATTCCTCTCCCCAGCACACCACTCACTGCCCACTCCTCTCTCCCCTAGCACTCCATTCACTCCCCACTCCTCTCTCCCCCCAGCACACCACTCATTCCCCACTCCTTTCCCCCAGCCCTCCACTCACTCCCCACTCCTCCCTCCCCACTCCTCTCTCCCCCAGCACACCACTCACTCCCTACTCCTCTCCCCCAGCACATCACTGTCTCCCCACTCCTCTCCCCCCAGCACAATGCTCATTCCCCACTCCCCTCTCCCCCAACACCACTCACTTCCCACTCCCCTCTCCCCCAGCACACTGCTCACTCTCCACTCCCCACTCCTCTCTCCCCCAGCACACCACTCACTCCCCACTCCTTCTCCCCCAGCACCCCACTAAATCTCCACTCCTCTCTCCCTCAGCACACCACTCACTGCCCACTCCTCTCTCCCCCAACACCACTCACTCCCCACTCTTCTCTCCCCTAGCACACCGCTCACTCCCCACTCCTCTCCCCCTAGCCCTCCACTCACTCCCCACTCCTCTCTCCCCACTCCTCTCCCCCCAGCACACCACTCACTCCCTACTCCTCTCCCCCAGCACATCACTGTCTCCCCACTCCTTCTCCCCCAGCACCCCACTCATTCTCCCCCAGCACCCCACTCATTCCCCACTCCTCTCTCCCCACTCCTCTCCCCCCAGCACACCACTCACTCCCTACTCCTCTCCCCCAGCACATCACTGTCTCCCCACTCCTTCTCCCCCAGCACCCCACTCATTCTCCCCCAGCACCCCACTCATTCCCCACTCCTCTCTCCCCCAACACCACTCACTCCCTACCCCTGTCTCCCCAAGCACTCTATTCACTCCCCACTCCTCTCTCCCCCAACACTCCGCTCACTCCCCAATCCTCTCTCCCCTAGCACACCACTCACTCCTCACTGCTCTCTCCCCCAGCACACCAGTCACTCCCCACTCCCCTCTCCCCCAGCACACCACCCACTGCCCACTCCTCTGTCCCCTTACACACCGCTCACTCCCCACTCCTTCTCCCTTCTCCCACTCCCCTCTGCTGACATATCCTCTCCTCACTCTCCTCTCCCCACACCCTTCTCCCAGCACTCCCCTTTCCAAACTCCTCTCCCCACCTTCCTCCCCTCACCGCCCACTTCCTTCATTGCCCCTTCCCTTCTCCTCTTTTATCTCGCCCTCCAAACACACAAATCCTCTCTCTCCCTGCCCCCCATCCCCTCCCCTCTACACTCTTTGCTGTCCCCCTCTCAACTCTCCTCTCTGTCCCCTCACCTGCTCCTCACTCCCCTCTCCTCACCGCACCCCCCCGGTCTATTCACCCTCAATCACCCCACCCAAATGACCCTTTGCAACACACCCTCAGCACTCCATGCCCTGGTCCCACCAGCCTCCCTCTGTAACCTACTGTAATATTGGATAATATGTTCTGATTTGGAGCTATTTTAATGTACACGCATGCAACATGCAAGAAAAACTGATGTCAGCTGTCAAAGTCAAACCTGTCCGCAGTCCAGTCATCCTGCACACAGGACCCCTGCTGAGGATGGTCAGTGCAGAAGATCATGCGGTTCCCACTCTCATTTTTGGGCTGAGTTCACTAATTCCATCAGGACTGGCTACAAATTGCCTGTGACTCAGGTCCGATGGCGAAATAGCAGCCACACTCTCCCTCCCTGGGGTTAGAGAAACCAGGGGCTCATGAATCAGGACTGCTGACCTCAATCATTGCCAAGAGATCTGTTTTTGGAACAAACCCATATTGCTAATGTGGGTGGGGATTGGTGGCAGTGTGGGTCCCATCGGATGAGTAGCAGATAACAATGGGACTACAACCAACTGAGAGATAAGAATAAAGAGAATTAGCAATAAGGAAGGCTGAGAGAATCCCCAATAATATGCAGAAGAGATTCTGGAAGCCACTTGTCCCCCTGTTTACACCTTGAAGCCCTTGGTAAATTTCTTGCAATTTTCAATGATGATGCCACTGTAAAGCACCTTCAAACATAGTGATGCTATGGAAATGAAATGTGTTGTTGCACAGTGTTTAAATCTGGCTCTACACATTTGCCTCTACACTTCCTGACTGACCTATGCTGTCAGAGGTTTCCCAAGCGAGTGGGATGCACTCCCCTCAGGAGTAGGTAATTGCAGAGAATGTCCAATCCGGAAATGGGCCATTTGATCCAACAAGATAGTGGCGGTCCACATGAGTTTGCACCTGAATTGCAAGCCTGTTGTGTGGCATTGTATCGAATGCCCTTTCAGAAATCTGTGTTTACCACATCAATGGATCTCCCCTCATCAACCGTGTCTCTTACCTCTTCAAAATCTCCAACAAGTTAGTGACACACAATTTTCCATCAACAAATCCATACCGACTCTTCCAAGCAATCCACATTTTTCCACACGATCATTAGACCATAAGACCTTGGAGCAAAATTAGGCCATTCAGTCTAATTCTACACTCATTCTAAAGCTACGCCATTCGATCATGGCTGATAAATTTCTCAACTCCATTCTCTTGCCTTCTCCCAATAACCCTTGATCCCCTCACCAGTCAAGAACCTTATCTATCTCTGTCTTAAATACTAAATGACTTGGTCTCCACAATTTTTTGCAGCAATGAGTTCCTCTGGCTGAAGAGATTCCTCCTTATCTCAGTTCTAAAGGACCATCACATCACTCTGAGGCTGTGCCCTCAGGTCTTAGTCTCTCCTCTGAGTGGAAACATCTTCTCCACATCCATTCTGTCTGGGCCTCACGGTATTCTATAAGTTTCATTCAGATCCACTCCCAATCTTTGAAACTCCCTCTGGTACGGACCTAGAGTCCTTAGCCACTCTTCATGTGACAAGCCCTTCATCCCTGGCGTCATTCTTTGTAAACCATTGTGTGACTATTAATTCTATCCCAAGTTACTGTTTCCAGAACTTGCCCCACCACCAAAGTTAAACTGACTGGTCCGTAATTGCTGAATTTATCCCTCCACCCTTCTTCTGTAGACAAGGATGTAACGTGTGCAACACTACAGTCTTCCATCACCAGCCCTGACTATTAAGACCAGTGTCGCTGCAATTTTCACTCTCACCTCCTTCATTATCTTTAGACGCATCTTATCCACTCCCAGTTCCTTGTCAACATTAGTACTGACAGCTTATCCTCTATTTTTATCAATTTTTGTGTCTGAGTTTCCTCACCCTCATCATGGCCTGGGCAGTACCTGCTTCATAGGCAAAGACAGATGCAAAATATTAATTTATCGCCTCAGCCTTGCCTCTCCTTTCTTAGAATAAATCGTCTTGTTTGGTTCCTACTTGGCTTTACTCCTCCTTTTGCCACCTTTTCACTGTTGATGTACTCATAGAAGACTCTGGGATTTCTTTTTAAGTTAACTGCTCGGCTGACTGTCATAATTCTGATTTTCGTAACGTATGGGGAATATTTTTCACTCAGTGGGTAGTGGGTTTCTGGAAGTCACTGCCTGGAAGAGAGTACAGTCACAAACCTGTCATAGCATTTCTGAAGTATGTAGATGTACACTTGTGAAGCCAAGGTCTACAAGGCTATGGCCCAAGCTCTAGGAAATGGGATTAAAATACTTTATGTTTCTGGCTGGCATGGATATGATGGGCCAAAGAGCCTTTTTCTGTGCTGTTGATTTTTATGACTAATTCCTTGTTGCTTCCTGTTTTTGCAATTTAATCTAATCTTATCAACATACCCCTCTGTTCCTTTCTCCTTCTCTTTATCCAGTTTCTCTTTAAACATAGAATCCCTTCAGTGTGGAAGCAGACTATTCAGCCCATTGGGTCCAGCATCCAACCCAGACCTACCACCCCCCCTACTCTATCCCTGTACCCCTACATTTCTCATGGTTCATCCACCTAGCTTGCACACCTTCGGACTGTGGGAGGAAACCGGAGCACCCAGAGGTAACTCACGCAGACACAGGGAGAACGTGCAAACCCCACACAGACAGTCGTCCGAGGCTGGAATCAAACCTGAGTCCCTGGCGCTGTGAGGCAGTAGTGCCAACCACTGAGCCCCACTGTGCCATCCATATTTTTGGCATTCGCTTCCTGATACACCCATGGCAATGAGCTCCATATTCTCACCACTCTCTGGTTAATAAACCGCTTCGTAATTGCCTGTCAGAACTGAGTGAACCTTGGCTACTTCAATCTTCCTGCTACCTGATTAACAATCATATTAGCTACAGGGCCATGTTTCACCAACTAGCACTTTTCTTTGAGGCAATGATGCATGATTTCTTGGCAGAAAAAATAAAATGTGAAAGAGGGGTCAAATAAAGATTTAGTTCACTGGTGAGTCACAAATGTTCAGAGTTGAATTCAGTGTTCAATTACAGCTGGTGCCTGGCATTAATACTGTTGCAAAGCTCTTGTGACAATATTGTGCTTAGAGCTTTAACTACAAAGACCCATTTGCCAGTTAATGATTTGGCACAAACGCACCAACATGAAATCCCTGCAGGACAATGTGATTAATCTGATTGTGATTAATGACTGTGGAAAGGTCGCTTTGATTTCCTCTCTGGACCTGTCAATTACTCTGTTTACTCAAGATATCAGATTCAATCCCAACTCATTGATCTAAACAGAGTCTTCGTTGGCATTTACTTAATATCACCTCCCTAGGGCGCAAATCTGGTCAATGGACAAATCATTTTGAAGGGGGTGTCAGAATGCACATGCAAAATCAAATTTGCATATTTTCAAGTCAGAGTCAACTTGACCTGAATCACAGATGGCCTTTGATGAATGAGCTGTTCAAACTAATTAGTCCCGAGTTATGGACATTTCCCACTGCTGAGGCTTGGAGAAGCATAGTGAAAGGAAAAACGTGCCTTTACATAGAGCCTGTTGTGGTCTCAGGATATTTCAAAATACCTTACAACCAATCACGTACGTGGGAAGTGTAGTCACGGTTGCAGCATAAGAGACACAGGTAGCCAATCAGCCAACAGGCAAGCTCCCACTCACCACAACATGACAATGACCAGCAAATGTTATTGTGGTGAAAGCAAAATATTATGGATGCTGGACATCTGAAATAAAAAGAGAAGGTGCTGGAGAAGCTCAGCAGCATCAGTGGATAGAGAAGCAGTGTTAGTTCTGAATCAGTTCTGAAGAAGAATCAAATCAGACTCAAAACCGTAACTCTATTTCTCATCACAGACATTGTCAGGCCTGTTGAGTTTCTCCAATGTCCTTATGGTGTTGATTGAGAGAGTAATGGTTGCCAGAACACCAGTGGGAGCTCTCTTGTTCATCTTCAGAATAGTGCTACGGGGTTGTTTACATGGCCAATAGCACCTCAGATAGCGGAGCACTCTGTTAGTACTGCAGTCCCAGCCTTGATTGTGGGTTGAATTTGATGGGTCTCCTTCACAGACAGGACAAGACGGGGCTGGACTCACAAGTTAGGGCACCACGCCATCACTGATGTACCCACTGTCGGTCCACCCTTCCCCCATCCAAGTCTGTACAGACAAGGTGGGAAGCAATGGTGAGTTGCCGGCCCATGGCCTTGAGTGGACAATTAATGCTTTGAATCCTCCTATATACATAGTGAAATGCAGAATCTACAGAGAAGCTCTTGGCTAATGGATCATGTCATTCTCTTGTGAATATAGTTCTGTCAGGAGGCTGTTTATTTGGATATCTTCTCATGTTCATTGGTTTAAGATGTGAGGAATTCATATTTAGCTATCTCTATGTGTACAATATCAAGGTAGATCAACCATGAGTTGGAGGATAAGGGGGAAATACCAGATCCAATGATTGCAGTTCCTTATATAACTGTCATGAGATTAGATTAGATTCCCTACAGTATGGAAACAGGCCCTTCAGCCCAACAAGTCCACACCGACCCTCTGAAGAGTAGGGGTTACTCTTTGGAGTAACCCACCCAGACCCATTCCCCTACAAATGCACCTAACCCTATGGACAATGTTACACAGCCAATTCACCTAACCTGCACATCTTTGGATTGTGGAAACCTACGCAGACACGGAGAGAATGTGCAAACTCCACACAGACAGTCATCCAAGGAGGAATCGAACCCAGGACCCTGGCAGTGCAAGGCAGCAGTGCTAACCATTGAGCCACTGTGCCACCCCAGTTAGGTGGCGTGCTTGTTCCTAAGTATTGGTAGAAAAAGACTTGCCTTTAAGTAATGTCAGATCACATCGTAAAGTGCTTCACTTGTAATTAATTTACTTTTGAAGTGCGACAATGTAAGAAAATAAGGTAGCCGTTCTCTACACAGCATGAACATATGAACAGCAACAAGGTTAACGTGGTTTTACTGGTCGTTTTGAAGGACAAGTATTGGGGAGAGCCAGAAAGCCAGAGAACTCTTCAAGTAGTCCTGTAGGATTCTTGAGGCTCTTATCTGCACAGGCAGACAAAGGTTAGGCGTACATTCGATTTTGTTTTCTATTTTGGTCCAGTCCTGTGAAGTCAACTATTTTTTTTGTTTTCTACGAGTGTTGGGATATAGTGAAGAACTAGGTGAATGCTATGTGCTATTTACTGGGTTTTAAAGAAGACATACATTGTAGTGTTTAATGTTTACGCAAAGAAGTTGCAATGTCAGTTCCAGTTGGAAGGTATGCTAAATGTTTAAAAGGATTGGCAATGACTAGCTCCAGAAAAAGCTTGCCAACAGCCCTTTGATAGTACTGATTGCTACATTTTAAGGCTGGATCTGTCATGATATAACATGAGTAAAACATTTGACAAACAAAATAATATATACTTGAGAATATACCACAACTATTATTGTTGCTATTAAATTCATGTTAAAACACTTGCAAAATTGCTCTTTAAACAAGTGGCATATATCCCTCGGCTCATGATTGTTCTGAAAAATGTAATATTTGCAAAAAATAATGCAAGAGGTGCAGCTCCTATTTAAAAGCATGTTTAGAAAATGATATGCAAACCAGTAAAGATAAAACCTTGAATTATTCAGCACATTTCTGGAATTAGTCATGTCATATACAATCTCTCAATTCAGCTACATCTCATTCCACCTTCATTAAGAATATGGCGTGTCATGCATTTTCAATGAAGAAAAGAGAACTTATGGTTCAAGCATTTCACGTAAACTGAGAACTTTGTCATGTTCTCTCTAAATAAAATCTTCAGCGATTCATACGACTAAATCATATTCCTATTTTTCAAAGGCTGTTTTTTGTTCAGTAATCCATACATATTTTGTTCATATTTTACTGTCTTCACAAACATCAATATTTGTTTCCAACTCTCACTAAATAGCAACTTTTCCAAGGGCAGTTGCTAAAGATAGACAAATGGATGATACTTGTCACATACTGATGAGGTACTTTAAACAACTAACTTAGAACTTAGCAGACCAACTTCCTTTGAAAGGCCAGTGAGTTGAAATATTAGCTTTGTTTCTCACTCCACGTAAAATGCTGAACCTGCTGAACTTTTTAACATTTTCTATTTTTATTTAATATCAGAGAGCTTCCTTTTGCACAAAGTAAGAATATTGTGTTGTTAAATATATACCCTCGCATTATCTGCTGCTGAGTCTTTGCTGATGGAATCTATTTGGTTTGGTAAATACAGCGTCATCAAATTCACTGAAGGAAAACAATTGGAAACTTTTTGACATGTTATTTTGAGGCTTCTTTATGTAGCACATTTTCCATACTCATAAACGCCAAGCTCATGCATATCTCAACCTAGTCATTTCATTCTGAACCTATTATGCTCAGGAAGAGCAGCGTACTCCTGGTCTAGAAAATCATTACAGGGCTCAGTACTTTCTGTTTGGTAAACAGAAGCCCAGGAGAATCAGTATCTATATTCAGATGTTAACTAACTTTGGCAGCTTGCCATCACAAAAGATAACCAAAATAATGTCTGAGAACAACTTCACTAGCTGCCTGGTTCAATATTTCTACAAATGGAATGATTTATGTGTTGTTTTTAGTCTTTTTAAAAAAAACTCAGTAAATAGTAGATGGTCGTAAGTTAGATAATGATGACGAGCAGAGCTGAAAATGTGCTGCTGGAAAAGCGCAGCAGGTCAGGCAGCATCCAAGGAGCAGGAGAGTCGACATTTTGGGCGTGAGCCCTTCTTCAGCCCTTCTCCAGCATCTGAAGTCCTCACTTTCTCCCAATGATGAAGGGCAGTCATTCAGCCCATTGGAATGCCCTTTGGGAAGATCCCACTGCTCCAACACTAATTAACTAATTTGTAAAGAACACCATTACATCACTGAGACCCTGTCCCATGTGCTCATCCGGTGCCTGACAAAAAAACACCCACTAACTGGTCAAAACTATTCATGTTGCACCTTACTGAGCACTCCGTGATGATCTTATCAATTTACCAACTGCTGGCCTTCCATCCTAACTTCCCGTTTGGAGCAGCCTTCCCGAATAGGATCCACCAGTAAACATCCTTTGGATCAAGGAATGGGAGAGATGAGTGAGTCACTGATAAGTTCCATGTGACAAACTCAATTAGTCGAGAGGCAGACCAGCTTTTTGTGAGCCATTAATTCCCTAGATCCCCTTGTACCTCAGAATTCGGCAGTTGTTCTGCATTTACGTAGTACTCTGCTTTTTTATCCTTTCTACCAAAGTGAACAACTTCTCAGTTTCTCACAACATCCTCCATCTGCCAGATTTTTGATCACTCACTTAACCCATCAATAATGGTCCATATCCTGTTATGTGGTCTTCGTAAATATACCTTCTGAGCTATCTTTGTGACATCTGCAAATTTGGCTACCATTTCTTCAGTCTCTTCGTGAAAATCATTGATATAAATTGGGGAAGGTTGTGGGCCCAGCACAAAACCCTGTGCAAGCTGACACAAAGCTGGTCCCTTTTTTCTAAAAGCTGTTCCTTTTTTCAAGGATACTGTGTCTTTTTTTTTCAGACGGGTCATAAAACCCTCCCAGCTCCGAGGTGACTAGTTTGGTAAAGAGATGAAAAAGGATGTTGAGAGGCCTTTTTGTTTATATGTAAACAATTGAGACTTCAGGCCATAGTGGTCATGTTTTAGAAGTGACCTGTATAACGAAAGGGGAGTGGTCAGCTCTCTAGCTGAGTAGTTCAGTCCAGAACTAGTTCAGAGTTCAACAGTGAGCTGTGTGGAAACAGGCTGCTAAACTCTCTCCCTCTCTCTCTCTCTCTTTCCCTCCTTCTGCCCTTCTAACTTCAACCTGTAAACATTTGCTCTATTTTTACTGTGTTTTAAGAGGGTTTACTTATTTGGACTGTTGTGTAGGTTCAGAACAGCATAATTAAGTTGAGTTTGGATAGACTGAGTTCTGTAGGGGTTCTTTATTCTATTCTTTGTGTATCACTCTGTAATTTTGTGAATAAAGTTTTGACTGTTTTAAAACCAGGTAGTCAATTTTGCTAACTTATTCTGGGTGTTTTTCACTGTACATCTGCCAAAACAAATTGCAAAGTTATGGTCTGGGTTGCCTGTTTTGAGTGGTCTGGCTCTTTGCCTGATTTTAATCAGCGAGTGGTTGGCGCTAGTGTCTTTATTTTGGGTGTTGGTTTGGTTCGGTAGACATAGCTTGGGATATTAATGGCTCTTTCAGTCGCCAGAAATTTTCTGGATGTGGATGCGGTGGCTTTGGAAGTTTTACAAAAGCTGAATAAGACCAAGCTGCGGGAATAGCAGAGAAGCTGGAATTGGACCTGCCTGCTTCTGTGAGGAAAGGAGAGATAATTACAGCAGTAGCTCAGCATTTGAACTTGTTGGATAAACCATCAGAATCTACAGAGATGGCAAGAATTCAATTGCAAACGAAGCAGTTTGAGTTAGAGGCAAGAGATGGGGAAAGGGCAACAGAAATGAAACAGTTTGTGTTACAATTAAAAGCAGAAGAGAGGAAAAGAGAGAACAACAGATGAGAAAGAAAAAGAGAGAGGTTTTGAACGTCAGTAAATGACACTTAATAAAGAAAGTCAGCATAAAAGGCTGGAGATAAAGGCTGAAGGTAACCTTTGGGGAGGTAGTGCGAACTCATGTGGCAGAATAGAGAGTTAGAACAGCAAGGTTAGCAGCTGAAGGGGCTGATGATAATGAGTTGGTCCATAAAACTTGGTTTATCGTCCAGAATCAATGAGAGATAAAAATTGGGTCAAAGAGCAATCCTCACATGGAAAGGGAAAGGTAGATCTCAGTGAAGATCATGAGGAGAACTTACCACTGGATATAAAAAGGAACCCTTGAGGGGGACAAAGAAGTTAAAAAGCTCTGGTGTTTTCATTGTAATAAAGCGGGCCACACAAAATCACAGTGTTGGTGGGCTAGGAGAAAGTCAGGTGTAGGAAAACCAGACAAGCCTGGGAGTTTTGTTTGACTAGTCACAAAAAGTGCAAAGGAAGTTAGACAACTGCCTCAGAGTGTACAAGATGATCAGAGATTGATTAAGGAGGAAGTGCCAGATCTGCTATAAAAATATACATGCAAGGGTAAAGTTTATTCACATAGGCCAGGAGTAATAGGTAAGCAGGTTACAATATTAAGGGACACAGGATCCTCTCAGTCTGTAATACTGAAGGATGAGGAGATATGTACTCCTGAGGGACTATTGCCAGAAAAGGTACTGGTAACAGGAATTCATGGTGAGACAAAAAGTGCTCAATTATGTAAAGTGAGGCAAGAGAGTCCATAGAAAAGTGAAGAATTTGTGATAGGAGTACTGGACAAACTCTCAGCTCCAGGAATACAGTTTGTCCTTGAAAGTGATATAGCTGATTCACCGGTAGGCGTGCTGCCTAGTCTAGTTGAAAAGCCAGTGGAGACGCAGGCAACCAAAGAAATGAAGGATGTTTATCCAGGAATTTTCCCAGATTGTGTGGGCACAATATCACAGAGGCACAGGTTGAAGGAGGAGAGATCAAAAGGCACAGATAAGAAAGCTGACATAGCTTTATCCAAGACTTTTTTTGATCAGATAAGTTGGACAGAGCAGGAACAAATAGGTAACATGCAAGTATCTTTAGCTCTGCTAAGCTGATTGAATTACAGCAGAAAGATGAGAAGTTAAAATAGTTGCAATAAAAGGCATTTACAGAGAAGGAGAGTGAATGCATCCCTGTGTGTTATTACTTAACAAATGATGCCTTAATAAGGAACTGGAGACCATCACATATTCAAGCAGATGAGAAATGGGCAGAGGTTCATCAATTTGTTTTGCAAGTAGGGTATAGATTACTTAGATTAGATTAGATTAAATTAGTTTAGACTACTTAGAGTGTGGAAACAGGCCCTTCGGCCCAACAAGTCCACACCAAACCTCCGAAGCGCAACCCACCCAGACCCATTCCCCTACAATTACCCCTTTACCGAACACTACAGACAATTTAGCATGGCCAATTCACCTAACCTGCATATTTTTGGACTGTGGGAGGAAACCTGAGCACCCGGAGGAAACCCACGCAGGCACGGGGAGAATGTGCAAACTCCACAAGGTCAGTCGCCTGAGGCAGGAATTGAACCCCGGTCTCTGGTGCTGTGAGGCAGCAGTGCTAACCACTGTACTGCCCACAAAAGGAGGTGTATAGAAAGGAGGTATTGTGAGTGGTGCATGACCTACCACTTGGGGGCCATTTAGGAGTGAGGCTAAAATGCAAAGACATTTTTACTGGCCTGGATGTAGTTGAATTTTGCCAGACATGTCATTACATGTCAGCTAATTGAAAAACCACAGGCAGTAATAAAACCAACACCTTTAATACCTATTCCAGCATTGAGGAAGCTTTCACAAGAGTCTTAACTGATTGCATAGGTCCCCTACCTCAAACAAAATGTGGGAATAAGTATTTATTAACAATAATGGATGTGTCAACTAGATTTCCAGAGGCAATCCCATTACGCAACAGCACAGCTAAAAGGGTTGTAGAAGAATTACTTAGATTTTTTACTAGATACGGACTACCAATAGAGATCCAGTCAGATCAAGGATCAAATTTCACATTCAAACTATTCAAGGAGGTTCTGGTTAACTTGGGAATAAAGCAATTCTGATATACTGTGTATCATCCAGAATCACAGGGAGCGCTAGAGAGATGGCATCAAACACTCGAGACCAAGTTGAGGGCTCCTGGTCCGGCTTATTCAGATGATTGGGATAAGGGAGTTCCGTTTGTACTTTTTGCGATCAGAGATGTTCCAAATAAATCGATCAAATTCAGTCCATTTGAATTAATTTTTAGGCATGAAGTAAGAGAGCTGTTAAAATTCATTAAGGAGAAATTAATAAGTCAGAATTCAGAGAACACCCACTTGGACTATGTGTCACATTTTAGAGAAGGATTCAATAGAGCTGGAGAATTGGCTAGACAGCATTTAGAAGTATCACAACATATAATGAAACAGGAAGTGGATTTTAAAAAATCACAAATTCGCAATTTTGCAACTGGGGATGAGGTCTTGGTGTTACCTCCAGTAACAGGTGAGCCTTTAAAAGCAAGGTTTAATGGACCTTATCAAATTGGGAGGAAATTGAGTGAGGTGAACTACTTGATAAGGACTCCAGACAGAAAGAAATCTCACAGAGTGTGCCATGTGAATATGCTCAAAAGGTATTTTGATTGGGAAGGAAAGCAAGAGAGAAGGTGTTAATGATTACAGCACAGAAGGAAGAACCAAATTCAGAGGATTCTGAATTGGACATTCCTCAAATCAAATTGGACAATAGGAAGTTGTCAAAAATTGGGATAAATTATTGAGTTACCTTCAAGAAAATCGAAATAACTTGAAAGAGTTATTACTATCACATGGGAGAGATGTGGAAATAAACTGGGAATTAAACTAATTGTGCATGATGTAGAGGTAAGAGATGCTGTTCCAGTTAAATGACATCCTTATAGGCATAACCCTCTAAAGTTGGCACAGATTCAGAAGGAGATAGAGTGCGTGCTCCACAATGGCATAATCAAAGTGAGTTTCAGTGACTGGAGCTCGCCCCTAGTCATGGTGCCAAAGTCAGATGGTACCTAATGGTTATGTGTGGACTATTGCAAAGTCAACGCCGTTACAAAGGCTGATGCATATTCAATTCGACGGTTAGAGGACTGTGTCCAAAAAGGGGGATAAGCAAGTTACATTTCTAAGTTGGACTTGCTCAGAGGCTACTGGCAAGTACCCCTGTCAGAGAGAGCAAAGGCGATTTCAGCTTTCGTAACGCCAAATGGACTATATCAGTTCAAAGTCATACCATTTGGTATGAAAAACACACCAGCCACGTTTCAGAGTTCGACTAAGAAGGTCATTGCTGGGTTACCCAATTGTGTTGTTTACATTGATGACCTGGTGGTTTTTAGTCACTCATGGAAGGAACATTTATAGTATTTATCGGACTTGTTCGATTGACTTTGGAAAGCAGGCTTGGTGGTAAACCTGGCTAAAGGTGAATTTGCCAAAGCCCAAGTCACCTTCCTGGGCCATGTTATTGGACATTGACAAATGGCCCCATGTGATGTAAAAACAAATGTAATTGAGGAATTTTCCACACCGGCAATGAAAAAAGCAGTGCTATGGTTCCTGGAATTGAGTGGATTTTACCAAATGTTTGTGCCAAACTTTAGCAGTGTGACTGCTCCAATCACCGAATTGTTAAAAATGGGCAAGAAATTACAGCGGACAGAAGACTATCAATAGCCATCTGACAGCCTAAAAGCTGTGTTAACCACTGCCCCAGTATTAGCCACATCAGATTACACAAAGCCTTTCAAGGTGGCCATCAATGCCAGTGATGTGCGTGTCGGTACAGTGCTCCTGCAGGAGGATGATGAGGGACTAGAAAGACCCATTGGGTATTTTTCCAGGAAGTTGAAAGTTCATCAACAGAAATAATCAGCGGTGGAGAAATAAATATTAAGCGTGATGTTGGCATTACAACATTTCAGCATTTATATTACCAACAATGCATCTGAGACAATCATTTCCACTGACCATAACCCATTGAGATTCGTGGAAAAAAGTTTAAGGACAAAAATGCCAGACTGCGTAGATGGAGCTTGCTGTTGCAGCCATTCAATTTGACAATTGTACATGTGGCAGGTCGCGAAAACGTGATAGCCGATGCGTTATTGAGGCTCAAGTGATATACAGAGGCCTTCAGTGGTAGGTGTGCCATGGCCTGAATTCGCATGTGATTGCACACGTTTGCATGTGTGTAGTTAGTATCGTGTATATGTGTGTTTTTGATTACTAACCATTTTTTTTTAAGTGTTTCAAAAATGAAACCATCTTTTGGTATTGATGGTTCATTTTTTTAAGAGGGGAGATGTCACAAAGCTGGTCCCTTTTTTCTAAAAGCTGCTTCTTTTCTCCAGGATACTGTGTCCTTGGTTTTTTTCTGATGGGTCATAACACCCTCCTGGCTCTGAGGTGACTAATTTAGTACAGAGATGAAAAAGGATGTTGAGAGGCCTTTTTATTTATCTGTAAACAGATGAGACTTCATGCCAAAGTGGTCATGTTTTAGAAGTGACCTGTATAATGAAAGGGGAGTGGTCAGCTCTCTAGCTGAGCTGTTCAGTCTAGAACTAATTAAGAGGTTCAACAGTGAGCTGTGTGGAAACAGGCTGCTAAACTTTCTCTCTCCTTCTGCCCTTCTAACTTCAACCTGTAAGCATTTGCTCCATTTTTACTGTGGTTTAAGAGGGTTTACTTATTGGGACTGTTGTGTAGATTCGGAATAACATAATTGAGTTGAGTTTGGATAGATTGAGTTCTGTCGGGGTTCTTTATTCTGTTCTTTGTGTTTCATTGTGTAATTTTGTGAATAAATTTTTGTCTGTTTTAAAACTTAGTAGTCAACCTCGCTGGGTAATTACTCTGGGTAATTTCCACTGTACACTACTGAAACAAATTGGAAAGCTATGGTCTGGGTTGCTTGTTTAAGAATGTTTTGAGTGGTCTGGCCTAGTCCATAACAAACCCTACCTCTCACATGCTGCCAATCTGTAATATTTACACATACTCTGTGTTTTCCGATAGCCAGCCAGTCTTCTATGCATTCTTAATATTTTATCTATTAATACCATGTGTTATGCAGAAAGGTTTTAGGTGGAACCTTGTCAAATGCCTTTTGCAAATTCAGATACAGTACATCAGCAGACTCCCCTTTATCCGCAAGGCATATTATTCCTTCAAAGACTGTCTGTATGGAGTTTGCATGTTCTCCTTATGTCTGTGCAGGTTGCCTCTGGGTGCTCCAGTTTCCTCCCACAATCCAAAGATGTGCAGGTTCGGTGGATTGGACAGCCTAAATTGCCCATGGTGCCCAGTCAAGCACAGGCCAGGTGGATTAGCCATGGGAAATGCAGGGTTACAGGGATGGCTGGGGCGTGGGTCTGGGTGAGATACTCATTGGAAGGTCAGTGTGGATTCGAGGGGCTAAATGGCCTGCTTACACAATGTAGGGATTATGTGATGATTAAAATCTAGGATGCAGTCAATATGGTGATAACTGCCTGGTTAAATGTTCCAGTTTTGCTGATGGGAATCACATGAGCTATGACCTCACCAATCAATAGAAAGGATGTTTAGTGTGTTGGTGTTTTGGTTTGTGTAGAAGTATTGTTTAGGAAGAGTTTAGAGGGATATGGGTCAAATGCTGACAAATGGGATTAGAGTAATTTAGGATGCTTGGTTGGACTGAAGAGACTGTTTCTGTGCTGTACATCCCCATGGCTCTCTGACTAAGTATCTGTCTGTTATTTTGCTATTAACTTATGTTGTTCACTCCTGCTTGTTATGTTGTGCCAATTTCAATATTGCAGTGTCTTAGAAATGAATGCTTTACTTGTGTGTTGTGGCTTTCATGGACATTCATAACTGAAGATGTTGGTGCATTTTTCTAACTCTGCTTCTATGTGAATACATTCCCAATATGTCAACTCAAGTGCAGAGGGTAATGTTGTCATGTGACTGTCTCACCTAGTAAATGAGATTACATGAGTGAAAAAGGAGCTCCTGAAATCCACAACATTGATTGTGAAAAATGTATTTTGACATAAGGCAATGTTCAAAGCAACAGGGCTGGGTGCCTCGGATTGAGCAAGTTCGATGCAGTTATCTGACAAAGCTGTGGTTGTGCAGTGTGTCATACTGAAACCTCAATTTCAATTGGCTTTATAAATAGTGGTGTAGAGTATAAACACAATAACTTTTACTGAACGTATATAGAACATTTCAACCTTACTGTGACTATAGTTTCGATTCTTGATGTCAGACGATGTGAAGGCTTTATAGAGAATTCAGGGGAGTTTAACAAGAACGACTTCAGTGATGACAGAGAAGCCGGGATTGTATTCCTTAGAGGCAAGCGGGCTGAGCGCATTTGATGGAGGTGTATAAAATTATGAAGCATTTGGATGGAATAATTAGAATCAGTTTACAGTGGTTGAAGGATCAGTAATTGGATGACCTAGATTTAAAGAATGTGATTCAACCCAAGGAAAGACTGTGACACACAGTGAATAGGATTTGGAATGTAGCCCATCCCTGCTCTTGAGGTGAATATTTTCAAATGAGTGCTCAAAAGGAGATTGGATTAGTAGTTGAAGAGAGAAAAGACAAGAATGATGGTAGAACTGACTGGAATGCTCTTCAATAAAAGAACAGGATGGGCCTATTGACCTCTTTCAGTGCTACATTATTCGATTGGACTAAAAACAATCACAAAGATACTTGACTGAAGCTGTCCAAGGCTACAGTGGTGGGGCAATGTCATTGTACATAAAGAGCCCAGAAATGGGTGTCACAAAGCTAATCCCTTTTTCCTAAAAGCTATTCCTCTTCTCAAGGATATTGTGTCATTGGTGTTTTTTCAGAGGGTTCCAATTAGGCTGGTCTTGTACAGAGATTGAGGGGTATTGAGAGGCCTTTTTGTTTATATGTAAACAGATGAGACTTCATACCAAAGGGGTCATGTTTTAGAAGTGACCTGTATAATGAAAGGGGAGCGGTCAGCTCTCTAGCTGTTCAGTCCAGAACTAGTTAGGAGTTCATCAGTGAGCTGTGTGGAAACAGTTTGCTAAACGCTGCCTTTCTGCCCTTCTAACTTCAACCTGTAAGCATCTGTTCCATGTTTTTTACTGTGGTTTAGGGGGGTTTGCTGATTGGGAGTGTTGTGTAGATTCCAAACAGCATAATTATGTCTAGTTTGGATAGATTGAGTTCAAAGTTTGTGAGAAGATTTGTAGCTTGGGTGCTCGTTGTTGTGGTTCTGTTCACCAAGCTGGGTATTTGTGTTGCAGACGTTTCATCCCCCGTCTAGGTGACATCCTCAGTGCTTGGGAGCCTCCTGTGAAGTGCTTCTGTGATGTTTTCTCCAGCATTTATAGTGGTTTGTCTCTGCCGCTTCCGGTTGGCAGTTCCAACTGTCCGCTGCAGTGGCCGGTATATTGGGTCCAGGTCGATGTGTTTGTTGATAGAATCTGTGGATGAGTGCCATGCCTCTAGGAATTCCCTGGCTGTTCTCTGTTTGGCTCATGTTGCCTATCATCTGCGTGTGTGGCTACTAAGGATAGCTGGTCATGTCGTTTCGTGGCTAGTTGGTGTTCATGGATACCGATCGTGAGCTGTCTTCCTGTTTGTCCTATGTAGTGTTTTGTGCAGTCCTTGCAAGGGAATTTGTATACTACGTTGGTTTTGCTCATGCTGGGTATCAGGTCCTTTGTCCTGGTGAGTTGTTGTCTGAGAGTGGCAGTTGGTTTATGTGCTGTTATGAGTCCTAGTGGTCATAGTAGTCTGACTGTCAGTTCAGAAATGTTCTTGATGTATGGTAACGTGGCTAGTCCTTTGGGTTGTGGCATGTTCTCGTTCCATAAAACCAACGTAGTGTACAAAATCCCATGCAAGGACCGCACAAAACACTACATAGGACAAACAGGAAGACCGCTAACGATTCGTATCCATGAACACCAACTAACCACAAAACGACATGACCAGCTATCCTTAGTAGCCACACACGCAGATGACAAGCAACATGAGTTCGACTGGGACAACACTACTATTATAGGACAAGCCAAACAGAGAACAACCAGGGAATTCCTAGAGGCATGGCACTCATCCACAGATTCTATCAACAAACACATCGACCTGGACCCAATATACTGGCCACTGCAGTAGACAGCTGGTACTGACAACCGGAAGCGGCAGGTACAAATCACTATAAATGCCAGAGGAAACAACAGAGAAGCGCTTCACAGGAGGCTTCCAAGCACTGAGGATGTCACTTAGACAGGGACGAAATGTCTGCAACACAAATTCTCAGCTTGGTGAACAGACCACAACAATAGTCTGAGTTCTGTAGGGGTTCTTTATTCTGTTCTTTGTGTTTCATTTTGTGAATAAATTTTTGTTTGTTTTAAAACCTGGTGGTCAACCTAGCTAACTTATTCCGGGTAACTTACACTGTACACTTACTGAAACAAAATGCAAAGTTATGGTAAGGATTGCCTGTTCAAAAACTTTTTGAGTGGTCTGAGCCTAATCTGTAACACAGGGTCCACAAGTTCTCTCCCTGAGTTGAAGACACCAGCGCTATTTGCACCTTTTAGATGGAGGGCTCTTGTGCTTGCAGTTATATATCCAGACAATCTTTCAGGATGTGACAGTGTCTGTCACCTCACTGAGACCAGGCAGTGACAGCACAACTTGCATTTTATGCTTTTCTCTTGATATGTACTTGATCATGGTCATCTCGCCTTTAAAGATTCTGTCTGAATCACCCAGTCTCAAGGATTTTCCTTTGAAACCCTGACATTATAGTTCTCCTGTGTTGTAGACCTCCTTTGACTTGATGGTACTGAAGCTGTCCATGGCAATACCACTTAAAAACTAAGTCTGTGAGGTGATCTGGTCATCTGTGAACTGTCTTTATCTCAGAGTATTTACAGAACTGGAGAAATAATCCCAGACATTGCAAATATATTGCACTAATTTATGAAGAATATTACTTTAGAAGTACCAGTATAAGAGATAGAAAATGAGCTAGATTTATACAGTGTGTTAAATGTAGGGATGACTTGATAAATAAAGCCTTTTTATAGCAGTAGAGTATTTGTGCTCCCCCATTATGTATTCCTGATTCCCATTACTCAAACATTGATAGCTGTGCTTTCAACTCTAAGCCCTGAGCTCTGGATTGTTCTCTATAAATACCTCCACCTTTCTGACTTCATAACCAAAAAGATTCTAGACTCAATCTTATTTTTTGGGCTAAGTACAAGTTGTTTTGAGCTTTTTGAGAGGTTTTCCACCGTGAAGCCTATCAGCTTTTCTTGCTGAATCTTATCAAATTCTTGTCATTACCTACCTACAGCGTCCTCAGGTTCAGTTCCAGCCCTGCCTTACCACACACACACCATTTCCAGAACAACTCACCACTTGTTGGATGTCAATTGAAAAGACTAGGATCCCTAGCACTGGTGCCATCCACAATGCACCCAGATGAGCACTGGCATTCAGATGTTTATTGCCATCAGAATCTGAATACATTGGAGAAGGGGAAGATGGCACAGCGATTCTCCAGCACACGATGCCCCATAGATCAATGTATGTGCTGAGAGCCTGATGCAGCATCTGAAAGCAAGCATACAAGGTGTAGATAGATCTCGAGGTGCTGCTAACTCCTTTTCATCCTCCTCCAACAATATCCTATTCTTTCCCAGCCAAGAATGTTGTGCATACTGTGCATTGGTCAGTGATGTGTGGGTCAGGCAAACATGGATGCAATACATTTGGATGGCCACGGCAGCAACCCCCCTTAGGTTCTCTGGACAGATTGTGGCCCCTCACCCAATTGAGCATGTCACCAGACGGGCTCAGCCCCGACTCGTGGCTGTAGTTTACCATGATCATGTAAGCCCTACCCTCCACCCCCTGAAGTGGCTGTTTATGGAGCTGCTGGGGACTAACCAGGGATACACTTCACCAACCCTCTCATTCAGATCCCTCTGACTGGACACCTGACTGCGGCCGATTCCCTGGATGAGGTATTGGAGGCTGTTCCCTAGACTGAGCCAGGACCCCCTGACGGACTGATACCCCCGAGGACTTGGCTGACGGTTAGTGATTGAAGGCGTTGAGCCATGGCTCCCTGCTTGCTGCACGTGCAGTGGGTTTACTCTGATATGTGCTGTAGGTATCACATTGACGGGAGACACTGCTGCACAGCAAGATGTCCTCTTCCTCCTGGACTGAGCTGAGCCACACAGCTGCTTGGTTATGTGACTGCACAAGCCTTCAGCTAGGAGCTCAGTGAGCAAACGCTAAGATGAGGAACCCATGACATCTAATTGATGAGCTGAGTGCCTAACCCTGTGTGTGCAGTGTCCCTGCTGTAGCCTTTCAGTGCTCACTACTGGGGCACCCTGCAGTGCAAGTCTATGCTTCCAGAGACACATGTCATGATGCCACTGAGAGGTGGGTAACTACCAGATGCCAATGTCCATGGTCAAGGATATCCTGCAATACAGTTGATTGTACACCATATGGAAATTGGGAATAAGCAGTGAACTGAATTCGCCAAGTACTTGCTCTGCTTTCAATGTAGAATTTTCTCAAAGTCTAGCTTGATTGGCACATTGGTACGGTAAAAAGCTAAATATTAATGAGGTAAATTGGGCCGTGATGAAGGCACTTAACAATTAATATACAAGTTGCCATTGCCTATCGAGAATGTTGTCTCACCATTTAAAAGCATAAAAGATGGAGCATGATTGGCCTGATGCCAAGATCAGCCTTGCAACCTTCTCATCTACTTCTGCCTCGATTCTCCCCATAGCCCACATTGCTCAGACCCTAATAACATTCTGCCGTACATTTCTAACATGCTTCATTGGATGTGGTAGTGATTGGGTTTGTACCGAGGTTGTGAAAGATATTACATCAACTCAATTCTTTGTTTTTTTTCTTCTTTTAACCTGTGCTCATTTGAGATATTCCTCAAACCATATCTTTGACTCCACATCTATTCAATTGTCTGAATTCCCCCTCGTGTGGCTGCATCTCAGTTCTGTGTCGATAATGCTCCTGTGACTTGCTTTGGGGTATGATGCAATGTTGAAGGTGCTCCAATTATGTGAGTTGCTACCTCCATTTTCTCACGTGTCTTAATCCCTTGGTTCTTGCTGAGGTAATAATCCACCCACGTTCCAGGTGGATCTTTTGTCGTGATCAATCAGCAATGTTGGAGCTGGCTCTGAGTGTGCCTGCGGTTGGCTTTTGCACATTGAACCTTTCCACCCGAAACATCGGAGAGCTACTGCAGCAGCAAATCTTGAACTCTCCTAAGGCCGGGGCACTGAGCCCAATCCTGGTGCATTCTGTGCAACAGGGGGGCGCGGGGAGAGGGGAGTGTTTGGTTGTTTGTTTAATACCTCTACCCAAATCCAAATCATGTACTACATTCTTTCAGACACCATTGACAAATAAAACCATATTCACTTCTGTGTCACTACTCAGATGAAGAAAGCAATGTTCATTTGTTCATTTGTACAGGCAGTGACTTGTGCAATAATAATCAGTATCCTGAGGACTTGGCATTTGTCAAACATTCATTTTATGGTCATTGTATTGAATGTACAATTTATGTGGCCAATCTTGCTCAATTCATTGATTTATTAACCCTCCTTTATAATCTATATCAAATATTCTGTATCGTTACAGGGTTACATTTCTCTTTCTGTAGATATAAGGAAGAATGATTGCTGTGGGTCTAAGAAAGTGTCGTCTCCATTCTGAATAGATAATAATAGTTTTGTAGAAGCTTTTGAAATTGTTTACTGGTGCTGCAGTTTTATTCATAAGCAACATATTGGGTATTTTGCACAGTATCTTTTATATTTTAAATTAATACAAATGCCAAGCTAATTTCATTTAAATGACCAGGGAATACAGGAATGAATGCATTCTTTACTGCCTATGAATCCCATTTGCCCATCCCACTGTTGAGTACTTGCACAGCTTCCAGCATGCATCTGATTCACAAAGAATTTCCTTTCAATTGCAATTTAATATTTAGTCCATTAGAGTCAGAGAGATGTATAGCACGGAAACTGACCCTTCAGTATAACTCGTCCATGCCGACCAGATATCCTAACTTAATCTCATCCCATTTGCCGGCACTGGGCCCATATCCCTCCAAACCCTTCCTCTTCATATACCCACCCAGATGCCTTTTAAATGTTGCAATTGTACCAGCCTCCACCACATCCTCTGGCAGCTCATTCCATACACGTACCACCCTCTGGGTGAAAAAGTTGCCCCTTAGGTCTTTTTTATATCTTTCCCCTCTCACCCTAAACCTATGCCCTCTAGTTCTGGACTCCCTGACCCCAGGGAAAATACCTTGTCTATTTCTCCTATCCATGCCCCTCATGGGCATCTTTTTTTCTATAGAAAATTATGTTTAGTAGATAGAGAAGCATCTCAGCACTATTTGACATAATTATAGCGCACAATGGCAATAACTATTGCTAAAGGTTTTTCTGTCTTTATTGACAGCAATACTTTATCCTCCTGATCATAACGGACGGTGTTATCAGTGACATGGACGAGACCAGACACGCCATTGTGCAGGCAGCCAAGCTGCCGATGTCCATCATCATTGTAGGAGTTGGCAATGCGGACTTCACTGCCATGGAGTTCCTGGATGGAGACAGTCGAGTTCTGCGGTCATACACTGGGGAAGAAGCCACGCGGGACATTGTGCAATTTGTGCCATTCCGGGAGTTCCGAAACGTAAGTCTATCTGACTAGTCTGTCTGAGAGAAACCATATCATGTAGTTGCTGGGGAAAAGGGAAAAGTGTCATTGTGAGGTTGTACGTCTCTGATCCAATCGAGCTGTGCCTTAGGGAGGTTCCAAGCAGAAAGCAGGCACCTCCTCAAGGAGGGAAACTAAATGAGGTGGGAATTCTCCCTTGACTACTCAACAACAGTGACTTTTGAGTTGGTTTATTATTGTCACACATTCCTAGGTACAGTGAAAAGTTGTGTTTCGCATGCAGTACAAATGTATCAGGGCAATAGAACAGAGTGAGGAATACAATGGTACAGCTGCAGAGAAGGTACACAAAGAACAAGGTCAACATTAAACATAAAATTTGAGAGGTCCATTCAGAAGTCTGATTACAACGGGGAAGAAGCTGTTCTTGAATCTGTTCGTATGTATGTGTTTCAGCTACAAAACCAGATACCTACTGCCCTTCCCATGCCCTGGAGGGTCCTGTGAACTGAGAAAACTGTTGCTAGGTGAGGGTATGTAAGATGGTGTACAAAATTCTAGGAAAGAATATACCCATTAAAAATAAAGAAACCCAAGTATGTTTACGTGTTGCTTAACAGTGGACCCTGTGCTTAGAATAACTATACAATAGTTCTGGGCTTGTTCCCCCGCCCCCAGTCTCAAATGTTTCACTCACCCAGCAACTACCTTTTAAGGGTTTTTTTTTCAGATTTCCACCAACATGATCCCATGATCTCACAGATGAGAGTTCTAGTTTTAGAAGAAAATACCAAAGCAAAGAGGAGAAGGTTTGAATAGTTGTCAAGCATTCAAAAGCCAGTGCATTGCATCATCTTTTACCTGACTCATACAATTCACACACTGAGCTCCAGTTGAAGTGGACTGCACTGGGGCCATGCACCAGTTGGGAGCAATGTCCTTCAACAGGAAGAGGATGCAATAACTGATGAGTTGCTCACTTACAGGAGGCCTTATCCAAAGTGGTATTGGCACATGTCCTTTAGGTCTCCCTGTACCCCACACAAATCCAAAGGTGAAAGGCAGTTCTAAGTTTGCCTCTTACAGGGAATGACTGGTGTGTTGTACAGTTACATACGGATGAAGGGCTAATCCTACTCTTTGAATTACCCTCCTGTGTAAAACTGCTCTGGGTACCACTCCCTGTTATAGCCTATAAATGGGTCAATGGTTAGGTCACAACTCACCCAAGAACAGAAGCTCTACTAAAAGTTCATTAATATTAGGCAACATATACTATATTTAACATGTGTCTGCATGAGTAGATGGGGAGCAGAGGGATACAGGTGCTTAGGAATTGACCAACAGGTTTAAACAGTACATTTGGATTGGATCAGGCTTGGAGGGCCAAAGGGCCTGTTCCTGGGCTGTAAAGTTTCTTTGTTCTTTGTTCTTTGTTCATGATAGAGGAACATTGGAATAGGACTAAATCCCCTGAACTTGATCTCTGATTCAGTGCGATCATAGCTGTTCTGCAATCTAACTGCAATATTGTTAACCCTGGACTAATAAAAATATATCAGTCTAAGTTTTAAATTAAACAATTAATATGGCATCAATAGCACTTTGGTTATAAACTTACACAGTCATCTGTATGTTGAAGTATTTTCTAATTTCACTCCTGTAAGGTCCAGCTCTAATTTTAGACAATGCCTCCTCGTCCAGTACTTCTCAACCAGCTGAAATAGTATCTACCTACCCCAAATCCCCTGAATAATGCATAACCTTCAATCAGATCACTGCTAAAGCTGATAAATTCCAAAAAATTTACCGTCATTTGTGTTATCTCGCCTTGTGTTATCCTTTGGTGTCGAGGTACCATTCTAGTTAATCCACACTCCAGTCATACCCAGGGCCTGGAATGTGTAACTAAGATGTTACACACAGTGTTACCCACAGTGCTCCAGGTGAGGTCTAGGTAGTGCTTTGTATAACTCAAGCTTGACTTCTACCCCTTAATGTTCTCATCCTCTCGATAGAAAGACCAGGATTCCTGTACCTGCTGTGACATATTAATGATCTAACTGCTGGCGTCCTCTGTCTCGTTTTGACTTCCTATTTCTGACTTCCCACCATTTAGAAGACTCCATGCTTTGTCCTTTCTTTGTCCAATGTAGATGACCTCACATTTACTCTCACCAAGATCCATTTGCCACAGTTTTGTCCATTCGCTTCACCTCTTTGTAATGTTACACTTACTGCACAACTTTGTGTCATCAGCAAATTTAGATACATGGCTTTTATCCCATCACCTAAGCTGATAATATATATGCTGATTTGGTGCCCAAGTTATTTTCTTACATGCCAATTGGCGTATTTGCCTATTCTACTCCCACCAACTCTCTGTCCCTGGCATGCAGCCAATTTCCTCACCAGATTAATAGTTTACCTTTCAATTTCAACTCTTTATCAACTCTATACCACTCCTTTATCAACTAATTAAGATACTTAGACATTGTCACATCCACCACTTTGGTCACCTCTTGTGAAGAATCAATCCGCATTTTCAGGCGTGTATTCTCTTCAGGATGGCCGGCACGCTGACTTCATCCTCTATTCTGAACATGAACACAAAGTAAGCAATCTGCATGCTGATCCTTTTCTCATTTTCAGTTACAACATTACCATTACCAATGTCCAAGTTGTCCACAGTGCTCTGTCCTGTTCCTGAAGTAATTGTGGAATTAGTTTGTGTGGAATTTGACATTCCTTGCGAATTTCTTTTCATCCTCCCACTTTGTATTGTCACCTTTTGGAGCTTCTTCTCTCTCTCCCTCTTCTCATTTGCCAGGATCTGTGCTTTGTCTGCATTTTGTACACCAATTTTTTTAGATCTATATTCTTGCTCATCACTTTAATTGTTCACAGATAGCTTTCTTCATTGAGTGGAGGCCTTGTCCCTCAGGTTATAAACTGTTTCTGTATCACTTTAAATTCCTTTGTGAACTCCTCTCGCAGATTATTAACAGATTTAATCAGATTACTGTTAACTGTCTCTCGTCCTTCTGAGGTCAACATCAGCTTCATCCCGAACCTTCAGAGCTGTTCCACATTTGTCACTTTTGAGCATCCCTGTCTCTCAATAGAACTTGAAAATTCTAAAGTACAAAATAAGGCCCATTTATTATTGCAATTACTTCTCTAATCTCTCAACTTTCTCAATCTTGCCTCTTGCCTCTCGTTTGACGGACATGGTAACCAAATAGGCAGTTGGTACCTCCGACAAATATTCTGTTGGTCAAAGCAAAATACTGCGGATGCAGGAAATTTGAAACAAGCACAGAGATTGCTGAAGAGACTCAGCAGATCTGGCAGCATTGGTGGAAAGAGAAAAAGAGTTAATGTCTCAAGTCCAGTGAGACACTTCTTCAGAAATAGTTATGTTAGTAGTGCTTTCGAATGACTAAGCTGAAGAGGTTGCAGAATGTGTGCATGCATGTCAGATTTTACATTTAAAATCATCAGAAGTGCACCACTGCTTAGATTGGGCTGCACACACCTATGGGCAAAACTGCACCAAAGCATAGGTCATCCAGCTCACTAATGCATGTAACTAAAGCAACAGAGTAAATGGGGTGCCTCTCATCATTTGCAGCTTGCCTCTCATCTCAAACCTGTTGCCAAAAAATGTAGCATTACCCAAAGAACAGTGAACGTAAAGATTTTACAAATTGCATGATAGAGTGAATGTATATTAAATCAAAGCCGAAAACCTGCATTATTACTTTAATGTTGCCTGCCAGATTCATTTGTGACAAACATAATAATAAGCGGTAATTTCCTGTAATCTCTGACAGTGTGTTGCCCAAGTCCCTATTCTCGCCATTGTAAATGTCAATTTAATTGTTGAATGTCTGTTAGGCACCAACCAGTATAAATGATGGGACTTTGAGCTATTGGCATGATCCCAACTGTCCCATTGTTGTAAATATCAAACAACATTTCTGGAAATAAATTATTTGTAAAACAGCAAGTTATATACATTAATTACCCTCAGACTACAGGTTATTTGCATGCTGCTGGCTCTGATTGCATTATTTCTCTCTCAAATAGTCGAGTGCTTGCTGAAACCTTCAAATTTTAATACAGAAGCTTAAATGTCCATGTTCTAGTGCATGAATCACAAAAGACTACTGTGCAGGTACATCATGCAAGCAGGTAAACTAAACCATGTTATTATTTATTGCAAGGAAAATTGAGTATAAAATATGTGGGTTATGCCAGTTGTATAGAATACTGGTGAGATCACATCTGGGGCACTGTGTACAGTAATGGTGATCTTATTTAAGGAATAATTAAAATAGTTGTAAGACTTACCGAACTAATACCTGGAATGGGAAGTTTGTTTTATGAGGAACGGTTGGACTAGGTAGGCTTGTATTCTAAGTGCTATTTTCTCCCCACCCCTACCCTCCTCTAGCTTATCTCTCCACGCTTCAGGCTCACTGCCTTTATTCCTGATGAAGGGCTTTTGCCCGAAATGTCGATTTTACTGTTCCTCGGATGCTGCCTGAACTGCTGTGCTCTTCCAGCACCACTAATCCAAACTTGTATTCTAGTTGGATACGACTTATATCAAAGCTGGAGTTCAGAAAAGTAAGAGGCAGCTTGATTTTAATGTGTAAGATTCTGAGCAGTTTCAATATGGGAAGTAGAGGGAGGATGTTTCCTCTTCCAGAAGAATCTACACCTAGGGATCACGATCTGAAAAGCTGGGCTTACCCATTTAAAACCAAGTTGAGGTGAAATATTTTCTTTTAGAGGGTGTTGAGTCTTTGGAACTCTGACCCTGAAAAGGTGATGGAAGCAGGGTTTTTGAAGATGTTTAAGACCGAAGTTGAGTAGATTCTTGGTAAGCAGGGATGTGAAGGGTTGACAGAGTAGGTGGCAATGTGGATTTAAGGGTACAATTAGATCTGTCATGGTCATATTAAATAGTAAAGCAGGTTTGAGGGGCCAAATGGCCTACTTCTACTCCTTAGGTTTCATGATTTGGAGATGTCGGTGTTGGACTGGGGTGTACACAGTTAAAAATCACACAACGCCAGGTTATAGTCCAACAGGTTTATTTGGAAGCACACTAGCTTTCGGAGCAATGCTCCTTTATCAGGTGGTTCAGTCAAGCTAGTGTGCTTCCAATGAAACATGTTGGACTATAACCTGGTGTTGTGTGATTTTTATCCTTAGGTTTCATTTGATATATGTTACAAAGCACTTACACTACAGCTTACACTTCTGACAGATACGCACCATTAAACAAACTATCCCAAAATGCTGATATATAAAGAATACTCTCTTGGATGAATCCAAAATGTTTTGGCTGCATTGATTACACAGTCTGCCAAATCCCATTCCTACTTGTAACTGCTATATTCTAATGTGCTCATATCCACCAACTACCAGCAGCAGTAGTTACCAGAGAAAAGGCCAAACAATTGTTAAGCATAGAACAGGCTGTGTGTTTATCATCAGTAAAGATTGTAAAGCACAGGGGGAGATGGAAATGCAATTATTATTGGGAAGAAGCTCTTAGACTTTACAACATGATCTGGATGCCTTGGTCAGAATTATTGATCCGTAGATAGCCATCTTTTCATTGCTATTATTATTTTACAAGTTCCCGAATATAATGCAAATGAAGAGTCTAGGTTTCCAATGACTGTCTCACGTCTTTAAGACTGCACTGTTGTTTGAGTGATGTGTACACCACTTCTGTCATTGCTTTTAGTGAGTGCAGCTCACTTTAGCACTCTGAGCTACCTAATCTATATCGTGTAAATGCATTATTAATGTTAAGCCTATTACTTTTAAAGTTCTGAATACCCACTCTTCATCTCTACAAGTCTGATCTGATATAACTATAATAACAGGCATAACTTGCAATCAAATATACATGCTATCCATTCTCATTACTGTAAATATATTCTGTGAAATGTATTTGTCTGTTCAACTGAGACCAACAGACTTTTCATATAGTCCTGAACTGTCCATTTATTATCCATATGAAATATTCCGTTAATCAGTTATATTGTAAAATATGATACTTTATATCAAAAGCCTATAATGTATTTTAAAAATTTTAGAAGTGTTTTATGCACAATTGAATTCCAGAATGTCACATGAAAATATAAATATATGATTAAAACATATAGAAAACTGATTTACATGACACACTAAATAAAAAACAGAGAACTGTGAACACTGGAAACCAGAATTGATGCTGTACCATATGAACTGTCCAAGTGCACAGTAAAATTTTGTACAAAGGGAGCAAAATTCTATGCTTAATTTTTCACAATTGCAGCCAAGCTTAAATTTAAACTCAGGAAAATTTAAATTACAATCAAGGTAACGGTCTCTCAATTTTAAAACATGAAAGCATTCTAAATTCAGGGGGCCCTGGGGTAAAATTAAGATCTCATGTTGGTTTTGAACTAGCCAACCAATGGCGTTTGTGCAATTTTGATTTGTTGAAATGACCTGAAACAAGCCAAAGACTAGAAGGAGCACACATCAGTGGGTGGCCCTCTCTAATCAATCCTTCCTCAGTTCAAAAGACTCAGCACCAATTGGCAGGACCAGGTTTCCCAAGAACCAATTTACTTGCCATTGTGTTTTGCTCTGACCTATTAAATTTCAATGATGTATTGGTTCGGCTCAGTGTGTGGAACAGACTTGGGGCCTTGAATTGTGAAAACTGGTTGAGTTGAGCAGATTTTGAAATGTGTTACGAAATGTGGAACATTCATGCATTTGATCCTTCTACAACTTGTATATATATATAGAATCATAGAATCCCTGAAGTATGGAAGAAGGCTATTTGGCCCAATGAGTCCACACTGACCCTCTAAGAGCATCCCATACTAGCCTTGTAACCCAGCATTTCCTATGGCTAACCCACCCAGCCTGCACATCCCTGGACACTATGGGCAATTTAGCATGGCCAATCCATCTATCTCTAGTTAGGCTGTAACTGTAGTAAATGCGAATAGGAGTGATGTTTATGAGCAACCATATCAGCTGAAAAAGTGGGTATTATGTGGAATTGTTTGACTCATTGAAGAGTCCTGTGTTAATGAATCACTAATAGAGAAGAAATCATATTTATACTGGAAATAAAATAAAAATTTGTATCTAAAAAGGAAAGAATATTAGAGTGCATAAACAAAATCACAGAAAGGATTTGTCTGCTTGATGTCAGTTATGTACCCCAACGTCCTTTATACTCAACTTTCATTCTAGTTGTGAGTAGGTAGTAAAGCTGAAAATGTGTTGCTGGTTAAAGCACAGCAGGTCAGGCAGCATCCAAGGAACAGGAAATTCGATGTTTCGGGCACAAGCCCTTCATCCTGATGAAGAGCTTGTGCCCGAAACGTCGAATTTCCTGTTCCTTGGATGCTGCCTGACCTGCTGCGCTTTAACCAGCAACACATTTTCAGCTCTGATCTCCAGCAAATGCAGACCTCACTTTTTACTAGTAGGTAGTAAAGTTCAATATCGTCAGTCTGGTTCCACATTACTAGTGTAGCAGCTCCTGTAGCTCAGTTTAGTAAATAGATTACGAAGTGGGAAATCTAACATGGCCTGAGTTGACTGGTGGATCTCCACTTCAATCCAAGTCTGGTTAACCGATTTAAGGCAGGAATTAGTGGGTGATATGTTAGACATTCACACCGAAGGGTGAAGGAGAAGGTGAGGGAGTCACTCAGGTACGCCCTGCAGTTGGCTTTCCAGTGACTGCTACCAGAAAGCTCAACTCGGAAGAGAACAGCATTAGCTTCAGGGGTGTGGTTCTCCAGGTCCAGTAGCTGAGCAGGACTCACCGTCCACTGGGAAGGCGAGCAAGGTGGTGAAGGACAGCTCATGCCAGGTAGAACTAAAGCCCGCTAAAGTAAAAAAAAATCAGAGACTTCAGAGGAAGAAAACAAACAGACTTGCATTTATATAGCACCATGCGCAACCTCAGGGTTTCCCAGAGCATTTCAAAACCAATGGTATACTTTTGTAATATAGTGATTATTGCAAGAGTGAAGTCTACACAGTCCAACAAACGCCACAAACAGCGATGGGGTCATGACCAGATCGTTCACATCAGCTGAAAGGTAAATTTTGACTGCACTCACGGGGTCTTTGAAATCCACCTGAGAGAGAGAGAGCACTTGGGGCCTTGGTTTAATACCTGTCTGAAAGGCAGTGGCTCTGAAGAGCCATTCCCAACAACAAATCGTTGCCCTTGATGGTCGATTATTTACTTTGGAAGTGTGTTGTCAGGAGCAGGTGGGAGGTGCTGAGTTCTATTTGAATGAATTAGCTGGTGAACTGTGCACCAGCAATGGCACTGTGCCATGGCTTCCCTTCACTGCCAACTGTGAGAGTGCGGCTGCTGCTCTTTAAATACAGGAAATCCTCTGCGCCTTGTACAAACAATGAACCTGGCACCGTCGACCCAGCATCTGTCACTGGAACAGAAATTTCTGGAGAAGCTCAGCAGGTCTGGCAGCGTCTGTGGAGAGAAAACACTTAATGTTTCGTCTCCAATGACCCTCCTTCAGCATCTTTTCATGGGTCCAGGGTCTCTGTGATTTGGCGTCTTTTTCTTAATGACCCTCAGAGATGGTGGGGCAGTCAGGTGGAGCCTGGGGAGGGTGCATGATGTGGTCTGCTGCCACGTTTATAAAAGCGAAACCCAGCCTGCAGGAACTCACTGCATTATGATCTGTACCACACAGAGGTGTATACAGGTCTTTAAAATCATGAGAGGCATAGACAAGGTAGTTAGCCTTTCCCCATGGTAGGGGAGGCCAAAACTAGAGGGAAACACACACACACACAAACACACACTTCTACAAGCACACACACACTCATGTGCCCATATACACACGCACACATCCACAAACACTTCCATAAACACACACGCATGCATGCACACACAAATGCACATGCGCGCACACAAACACACACAGACACACTCAGTCAACCTGTTCTGAACTAGCAAAGCAGCTGCTACCGTCAGGCCATATTGCATCATCTCCTGACACCAGACAACTGAGTTCCTGCATGAAATCCTGGCTAACTCCCCCCAATACATGTCTCCTACCTATCAACATAGTTAAATGATTGTTGTTTTTTGTTTGTATTGTTTCTTGAAGCAGATATATCAGTGCTAGGGAGGGAATTATTCCTGTCACTTAGTGCAGTTCTGGAACTACATAAATTAGAGCTCCTTTCTCGCAAAGCAATTTGATCCCCAGTCCTGGAATTGCATCGAAATGTACAGTTTTGAAATGTGCATGGCTTCACAGAATTTCTAAGAGGAAATGACTAACTGGTGATAAATTCCAGACAGATTACTGCTGTGAATTCATGATACTGTGTGAAAACTTTGTGAAATCATTAATGTGAAGGGGAAGAGAATGCACAGGACTTTCAGTATAAATTGCTAGCTAACCCCCACTGTGACAAATCTCTTATCTGGCTTTTCTTCACCTCATGCAGGCCAAAGTTTATAGGTGTAAAAATGGATGAATGCTGGAAATACATGCTGGGTAAGGCAGCATCTATGGAGAGAGGAAGAGAGTTGATGTTTCATGCCTGTGACCTTTCATCTGAACAACTGCAGACCTACCTCTCCTAGAATGGTCTTGCATTAGGACTCTTGTCTATCATGATCTACCTAACCAGTACTGCATGATTCACCTCTTCCTGTTATGTTCTACACTAGGAGACACCTTCTGGGGGGCTGGAGGCAGAGGGAAATCAGTTTAATTAAGTAAGATGGTGGCAGACCAGAACACCGCACCTTCCTATTCTCGACCTGATTGAGTTCTGGGCAGAAAATTAGAGAAAATCCCTCAATCTGCACCAATTTTGGCATGACTGAGGGACTGGAGAGAGAGCAGGGGTTGGAAAGTGACAAGTAACCTTTCTTCCCAGCTCCATTCCTGCCTCCCTGTCCCCATGACCACACCCCTAACCCCAACTCCCCAAGTTGGACATTTATTGCAGATTGTGTTAGGAATCAGTGCTTGTTTTTGTGAAAAAGAAACTCATGATTTTTTCATGATTACAGGACTGAAGTTGAAGTTTTTTTTTGTCCTGTGGCTCCACTTATTTGATGTAACCCAATCTCCCACAAACACCATTTACCCTTCCCATCAGCAATCCTGGGAGTCTCAGAGGTTGGTCCTACAGCCGCTGCTGTGATACTGCCAGGTTCAGAGGCTGGCAGGACTTCCTGATCCAAGTTCCTAGTTATTGAAAGCTCACTGGCAATCAACTGCTTGATTACCAGAGGATCTGGCAAGATTTCTCACCTTAGTGGACTGTGGATTTCCCTTTTGGTGACTCTCCTGCTAAGAGACACGGTCTGAACATGAGAAGATCTCAGTCTTCATTTTCCATTCAGTTTCTCCATTTAAAAAAAGAGATGAAACGGAATTTGGAACGTGTGTATGAAATGAGCTGCCAGAGGAAGTGGTGGAGGCTGGTACAACTGCAACATTAAAAGGCATCTGGATGGGTATATGAATAGGGAGGGTTTGGAGGGATATGGGTCGAATGCTGGCAGGTGGGACTAGATTGGGTTGGGATATCTGGTTGGCATGGACGGGTTGGACCGCAGGGTCTGTTACCGTGCTGTACATTTCTATCACCAATGTTGGGATACCAACTGTGAGGAGCATGAATGAAAAAAAATTCAACCGGTGTCAAACTGGATAAAGGGTTTAATAACTATATTGAAGCAAATTACTTCAGCTTTTGTGTGGGCTCAAACTTGACTGGTATTAAGACTCAAACCTATTTCAGTGATAATCCTGTCCTCATTGGGGCCGCATTCTGATGATTCTGGAATTTGAAGCAGCAGAAGAAATTCTAACTGAGTTGGTTTTGAAAAGCAGATGTAAAACCTATAATACTCAATGAAAGCTAAACTGAATACAGAAGAGGAACTATCCATTTTAAAGAATCGTAGAATAGAATCCCTCCAGTGTGGAAGAAGGCCATTTGGCCCATAGGGTCCACACTGACTCTCTAAAGAGCAGCCCACCCAGGCTCAACCCCCACATTCCCCATTGTTAAATCACCAAGCCTGCCATAATCCTGAATAGTACAGGCAATTTAGCATGGCCAATCCATCTAACCTGCTTTTCTTTAGACTATGAGAGGAAACCCGCACAGACACAGGGAGAATGTGCAAACTCTATACAGACAGTCACCTGAGGAAGGAATCGAACTTAGGTCCCTGGCACTGTGAGCTCCCATGCTACCCCATTTAGAATAGTTTTATTTTTAAAGAAGAACACCCTACTCTTAAAAAAAACAGTTGGTCCAAAGTAAAATTTGGCAATTGTAATCAGCTTGACTTCCAAAGAAATATTGAGTCCTGAATTCCATAAGGGTCAATGTATATGTCACAATCTGAACAATTCATAGACAAAATTTCTATCCATGTTAATAAAATTGTGAAAAGGTGTAGTTGAACAGCAGCTAATTGTTTTTAACATGAAAAAGGCCTACGGTGTAATGCAGAGGCTTAAGGAAATAGATGGAAACCAGATGAAAGCAGATACCAGGAATAGCTAAAAAAAATTTATGGATTTGAAAGAGGATCTGAAAAGAGATGGAAAATCAGAGGAATTTTAAGGGAGGACATTCCAGAGCATAGAGCCAAGGTGGCTCAATGCACAGCTAGGGAGCGTTCAAGGGAACAGATAAAGGAATTTATCAACAGGAGTTTCAGATCTGAGGCATTGAGGTCCGATGTCAGTCAGTAAGGATGGAAATGAGGCTAAGCACAAGACATCTTGTTGACCAGCACAAGGAAATGATCAGACAAGGGCTTGACAGTAGTCAAGAATATAACAAATTCAGAAGTCACATGACACTAGATTATAGTCCAACAGGTTTATTTGCAATCACAAGCTTTCGGAGCGCTGCCCCTTCGCTGGGTGAGGTCGGTTGAACGATGTGGTCAGACAAGTTGACGATGGACTTCTCTGTGATGGTACCGGTTTCAACCATGGTGCCAGGGAGGCTTGGTTACTGCTGGTGGTGATGCCACATTTCTCCAGTTTCCTGATTTTGGTCTGCATGTTGGCTGCATTCTTCTGCTGCCTCATCTGCTTGGCAGTGACTCATGGCTAGTCTGCTGTGTCCTGAGCGCAAGCTGAGAAAATGGACTCTATACTCGATTTCAAGGTTACAACGCCTGCTGTGGAGCTGGTTGAGGAGTGTGAGAGAAGTGCAATGGCAGGGTGTATCAGCTTAGTCCATGTTGCAGGTCGATTTGAATGAGTTCGCGATCTGTAGACCTTTCAGGATGTTCTCTGCTTTCTTTAATCTCTGCAGCAATGTGGTGTTTGTGTTGCTATGCATAATCTTCTTGGAGATCCTTTGAGCAGCCATCATGTGAAGGTGCCTGTGTTGAACTGGGATGGACAAGGTCAGAAGTCACATGACACCAGGTTATAGTCCAACAGGTTTATTTGAAATCACAAGCTTTTGGAGAACTACTCCATCAGCTGAAGTTTGGCTATCTAAGAAGATAACCAGTCAGGAAGATAGAAATTAATCATGTTAAGCAACTTTATTTTCAGTAAGAGATTTTTGAGCACAAACAAAATACTGCACACGTGGAGATCGGAAATAAAAATAGAAAGTGCTGAACAAACTCAGTAGACTTGGCAGGATCTCAGAGAGCGAAAGAGAGAGAGAGACAGTGTTAATGTTTCAACCCCAATACAACTCTTTTACAGTGTGAAGAGATGTGGAAATATGATGAGTTTTAAGCTGCTAAGAACTCTCTAATCTGTCCCCGACCTTCCCTCTTGCTCCATTTGCTCCTCCCCACTTTTCACCAGCATAAAATCTGTCACAATTGCTCTATCCTTCAGTTCCACAGCAGAGAATTAAGGAGCCTGGGGTCTGGTCAGATTATAAAGAACAGCAGAGAATAATTAAAAGCTTAATCGGTACTAATAAATTTCAGCTTGAGAGGAAGCCAGCTAGAAATGTAAAGCAGATATCAAGAGGTTCTGCAGGAATCTAAAGAAAAAAGGAGCAAGTAAAGTAAGCAATGGTCCTTTAGAGAGTGAAATTGGGGAGTTAACAGTAGATAGTAATGAAATGGCAGAAGTAATGAATAAATATTTTACTCATTTCTTCATGTAGGGCATACAAAAATCAGTCCAGTATAGCCTGTAAATAGGGAAGAGAGAAAGTGGGTGAAATTATAATTACCAGAGGCAGTGGAGATGTTGAGAAAAGTCAGTGTTGATCGAGTAGTAGATGGGTTCAGCATACACGTGGAACCTGAATTTGTGCTTTCGGATGGTGTTGTCAAGGAGTAGGAAGTAGGTGAGGGCCAGAGGTAAATCTTTTTGGGGGGAGCTTCACAAATAACTGGGCAGGACCAGAAAGAGAAGCTATTGCAGGTGAAACTCTCGCCAAAACTGGAGATGGAGCTGGACAAAGGTACTTTCACCCAGATTCCTAGAATGAAGAGGCCTTGCAGGGTGAAGGTATGCTCAACTAATTGAAAGGCCACAGACAGATTAAGGTAGAAGAGGGAGGGAGTAGTTAATGCTGGAATACTTACATGCAATTTAATTTCAGATTTTAGATGAATACCTCCCTTATTGGACCATCCTATAATCTGACCACCTCAAATATCCTCCTGCAGCCAATAGCCAATCTCTTTTTACAGATTCACCTCATCACGAGCATGATATATCCCAAAATGCACTAAAAATTATGCTCTCGATTTAAAATCTCATTTCCACTTCAAACAATGTAACATGCCAATTTGAAACTGGTTGTAGTGTGAAAGGTGGCCATAGCTAAAAGCCAGCGAAATCGATGTTTCAGGCAAAAGCCCTTCATCAGGCTTCTTGATGAAGGGCTTTTGCCCGAAACGTCGATTTCGCTGCACTTTGGATGCTGCCTGAACTGCTGTGCTCTTCCAGCACCACTAATCCAGAATGTGGTTTCCAGCATCTGCAGTCATTGTTTTTACCACAGTTAAAAGCCATCACAGGTGGTCAAAAGAGGACTCTAGTGGTAGTGCCCCTATCTCTGGGCCAGAATTTGAGGCCAGTATTCCAGTCCCACTTTCTCTAGAGATATGTCATAACATGTAGAATTAAAAATATCTGTATTTGAGTCATAGAGTTATAGAGATGTGCAGCACAGAAACAGACCCTTCGGTCCAACTTGTCCATGCCGACCGGATATCCCAACCCAATCTAGTCTAACCTGCCAGCAACCAGCCCATATCCCTCTGAACTCATCTTATTCATGTACCCATCTAGATGACTTTCAAATGTTGTAATTGTACCAATTGCCAGGGTTGGAGAGTTTGAGCTGCATGGAGAGGCTATGGGGTGACCTTATAGGGGTTTATATAATAATGAGTGGCATGGATAGGTTAAATAGACAAAGTCTCTTCCCTGGGGTGGGGGAGTCCAGAACCAGAGGACATAGGTTTAGAGTGAGAGGGGAAAGATTTAAAAGGGACCTAAGGAGCAATGTTTTCACACAAAAGGTGGTGTGTGTATGGAATGAGCTACCCTGGAGAGTTTTTCTTTTCCTAGTTCATTCTAACTGATTACCCATCAGAGATTTCCCGTGCACAAACCACATCATTCTCCCGTTCATATATCACCTCTCTTGTCTGTAAGCTTGGCTTTCAGTAGAAGACTTTGGATTGGTATGTAATGGATTCCACCACAGCAGCAGAATTACTGTCCAAAAAAAAATGACATCCCTAAGAAGATGTGTGTGCATACCATTCTTCAACTGAGTGACTCTTCAATCTCATTACATGCACCGTTGCTAGGTTACGTTACCAGTTACTGCTCACATGTAAACCTGTGGTCAGAGGCATACAAGAGGGGCAATGCTACAGTCACTGCATTTACCAGCTGCCCTAGCTTGGTTTCTTTTCTCAATATCACCCCAATAGATCAAGATCAAGGCAATGACCTCCTTCAATGTCCATTCACATCACAAGTGATCTATTTCAGAAGAATTTCAGCTTGGAAATATGTTCCAATACATATTGCTCGATGTAATAATAATTTCTCATAGCTACATTAAATAGAATCACTGCTGTATAAACCACCCACTTGACCCCCCTCCGGGTGGATTAGCTTGATTATTAGCTGAAGCAATATTAAGCTGCTAATCCGCTGTCACCAGGCAAATATTGCCTTCTCCTTTACTGCTGACAGCTACAAGGAAAAGTAGATTATTATAAAATTCATCTAATGCTTTGAATATAAACAGATAACCCTTCACTTGCCATGCAGCTGAGCAAAATTCCCAGTTCTGAGTCGACTTTGCATTTAGTGTTTCTTGCACCAGCCAAAGAGTTACTGCAAATGAAGCAACTCAGGCACCCATACAGTGTGACCCTCTACAGCAGTGCCCTCCATTATCTGCACTTTTGATCTCCTGGAAGTTTTAGTGTTAGAACTGAGGGAGTAGCATGTACCAGAATGAGGTCAGGAGTACATCAGGGAATCGAGTCTGGAAGATAGACCTTCGATGGTTTGGTTGAGGACCAGCAGAAATCAGGCTGAAAGGAAAACTGGTAGGCAATGAATTCAGCCCAGGAGATCAGGAAGAGTCATTTACAAGAAGCTTTCAGGTTTTCTATACTCCTTTATCAGACTGAGTCAAGTTAAAAAGCTGAAGTCTTATTACAGATTGATAGCAAATGCCACTTGTCAAATTGCACCAGTCAGATGATGTTATATTTATTCTTACTCAGTCTCCTACCCCTAAAGCAATTACTGACTCATGCACTCACATTTTTATCTTGGACAATCTTGTGCAAAATCTTAATAAATGCCTTTGGAAGTCCATACAGACGTTAATAGACACTTGCCCGAACAGTATGCTGGTGACTAATTCACTTAGTCAGACATGACCTACTGTTCACGAATACGTTTTTGTTCACCTTGTATTTTTCTAAATGCTCAATCACTCTGGGTCTAATCATTTCCAGTAACTTCCACACAATTGCTTCCAACCAGAGGGACGTTTACCATTATATGTTGCCAATACAAAAGCAAAATACCAGGAATCCAAAACAAAAGAACAAACTCAAGCCTATCAGGCAGTGCCTGTGAGAGAAATAGAATTAATGTTTCAGGCTGAATGACCTTTCAGCAGAAGAGTTCTGAGAACAGGACATTGGGATGCATTTTATGGTAGACAGCCTGTCATGTTAAAACCATGCTGGGTAGGGCTGGACTAAACAGGCTGAGGGCTCACCTTCTGCCATTCAGCGGGCATCAAGCCCTACCTTCTAGAGTTGCTTACTGATCTAATTGGCCAACAGCTTTAGCTGTTCCAGCAGCAACGCAGCCCAGAGTAGAGGATGTCATGGACTACAAGGAGACACACACAGAAAACTAGCAAGTGGCAGGTAGGTCTAGGACATGTAGATGGGGAGAGATTGGAAAGCCTTAAAGGGAGGAACGAGGGTAACCTAGAGAAGAGGGATGGTGTGGGTGGGGATAGGTTTCAGAGGGCAGGCGATCAGGACTGAGGAAGGGGGGGACTTGCACAATGCACATTGAGCACCCCCATCACTCTTCCCATTTTAAATATGGTCTGACTGCCACTGCCCAATATTTTTGATATTTTTAGTCAACCTGCTCAGAGATACTATTACACAGCTCTGGAGCAGGTGGGATTGTAACCCAGACCTTCTGACTCAGAGATGGGGACACTACCAGAAGTGCCCAGCTCTGCTCAGCATTTTATGTCAGTGGAGGTGATTGAGGCCTTTAATTAGGAGAAAGTGAAGACTGCAGATCAGAGTCAAAGAGTGTGGTGCTAGATACGCATAGCAGGTCAGGCAGCATCCGAGGAACAGGAGCATTGATGTTTCAAGCATAAGCTCTTCATCAGGAATCCTGATGATCTTATTCTCGAAGTGTCGACTCCGCTGCTCCTCGGATGCTGCCTGACTGGCTGTGTTTTTCCAGCACCACACTCTTCGACTCTGAGTCCTTTGATTGCCAAGTCCTTGGTCAGATAAGGCATTCATTGGGCCCCGGGATGGGAGGCCTAGTCGGCAACTTACTCATCCCCAGAATTATGGGGAACAGTTAGGGCTAGGCAGGAACGAGATGGACCAAGCTCCTGACTCAGTTCAAAACCACCTTGATGACAGTAGCTGTAAAATTCAACTGATTTACTCCGTTCCTCATCACAGGTGCGGCCTGACTCACTGAATCCTTTTTTCTCTTTTTTTTAAAATATAATTTATCAACACTTCCCAGCATTTGCTGTTTGTTTCAATAAACCCTAGTTAAGTATGGTATGTCAAGCTTACAAGATGTTCATGGAGCACTCATGCCTGATGCAAGGCAAGTCAAGGATTCTTTACTCATTGAGGCTGTCTGACTTGGATTAAACATAAGGATTGAAAACAAAAGTAGACCCCAGAGCCTGTCAGTTTGGTCTGTGTTTCAATAAGATCATAGCTAGTCTTCTGCCTCAGTTCTACCCACCATATTCCTTGAATCCCTGAGAGACTAAAGGTCTGTCTACCTCAGCCTGAAATCTATTCCACAGTTCTCCTCATTTCAGTTCAAACTGATCAGGTTTTCCAGGTTCCCCAACCAGTCAATCTCAACCTCACTTCCAATGTTGTTCTTCCTTAAATATGGAGACAACTTTGCACAGTACTCCAAGATGAGGTCTTCCTGAAGCCCTGTACAACTGTAGCAGGACATCCTTATTCTTCTGCTTTATTCTCCTTGTAATAAAAGCTATCATAAAAGCTTCCCAATTGTTGTACTTACTTTCCAACTTTTTAGAATACACCCCAGTGACTCTGAACATTAATGTTTTCCTGCTCCAAAGCCTTTTAAAATGCTTTTGTTTTCTTTTCCAATCCATTATCAAAGTGAATAACCCTACATTTCTCCCCATAATAATCTGTCTACCACCTGTCTATATCTCTGCAAGCTTTTGGGTCCTCCCCACTGTTTATGTTCCCACCCAGATTCGTTTCATCAGCAAACTTAGATACAATACTCTCTATTCACTGAAGTCCTAGAGTTGTACAGTATGGAAACAGACACGTCAGTGTAACTCGTCCATGCTGACCAGATATTCTATATAAATCTAGTCCCATTTGCCAGCATTTGGCCCATATCCTTCTAAACCCTTCCTATTCATGTATCCATCGAAATGCCTTTTAAATGTTGTAATTGTACCAGCCTCCTCAACTTCGTCTGGAAGCTTATTCCATGCAAGCACCACCTTCTGCATGAAAAAGTTACCCCTTAGGTCCCTTTTAAATCTTTCTCCTTTCATCTTAAACCTTCTAGTTTTATACTCCCCTACCCTGGTGAAAGATCTTGACTATTTACCCTAAACATGCCCTTATGATTTCATGAATTTTTCTATAACATCAACCCTCAGCCTCCGACGCTCAAGGAAAAACAGCCCTAGCCTATTCAGCCTCTCCCTATAGCTCAAACCCTCCAACCCTAGCAAAATATTGCAAATCTTTTCTGAACCCTTTAAAGTTTGGTTTATAAATGGCTAAAGTCTCTAGCACCAATCCTTGTGGCACACCACTAATCACAACTTGTAGACTTGAAAATGTTACTCTATTTCTACTCTCTGATTCTTCCGTTAACCAATCCTCTATCCATGCTACTATATTAATGTCATCTCCATTAGCCCTTACTTTGTATGGCACCTTGCTGAATGAATGCCTTTTGGAAATCCAAATATATCGACTGGTTCCCCTTTATCTATCTTTTCAGTTGCATTCTCAAAAACCTCAATACATTTGTCGAACATGATTTCCCTTCCACATACTTATGCTGACACTGTTAAATCATCTTATGGCTTTCTACGTGAATTGTTAAGAGTTCATTAGTAATATTTCATAGAATAGAATCCTTACAATGTGGAACAGGCTATTTGCCCCAACAGGTCCACACTGAATGTCCAAACAGTATCCCCTGAACACTATGGGCAATTTAGCATGGCCAATTCATCTAACCTGCACATCTTTGGACTGTGGGAGGAAAGCGGAGCACCCAGAGGAATTCCACACAGACACTGGGAGAATGTGCCAACTCCACACGGTCACCCGAGGGTGAAATTGAATCTGGGTTGCTGGCACTATGAGGCAGCAGTGCTAACAACTGAGCCACCGTGCCACCCTAATAGATTCCAGCATTGTCCTAACCTCTGATATCAGGCTAATTGGCCTGTAGTTCCTCCTTCTCCTTTTTTTGAATAGCAATGTTACCTCTACTAATTTTCAATCCATTGAGACCATTCTAGAATGTGGAGAATTTTGGAAACTCATAACCAGTGTATCTACTACCTCTGTGAGTATCACTTCTAGAACTCTAGGGGTATAGGTCATCAGGTCCTAGGAATTTGATCAGATTTAATTCACTTAAGATTCTGCAAATTCTTTTTCTGAGCAAAAATCATGCCACTGAGCCTTGTATGAATTAACACTGAAACCTTTCATTTTGTTTTATGTTGTTCAGGCTCCTAAAGAAACATTGGCCAAATCTGTCCTGGCAGAACTACCCCAGCAAGTTGTTCAATACTTCAAGCAAAGAAACCTACCGCCCGTCAATTCTGATCCAGCCTAACACCAAACCATCACTCTTTGGACCTGCATGATACCAAATTCCCCACCATGTCCTCTGAAAACGTTTACAGACTAAATCTTTGCATGTTTTGCAGCACATTTGTAATGTTTTCATTGTTACAAACGGAAATTTCCAATACTGAAGTCTTAATTTGTTTGTAAGGAGAATCTGGTGCTTTGTACAAGTATAAGAATTAACACTAAAAGTGGTCAACAACTTTCCTTGTTACCACTGTTAAAGTATTGAATGTACCTTTGTAATATTGGGTGTTATGTATCCAAGTTTTTTAATTATTTTAACAGTTTGAAAACAACATTATTGACGTAAAGGAAAGACAGAACTGAAAGTAATGAGTCTCATTTTGTGTCAATGTTATCTGTATGATTAAAATAAACTGTTTTTTTGTCAAACTACTATGTTTGGATATTTTACACTATTTACCTGTAATACTTACAGTTGCAACGTTTCAGTAAATTAAGTTGAATTTACCAGAAGTTTCGGCTTTGACATTTCTTTGGAAGTACTTTTCATTACGGTTGAAGTGGCCTTAATAGCTAACTTAAGAAGATTGCTTTTCTAGGAGATTGGCATTAGTTCATCACTACTTCAGCACTAAGGGTGACAAGAGGAAATAATCAATCTACCAGGAATGAAAGCTCAAATAAAGAAGATTCATAAGACACAAACAGGGGAGTGATGCAAAGCACATAATGATAACTGAACCATGCAGAATAAAAGGTCTGCAATTGTCATGCTTTCATCATCTAACAAAGGCTTGAATAAAGCTAAGGTTAGCAAATGGCCACTGGAGAATTACCCTATTGGTCAGGCTCTAAACAACTGCTTACTCTAGTTACTCTCCAAACAGCTTGACTGCTTTTCTGGCACAGTCGTAGCATCCCCACCTATAAGCTAACAGACCCAGGTTCAAGTCATGGCAATCAATTGGATTTGTCCTGCTTTTTAAGGGTACTTGTGGACCAGTGATGGTGTCCCTATCTTTGAACCAGGAGGCCTAGGTTCAGGTCTCACCTGCTGCAGAGGTGTGTAATAACATCTCTGAATAGATTGATTCAAAATTAATCACTACCTTTTATCTTAGCCTGCTTGGTTACTCTCTCTCATTCCTGATGAAGGGCTTATGCTCGAAACGTCGAATTCTCTATTCCTGAGATGCTGCCTGGCCTGCTGTGCTTTGACCAGCAACACATTTTCAGCTGATTCGAAATTAAATCCATATAGCTCAAGGGCTCTTGTGGTGCTGTGGTAGTGTCCCCTCCTTTGAGCCAAGAGGCCCTGATTTAGGTCTCACCTACTCCAGAGGCATGTAATAACATCTCCAAATAGGCTGGTTAAGAAATATCCAAAAGAATTGGTGGAATACAAAAAGAGAAAGCACTCATGTAGATTCATGGATCAAGCCAGCTCTGGCTCATTCGATTTCCCAGCCAAGGTTGAATGTGCTACGACTGCAGTGTTTCATCCCTGCAGCAGGAGAGTTAGTGTGATTAGACAGGACGTGGAGTGTGAACATCAAAAAAAACTCTCCATAGTTCCAGGCTGTATAGTATCACTGTACTGGGTATCCTTCCGCTGTATTAATAATGTGTTAGATAGTTAATCAAATTTGATACTTCCCAATTATCTTAACTTCCCGTCATTAAATTTAATTGATTTCAAATGGAATATACTGACTTGAGAGAATACTAATTGTTTTTATTCATTGCTGGGATAGGGCATCACTAACAGGCCAGCAGATTTTGCCTGTCCCTTGTTCCCCTTGAGAAGGTGGTGCTGAGCTGTCTTCTTGAACCACTGCAGTCCACCTGCTCTGGGTTCACACACAAAGCCATTAGGACAGGAATTCCAAGTTTTGACCCAGCGACAATAAAGGAATGATGATATATTTCCATGTAAGAATGTTGTATGGATTGGAGGGGATCTTGCATGGGGTGGTTATCTTCTGTCCTTGAGCTTCTAGATAGTAGTGGTCATGCGTTTGGAAGATGCTGCCTTAGGAACATTGGTGTATTTCTGAAGTGTAATTGTAGATGATACTCACTAACGCTACTGTTAATCACGTGAGATCGTTTGTACTGGATAATATCAAGCTTCTCGAGTGTTGTTGGATCTGCACCCATCCAGGTAGGGGGAGCATTCCATTACAGTCTGACTTGTGCCTCAAAGATGGTGTACAGACTTTGGTAGGTCAGAAGGTGTGTTACGTGCTGCAGGATTCTGTATACCTGACCTGTTCTTGGAGCTATGGTACTTACATGGCTAGTCCAGTTTGGTTTCTGCTCAATGGTAATCCCCAGGACAATGATCAAGAGCAGACTCATGGGTTAACAATTGGCTGGGTTGTGTTTCTTCTGATTCTTACATAAAGTACGAAACTGCGCAATTTTCCATATTGTCAAGTAGATGCAAGTATTGCAGCTCACTGGAACAGCTCGGCTAGGGGTATGACAAGTTCTAAAGCACAAGTCTTCAGTTCAGTTACCTCCAGCCATTCACATGGAGTGAATCGAATTGGCTGAAGACTAGAATCTGTAAGGAGATTTGGAGGATTTTGAGATGGATCAGTATTGTTGCTGGATGAGAATTGTTGCAAACACTTTGGCTTCATCTTTTACACTGATATGTTAACGATAGGGATGTTTGTGGAATCTCCTCCTCCAGTGAGTGGTGTAATTGTCCACTGCCATTCACTATTGGATTCGGAAGGACTGTAGAGCTTAGATGTAATCCATTGGTTGTCAAATTGCATAGCTCTGTAGCTCATTTGCTACTTATCCTGTTTGAAGCACGTGTAGTCTTATGGTTTTAACAGGTTGACACCTCATTTTTAGGTATACCTGGTGCTCCTCCTGACATACATTCTTGCACTCTTCATTGAAGCAGTATTGATTCCCTGGCTTGATGGCAGAGTCGGGTGTTGAGGGGAGGGGAGGTGGTGGTAGGATATGCCAAGCGATGAGGTTGCAGGTTGTGTTGGACTTTGACTCTGTTGTTGCTGATGAATGCCCATAGCACCTCATGAATGCCAAGTCATGCATTGCCACACTTGTTTATCGTCTTCCCGTTTAACACAGTGTTAGGGAGATACTGCATAACAGGGGCTATTGTCAAAGGGAAGACAGTACTTTCTCTCCACAAATCCTGTCTGACTGTTACTCTTGCCAATGCTGCCATGGAAAGATGTACCTGTGGCAGGCACACTGATGAGGATGAGATCAAGTTTTTTTGTTGCTGGTTTCCTCACCACCTGCCACAGACTAAGTCCAGCAGCAATGTCCTTGGGGACTTGACCAACTCAGTCAGTAGATTCGACGTTTCGGGCATAAGCCCTTCTTCAGGATTCCTGAAGAAGGGCTTAAGCCCAAAATGTCGAATCTCCTGTTCCTTGGATGCTGCCTGACCTGCTGCGCTTTTCCAGCAACACATTTTCAGCTCTGATCTCCAGCATCTGCAGACCTCACTTTCTCCTCGAAGATTTTAATTTACTGCGAATCCTCTTGCAAGGATGCCTTCCTTGAAGAAGCTCTCTTCCTCCCTCTACAAGGACTTCGGTGAGTCCCTCTCTCACTGCACACCCCAGGTCATCTCCTCTGCACAGAAGCTCTTCAGCCACGTTCTCAAACAGATTCGCTACCACAGCCACATCTCCTTCCTCAGCACCTGTGTACGGAGCCGATTAATCCCGCACGGACTCCGGACTACATTCCGACCAACAAAATTTGGACCCAACCAGGACAACCAGTACGATTCCTGAAGAAGGGCTTATGCCCGAAACGTCGAATCTCCTGTTCCTTGGATGCTGCCTGACCTGCTGCGCTTTTCCAGCAACACATTTTCAGCTGTGATCTCCAGCATCTGCAGACCTCACTTTCTCCTCCAACTCAGTCAGTAATGGTGTTGCTTAACTACTCTGAATAACTGGCCCAGTAACTATACCTACTGTACCATTGCTTCTCTCAGATTTCACCGAATACACGGACAATAGTAGACTCTCTGCCCTAAATTAAAATAAAAATTAGATGATTTTTTATAAAAACAAAATGATTTAAATCTCTGCAGCAGACTCTGCAAATATGGACTTGCTGATAATAATAATGATTGTCAGCAAAAAGGAAGGCTGAGAAAAGGTCATGCAATTACAAGATTAATTTCAAATGGAAATCTTTCATGAATTGATGATGTTCAGAGAAATGAGAGCTATATAGCTCGGTAGCATATAGTACGATGTAAGCCCACTAAGCGACATTATCCAAGTAAATATCTACGTAGCTGCTGTGACAGGCAAGAGGGGCACAGGAAATTAATACACACCTCATACTTAAAGAATTGCGATTCCCAAAAGTAAAAAGCAACAGTAAGTTCTTTTTAAATATACTACAAAACTGCATATGTTGCAAGTTTCTAACTGATTCACTGGAAAGAAAATGTGGTAAAGTCATTTTCTCCAAATAAATAAATAATTATAGTCACAAGTGAAGACTGAAAAGGTTAATGTCGTACAAATTAGCTGATGTAAATTATGTCTACAGTCTACTGGGGGGGGGGGGGGGGGGGGGAGAGGAGGAGGAGGAGGAGGAGAGGACTTATGCAATTGCTGCCTTATAGTCAACTTCTTAGATTATGTGCAGGAGCCGCTTTATTGGACAAAACCTCCAATTTTCTTCCTTCAAACGCTTGCTTACCAATGACAAGTCAATAGATCAAAAAATCATTGTGAGAATACAGTCCGCATTTTCAAAACATATTTGCAATTGTGATGGTAAACAGTAAACAGAGGGAATGTTCTCACTAGTGATAAAGAGGGGAGACCAGAATCTGTGTGCTGTGGCCCTGTGGCAGTAACACCGATGGAATAGAGGAAAGTCTTAATATGGCCAACAAGTGGTATGTCACGTCACATACAAATCGAACAAAAAGGAACATATTTGCTTGCCAGTTTAAAAAAAAACAGGCCTGATGGACTTCATCATGCAGTATTTTATTCATAATTTAGAATCTTCTTTCCCAAAAAAATTTAAAACACCATTTTTTAAAAAAATGCCACTTTTATATAAGTTTTTATTACCTTTTCTCTCTTTTGTTTTCAACTTAGATATTCAATTAATTATGTTAGGGTGAAAAACAGATGTGATTTGCGCGGAGGTCAAACAAATGTTTATCTTTAAAAAATTATGTTTTAAAAATCACATGGGGAAATGTCATTTAACATTTTTGAAAGCCAATTTTAACGTGAGTGTTAAAGTTCCAAGGTGAACAATGCGAATGATTGTGCATTACCACCTAAAGCTCTAAACTATTGAAAACAAAATTCAGGAGGTCAAGAACATGACAGTTTATAATTAATCCATATCTGTAGTAGAGTAGTAGCAAGCATTCATCTCATACTGGGACAGATATCAAATCTATACAACAAAAAAAGGTAGTTTTGTCCTTTCTGGGGTGAAGCATCATATGTAAATAGTATTCAGCCACCAGCTATTCATCTGTATTGCCACTTTTGTGAATAACAGAGTTACAAGGCAGCAATTTTCACATGTTTGATCCCAACATGGGGAAGATATAAAGTCAGGTCCACAAAGCCACCAAAGTACTTAAAGCACATCCATGATATAATTAGGGCATTAGCTTTGCTTAGGGGAAGCACTCTCACACCGAGAAAATCATGGGTTAAAGAACTGGAGTCGATACTTCAGCACAATAGAGGGAATCCAACTTTGGTGAAAAAGCTATCTTTCTGATTAATCAAAGCACCATTCTGCCAACTTCAATGAGGGTTAAAAAAATGTTTCATTGGAAATTGTGAGAATGAAAGGTCATGATCAACTTGAAACGTAAATTCTGTTTCTCTTCACAGATGTTACCTGACCTACTGAGTATTTCCAGGATGTTTTTACAATTTCAGTTTTCCAGGATTCATAACATTGATTAAAACAAGACGACTTTTACAGGAGTAGATCAGACTTCACCTAGTGTCCTTGCCAAATTTAACTCTCAAACACAAACACTCAAAACAGATTCACTTTACATTTATCTCATTTTGCTTTGTGAGAACTTGCTTTGTGCAAAGTGCTGACACATCTTGTTGCAAAACAACACTGAATACACTTGGCTGTGACACAGTGAGCTGTACTAAGAGGTGTGCAAGGCACTTTAAAAATAGAAACCTTTCTTTATTACTGCTAATCTATTTTTGCCTTTTTCTTTCTTTGAGGTTTCTGACTAACTGTAATGAACACTTCATGTGAACATGCAAATTGTTAGTGATCTGCAGCACTGAGATGTTGAAGCAAATTACTTATGAGCAAGTTCAACTTGACATTTCACCATGAAGATAGCTGTCTGCAGTGACTGTAAGGCAAGCAAAGACAAGATACTATCCCACTGGAAGGCAGGTAGTCAGAGACCAAAAAGCCCATCTGACAGGTCCACACAGGCTGAGGGACAGACATAAAGGGATTAAAAAAAACACACCCAATCCTGATTTTCATGACATCACCTACTGGAAAGGCCTAAACACGGAGGAGGTAGCTCGTGCGATATCAAAAAACCTGACTACATTAACTTATCTAAAAATAAAGATGCTAGTTGGTTAAGTAGCCAAAGGAACCTACCCAAGAAAGCACACGAAGGAGAACATTGGGGAGCGACAGAGATTTTATTTACTTCTTAAATGGCCAGGGCCATCAACAATGATACCCACAGGTATCCTAATTTATTCATCACTGTACATTACCAGCCAAAGTATGGCTACCATTTCTATCGTCTTAACTTATAAGTAGCTGCATTATTTCAGCATGCGAGTGTAAAAAGGATTATTTACACTTAAAATGTTGACAATATTCAACAATGTATCTCGCCCTTAGATTCAAGTCCAAAGGCATTCACCTCTACACAGTAAACTGCTGCTATATCTAATCAGAGTTTGAATCAGGATTCGAAATTTTGTATTCGCACATGGTTGTCAGAGGTGAAGAAGCCAAAAACAAACCTTTTCTTTACCATTTTATGCAGGAACTTGCTGTTACAAAGCACCCTTACACAAACAAAACAACATCTTGAATATTTCACTTCACGGGCTTTCGGGAAAATGGTGGGAACGAAAGACTGAAGAGATGATTCGACCTCCAGTGTTGATGATAATGTCACTGTCTGAGCTGGACTCTGCATCTGAGTCACTGCTCCCTGAGTAAGCCCCAAGGCCTGGGAGAATTCCAACACACACACTTGCTGAAGGATGCTGGATTGCTGTGCCAGTTAAGAAATCAGACTCTGGTTGACTGCAGGGGTCATCATCTGTAAGAAGAATCAAATTAAGTGACACAACACAGTACAGCCTAAAAATGAATAAAGATCGATGCACTTGTTGTTTTTCACTGTGTCTCACACCTGCACATACAACATGGGTGCTGGGGAAAATAAGCACTACCATTGTTTGGCGGGGAATAATAAAAAAAATAACCTGGGGATTGGAAAGAAAAAAATATATAAACAGCAGAGATCAGAATTGCCTAGGTAAAATAATATATACAGTACAGCGTAACTACAGTTTAACTTTTTCCAATATCCACAGAAAAGTAGTTACACATCAATCTCACAATGATGCAAATAACTTTTAATACTACTGGGATCTAACATGGTATTAGAAATTAGACATCATATTCTCAAATATCCATCTACTGACAACTATGGGATTTTGATGGGGATTGTTTTTAAAATTAATTTGTAAAATTCAAGCGCATTGCAAAAGCTATTGACACAAAGATATTTTGATCCTAACATTAAGCCCTGTGGTGTAGCAGCTAATGAAAAGCTTAAGTAACTCAAAGAAGGCGACTCACACAACATCTAATAATACTTCAAACAGTGATTTCTTTCCCACAGCATGAGCTCCTTCCTCACTATTCAGGCATCCTTGGCAGACGTACAAGGAACTAACTTCATCAACAATACCACCCACATGCAAGATCTCTTCTGCTTTGACAGAACTTAGCCCAAGTATGTGAACGACTCTTCCAAACCTTTTCTAGCGTGCATCCCACCAGGGCACAAATAAATCATTTGCAAAATAATTCATTACACCAGTGATTTCAAGATTTCCTAGTTCCTATTTTACAGAATTTTCCTTTTTAGTTAGGTTTAAAACTTTGCAACCACCCTGTCTGTTCACTGACCTTGCAGATGCCCTCACCAAACCACCTCCTTCTACTCCTCCCTTTCCCACCTATACCCTTGCACATTCACTCACCGTCCTAGCCTTTTGTTGCCTCCTTACCCTCCCATCTTCTGGGAGTTTCTGTTCACCCACTTTGCAGCCTCCTGCATCTCGCCTCCCCACCCATCTTCCCTGTATCCTTCCCTGGCATCCTCGTCCGGGCAAGCAAAGACAAGATACTATCCCACTGGAAGGCAGACAGTCAGAGACCAAAAAGCCCATCTGACAGGTCCACACAGGCTGAGGGACAGACATAAAGGGGTTTAAAAAAACACACCCAATCCTGATTTTCATGAAATCACCTACTGGAAAGGCGTAAACATGAAGGAGGTAGCTCATGGGATATCAAAAAACTGACTACGTTAACTTATCTAAAAATAACATTGATAGTTGGTTAAGTAGCCAAAGGAACCTACCCAAGAACGCACATAAAGGAGAACACTGGGGAGTGACAGAGATTTTACTTACTTCTTAAATGGCCCAGGGCCATCAACAATGATACCCACAGGTATCCTAATTTATTCATCATTGTACAATGGGCCTTGTACATCCAATTCTCTCTGTCCAGCATCTTTGTCTCCTCCGCATCAGCCGAGCAGATAGTCAGTCCAACAAAAAGGATGCTCTCAGCACTCCAATCTCAACAAAAGAGTGGCCACTCCAGCCTCCCGCCCTCTGCCTCAGCTTCTCAGCCTTAAGACTCCTGCTCCCAGCTTTCAGCAACCCCCTTACTGCCAGCATATCTAAGGCTCCAATTACAGGTGGTTTCTCTCTGACCTTTCAGCCACAAGCACAGGTGAGAACCGGCCTGTGACTGGGAAAAAAACAGGGTGAGCATGTAGATGTACTGTACTTGCATTTTCAGAATAAACTGACAAGGGTTTCCACATCAAAGTCAAGAGTGTGGTGCTGGAAAAGCACAGCAGGTCAGGCAGCATCCGAGAAGCAGAAAAATCGATGCTTCAAGCAAAAGCCCTTCATCAGGAATCCTTTCCACATCAAAGTTAATCACACAAGGTAGTGGTTCATGGCGTAGAGGGTGACAATATTTAGGCTTGCCAAAAGGTAGGCTGGCTAGCAGAAAACAGAGTATGCACAAATGTGTATTTTTCCGATTGGCAGGATGTGATGAAAGATATCTTTGCTGGACCCGCAGCCTTTTACAATTTCTCTCAATGATTTAGACGAGGGGATCAAAGGCATGGTAGCTAAATTTGCAGATGACACAAAGCTAAGTTGGAAAGAATGTTGTGTAGAAGGGCATAAGGAAGATGCAAACAGATATAAGTACTTAAAGTGCAGAAGTTTGGCAGATAGCATATAATGTGGGAAAACATGACGTTAGCTTTGGCAGGAAGAATAAGCAAATGGGAAGTAACTACTGAATTCTAAAGTGCCTAGGGATCCGGGCATTCTAGTGCATGAGTGACAACAAGTTAGTATGCAGGTACAACCTGTGATCAGGAAGACCAATGGGATGCTGCCCTTTATTATGAGAGGAATTGAACAGGAAAGATTTAATTTTACAGGGCATTGGAAAGACAGCATCTCATATACCGATTGCAGTTTTGATCATTTTATTTAAAGAAGAATATAAACATACTGGTGGTAATTCAGAGGAGATTTACTGGATTGATACCTGGCATGTGCAGGTTGTCATATGTTGAAACATTGGACAGGCCAGGCTTGTTTTCATTATATTAGATGGGTGAGGGGTGATTTAATTGAAGTAGATAAGACCTACTTGATAAGGTGCGCAAGGAAAAGTATGTTTACTCTTCTGGGTGAGTCCAGAACTGGAGGGCACTATTTAAAAATTAGGGATTACTCTTAAAGATGAAGAGAATATTCTTCCCTCAGAAAGTTGTATGACTTTATAACACTTGGCCAGAGAAGATGGTGGAGGTGACGTCATTGAATATTTTTTTAGGCAGGTTCTTGTTAGACAAAGGAATCAAAGATTATCGGGGGTAGGTTGGAATCTGCCATTCAAAGTATGCATTGATAGCCATGAATGGTGGGAGCAAGCATGATGGGCTGAATCACCAACTTCTGCTCCCAATTTATATGTTCATCAAACTAACAGAGGATAACTTCTCTCTGACTGAAAATTCCTGTGTGTGAATCTTTGTAGTGACTTAGAGATTAAGCAGATGGATTCACCCGTCACCTATATTTTAAGTGCAGCATCCTACCTATTGGTCAAGGGACAGAGAAAAATAGGGCAACAGAACCTTCCTTTCTTCCCACTTTCCTAGGTTTCTTCAGTCTGAAGTCTTTTATTTTTGAAACTTTATTTTTAGAGTTGCCCCAATTTCCAGTCTGTAGATATTGAATGTGTAATTTTCAACAAGGGAATATATTCAAGGCAAAATTTGATAGATCTCCAAGATATCAAAAGAGATGGGAATAATGCAGGAAAAATGGCATGGAGAGAGACCTGCCATGATCTAATTGAATAGCAGAGCAGACTTGAGGAGTCAAATGGCTCCAGCTCATTTTCCCCCTGTTCCCATGTAACAGGGTCATTTCCCATCTAATAATTCCACCTCCTCACAAGAAAGCCTCTTCCCACAGTGTCAGCCTTCATGGAACAGAACCCAAATAACTCAAGAACATTTCCACCATTGGAGCTGAGAGAGTTCCTGCAAAGTGAAAAATTTCCCAAAAATACATATTCCAGCTAGCCAGCTATTTTAGTGGTTGACATTTTGTCACTGATAGTAAGCTATTTATGTGGACTGGGAATGAAGATGAGATGATCAGCTTGTTATGACTGAAAGGTTTACTCCGTGCAGGACTGACAAGTTGATTATTAATCTCCAATGCTTACGAAACTTCTACAACAGAATACTTGCTTGGTATACTTTGTTTGACTTCGGTTTTCTCCATCTACAGTTCATAATATTGATCATGATCCAACAGCCAATCCAAAGCCTGTACTTGCCAAACAGTGTCAAAGGATGCAACGCTGATGCACTATCACATTTACAAAGCAATATTTGCAAAGGTTTAACTTAAAGTAAAAAGCATCTATCAGTAGAGATTTCATTATATATTATGGATATGTTGTAATACACAAAATCCAGAATAACCAATTTCACTGATTGATGAAAAGAAGCGGGCTTGTTGGACTAAACTGACTACATGATGAGAGAGAGTCAAAGGTTCCTGGACCCATGCTCAAACATAATCGAAGTCAACAAGTCATTGAGACATTGAAGAAGTGGAATTCTACTCTGCCCTGGCCAACAATTATATCCCCAGTGTCATGTAAACCGATTAGCTAGTCTTTTCTACTGGGGCCTTTGCCCCAGTACAAGTGCACATTGGCTGTCACGCTATGAATCACTACATTTTGAAGAAATACAGTTGAATATTCTAGCGTATTCCATTTATATTTTTAGAACTTGCAGTACTTTGTCTGTGTACTCAAAAAAGGAGAGAGCAATCAAAATTACAAATTATTTCATTATGTTCTGCTACTATGTTCTGGTGCTCAAAATCCATCAAGCATACATGTGTTTTATGGGAGTAAATCGACTCCCATTTTAAGAATAGTGCTAATGAATTCCACAAGGGTGTTATCCAATATGTGTATCTTGCTAATATAAGTTGCATTACCAATGTACAATGTAGCAGTACAAGCTCAATATCACTGTGACATGCACAGATTTGACAGCAGTGTACAACACCAAGTACAGCATGCTTCATTTTCACTATTAGATATATCATGTGTCATGGAGTAAGGTAAAACAAGATCCAATTATTAGTCTTTATATCCACATATTCCAAAGACTAATTTGTTTTATGAGTATAGAAGTTGGGATATCATGCTGAGGTTATACAGGATGTTGGTGAGGCTTATTCTGGAGCATTGTGACAGTTTTTGTCACCCTGTTATAGAAATACTATTTTTAAACTGGATAGGGTTCAGAAAAGATTTACCAGAATGTTGCCAGGAATGGAGAGTTTAAGTTATAAAAGTAGCCTGGGACATTTTCCATTGGAGCGTAGGAGGTTGAGGAGTGTCCTTATAGAGGTCTATAAAATCATGAGGGACATAGATAAGGTGAATAGCAAAGGTGTTTTTCCCCAAGGTGGGGGAATGCAAAAATAGGGGCCACATTTTTTAAGGTGAGAGGAGACGGATTTAAAAAAGGACAGGAGGAGTAACTTTTTCTTTATATCTCTCTCTCTCTCTCTCTCACACACACACACACACACACACACGTTAGTGTGTGGAATGAACTGCCACAGAAAGAGGTAGATACAGGTACAGTAACAATGTTTAAAAGACATTTGGATAGGTACGTGAATATGAAGGATTTGGAGGGATATCGGCCAAATGCAGGCAGATGGGACTAGTTTAGTTTGGGAACATGGTCAGCATGGGCTGGTTGGACCAAAGGGTCTGTTTCCATGCTGTATGGCTCTAAGATTCCAGCTGAAACAATTTACAACTAGTATGGTATCTACAATGCAAAATGCTATAAATATACAGAGGATTATAATCAAAAAAGTGACTGCACAGTTCATTCTTGGTGCATGTTAAACAGACCGCAACACACTACTCAATCTGGAGTTATTTCTGGCTAATACCGAACAGATAGCAGAGACGGTAAAGACAGTTTTGAAATTAACACCTACCATCATGATCACTTCTGTCAATGTTATCCACCTTCTGTTTTTTAACTACTTCAGAGCTTGATGAGCTGGAATCAAGTGACAAGGAAATAAATTTATAAAAGTGGAAATAACATTTTGAAAACTTGTTCCCCCCTTCCAGAGATCAATAATGTATTAATATTTTTTAAAACACTTAAAAGTAAGAGTTATAAAAACAATGGCTGAGCACCCATTGCTGTTAAAACAGAGAACAAAGAGGCACGTAACATCAGTTTATGTTTAGAATTACCTTCACTACATTATGCACAGCTTTAAGTATCCCTGCAGAGCAAGAATATATGAATATGATGTAAATGAACTCTTTCTGCGTTAAGAATACTGGATTTGCCTCAGACCACTCAGTTATAGCTCTAGCAGAAAAAGTTAAAATCTTCCCTTTCACAAAATTAAATTAAAATATCTATAATGGAGACAGACAATCTCATGGATTAGTCTTTCAAGAGCGGGTAAAATTGTAGGAACTACACTAAATAGGTTGGACAAGTACCAATACCGATTTAGAAAGAGAACATCCTGTCTGTGAATATTCTTCAATTCCACATAATTCATTTGGGCAGCACAGTGGCTCAGTGGTTAGCACTGCTGCCTCACAGCGCCAGGGACCCAGCTTCGATTCCAGCCTCAGGCCACTGTCTGTGTGGAGTTTGCACATTCTCCCCCATGTCTGCATGGGTTTCCTCCCACAATCCAAAGATGTGCAGGTCAGGTGAATTGGCCAAGCTAAATGTAGGGGAATGGGTCTGGGTGATTTACTCTTTGGAGAGTCGGTGTGGACTTAGTGGGACAAATGGTCTGTTTCCACACTGTAGGTAATGTAATGTAATGTAATCTAATCTAAATTTGGATTTGAACTTTTAAAAATTCTTTGACAAGGAACCTTGTGAGACTTACAAAGAAAGAAAAACCCACATGAATCCAACAGATGATTGGGTTACAAAAATGGATAGTGCTGGAGGAACACAATAGGTCTAGCAGCATCAACAGAGAGAAAACAATTAATATCTCGAGTCTGGTGATTCTTCAGCAGAAACAATATGATTGTGTAGTTTGGATCAAAAAATGAAATAACACACACTTAAAAGGTATCATATCAGAAAGCAGAAGATATTGGGTGGAATAATATAAGATTATAACTTCTTACATACTGAAATGGCCTGGATCAGAAACTAAGTGAAATTGTTATACAGTATTTATAGACACTAAAATGGGAAGTGCAAAGGATTTAATAATTTGAAAAAAATCTTAGATATATAATGCAATTAGGAAAACAAATGGCAAATTAATTTCTGTTTGAATAATTGCAACATGTTGTGCTGTCGACAAAAAAAAACAAAAATGGTGTGGTGTGAAGTAAAGGGACAGAATCAGCACAGGGAGAGAATAAAACACCTGAGGAGACACAGCAGTTTCAATTATTGAGAAAATGAGCAGTATAATAAACCAACATGTTGGGATTCAAAGCCACAACAGAAGTAATGCATTGGCCATACCACACCAGGAATATAGTCAACAAGTTTGGTCATGACACTTTAAAAAAAAAGGAACAAATTAGCAAGAATAGAAAACAAAGTAAGTATGATCCCAAACAGGCAAAGAATCAATTAGAAGTTCAAGTTGTGAACTTGTGTCAGTTTAAGAAAGGCCTTTAAGACACATAGGCATATGGCGACAGTGAGTAGATATGTTGGTTTTTCGAGAACACTCCAGGTTTTCCATTAAATGTTCCAGTATCCCAACAAATTCCTAAAATAGTTCAAATGTCATGGTCCTTCTTCCAGGAAAAACCCATCCCATCACATCACTGTCCACAGCAGGTCCAACAGCTGCTTCCCCACTCCACGCTGACATCTTCAAAGCAGTTGTCAATACCTTTTCATTGTCAATGGCTCCAAATTAATGACACCTTTTAAGTAATCCATAGAGTAGCACTGCTAAGTCTGCCTGAACAAATTCCAAGGATGACATTGTATTACACTCCACCTTCAAGTGGCCTGCTCAAGACACCTGACACTGGCCACCCAACAAGTCAATCATCACAAAGCCCACCCACCCACTAGTTTTCAATGTGTCTTGGTTCTGATCTTTCACAATCTGGACCACTGTACTTAATACTTAAATCAAATGAATCTAGCATACAACGTCAAGGCATGTCAAGGCAGTATATAAATTTAAATCAAAGGCAATAAAGTTTATATTTAAACAAAAGCATATGAAAACTGACTTGTCAGAAATATTCAATTTTTCATATTTAATAAACAATTGAAATTATCTTCTGGATAAAGGTGAATTGAGAGTAACTGCCCTTGACTGACTATTACACCAAGCAGCCCCAGCAAATCTAGACTCAGTAGAAGGTGCTCCACTGTCTGGAGTCAGACTTTGCGCAAATAAAGATGGTTGTGGTTGTTGGAGGTCTATCACCGCTGTTCCAGAGCATCACTGTAGGAATCACTTCAGGTAGCATCCTAAGCCCAACTGTTTTCAGCTGCTTCACCAATGATCTTCCCTTCATCATATACGCAGAGTGGGGAGATTCTTGACTTATTACACATTGTTCAGCACCATTCACAACTCCTCAGATATTGGAACGGTTCATGTCTGTGTGCAGCAAGACTTGGACAACACCCAGGCCTAGGCTAATAAGTGGTAGGTTATATTCAGGTCATACAAATGCCAAGACAATAACCATCTAAAACAAGATAGAATCTGACCATTTCCCTTTGAAATTCAATAGCATAACCATTGCTGAAACCCCACTATAAGCATTGAGGGTTACCATGACCAAAACCTGAAGTGGGCTGAAAATGTGTTGCTGGAAAAGCGCAGCAGGTCAGGCAGCATCCAAGGAACAGGAGATTCGACGTTTCGGGCATAAGCCCTTCTTCAGATTCCTGTTCCTTGGATGCTGCCTGACCTGCTGCGCTTTTCCAGCAACACATTTTCAGCTCTGATCTCCAGCATCTGCAGTCCTCACTTTCTCCTCAAAACCTGAAGTGGACCAGCCTAATAACTACTATGCTCACAGAGGCTGAGAATTCTGTGCTGAGTAATCTGATTCTGCATTAAAACTTTGAAACTTGTTCCTAACCAACATGCACTGCAGTAGTGCAAGACAACAGCTCACCAACAGTTTCTCCACAGCAATTACAGATGGGCAATAAATGCTGGACCAGCCAACAATGTGCACATCTCATAAATTAATAAAACAAAGTGCCTAAGCAGTGTCTGTTGGCAAACTGTTTAACCAAGATGGATACCAATACCGAATTTAATTCTGGTCTCATTTAACATATATTTGTGCTTTTTTTTAAAGCACAAATCGCTGGGTACAAACCTTGGTGTCACTTTATTGCCCCCTCCACAATCTTTACTCACTGAGGCCAATTTCAGAATCCAACATCTAATCTGGCTCAACCAGCTGGCATTGTCTCATCTGGAATCTTTATTGATCTGTTGTACCTTAATTTACAGGCGGTGCTGCAGGTCTGCTAATGAAGGATGAAGTGATACTTTCTACAGAACCATTGAGAACATTAGGATTTCACTGAATATTTTCTTCATCACCTGATTAATCTTCATGTATGAGTAATTGCTGTTATTATTCAACTCTGCAAGGAAAAGGATTCACCTGGGGTGGCCCTTTAAGAAATTTGCATATCTGCAGCCAGTTTGGTTCAAGGTATGATCTTCTCCCTTCCATTCCTGCTGCCCTCAGCCACATATACTTGCTCCTTGGGTCAGAACAGGGCCTGGGACTATTTCCCTCCAGTTTGGAGCGTTGATTGTTCAATATTCTAGGAAATATCCTGAATGAGTGCAACTAAAAGTTTATTTCTTTCGTAAAGTTTGACAATGATTTAACTCCACCTGTGATTTGTTGTGCCTCATTCAGTTTGTTTCTGGTAGCCTTGACCTGACCTTTCAGTCACAGCCAACCCTTCATTGCAGAAATTACTCTGACTGTCAAAAGCGGACTGACAAAAGCTAACTCAACACAAACCAGGGAGAACCGTACTGTACAATTTAGGATACCTTGCAAAATTAAGATCTTTGTTATTCAATTGAAATAAGTTGCTCTAAATATGGATAGCATAATTATCATTTAAATAATACTCATTATACAATTTTTTAAAAAGTGACGTGATATACACATTTGATTTTTTTTTGCTGTGCAGAGGTTGAAATTATTCTACTCATCTTACTGTTCAAATACACTGACCATTTTGACAGAAATTAAATCAATTCAATGGGAGTTGTTTAAAGTCTGGGAGGCTAAAGCAAAAGCTTATCAAATCAAAGAACTGACCTTTCCCTCTTGAAACCATAATTCATTCATGCCTGCATCCTATTGTTTCATCTTCAATCTATATAATCGTAAATTTGCTCAAAATCTATTTACAATATAATATATTACCTCCATACCCTCTATTTACAAGAGAATATTTTTTACTATGGAGGAAAATCAAATAACCTCAGAGCATAAGTTAAACTTAGCGGTGTCATTTTAAATGTACAAAAGCTTCAATCTTTCCAGGTTGCAGGTTTAAAGAAAAATAACTCAAGCTCATCATTACGTCAAATGCATTCAGTATGTGCTGACTGTAGTCTTGCTATTGCTCACCAGAACAATGGCTATATATAGCTTTGGACACAGGAAAAGAAACACAACTGTGATTCTGATTGATTTCTGAACCATCAGCAATATGAAATGCAAGCAATCAAAAATTATTTGACATTTTGCTTGCAGTTTTGCCATTTTGTGATACATTTAATGCACACTGAGGGCAGTCTTTGATGCAGCAAGGCCCTGTTCTGCAAGGAAAACCAGGCCTCTTCATCCTTACATCTGACATTCCCTTTCATTTACATCCTCCACAAACAGGGTAGCAGTCTTCAGAGCTTTAATTGCACAGACATCATTTTGTCATCTCTGCATTCATTTCATGAACCAATTCACCCTTCCTTTCAACTAAGTTCTGTTTAAAGGTCATCTCTTTTCCTTAGCTTTCAGGATGGCACAATTGGAATCAATTGTATACTCATAACTTACAGTTCCCTACAGTTCCCTACTAATCAACAGGTAGCATTCAATGCCTGGTTTGCACAAAAGATCACTGCTTATGATCTGGCAATATAAAACATCATATTACTGCACACCAGTTCCATTCCCCTCTAACCTACCTGTCTCATAGTTAGCTGATCTGACAGCTGCATTTTCTGGATTAGGCTGAGGTTATAATCCTTTGAAGATCATTACTTTTTTTTTCCTTTTTGACCCCTTTGCTGACAATTTACTGGGATTTTTTTTCTGCACATTCAATCATAGAACTATAGGGTATAGGATAGTCCTGAACGATCAATATTTTTCTTTCTTACAATGCTACTTCTTTCCCACTTTTTTTGCAGTTCCTCTTCACATCATTCTCTAACATAGAGTTAGCAACACTTCTAAATTCTTTAATGTATTGATGGCATAATTTAATATCAAAACCTGAAATACAATGTTTCCAGCTGAATCCACTTCCAATGGAGAGGTGAAAATTTTGGAATCTCTTGCTCCCATTGGATGCTACACTCCAGAAAGCAGCAGCAGTAAGGTAGCGATTACAAAAGCGAGGTCAAGAAGGGACTGGGGGGCATCCAAGATGGCAGCGATCTAAGAGGATCGCATTGCACAGCCCCACACTGCACCGCAGCACAAGCGTAACAAACTTATAACCCACCCAACCCGGGCCATCGTGATATCTTGGGGCTCTGGAAAAGTTGCAGAGTCCCAGAAAATTGTTGAAAATTAACTTATCCACATATGTCGAAGAAGGGAGGAGAAGCTTCCGAGGCTGGGCCCGCAGCCCAGCCTGCAGGATCCTCGGACTCTATTACATAGCAGGGCCTAGTGAAGGAACTCACGAAATCTCGCGAGATGTTGGATAAGCAGATAGAGGCCCCGATCTCTATCATGCTGTAGAAGTATGAACAGCAGCTGGGAGACCAGGGAAAAAAGGACAGATGAGGATGTACACAGAGTCACATTGGTGGAAGCTGATACCAGTTCCGCCAAGGATAGAATCCAAGCCCTGGAGATGCAGGTCCGCAATTTGCATGACCAAGTGGGTGATCTTGAGAACAGGGGCAGGAGAAAAAATATTCGGATTGTCGCTCTGCTAGAGGGTAAGGAAGGTGAGTGGCCGGTGGAATTTACTGAGGACTGGCTGCCGGAATTCCTTAACTTGGAGGCTGGCATGAGAGGCTCGAATATCGAGAGGGTTCACCGGGTCACGGCACAGAGGTTAGGTCTGGGTCAACATCCTCGTCCTCTCCTGGTGCGGTTTCATCACTATTGAGATAAGGAGAGAATTGTGGAAGCTTCCAGAATCCAGGGGGAGGATCCAAAGGCCCTAATTTACAAGGGCCCGATGATCATGTTCTTCGAGGACCTCTCGGCAGCGGTGATTCAGAAAAGAAAATCCTATGACAGTGTCAACAGACGACTGAGGGAGCTTGGGATCCAGTACTCCGAGGTATCCGGCAGTGCTTCGGTTCACCTTAGATGAATCCGTACCTATCTTTGACACATCACAGAAGGCAAGAGACTTTGTGGACAAATTAACTTAACCTGAACGATTTACTAATAGTAGTGTTGTTTATTTATGCCTTTGTTTTTTCCCTAAAAAACAGAGGAAGTCCAGTTGGGGCTTTCTTTTCCTACTTTTTTTTATTGGTAATAATCTGGCATAAACTATGTTTGGTGGCGGTTTCAATTTTTAAGTTAACTTATACCAAAGGATGGGTGGGGTATTTATCCCCTTTCTTCTAAAAAAAATTCTTTATTTACATTGCTATTCCACGATGTATTTTCTTTCTTTTCTGCTCGTGTTTGCAGTGCAGCTCTAGCTAAGAGGAGGGAAAATGGTTGGGATGTCTAGATGCCTACTTATGGGTAGTTGATACCCGGTTCAGGTAATTTAAATGCCTGGGCTGCAGTCTTGGTAATGGGATGGGAAATTGGGTTTTGGGATAGGTAGTTGCCTCCTTTAGGCAGGGGGTGAGTTCCCCTATTCAGCGCCATTGGCGCTTTATACATTGGTTTGTTTTTTGGTTTTTGTTGTATATAATCCCTTTGATAGCTTTGTAGGTTTGTTAACTGTAGTGGTCTTAGTTTATGTAGTTTTTACGTTCGATGGATCTTGTGATACTAAGGCTCGGTGATTTGCGTTTCAAGTTCCTTCTCTCTGGAATCTAAAATGTTAATCATTTGATTAAATATTGCTTTGTTAAAAGGACACACACTTGGATGATAGGAGCTACAGCAGAATGGCTTTGATCGGGTTTACTTTTCATCTTTTAATACCAGAAGTAGTGGAGTGACAATACTGGTTAGGAGGAATCTCCCATTTAAGTTACTAGAGTGTGTCAAAGATACACACCAGAGGTTTGTAATTCTCAAAGTCCTGAGAAATGGGGAAGAATATGGTGTTTTAAATGTTTATTGCCTTCCGGCCCATCCTCTCAAATTTCTGGTAGATGCGTTCTCTAAACTAACCAGTCTCGAGTCCCGGCATACCATCATAGGGGGAGATTCTATTCATCTTATGAATCCCATAGTGGACAGATTGCCCAAAGGTCCCCTGATACCCTCTGTACAAACTAAACAATTAGTGGATTTGTGAATGGAGTTAGGGTTGGTGGACATTTAGAGGCGCCTCCACCCTACAGGCAGGGATTTTACTTTTTTTTCCCAATCCACACAGAAGTCACACCAGGATTGATTTTTTTTCTGACCCCCGTGGCAACCCTGGACTTGGTGGCATCTTGTATGATTGGTAATATTACCATCCCCAATCATGCTCCAGTGTATGTTATGATTAAGGTTAAGGATGTTACAGTGGGTGCAAGGCACTGGCAAATGGATCCCTTTATCCTCAAGGATAATAAGTTTGTGGAGTACTTCTCTAAAAAATTTTGGGCATTTCTAGACATTAATTCAGGATCGGTTAGTAGCTGGTCTGTCCTTTGGAAAACTGCCAAAGCCAATGCAAGGGGATTAGTTATTCCCTACTCCACCAGTAGGAAGTGGCAGAAAGGTGAGCAGCAACATCTCCTCAAAGCATGGTTAAAAGCAGCCGAGAAGGCTTATTGGTCAAGTTACAGAGGATTACAGCGTTGCAGTCTGCATTGAATTCAATGCCCATGCAGACAGCAAACAAGGAGTTTACTTTCGCAAAGCAAAGGTTACATAAGCATGGTGATAGGCCAGGCAAATACTTAGCATATCTCATCAGGAAAAGCAAGTGCCCCTTAAACCATTATGGCAATTAGGGAAGGGTCTGGAACCTAACATGTGACTCCAAAAAGATTAATGAGGCATTCCAGAGATTTTACTTTGAATTATACCAATCCGAGGGCTATGAGGAAGGGTGGGCCAAGATGGAGTCCTTTTTCAAGGACCTGGAGCTCCCAGGTGTGACCCCCGAATAAGAATCTTTTCTCAAAGCCCCCTAATCAGAGTAAGAGGAGTAGGAGGCTGGGAAGCAGCTTCAGAGTGGAAAGGTGCCCGGTCCTGATGAACTTCCCAGCGAATTCTATAAGGAATTTATAAACATATTGTCAGCCTCAATGCTCAACATGTTCAAATGACTCATACAGTCATGATTGTCTTCTGCCATCTCTGAGAGAGGCCAATATTTCACTTATTCTTAAAAAAGGGCAGGTCCTGGAGGACAGTGCTTCGTACAGGCCCATTTCACTCTTAAATGTGGACTTTAAAATCCACTCGAAGATGTTTAAAATCCACTCTCACGTTAAGGCTGGAGACTTCTATTTTTAAAGGGGATCAGACAGGCTTCATAAAGGGCTGCAGATCCTCCAATAATGTAAGGAGGCTGCTTAATGTAATTCAAATGTGTCAACACAGTCAATACAGGGTTTGGTGATTTCCCTGGATGCACAGAAGGCATCTGACTGAGTTGAGTGGCTGTACCTTTTTATACTCTGGAGCAGTTTAGCTTGGGCAAAGTCTTTATAAGATGGGTAAAGGTTCTGTACAGTAACCCTCCCAATACGGTCATCACCAATGGAGTGTGATTCAGCAATTTTAACATTTTTAGGGGCAGCCAGCAGGACTGTCCCCTTTCACCATTGCTTTTTGCTTTGGTGATCAAACTATTGACGGAGGCCATTTGTAGGGATCCCAGTATATCAGCTCCAGAAGTGGGGTCAAAATTACAGAAGATTTCATTATATGCGGACAATGTCCTTTTTTTTGGTCAAATTCAGCTGTTTCGGTTCCTCGCCTTTTCGGTGTACATGATTAATCTTGCGAAATCAGAGGCTATGCCTGTGGGTGGTCATACAAAGGTACTAGGTCTTGAGGGCGAATATCGATTCCCATTTAAGTGGTCACAGGGGGGTTTTGTGGATTTGGGCATATTCATTAGTCAGTTCTGGACTGGTTGTTCAAAGCTAATTTTGTTCAATTATTTGATAAAAGCAAACAAGACCTTCAAAGATGGAAGGCGTTTCCAGTCTCGTGGTTGGGTCAGATGGCGCTTATTAAGATGAATATTCACCCCTGTTTGTTATACCCAATACAGATGCTCCCCCTGATTTTCGATAAGCAAACGTTCAGGAGACTGAATGGCTGGTTCAGCTCTTTTATTTGGCATCGTAAGCGGCCCCTTATTAAATTAGCTAAACTGCAATTGCCTCACAGAATAGGAGGAGTGGATCTCCCAGACATTAAAAGTTACCAACTAAGCTCACTTTTATCCTACGTGAGTGACTGGGCCTGTGGGGACCCTCTTTCAATATGGTTAGATATCAAAACCTCCCAATCAAGGTGCCCCCTACTGGCTTGCTGTCTTGGACAAAATGAGGACAGTTAGGCAATATTGCCATAACCCAACAGTCATCAATACCGTTAAAGCGTGCAGGGCAATTTGGCAGAGGGAAGGCAATATTGGCAGAACATCTTCCCTCACACCTACAGCGGTATGCTGGATTTTCAACTAGTGATGACAGATTCAGGATTCAAACATTGGGCAACTAAAGATGCATCTTGCATGGGTGATTTATTTGAGGGAGACACAATGATGTATTTTGATCAGTTAGCATGGTAATACAAGTGAACAGGGATCTCTTTAGCTTTTTTTCAAATTAGGGATTTTATTCCAAAAATAGACTACACTTTTGACAGATCCTTACAAATCTGACAGAGACAAGGGTGTTCAGTGCTAAGAGTACACTTTCTGTCAGCACTTTATATCATCAATTGGGGAGGTGACCCCTCAAAAATGAGTTAGTTTGATCGACTCTGCAAGGTGTGGGAGAGAGTGTTAGGCATTAAGGTTTCCTCAGAGGCATGGGAAGATATTTGTGAAAACGCAAGAAAGATACAAATTTGCAAAAGGACCCATGCTTTACAGTTGAAGATTCTCCACAGGGTCCACTTGGCTCCAGATCATTTATCAAAATTTAAACCAGGGGTATCCTCGACATGCCCCAAGTGTGGAGTTAGTACGGGCACTCTTACCCATTGTCTTTGGTCCTGTGGTAGGATTCAAACATACTGGAGTGCTGTGGCGGGTGCAATGGAGGGGAGTTTGGGTATAAGGGTGGAGAAGGACCCAATCTCTCTTCTTCTTGGCCTGCCAAGTGTGTTTCCTATAGATGTGCATAAGAAAAAAAACTTTTCAACATCCTCACTTCCTGCACAAGTAAGAATACCTTGTTAGGTTGGGCATTGGAAAACCCCCTTGGCCTGTCAGGTTGGCAGAAGATTGTTATGGAGCATATCCCCTTGGATTTTCTCATAAGTATGGTATACCACAAAACTGAGAATTTCTATAAAACATGGCGGCCCCTTTTGGAATACATGGAGACAGATTTATCTGCCACACTAATAAGGGCTTCCAAATAGTCGTAATGATTGTACTTTTCAAATCCAGTATCCAGGGAGGAGGAACTGCGAACGTGGTTTGTTCGACTGAGTTGAGTTATTTCTATTTATTAGTTTATTGTTGGCTATTACTTATAATAGTTTTTTTAATATATATTTTTCCATATATATATTTATACATTTTGGGTTTTTTAAACTTTTTGTGTTCTTTCCTTGTGTTGTTTTGAATTGTATTGTTTTGTGTTTGTTGTAATATTTTTAAAAATCTATTTTTCAATAAAAATATATTTTAAAAACAAGAAAGGATTAGGAGATTAATCAAATGTCATAAAACAAAACAAACTGATGAATGCCTTTCAGCCAACACATCATCTCAGCCTTGCACAAAACGAGTGTAAAATCCTTAGAAAGTGGCTCCAGCATGGTTTTCATTACAAATCTAAAAAACTAGATGTCACATTACTACCACAAGGCAATTAAGGATGCCCACCTCCTGAAAAAAATTTAAAATATTCAGCAAATCTGAAGTGATTCTGTTTTACTTACTTCAAAGAGAACAAAGCAGCTTCTGAACAGCACATAGCACTATTTTTATTTTGATTGCTGCTGAACAAGTCAATGACATGTCACATCAGCTCCAGTTCAAGAAGTAAACCTGGCAGAATGAAGTTCAAGACTTGAAAAAAATATAGAATCGCATGCTGTTCTGAAATCTTCTAAATTACCATGAATTGCTGCTGAAAGAAACAAAGTAAATTACTAACAAAAGAATGTGAAGACTGCTTTGGATGCATCATGCAGATTTAGCTGCAAAAATCTATCAATCATAACCTGACACTAAATATATCTGAACCGCAAAGAATACAAAATAAATGCTCTTGATTTAGTAAAAATACCATGTGGTAAAATGGTTAGATAGGGGTCGGAAGCGCCTAGTTCTGTGTACTGCTGTTGTCTCTATAATTATTTTTTAAGAGATAAAGGGGGTGCAAGTTAAAGAAATAAGGCAGACGTCCTACTCCCAGTCTCTGATAATGATCTTTGCAGGAAAGCACCCATGCAAGTAAGAAGCATTAGAACCTACCTGTGATGCAGTATATGGTCAAATAATTATCAAGTCTATCTCTAGGCATCACCTAATGTCTCTTAGAGATTTTGGCATTTGCAAACCAATATCCTTATGAGTCTGTTCTGTCCAATGAAGAAAATAATTGGAATATAAACAGTCAGTGCAGTTAGTGCTGCAGCAAATATCTATGCAATAAAAACTATGAAATTTGCAGAACCTATTGCATCAATGAATAGTGGACAGTCTAAAGCACTGAAGCAGATTTTTGTACCTATGCCATTCATTATTGGGAAAATCCAAAATAATCCTGCCACCCTTCACTTTTCCCACTTTATCCTCTCAATGTAAATGGATCAGTTCATATGTCTCCTCATAAACTGCCTCTGCAAATTGTCTGCATCAACTCAAAATATTCTACAAAACTTATTTTGTGGCAGTCTACTTTTGCATCATCAATATTTTAATTGCTGAGCTACAACATTCTCAGAATCAAGCAAAATCTATTAGTTTATTTTAGAGAGCGCAGAGTTAACAGGTCAGGTCCAGTCACCTTTGTTCACAATGTTCTGAAGGGTCACTGGATTCAAAACGTTAACTCTGTTTTCTCTCTACAGATGTTTCCAGACCTGCTGATTTTCTCCAACAATTTCTGTTTTTGTTCCAGATTTTCATCAGCCACCGTTTTCTGTTTATTTTTCTCCTAGTTTAGTTTTTTTCACTGAAAGGGAGATCAGTTTTACCAACTAGTGGTACCTGGAGCCCTTTTTCTTAGTAGCTTTAAATTCTTCCTGATAAACATCCTGATATTAGATTTGCCTAGTACATCTGCCATTAGTTCTTTGTTAAATGCTACTTTATTCTGATTCAATTTTCTCTTGAACAATATCATCGCAACAGTTTTAGAAGAGTCGGCTAATGTTGTATTTGCCCAAGTTTTACAGTTTCCATTTTTCAAAATTAAGACAAGATCAAAATGCTGTTCATTTTCAAATTACAAAATAAAACTTAATTGTAAACGTGTTATCTCCTGGGGGAAACATTTACATCTCACAACATTAGTGTTCAAATACTGAGATCACAAACTTCCAGAATTGATATATTTAATATGTTAATAATTGTTTCTGGAGACAAATTGTGGAATTTCAACAGTCAAACTGGGCAAATTGCCTGCATGATTTCTTCACCACTTCAATACGGTTAAAAAATACGAAATTTAATCAAATGTAATTTGATACAAAATGTTTAATGGAATTGAAAGTACAAGTGAGTGAACAGATTATGGAAAATAGTGAACAAAACCATACCCAACAGTTTTTTTTTTGCAAAGATTATCATGACAATAAAATAGTGGAAATCGCCAAGATATAATATAATAGAGGGAACAGAGCGGATTGATGAAGACAAGCCTGTTAATAGTTCACATGGACTTCCAAAATGATTTAGTATCAAACAACAGACTTGCTAGTAAAGATATAGATCTTGTTGTAAAACTACATGGAGTAGCAAGATGGATACAAATCTGGCCAAGGCACAGGAAATGGAGTCATGGCTCCTGGTTACTATTTGGGTTGAAAAGAAGTCTGTAGCGGAGTTCCCCAGGGTCAGTGTGTTGGGTCTGTGGCTTTTCTTGACATATGTAAATAATCTAGATCGTGGGATATGGGGTCAATCTCAAAGTTTGTGGGCAACACAATATTTGGGAGAACTATAAATTGTGAGGACAACAGTGTAGAACTTCAAAAGGACATTGACCACCATGTGCAGATAGACAGCAGATGAAGTTCAATATGAGGAGAATGAACTGATACAATTTGGTACAAAGAACATGGAGAGGCAGTATAAAATAAAGGCTGCCATCCTAAAGAGTATGCAGGAGCAGAGACCCAGGTGTACAATATATTTGCATAAGACATTAAAGGTGGCAGGACAGGTTGAGAGAACTGTTAATACAACACATAGTATTCTAGGCTTCATTCATAGCGACATAAGAAACAGCAGCAGAGAAATTATGATGAACTTATGTAGCATTCTGGTTAAATTTCAGCTGCAGCAGTGTGTACAGTTGTGGGCGCCAAACTATAGGAAGTTATGAGGCTTGGTGCTGACAAAAAGCGCACCTAAGGGATAAAAAAAGCACCAAGACAACACTGGGAGGACAGTGCCTTCAAGTGCATTTGCTGCAGCCGAGACTGCCACTCCCATGTGGGCCTCTACAGCAACAACAGACGTTGATCCACCAACAAAGATTGAAGCAAGACTTCCCAGGCATAGATCCAAGGTCTTGCGAGACTAATGGATGCCACCATGAAGGCCCACATCCATCCCTATGGAGAATGGAAGAGAGCTAGCTTGCACCAAAGGACAATGCTCTGATTTCGTTCCATGAGGTATTTTTCAAAAGTTGGTTCAAGGGTCAATTTTCCAAGTCACCCACCCACCGACTGCGAGCATCATGAAATCACGTTTCTGATATATTTGGAATTCCTCAAAAATTTGTGACCTAGTAGTTACTCTCCTCAATAGCAACTCAAACTCAAAAGGGACCCAAAGCTTGTGCATACTTAAATTGGATGGAGTTTTTTGAGAAATCCCCAAATCTCATTTCCAAATAATGAAGAACAGGAAGCTAGCGACAAATGCAATGGAGGCCAGATTCCTGGGATAAGTACAAGATTATTTTCGCAAGCCAAATATTAAGGAATCAATAAGGACAGTTTGCATGGCAGGCAAACTACACAGAGGTAGATGATCAGCTATGACCTAGTTGACTGGCAGAGAAGGTTCCAGTAGATGAATGGTATACTCCTGGTCTATAACCCTATCTGAATCAGCCTGATATTCCATTATGGTCTGCTCATCACATGCCCACCCAGCCCCCTCCCCTTGTACAGATATTCCATTATCCACAAGAAACTACCCTTCAATTACAATTCGAAAATTTTCACTGATAATTATGTTAATTGCTGCACAAGGGAAACCAGAACACTGAGCCAAACTGATATGAATCAGGATACTAAAGCAGGCATACTAAATAAAAACTGGTTAAACACCATGACATATTGCACCCAAGACGTAATCACCCGGAGTCAATGAAATTTCCTCCTCCACTAACTCCCCAGTTCTACAGGTGGGAGGAAGCTACTGCAGCTCCAGATTCAAGAGCACTGGAACCAAAGCATCACGTTTCAAAGAAGATAATCAGCATAATGGATAATTGCAGCAGCTGGCTTCAATTGACAGCTTCGCCAGCAAACTAGTTAAGACTATTCACTTAAGATGTGGAAAAAAACACTGCTGCATTTTCAACAGTGACAGTAATAATTAGGTAGAACCTCAGCTTCAGACTCCTTTTTTTAAAAATAAGTTATTTTCTTATTTTTCTTCCCTTCCCCTCTCTGAAGTCTCACTACACCATCTCGGTCCGAGCAAGAGGTCTATATCAAACACAGGGTAAGAGACAGGGGAGGGAGCAAGGAGTGAAGCCTCCAGCAAAACCTTTCGACACTCCCCAGGAATAGCCATCAATCTTTCTGAAGCAAAATGTACTTATTACATTTGTAATGATATTGCTTGTTCCTTGGAAACACAATGATGAAACCAGGATGACTTGGAGAACGGGAGTGAGTTTAAATTAGGATTTCTTTGCCAGTCTTAAGCCCAAGAAAGCAAAATATTGGTCAACATACTCTTGTCATTCCTGTACCTTACTGAAGTAGGCCAAAGCAGGCTCCCCAAACCATGTTTTCTCAATTCCACATTTTTAACATTAAAACGACAGTAAATCCTTGAAGATTAAATCAAAAATAGGGTTTGTTAACAAAGTAGTCAAATTGCAGGGGAAATGCTTCACTAACCCACCAACATTCACAAACACTCAGCACATTAAGGAAAACTGTACAGGAATGGAGATGAAGAAAACTCACATTTTACAGAAATAAAAACCAAAGAACCGTGGATCCTGGAAATCAGAAATAAATATAGAAACAAAACTGAAGAAGGGTCACTGGACCCAAAACGATGACTCTGATTTCTCTCCACAGATGCTGCCAGACCTGTTGTGTTCTTCCAGCAATTTCTGTTTCTGCTTGCAATTTATATATTGTGCTGTTGACATAAACTCATGTGAATTACAACTTCCAAAAGGTCAATGTTCAAAAAAAGATTTCTTGGTAAGTTGGACCCTGTAGGCTGAATCACAAAACGATGGCCTGCAGGTGCAGCAGATAAATATGAAGGCAAATGGAATATATTCCTTTAGTGCTTTTGGGTGGAGGAGGGGTCAAAAATAGGGAGGTTATACTGCAGTTATCAGGTGCTGGCGAGGCCATACCAGGAATACCGTGTATAGTTTTGGTCTCCTTATTTGAGAAAAGTCATACTGGCACAGGAGGGGACATAAAGGAGGTTCCCTAGTTTGATTCCAGAGCCGAGAGTGTTGGCTTTTAAGGAGAGATGGAGTAGACTGTAATCATTGGAATTTAAATGAATAAGGGAGGAGGGGTGGGTATCTTATAGAAACATATAAAATTACGGAGGGGACATATATGGTAGAAGCAGGGAGATTGTTTCCACTGGAACTCAAACTAAGGGATATAGCCTCAAAATAAGGGGGAACAGATTTAAAACTGAGTTGAGGAGGAACTTCATCAAAAGGATTGTGAATCTGTTGAATTTCCTCCCCAGTGAAGCAGCTGAGGCTATTCAGTGAATGCTTTTTAAGGCAAACATTGATTTTTGAACAGTAAAAGAATTAAGGATGATAGTGAGCAGGCAGGTAAGTGGAGCAGGGTTCACAAAAAAATCAGGCTATGATCATATTGAATGGTGAAGAAGGTGCAATGGGCCGTTTGGCTGACTGCTGCTCCTATTCCTTATGTTCTTATATATTACTACTTAGCAGCAAAGTATAGGCTTCTTCACAGCCAGTAAGCTGGAGTTAGAGATGGAGGGTCCAAAGCAGGCTGCCAACTCAGCCTGGAGTCTTGTTCTCTCTTTGGAGTTCAAACAGCAACTGACCTAGACTCCCAGAATTGCAAACTTATGCAATTCAACAAGCTTCAATTTCAATCATGCAACAAGGAGAGGCATTTCTGTGCTGATGACCCATCTTGGGGGCTAACTGAAAGGTAATGACAGTGTAGCTTTACCTCCTCCATCAAGAATTTCCATTGCAAGGTGATAAGGTAACAAAAACAGAAATTGCCAGAAAATCCTAGCAGGTCTGGAAGCATCCATGGAGAGATATAAGAGGTAATGTTTCAGGTCGAGTGACCCTTCCTCAGTTCTGTTTTTGTTTCTGATTTACAGCATCCACAGTTATTTTGGTTTCAATTCTTCTGTAATTTTGATTGTTGGCTGAATTGGGAGAAGAACTGTTTTAAAAACTAAGGATTGTTGGAAATGTACTGCACTTTTTAAAAGCAAGGAACCTGACACTTATTGAAAGTACTATTTGCACAGACGCTTGTCCAAGCAATAATGGAAGCCTAGTTTACAAAAGAGCTGGAGATGATGGGTGTGTAGGACTGGAGCTTTCACCAGCCACAAGTAATTGGTCTATGGACTAGTGACCCAGTTATCAATGACAAAGGCCTTTCGCCTGCCAAAAACCATGTGACTGGCTCCCAGGCAGGTGAACAGCTTGGGATGTGAAAGTTTTGGGAGAAATAATGTTAGGGGGAGAAGGAGCTATTTCCATTCAACGGTAAAAAGCATCTGCAGCCTGAAGAAGCCAGTCTATTTCCCTTTCTCAATCGCTGTAAAGTGTGACTATTAATTGCTAAGTTTAAAGCTTTTGTAAGTGGGAGCCAGTCACCATGTTTCACCTGCAAACTGGTGAAAGTATCTGTCGAAGGAAAATCAAAAAGCAGTGTTCTAATCAGCAAAAAAGTAATTTCAGTAAACCTTGTGGACAGAGACCACTGAACTGCCCTTTCTGGTGCCTGGCCTTCCATTAAGCCGACAAGTTCATAATTGTTTACCTATAATTAGAATAATTACAAGTTATTACAAGTAAATAGTCATCCTTGCTAAGTGCAGAAATCTGGTTTGTGCTTTCTGCCAACCCGATCTGAAAAAAAGAGAAACTGGGGAATTTTGCATAACTTTCAAACCTTTGTACATTTGTGATAACTCTGGTGTACTATTGTGCTACCCCAGTGAGGCATAAGTTTCCTTTGGGAGTTCTCTTCATGCCTCCTGATTATGACCTATGGCGTTATAATCCTTTTTCAAAGATTAAGGCAAAATTATATATCCTGGGCAGGGAGAGGCAGTAATTATGCTGAACTCTGCTTGGAAACTGGCCCATGTGATTTGGTCCCCAATGGGATACCAGGGCTGTAATGAAACTCATAAAATGTCAAGTGTCAGCTTTCATACCTTAATGCTGGAAACAAACTCTTAGTCTCAGTCAGACTTTGAAACTAAAGTCTAAAGACTAAAAATAGTACTGTTGTGCAAGTGGAGGAGAGATCGTTTCTGTATTAACGAGCAAGCAATAGGTGTGAGAACAGATTTCCTGTTTGAAGAGATAGAATTTGTAGATACTTAGAAGACCAAGCAGTCAACCCAAATTCAGGAGATTTTGCAAAATGTCTTTGAAAAACGACTCTGGAAGACACATCCTGATGTAACAGGGGAACACAACCTGCTGGATCAGCGGGAGGAATGTCAAGGTTGCATATCTGCTGAGAGTGCACTATTGATGTATAATTGTAGTGTGGCATTTTTGTGAATTAATAGGGAAAATACTTTCTCCATAGTTTAGTATATTAATTGCTTCCAGAGCAATGCTCAGTTCATCAGAGTTTTTGGAAGAAGTCTCAACCAGAGTGCATGGAGGGGAACCAGTAGATGTCATAGAGAGTCATAGAGTCCTACAGCATGGAGACAGGCTCTTCGGCCCAAACTGGTCCACGCTGGCCAAAATGTCCATCCGTTTCCCTGCAGTTGGCCCATATCCTTCTAAACCTCTCCTATCCATATATCTTTTAAGCGTTGTTAATGTACCTGCCTCAACCACTTCTGCTGGCAGCTCATTCCGTATGCCTACCACCCTCTGTATAAAAAACGTTGCCCCTCAGGTTCCATTTTATTCTTTCCCCTCTAACCTTAAACTGATGCTCTCTAGTCCTCGATTCCTCAATCCTGGGAGTAAGACTATTGCATTCACCCTATCCGTGTCTCTCATGATCTTATACAGCTCTACAAGATCCCCCCTCAGTCTCCTACATTCTAAAGAAAAAAGTCATAGCTTCTCCAACCTCTTCCTATAATTCACACCTTTGAGTCCTGGCAACATCCTTGTAAATTTCTTCTGCACTCTTGTCAGTTTAATAACATCCTCCCTTTAACAAACTGAACAAAATACTCCAAGTGCGGCCTCACCAATGTCCTGTACAACTGCAACATAACTTCCCAACTTCTATACTCAGTGCCCTGACTGATGAACGACACTGTGCCAAAAGCCATCCTCACTGCCCTATCTACCTGTGACTCCAAGGTCCCTCTGTTTCACTACACTCCTCAAGGCCCTACCATTCACCATGAAACTCCTGCTTTGATTTGACTTTCCAAAATGCAAGAACTCACACTTATCTATATTAAACTCCATTTGCCATTTCTCAGCCCATGTCACCAGCTGATCAAGGTCCTGCTGCAATTTCTGATAACCTTCCTCACTGTCCACGATACCACCTATTTTAGTGTCTTCTGCAAACTTACTAATCTTGCCTTGTACATTCTCATCCAAATCATTGATATTGATAACAAACAGCAATGGACGCTGCACCAACCCTGAGGTACTTCAATACTCACAGGCCTCCAGTCCAACAAGTATCCTTCCACTATTACCCTCTGCTTCCCACCATCAAGCCGACCTTTAGAAAGCATTCAACATGGTACCTCATAAAAGATTAAATAATAGGATGAGTGTCCACAGAGTTAAAGGTGATACATTGGCCTGGACAGAGAATTAGCTAATGGCCAGGAAAGAAATGGGGAAAAGGGGGTTCTTTCTCAGGTTTACGACCTGTAACCAGTGAGGTTCCACAGGGCGAAGTGCTAGAACCAAAACTGCTTACAATATATATATTAATGACCTGGAGGAAGGAAGCAAATATTTGTAGCCAAAGTTTTAGACAGTATAAAAAAGGCAAGTTGCAAGGGGGCTACAAACGGTTCACGAGAGGTACTGATAAAGGTTACACAAGTATGCAATAAATTGGCAAAAGATGTATGATGTGCAAAAATGCGAAGTTGTTTATTTTGGAAAGGAGAACAAATTAACAGTATTATTTAGATGGTGAAAACTTGCAGACTTGTAGGTGCTTGTGCATGAAACACAGCAAGATAGCACACAGGTGCAGCAGGTAACCAGAAAGGCTGATGGAATGTTGGCCTTTACTTCAAGGGGGTCGGTGTTTAAGAGTAGGGAAATCTTACTGCAATTGTACAAGGTGCTGGTGAGACTACAACTGAAATACTCAAATACATCTTGAGCAGTTTTGGTCCCCTTATTTAAGGAAAGATATAATTTCTTTGGAGACAGTTCAAAGAAGGTTCACTAGGATGATCCACACTATGGTGGGATTATTTTACGATCAAAAGATAAACAGGTTGGGACAATTCATTGGAATTTAGAATCATGAAAGGTAATCTCACTGAAACATGTCAGATTCTCAAGGGGCTTGATAGAGTAAATGCTGAGAGGACGTTTCCCCTCATGGGAGAGTCTGGGAAAAGAGGGCATAATCCCAGAATAAAGGGGTGACATTTTAAGACTGAGATGAGGAGGAATCTCTTCTTTCAGAGGGTTGACAGTCTTTGGAACTCTTTGCTTTGGGGGCAGAGACCTTGTGGACAGCTGAAAATAATACAAGTCTTCATCAGTAGGGGAATCAAAGGTTCTGGGGAAAGGGCAGGAAAGTGGATAAGAGAAATGTCAGATCAACCATGATCCTACTGATTGGTGGAGCAGGCTCGATCAGCCAAATGGCCTACTCTTATTCATATTTCTTATGGTCTTATTAATATCGATTTTAGTTTGCTTGCTATAGTACAAGTCTTAAAACATGAAATCACACCTTGTGATTCTTTACCTTGGCTAGGGGCAAAATTTTTATTCCTTTATAAAAGTTAGTGGACTCTCCAGGACTGCAACAATACCACAAATCAAATGCAACCAAAAAGCAACCAACCATGAACTTCAAGATGCGAAGGCATGAAATAGGAATTCTGTTAGCAGAAAATCCAAAAGTTTCAAAAGCAATAAACAAAAACGATTAATTTAGATTTACCAATTACAATATCATAACTTTTCCCTCACTGACTAGTAAATCACAAGATACTTTTCTGTCTTATCAGCATGAAATACAGAGGAATACTAGAATATAAACTGGCTAATTAAGACTAGAGACCAGGAATGCAGTGCACCAAGGTGCAAGACATAATGAGTTCCTGAAGTTAAAAATCACACAACACAAACACATATTGCAGCACATTTCAGCTTCTTGCCAAGCTACCTTCATCAAGCTGGTAATGTATCTGGATTTCCATGAGCTGCTAGACGCAGCATCACGTGTTCTTTTTTTCCCAGCTGAACTGGTCTGCTTCTGAAACTGCGTCCCACTGCTCCAGCAAAGTTATACTCCCATGACAAAACCCAGCTTCCTCTGCCATATTGTTGCCAACAACTGCTCACCTCACAGCTACACAATCTTTTCGCCAAGATCACCTTCCACCATGCTTTATACAGCTGCACTGCAGTATCCAATCACTAGCACAGTTCCAGTTTTGCAGTGGCTCAGCATTGCCCCACTGCATATAGCCGGCTAAGGGTAACATTTTAACAATATGGAGTCACTGCCTCTCATTACATTTCATTGACGAACTAATTAACCACAGAAGCATTGCTCACTGACCTCAAAAGAATGAGTGACCTTTCAAAGACTCTGCAACTAGCCCTACCCTTGCTTCCAGGTGGGATCAAATGTAATCAGCGTTAGAGTCATGGAGTCATACAGCACAGAAACAGACCCTTCAGTTCAACTCATCCGTGCCGAGCATGTTTCCTCAGCTAAACTAGTCCCATTTGCCTATGTTTGGCCCATATCCCTCGGGCTTATGGCCGAAACATCGAATCTCCTGTACCTTGGATGCTGCCTGACCTGCTGCGCTTTTCCAGCAACACATTTTCAGCACATATCCCTCAAAACCTTTCCTATCCAAATGTTTTTTTAAGTGTTGTAACGGTACCCACCTCTGCCACTTTCTCTGGCAGTTCATATGCTTACATGTTACCATCTCTACAATATATCTTCTGCAGCACATCATTATTGCAATGATCATCTTTTGCTTAGTTGTGTCACTCAACAAACTCAGGAATTTGGTTCAAACTCAGAATTCGGAGAAACCAAGCAGTTCTGGTAGCATCTCATTTATTCATTTTGGGACGTGGGTGTTGCTGGCTGGGCCAGCATTTATTGCCCATCCTGAGATACCCTTGAGAAGGTGGTAGTGAGCTGCTTTCCTTAACCGCTGCAGTCCAACTGCTGTGGGTTCACCCACAATGTTATTAGGGAGGGAATTCCAGGATTTTGACCCAGTGACAGTGAAGGAATGGTAGTGTGTTTCTAAGTCAGGTTGGGGAGTGGCTTGAAGGTGGTGGTGTTCCCATATTTCTGCTGCCCTTGTCCTTCTAGATTGAAGTGGTCGTGGGTTTGAAAGGAGCTGTCTGAGGATCTTTGATGAATTTCTGCAGGGCATCTCGTTGATGGTACACACTGCTGCTACTGAGTGTCAGTAGTAGAGGGAGTGGATGCTTGTGGATGTCATGTCGATCAAGTGGGCTGCTTTGTCCTGAATGGGGTCAAACTTCTTGAGTGTTGTTGGGGTTGCGCCCATCCAGGTAAGAGGAAGAGAAAAGCAGAATTAACATTTCAAGTCTGGGATGGCTCTCTTCAGAACTGTCTATTGTAACTATTCTAAGTCCATCTCCAGCACTTAATTCATCATCTTGCATGCCTTTGCTTCGCAAGTACACATCTAAAATTTCTTAAATGTTATGAGGGTTTCTAGCCTCTACGATCCTTACAGGCACCGAGTTTCAGATTCCTAACATTGATCTTTCCACCAAGGGAAAAATTCCTTCTTGTTTACCCCATCTATGCTCCTCATAACTTAATGCATCTCAATCATGCCCCCACTCAGTCTCCTCTGTTCAAAACAAAACAACCTCAGTCTGTCCAATCTTTCTTCCTCACCAAAACTTTCCAGCCCAGGCAACATCCTGGGAGATAGGAACATGGCAGCATTTTCCCAACTACCATCAGTCTGAGGAAGCACCTGAAACGTTAACACTGATTTTTCTCCACAGATGCTGCCAGACCTGCTGAGCTTTTCCATCAACTCCTGTTTTGAGATTTCAGAATTATCCAGAATAGCGGGAAGGATGGACAATTAACAGCCCAGTGACCAACCAACCAAATACGTGAATAAATGTGAAATACTGCTGATGCTGGAAGTCTGAAACCAACACAGAGACACCATCCATTTTCCTTTTGAAATCCACAACTGACTCGGAGTTGTATCATCCACCACACTCCCAGGCAGTTCACTGCAAATCCGATCGGCATAATGCAAGAAAAGTATTCATTCTTTCTCATTTCATCATTTTGTTTTTGCCATTCACATTATATCAGTTTCTCCAATTCTTGGTTCTTCCAACTGGGAAGACATTTTTCCCTCTATCTAGACCAGTGCTTCCCAATCTATTCTCCAAGTTAAGCCCATTTTAATAAGTGGAAAGACTAATGAAATCCCAGAGACCACACAAAAAAAAATTGCAATATAATAGCATCGTAATAATTCAGTATATAATTGCTGAAGACAGGATGATAGATTCTGGAGTTCAACTATGCACTGAATATACAAATGAGGTGTCATCCAATATTACAGGGAGGAGTATTACAGAGAACACAAACATAAAGCCTCAGGATTTGCTCCATTGGAGAGTCATTTAGATCTTAAACAAAAGATACCAGCCAAAGAATATTAGCTCCCCCCCACCCCCGCATAAAGGCACCTTTGAAGACTCTGAGAAACAGATGAGGAAGACATCAGCTTCAAACCCTGACTGAGAGTTAGTTGGTGATCAGAGCAGTGACTGAAGCATTTAAGTTCATCTCGGTATTCCAAGGATAGAACAGGGGCAAAAAGTAAGCCATATTTTTCTGAACATTATAATGATATCATGACCCACAAGTCATGGCTTGCCAATGTTACTTGCCATAGGCAAACAGCCTAGCTACAGCCATCATTATGGCACACTTGAGTATATTTACTTATCTAATACATTGAAAGACAGAAATAACAAAAAATTAATAAGCTGCAGAGAAGTAAAAAAATTGTTGGAGCAAGTATAACAAATCTTACCATGCAGCTTGGTTAATTCCACATTTGTTATGAGTACTGAGTATTAGGACACCTTGCTTCAACTTGTTTGCATTAACATCATATTTTCAAATGATGATTCTGTCTTTCACTGGTATTCCCTGTTAAAAGGACACTAACCTTTTGCGTTTTACAGCTCCAGCTAATAGCTTTGCTTGAGAGAACTTGCTCTTGTTTTCTGCTGGTTTAGCAGCTGCTTTCTTCTCAGTATCTTTTTTGGAGTCAGTATTTGCTGCAAGTTTTGTGCGGGCACTGTTAGTTCTCTGTTAAGGACCAAATAAATTATTCAGTGCCAATTCTAGACGTTTCTGGGAACTTTAACAGCTTGTGCTCCAAAAGTTCAGAAGAAATTGGAACAACTGGCTTTTCAGCCTTGATGTAACTGAACATGGAAAAATAAAAGTGAGTACACTATAGAGAAATGCTAAACCTAAAACGACTGCAAACAAAGGCAAAATAGGAATTGAAACACAGGTTCCAGCTGTAAAAATACAAATTGAGGAATGGTCATTACAAAAAGTTCGTGAATACAAAATACAACAACATACTCTGGATGATGAACATCTGACATGAAAACAGAAAATACTAGAAACAAACAACAGGTCAGATAGTATCGGTGAAGTCAAAGGCACGTTCATATGCAGAATTAATGCATATTTTTGAGGTGTGTGTCGTGTATGTGTGGTCGGTCATATTTGATCAGGTCCAAGTGAGCAGGATGGAGATGGAGCTGCTTTCCTCCAATCAAGTCTGGGCCTAAAAGGCTTTACTCCACTGCCATTGGTATTCAATTAGTCGTAGGCGCAAAGTCCCATTTCAATAGCTATGGCGAAAAGGAGGGTGAGATGGGGGCTTCCAATGTGCTTGGGCATCTATGCCTGATTGAGGGACTGAGCATTAGGGAGCAGAGATCCTGCAAGAAGCCACCCTCTTCCCCTTACCAGTGAACCCTACTCCCTATCCTCATGGGTGTTTCATGCAAGGTACAAAACTGCCCAGATAAGTGTCTGACTGGAATGCAATAAAGCTAGTGTGCTTCCAATTAAACCTGTTGGACTATAACCTGGTGTTGTGTGATTTTTAACTTTGTACACCCCAGTCCAACACCGGCATCTCCAAAGCAATATATTTAGGCTACCAGAGAAAAGTGATGTGGATTTCCCAATGACTCTCCAACTGGTAGACATGACACACATTAAATCTCAGCAAATGATTACCTTTGCTTAAAACTGGCCAGAACCCCAAATGAAAACTCAGTGCCTGTTCACACAAATAATGGGCTGTTGGGTTTTTCTAGCACTTGCTATTTGAAACACAGAATTGGTTTAAATATTGTCGCCATCTCAGAAATATCCAGATCAAGCAGCTCATGATGTCTCTCAGTGTGCAATGATGATTTGTCACCAGTGCTGCTATTTAACATTCTAGCCAATGGCCTGCTTAACCTCAACAGCTAAACATGCATCAAGAAAGATGGATCAATCAATATCAACTATCCCAAACAATATTTTCTAAAGATGTCAATGACTAATGACAGATTGGTTGTTAATAAGAGTACACAAATGTTTGGTGCATTCCATAGTTCTTTCCAGTCGCTAAAGTCAAAAGGGTGTGGTGTGGCTGACCGTAAAAGCCATTTCCTTACTTGAAAGCTTTTACATGAAACAGGTGATCAATGATACGGTGATAGAGTACAGTTTTCTTGTGGCATTGAACATTGCCAGGTAAATAGGCAGAGGCTACACAGAGAAGGACAAGCTGCCAGAAGAGTGAGGAAGAAGAGGAGCACAGACTGCAGAAGTGTTCTGACTTCCTGGGAGCCTCTTTGCACATTTGTATCTACTCAAACAGTGTCAGCGATCTGAGCTACCAATGCAGCACCCAACATTAGGTGGATGTTGCTTGTGCTGCAGTGCAAGATGAGGCATGGTTTATCAGGTGCTGCTTCATTCATCAGGCAGAACTATGCTTGTAGAGTTGGCCACCACTCGCATGCCTCAATGAGTAGGCTCCACATGTCAAGTTGGTGCTGGACTCCTGCGTGCTTTGACATTGGCTGAATTCCTCATCTGAGTTCTCTACAGGCATGACCCTTTACCAAACACCAACTCCTACCCTTGCATTAGCTGTAGCCCATTTATGCATAATGTCTCATCACATGCAAATCTCACTTTGTATGCAATATCTACAACATTAGTATCTGAGCTGGTAGCTGAGCATGTGAGATCAAGTTATGATGCATCTTCCGTAATGCAATCTTAAAGCTGTAAAATGCAACAAACTGCCTACACACAACAAAGAGAAATTACAGGGAACATTGGGTTTCAATCCTGCCACTGGCCAAGCTGTAGCAAGGTCACTTCGGAAAACAGTCAGTACTGTATCCTCCCTCGGGGTCAAGATAAGCAGGACTGCTTTGTACCCATCCAGTGAGTGCATGCTGTCTCTGGTTGTGCACTTTCGCTCTTGCAAAAAAAAAGAGGAATGTGAACCTTGTGGTTGTCATGGCCATCATGGTCGAATAGCTGTCCAGATCTGCAAGTTGTACGGTATGGGTATATGGCATACAACAGTGTGTATGAGGGTGAGGTGTAGCATATGAACATCAGCTACAAATCCTGGCTGCTGGAGGCTGATGGGGATGTGATGAATTGAATGGTGTCTGAAGCTAGTGTTGCAATTGGATACATATGGCATTTGAGAATGCATTTCCTGATCTTGTCAATTCTTTTGAGGTAATTGAATGCCTTCACTGCAACATGGTCTTCGATGCTGAACTCCTGGTACTGACCTTCACAACTAATTGCTTTTTAAACCATGCATCTAGACCACTGAAGAGACAGGGTATTGTTCTTCCTTTCTGCCCGTGTAGTGCCATTCTGCAGGCCAGCTTCACTTCTGTTCCACCTCACGCACTGAAAAGGAGGCCAAGCTATGCTCAGCATCATCAAAAAAGTTAAAGATTGTATACAAGTTGCAAAGTCCAAAATTTACCTGTTAGATAAACTTAAGTTCATGGAAAACAGAGACTGTGTTTCTCTATTTACTATTTATGACGAGCTGATTGATTCTAACCACAGAAAAGCATATATATATATATATATATATACAGGTTATATATATAAATAACACAACTCTACTAGTTAAAACTTGAATCCCCTTCGAAAATCATACTGCACAGGCATCCAGATGAAAAACATTGCTATCATGAGTAGAGAGCAAAAAACATACAGAGGAAACTATTCAATAGCACCAGTCTCAGAACTTGATGGTGTGCCCCTCTTATTTTCATACATTCCTCAGTTCTTTGATCTTTTCCTTCAGGTTCTTTCGCTTCTTCACAGAAGGCACAGAGTGACTCATTCACAAATTATAAAGTCTCTGAGTTATTGGTTAAACACAACTGCTGACAGCAACTGTTGGGAGAAAATAAACTGCCTTTCTTCATGCTATAGGTATCTTGCTAGAGAGCAAGGCACACCATCTCAGAAGTTCAAAGGCTTCTGACAATATCATTTATACCCAGAAGCTGTACAGGTACCCAGATGTCAATCAGATTGATAACCATTGGCATCCACAACTGGTGACAACTCCAAAGACCAAGTACCAACTTGTTGACAGCCAAATCTCACTTTGTACACCGACCCCTGGAGCAGTCTTGAACAAAAACCACTCCCACTCTGCATCCCCAACCCCACTGCTTCAACAAAGTTGCAGTATACTCAGCACACAAAGTGAGGTTCCATAACCACCCTTTTTTAAAACTACAGCAATTCTTTCCTCAATTCTTTGTGGTCCTTTTACCAATTCAGTCCATAAGCAAAAAAAAGTAAAATGAAACAATCTGGTCTTTACACTTTCTGCAAGATTCCCAGCATCTGCTCTAGCCACTAAATACCTGAGCACTTTAAGAGATGCAGTGAAGTTTTCTGAAGTACCAGGTTGGTTTGATTTTATATTTTTTGCTGACGCACTGCAGGCAATGGGTAACACAATTCAGCAACCAAGTTATGGCAAGTGTCATGGACTGTGCCATCAAACAGCACTTGCTCAGCAATAATGTGCTCAGTCTGGGTTCCCTGCTTGCCAGATCCTCTCAGTTCCTGACCTCATTACAGCCTTAGTTCAAACATGAACAAAGAGCACTGAAATCTATAAGGGAGGTGAGAATGACTGCCATTGACATCAGGGTAGCATTCAAACAAGTAAAGCGTCAGATAGACCTAACAAAGCTGAAGTCAATATGGTTCAAGGACAGCCTTCATTTCACAACATTCACTTCTTTTATTAAAATGAAAGCTATCAGATAATAAAATATTTACTTCAACTTTTCTCAATAGTTGAATGGAGTTGCATAAAATGTGCAGCAAATGGGCAGGACATCCAAACCAACTATTTCACACTGGCAGTTTTGCCCCAGATAGATGTCTTCTCACTCCTCATCAAATCCCATCAACATATACTTCTCTATTTCTTTCTCCCTCATGGGTTTAACTAGCTTCAATTTTAAATATCCCGATGCTATTTGAGACAACTATTTCTTGTGTTAGCAAGTTCTACTTTCTTCCTACTCGCTACATAAATAAGTTTCTTCAGTGTTTCCTGCTGGACTATTTTCTATTATGTCACAAGTTTTGCTCTCACCTACAATTAGAAAATTCTTCTTGCCCTACATTCTGATTCCAATCTGCATTTTACTGGTTATTTCCAGATCTGTTCTGCTGCAAATCTCCAGATTCTTTTCTTTTTACACCTTGTGACTCTGTACCCAAGATTAAGAACAAAGCTGGAGGATTTATTGTGGCGTCACCTGAGGCAGTTCACCAATACAGCATGTAACTGGACAGCAGCTCCCACCACTGCCAAATGACAAAGTTTTCTCAGTATCTTGGAAGCAGTTCAGAACTACAAAATCTAAATTGCATTTTGTTTTACCCACGAGGTTTCCATGCCTGTTTAATATCCAATGTCTAAACACTAAACAGCAGTAGATGTGATCTATATGGACTTCAGTAAGGCATTCGACAAGGTTCCCCATGGGAGACTGATTAGCAAGGTTACACAGGGAGAACTAGCCATTTGGATACAGAACTGGCTCAAAAGTAGAAGACAGAGGGTGGTGGTGGAGGAATGTTTTTCAGACTGGAGGCCTGTGACCAGTGGAGTGCCACAAGGATCGGTGCTGGGCCCTCTACTTTTTGTCATTTATATAAATGATTTGGATGCAAGCATAAGAGGTACAGTTAGTAAGTTTGTAGATGACACCAAAATTGGAGGTGTAGTGGACAATGAAGAGGGTTACTTCAGATTACAACAGGATCTTGATCAGATGAGCCAATGGGCTGAGAAGTAGCAGATGGAGTTTAATTCAGATAAATGCGAGATGATGCATTTTGGGAAAGCAAATCTTAGCAGGACTTATACACTTAATGGTAAGGTCCTAGGAAGTGTTGCTGAACAAAGCGACCTTGGAGTGCAGGTTCATAGCTCCTTGAAAGTGGAATCGCAGATAGATAGGATAGTGAAGGCGGCGTTTGGTATGCTTTCCTTTATTGGTCAGAGTATTGAATACAGGAATTGGGAGGTCATGTTGTGGCTATACAGGACATTGGTTAGGCCACTGTTGGAATATTTTGTGCAATTCTGGTCTCCTTCCTATCGGAAAGATGTTGTGAAACTTGAAAGTGTTCAGAAAAGATTTACAAGGATGCTACCAGGGTTGGAGGATTTGAGCTATAGGGAGAGGCTGAACAGGCTGGGGCTGCTTTCCCTGGAGCGTCGGAGGCTGAGAAGTGACCTTATAGAGATTTGCAAAATTATGAGGGGCATGGATAGGATAAATAGACAAAGTCTTTCCCCTGGAGTCAGGGAGTCCAGAACTAGAGGGCATAGGTTTAGGGTGAGAGGGGAAAGATATAAAAGAGACCTAAGGGGCAACCTTTTCACGCAGAGGGTGGTATGTTTATGGAATGAGCTGCCAGAGGATGTGGTGGAGGCTGGTACAATTGCAACAGTTAAGAGGCATTTGGATGGGTATATGAATAGGAAGGGTTTGGAGGGACATGGGCCGGGTGCTGGCAGGTGGGATTCGATTGGATTGGGATGTCTGGTCGGCATGGACGGGTAGGACCAAAAGGTCTGTTTCCGTGCTGTACGTCTCTATGACTCTATGACTAATGTGCCTCAAGTGAACACAG